>NC_080594.1:28502747-29702747 GCF_027887145.1 Ammospiza caudacuta
CAGGAAATCCTAACAGCATGATGCTCAAATAAAAGCACTACACCTGCCTGGAGAGGGACTGGATGGATCTCTCACACCTTCTCCATCTCTGCAATCTGCATTAGTTTCTGCTCTCACTGCCCATGCCTCCAAGGAAAGCAGAAACTGCCTCGCTGCATGGCTGAGACTCCCTCACCGTTGAGTTTACTCTCACTTTCCACTTCATTGCATCTCCCAGGCAGCTCTGAGGACACAGCACCACCAACACAAAGCACACCACCATCCCCCAGCACGAGCTAGGGAGGGCATGGTGCTACCTGCAAGTGGCTTTGTGAGTGACCTTAATGCCAGCACCAAATCCCCTCCAAAGATGTAATCTTCCTGTCCACCTGCATCCAAACAAGCCCGTCTCTGACCTTTTTTGTCAGGATTCCAGGCAGTGACCCCCACACCCTGCAGTTGCATGGCTGGCATTAAGGCCAGCCTTTGATTTTAAAGCCTGGCGACTGCAATTCCTCCAGAGAAATCAGTCTCCATGTAAGTGTACCTATGAAGGGACATCCATGCTGGCTCGTGCACAGGGACTGCAGCTGTGTAATGTCTGTGTGCTCGTGTGTGTGGTGAGGGAAGGTGAGAGCTCAGTTTGTTTGTGATGTGTTTTGCTGAGCAGCAAGAATCCCTGCTTGTACACTGGTAACAGAAATCCAGGAATACTACCATCAAAGGATTGAGACAAAGGAATAAAAGAAAAAAAAATGTGTGTGTGACAGGGAACATTTACACTCATTTACTTATTATTTACTTATTTACATGCACACACAATAAAAGAGGCCTTGGGGTGTGCACATCCATGTGTCAAAGCGGAGTCACCAGCCTGGCTTGAAATCACAGGCCTTGAATTCCCCAGTCTGAGCTCCTGCTTGGAGTAAGATCTGGTATTTATTTCCATAGTACACTACCCTTCCAAGAGAAATACTTTGTATGTCTGAGTGACCTCACAACCAACCTCAAAAGCAAGAAAGCAGTCTCTGGGGAGACATTTGAAACACTGAAATAGATGCCCACAGGGCCCTCAGAGGAAACCTCAGCATCCCTCTCTGCCATGGTGCTGGAGACAGGCTGGTAATGGTGCCTGTGCATTGTGGTGCTCACCCTCCTCACACTCCAGATATAGAAACAAGTGTGCTCTCATCATGAGAACAACAGACAAGTTACACCTGCAACATCCCCAGCCCATCCCAGTCACAGCTAAGGGGTGGTTTTGCTGTGTTCTTTGGTGCCACAAAGTACAGCTACAAACCAGCATGCTCGCTGGCTGTGTTTAAAAAGATGTGCTGCAGGAACAGCAGCTGCATAATGGTAATCAGCACTGGCCCAAGATTTTGGAAAGGAACATTTTCTGGGAGAAAATTCAAGTTGAACCGAAATGGCATATTTTGCAGGAAAGCATCAATTGTACTAAAATCTTCAAGGAAAAATGTCATGACAGCATCTCATTTGGATAAGGCTGAAAAAAAATTTGATATTGCATTACATGAACACAAAGAGGAAGATAAATGCCTTGGTAAGTTTGAAGTAAAACAGTTATGGATGTTTCCAATATTATAACTTCCCCTTCAATTTTTCCTCAGGTCACATGACAAAAATTGTGAAATCTTAGATATTCTAAAGATGAAAAACTGGTTTTCACTCACTTAGAATTTCCCCAGGAATATTTTTTTTTTTGGCATCTTTATTCATTTCCATCTAGTGAAAACAGAGAAATTTGTCTTCTCTCCCTAGAAACAGCACAAGTAATCTCTCAGTGGAGACAACCCCAAATATGAGCACAGCTGTATCTGATCCAGGAGCTTTCCAAGCCAATGGCTGAGCAACTCCCAACATTCATAGTGCCCATGTCTTTACACATACATGTCTGTTCTTAGGTAGCAGACCTGTTTAGGCTGTGGACAGCTTAGACTTGTCTACAGGGACTAAAAATGATATCCCTCCACAGGACTGCAATGACTCAGGGTCAGAAGCAGGGACAGGATTTAAGCCTTACACCCCAACATCCCACCTCCTTGTTCTTCCAGACATGCAACACTCATTTGGTTGTCAAAGTGCTGGGCTGGTTTTCCAAAGTATGCCTTGCCTTAGCTGATAAATAACTCACCCACTAGAAACTTTCTCCTAATGCTTGACCTAAATATTCTCTGCACTTCTCCTGTTTGCTAGTAAGAATAATTGGGCTCTTCTCTTCACAACGTATTCCTTCATATATCAGCAGACAGGCCTCATGTCTTCCTTCTGCCTTCCCTGCTCCAGACTTCATCAGCCTTACATCAGGGGTGAGGGTGTAATTTGGCCCATTCACACACAGCTCTTTCAGCCTTCTGCTCAGAGGGCTTCCAGCATGAAGAATTAATCTGGTTTTCTCCACTGTGATGGTACACAGGCTTGCTCTCCTTGTTTCTCCAATGTGTGCATGACACAGCTGTGCCTCAGGAAACTGGATTTAAAGAGAATCATATTTGCCCATTTACATCGATTGTGGGACTGAAAGGTTCTAACAAAGCCTATTCTAAAATCAATTTTTTCTGACTTAAAGTGGCCCTTCTGCATTCCAGTAATGAGAATAAAATACTGCATTTCACCAAAATCCTATTACACTGTCATGAATATCCCATCTGACTGTCAAGAATCAGGTGATGGTGCTCTATGGTGTCTTCCTTATTGATGGGCAATCATCCTGCTTAAAGGTTCAGTTTGAACAAGGCCTCGGGAAGCCTGGATCTTTTCCTGTGGTGCACCGACATCCTGTAGATCCTCCTGAACTGCAGCCACCCCAGTGATCCCTGTCAGTGCAGATCTCTCTCCTCATTGCACCAAGAGGGCAACTGAATATCCTCATTATTTTTCACGAGGTGCCTATCAACCTACAGGATGAGGCTCAGAAGAGAGAAATGACACAGGTGGCTGCTTTCCTGTAGATGCCACTGTGCATGTTCAGGAACCAGGGCTGCAGCGTTTCCTTTCAAGCACCAGATCTTTGGGCCTCCTTGGTCCAATGTGTCACTTGGATCCATGCCCTCCATCTGGTATTTTTTATCAGGAGCCCCAGGAAGCTGAGGAATTCTCATTTAATGGACACACAGGGATATGCCAGTCCTCTCAGGTATGCATATTCTTCCTTGCTTCCCAAATCAATGCCCAGACATTTCAGCTTGGCCAAAGAGGGAAGGCAGAAAAGCAGAAATAAAATCTGAATCAAAACTTCTGAAAAGTTGTGGAGCATGAAAACTCTTGGGTCCAGATCCAGGAATAAATTTTACAGCTGGCACCTGTTTGCCTTCATTACAAATGAAATGCAAAGCTCTGATTACACCACAAGCTTCAAGGCACTTAAAACCTAACTGCGGATCAAACTTTTTCTGATGAAGCCATGTTCCACCCAGTCAAATTAGTTCCTGCTTTCTCCAGATGGTATCTCCCTTCACTTATCAAAACTAAAATAAATGCGTAAAGGAATCCTTCTGGGTTGTCTTCCCATTTTTCATTTCAAGGACACTGCTATTTCTTCCACTCTTCTTAGAAGAAATCAGGAAGGCAGGGCCCTGCAGCAGTACATCTTTCACCAACAAAAGCCCCAGAAATTCCATTTAAATGTAGAAAAACACTTTTTAACTAGGGGAATGACCAGACACTGGAACAGGTTGCCTGGACAGGTTGTGGAGTCTCCATCTGTGGAAATGCTCAAAAGCCAACTGGACATGGTCCTGGGCAGCCTGGTCCAGGCTGGCCCTGCTTGTGCAATGGGGTCAAACTAAATAGTCTCAAGGGTTCCCTTCCAAACCCAACAGTTCTCATTCATTCATTCATTCAATATCTCAGGGCTCTGCTTTGCTCAAATAGGGGGTTATGCTGAGGTTTTCACAAAAAGTTATGGAATACAGAAAGTCTTTACTAAGAAAGGACCCACCCTTCAAAATTCATTTTAAAAGAAAAAGCAGAAAAAAACCCCACCACTAAATGGATGCACTGTAAGTGTGATAGCTGCACAAGTATGCTAATGCAAGGAAATGCTAGAACTACATGGCACATATTCCTTAAATAACAAGATATATTGTGTCACTCACTTCTCTTCATAACTTATGCAGCATACAGATGAGTGAGGTAAGATTTCTCAGCTCCAGGACTTATCTGTGCCGTATCAAACCTTAATATTCTGCTAGTGTAGTTTGCTCTTTCTTTCCTTCTTCCTTTTTTCTCTTTCTCACTTTCTCATTCCAATATTTTTTCCTTCTTTTTTTTCCCCTTGTTCTTCCTTTCTCTTACTCACTTCCTTCTTTTTCCTTAAAAAAAACTCAATAAAAATCAAATTAAAATGCTGATAAAAGGAATAAATTTACATTTTTGAAGCCTGTAGTTGAGATTTACAAGGCTGTCAGAGGGGTATACATATACAGCCCCCATTTATTTACTTGGTAATTCCAACAAAAAACTCTCTGACTCTATGGACAGAACTAGGAGTGGATTTCCTTCTCCCCACCCTCAAGTGTGATGAAGACCCTTCTGTGATGAAGACCCTTCTGGTCTTCTTTGGGAGAGTGATGCTCCAACCTTCCTTTATTGATATTTTCTTGTACGTTGCAAGTATGATCTTCTCTGTGGTAAGAGATGACTATGCTAAGACCACACCTAGTTTGCAAAATGGGGAGGAGGATGTTATTTGATATCTAAATAATAATCAGCAATTATCCAAAAGGTAGTGCCAACTGTCCCCACACCAAGAAATACCTCTGCTACCTTGCTACTCACAAGCACAGATTTCCAAGTTTCTCCTGACAAAAAGGCTGTGCTTTCTGCTGAGGAGTGCCACCCTGACACACCAAGCATCTCACATGGCCACACTCACAGACCTCCTGCAGGGCTTCCACAAATCTTTCAGCAGTGCCCAGTAAAAGAAGGGAAGAACAACCCACAGCTGCCATTCCTGACAGGTAACCAGAAACCTGAGAGCTGCTCCATAGAAAACTGGATTTTTTTGGGGACTGACCCTGCCAGACCCGACTCTTATCTGGCGGGCATGGTTGATTTGTTCTGCCCACTGCCATCACATGGGATTCCCCCTGCTCTGTGGCCAGATCCTGCAGGCTCAGAGGGGCTGATGGACTAATTGCCAAGTTCATATGCAGAGGGTCTCATCTGGAACTGGCTGGAACCAGGTGGGAAGAGTTGAGAGATGCAGCAAGAGGTGTGCTGGTAGCAGATAACCTGGGCCTGACAGCAGGACTGGCACTGCCTGCCCTCAGAGAGGAGATGAGCACGTTATCTTCCAGCTGCACGTGCCCAGCAGCCGCTCCCACTGCTCCAACGGGAGATTTAGGCACATGCACGCACACACACTGTAGTTCCCATCTTCTCAGTATTTTAAAACAAGTGAATGTATCTGCTCCCAGGAAGAGAAATAAAATGGGAGTTCACTGTGCTGCCACGCATTCCTCAAAGATGTCCCACCTGTGGTCAGGGTGTTTCACAGGGCTGCTCTCACATGGCTGTTCTTCAGCTGGGAGAGCAGATACATTTTTCTTTCCCGAAAATCCAATTGAAGAAAAGAGAGAAGGGATTCCTGTTGGACATAAGACCCTTTTGAATCTATCCAAAGTGCAAATATATGCTTGGATCTCTTGAAGTTTTTCATAATTTTCAAGCACCAGCTAAGAAAATATTGGCTTCCTTGAGCATGAAGCATCATCACAAAATTCATATACTCTTCTCTCACCTCCAGCACAGATATGCCACCCTCTAGAGCCCAGCACAGCTCACAGCTTTACTGAACCATGCTGTGTGGATCCACCATAGAGCACTAAAACCTTTCTTTTTTCCACTTCTTCCCTCACTCTCTTCCTCCCTTTCACATATCATCCTCAACTGGACAGACACTCAGCCTCAAAAGGCACAAAAGCACAGAACATCTTGCTCAAATGCAGAGCCCTCACTCTACACACTTCCCTTCCCCAAAGCCCCACCTAAAATGAAGCAGGAGATATCCCAGCTCCTCACTTCCCACTTCTTGCCCTCATTACTTCACAGCCTGCAAGGATATGGTTACTAATATTGTGTACAACATCTGCTTTAAACTAAAAAAGCAGCAAGAAACATCACGCTTTGCTGGCTTTTAGGCAGAACTTATCTGCAAATAAAACAGACAATGTGCCTGTATGCCCAATTGAGGTCTTTTGTTTCACTGCTGATTATTTAATTTCAAGTGCCCTGAGTGTCTCAGGCATTTACCACAAATGAATGAAGATGCAGCTCCTGTGTGTCAGGAATATACAAGCTCAATTCAACAGAATACAATGAGTGAAGGTCATGAACAAGCAGGGGGATAAGCAGAGGCACGAGTGGGTGGTTAAAGGAAAATCATTATTACTCAGCAAGGCCTGGACATAAAATAATGGCTTCTGTTCAGTCTGTTTCGGAGGAACTTTATTACCTCTTTCTCTCCCCATAGGCAAAAGAGTGAGGATAAGTTCACCCAGCTGATCTGACTGAGATTTGGCAAGTGGTGTCCTGAACAAGCTCGGGGATGGTGCAGCAGGCAGTGAAGAGGGGACCCATAGATAGTGAAAAGGTTAAGGAGAACATCCATGCTGTCACACAGCTCCTTGAGGCACCCAAGGACCAAACTCAATTTCTCTTGACTCTGCATAGCACTCAGGGACAGAGAGAGGAAAAGTCAAAGCACAGACAGTCTAAGCCCAGACCCCAGTGCCTGCTGCACTCAGAGTGCTGCAGAGAGGAGCAGGCAGGGCTAAGGCTGTGGCACTTGCAAACTGAGCGTAAGAAGAGGTTGCTGGAATTGCTGAGTTTGATTTGCTCTGTCTGCCAAAATCCATTCATGGCAATGGAAACACTTTTTTCCATAGGTGCTAAGGGAGGCCTCCATCAGTCTTGAAGCTCAGACTGAATGTTCTTTATGACTTGATCTTGCCCAAGGCTCCAGAGGAGTCATGTGTGCCCAGCTCATCTCTCATGCAGTGGCACAGCCCATGCTTTCTGAATAACCCATGGTCCGCAACCACAGGCACTTGCTTAGTAAACAGGTTTCCTACTTAACCATATTTACTTCTTCTGAATCTCAGGCTATTTTGCTATGAATGTTACAGCTTCCAACAGTACATTTTGGTCCTTATCAGATAAAAAAAAAAGAAAATAGAAAAAAATATATAATTTTCAAACCATTTTTGTCTAAATTTGACTGCCAGTCAAAATTTTCAACTCAAAAAGCTCCTTGGCACAGCACTAGAAAAGCTATAAGCTCCAAAGCTTCATTATTTAGTTTTCTCAATCTCTAGATGTATTATTTAACTTCTTGGCAATAATGTCAGGGACATAATCCAATAGAAATGCAGAGAAACAAAAGAACCCAAAATTTCAGAACAGCTCAAAATGGTTTTCAGTGCTTTCTTTATAGAAAGTGGAGGGGAGAAAAAAGAAAAGAAAAAAGAAAAGGAGGCATAACATTATCAGTGTAGAGATGACACAGCAGGCACACACTTTGGGAGGCAAATCTAGAACTCCCTTTCAGCAGGAAGTCTTTATCTACTGGAACCAACAAAAAACTCCCCCAGCTGCTGCCTGTCCCCTCCATGATTCAACAACACTCACCCACTCACCTCCTTGCCAGGTTAAAAGCTACATTTTTCAAAGAGAAATTTATAGAGTGACCAATCTCATTTACATGCCCCACTACTCAGCTTCCCCAGGGCAGGATAAATTTCTTTTCACAGGTGTCCATGAGGCTGACTTACCCAGAATGCACATCCCCATGGGTGAGATATCCTGAACATAAACCACCCATTGCCAGCACACTCCCTGGTTGTGTTTGCCATCTGAATCCTGCTTGTATTTCACCTCAGTTCTCCCTAGTATTCGTTTGTTCTTGCTGCAAGATCATCAGGGTAGGAATGTTGCTCTGTTTTATAGAGGTAAAATGCCCACAAGGAATAACAAGAAGAAGGAGAATCAATGTTTATAGTTTACAGGGTGCCTTGAAATTCTGAGATTAAAGGTCCTTTTTGCTGTTGTTCTAAAGTATGCTCTTAAACAAATAACCTGCTGTTCTCAGCTACCAGGATCCATCCCTTTTTCTACATTATTATTATTACTCTAAAATGTTAAATGGCCCTTCATTTTCTTCAAGGATCAAGAGTTTATGACAAATATCAATTTGTTCCTGATGCTGAGGGGCAAGCTGATGAAACCAAGTATACACAAGTCCATGGCTGAGACATGAAAATATATGCCCCTGATCCCATCTGTCTGCACTGCCTTCCCTCTGAAATGCACTTTATCACTGCACTAACTGCACAAGGAGCATGCATTAAAGGTGGAGTGGCAAAGACTTTGAAAGTGCAAAGAACAAGACTGACTGGAGAAGGGGTGAGAGGATTTGCTGCAAGGGTGAAACATTACGGAGCAGATGATGCCAACAAGCAAAGATTTCTCTGACAGGCAGCATGTCTGCATTCTCCTAGTCACGCTGAAAGGGAGGGGGGATATTTCCCTGGCTGATGCTCAGTAGCTCAGAGGTTATATATTTACAACATTTTTTATATTCTCAGACCTTTAAGTTCATAAAATATGCTCTGTATGGTACAGCATTACATTTAGATGTCTTGGGTTTTAGAGGGAGGAATAAAAACCCCTCCCCTGCTTACTCAACAAAAAAACTCTGCAAAATGCAGCACAGTCAACACAGTCATTTGGTATCAGAAGGGTCAAAGAAGTGCCAAAGACCACATATAGCTTAAATACAACAATAATAACAGTCACCAGCTTTTTGTGAAGGCTTTAGCATCTATGGGGTACAGGGCTGTGCATGTCCCAGCACAACCAGTGAGTCTCAAGTAGATTTTTTTCCAGTTCAAGACTCTTCATATATTTGGTCCCAATACTACACTGCAGAGATGAAATTGTATTATAAAACTCAAACTGTCTAAAACTTTCCTGGGATTACTTTTGGATACT
Organism: Ammospiza caudacuta; assembly: GCF_027887145.1. Taxonomy (NCBI): domain Eukaryota; kingdom Metazoa; phylum Chordata; class Aves; order Passeriformes; family Passerellidae; genus Ammospiza; species Ammospiza caudacuta. The sequence goes on from NC_080594.1 coordinate 28,511,742, forward strand.
AAATGGAGTCTGGATTCATGGGGTTGTCTTTTGAATGTGAAAGCAGAAAGCTTCAAATGGCATCTTTCTCACTGGTGTTGGTGGGATGGCAGAAGAGGATTTATTGAAACACTAAGCAAAAATTTTTAGCAAAATCTTGGAGAGCTGAGGAACATGTTCTTTAGGATCCAAAAGTTTTAGCAGTCTGGTCTACTAGATTGCTCTCCAGACACCAGGCCAGATCAAGCCCTGTGAACAAAACGTAAAAACAAATCCCAAGACCTCAAAAGCAGATACCAATCTACAGAGCTTTCCAGAGCATGCACGGAGGTCAAGGCCAGAACTCCAGTTCAAGCCTTGTGCCTGCAAGATGCCATAAGATGCCAAAACCAGGAGAGGAAAAGAGAAGCAATGGGGTTGCAGGCACAGAACATACTTGGGGAGCTGCTGCCAAACAGGTGCTGCAGGGTGGCCCAGGCATCCATGCAATGTGCTGCCCCTCAACACAGGGGACCAGCCATAGGGGGGAAAGAGCAGGAGGTCATGGAACTGCAGGAAACTGGGAAATGGCACATGGCCACAGCATTCCTTTCTCCCTGGCAGCACAACAATCACCCACACTTGTTAACTAACTCATGACTATTTTTAAACTCATGGGAAGGGCAGCAGCTGAAGCAAAATTGTCACCGGATGATGCCCAGAAAGGTTTTGATTCAGGCTTCAGACCTGCTAGGGGTGTGCATTGTGCCAGGTTTCTGGCACATCAGCCCCTAAAACTCAGGGAGCACTGCAGCAGGGAGCTGGAGCCTTAAATGTGGAGCTGCCTTGGCCCCAAGCCTATGAGCAAACTTCCTGAAGGGTAGGGCGGCAGAGAGAGCTGCAGGTGGAGAGGAGAGTGCTTAAAAACCTCCACCATACCTGCCTTGCCCTCCAGGGACTCGCTCAAGCCCCTGAACAAGGACGGGGGACTGTGGCAGTGCCAGGTCCCGGGGCACAGCTCCCAGGGCTGGTGCAGGTCAGCTGGGCAGGCAGCAGCAGGTTCCCTCTGCCCAGCCCAGGGGAGGTGACGGGGCGCTGCTCCCGGCCCTCTCTCCGGCGACGCAAATGCCACGGGAAGCGATGCCGCGCATCCCCATTTGTCACCGGGCCGGCATTAACAGAATGTTTAAAAGTCATGATGTCATCGCTATTAATCAGGGCCCTGCTGGGCCACGCTCCAGTGCTGCATATTAATCACCAGCGGCCCCAGGACTTGCTTATCTGGAGAGGCTAAGTTTAGATCCATAAAACATGATTTATTTTTAAAAGTAGCATTATTAAAGATGAGCTACAGCCTTGTTCACACTCCCGCTGGAGTCTCCCTCAGGAAAAGGTTGGTATTTTGGAGTTGGTACGGACACAGTCCTTATTATTTTGAGCTTGAGAAAGCTGTCAGGTGTGATACTGGCCTTTTAATGTCTTGGATTTCTCCCCTACCAAGAGGAAGCACCCAGTGTCCCCATCAGAGTCACTCACAGGAAATCACCTTGCATAAAAAAATCCTATTAGAGTCACTTTGGACTACATAGGGACAGGGCTATTGTCCCAGTAAAGAGTGTTGCTGAAGTCAAAATGCTGGTTAGATCTGAGTGTTCCCACAGAAACAAATGGCATTGTCCCACAGCACATGCCTGGTTATGGCCCTTACCAATGGGTGAGCCCAGTGAATACTTGCCCATAACCAACATCTAGCATATTAAATTATTTTTTGTGTTTTACAAAGTGCTCCTGTTGGATCAACGCTGTGATTGATCCATGCGAATGAGTTCATAAAAGCCTGCCTGCACTCAAATTTATATGAGTTTAACTCTAGTGACTTTAACAATCACTTCATCTCTGGTTCAATGAACACACAGGAGCTGTACGGGTTGAATAAAATCATTTTCTAAAATGGTCTGCTAAATTTGATTTGAGTCCTTGCTCAACTGCTTGTAATTTGGATTAAAGAGGTTCTGGTGCCAGTTTGGTGTGCACAGGTGACATCAACATTAAGTTCCCCAATTCAAATCAAGAAACTCCACCAATCTGTTCCAGAAGATAACTAACTGTTCTAAGCCAACCCAGTTAAAACAGGGCAAATCCTAAACCAGGAAATCTGGCAGACAGAGCAGGAGAGTGGAAGGTGCCAGTGGGATAAAGCCAAGGACATTCATTCCATTGGCAAGGGAAGACTTCCTGCTTTATTACCCACAAGAGCCATCACCAATGATCACAGGGCTGTTTCGCAGGAGCCACAGGGTGAGAACACAGGGCTGCAGGGGCTGACTTGCAGCTGTATCATTACCACACTGCCTGGTCCCAGTGGGTGAACTGAAGAAGAAGGTCCAAGATCAGCCCTACTCTTCTTGGTGACGACTGCCTGAACCCTGATGTCCCACGGGCACTGTTCTGCTGCTCTCACCACCATGGCAGGTGAGTGCTGAGTCATTTGACAGCTTCACTGCTCCCAAGCAAGCAACAGCTTCTCGACCTGCCTCCTTAGCCATCCATCATCCCATGCAGGGCTGTGCAGTGAAGCTCATCCAAATGATCACGGGGCCTCTTACTCATATGCAGAGAGAGAGAGATGTAACATGGCAATCAGTCATGTTGAAAAGCCTTGGGATCCCATCTGACAGCAGCAGGGGATACAGCAGACCACAATGGTCATCAAAGTGCTTAAGTATGAAACTGCTTGCCTTTTCAGTGTCATCTCAAAGGAGCCAAAGTTTGGCCTGCCAGTCTATAGTCAGTGGAAAAAGAACCTCTCATAGTTAAGCTGCCTTTTCAACCTCTACCTCTCCCTTTGGGGTCAGGCTTTTGATGAATGTGGACTCACACATGACTCTTTCCCATTGCCTACCTCTGAATTTCCAAAGTCTGGAGACTTTGACATTGCATTTCAGAACAGGCCCTCAGAAACCCAAGAGCCAGAGGCTCACCTGATGCTACAGCAGAGAGCTCCTGCCACCACATGTGCTGATAGCAGGGCCAGAGAAAGGGATGAAGACTCATGGAGCACCTAAATGAGAAGGTAAAGTTGCAGTCACCTGTTACCTGTATCTCATGAAATGAATCTAGACGCTGCAAATAACAAACACAATTACCATAGCATTTACCAGCACATCCCTCTGGGAGGCAGGACCATAACACCTCAGAATTTCTGGAGCTGAGCTCACCTTGGAGGGCTTGCCTTGACTGATACAGCTAGGATTTTATGCAGTCTTTACAAAGGTCAAACTAGGAAAGTGGGGACATTCAATTTAAATAGGTGTGCTAAGCTTTTTGGGTTTTGCCTTTCTTTTGGGTTGGCAAAAGATGGAGAATACAGGGGGGAAATCTGCAAAGAAACAAAATCCAAACCTTCAAAACTTTAATTTACCTTCAAGTGGAAGCCGGATTGAATATCCACCCAAGACAGGCTGGCTCTGGCAGAGTGGCACAAACAGAAGCAATAGCAACTCCAGAGATGTTTCCCTGGCAAAAGAAACAGGACCAGCACTTTCCTCACCAGATTTGATGAGGGAGCTCTCAAATGGGGCAAACACAGGGCTTTGATTCAGCTTTTCCACCAGGAACCACTGAATCAACATCAATGCTTACATCCCTTTTCACACGTTCTTGGCACTGATGCCTTCTCTGGGGAGAGCTGTGTAAGGGTGTTTTCCCAAAAGAAGGCGCTCTTTCCACCATCCATTCCTGCACAGCTCCTCTTTCCCATGCAAATTCCCTGGGAACCATGCTATTTAAATCCCTATTTTACTGTAGTTGGCTCGTCATGTTCATCTGCTCATTAGGCTGGCAGCGCAAGCTCAGCAGCATTTGCACTTCAGCATGAGAATTTCTGCTGTGAGGTATGACTGTCATCCACTTGCCTGGACATGTTGTTCCTAAAAATAGCCTTATCCTTGTTTTCTCTCTCTCTAAAATATCAGTCAATCTCTCTACTTGCTGAACCTTGATCACCCAATTCCCTTCTCAAATCCTCACAACCACTCTCTCAGTCTCCTCTTCTCTACAGAAATCATTACTCCTAAAACTCTTCCTTGCCAAGTGAGCAGCCCACCTCAAACTTTCCAATGAGTGGCTTCCTCCTCATGTCCCTGAAGGTCAGAGGCTGAGCATCATTTACCCCACAGCCTTGCTAGGTTTCCTATGATGAACAGCTCAACCACACACTGTCACTGACATTGAATGGTCGCAGCTGGCTGGGGAACCAGATGAGGACATGTAATTTGGGTACCATGATGCCCTAGCAATATTCCCTACTCATGACTAGAATGGGCCTGCTAGGGAAAATTCCACCTCTTACAAAGCCAAATAACTTATTTTGTCTGAAGCAGGCTCATCCTGCAACTCAGAGGGAGAGGAAACCATTATAATAGCTGTATCTCTCCTCATATTAAGGGATCTCAGCATAAGACATAGGCAACCTGGGGCTGTTTGTGTGCCTGTACCAACAGAGAAGCCATGATAAACAATGCAGAACTGCAGCAGCGTGGATGTCACCTTTCTGCCCTCCTCATCTTATCCTTATAGGCTCCACTATATCCCACACTCACAGTGCCTCAGACACTTCTACCACACAGAAAAAGGTAGAAGCAGATGAGAGGCTCAGCATGGGGGAGAAGCTTTCTGAGTTCAAGATGCCGCCTGCAGCTGTGCCCTACTGCCGGTTCCCTCCACGTCTTGGACAATCCTAGCAAAACAGAAAGATTGCATGAACTCACACTGCTATAAGGGGGAATTGGGACTTTATTATCTTCTGGAATTGATGATGAAATGCAGTATCTCTGCACATCCCAAGGCTCCTGAGCAGAGCACAAACCAAAGCCTTGCTAACTGTTTATTATTAAGATCTAAAAATCTGTCGTGTGCCTTTGTAAATCCTTTTCTCGATTGATGAGAGGAGGGCCCTGAGGGAAGAGAAAACATTTTCCAGGGAAGCAGCTTTTAACATCAGAAGGCAGGAAACCAAACAGTGCTCCTTGTACCTCTGCCTTGAATGCCGGATGCTGCATATTCCTGTGCAAGTCTGGTGGAAGGAGCAAAGTGCCCAGCTTTCCCCGGGTGGGAAGAGAGAAAACAAGCTCTTTACTGAATGTTGGGCTCTGCTTCTTATCACCTGGCATCCAGAACTCTAATTTCTAAATCTGGGCAAAGCAACTGCTAAACAATCTCTTTCTGATTTGGTAATGATTTAAACACTTAATGCAAGCACAAATTGGCTATAGTTGGCGTAAGTGAACTGAAAATCTTGCTTGTGTTAACTCTTCAAAAAGAACAACTTCTAGTGGTCCCAAAAACAGTTTCAGTTTACACATGCCCTTCTTTCTTTCCTTCCTCTAATGACATTTAACTTTTCTCAAAATTTAAAACATCAGGCTAAGCTTGTCTGTGCTGTACCAGAAAGTTTTGACTACCTGACCATGTCCCCACGCTAAGTCAATCTCCTGCTGGCATCCACTACAGACCCAATTCTTCCATAGCTCCAGCACAGCACATCTGCACATTTTGCAGAATGGGTACAGAGCAATGCAGAAGTGCCATCAAAGTGCTGCAATGTGTGAAGGGATCTAAATGTATAATGTATTGCACTGTGTTTTGATGCATTCTCCTGCTCAAATGGATGAAATTGTTTCTCTAGCTCAGCTTCAGGATGTGGATTCACAGACAAGCACTGTCTATGTTCTCCAATGCCACCACACAGGGTGCCCTCAAGTTGTAATTAAGATTAAACCACAAAGAAGTGTACTGCTATGCTGCAACGCCTTCCAGGTGAAAATACTCTTCAGTTCTATGACTATCAAATCAGGGTTGGTACGAAATGTGAGACTGAATGATGGCAAAAGTGTGTACCTGCAATTGTTTCCTTGCTGAGAGACAAATCAGGATAACATGGCTGTGACAGATCCAGCAGAAGGACCAGGTCAGAAGAGACCAAAAGAGCTAAAAGGATTCTTTTTGCATTGTCACCTCACTCCACAAGTGAAAGAAGTCAAATCTTTACTTTGAATATTTTCCTTTGGTTTCTGGTTACATTTCTTTAGAAAGCAGATCTAATGAAAGCACAGGAGAGACTGTTCTCTGTGGCTACAAGGTTAATAAGAGTGGAACACAGGACCAGCAGGAGCTGCAGGAAGAATAATTCCTTTTAAAGCTGGAGATCGGAAGCCCATAGGTGGTAAGTGTGACATTTCCGCACGGAGGAGTCCAGCTTAATTACCTACAATTCAAAGGTAGAAAGTTATACATTAAGGCAGCAAAAAGAAAGTAGTAGGAGAGGACAGACTTTGGCCGCTCATGAAGATTTAACATCATTAACTCTCCGGCTTCCAAGAATGTTCCCGTATTTTCACTGGCCAAACACCAATACAGCTAATTGCATTTGTGTTACCTGCAGTTCAGAGGAAATTGCCTCTTTCTTATTGCCTGCACTGTTGTGTGGTACAGAAACACACAGCAATACCAGGCAGAGTGGCTCTCACTCATTTGGAGGTAGAACAATTCCTGAGTGCATGAAGCTTGGCTCAGCAAGACAGGCAGACAACACCAAGGGGACAGAGCTGCTGTTATTCAGATGGCAGCCAGTTCTGGCGTGGTGACAGGGACAGCATCCACAGGTGCTAAATGCCTGAAAGTTATTTGGCAGAGCCTGCATGGCTGGGCAGTGCTGGTAATCGTAATATCTGGCCAATTGAATATGAGTCACCTATTCACCTACTCAGTATTTATATATGCTACCGACAGACATATGGTTTACAGCAAACTAGGGAACAGACACTGCTGCACACTCATTTCTTCATCTTTCCCAGCATTTGCTGATGCATTCTCAGTTGAGACTAACACAGGCCAAACTTCCTTTCCAATATACCACTAAAAAGGCTATATTCTGACAGCTGTTGTTATTGCCTTAATCTCTTCTCTGTTGCTCATTCCTAAAATGAGGAACTGGTGGCCAACTCTGAATTACCAAGCTCCCAAAGTCAGACATACTGAGAGGACCAAGACTGATTTGCCAGATACATTTTCTTGTGCTATGAAGTCAGCGAGAAAAGCTTCCCATCACTCCACGCTCCGAGTACCATTTGCATCTGCTCAGTTGCACCAACACAGGTGACTGTGAGGACACACAAAATAAAATAGGTACAATTAGTTTAAAAAAAAACTGTAAAAAAATAGCATAATTTCCCCAAACAGACTGATGGAAGCCCCTTTCTCAAGCACTGCTGTCACACAGCAAAAAGGAGAGTACCACGACAAAAACCCTTTCCCTTGGGTCTACTCCCAACCAGACAAGAGTAGGGAACCATTGCCCAGCCTGGGCTTAGTCCATAAACAATTTTTTTCTATTACAGACAGAGAGAGAGAAAGCAAAGGGAGAGAATCAACATTCACATGTGGATGCCAGAGAAAGCAAAATGTTACATGGAGTCACTTAATTCTTTCTTTGCAGGGTACTTGGCTGCTCTGAGATGAGCAGATGAAGGGAAACAGGCCCAACCCTCCTGTTCTTCCTGCACTTCTGCTGCTGGACATGAGGAACCTGCAGGAACAAACACTGCATACCCAGGATGTCCACTCCTCAGCTGCCACAGGACAAACAGCCACTACCTGCAAGCTGCCAAGAGCCAGATCTGATCAAACCTGCTTCCTTTGCCCTGCAACATTACAGTAAAGGCTGTTTCTGCCTGGATCTGCTCTGAGTGCCTCCCTCCATCACCAATTCCCAGCTCCTGCCAGACTCAGTCCAGCGGATACCCTTGACCCTCCTATGTCACTGTATGTGCTGGCTGGTAAAACCACCTGTAACCAATGTGACCAGAAGATCCCATGGACAAAGAAGTTGACATCTCTGAGGCAACTGAGAATGGACACCTCTGATTTCTGAGCATCCTTCCTCACCTCAGTCTTCATGCATTGATTTAAGATGATTAAAATGGCAGATCCTGGAAAGGCAGAAACTTCAAGACTTGCCATTATATTACGGAAGGGCTGGAGTCTCTTCAGAGCTGAGGTTGCAATCAGTTTCCACTCTCAGCTCTGACTTAAATAACTCTTCATATGCTTTCCTCTAACTTCATCTCATAATTGCAGGGTTTTGTACTGAAGGTAAAAAGATTGTTTTCCTCCCTTCCCTCCTCCTCACGGCAATTTGAAGAATTTGGACCTGCAATTCAAAGAGGAAGGCAATGCCAGACTGAACCTTTGTGAAACTAAATGTTTCCTTACCTTCTTTCACTTGAGAAGACAAAGCAAAATAGTCCCTCCCCCCACCAAAAAAAAAAAAAAAAAAAAAAAAAAACAAACACTGAACCAGGGTTTTTTTCATCTCTCTAAGTTACGCAAAATTCAAATCTCTTTGGAAACATGCACATAAGCAGCAGTTGAAGAAAACAATGTGCAAGTCACAAATACAGTTAGGTGTAGCAAACTAAGCATGTATGTAGTTTGCATTCTGCTAGCCAGTGCTAGCTGGAAAACCTTCCAAAAGCTGAAATCACTTGATCAAGGAGCTTTTCTAGTTTTAGAAAAAATGAAAATCTCCTAAAACACATAAGACTCTTTTCCACTGAAGACATGGAAATCATCAAAACACTCTCCACTTGCTCTGGAAATAGCAAATTGCTGCATACAGAAAACACAAAATTCATCCTGTGCTGTACTAAAGCAGATTAGACTTTTCCATTACTTTTGCTCTGTTTTTTATTTCTAAAGGTTAAAATTTTGGCCCCAATTATATGCGACACTTAGTATTTTTGCTATTTGCATAAACCTTGTGTTTGCACTGGATTCAATATAAAATACAATCCAGGCAGTCAGTTTGCTCCCACAGAAGTGCCTCCACAAAAGTAAAAATTATCCATCTCTTCAAGCTGTTAGTCTTTTTTTTTTTTTAATACTGATTGCTGTTTTTCAAATTTCTGCAGGTGGCTAATTAATAAATTGTTTTTAAAAATCATTAAAAAGACAGCAATTTTGCACTTTCTGTAGCAAAGAGCATCATGAGGCAAAGATCTGGTTATCTCTATCTGTCCCTGACAACAGGGAGACAAAAAGGATCCTCAAGCTCATCACAAATAAGCCTGTACAGAGTACCAGCAGAAATCTGGGCCCCACATAAAGAAATTTAAACCTTGCACAGGATTCATTAATTTGAATTTAATGATCACCCTGAGTTGCATCTGTAAATAGTTATGTACACGTGTAGCTTGAGTCATACTTAGATCTTCTGATGTCATTAAGGATTCAAACTTCATAAAACTCACATATACATATGGACACAGAAACCTCTGGATGTTGCACTTAAGCTTCCCTTCTAGACGTCTAACAGCTAATAAATATGTAAGGGAAAAGGGAAGCCACTGTATCTTGCTGTACGAGGTCTGGCAAAATAAAAACTGACTTATTAAACACACTGGTGCATCTTCCAAAACACCCTAGTTCTGCCCACCTGGTGGGCAACAACTGCCCATTTCTGCAAGATGCGCTTCTAACAGCCACAGCCAGGCACTCAAAAAAATCACTGTCTGCAGGAAAACAAATTTATCGAAGGCATGACGTTTTGACATCCTTCCCACCTCCAGACAATTTAATCTGGCAGTAAGTAATGTACTGGTCTGGTTTGATGAAATGGACACCCTGACCCTTTCTTACACTTGCAGATTGATTGATTGTTTGTACCTGAACAATTACGCCTTAGCAAACAGGCAAAAAACAAAACAAACCTTTTGGCCACAACATTTAATTTCTGCTAGCAACATTTCACAGCTGTTACTTCCCTGTTTACTCAAAGGAACTTATATTTTGCTTTGTAAAATGCCTTACGCTCCCATCCTCATTTCCATACTCTGCTGTAGGTAAAAACCTACTTCCTTTGAGTTCCTTAATTGAAATACATCTAATTCCACTGGCGTTTTCCAATATTTGTTTACAGCAGAGCTAGCCACTTAAAAAGCAACAATGTTTTTTAAAGGAACATATCCCCTAATTCTTATTGCAAACAACGGCTTAGATTCTTGTTAGGAGGAGTATTCTTATTCTGTCTTTCTCCCTCCCCCGATAGCTTTTTGTCTCTTCTCAGCCTGGACAATGAAAATCAATGTGGCAGCTTTCCTTTTTCTCTCCAGTGAATTTAAGTATCAGGTGACAGGGAAGCAGTTTTTAAGACAACCCTTTGCACTGGAACTTTTACAAAAATGAACTTCTTAATGGAAGTTACTTACTCTTGGCTTGTGTGGAGGAGAAAAACGAAAAACCAACAACCACCACCTTTTCTCTTTTTTTCTTTTTTTTTTTTTCCTTTTTAAACAAAGCAAAAGATCATCAGCCAAATAGGAATCGACAGCATTCCTTTAAAGAGCAAAATAAAGCTCGCCCCAGCTGGGCACTCACCAGGCTTCTATATTTATTTGTGTCTCACGTGCTGGGCCCATGTGCAATTCAGCTTCCCTTGATGTGAGCAGGCTTGCTGTGCTCTGCCTTCCCAAGTCCCCCTGGCACACTTAAGCTTTTTCTCTGGCTCCTGCTCCATGTCACCCCTGTGCCCCGAGGGAACACAGCTGATCCAAGCCCCCAGGAGCAGCCCAGACTCCAGTGCTGGCTCCAGCCCCAAACTCAGACAAAGCTCAAGCCCATCCTTGTCCCAGACCTCCAGAGCTGCAAGCAGAGGCTGGAAATTGATACTCACCCTTCTAGAAATGCATCCTGGAGAACTCACAGACTCTACTGAGGTTTTCCCAATCAATCATTCTTTACTTTGGCTGGCATAAGAAGCTGAAAAATCTATAAGAATACTAAAAAGCACTTTCAGTTGTATTCTGACTCTTTTTCCTCAGCACTTGGTGATAGTCTTTGGGATGAATCTGCTATGCAGTTAAGTATCCTAACTCATAAAGAAGAAACACAACTGTTTTTTTCTTCTGAGCAGTAAAAATTCCTCCCACGACCTGGTTTCACAATTGAAACTGACCACTCCACTGTTAAAACATGCATCCTTGCTCCTCCCTGTGACCAAGATTCTTCTAGTTTTTCCTGCTCTATAAAGGCTTTGGCTCAGGAGTAAGGATGACAGCCATCACACTGACCTAAAATGCCCTGCCTCTGTCCTAATGCAGAGAGACTTGAGATGCTCACAGGAAGCTCCTACAGCTCTGCACTTTGCAGCTTGGAATTTTAAGATGGATGGTCATGAATTTCTACGTGACTTAAACCACCAGAAGACAAATTTTAATCATTGAGAGTCTGCTCCTGGAGAAGTTCAAGTATCCAGGGATGGGAAATACATGAGGTTTTAGGATGTGCAGCATCACTTGGTATTAATACCTGACATGTTTGTTTTACTAGTAGAAGTTATTTCTCTTTCCCTCTTCCTTCTCTGCAGAAAATATTCCTCAGCCATGTGTGTGGGTGTCCATCTGCCCTCCTCTTCCCCTCAATCTCAGGTTATTCCCACTTGAAGTCGACAGCCCAAAACTTAATGAGCTTCCCTTATTACCCAATCATTTGTAACATCTTCTGAACACCAGTCATAAATTGTGGCTGCATTTTCAAATCAGCACAGGGCATTTCCATTTGCCTTATTACTACATAAAACCTGTTTTAACAAAATCCAAAATGAACAATCACCTACAAGCTAAGGACATGTTTCTGAAACAGAAAATGAAGTAATGGGTCTCCTTGGTTTGCCTATATCAACACAGAGCTTTTCAGACAGACTTAATTCTTATCATCATCAGAAAAGAAAGTCATCATCAGCAAATTATTCCTACTGTAAGCACTGTCCTGTGACAAAGGGTGATACAATTTAAAGGGAAGACAGAAAACTTGTGGTAGAGTTTTTGGTTTTTTCCCCCTTAGGGCTCAGTTCAATTCCTCCTGAAGAGGATTTTTGTTTGCTTGTTGCATTATTATATGTATGCAGGTCATCTGAGTGTTGACAGGGGTTGGGAATTTCTGCTAAAAATCCTTTTTGACAATTGCTTTGTAGTTTCAATATTTGCAAACTGCTAAACAAATTAAGAATAGAAACAGAAAAAAGACTTAGGTCTTCAGCAGTCATCTGACATCCTATTTTAAGCCTGTTCTAAAGACATGCCCTCTGACATTTTTTTATAATGTCAGTGACTTTTAAAATTAGAGTTCAATCAACTAATTTGCAGTGCTCTTGTGCATTAGATTCAACAAAATGAGTCTACTAGAGTAGCTTTTTAATCTCTGATTTGTTTTCACATTGTTTGTTTTTTTTTGTTCTTGTGCCATTAAGTGGCAAAGTGAATTAAAGGACATTTTTCCATCTAAAAAATTCTACTTTCAGGTAGCTATAGGCAGCAATCCAGGGAATCCTGCTCATTTCTTAGTAGGTAAAAATCTCTTACTCAAGGCTTCACATGGTCTGTCTTTTGGGGACGGTTTTATTCCTTTGTTTATCTATCTCATAAGGCAAACATCTGTTCAAAATCAGGTAAACTCCAGTTGAAACTTTAACTACAGAAGAGCTATATTCATTTCAGAATAACTTCACTTAGTAGAATTCATTCATCAGAGTCCTTGCAAAAATTATTTACCATCGGCAGAATACTACAAGCAGAAAACTACAAACCACAAATTTATGTTACAGAAGTAAACACTAGTTAAAATTTGTAATACAACTTTAAGATTGAAATGTAATATAGTTTCCATATAAAACAACATGGAAGCAAAACTAGACATTGGTTATGTTTTCTGTTTTTATAATTTACTACTTTTGCACAGTTGTGGCAATGGAAAAGGAGATTCAAAAAAAAAGGAAAAAAAAAAAGAAAAATGTGAAAGGGAATACACTTGAGAAGCCACTTCTGTTAGAGAGGATATCTTAATGTGGACTTGAATCACCTGTAGGAGTGACCAGATTTGACATGGTCGCACAATCAGCTTCTTCCTGGTACTGGTAGGTAAATCAAAGCAGAGCTGCAAGAAGTGGCTGTTCGACTTCAATGAGCATTAAATGAGAAAAAAACAAACGCAAAGCATCCATGAAGTTCATGCAATGTGAGGCAAGCCCAAAGGAATACAAAAGCCCAAGTAAACAAAACTGCTAACCAGTGACCCAGTGGGAGAAGGGCAGTCCTGCAGCAGCTCTGATCCTGCGCCTCTGCAGCTCAGCCACTGCTTACAAGCTTTGCTGTTCGACCTACATCAACTCGGGGACAGACAAGGAGAGGGAACAAGTGAGAGGGAAACACCATCACCACAGCAAAAAGCTCTGGAGCAGAAAGAGCTGCAATCCCAAAGACAGAATCTCTTTGGTAATACAAGTTTGCTTAATACCTGGAACCAAGGTGAACTGGGACTGGGAAAGCAGAAGGCAACTTTGGTGGAAGTGAATGAGCAACGACAGAGCTCAGACCCCACACAAAGAGTAAGAAGCAAAACAACACAAAAGCAGGAACTTTATTGAAGCAGAAAATACACACCGAAAACAGATAGGTAGGCTCCAATGGAAGTGATTCTAAAGGAAACAAGGAAAGCTGACAATTTCTCAGAGAAACAGCACTGAGACACCCAATGTCCTATTGCAGCACATAGGAAGGCAGGAGGACATGACTAAATCATGAGCACTTCCTTTGATCTTGCATGAAGGAATCACAGACCCAAGGTCCAGCTACTAGATGGGGGGAGGATATAAATGATGCACAGATTCAATCAAAAAGCAACAAGCATCCCCTTTATTCACTAGCGGAGAGGAGAACAAAAAGAAAGTGTTAATGAAAAGGGACAGATGACAGTCTAAAGGCTGAATCATTTCTGGAGGACAGTTCATTAAGTAGGTCAAGTGCAAGCATCTAACACTATGCTATTAATGCCAATGGCATGAAAGCCAAGAAAAAAGACCCAGAGGAATGTGTATTCAAGCTGGCTGGTCCTGACAAACCTCTTGCTTTGAATACTTAAGAGAAGCAGCTGAAGCAATTTCAGTTCATAGAGTACATGAATCATAGAGAACAGAAAAGACTTAAGAAGTCTGGAAAGGACAAACATGGTGCTTAGATTTAAAAAATTATGCTAGAAAATTACAGACCACTGAGTTGAACTTCATCCCAAGAAAAAATATTGAAACAAATAATCAAACTGTATGTAGAAAGCTAAAAGGATAAGTACAAAGAGAGGAGTAACAGACCCTGTTGAATTGTCAGAAAGAAATTGTGTCAAGCCAATTTAATTTCTTTGTATGACAGGTAATGGGCCTTGGGCAAAGGTGACAAGCAGTAGATGCCATATATCTTGACTTTTAGTAGGATTTGTGACTGGTGCCTGTGACATTCTTTTCAGCAATCTCAGAAACACGGACTAGTAGCTACTCAAGGGTAGGAATAAAAACAGTGTCACAGGCTGACTCAGACGGCCTCTCTCAGTGGTTTCTGTCAACAAGGGAAACTGCACCGAGTGAGATGCTCAGGGCTTTTCTCCTGCTGAACATATTATCCTCTAACCAAACAATGGTACAGAGTAGAGATCTGGTTCATAAATTATGTAGATGATACCTGACCGCTGAAAGCTAATTTAAGAATTGAAATGGATCTTTACAATGTGGAGAAAAACTCTTAAACACTGAATGAATACAACAAAGATCTATTAAAGCCTTTAACAGGGAGATACAACCACATGGCCAAGATAAGGGAACAATTTAATAGTCAAAAGTTCTTCAAAAAGAAAATAATCTGAGGTGGGCAGAATGCAGTGATTTGCCAGCTGGACTTATCTGAGCAGTATTATAACACTGAGAAAAAGACAAATACCATGCAGACATAGGGATCTGGACACATAATATGATCTTTCCACTCTACCAAGCTCTGAGTGGCTTCTGCTGGAATACTGTGTCCTGTTTTGGGCATGACACATTAAGAGAGATGTGGGCCCAAGAAAAGAGCCTAGAGGAAAGCAAACAAGAATATTTATGCTTCTAGAAAACACCTCTTTCAGGGTAAATTGAAAGTCAGTGGAAGAGAAGACTAGAGGAGATATGACAAGAATCTTCATGTATATAAAATATTGTTTGAAAAGGGGAAATATCATTTGTTGTCCATGTCCACTGCAGACAGAGTAAGGAGTAATTAACTTGAATTTCAGAAAGAAGGATGCACGCTAACTAGCAAGCAGAATGAAAGCTCTACTGGTAAGCTAGGGAAAGTATTAGAAAGTCTGCTAGGGAAGGGCATAGTCTTTCTGGTACTGGACAGCTTTCAAATAAATCATATGTCAGGAATAACAGATGTACCGGTGACTGCATCAAGGTAGACAGATTAGCTTGTTTTTAAGGACCCTTTGAGTTCCTATTTTAAGACTCTTTGGAACTGTTCACTTTAAATGCTGGCATCAACCTTGCTTTCCCCTAAAAATGATGTTTGAAAGATGCAATCAGAAAAATAAATGCTTCAGGTCCAATTCCTAAAATGTGTTTCCTGCTCTGCAGGATAAAATCTCCAACCCTCTGCCTTCTGAGCTTCAGGGAGAGACTGTATCATAGCAAGGGTTTCATTGGCATCAAGTCAAAGATAGTATTTATTACAAAAAACTACAACCTTCATTATGACTCCAAGCCTCTTAACATGGCCTCTTATAAAGTCCCAAGCATCTGGGCAACATTTTCCTAGAGTGGAGGCTTAAGCTGGTTTAGGTAAAACAAGAGACGCTGTGTGGGACTTAGATTGAATGTGATATCTCAGATTTCCATTGTGCAGACTGTCTTTAAATGTGTTGGTGGGTAAAGAGACATGCTGAGATCTTAAGGGAATACTTTTAAGCACAGTCTTAAAGTAATTGAATTAAATCACTCCCCCACACACCAAGTTTTTACAGAGAGAGCTAACAATAAATACACAAATATCTATATAAGGGCTTCATTAAGATTACTTACATTTGGAGTTATATTTTTTTCACTCATCTCCAAATGCCACTGATTTTCTACAGCAAGCCTTTCCAACTTCTTGACAACCAGGACAGCAGATTCTGCTATGGCAGTTTATTTGGGAGGCTGAATGGTAAAGATAACTTACAGAACTACGTACTGGCAGAAAAACTACCTTGGTGGTAGCAGGACTGTTCCTGTGACCACAGTGCAACCTGGAAGCTACCAAGAGAACAGCCCTGTGCTCAGACATGGATTCCATCTTAAGGGGTGGGGAGCAGAAACAAACACCCAGATTCCAAAAACTTTCCTGGGCTCTTCAGGACATCCCTGCCTTTGTGGATCTGACTTCACATGATTTTAGTGCAGTTACATGAGCAGGCAGAGCATAGCTGAACCCACTGTCACCAAAGATATCAAAGGAGAGACTGTTTCAATTAGCCCTGACACAGAAACAGTGATTTTCCAACTACTCCATCCATCCATCCATCCATCCATCCATCCATCCATCCATCCATCCATCCATCCATATTTCAGAAATGTAGCCAAAAGGACAGAGGTCCAGTGATGGCCTCCCCTTCCAGAAAAGGAAAGACTATGAGTTACCAGACATCAGGGAAACCCCAAGGGTTGGTGTCATTACGACCGTCCTAGCCAAATGGGACAGTGGACCACACAACAAATGAGAGTGCATCTCATTCACTGCTCTAGGAATTATGTGTGATTTTAGCATGGTTAAAAGCAATTTTAGGCAATTATCACTGCCATATTTGAAAAGACTCTGGTTTCCAAAGGAAGCTAAACCACTGCCAAGTGGTCTGAAAGCATGACAAGATCCATGGGTGAGATCCATCCTGGATGCAAGGCTATGCCCTGTTCCTTCCCTCAGCCCACTCTAAGGGGCAAGGAAAGCAAGTGTCTGGGGTATGTGTGGCCAGGTTTTGGTAGCAGAGTGGGGGCTACAGGGGTGGCTTCTGTGAGAAACTGCCAGAATCTTCCCCTATGTCCAGCAGAGCCAGTGCCAGCTGGCTCCAAGGTGGACCTGCTGCTGGCCAAGGCTAAGCCCATCAGAGATGCTGGTAGTGCCACTATGATAACATTTTAAGAAGGAGGAAAACATTATTGTGAAGCTGTAATTGCAGCCAGAGAAGAGAGGAGTGACTCTTCCTCCTGAGCAGCAGCAGGAACAACATGAGATGAGCTGACCACAACCCCATTCCCTGTCTCCCCATGCCACTGGACAGGAGGAAGTAGAGCTTGGGAATGAGGGAGGGTTCAGGAAAAAAGTGTTTTTAAGATTTATTTTGCTTTCCATTATCCTACTACCATTTTGATTGCTAATAAATTCAATTAATATCCCAAATTTGAGTCTTTTTGCCCACAATGATATTTGATGAGTGGTCTCTCTTGGTCCATATCTCAAGCCATGAACCGTTTGTTGGATTTTGTCTTCCCTGTGCAGGGCAGGGATAGAGTGGCTTTGATGGGCATCCAGGCAGGGTTAGACCTCTACAGCAAGGCAGGGAGAGGTATCCTCCCCACCCTCCCCACAGCCCCCACGCAAGGGCTGAGGCTGCTGGCTTGTGGGCATGGCTGGCAGCTGAGGTGGTGATTCAGGGGGAGCTGTTCTAATCCTGTGGGGAGCAAAGCCCTGACCTGCCCCCTCCTGTGCAACTGTCTTGCGTTTCCTGAGAGCCCCTGCAGAAGGGGCAACACCAGAGATGTTACACCCAACTCCTTCCTATGAGCACAAGGATCTCTGAGGGCTGCTCACATCTACTTGCAAGCCTTTCTGAGTACCCAAAGGGACATTGCTCCCTGCCACTTCTCTCTGGAACTCCAGTGTGTTCCCAGGATGTCTCTATGCCACTGTGTTAGGAGCATTTGATGAGGATGGACACAGAGGGCTTCAAGATTTCACCAAGAAAAGGCCACAGCGATCTTCAGTACCTACAGGCTGGCTGGTGGCTAAGAGCTACAGAACATGGTGCAGGCAACAACCCCACTGCAGCACTGGAGACCGGGCCATGAAACAAACAGGGAGTCAGAGGCTTGCAGAACCCGGCAGGTGAAAAGGGGTCACTTAAGATTTCTAGTCCAATCCCCTGCTCAAGGCGTGGCCAGATAAGACCAGTATTGACCCAGACTTGCCTCAGAAAGCCAAGGTGTTTTTTGGCTTCAATCCTCTGCATCAGTGCATCTCTTCTGTGCTCAGAGTGCTTATTTTTCTGCTTGCTTGCAATGTGAGTGCTATCCTGCCTGGACTGCTGGCTGGCTTGCATCAGCACTTCTCTGTTCTGAAATTTGTTAGAGCAGAGATTGCCTGAAATGCCATAGAAGGAAGAAGGTTCCATGACTTGCCTGGGATCTCTGGAGCAGTTTCATTTCCTTCTCTGCCAGAAATTTCCTGCAGTCAAAGACACCTCCCATGGATAGCCATTGTACAGAGCAGGATTCATCTAGTCTAACATCCTACCTTCAAGATGAACTTCTATCATAAGCTCCCTTTACAAGCTACAGAGAAAGATCACAGGTGCATACAACACTGCATCCCACCTTAAAATGGGTATTTCATTTGGGTGGTTTGACTCATCTTCAGTCTCCCCCTTTCTGAGCCTCTCACAAGAAAGGAAAAGGTAATTCCTATTTTCCACAGGGGTGTTAAACACAGTAAGTATTTTGAGGCCTGCAAATACGAACCATAACAAAGAACATGGGAGAACCAGACAAAAAATATTTTGTGAGAACTTTTGCTCTTTCTTATTCATCCTGATCACCAGAGCTGGAAATATTATTTTCAGTCAAAATTTGGCAATGTTTCTTCATGAAATTTTGGCACATAGACATTTTTGATTAATTTGTTCCTTATGCGAACGTACTCAAAACAAAATTGATGAGAACATATTTCAGCCCATGGACTAAACATAAAAATTTCCCCTTGGCTAGAACAAATTAAAAATTTCAGATGTGAAATGAAATGTGTTTATTTTTGGCAAGGAAAGGGACAAAACAACAGCATCCTCACACATTTCTATTTGAATAAGTTGAAACACAACGTCCTATCATAACTCTTCCAAGAATTCATATGCTCTTCAAAAGCTGGCTAGTAAATCATTGGTATGACAAAGGGAAGTAAAATAATACTGATAATTCTCCTTGGTTGGATGAGCTCAGCCTGACAGGACTTTTATAAGCACATGCATTTTTTCATTGCTTATATCTGTGATTCTGTAATTGTAAACAAAATTCATCCAAGAAACACTTCTGAAAGAAAAATAAGCACAGTACTGAAAATGAGGCTTGCCAATATGCAGGGAGAGAGACATGAAACCCCACACTAGAGTGAGAAGACCTCTAAAATACTGCAAGCAGAGAGTGCCTGGGTGGGTTAGGATAGCCAGGGATAACCCAAGGCAGCAATGGTGCCCTATCAGGTTTATGAATGAGATTAGAGGCAGCATGGTAAAGCCTGTACAAAGAAACACCTCCCTGCCTGCTGTAGCAAGAGTTACTTAGGTTTACTGCTCAGGTTTCATCTCAGGGCCCAGTAGAAGGTGCAGTAGTAAACCAGCTCTGAGCACCATCCTGCTGGGAGAGCTTTGTGCAAGGTCTGAGAAATAACCCTATTGCACTGCTGTTCCTGGGGAAACAAACATTAGCAAATGCTTTTTTCAAGGAATTCATTTACCATAGCACATCCTGAAGACAGGCTGCTGGGGAGCAGAGTTATGACATCCAGAAACTGACAACAAGAGCAATAAAACCTGACATATATCATGAAAGCCAAGCTATGGTACTACGTGTAATTAACAGAGAGTGTAATTATTCACCTTGAGAAAGACTTTGATGGATGCCTCATAGTTAATTCTTTTTTCCTGTGTTTCATCTTCCCTTGTTCATGGCAGCTAAGAAGGCTTGCTTGCAACTTTCAGCTTTTTGCCCTGTTTCTTATCCAACACTGAATCTTTATGGCTCATAGACAGAGCTGGTTCAATCCCAGGCTGGATGCTTTGTCTAACCCTGGAGATGTTTAGTTTCAGGCCTAGCTTTTGGAGCTAACAAGGCATTACATTAACACAGGATGGACTGTAATAATAGCATGTGTATTAAAATTCCAAACATGCCCAGTATCACTCAGATGTCTCCAGGATTCAAGTATACCCTTGTGTAAAAGAGCATAATCTTCCTTTTCATGACAACAGTGTCGCTCTCCCTTGGTGCCCACTGAACCCTGACACAAGTTAGAGATGGGAGTGTTTATTTCCCCCAAATTCTCTGAATTGTCAAGAAATCTGAACAGAAAAGAGAGCATCAGGAAGAGTTTGAACAGTTGCCCAGTCCCAATAAGCTGCAGAGGAGGCTCTTATAAAGCTGCAGTACCATCCACACGGTGGACTCGGTGGTGTTTGTTGGCGTGCACTGCTTTTGCAGGGGAGGAGAAGCAACTGGGGAGGATTTGGCTCAGGCTCTGAAAATCAGAGAGAGAAGCTGCTACTATACAAAATGTGATCATTTAAAAACATTGCAACCATGGGTAATTGATCTAGCTGATGCACTGGGGACTGGATAGACATTTAAGCTCAGTCACATGAATTTGAAGAGCTCCACAAGCCTTAAATGAAAGAGAAATTTGTAGCCTTGGGACAAAATGACTGAAGCCTTATTTAAAACCCATTGAAGGCAACTAGGATGATTCCACAGGCTTTTGGGGGCATTGGATCAGACCCCAGATGGATGCAAACCTGTGAAGAAGAGGGTATATAATCTTCACTCAGGAACAGAGACACTTTAAAAGGCAGTGGAATGCACAGTTGGGCTTTGTGTGACTCAGTGATGAATGAGTGTCCATACAGCATCATTTCAGAAAGCTGGAGATTACGGGAATCCAAAAAAGAATCCAGAAGGGAAATAAAAGTAACTCTGATAATCACAATACCCTAGCCACAAACATATAAATATATAAATGCAAAGACAAAAGAAAAATAAATTCAGAGTTGCAGCAGATACATTTAAACCAGGAGAGTCTGCACATTAGAGAACAGAGAAAATGGCAGAGATATTTCTGTAGACACAGAGTGCAAAATAAATGGCTCAGACAGGCACGCACAGCTAAACATTAATGGCATGGTTGTATTATTTTAAATTGGGTGACTGCAATGTGTTCCAAGGAAAATACTGGGACTTGAAAACGACACAGTCCAAGTTGGTAAAAAGGGATGTGTGTTATAAGCACTACAGAATCCTAAACAGACTATGCAATCCTCACATCTCCAAACACCACTTTGATAAATTAATCGCTCCCATGTGATGCCCATCAAGAAAAAGGCACTGTTTGCCTTAATGAGCAGGAAAACTGAATTTAATCATAGGAAAAAAACATTTATTGGTACAGAAGAACAATTTATAGTTTGAAAGAATTACGTGGTTGTAACTGAGAAGTCAAATATGCTATGGATGTGTATTGATTCACATAACTGAAATGAAGCCATAAACTCTGTATAGTATCTGATCAAAATCACTAAAGAAAGGACAGCTAAGATCTTAGTAGAAAAATAAAAATATTCTAAAGGATTAGTGTAACACGGTCATTTTTGAAGGAAAAAAAGTTAGTTTGGGCTCTAAGCTAGTGATTTTTAATACACCATTTGGATACTATACACTGAATTTAAGCAAAGGCCATTTTGTAAAAGTTCTGATCCCAAGGTATTACAAAGAATAATTGCACAGATCTTTGAGGGATTATGAGATGTCAGACTTTTAATGGATGATGTTTTAATTTGGGTACAGGGAAGATAATGCAAAGAAAGACTTTGGCAAGTATTGCAGGAAGCCAGAAAGAGATGCTGATCCAGTAAGTAAAATACCTGGGGTCTAACACATTGTGGACAGAGTTTTAGCAAAGATGACTTAACTGGGGCTCCAGGTAAAACAAATGCAACAGCAGGATATCCATCTGACAATGTAAATCAGATCTGCAGAAATTAATGAATATGATAAACTGTATTCCATTGCTCATTCCAATTCTAACTAGGGTCAATATGTCCTCAAGGAATTATTGGAAAAGTAAGCTACCTTGTATTGGGGAGATTAATACAAATAATACAAACGTGGAAATAAACATTTAAAGATGGTGACAGTAATCCACCAGCTTAAAAATACCATAATAATATTTTCCAAAAAGCTGTAATACATGCTCATCTTACCTGTTTAGACTAAGATTTCTAAGCAGAAGAGACAGAAACTATTTCCAGGTTGACAAAGAAGTGCTAGTAATTTTATTTGCTCCTCTAAACTTGCTTCAATCTAGATAAACGTGAAAGATATGGAGAAAAGAGACTACAAAGCACTTCAAAGTGGTTGTAAAAAATCTTTTGCCTAATTTTCACAGATACTAAGCATTAGCTTGAGTTGGAAATGCAGACAGTAAGCACCTTGCAAAATCAGTCCATTTGTCTTTGGCATCATCTACAACTTCATAGATAAAGCTGATGATCTTTTACCAGGGAAAAAGAATTCAAATGCACAAATTGCTGTTTGATGCTCAGTGTCTAGCGCACAATGTTCCTAGCTTCAACTGCAAGTTGAAGGTATAAAAAATTATTTTATTTTCATTTGGATTGTAATTGGATTAAAAAGTGCACAGCGAACATTGCTATCATGGCAGTGAAAAGTGGATAGCATTAACACATCAAACTGTGTTTTCTGATACATTCTAAACACATACAGCAAAGATCGTATCAGCAAAAACTAAAATGTGGCTGGAGTAAGGAAAGAAGCAACTGCTCTGCAGTGCTGAAGCAGTCTGGAAAAGGAGAAGAGATTGAAATTTTAATTGCAAAGAGAAGAAATTCAGAAAGCAGCATATAATGACTTGTATTGGAATTCGGTGAAATTGATGTTAACTTCCCTGCTTTTATAGGAAATATCACATGATCTCTAATGGCAAAAAATGATCCACTCTCTATTTTTATATCCATCCAAAGGATTACTCCTCCATCAGTACTGGGATGCACAAGCTGCAGCAGGGCACCTGATCAGTCTTGGCTCACATAATTTGCCTTGATGGAGTTCCCACCTGGAGGTTCTCAAGCTTCTCAGTTTTGGGCAGCTGACCCCACTTTAGACTCCTTGTGTTGGAGAGATCTATCACCATCCCCCTACTAGGGGATATGGCTTTGAGGCATATCATATTGTGCCTTTCTTTAGAGGTAGGTGAAGGGAAGCAGTAACCAAGGTTCCAAGTTGGCAGTGTTTGAAAGAAACATGAATTTAGCAGCTTTCAACAACTGTCCATATCACAAAAGACAGAAAGTGTGATACCTGCTTGTCAGACTCCCAGGACTGTGATAACAAGTCAAGATTCAGTGTATAAAGTATTCTCTGTGTGAAGCCCAGCACTAGTATGCCAGAGGATCTAACAGAATGGGATAAAATTAGCAGGCCTGTAGGAAATGTAGAAGGACATAAAGCGTGCCAGTCATTGGAACTGAAATACCCTGGGAAAGCTGGTGAAAGGAGCCACAGGCTGGGAAAGCTGAGGGTGAAGGGTACCGGGCAGAAGGAGATCTTGGTGGAGTTTTTCAGCATGTGCTTGCTTCTAATCAGCTCTGTTCATCCTCCAGTTTCATAGGCTGTGCAGTATAGGGGCATCTTGAAGAGCAGACAGGAGCCTGACAGCCCCAACTACTCTGCTGTGATATCTGTGGGGCCTTTATGGAAGTCCCTTTAAGAAGTCATCTATGAGATTAATGCACGAAGCCTGCTGAGCTACTTGATGTGGCTGAGTGGCACCGAGGAGCAGCAAGCCCTGTGCCAGGGACAGAGGTGTGCAGATCCTGCAGCAAAAGCCTATAGCCCCCCACTTCCTGCTGTGACACTGCCTTTTTGATATTTTGTTTCTCCCACCCACTCATTCCCAGTCACAGGTTTCTGAGGCTTTTCCCGATCGTCATGGAAAAGGTATTGCAAGAGCGTGCAGGTTCAAACCCTCTGTTTTGTGGCCTTCCTGCAGTTTTGTTTCCCTTTCTGCACCCACCTCTCCATCCTTTTTCTTTCCTTCCCTTTCCCCATTATTGTGGTAAGAGAAGGAAAAGAAACACTTCAGAAATGAAAGATTAGTTTGCTGTATCATAAAGATGAGCTTTGTAATCACTTTCCTTTAAGCAAAGAATTAAAAGATAATAAAAGCCCTAATTAAGGACCTCGTTAGCTTAACTAGATTTTCATATGCAAAGTGATGTTCACCACGTGCTGCTGCCGTCTGAAAATGCTGCCTGGCACTACATGGGAAGCACCTGTGCCAGCTCTCCAACTGTACTTCCCTTCTTCATTTCAGTTACCTTTCCATCTTTCCCCCTCCTTTCCCCTCTGTGCCAGGGCACACACAGGCTCGGGCTGATGCGGGGCTGCCTTGAGCTGGGCACACACAAGACAGACTTGGCACTACCTTGTGAGCCACGTGATAGAATGAGGGAGAGATGAGACCAAAGGGCAGGGAAAGATGGGCGAGAGCAGATAGGACTGATGAGGGCTGAGCACATACAGACCCAAGGGGAAAGCAGAGGCGGCACATAGGAAGCCCTCAGGCCAGACTGGTTCCATGACAGGTGGAGATTATCCAGGTGGAGGATCCATCTGAGTCAAGCTGAGCACAAGAATGCTTTGGGTGAGCCTGGATGCCACAGGGCAGAGCTGGAGGGAGGAGATGCTGGATGGCCCCCATCTTGGCCCCTGTACAGAACCTAACTATGATTTAGGCAAAGACATGCATTAAGGGTTTGGCATCATCCTTGACTGGAAACAAAAATTGAATCCTTAGAGATACAGTCCAAGGGGTCTCCCAGGGCTCTGTTTTCAATCCCACATGGTCCCCAGTACAGTCTGGCAGGTGGACAGGTAGCTGTTTAGGGATGTGCTTAATAGAAGCAATTAGGAAATCATTATACCACAGTAATGCGAGCAGATGAGTGAACAAAATGACTGCTCGCTGCCGTGTGAGAAATCAGCCTGGCCTGGCTGAGCAGAGAGCACTCGGCTCTCTGCAGCACAGCCAGCAGGCACTGCCCAGCAGAGGCCACGGCAGAGCCAGGAGCGGAGCCCGCCCGGCTGGAACAATCTGATAAATTCCTACAGCTGGGAACTCAGCACGAGATGGGAATCAGGATTTTCATCCTCGTTAAAACTGTAATTGGAGCCTCATTCTACTTCGTTTAGAGCCTGCTGTGAACGTGAGCAGAAGCTGCAGGGTGCTAAGCAGGGAGGTCACCCCGGGGCGGTGGCGAGCAGCCGGCCAGGAGCAATGGGAGGCTGGAGGGAGCACACCGAGGCAGAAGCCAGGCTGGCTTGTGTGCATCTTCTGTAGGTATGGAAAGGCCCCTGTTGTGAGATCCCCAGCTTTCAACTGGCTTTTTTTTTCTTTTTGTTTGTTTGTTTATTTTAATTTTGAGAATAAGAAAGCAAATATGGCATTTATGGCTATAGATGGCTTTGAAATGGAACCTCATGGCTCAGCCTTCAGCTGGGCACTTTGAGCTGAAACCTAATGGACCTCAGATCCCCACCTCAACCACCACACAATCTAATAGCCCCTACCTCAGCTCTCAGACCAGAGCAAGACTTAAGAAAACCTGATACAACATTATTAGGCTGGAGACTGTGTTGATCTATTTATTAGCTGAGAATTTTCTTTGTTTAAAAGAAATAACAGAATTGATTCTTGCCTTTTTTCTACACAACATGGGACTGGCTCGATACAGGGTATTCATTTAGTTTGCAAATGAATGAAGAGATGAGCTGTAAACCAAATCCAGATGCTGCACCCAGCACTTACACCAACTCCTGCCTGGGTCCATTTCCAATCATCACGTGTATTCGTGCAGTAGAGGAAATGCCTGAGGTACCTTAAATATAGTTTAAAAATAATCAGCAATAGTCAGATTACTTCTGCTACATTATCAGTTGTGAGTAGGGCAATTCATTAGTGAGAGTCAGACAAACTACCTTAATTTGGCCTTCTACCACTTTCCACCTCGTGGACCAACAAGTGTATCGTAACTATTAGAACAACTTCAGTGAATGTTACAATTACTCATGTCAAATGAAAATGTAATGCAGTTAACGTGCATGCTGGCTCCCTGCTGCTACTGCTGATGATTATTGCTATTAGAGCATGACCAAACAGTCATTCAAATATAAACAGCAGATTTATTTTGATTGTGTTCGTGGCCCGTTTTACTCGCTTTCTGTGAACATTAACACAAATGGCCTTGCTTTGCAAGACCATCCCTGGGGAGAGAAACAAAGTCAGGAGTATCGTGGTGCTGACTTCATGTGTCAGCTAAACTACCTGCACTGGAAGATTTTGCATGGCTCTCTGGAAAACTTGACAGCCACCTCATCAGAGAGAAAAGGCAGAGCTAGGTAGGTCTGAGCGCTGGTTGTGCAAAATGAGTACACAGAACCTGAACAAAAAGTCATGGCAGTCTACTGGACAGGCAGTGCTCACATTCCTACCAGTCATTCAGTAAATGCTCAGGAATGACAGTCACATAAAAATGGGGTACCCAACTCTTTGGTCAGAGTTTCTGATCCAAAGCTTCCTAAGGAAAAGGTGCCATTGACTTAAATGGTTTGTGTGTCATAGAGTAACACGTAGAACTAAATTCACAAAAAGCTCTGCTTGCTGTGAAAAGATTCCCTGATTAAGAAGATTAATTATTATTATTATTTCTCACACTTTTGTGTCACCCTTTAGTGGAATTCCTTATCTCTAAATCTGTTTCCAAGACAGGAGCTCTTGCTCTCTCCATCTTGTCTGAGCTGCTTACCTGCCTTGTAAAGCCAAGAGCTAATCCCGATGGCCACTGATGCGATTATGTTGCGCAGCTGACTGCAGAACTTCTGCTTTGCAAAAGGACAGATGCAGAAGGTGGCAATCCCAGGATGCCAGGGATCCAACTAATTACCTGACTGCATCAAGGCCATGACTCTCACCAGATGCTTTGATTACAGCTCCCGTTTATCTCTTCTCCAGAAGCACATGCCCGGGAATAGGCACACTGAGGAATGACTTAGAGTCTTGCACAGCACAGGACTGACCTTGAGGCCAGGCCAGAGACTCCCAGCTTGCATTAATTTTGACAGGTTTGTGAGATGTCAGCCTCCTCTGAGGAGCACAGTGCTCTGTGAGGGGAGCTGCTGCTTGGTGCAGAGGACAGGAAAGGGCCAGAATGAGGAAAAATTAGTAAGAATGCAGGAAATGTAGTCAACACATGTTCTTCAAAAGCCATTTTAGTGCCAAGTTAGATATGGGGTAGCAAAATCTCAGTATTTAAAAGACATCAGATGACTTCTGGTTTGGATGTGACTATGGAGCTTTGAGGAGTTACTCACAGGTTGATTTCTAGCACCAATTTGAAGAAAAAGTTACTGTCTGAAACATGCTAAGAGCTAAGGATATTTGGAGTGCCTCCTCCTGCTTATTCTTGTTTGTGTGTTTCTTCACACAGAAAAAGACAGGTTTCTTCAGGCTAGAGCTTGGATGATGGAGAAGAAATGTGACATAGAAACACAAAATCATGAGCACTGTACATCAAGTGAATAAGATCTTTCACTGTGTCTTCCAGTGGGAGCAATGGAAACTCAATGAAGCAGACAGGTGATGATCAAATGCAAAATAGAGCAGGTAGAGCAGAGTTCAGCTGTGGAACTCATTGCCACAGGACACTGAAGAACCTCAAAAAGCTGTGAGGCAAATCCACAAGGAAGTACTCAGCACAAAGTGAACACTACTGGCTCAGGAGGTTCCTGGGTTGCAAATCACTGGGGGCTCAGTGAGTGTAACAGAGCAGCATCATTAGTTACATCATATACTTACAGCACTCGTACATTTTCCTCTTGGCATCTACTATAGGTCACTGCTGGAGACATATGGGGGAAAGGCAGCTAGACAGATTCTTGGTTCTGCCTGGTATGGCAGTTCTTATGTTACTGACTAATTGGGTGAGCTGTATGGCTCAGATCCTTAAGCAGGAAGTTAGGCATGTCTGTGCTTAGAGAGCTATGAAATTATGTGTTTCTTTCTCTCTTTCTTTTTTATTTTTTCCCCATTGTATTTCCTGTTCCATGGGCCCAAAGACCATCCCAAAGAATGAGCGGGAGCTCCTGGCAAAGTCTGGGAAAAAGCAGTCTCACATCTACACATGATCAGGATGAGGTGTGATAAGGGGACATCATCATCACCCACATCTACACCCACTCATTGATTACCAGCAGGAGAGGGTGTGTGAGCAGCAATCCTGTTCTGCATAAATTCAGGAGCTGAAAGTGCCAGCACAGCATGGCAAGGTACTCTGAGGATGATCTTCCTATATGTCAATGTGAGTGTAAGATAGTACAGGCATGCACAGCAAGTGCAAGTGTCAGATAAAAATATGGAGGTGCACAGGTATCTACAAAAGGAAGAGAGAGGAGAGAGGAGCATGTTCGCAAACATTTTTTTACTGTGCACATATTTTGGTGTTTATCAGAATCCACCCATCCATGCACTCTACAGGAAAGTGCAGCCTGCAAGACAGCAGTTTGTCTGAAATCAGGTGTGTGAGAGTATCTCCCAGGACTGTGCAAAGGTATATGCATTCCAAAATACCAAACAAGCAAGCAGCAGAGAGCAGCAGAAGGGTAAATCTCATAGAGGTGGGGAGCAAGGTCACTCCCTGGGTGCAGCGGAGGAGTATCTAGGAAGCAGCCCTCAAGGATACTTTTCCTATACAGGCAGAGTGAAGTTAATTGCAGTTATAGTGTTTCTGTGAGCAAAGTGAGGTATTCCAGGCACACAGAAGAGGAAGGCATCTGTCCCACTCAGAGAGCAAAGAGCTGAGCAGCTGAAAATACTTGTGTCAAATCCCCACTTAGGCATCTCTTCTCACTCTAGCCCTTGTCCTCCCTCCCCTCCCTTTCCCATTCATTTCTCATTCTGCAGCTCTTCAGCACTAGGCCCTTCTCCTGATTAACATTTCAAACCCATTGATAGTTTGTGCTGGCTTAGACAAACTAATCATCATTAGCACTCCAAAAACCTGTCCAGCTTTCCCTCCCAGAGTCACAGGTGCCACCCTCAGCTGCCTGGAGAAAAAGGAAAAAATACACCAGCCACAACATGTTCTTGGCAAGCCCATGAGGAGGTACCAGCTCACAGCTCTGGCAGGCAAGCAGATCACAGTTCCCAGGCTCTGCACTGCCATGGATCCAGGCTGCAGATAAAGCACTGGGCCACCTAGGATGCAGGCAGTGAGCAGCTTCTCTTCTCTTCTCTTCTCTTCTCTTCTCTTCTCTTCTCTTCCTCTTCTCTTCTCTTCTCTTCTCTTCTCTTCTCTTCTCTTCTCTTCTCTTCTCTTCTCTTCTCTTCTCTTCTCTTCTCTTCTCTTCTCTTCTCTTCTCTCTTCTCTCTTCTCTTCTCTTCTCTCTTCTCTTCTCTTCTCTTCTCTTCTCTTCTCTTCTCTTTTCTCTTCTCTTCTCTTCTCTTCTCTTCTCTTCTCTTCTCTTCTCTTCTCTTCTCTTCTCTTCTCTTCTCTTCTCTTCTCTTCTCTTCTCTTCTCTTCTCTTCTCTTCTCTTCTCTTCTCTTCTCTTCTCTTCTCTTCTCTTCTCTTCTCTTCGTCTTACAGTCATGTGCTCTTGCACACTGGAACCTGTGCTGGAAGCATTTCTCACTTCCCAGGGAAGAGCAGAGCCCGTGTGCTATATGTGGCTGTTTTCTTCCTGCCTGGCCAAGCTAGAGAGATGTTCATAGCTGGGGTTTGAGTGGGATTTGCTGGGTCTGCTGTGGATACAATCTGCATACAAATGTCTAGGTGCTTTTCCCAGTGACCCATTGACCTGTATCTCTTCTGTTTATAGAGCACAAAAAGGCAGAAAGTAAATACATAACCCAAGGGGACCAGGAATGATGCAAAACAGGTGTCTGGTGAGTTGCCCAGGTCTGGCCTGAGCTGCAGCCAAGAGATACAAAGGCCACAGATAAATGAGGACTAATAAGAGGAAAAGAGCGATGGGCTGGAAGATGCTCTCTGTGACACTTGCAGACAAATCTACGACTGAACTGCCAGCAAGGCTTGGATGTGCTTCTTTACCTTTTACATGGAGGCACCTAAATCCTCCCCATCAGGCAGGGTCATTCCACACAGAACCTCTTTTCAAAGAATGACATTGTGCCCTCTGCAGTGGGGACCAGGTGGCAGTAACACTGCCCTGGGGATGAAGGCTGTAACGGGACCTGTAAGATTTCTACCTCACCTCAGCTAATGCCATCTGGGCCCTGGAGAGAGCTCATGACTGCTCCAGAGACAAAACTCTCCTGACAGCATCTGAAAAGAAGCAGGTTTGCCCAGCAGACCTGTTTTTCAGTTGTGATGGAAGCACAGGGGTCAACATAACTCTGAAGCACACATCCTCTTAGGTCTGCCTTGGATTCAAAATTTCATTTCAGTCAGACTGGCATTAAAATAATGACTGGGCAACCACTGGGAAATTCCACACCACTGGAATCATTGTACCTTGGGCAGCTCTCTGGGCCCTCATATGAAATATTTGTTGAGTACACATCCATGAGGAGGCTCTGAAATGCCACTAAGCCTGTGTGCATTGGAGTTGTGGAAAAGCCACCACCTCTCATGTAGCTGCTTAGCAGCACACACAGAGCCTGCACAGAGGTCATATTGAGAGAAAGGGATTATTTATAAGGTGACTATAACCTTCCTACTAAAGCCCAGAACTAAAGCTGAACAGCCAAGTAATGGAAGAAAAAGCTGTCCTATGCCTCTGGAACCGAGGCCTGAGGAATATAATTCCTCAAGCAAAAACCATCCAGGCAGACTGGCTGGGAGATAACACATACCCACAAAACTGCACAACTCCCCATTCTCAGTGGCACAGGATATAGAGAGCATCCCTGAGGCACATCTCCTTCTCCCCCACCTGCTCTCCTGACATGCTCTCCACCTAACACTCACTCCAGCAAATGCTAGGATGAGGCTTATGTCATAGTTTTGTATGGCTATTACATGACAGCAATGGCAAATCTTGCTGGCATGTGAGGTACAAGGGGCTAGGGTAGGGTAGGGTAGGAGGTCAGTGCAATCACAGCTATTGCTTTAAAGGCTCCACACTGTTCTGCAACCCACCAGGAGACTGGGCCTGCAGGTGCATCCTGCATTCGTGGTCCTGTGTGTCACTCAGGCACTGACAACATTTAAGACAACAGCAGATTTTCACAAGTGAATCTGCAGGCAAAAATACGTTGCCATCTTCCAAGGCCTGTTCAGACACTGACAGTCACCCCTTGGCTATCTGACTCCCTTCTTTCCACATATATCCATTCCTCCCACACCCCACCAGCTTCCCTGCCCCAAACCACTATCTTCTGACCTGAAAATAAAACACTCCTGTTTGTGGCACAACCGTGTGCCTCTAGAGCTGAGCCCAGAGGCTTCTGCCATAACTCCTAGCGTCCCTGCCTGTAAGCAGCAAGAGGCTGGGGAGAGGCTGTGACAGCATCTGTGGAGCCGCACGGGCCCGAGGCAGCAGCTCCGGTCTGTTGCAGGATGCTGTCAGAAGGGGGCAAAATCCATCTGCAGTCAGCGATTGTTCCCTGCTTTTGCTGCGCTTGCTTTCTCTGTCTCCCTTGCTTCCCTGCAGCCCGGAGCCCTCTGGCACACTCCGGCCGGGCGGGCTGTCCCCATCGGGGGGACACTGTGACACTGTCAGGGCCCCCGGCTGCCGCGACAGGCTGCAGCCTGGCCTGGGGTGCCCCCCGGGCCCCAGACAGCCCATGACAGCTCGCCCCATCCCAGCGGCCTCCACGGGGCCTGAGGGGTGGCACCAGGACAAGAGGGCCGCAGGATGAGGGTCAGAATTGTGTGCTGTGGGCAGGGCCGGGCTGAGCCTGATCACTGAGTGTCTGTGTGCTTACTGCTGAGAAGGCTGCGGGCGCTGAGAGCAGCAGTAAAACTCATGGGAATTGCAAGGAGGTTCCCCAGGAATGGGTGAGGAAAAGGAGGAAACAGAGATGACAAACTCCCTTGTGTGGAATGGGGTCAGATTCTCCTTTACCTTGTGCATTTTGTAGTTCAAGGGATCACAGATTGAAAACATGTCAGAGGTGGGATAGCAGAGTCCCACTGACCCCGGTGCCAGGCCTTGGGCACACAGAGCCCACCCACACACGAGATTTGGGGCAGGAAACCACAAAAGGGGTTTGGAATTCAGGGAGCGCAGAAGGCTTCCAAACAACAGCTTTAAATCCTTCTCCACGTTACTTCTGGAGTCAGTTTTCACTTTTAGAAATGCCCCAGTGCCAGGGACACCATCACATCTCCAGGCACTGTGACTTTCAAGTTCTACTGAGCTAGTCATCTAGGGATGCTTGTGGGGTGACTTCCACCAATTAAAAAAGTCTGGAAAAACAGGAACATGAAGGAATAAGAAAGCAGACAATTCCTCTCAAATACTAAAAAACACACCACCACCACCACCCCCCTCCTTCTTTTTTTCCTGTGAGTAAGCAACATTTTTTTCCGTCCTCAACTCCTCAGCTGGCCTGGTGAATTCTATTTCTGTATACATCAGTGAGTCCCTTCTCCTTACATCATCTGATGTGCCTACAGCCAACTCCTGTGAATTTCCTGCAAGCCTTACTATAGCTGGCAGCTGCCCTTGAAACCCCTCAGATAGCAGACTCACAAAGTTCAATGAGAAAGAGCTTTCACTTCCCTCCTCCCTATTTTCTAAGCTTTGCATTTGAGGAGGGCAGGGGAGGAAAGGAACAGAAACAGGGACATCCCTAAGTGCCAGTCTGGCTTAACTATTTCTTCTATACCTGTGGCACAGCACAGAATGAGAGATATTCTTATCTCCAGTTTCTGAGTTACAGCATGGTCTCAGTGTGACACAGGATATTTTGGGGCTGCCACCCATGCTGGGATTGCTCTCCTTTATCTGACAGAAAGGTGCAGTGACCTCTGGTCAGACCGGGCAGCAGCCACACCACTGCCTAGGAAAGAAAGTGAAGAACTGCTTGGTATCCAGCAGAGATGGCAAAGGTGGGCAGGATGAACTGATAGCCACCATACACCAGGACCATCACATATAGTGTAGTAGATTTGCCGTGGGATTTCAAGAGACCATGGGCTCAGTTTGAAGATTTTCAGCTTGCAGCACCCTCCTGACATGAGCCATAGGGACCAGTTAGATGCAAATCCATGAGAAAACCCAGCTAGGATCTCTCCTTCTCTCTAAGGCTCTGATCAGGATGACAGAAGGCTTATTTTTTGCCTGTCCCTTGGGACAACCCCCTGCTGAAGCTCTCAGGCTGGGCAGAGAGAGGTTAGCAGAGATACTGCTAGATTGAAACACCAACAGAAAGTTGGGAAGGCCTAGACATCCCCAGGCATGAAGCTGCCTGCTTCACAAGGCTAGGCCTTGGTTGGGAGTCCCTGCATTAAGGTACTTTAGCAGGCCTGTACAGCAGAGCTGGAGAGAGGAAGGGAAGGAGGAGAGGGAGGCACAGAGCTGGCAATTAAGGACTTTCACACCCAGACTCTGAGGGCACCCTCCTGACATAACACTCCGTATGCAGATGTGTGCAGAAGAGAAGTGTGTGCAAGGTTAACAGATAGACAACCTGAGGTCCTTTTTGTTTCTTGCACATGGGATGTGCTGGAGCAAGGAGATTTTGCACACCTTGTTGACATAGTCTGCAGCCTATTTCTGATAATCTGAAGTTTTCCTCTCTTTAAAACATTCCTCGAGCAGACAGCAGCCCCCGTGTAAAATAACTGTTCACAGCAATCACAGCAGTCAGAGAAGGAAAATCATTTCATACTTTCAAAGGGAAAAAACCTTTAAGGAAAGCTGTGTTTTTCCCTGAGCACACCAAAAGAGGGGAAAAGAGGTGCTGGCCTGTGGCAAGCAAAAGATGGAAAAGCTTGGCAATATTTTCTTAGCCCCACAAACCACCCTACATAGTGACAATATGGGGGCAGGCAGTATGTGACAAAACATCCCTGTCTGTCTGATTCTGTCCTTACAATGTAAGAATGCTTACATTGTACAAACTTGGCAAGCATCTTGTTGGCCAAAATATTTAAGAACAATTTCCTGAAGAAATTCCTTGCAAATAGTTATATACAACAATATCTGATTCCTGATGTGCCCTGCTAAGTTGCTGGTCACTCTTCAGTCTTATTGTCAACTATACAGATCTAAGAAAAGATATACAGATTAAACTGTTGCTTTGGGGATTTTCCCCCTTTGTTTCCAGGAACAATCCCAATTTTTCATTTAGACTTTAGTTAGCTATCCTGCTGAGAAACTGCAGGTCTCTCTCCTGGAGCTCTGTGGGACACAAGAGAAAAACGGCAAAAACCAATTTTTTTTTCATCTGTAAGTGAGAAAAACTGACCTGGAGTCATAGAGAAATCAGAGCAACAGAGGAGAAAGAGGCTATTTTTGTCAAATAACTTTTTCTTTCTTTTTTTCTTTTTTTTTTTAGGCAAGAACCACATTTTAAGCTGCTAGTCCCTATTTTTCTCTAAATTCTCTGAGGAGCTGGCAACGGATGGCAGGGCCTGACCTCCAAAAAGAAGTAAAAGCAATTAAGAGGATAACAAATCCAGGGTCATCCAGGAATTTTGCAGCTGTCACTGTTTTGCAGCACATCAAGGCCTCCCCAGACCTCACAGTGGGGGTGAGGACAGGATTCTTGTTGCTCTGTTTGCAGCTCCCCTGCCGCCTGAATGGAAGGAGGTGCTCCACCAGCCACCAGCTGTAGAGGAGCTGTAAAAGAGGCTTGGCATTCCACAGCTGCATCCAGGGGAGAGGGAGGGAAAGATGAGGGATGTTAGGTGATGAAAGACTGGTTAGGTTAGGTTGGCTGTCTAAAACATTTCAAAGAAATTAAAGAAAGGAGAAATTAAGAAAGATGTTGAACCATAAGCCTAATTAGTGTAGCAGTGTAGTTATAGTCATGATAGCCTAAGGATACAATTAGACATGTCTAGCGAGGGAGGCTGCTCTTGTTGTTAAACCATAAAGGTAGGGGACAGGATAATATCAGCTGCACTCTGGTGCTGGCTCCTGGATGATTCTGATGTGTTGCAGGGATGCCTCCTAACTCCAGCAGAAAACCTCCAGTCTCCTGATGCCTTGGTTTCAGTGTTTCCAAGTGTTTCTAAATTAACACGAGGAATTCCCAAGATCAAGCTGAGGCATTTTTATGGTGTTCAACCATCAGAGTCCCTTTTACAACACCTTGGACTTGCAATTAGAGATCTTAGGGCAAAAGCTGCGAAGAGAAAGAAAAGCTGGTTGCCAAAAAGAGCCAGGAGCAATATAACACCAAAAGAAGATGCCCTAAATTAGCATAACACATCCAAACTAGCTGTTTTTTAGTTTCAGGAAATCACATCTAAGTTTTGTGGAAGAGATGCTGAAGGAGACACAGCCTTTCACTTGGATGTTACAGAGTGACATTCCTGAGCACCCTGACTTTGGTGATGCTCAGTCTGGGCCTTGGCAAAACAAGCAAAGGAGTCACGGTGTGCAGGCATCCTTGGCTCTGAGGCCCCAGCTGTTTGTCAGTCCCTCTCTACCCAACGCCGCCGCCCTCTTCACTCTGCATTCGCAGGAAGGAGTTGTGACAGGGCAAACAGGACAAGATAAATTGGAGATTGAGGCTGACACAAGCTATGTCTCTGCAAACCGTAGCAGCCAGGAGCCCAGCCCACCCTGCATGCAGGGCCAGCAGCAGCCTCACCCAGCAAGCCTCAGCAGCACAGCACTGCCTCAGCCCATGCTGGGCACAGCTCTAGCAGTGTCCTCCTTGCCTCCACCTGCAACTGCCATGGGGGACCATGCTTTTTTCTCCCCAAAACACAGCGGTGAAACTTTTCTAGCATATGGAAGTGAGAACTTGTGGGATGCAAGAGGAGATGCTGGCAGAGCCCTGCTGCAGAGAGCCAGGAGAGATGTCTGACTCAGTAACACCTGACAGAAATGAAGTCCTGTGGCTTATGTGGACATAACCCAAGGCTTCTCAGGGATATTCTCAGGTGTATCACAGACATTCTGACAGAGGATTTGCCTTGAAATCAGATACCACCCAGCGACCCAGGCAGGTAAAAAGGATGTGGATTGGTGCTATCCCTAGATACGTGGGCATGGGCAGAAATCCTGCAGAGGCCCTGGACTTTGATCCAGCCCGGAGGGGTCTCAGCAGGAGGCAATGTTTACTATACCTCTTCAGTGCCAGTTCTATATTGTCCATGGCATGAAATGACTGACATGCTGGCGCACAAAGGTAAAAAAGGACAGATTGATTTATTGATCAGGGAAAGACACAGTCTCCTTGACAGAGATGTGCTGTCAAATGATGGCAGGACGTGCTGCTAAAAGCCCTCCAGATTGATTACTTCACCTGCCACCTGATCCTTCATTGCCCTGGGCGTTGGCAGGTGAAGAGCAAGGGAAGATTTACACGTGGCTGGGAGTCAGAACAGGAAAACACGCACAAATGAAAGCTCCAGGGGTCTGGCCAGGACACACTGGCCCCACTCTCCTCCACCTGCCACAGGGCTGAAAGGTCCCACAGCCCATGGGCCAGCCAAGGTGGCAGAAAAACCAACGAAACCTCATTGTGCAGCCAACCAAAAGTGGCACTGTGGCAGGTAACACCTGCACATCCTGAAACGCTGCCATTTCCCTTCCCCATCTGTTCCCTTCTCTAGGATTAAACCACTCCTGTCTGTACAATTATATGGCCTGTGTCTGCCCCAGGGATTGTGAGAGTGCAACCAGGCACTTGGCCTGGTACTGCTGTCAAAACCTGCAACGCAGGCACTCAGCCCACTGCAGGAGGTAATGCCACAGCCCACATCCCAGCACGGGGCATCAAGCTGGGCACCCATGGAAAATGGCCACTTCATCAGCTGCAGCAGGCTGGTGCCGGTCCATGAGAGAGCTCTGTTCTGGGGCTGCTTGCTCTCCTTTGTCGCTGCCTTGTGCGTCCTGGGGCATCCAGAGTGGCTCTCTCTTAGTGTGGGCTAATGATAATAAACCTAACCTAAGGAGAGAAGAACACTGGAAAAACCATTTTCTTGAATGTCTAGGGCCCAATTTATTATTTTTGCACTGGTTTCTTCTCAAGATACACTCCTGCTTAAATGGGATCCTCCCCTACTTGACAAGAAGTGTGACTGAGCCAGCTTGCTCAGGGGACAGCCTGAGCTAGTTAGGAAAGAGGCCGGGCGCTATCACAGCAGCAATTCAAGGCAGCCTGCTTGTGACATGACATGAATGCACCACTCAGCACCACATAAAACCCCAAAGTTATTCAGGTGGCCAGGTCCCAACTTCACTGCACAAACATGTTGAACCAAGCACATCACAAATTTTTAATGAGCTTGTTTAGAGAGATGTAGGCAGTAGAGGAAAGACATAACAAAGAGTGTCCCTTAAATGATTCAGTGCTGGCCAATTTACCAGGCACAGCATGTTGGGAAAATGCCACTCCAGAGCTGCTCTCATACCTGTTAAAGGGCTTGATATTCCCAATACATGGCAGCTCTATCTTAATTCTGTGGATAATCTGACCAGCTTTGGCTGCGCACCAAATCCAGATGGCTCGCCACCTCTCTTGTGGAAAGTGTAAATAATACAGCAGACCAACCACAGGAAAAACAGTGATCCCAAAAAGGCAGAGATGTGAGAAGCTAATTTGACTTTTGAACAAGCATCTAAATTAACATCCTCCCAACAGCCTCTTTTTTGGACTGCAGCAAATGCCATGAATGATTGAAGAATGCCCAACCCAGACACACTGGGAAAGGCAGGAGTACAAGAGGAGGTGGCATGAGGAGCAACTGGGCACTAGACAAGGCAGGATAACATTTTGATGGAGACACAACTGATGTCATCTATCTTTACTTCTATAATGCCTTTGACATGGTTGAGGCCAACATCCCTGTTGATAAATTGGAACAATATGGGTTTGATTGATGGAGTAGTAGATGGAAAAGGAATAAGGATGGATGGAATAAGTTGCACTCAATGGCTTAGTGGTCCAAATGGAGATGAGTAACAAGTGATGTTCCTCAAGGGGCCATATCAGGCCTGGTACTGTTTGACACCTTTATAAATGACTTAGTAAGGTTGTGAGTCCACCTCAGAGAGTTTGTACATGACAGAAAGCTGAGGGACGCTATCCACAAGGACCTTGACAAGTTTGTGAAGTGGGTCCATGAGAGTCTTATGAAGTTCAACAACACCAAGTGTAAGGTCCTGCACCTGCATCGGGGCAATCCCTAGTATGAATACAGATTTTAATTAATTGAGAGCAGCCCTGTGGAAAAGAACGTGGGGATATGGTGAAAAAAATACTAGATGTGAGCCAGTAATATTCTTTCTCAGCTCATAAACCCAATTGCATTCTGAGCTGCATCAAAAAATGCATCACTAGCAGGGCAGGGGAGGTGATTTTCCCCCTCAACTCTGTTCTCACACTGAGACTCCAACTGGACTACTGCAGCCACCTCTGAGGTTCTTAGCACAGAAAGACATGAGCCTGTACGACTGAGCCCAGAGGATGGCCACAAGAAGGGCTGGAGCACGTCTCCTATGAAGAATGGCTAAGAAGCTTTGGTTTGTTTAGCCTGGAAAAGATAAGGCTCCAAGGACACCTTATTGTGGCCAATATATATATATATATATATATATAAAAAAAAAATATATATATATATATAAAGGGTGCTTATAGGAAAAATGAAGAACAACCTTTCACCAGGGTCTGTAGTGACAGGACAAGTGGCAACAGTTTTAACCTAAATAGTGGTCCCATCCAACCCAAGCCATTCTGTGACTCTGTGGAGTTCTCTAATCCCTAATGCTGGAGTTCAGTTTGGCCCTGAGATGTGAGATCATCTCCCAGCCCTGGGGTTGAGAAAAGCAGCAAAAAGGAATAGTATCAATAAGAAGAATCATAATTCTATTTCTTCTTTCACTGGCACTTCTATTCACAGAACTTGAAATCTTTTTAAAGTAGTGTGAGATTAATCTCATTCATCACCTCATCTCATTCCCTCCACATGTCACAACCCAATTTCACCCTGAGCTCATACATATGTACAGTTGAGCAACAACCAATTTTATGGAAAGAAGATGGTGATTTGAGTGTTTCTGGTTTTGGAGGGTACCTGGATATCTGGAACAGCTGCTGCTTCCCAAAGCTAGGGCCCCATGTTTGCAATACAGCATCTCAGCATTTTATGGCAGAAAGAGGTATGATTTCCTGCCTTGGCCAAAAAGCTGGACCCACATCTTCCTTCTCAAAAATTGTTGTACTCAACTGTATTTTGGATTCTGCATCCCTTTGACTCTGGAGCTGGAGAAAGAGGTAACAAAAGGAAGTAGACTAGAAATCTGCCTACATTCATGAGAGCAATAGAAGGGGAAAAATATGGTAAAATTTCCCTGCAACAAAGTAATGTTTTGCCTGTGAAGGGATTTCCATTGATAATCTTGGAGATGGGAGAACAGGAACACAGGGAGACATCTGTCATCATATTTAATGGTGCTTCTTGTTGTACAGTTTAAATAATTAAAGAAGATTCATCCAAGTAGAAAGAAAGATAGGATTAAGAAAAAAAAAAAGGAAAATGGAAAAAAAGATCCCAGGCAGTTGTGTAACTATTTTCCCCCTGGGCCTGGGAAATGTTTCCACTAAGCAATCCAAGACACTGCTTAAGATTCAAACTATTGCTTGCTAGGGAAAGGGAGGGAGGGCAGAGGGAGAATACTGCAAAAACATTTGACTACATCTGCTACCCACTCATTATTGTAATAGAGAGAGGTAGGGATAAATCTGACTGCATGTGTGAGGGCAGCAATTGGTTGTTAGGTTTCAAAGATGCTATTACACCCTGGAGGAGCAGGGACATACACAGGTGACATTCACCAATTTCAATGGGGTGGAGGGAAATCACATATTGGAATGAAGTTAATAAGCAATGCAGAGGGCAGGGTCCATGATTGCCAACCTGATTTCTATAATTGGTGTGATTACTACTATTGTAACT
Organism: Ammospiza caudacuta; assembly: GCF_027887145.1. Taxonomy (NCBI): domain Eukaryota; kingdom Metazoa; phylum Chordata; class Aves; order Passeriformes; family Passerellidae; genus Ammospiza; species Ammospiza caudacuta. The sequence continues at coordinate 28,551,748 of NC_080594.1, forward strand.
TAAAACACAACAGCAAATCACTTGCTTAATTGAATTTTCTTTCTATGTGTGGCTGGGAAGGGGGAGGACACAGAGGAGGATGCAAATTTCTCCCACAGCTGTGTGTGTCTTCCCAGCCATGAAACAAGCAGGGGGGTCATGGGGTTGGGGGGCAGCCCCAGGGACAGAAGGGGAGATTAGAGGGACCTAAGGCAAAGCAGGGTAGCTTTACATGCGTGATTTTCATGGAGGAAAATGGTCTGTGTTTCTAAACAGTGCCAACACCTTCACTGCACTGAAAGTGATGATTTTGCACAGGACTTAGTAAATGCCTCACAGCACACCACGAGATGATAAAGCTTCTCACGGGGTCAGGCAAATGGCCATGCTGCATCCAGCACTCCCACTCTCAAATACATCCCCTTCCACCATCAGCAAAACCAGAAAGGAATATCTTTTAGATCAGCCTGTGGGATCTGTTTATTCTCTGCAGTATTTTTTTCCTAAAAGACATTTGCAACAGCCAGGAGACTTGAAAGAAAAAAACAAAAACGAACAAACAAAAACAAAACAAAGCCCAAAACAAAAAACCAAAACAACAACAACAAAAAAACAAACAAAACCAAAAACCAACCAACCAACCAACCAACAAAAAACCCCAAAAAACCAAACCACCAAAAAGAAACCCCACCCCCAAAAAACCCTAAAAAACCAAAACACATTGGCCTCTGAAATGCCAGAAAAAAGCCCATGACCTAAACATATGTGCTATCTCTGTGTTGTGGCATTCAATATCTGCTACATCTTACTTGGAGGTTCACACAGGGATGAGAGAAAAACAGAGCTGCTCATGCCCCCTGTACCTGGTCTGGAGGGGACACCTACCTGCCTCTTTGACTGTTTTCAGATGATAACTCATCTGTTTTCAAATGCTGTTTTGAACCTGTCATTACAGACAGGCCCATCAGTTGAACAGGTTTTTAACTGGACCAAACAGTAACTTGTATTTTTTGCAGGGTGTCCTGTTGAGGGACAGTGTAGATTTAAAGTGTGTATTCAACACTTTTAGGGCACCCTGTCTCCTCTGTGAGACTGTACAAAAATATCTGCTGAATTGATTAAATTCAGTGCACTTGAAGTATTCCTTTCCTTAGAGGTTTTCATGCATGTATTTTGCAGCATGCTACACAAATTGAGAAGCATTGCTTTTTGACAGGGAACCTGAGATGTGCACGGGTGCAGAACCCAAAACTGCAGGCAGGGCTTTGAGCAACACACATTCTTCTGACCATACCCAGACCTTGGGCATCTGTATAACTTATTAAGAGCCAAACTTGATGTACTTGTCTCATGGGAGCCTTATTCAGGACTGTGTTAAGTACAGTAAGCCAAGAAGGACTTGAGGCATCAATGAAAACTTGCAGGGATCTTTCCATGAGTGTTTGGGTGGAATTTTTGGAACTTCCACAACTCCAGCCCTACAAGCCATTGTTTATTTTTCCCTCTAAACTTGCCTTAATCTAGCACAGAAAACCAAGGAAGGGGGAGGGACTCTGGGAAAACATGATCCCTGATCCCTTAAATAATACATCTCCCCTACAGCTGCACAAAAATAAAATATTAATTTATCTGATTTGAAACAGAAAGAAGGACAGAGGGGGGAAAATTGACTGGGGCTATGCAATGCTTTCCATCATATATTTATGTTTATGTTCATACATAATGCTTCCATGTATCATCTGTTACCTTCCACTCCTATATCTGCTTGTCACTCCACATTTCCTTCCTTGAGAAAGGAGACAACAAAAACTGAGCTGTGGCCAGAGCACTAGTGGTAGAAATTATTTTTCCCTGAGAGCCTGAGGTTGTATTTTCATGGACTTCATCAGAGTTCTTACCTATCTGATTGTCACATCAAGCCTTCTTCATGCCCTGAGCTTCTAAGAGGACTGAAAGTGAGGATATATGAGAGTTCTTTGTTACCTAGAGAAGGCATGATGAGTCTTGGAAAATAAACCACTTTCACACCATCCCAGCTCAAGGAAAAATGTTAATATGTCTTGATGGGATACTAAAGTCTTTATGATGGTATAAAAGCACTAGGAAGAGACATAAGTATGAAGCATGTCTTTCAGATCAGATTTGGGAAATGGGCCTCCAGTAATGTTAGCATTTCAGTTGGGAATTGTGCAAATACAGGCCATTTATCATCTTCAGGTTTTTCACTCTGTCCAAATAGATATCTGTCTAAAATAACATGTTCTAAACCCCAGCACTCTCCACTCCACAGGAGAAAATCTCTGTCATTCTACGGAGTCAGCTCAGTTTATCCCCAAGGTTATGGGGAAAAGTACCTATTTTTCTTTATTTATCTCAATTTTGAAATAGGAAAAGAGCCCCAAGGAAGTCCCACTATTAACAAATAGGGCAACAAAAAAAGGTAACAAAACTAATGCAAAAACATTTTTCTTCCCCGAGAGACTTAGCTCTCCTATATAAAAATTATCACCCTGCTCATCTATTCCCATTGGAGAGAATCCCACTCCAGCTGCACTAGCACTCAACAAATGGCCTGTCAAACAGATGGGCTTTGCAACAAGCTCGTTAGATCTTTCTTTTTAAAGACAGCAATACTACATGGCTAAGTTTGGCTTCTGTTTCACCTAGTTTTCAGAAGGGCACATGCATGCAAATATATCTACAGTACAAAAAAACCTCAGCATTGCTAAAATATCAAGACTGAGAAATCAAGCTTAGAAGTCAAGCCATTCCATATGTTAAAGTTGCTCCTGCACCATTGACTCTAGGCCATTGTACATCCTATTTATCACACGTTATATATGAAATTGTACATTTCACAGGTAAAATAAGAACGGAGAACCTATAAATATTCTAGTGCGCGATGCAATCAAGTTAATGTTGCAGAAAAAACCCAAGCTCTTGGAATATTCTCAATTCTATCTTAGATTTATATTCTTAATATTACATTACATTGTTACCTTATGCTTCCACCTATATCTTTGTTGTATCTATTTCTTATCTTTTCCCCATTTTATGCAGTGTCTGCAAGCCTTACACAGGCACTGAATTTGTGTGCACTGTAAGCAATCCAACAGAGGGTCAATGCTCAACATTTTGACTGTAGACTTGCTGGTTCTGGAACTTTCCTTATTGTGTATTATTAGAGGGCTCTGCAACCTGAGTTCCCTACTAATATTTGGGAACTGAATTTTCCACAACAGCAGTTTTAATCAGTTAAAACCGAAACACAGTGCTAAGCAGATTCTTAATGCTTTGTAGGATCTGGACTTTAGATCACAAGCTTTCTGGGGACAGGAACTGTTCTTTGATATATTTTTGTACACTGCTAATAATGACACCAAGGCTTCTAAGTATCATTACAAGATACACAGTAAGTCAGTGCTTTAGCTAGGGACAGGTGACAGACTGCATTTAGATTCTACTTTTCTTCATTTTAATGACAAGAAGAAAAAAAGAGTCAAAACAATTTTGCTGTTTCCATAACCTGAGGCCTTCAGCAGCAGAAGAGCTTTAAAACTGTACAGTGTTTATCACAATTTTCTATCCCAGTTACTTCAGCCTCTTGATTATCTACATGCCAAGGGTGATGCTCAAGTTAAGAATAAAGGTCAGGCCCCACAGAGTGTCCAAGATCTCCAAGAGTGGAACCGCTGAGCACTTTGGCCTTGAGAACTTGTGGCTCTCATCATGCACAGCTAATTTCCCTGAGTTTCCAGGGTACATCAGCTACATACAGAGCAATTTAGTCTCTGTAGGTAACCAGTCCTGGTAGATTCAACAGTATAATTCTCCACCTGACTGCATGGCTAAAATAGCCTGGGAATAGAAGGTCAAGATGTTCACCTGTACATTGCTTTGGTATCCAAGTCAGCCACTTTTCCACATACTGGAATGACTCTTTTGATACTTCTGAATAGTGAAAATGCCAACATTTTTCTTAATCACAAGTAAGATGTTTGAATTGGGAAGCTGTGCAAGTCAGGATTCTGACACGCTGCTGGTACTGTGTGTAATTGCAGAAGTGAGCTGTCCTATGCCATCAGGAAACAGTGACACACCGCAAGTCACGCCTGGATCTTCCAGCAGCAAGGCTAAATATCTCAACCAGCCTCACTTGAATTTTACATTCAAGAACACTACAGACAGAAAGAAGAAAAGAAAAATAATCTCTAGGAAAGAGAGCCAGTGAATCTCTACCTGAACTGAGACACGAGAAAGCAAAGGCCCACAACAGAGAGGGAATTTTCTGTCAGAAAAGATGCAGAATGCAGAGAGCTGGTGGCAAGGAAGACAGATGCTGAAAGCCTACACTAACGGGTGCCTTAAGAAATGTAATGCTGATGGATGGGTAGACAGATGCTAAATATGTAATCTCCTTGCAGATGGACAGTAACATGCAACAGAAACGCTATCAAGAAGGAAATGCAGCATGTTTGAGCAGATATCTGTAAGCACAGGGAATCAATGAATGGCTGTATCTTTGGCTTTTTCCATTTGCGTCATGTTTAGCCTGAAACAGAGACCTGAGTTGAGTTACCCAGTTCATGCTCTCTTTCAGTCATCCCTTTACCACAGACTTTTCTGTTCATGTCTGATAGTAAGTGCCAAAGAGCATGGATCTGCAGACATTTACAGATTACCAGGGTGATTTGGGTGAAAAGAAGAAAAAAAAACCCAACCATCTGTGAACCTTCTTGTCCCAAACAAGAGGCAAATCCAAACCTGATTACTTCTACCTTTCATGACTTCATCCCTCATTCTCAAACACTTCTGCAGTTTTAAGCCACATAGAGAAGTTGCTTTCTGACTAATACTAATGGAAATCTCCTAGGAAAATGTGTTCTCTGATGATTTCCAGAGACAGGAGATACCTTGATAAATGCTGATATTTGGCAATGTGTCAACCACCCTCTGAACTTTGATGGCAGATGGCAATCACTGTGATATTCCTTCAGCCACAAAGAGCCCAGACAAACACTTGCAAACCATCAAAACTCTCTAACACATCTTTTGAAAAGATAGCAGATGCAACCAATCCAGTTTGCAGCACTTCCTCAGAGCTTTTCCTCTGACACACACAGAAACTAGATGCATGGCAGAGGAAAAGCATGTGCAACAGCCAGCCTAGCAAAAAGATAAACCAAACAGCAGCTGCAGGACCGTTTGTACTTCTGGGAGTTGAAATGTGTGGCTCATTGCTATCCACAAGCAAAACTCATCAATGTCATTAGCAAGCACAGCTCTGCTCAGTTAGATTGTGCTCATTCCAGTGGATTTTTCAGTCACTTTTCTTGTACACAATTATCTGGCCAGCAGACCCTAAACTTCCCAGCATACAAGACTTTGTCTTGCCATGAAACTTTGTCTGTGCATTTTGTGGTGATGGGAGCTCAGGATGAGGGCAGCTGTGGTCTGTTCCCATCTTGAAGTTAATGACAGATATCAGCCACTGTCTGTACCAGCTGGTGAATGCCCATGTGTCAGCAGAGCTGAATGTTCTGGAGCTGCAATGATTTTTATAAAGAGATGGTTTCGAGACAGAGCCCCTGCAGTGGTGGTGCCAGTGTCCTGCAGGATGTGCCATCACTGCCCAGTATGGACCAAGCCATCAAGTGTCACAGGCCTGGGAAAAAGCATTTCAAAACAGCCAGGGAGCTACTGATATGCCCATGTAACTCACTTTCCCTAATGGGTAGTCTTCTCCAAATGACCCCCTGAGAGCAGGCAGTTAAAATATGCAGCTGATGGAGGCAGAGAATGCTGTCAGTTTGCCCAGCAACATAATCCCAAAATGTAAGGGAAAAAGATGCAGAAGGATCTGGAAGTTTAGTTCAGATCTTTCTTTGCCTTTCTTCTCCTCGGCCTAAGAAAGTGGAGGTGGGTGAGCATGATCTACTGGCTGCCCACCTGTCTTGGAAATAGAAGAAACGTCTTGTACCCCTTCCCAACTCAGGACATAGGCAGAAAGGGATTGAAGAAAAAAAAACAAAAAAACAATAAAAACCTCCTGAAGACATAAGACAATGTCTGTGGAAAATATTAGTTAAGGGAAAAAAAAAAAAGATAATTGAGAAATGCAGGAGAAAACTAAGGACCAGAAAATACAGAACTAGGTGTGTGACAAGAATATTGGCAGACACAACAGTAAAGACAACAGTTGTTTTTGCAGATATTTTAAAGACTGCAGACTCTAGTGTGTGGGCTCAATAAGTCTTTCAAACAATCTTAAACCATTTATTTTTCTTATTTTCCTGCTTCTTTTTCTATCCCTTTCCTCTTTCTGTAGGTTTTGGAGCCTTTTTAAATGTTATTTTTATTTCTGGCTTTTTTAATGAATCTTTCCTTCCTCCTTCTCCCTTACACAACACTTTCCCCCTTTTTTTCCAAGCACATGCTGCCCATTGTCTCACCCTCCCTGCCCATCAGAGGAATACTTGTAGGAAGGCTGGGGAACACATCTGATCTGAACTTGTCAGAGGAAATTTGATAAATGTCACAAGAATGAAAGACGATAGAAATTTAAGAGGTTTCTCTTTCCCTCTTTTCAGTAACTGCGCCTGAGGAGCCATAGCCCCCCACTGCAGAGCTGACAAGCTAAACAGAGCTGAGAAACGAACTGTCACTGTTTCGATGGGAGAAACTGCAAATAACAGTGTTAGTGACTCAGAAACTCAGCAATGCTGCCACAGAATTCTAAGAGGGACATGCTGGGTGCAAATTTGAAGGGTTCCCTCCATGAGCTACCAACCCTTACGCTATGTTTTAAAAAAGTGACAGGCAATTGATAACGCTCATTTCAACGAGTGGGTCTTTGGGTTTGCCTGCATGGGAAGGTTTTACCACTCACATTTAAGGTGAGAATTTGAGAAGATATTCCTGCAGCCATTAACCCCATTAACTCATTCTCCCTCCCGAGCAGCATCATTCACCTGAGCTCCTCCTGAGCAGTTTTCCCAACAGGCTGGGTAATCCTAATCCATCATCGCAATGACAGCCACTAAAATCCACGTCTCTCATTACAGCTGCAGACCTGCCCACACAGACTAACCCTTAGGCTCTAAGGTCACTCTCAACACCAATCCAAGAAAAGAAATTTGCCATTGTCATGGATGTGATGTACTCCCTCTGCTGTACGTTGTACTTGTACACAACCTACCCAGGCACTCGTGGTGGAGGCAGAGGCAGCTGTATGTTGGTTTAGCTGATGTGGTGGGAGGAAATTCTCACTCTGTTAAACACCTGTTATATTCTGTCGCAGAGGAGGCTGCACTTCGGTACCGGTACAAATGTCACGCACGTCTGCTGTAAGGAACTTTGGGATCAATGAAATGAAATGAGCTACTGAAATATATGCTAATATTCCAGCTAGATACATAAACCAGAAGACTGGGTGGTTTGAAATGTGGTTTATGAATATGCAACACTCAATTTAAAATAATTGTGCAGTTCAACAAATACAAAAAGGGAAAATTTGGGGACAGACTCTGTTTGGTAGTCTTGTTTAATTGGCTATAATTTCTACTTCACAGCAGTATGGATTTGAAAATGTGTCATAACCAGAGTTGGGAAAGTTATAGAATCTGTATTACAGGAGAATTTTCCCAGCTAAAACATGGTTGCTCTCACTATCAAAATCCCCTCTCTTTTGCATTTGCTTTCTGCACTCACGTTCAGCAGTTGGGAGCTGTTCCTATTAAACGCTGGCACAAAGCCATTTCCAGCTTGCCAGCCCACGTAACAGTAAAGGGCAGAGAACAAAGAAGAAGCTCAAACATATGCACACATTCACATGGGAAGTTGTACTTTATATGGCACCAGACACAGCTGGTCACAGCAAAAACAAAGAGCTCCCAAACTCTCCTGCTGCAGCTCTGGTTCCAAAGCAATCAGAGGAGTCAGTTGCACCCACCTAACTGTGGAAAATGTTTGTGTGCACAGGGGTAACTGGGCATGCACAAGCTACCTCTAAGCTCCCACACAGCCAAAGAGATCCAGAGATGCTCAAATTTCCTAGGAGTGATACTTGGGCACAAGGCTGGGGAGAGGAAAAACCTTTAAGCAAGATCCAAACAGTCTTATGTTTTTCTGTGTTCTATTTTCATAAATTGATTCCTCTTCTAAAGAGAGTGAAAACCACTGGTTTCTTCATAGCACCCTCTGGCTACAGGAAATATCCTCAGCAAATCATGAAAACAAGGGAAGAGAGTGTGATCTACCACAGCAAAGGTAGATTCAATTGCAAACCTCTGATACTTTCTGCTCAACTGACTTAAAAAAAAAAAAAAAAGGAGGGGAAAAAAACAGGGAGAAAGAAAGAAGGGGGAAAAAAGGAAAGCAAAAATACAAAAAGAGCCATACAAGTAAGCAAACAATCATTCTTTGAGTAAAGTCAAGGCAACTGTCCTTGGCTCATAGATGTTTGTAATGGATGATGCAAAACTGCAGAGCCTGTGAATCTCTGTGAATTATCCTTCCAAGTCTAACCACCAACTTGATGCTTTTCAAGGAAACAGAGACCACCTTGTTTACAAAAAAAATTGTATGAGGCATGTGGGGGACAAAAAGTAGCAGGCAAAGGGAGGAGAGGAGGTGATGATAGGCAGATTACTTTCACTGCCTAAGAATTAGACTTTCATTTGTGCTGCCTCAGAGGACTTGGACAGGTGGATCCATGGCTCTGTTGCTGATGGAGATGCAGCCCCTGCAGCATTTGGGGAGTTTTTACAGCATGTTGGTTTGATAGGCTGCCTTCTGCCTCATTCTTCCACTTGTTTAGCTCCCTCTTTCCATGATGCCACAGGTGTGCTAATGCCATTGGGGTTCTCCAGAGTTGACACAAAACTAGGCAGGGAGCAAGGAGAAGAGCTGGAGCCCCTGATGCACCTCAAAGTCACCACAGCCCTTCCATAAGCCTTTGTCACTTATCTGAGTCCATGACTGTCCAGCTACAGCAGGGACACAGGGCCAAACTCCAAGGATGCTAGGGAGGCAGGTCAGGAAGTAATACTAAGTGTCTTGGCTGCTGCAGGAGAAAGGGAAAAGATGACAATAATTAAATAAATGCATCTCAGCTTTAGTTTAGCATCTTTTGACTTCACACTTCACAGTAATTCCATCGTGTTCTTCCACAGGATTGCTCTTCAACCTGGCATTCCTTGGCCCATATACACGTACTTGATTATCCCTGACCAAGTGCAGCTCTTTGCACATGCTCTCCCTGAATTTCAGACACAACTCTTTCAGGCAATTTAAGCATTTTGTTCTAGCCCATTCCACAAGCAGGCCTGCAATCCCATAAACATTAAAAATAAGAGCTTCTTCGTTATCCCTGTCATAAAACTCAGGAAAGAAAATACTGAGCAGTGACTGCTGTAGGACTGAGCCCTGCCATTCCTCACACTTTCCAGTTTGACAGAGAACTGTCGGCAGCTCCTCTCTGAGCACAAGAGATGTTGCAACCACCCTTTAGTAATTCAGCTGACCTTCTCTGATTTGCTTATTGGGATGCCACAAAAGTGTCAAAAGCCTTATTAAAGTGAAAGCATATCAGATGTCTGGATGGTTAGAATGGCATCATTTTAGCGAGTTCTGCCTTGGGGCACAAGGATGCACTCCTCTTGATGTCACTTCCACCCTCTGAGCTGACCCCACAGCACAAAGATCTCAGGGTAGCAGTGCCTCAATGCAGCACTGTACCAGATTACACGGACAGGTGTGCCTGAGGCATGGCAGCTGGGTGAGGAAGGGGTGCCTTTGGCATGCAGGGAGAGCCAGGAGACCCACAAGGCTGATAGAGGTTTGCAGTGAGGTTTGTGAAACAGAGTCAAGTGCCATGTGTTTGAGATTTTCAGAAAGATTCAAAGTGCTAAAAGTGCAAGTTCTCACTGCACACATTATTTGCTGGGAGAAAACTCTGCATTGCTATTAACACCAAAGTGATCTTCTCAGTCCTCTGCCATCATGTATCAGCAACTAGTGAGACATTTGCTGAAGACTTCTCTCTCCTTGCCTATGTACCTATCCTTCCCTTTGGAAGATCCTGCCTTGGTCTGGCTTACATACCAAAGTTTATTTATTGAGGAGAATGAGGTTGGAGAGGAGATTCCTATCTATTACTGACCTGTTAAGAGCATGAATGAATATGTGCTATTAGTCTATTTTAACCTAAATTACTGTTGAGCATACAATAACTGTCAGAATAAATCATTTGTAAAGGCCAACAAAACTCCCCTGTATCTTAGAGAACCATGGTGCTGAAAAACACTGGCAGCCTTGTGCATTGGTGGCATTAATTTTAAGTCTCTCTCCCCAAAAATCCCAAAGAAAAAGAAATTCACTCTTGCAAATGCATCCTCTTCTGAAGACTATTGTGGGTGTCAAAATCATTTGTATCCCCTAGTTTACACAGCCTGTTTCTGATCTGCCAGTTATGAAGTGCGGAAGGATTTTCAAGGGTTTCAGCTGCTCTGCCACCTCATTTTCTGCTCAACCAACCTTCTCTGCACCAACATCTCCACCTCCTGCAACAATCCCTAATATCAAGTAGCCTCTTGATCTGGACTATACTCCAGGCAGCCTCTCACAGGCGAGGCAGCAGTCTCTGTAAAATGCAGGTGGGCATTGATGCTGTTTCCCACACACCAGAGCAGTGCCCATTCCCTGGGTTCACTCTCTGATTCTCCCGTCATCCTGCCAACATGGGCAGCTCCACAGCCTTGCCCAGGAAAACCAGTGGCAGAGCACTGAGCACAGGAACATGAGGGCAGGGACAGGGAACAGGGAAACCACAACTGCCAGAGTGGAGGAGGAAACCAAGCAAATCAGATGATGAAAGAGAAAAACTTTCTCTAAGGAGGGGGAAAATGCCCCTAATCTTTCATTTGCTGGGCTTTTTGGTTTGTGATATTTTATTTTTTTCTCTTGTTTTTAATCTTGTATGTTTTCAATTTCAATCTCTCTTTCACTCCCTCTCTCCTTTTCTTGAATATATATATTTGTATTAGTGCCACAAGAAGCAGTAGAGATCTCTAGCAGAATAAACTGTTCAGCAGAGCAACCTGATAGCTGAGGACATCAGCAGATGGGAAATGCCACTGCCTTGAATATTCTAACCTTAGTTCCCAAAATCTGGGCCAGAGTTTTAAAAAGGCAGCATACATTCAAAACCAGAATATTGCTTTACCAGTAAGAATTCCTACCTCTTATCCTGGTGCAATTTGAGACAGCAGGATTTTTGGCCGCAGCTTAATGGTGGGACATTTTGTGCTAATGATTTAATTGCAGGCACAAAATTGATGACCAGGCAGACACTGAGATGAGGGAGTATAAAAATTGTAAAAAATTCATCTGAAAGCAAGGTGGGACCAGAGTTTTGGGGTATTTTTTTTGGGTTTTGTTGTTTTGGTGGGGCTTTTTTGGTGTATTTCTTTTTTTTGTTTGGTTTTGGGGTTTTTTTTTTGTTGTTGTTGTTGTTGTTGTTGTTTTTGTTAAATGCAGAAGAAGTAGGGACAAAAAATTGAAGAGTCAAGTATGCACCCAAATGAGAGTTTCTGCCTCCCCTACTTCTAGAAATATATCAGTGAATAACATCATTTCATTACTGGGTAAAGGCAACAGGGCCCTCTGGTACAACACCCCCATAAAGCTAAAACTGAACATCTCATATGGTGCAAAATAACAAATCCTGCACTGGGATGCCAAGATCAGCACCTGCAAAGGGATGTTTGCACACCATCGTGCTACTGTTGGTCTCCAAAGGCAGCAGTAGCTGAAGGAGCCAGGCTGTGTGCATGGCAGTGTGCAAACATATGGAAAAATGTTCTGGTTGCCCCAAATGCTTCTAAGGCCAAGCACCTAGCACCTTACATTGAGGAGACTGCAATCAATAAAAAGCGTGACTCACAGTGCACTTTTATTTCCTTCCGTTTCCTAAGCACTTATCTGACTGCCCTTCGGCCAATATTCAATTAAGGCTTAATTGGTTGTTAGTGGTAACTAAGTTGGGACACCAGGAGAAAAAAAAAAAAAAAAAAAAAAAAGGCACTTTACTGCAGTGCTTTCCAATAGAGCAGCAGGATGAAGGCCATGGATGGCCAGGTCTCACCTTGTCCCATCTGCTGACTCCTCAGATATAGTCAGGCCGCCCAGAGCTGTCCAGCTCTCCCAGTTCCCCAAATGGCCCTGCTCTGCAGAAGCTTGCAAACCAGAGAGAAGATTACAAACCACCATTGCCTTGGACTGCTCAGATCCCTACTGCAGTCCTATGGCACAAGTAGAGCCACTAAAAGAGACCAAACCAGGCAGGAACTTGAGCCCAGGCACATGGCAGCTTCTTGCCAGATGAGGATGCTCCTAATCCTCCTATTCACATATCATCTGCTCAAACTATCTCTTCTTCCATCCTCTACTCCCCAGTTTCACCTGCAGCCACACCAGTTTATTAAGCTCCTTTCCAGTAAAAATCAATCCATCTGTTTTCTTCAGCTGCAGCATAAACCCTGTCTGTGTCAGGTGGTGCCCTAATACAGATGTAACAGAAACAGTGTTTCTTCCTGCATTTTTCACATTTGGATTTCTAAAACAGATTGGACACCTGCAACACCTACCATTTTATCAAACACAGTTAAAAGATGCATTACAGACACATGCTATTTTCTCTTCTGAGAACTTTGGTTTTGTTCTTTCTTGTTCTGTTGCTTTTCTTTGATTAAATAAAAGCATCCAGAACAGAAGTGCAGATCTGCTCTTTGTGCTTGAACACAGACAAACAGCAATGTTGCCATGGATTTTTTTAAACTCCAAATGAAAATAAACAAACATATCTTGGCAGTGTTTGGAATAGAAGCTAGTGAATAATTCACAATGAATAATTGATTTGTTGAATTTAGCTTGGTGGGTTGGCTTTTTTTTTTTTTTTTTTTTGTTCTTCTGGTAGAATGTGCACTACCAGATGGTGAGTTCAATAAATGTATTTGTTTTTCCAATTTATTTTATGGATTTCCCCCCCCCCCCCTCCCCAGTCTCCCTCCCCCTCTAAGGTGAAGTCTGAAATTCCAGATGGTTTGACTAGTGGCCAGATAAGTCACAATGTATTCTTTCAGCCTCCTCTTTAGAAAGGTGGCAAGAATGATAACAGGAGTGCAAAAATGCATACAGGAAACAAAAATAAAAGGGGGGGGGCATGTTTGTGTTAAAGAGAAGACAAATAAGAGGAGGTGTGATAACATCTATGAAATAGTGAATATTACAGAGAATAGAGGTGAAGAACTAGTTTCCTTTCTTTATAATGCAAGAAAAAATGAGCAGTTAATGAAGCTGAAAGGTGGTGATTACAAATTTACTAGTGATTTTTTTTTTTAACAGAGCACTGAACTTTGGCAAGAGAACTCACTGAAAAGCCAAGAATTTAGCAAAGTGGAGCAAAGAATTGCATATTTACCTGGAGAACCAAAACATCAAAATATAAACTACCAGCGCTGATGACATGGACTATATTACCTTATGCTTTAGGGAATAAATGAATCATTATTATTGATAAATATGTGATATTATCCACCACCTACAGTAGTTCCCTTACTTTTCAATTGAAAATCTGATGCTGCTTATTCTGATAAGTCAAATCAGGGCTCAGGGGACTTCAAGACTGATTCTCTTTGACAATTGCTAAGGTTGTCCAAATGAACAAATCCTTCTGTGTTGAATATTCTCTGTGGAATTTAAACAATTCAGTTTCTATGAATATTTCCACAATGCTGAACTTCATTTTTGTTTCTTTTTTTTTCTTGGGCATACAATTAAATTGGCCAAATATGTGCAGCAAGAGGGTGTTAAGGTGGAACTAAGTGCAGCCAAAGCATAGACACTGACAAATTTGATCTGATGTTCATAAAAGTACAGTTTGCCTTATTTACCAGCAAGTGCTACATGCTGGGAGAAAGCAGTTATCATTTTGCACAGGATGAAATCTCACTAATTACATTGATATTCCTAGTAGAAGGGTGTTCTCTGACTTCAGAAAGCACTCCTTTGGGGGAATAAAACTTAATTTTGCAAATATTTATACAGGAGAGTCTGTGGTGTACAGTTCAAACCTGCAGTAAGACATAAGCACCGGATGATCTGAAAGTGAACATTGTTTAGGAACAGTAACTAAAGGCAAATTGAACAATTTATGCTATCTGCAAAAACACAAAATCACAACAAAGCAGTAGTAGCAGAGAAAATTACATAATAGTTTAAAGAAGTGTTTGTTCACTTATGGGCCTGAATCTCATCCATCTGAAGCTCATGGAAACTTCCCTTCTACTATGAATGAACACAGCATGTCTGAAAAATTCCCAAAAGAAAATCCTATCCTATCATACACTAAAAGTATCTCAAGTATCATGCTGGAATTTGGCTTAAGTCTGCAAAGAAGCAACTGAAGTGAACCCTATTATTCATCTCCACAAGTTCACAAATCACTGTTTTCAATGAGCCAGTATCAAGGCCTCCATAAACCTCTGCTGTCCTTCTGCTCTGCTTCTGCTGACTCAAGCTTCTCTACCTGTTCTCCTATGGGAGCTCCATTCACTCACATTTTTTATTTTTCATTCATATTAGAAAACAGAAATACAGTCTTATAAAATATATATATTTCCTTTGTTTTTATGTTTATTTTTTTACCTCAGCAGTTTCTGTGTAAACTCAGAGTGATCTAATGGGCATGCATTTTACAAACAGAATGGAGGAGGGAGACGGGGATATTGTTATAGAGGCTCTATCAATCCCACCAAACTATTTGCTCCAAACCCAACTCCTCAGTAGCCTGTAAACAAGCTTGCTGTCTTCTCCCCTGAGGTCCTGCAGCATTCCACCACTGCTGTCTTGCTTTCATCCTCATTTCCTACTCCAGTTTGTGAAAACTAACACTGCAGACCTGGCTGTGTGTGAGGGCACCAAAGATGGGACCGATATAGTGGAGATTTATCCCCTGCTGTTTTATGTGCCTTCAGCTCACACTTTAAGTTCCTCTCACAATGAGATCCTCACAATCTCAAACCTGGGCTGTTCCAGGGCTCTGGTTAGCCCCCCACTGGGGCACTGCATCCAGGCACATCTCCACACTAGAACTCGGGGGCTGCTTCCCATTGTACTGAGCCACTCTGTGCCCCTTCCCTTCCAGAACTTGGAGATCTCAGGAAATGCACTACGCCTCCCTGACTGTCAGAATTCTTCCCAAAGAAAAGGGTTAGAGCAAAGAAATATGTGTGCACAGACCCCTCCTGGAAAGCTCACTGAGGACCCAGCCTGGGGCACTCAGCAGAAACCAGCCCTCCTGAGCACAAGACCCGCTTTTGAGCAGATGAGCCATAGACAATCTGTGTTAAACTTTCTCATTGGGGACATCTGAGCTCCAGTAAATTCCTGGCTCACAGATGACATGAGTTTTCTTGGCTCAGTCATCTGGAAGGGTGCTGCTACAGGGCAGAATTTGGAAGCACAGCCAGAGCCATGTGTCTTGAGTTTGGAAATAAGAGACTGCTCCTTCTAGCCCCAGACAGGTCAACAAGGTCCAGGCATCAAGGCCCTTGTTCTCCCAGCTCCTTCAAGCTGACACCACGCTCATGAGCTGGCAGACTACATTGCTCAGTTCCCACAGCAGTTTTACATGTCAGCTCCTAAGAAAAAGCTGCTTGTGCGCTCTGCTGTCACCCCCCAAGTCCCCAAAGCACTTTGGCTGCCTTGGACAAAAATTAAATAAATAAGAGAAGGATAGAAGAGAAGCCCTTCAAAGACAGGCATGCGAGCAGCCGAGTTGTCAGGGGACTCCCTGTGCTGCCACCCTCCCTCGCTTCCCCCTCCACCCTCTTTTATTTCCCTCAGCCAGCAAGGATGGCGTGGCGGGACTGGAAGAAACCTGGCAAGGTCATGCTGTTTGATTTCGGTGCCAGTTCCAATTACATCCTGGCTTTTATAACCTGATCAAAAAAACCAAAAAAGGGTAAGGAAAAAAAAAAAGGGTGGGAGAGAGACAGGCAAGGCAGCAGCATCCAGCTGCAGGCTGGGAAATGACATATCAATTTGTCCATTGATCCTTACCCCTGTGCCCTCTTTTTTTTTTTTTCTTTTCTCATTTTCTCCTGTAAATTAATTAGCCTGTTTATCATGTGGAAAGACTGCAAACAGGGTACCCCAGATATGGGCTGAGCTGCAAAAAAACCTTATTTCTTCTTGGATGTGGGCACCAAAGATGTGGCCACAAAGCACTGACAGCCAGGTGGAAGAAACCTCTTCATGTGCTGAATTCTCAGGTTTCAGGTTGTCCCAGAGAGATCACACACGCATTTTCCAGAGCACCTATGCACATGAAAAGTAAGTAGCTACCTTTCTTCGCCAGCTTAGACTTTTGTCCAAGCTTAGGAAATAAGGACTACAAAGGCATTTAGCTAAATGAAAAGCTGAATTCAAAGGTGCTGGAATACCTTTTTACTGCATTTTCCCCCCTCTCCACATGTTACATTGTTAGACTTTGGGACTGGAAGCTAAAGGAAATAATTGAAAGGAAGACTCTCACAGCACTCCAGAAGGGGCAGAAATGAGACACATCACAACATCCAGAATTGTGACAATAACTGACAGCATATTTTTGAAGATACATTAAAGCTCCAGAAAGTAAATTAGCTCCTCACTCTCATTGCTAGGGATGAGACTTACCATGGGATCAGATTACCCAAATGTGCCACCTTCCTCCTTTTCCCTGATGTACCTCCTCCCAGCCATCATGACAGCTGGGTTTCTGAGTCAAATGAGTATCAGATCCAACCCAAACCTACACATCAGACCTCCCAGCCCATGTACTACCAGTTGCAACATGGAAGAAGTGAAATGCCTTGAGGTCTTTTTAAGACCTTTTTAAGATCTTTTCAAGATCTTTTTAGCTTCTGAACAGCAAAGTCTGCTGTGATAGTCCTAGGTATGATTCAAAAATGCAGGTACTGCTGCAAAGAGGAAGCTGCATAGTCCAGCTTGAATCTTTGATTCTGGCCTGTGGCTCAGTTCCTCCAGAACTGAGGATGACTGCAAAACTGAGAACTCCGAGGATTTCCTACCATTTGTCTGCAGCCCAGGAAATTTCACGATGACAGGCTTCTTCTCAGGTTTCCTCAAATTTTAATTATCACAAGCAATGTGTGTTTTCCAAAGTCTCTAGGAGAGCACTGCCCTACCATCACCCTGCTAAGCACCACAGGATCTCTGCAGTAGTGACATACCTCTAGCACACTGAACACTAATTCTCTCCTCTCACACCCTAATGAGAAAGAACATCCTCAAATGAGACACCTGGGGACTTAGACAAAATAAGTAATGTGATTTAAAAGCAAAACAAGGCGCTAAGAACAGAGTGGATGCAACTGAATACAACTCTCCTGAAGTCTAGACAGTTTTCTCAGTCATATATTCAGCTCCATACATTTTCAGATATTCAGTATTCAAGCATTCTTCTCCCAATCTTCTCTTCTTTTTATCCATCCATATCTATGCAAATCTCATTTCTTCAATCCAGCTCACCACAATAAGTATCTCTCTCACACACATAAAGCCTAAATTTTATCAAGCATTTTATTTACTTCTGTCCCAGCGGAGAGAAGAAAAAATGGAGAGATATAGAAAAAGAGAGAGGAGATTACGACTTCCTCTTTTTTCTTTCATAATTGGCAGGTACTAAGACATTTCTGTTATTGGAACAAACAAACAAACAAACCAACAAATAAACAAAAAATCCATGGCAGATCAACCCAGCAGCAGCAGCAGCTCCAGGTGTGGACTCCAGATGACAACACTAGCTACGGGCAGTGGTGACTCTGTATGCAGCTGACAAAATGCAGCCTGCAGACTCAGCAGAAATGGAGGCAGAAACCATCATTATCCACTCAGATCCTAACAGGGGGCCCAGCCCTCACTGTGCTGTGCTGGGTATGCACATTAAGTTAAAGAAAGACCCCAAAGAACTCATCCACAGTGTGCAAGGACAGACAAAACTGGCAGGGAGAGGAGGAGAGAATGAGGGAAGGCAGAGTGCCTGCCAGATGTCTCACTGTGCTTCAGTGTTTGCTCTGCTGGGAAGCAGGAGAGGGGCAGGTTGGTACGAAGGCCTGTGAAGGAGCTCTATTGTGGCCTAAGGAAGAAATACAGACAGCAAAAAAAACTCAATTGCATTTGAAATAGTCCCCACACACTTTCTAATTCTGTATTCATAGCCAGGCAGTGGGGAGCTGTGAACCCTCTCTCCTTCCTCACACAGCCTTTACACTGCAGCAATGGGATGGGATGTTGTTACTTACCCTCCTGCACCCCACACAGTCAAAAGCTGAGCATTAGGACTACTAGCTTACTGGGACTTGTAGGGTGGTGCCCATCCTTGCAGCTACTCAGTTCTCTTC
Source organism: Ammospiza caudacuta (assembly GCF_027887145.1). Taxonomy (NCBI): domain Eukaryota; kingdom Metazoa; phylum Chordata; class Aves; order Passeriformes; family Passerellidae; genus Ammospiza; species Ammospiza caudacuta. Next base: position 28,570,191 of record NC_080594.1, read on the forward strand.
TAGCTACACTGTTTTCCCCACAAAAAGCACAATACAAACACCCTGCTTCCTTCATTCTTCATTAAACGCTGCCTGGTGCTGCCCAAGACGAGCAGTGTTTAAAACCTCTCCAGTGGAAATGGTGCCACCAGCGAGCTGAAGTTACAAATCCCCATTGGGAAGCTCAGTGACTCGTGGACTCGTGTGTGGCCAGCACACCAGGGCTCGTTCCCAAAACTGCAGTTATCCCCCCTACTGCAGAAGAGGTACTTTGTGCTCCCAGGCCTAGCAGAAGTGCCACTGCTGCACTGCACCACACTGCACAGCACAGCCAGGTTTGTTACCCAGGTACTTGTCCCACAGCACACTGCTGAGATGAGCTCAGGAAAGGTTATTGCCAGCATGCTGTAGCCATAGGAAAGCAAGGTGGGAGCCATTCCTTTCTCACACTGCATCCCAGTAACTCCCCCCAGACCTTGCCACCCCACGCAGTCATTCCATGACTCATTTTCCCAGGAGTACAATGCAGATGATGGTGTTTGCAGTCTCAGCTTGGGCTACAAGCCTCTTTGATCTGCTGTTCATAAGACTGGCAGTCACAAGGCAGTGTCTCTCCTCTTTCTTGCAACTGAAGCTTCATATCCAACCCTAGAGTCATCCAGTGGTTTGAGAAAATACAATGTGCTCCAAAGCTATCCCAAAGCAAGATGGCAATAGTAAGCAATTCTCAATAAAACTAAAAGTTAACACTTTTTTAATCTTGACTTAATCAAAACACAATACATACTTAAATAGCTTTTCCCCTAAATGTGAAATCCTTCTGAAAGACATTTTCAGACTAAAAGAGGCTTTTTAGCATAAAAAGATAAAAAGATGTCTCTCTCCACCACTGCACACAGATGTCATTTTACTGTGAACTTTTGTGTTTAATGCCAAAACATATAATTTGCTAAAGGTCAAAAAAAAAAAAAAAAAAAAAAAGTGACAAAAAACCTCCAACTAAATAAATACCCAAAACAAGGAGATGGAAATTTAGACATACATTTGCTCAGAATGTACCTCTCATTGTGTGGACATGACTCTACACCTGAGTCCTGCTACATCTTTCAAAGACAAGGACAGAAAAGCCATTGGAGAAATGGTTTTCCTCTTCTTGCACAACAATATTCATGAATTAAAGGATGTTCCTGGCCCAAGACATCTAATCTCACTGAGGCACTTCCAACGTTCCTTCTTGTCTCAGAGGACTCACTTGCACTGTTGAGCATTCAGAAGAGACCAACAGGAGTTGTCTGGTCTGAGGATCCACTGGACTTTGATATTCTCTGTGTTTCAACCCTCCAGTTTTTCAGGTCCTTCCTTCTCCTCAGCTTCCTGAGGAGAGTTAAGAAAGCTGGAAGAAATGTACTTCCCTCTAGAGCTGAATTCTGACACTTCTTCCCCAAAAGATTTTTCCCTCCTTTGGATGGGGGAAGATAGAAGACTGTCACAAAATATGCTGAGTTGGAAGGGACCCACAAGGATCATTGAGTCCAACTCTGCCCTGCACAGGACCACCCTCAAGAATCACACCCTGTGCCTGAGAGCATTGTCCAAACACTTCTTGAACTCTGTCAGGCTTGGGGCTGTGAACACTTCCCTGGAAATCTCATTCCAGTCCATTTTCTCATGTCCTGTCACTGATCACCTCAGAGGAGAGAACAGTATCTGCCCCTCTTTTTCCCCTCACAAGGATGTTGTAGACTCCAATGAGGTCTTCCCTCAGTCTCCTCTTCTCTTCCAGTACCTCCCAAAGTAATCTTCTCCATAGCTTTATCAGACACTGAAGTGAGACTAACAGGTCTGCAGTTACCATGATCCTTCTTTTTTGCCCTTCTTAAAAATCGGGACAATGTTTGTCACCTTCCAGGCAGCCAGGACCCCTCTGGATTCCCAATACTGCTCAAAAATCATTGAGAGAGGCTTTGTGATTGACATCAGGAGCTCTTTGAGGATTTTTGGATGAATTCCATCAAGCCCCCTAGATTTGCAGAGATTCAGCTAGAGCAGCAGATTCTGCATGAGTCCCTCACACTTACTTGGATCCTTGTTGATCCTTTTGGTGTCACTCAATCTGCAGACATGGATTTCTAAGAGGATCTACTTTATCCAACATAATGATGAAGCCATTTCCAAACTTTATACTCATTTCTTCACATGTGAGTACTCCAACTTGCACTCATTAATGCAAATGGAGAATGAAGGTACATGAGTTGTACAGGTGTCTCAGCTACATCTCTGAATGTGACAGATGCAGCACAGACCAGAGACTATAGGATCACTGTATGGTTCACAGAGTCATTAAAAACCTTCTGGTGCTTATATGAACTTAAAAAAAGTTGAAGCTTTCTCTCAGACCAGCAATAACAGACCTACTAACTACACTGACAAATATCAACAAGACTCCTCAGCCCTTTCATTTTTGTAATAAAAGAGAGTCCCTCTCTTCCTTCTTAATTAAATTTTTTGTCTTCTCTTATTACTCTGGGCTGTTGCTTTGTGTCTAATGCAGTTCTGTTGTGGACCATGGAAACAATAAAATAATATGTACTCCAAGCCCATGCAAGGCCTTTGAACTGTCAGAGCTCTGCTAATAAAAGGTAAAAACAAAACAAAAAAAATGTACCAAGATCAGACTGCTTCTACTTCAGACTTCAAGAGAGTCCAGATCATTATAAATGAGGTGGAGAAGGAAAAACAGCTCAGAGCATAGCAGTAGCTTACCTGTCTACTGGAGACTTCAAAGCACTTTCTAATACTAATGAATGAGTCTTTCTAACTCCTTCTGAGATGAACCAGCACTGTTATTGCTCCAGAAGGGATGAGGAAACGGAGGCATTTGAGGGGGATGCAATCCGTGCACAGCTTGACCATGGTACAATGCAGAGCCTGAGCCAATGGCCTGTCCTGAGCCACAGGCCATCCCTCTCCCCTAAAATGGACTTTTTGAAACCAGAAAAAACTTACTCTCAACTAAAGCAGGCCGACACCATATTCAGGCTGTGAAGAAATCCACTGAACCAATTAATCTCTGTGCATGATCAGAGCCTCCAGGAAACAGGTACGTGAAGTAGAGAATTGAAGGGAGGGGAAAAAAATCCTGGACAAAAGTCTTGAGTGGGCCAGCTTGTCTGCAGGTCCATGGCTAAATTTTCTCTCAGTGCACTGCTCACTGAATGGAAACCACATACAACTTACTACTTCACCTCTGGAATTATGAAAGCATTTGCTTCATCAGCCTGTTTCTGATAGGGATAACAAGAGTTATTAGGGCCAAGGGAATGTGAGGGATCTTTTGAGGACAAATGTTAATGAAAGGATGACAAAGTTTGTTTTACAGCTCTTGGAGTACACTCTGCACTAAGAATAAAAAATTACCCTTCCAAATGGTTGATTTGACCCTTTTCAGAGGCATGATTCTAAGGAGAAAAAAAAAAGGAGAAAAAAAAGGCCACAAAATATATGCATCAAATGGTCTACAGCAGTAGTCCTGGCTCCAGCACATAAAACATTTGTTCTGCCACTGGACAAAGTGTAAATCCCATTCCTCTTTCAAAAAAAAAAAAAAAAGAAAAGATGAAAATCTCCTAAATGATTAGATATTTTATACACACTCTGTGTACTGCAGCCTTGAAAAAGATGCCGCAGCATGACGGGCTTTGGATACTTTATCTTGCTGCAGCAACTGAAGAAGAGCAGTTTTAACACTGACATAATAGTCAGGCATGTGTTTGCTTGGTGGTTATCCACAGCCAGCATTAGGGGGCTGGGGAATGTGTTCTTGGCAGTTTTGCATATGCACAGGTTTCCTTCCTAGTGGGCTGTACTCCATGAACGCATATGTTCCAGGCTATGCCTGGGTGTAATCCCCTCCTGCTGGCCCAACAGGGGACCAGAGCCGTGTGCATGCTTGTGCATTGCCTGTGAGCATGCAAGCTGCATGTGTGTGCATGTGTGTGCATGTGTGTGCACGTGTGCCTGTGTGTGCATGAGTGTGCATGTGTGTGCACGTGTGTGCCTGTGTGTGCCTGTGTGTGCACGAGTGTGCACGAGTGTGCGTGTGTGTGCACGTGTGTGCACGTGTGTGCACGTGTGTGCATGTGTGTGCCTGTGTGTGTATGTGTGTGCACATGTGTGAATGTGTGTGCATGAGTGTGCATGTGTGTGCCTGTGTGTGCATGTGTGTGCATGAGTGTGCATGTGTGTGCATGTGTGTGCCTGTGTGTGCATGTGTGTGCATGTGTGTGCACGTGTGTGCACGTGTGTGCATGTGTGTGTATGTGTGTGCCTGTGTGTGCATGTGTGTGCATGTGTGTGCACGTGTGTGCACATGTGCTGGGCTCTGAGGTTCTGGCTGCGTACAGAAGTGCGCTGTGAGCACCTCGATTCTGCAGCATTTGCTAAGGCGTGCTGTCATTCTTTCCTCTTCTGACCCCAGTGATAACCACCAAGACACACCTTCCACTCCTGCCCCACACTGAAGGATTCACCCTTTCTTCTGCCAGAGAGCTTCCATTTTATGCAACAGTGTCTCCTGTACCAGACAAAGATTGCTCCTGCACTGCACACACCAAGGCCAGCTGCCCCTCAAACAGCACACACCCCAACTGAACATCAGTTTAGTACCGCCTCAGGCCGAATTACAGAAACAAACACTTTCCTGGGCATGTCCATGGACAGCAGTCCCTGCTCTTCATGCCCTCAGGCACCTGGGTACAGCCTGGGAGAGACAGGGACCAAGGGACCACAAGGTGAATAATCAGCTGAAGAGTCTCCCCTGACCCATGCTGAACAAAGATGCTGTTAGCAAGAAACTGCCATAAGCTGTTGCTAGATGGCTCTGCTTCATGGAAGGACTCAACATTTCCCAGATTCCCACATAGACCATCTCCCTGCCACACCTTAAGGAAAGCCACAGAATCCCTTTGTCATGACTAGAAAGATGAAGCTCCTGCCCAGGGAAGCAGCCAGGAAACCTTGCTCAGATTATCAGCTCTGGCAGAACAGTGGTACAAGCAACCCAAGTTTTGATATGGTGGCATGAAATATAGCCTTGAGGTAGACAAAATATTCAAACTACAACATAAAACACAAAAAAGTAGTTTCTGATGTGTTTCTCACTTTTTTCTTTCTTTCTTTTGTATCCCCTCCACTATTCCAAATCAGGTTGTGACTTCTATGTATCATGATAGTTGTTAAACTGAACTGGGATCAGAGGAAATACCTCCCACTCCCAGTCATCCAGTAAATCCTACCAAATCCATCTTCTATATCACAACACAGAGCAAAGGTCAGCATTCAGTACAGGAAAATAGGTGTGCTTTCCTATGCAGAAAAACAGTCTCTTGTAACATACTCTGTTTAGTTTATATGGCAAGGCTGAGAGGAAAGGGAGGCTGAGAGGAAAGGGAAACTTCAAGAAGACAGCAGGACCTGCTCCCATCTTGGACTGAGCCTGCTTTAGCTGGCTCCAAAATGCCATTCCAAACCTGTCACAGTCCAAGGCTGAGTCAACCAGTGATGTAGGTAGTGCCTCTTTGATAACATAATTAAGAAAAAGTGAAGAATAACTGTTCAGCATCTGCAGGGGAGGAGATAATGTAAAAAAAAAAGCCCTGCACACACCAAGGTCAGTGAAGAGGGAGGGGAGAAGGTGCTCCAAATGCAGGAGTGGATTCCTCTGCAGCCTTGGGAGGACTCACAATGCAGGAGGTAGATGTGCCTTGGAGGAAGCTGCAGCCCTTGAAAAGCCCCTGCTGGAGCAGGCTCCTAGCCGGAGCTGTGGCCACAGAGTGGAGCCCACTCAGGAGCAACCATTCCATCAGAAGCTACAACCCATGGGGCAATCTGTTCCCAAAAATTGTGCCCCATGTGAAGAACCCACACTGAAGCAGTTCCTGAAGAACTGTCTCCTGTGGGAGGGACTGCACGCCTGCAGCATGGGAAGAGCACAGGGAGGAATGAGCACCAAAGTGTTATTATGGACAGACTGCAACACATATTCCCTTTTCCCCTGCGTAGCACGTGGGGGAGGAAGTGCTGGCAGTGAAGCTGAGCTTGGGAAGAAGGGAGGGGTGGGGAAGATGTTTTTAGTTTCATTCTAATTTATCACTATCCTACTCTGTTATTAATTGGCAACAAATTAGACTAATTTTCTCAAGTTTAGTCTGTTGTGCCAGTGACAGTAGTTGTCAAGTTATCTTTCCTTGTCCTGCTGAGGAGGAGTGACAGAGCACCTTGGTGGGCATGCAGCAGCCAGCCAAGGTCAGCCCATCCCCACCCCCAAATAAATAATGCCAAGGGAAAAAACTGAGAGAAGCATCCTTAAGCAACTGGTAATACTGCTGCAGGTGGGGCACACAGAATCATTCCAGCTGTGTGTAGCTGCTCTGCCAGTCCTGAGGGCATGGTTATAGAAAGGACAAGAAACTAGTTTTCAGGAAGATGAACATACTTGTTCCTAGGGACTTCAGACAGAGGAGTAGGTAGATGCACTTCTGAAAAATCAAACCCTCACTCGTCGGGCAAATGAATAAATAAAAGATCATGCTGTAATCAACAATAGTTCAGTTAATAATGTGTGCTTCAACCAAAGGCTGGGATGCAAGAAGACACCTCCTTTTGCCTAGGACACAGGGTGAGGCTGTGGCTGGGACTCCCTTTCCAGGGGCATTCCCAGGCCTAAAGTGTCACCAGCAAAAAGAGTGATCTGATTTCTTGGCAGCACGAACTGCCACAGGCTCATGAGCCACTTCCTTCCCTAGGACGTGATGCCATGGGCAGCCCCGCTCATGCTGCCTGCCAGTGTCTGCTGTCATCCCCACTCCTCCATACGGCCCCCTCCTCCCTCTGCTACTCATTCCTTTGCTCAACGAGGCTGGCATTTAAGAAACACTTATTCCAATCCATTTCTACCCTTGTACAGCAATTGGGTGTCATTTAGTTTGATTTAGCCAATTTAGTCCTATGAATTAATTGGTTAATAAGCCATCTGTATGCATCAGGTGACAGAGTCGCGCTCTCGCACACAGACACAGACAAGCTACTGGCTTGTCCTTGTTTAATAACAGGCTGCAGGAGCGGGAGAGGCGTCAGGGGCAATGTCATTCCCACGGGGAAGTGCCAACAGAGGGACGTGGCCATCCCTGCACCAACCTTGACCTCTGAGCAGGAGAACTGTCTGTTTAGGGTAATTCAGGAATAACCCACACTGCAGCTGGAGAGGAGTGCCGGCTACAGAACAGCCGCGGGAACCATGGGTGTGCTTCGCATTGTAGGGCTGGGGTTTTTAAAAGAGCCAGGAAAAGAGGTTTAGTTTGTTCTTACCAGACAGTAGGAAATGTTCAGCTGCATTCCCAAACAGCTGAACTTTGTATGTGTGTAGGAGGGGGAGAGGGGTGGGAAGTAAGGGAATAGGAGGGGAGTGAGGTATAAAGCATTTGATTTAGGTACAATCTCTAATTATGAGAAAAATGTCTCATCTATTTTGATTTCTTTTTAAATGCCAGGAAAAAAGCACCCCTTGCAGGCCCCAACCATTTCAATGTTATATACAACCCCCCGAGCTATTCAACAAACAACAATACAGCAAACCAAAATCAAATCCAGCAACATATCCCAACCCACACAACAGAAAAACATCAACTGTTCAGACAGAAAAACAGCACTCCCTCCCCTGGCTGCCCATCCATCTCAGGCAGCCCTGAGTGCCCCAGAAAGCAGACAAGTTTCTCTGTAAACCCTGAAGATTGACAGAGGATTTTCAGACTGAGGGGTAACTGACTTACAGGGCAATGGGACCCTTGGGGAAAAGCCCTGCCAGTAGCTCCCTCCCTTTTAAGCCCTGAGAAGTAGCCTCCATCTCAGCCACTGCAACTGAAACAACATCATATGGGGAAGGAAGGGAACCCTTGCTGGTGTGGGGAGCTCCTGAATGTTCTGGTGCAGTAAATGCCAGCACTTGAGCCAAAACCTACAAACCTGAAGCCAAATGGCAGCACGTTAGTGTGACATGCTGGGCAACACGCTCCCATTAAAGAATTGCATCACAGGCTTGTGTACTAAGTAATTTCCAGTTGAAGGTGCAGACTGCAGTAGGATGCACGGTCCTGCTATCCTAGAACAAACAACGGGCAGCAGAAAGAGGCCGTGGCTGTCTCCACTGCAGGGAGAGAAGATGGGGCTCAGACTGTGCTGTGTGGTGCAGAGCAGCAATGCATCCACAAGGGCTCCTCCAGGGCTCGCCTGGCTTCTGGCATTTTTCATTATCTGGGAGAGAAATGAGCATGCTGCAGACTTTGAGAGAGAGACACAGAATGAGCAGCGGGGATGTAGCTCCAAGAAGAAAGTGCTTTCCTCTCCCCTCCCAAAGGAAAATGAAATTACAGTGGAGTTGGCTTCAAACATATCCCATTAACACAACAGGCACCACAAGAAGAGTAACATCCTGTGTGTGCTTAAGTGAGGAGCTGGCAGGAGAAGTGAGGCAGGCTGGAACAGCCCCTTCCAGAGAGGAAAGGTGAGAGCATGCCCTGCCAGCCCACACACAGCAGGCAGGGCAGAGCTTTTTCACTGCCTTTGTGGGGAGCCTTGGAGTGCCTCCCTGGGGGTTAATCCCTGAAAAAAACCCATTCATTTGCTCTCCCTAGCATGTGAGTGTGTGTTTCCAGACACTAAAAAACTATCAAAACCTGGAAGGAATCTGCCCTGCTCAAACAACTGGATGCCCTGGCAAAGGCACCTCTGTTCCCTCTGCAGCAGGAATGCCTGCAGAATCAATGAATGAACATACCAACCCGTCCATAACAAACAATTTCACTTGATCAGTGACCACAAAATCCAAAATGTCCCAGTCTGAACCGATCAAGTGGTGATGCAGCTTTAGAGCTTGTTTAATAGCTGCATGGAGCATATGAATCCAACTGCTACACTTTCTTGGTTAGGCAGCTCACATGCAAAATGCAGTTATATCACATTTCACAAGAAGTCTGATTTTTGCCAATTGCTAAGGACTCCAAGCCCAAAATGTGTAAAACTACTTAGGAGATTCAAGGGTCAGAAAGATTTAATATTTTTTCCTTTCCTAGAAATGTGTCACCAAACTGAATTCCTTAACATTCACTCATTTCAAAAAGAGAGACACACACCTACACTGCTTGGGAGGACTTGGAAATCTCACCAGCTGCCTCATGGCAGCTCCCAGCACTGAAACACCTTTGAATTCGTGTGGCATGCTGTTACCCAAATAACATTAGTCACAGAGCCAGCGCTTCTTTCCCTGCAAGCCTCACACATGCAGATGGAGCTGTGCAAATGCTGGTACCAGCAGAGCAAAGGGCAATGGGGCAGCAAGAGAGACCATCGCTGCTGGAGATGTGGGTGGCACAGCACAGGGGTGTTAATCCCTAGGAGAAAAAGCATTTGGCGATTAGACAGGATTTACAGGGATATTTTGGGGAAGGACCAAAGGTGGTTTGTGCAGGAAAAAGCATGGTAAAATAGAGGTATCAAGAGGCAGAAGGGATCAGTCGTGTGTCAACAGGTCAGCGCACTCATCTGGCCATGCCCAGTGCCCAATGGACACAGTCTGTCCTGCCCTCTCACTGAAATCCACTTCTACGTCCAGGGTGAAAGGACTGCTCTGTGTGCCAGCACAACAAAGCTGGAATACTAGTGACTGAGGAACTCTGAGGAGCCTAGCAAGCATGTCTCTCTTTGGGAAATAGAAAACTGGAATATCTGTCTGCTGGAAGAACCAGAGAGGCCAATTGCCCATCAGGACAACTTCTGGAAACACCAGCCAAACTGAGCTCTCTTGGTCCTGCCTCTTGTCTCCATCTTCCATATACTTTCCAGCCTGGGAACCATCTCTCCTAGTTTCTTCCTCTCTTGCCCTCTTTTTTTAATCCTCCTGACAAAACCTTAAACGGTTTAAAAGCATCCCCAACGAGGACGAGCAAACGCAAATGTCTTAGCAAATGTGTATTTGAGCTCCACATGCTCCCAGGGATGGAGTAGTAATAAAAACCAATTAGATAACGCTCAGCAGTTACAGTGAGAGGGAGTGGTACAATCTTACCACGACTAATAGGGTTTTTAATAATAGATAGGTCTCTCTGTGCAGTGCTGGAGAAGGGCAGCCAAAGTGGTTTCAGTTACATTGCATCTTTCTGCCCAGTGAATTTGTGTGGAGGGTTAATATTCTGTGAAAGTGGGGATTAACTCACCCTCCATGCTCACTGCTTGTACTGGGAGATCCCTGCAGAATCAGGTCTGGGCTCCCTGTGATGGTGCAGAGTGGAGGAATTCCACAGAGAAGCACGTGGGGCTCACTCCCACATATCCTCACGAGAGGACACCGAGTCCTACAGGTACCAACTTTTGAGCAGCTCAGTCATGAAGAATCTGGAAAAGCACATGCCTTTGCTCTCTTGCTCTCTCTCACATCTCAGAAGAGGTCCAAAGCCAAAGTTGCAACCAACAGCTGAAGCAAGGTGGAAGAAAGCCCTGCACAACCAGAAGAAGCCACGTGTGCCTCAAGTGGGTCAGTATTGTGGGCAGGGTGCCACAAAGCCCCCTGCCTGCATCCCTTCCTGCTGCCTTCTGTTTACAAACCTTCACTTCATGCCTCCTTGCTCAAAACACAAACAAAAGCCATGGAGGGCATTTTCTTGTTGCCATAGAAACAGTTATTATAATCTCAAACATACTTAATTCATCATTCTTCCCCCTCCAGTACCTTGCAACAGCTTGGTGTTTGATGGGAAGGCTACATGTGAGAGAAGGAAAAGGGCAGGCAAAAGAGCCCTGACAGCTTCATAACCTGCCCTTAAGACCCTGCACCTCTGCAGTTGCCCATAATCTCCTTTCTATAAGCTTAAAGATTCTTCCTTTCTTTTCTTCTCTTTTCTCCTTCTGTCTTGTTTTCTGTTCTTTGGAGTGTCACATCATTTACATTTATGAAAGAATTTTCCTGGGGGTGCAGAGATAGTTCAAATTGTCTGTGATCAGATCAACCTTGTGCATAATACATTTGTATGAAAATAAACTCCCTGGGGCCCACACTCGTGGCTGAAAGTCTCTGTAATGAAGTATTTTACTCTAATTTAGTTAAAGATGATGGAGATAGGAATGAGTGAATGCCTGCATGCATATAGAGGAGGGGAAGACAGGCAGGATACTATACACGCACAAAAGCCAATAATTATAAGATTGCATGCTAGCTGGGAACACCACTGAAATACCTCATTATTACAAGAAGTCAACTTCTCAACTGTTCCTTCCTAATTCAGAAAATCAGTCCTTCCCTATAGGACTTATTATGGATGAGTTCTGGACAACGTCTAGCCCCCAGAAGGGGTAGGCAGAAAATTCATCTTCTATCCCATAACACTTGCTAAGATGTCATTCCCATTCCACAACCAGACCAAGCCAAGACCACACAGGGATAATGACCTTCCCTGCTCCCCACTCTGAACCAAATGAGAAAGCAAGACCTCACCCCTCTGCAACACTAGCCTTCTGTTTTCCATCCTCTGCTCAATTTCATTCAGAAGACTGTCTTCCCCATAGGACTTCTTCCCATGACTCCAGTCCCAGCTGAGAAATCTGGCTTCCAGGTTCCTGGCTACTCCTGTGTGAGCTCTCTGGCTTGGTGAGAAGGCACCTAAAGCTGGAAATGTGCAATTCCTCCTGGCAAAACCTTGCTGAAATGGTGACAGTTCCACACAAGGTTTCAATTAACTGGTATTTTCTGAGGATAAAAATTTTGCCTGCACACCAAAATATCAAATATCAAAAGATCTGACTCTTAACAAAGCTTGAATGATGTCAATGAGCCTTGGGTCAAGTCAAGCACAACTGCAGAGTTCTAGTACACTGTGCCATTGACCTGCTATGATGCTTTGCATAAACCTCTACTCTCTGCTTTGTTTCCCCCCCTGTTCCATGCAGGACAAATGTCCTACTCAACAGTAAACCAAGAGATTTCAAAGATCAGTCTGCCAGGGTTCCAGCCACAGACTGGGAATACCAAAAGACATCCTCAGATGCACTAGGTATGGTGAGGACAGGAAAGGGACACCACTTTGCCACTGCTTTCAGTTCCAGAGGATGATGTCCTCTAAGCTTCTTTACTCCATCACTGCAGACCCAATACTTCCCCATCTTTGAGGGATATGAGGAAAATGCAAATAAAAACTATCAAAGGACAGGAGAGGGAAAGACGTAGAGGCATAGAATGCTAGGAGTTCCTGATGAAGTGTGCAGGAAATGGCATGATTCAAGGTGCACAAGGAAAACCTGTCTGCAGAAGGCAGACAGCATTCATAGCCAGGATTTGTTGTAACTGTGGATTTTCCCAAAAGCTTTGTTGAGAGATCTGCTACAGATATCACCGGTGCTGTGCAGGAGTTCTCATATGTTTAGATCAGGATGACTACCCCACTTTCTTTTCCAAAGGCTATGTCACATGGGAACAGAAGAAAAAGACCAACTTTCTAACATATGGATGCAGATCTATATGTACTATTAAAGTACTAATTTTGCCTTTTTTCTTTTTTTTCCCCCTCACATTTCTATACCCTGGGGGAAAAAAGAATCAGCTCCTATTCCCAGATGGGCATGGAAAAAATTCACATGTCCCAGTGAAGACTTGATTTTCCACCCAGAAAGAGACATGATCAGCTCTTCTGAAACTACATAAAATACACCTTGAAAATGAAGGCAAAGGACTAAATCCATTCCTGGCAAGAAGAAGGTGCAACTCCCTTTGAAGCAAGAGAAATCAGTGCAGCTGAATTTGTCTGAAGGAGATAAATACTAATAACCAGTCCTTCCCAGAGGACAATCTGATAACACTGAAGTTGACACCCACAAACGTCAGGCAGGATATATTTCCTCCTGTGTGCCAGTATCTAAGCTTATCACCCTATTTGCTTCTTCTCTCCCAAGTCAATTCCCAGGGTCAAAGGCTATCGTGGGGCTCTAATTAGAATGCCATCATAATGAGCTGACACTTAAATCAGCATGCCAGTGGCTAAAGAAAATTAACCTTAGAGTCAAATGAGCTCCAGTCTGGGAGTTCATGTCACGAGGGGGCAACAGACACTTGCAGAGCTGATGTGCACGGTGGAGAGATAGAGAGCTAAAGCCAGCATTCCTTTGAACCAGGAGATCTACATTGGGAAAATCACCTATCCTAGCTGTCTCTGGTGCCCAAATAAAACAGTCTCCCCTGAGCTTTATACCCTGTGCTCGCTGCCAAGGAGAAGCCAATAGGGAGAAGGTACCAGGCAGAGAAACTTCTTTTGGGCTCCTTGAGAAAGGATGAAACTTGAGCTCATACACACCTACAAACGTGTCACATATGACAAACCATACCATTTGCCATGAATGACTTTGTCATTATGACTGTGATGATTACATTGTTATTATGCAAGGGCTTAGACTGCAAATAAGGGCAGGTGCTTCATCCAGCTCAGGCCCTGTAAAGCTTAGGGAACAAATAAACAGTATGAGGATATCCCTTGCTGGTTAATGAATAGGAGGAGGATTCACAAGGATGAATGCACACAAAGGAATAATCTCACTCCTAAACTTGCACTTTCTCTTTGCCACTGGTGCCCCTGCAACTGTACTGCCCCTTCCTACATGCATTTTACTCCTATTTCTCCCTGCATCATCTTTTGGCACAGCTCACAAAAATGCTGTACTGCCAGTGAGTTTTAAGTATGTTCTGCACAGTCAGTCATGGTTTTTCCCCAGTGAACCCAGATATTCCCTTTAGTACCATTTTTCTTTGCATCCTGAAGGCACCCAGTAGCCTAGAGAACAAATCCTCTGTGTGTTACTCACAGGTACCAGAGAATCCATGAAGACTTACTGCCCTCCTTAGAGCTGAACTGCCAGTGCTATAATTTCCCATGACATCTCTTTTATGTCACTGCACTTGACAAATACCTTGTGCCTCTCCACAGGTATTTAGAAAATCCTGCCAATGCAGGCATAGAAAACACACAAATGGACGTAACATCTCCATCTATTCAAGACAGAGCTGTGCAGCAAAACCAAGAGATTTTGCTAACCAAATCTGGACACAGAGCTGCCCTCATTTAGCAGATTCAGCCCTATCTTCCTTGCCACAAGAGGACACATTTTCCTTCCATTAAGATCAATACACCTCAGAGGACAATTTAAACAACCCTCAAATCATTCTCAGTGTGTTTCTAGTACAACCATAACTGACCTTTCTCTAAAGGGGAAGTATCCAATTGAGAACCTGGGGAGAAGCCTCTACACTTACTACATCATTAGGTTTTAAATGGGACCAACTCTTCTAGAGTCAATGCAGCAATAATAAATTTACAAAAAGGATGCTAATCAGTAGAATTTGCTGCAGGGCCAATTCCAAAAAGGAAAGCTGAAGCCCCCTAATTTTGCATAATTATCCTATGAAACACTTGCTTCCTCTGCCGCCAATGGCTCCTTCAGCTAACTGTTCCTGAAAGTCTGCCCAACACCTCTGTTAAATTTTCTTCTCCACTTAAGGTCCTTGTTTACTTACAGGATTTGACTGCACTACAAACGTCAAGTTGTTTTCTTCTTAAAAACAGTGAAGGTCCAATGGGTTCAGTGTTATAGCTTCCAAATTAAAGGGCTAGGAATTGAAACAGTTAAAGCCATCTTCCATTTCCTGCAAGGTCCTCTCAGGTTTTCATGCCATAGGGGCTGTGATACACAAGTATAAAAAAAAATCAGAGTAGAATAGTTATTGGCATTTTTAAACTTAACATTATTTGCACAAGGGTACTTTAAAAATGGTACAATTTTTTGTTTATGTTCAACTATAATTTGATTGTTTTGAAGTATTCCTAAATCACATGATTCAGATACAAGTCATTCATTTTGTGATACCTGCTTAAATCTTCATGTTTATGTCCCATGAGGCTTCAAGAAGACGTCAGGTGGGGGTTTTTTGTTGACATTTTATTTGTTTGTTTTGTTTATTTGTTGTTTTTTTTTTTTTTTAAATAATGTTATTAACCCCTGGAGGGGTTATAATGAAAAGCATGAAATTGTAGCTTTTGCCTTGACCCAAATGTCTTGAACACAGAGGCAGGTAACAATAAGGAACAGGTATCTGGAAACTCTTCCTGTGGGGCACAGACTGGGGAAGATATTGCTGATTGTTTCTAAGGTACATGGTAATTTGTAAGATTATCTCATGTTTTGGGGCAGCAAGACAACTGATATTGACATCTCTGAATATCATCTTTGAAAGGGAAGTAATTTTAAGGCTTTTTTTCCTTGTAGCTTTCTTCTTCTCTCACCAAATGTTGTAATATATGGACCCAACAGATGGTGTGATCTCTTCTTCCCTCTCTCCCCTCAAGTCAAAAACAAAAATATTAAATACCACTATAAGCACTTAATGCACAAATACACCACTGCAGTACAAGAAAGAGGAGCTTGAGACACTTCAAAATTCAGGCACTTCAAAATAAACAAGATGTAAGAAAAGACAGGTCCTCATCCAAGTCATAGTTCCACACAGAAAAGCAGCATGTCTTTGTCTTCCTTCTGACAGGAAGGTTCCCCCATCCTCCCAAATAAACCTCAGGCTATTGGAACACCACTGACATTTTCTTTAAAGAGTGTTTAATTAAAGTAACAAAGTATGCCATGTTCAGTATTTGTCAGGCATTAGGAAAGGCTACTAAAATTACCACTGAGGGGCCTATTAAATATCATCATATGCTCCCAGAGTAACCAATTACAGACACTGTGAAAGGTTCTCACTCACTCATCCTGAAAAATCCTTCAACTTTTCTTTATTTACTTGCATCAAATAACCAATGTCAACAACATGCACCAAATAACCAATGTCAACAACATGCTAATCAGTACCTGTCCTGCAGAGCAGGCAGGCATTGTCCCACTGCCCCCAATGGCACCAAACAGTTTGCTGGCATCTTGGAGCCGAGGAGCCAACCTGACAAGATTTCTGTTATTTTTTTTTTTTGTTTGTTTATCCCTCTGCCTTCTATACCTGATGTTCCCTGTTTGTTTCACTTGGACATTTGGGCAGAGGGCAGGGGAATACACTGAAGCTTGGAAATAAAACAGGTACTCAGCAATCCAAATCCAAAAGCTTGAGGGACTTAGAAAACTGCAAGTCCTTTGAGAAAGCCCCAGGAAAACCTTCCTGATCTGCATTTGCAGAGCACCTCAAGAAGCAGAAAGATGCTGGATAGCTGCTGTAAATGCTGGCTAAAATGACTGCAGTAATTAATACTGAAAAGGACTTGGAAATGAAATTTGCTTTCAGTAGGGGATGGTATCAGACCAAAACTAACAATGGTGGTTTTTTGGGTGACAGGGTAGGAACAAGACCTGTGCAATTCATCTTTTCTTCAGAGCAAAAGGAAGGCACCTGCTCCGAGAGCCATGTCTCATGGCACATCACAGCCAGGCACACAGAGTAACCCCAGAGGCATACTGCTGGGCTTGCTAATTGCAAGGTCAGACAGAGAGGCCTTGGAGCCACCCAGGAACCACTCAAAATTCAACAGAGACATACCCAGACACAAGTCACAAGTGGATTTCCCCCCATTTTTCCATCTCCCACAACAAGCACCAGTGTGTTGCTTATCAGTGCAGCCCAGGGGAGAGAGATGACCATGAGGAGCACAGATCATGTGCTGATTCAGTCCAACTAGGACCTTCCAGCACGAATCTGGAGCAATCACAGTGAATGATGTTGCTGCTCACCTTATACACGAGGTAAAGCAGTTTCCCCACTGACCTTTTCAGTGCTTATGAGGAGGGCAAGCATTTCAGCACCTACACCACCTGCAAATTTGGTCTTCCCCTCAAGGATATAAAAAATAGGTCAGAGGCTTTTTTCTTCCCCTTGCATTCCTGCAAAGCACATTAGAGCTCAAATCCTCAAGACAAAGCATTATTATTATTGTTGTTATTTTTTTATGGTGGAAAAAATATTAATGTTACAAATAGCTGCCATTAGCATAAGCAGAGCTGCATATTAATATGCACATGGGTGTCTCCACTGTCAGGAAGCAGAGAGGCCCCAGAGGCCCTGCTTTCACTGGGGAAAATGATGATGGCATTAGCTCTAATGATAACGATAAGGAAGCTGCCATAAATGATTTGACTATTTCTTTTGTATTCCTGTTCGGGCAAAGACTTCTTCCTTACTCCCCCGTGTCCATAGAAGGATGCTGCTTGAACAAATGGCAGCTCAACTGATGTATTTAATTTCAACACAGCTTTAGGGTTTTCTTAAAAAGTGCCAGCTCCTTGGGTCATGTGGCTGAGGAACTCATTTAAAGCCTTTCAGATAAATTCCTAATCGCCAAGATTTTGGACAACCAGCTACTAAATAAACGAAATCCCATGTCTATTTATGGTTTTTAAAACCTTGAGGCTTTTTGGACTAAGGATACTATTATATCAAAGGACAGCAGGATCTATGAAGGAGAAAATAAGGGATATGAAAAAAATAACCAGTAAATAAAGTTGTCTCAGATGTAAGACACGCTCAACCAATCACAGCCTGTCTCTCCCTTCACCTATTCTTGTCCTTATGTCTACATCAGATGTGACAGCAGAACTTTGTGAGACTGTGCTATGAATCAGATAAGAGAACTGATCTGGCTGGAGAGTAACAAAGCAAAAGAGAGCACTGAGGGGGACTTCCTACAGAGAGGCTTTGGATGTGCTCAGCAGCACAGACCTGCATAGAGACATGCTGGTACAGCTGAGAGGCCACAAAAGTGTGGGCTGGGCTGCTCCTCTTCCTGAGAAAATGCACACTGGACAATAGAAAGAGATGCAGAGGGAAGATCTGGGTCCCTGGGTCCCATGTGTCAAGACTCTGTCACACCCTGTTGTGGCTCTTCCAGTTGAGATTCCCATTTTTCATTAGACCAGAGGGAAAGCAGAAATTGCTATCCCCAGCTGTGATATTGAGGCATTGGTTATGCAACAAGACTTGGCTACAACAAATCCAAAAGCATTTCGTTGCTGAACTCTGCATCTGAACATGGACACAAGATGATTCTCTCTGGCTCTGTAGCTTCTGAACTAATTACACAGCTTTGTGAGATGTCACTGCACAAGGTGTCTCTGCTCCGGAATCGTCTGTCATGGCTACAATGTGCAACAGGGATCTGAATACATTAAAGTGTCAAGGAGGTGGGGATTCTAGGTTTTGGTCTGTCAGCTTCTGCACTGAAAACCCTATTGAGTTCAGCTAATATACTACACTATCCGCTTTTCGGTTTTCCCGTTTGTTCGTGTGATGTACATCCCGAAGCTCATCAGAGGGGAATGTCAGCTTTATACCAGCAATAATATTCTTTGCAGCAAACTCAATCCAAAGGGACGAGCCAAAGACACAAAGAGCCCTGCAGAAGACTGCTCCAGATAAGATGGCCAGATGAAAATTCTTGATACAGAGAAAAGCCCAAAGGTTGGCATGCACAGGCCAGTAACACAGGTGTTACGGAAAGACTGCCTGCTCCACTCACATGCCTCCAGGACACAGGGAACTCACAAGCCTCACCATCTGCCTCTCAGGTAATATCTACCCCAGATAATACAACAGCAAATAGAGCCAACATTGCAGTACAAACCAGCCATACTAAAGCTGCAAAACTGGTGGACTCAAGATGGAAAACATCAGGGTAGTACAAAACCACAAATTCTATTTGTTCTTCTCTTCTGTTCCTTACTCTCTTTCCCTTAGACTTAGTTGAGGGGTTCAAGCCTGTATCTCAAACTCAGCCCCCACATAGCTTTTCAAACCCTTATTATTCTATCTGGTCTGCTCAGAAAAATGTTTTCTCATTCATTTCCTTGTTTTGAAACAGAACCTCAGTCATCCAACAGAATTCCTCTGCAGAGACAGCAGGAATATCCCAGCAGGAATGCTAAGTAATGATGACCATGCTTGGGAAATGCCACATTACCATAAACCTCCACTTTTGGACATAACCAGTACAAAGGGCAGTTTGTATTTTGCTAGCTAAACCCAGTAAGATAGTGCAGATAATCTGGAAAGCTTCTCTAAACAAACAGGAGCAAAACACTGCAATTGTAAGCAGAAGCACATACACACACTGTACAAATGATATAAAATAAAATCAGTTATTCAATACTGTCTCCTGCTGTGAAAAGTTAAAAGAATTAAACTAATATATGAAGTCTGCTTGATGTTTTTGTATTACTAGAATTTATAGATACACACAAAACTCTGCAGTTCACTCACACTTGGATTTCCAAATATGTTATTTACTGGTCTCCCACACCAACATTATGTGGTCTACCACATAATGCTTGTGGGCTTAAAAAGAGGAGGAGCAACCCTGAATCATACACTACTTGTACGATCCTGGAAGCCAAATGCACAAATCCAAAGCTATTCTCTGGAGAGCTGTAGGGCTCAGGATGTAACAAGGTAGGTGGTATAGAGGCAGCTGTAAGGAACTTGAAAAGCCAAAGAATGAACTTGCTTGCTGTATGCTAAGTCCAAACAGACATAAATCTTGATTTCAAATGTTGTCATCAGGACTTCAGTGCCAAGTGGAAACAAGAGTGATAAAAATCTATTTTCAGAAGCACTTTGTCAGGCTCAGGTCATGCACCACAAGAATGTGGTGTCTGAAAGGGGAATCAGCCTGGCAGGCACACTTGCTACAGCCTGCTGTTCCCACACAACCTGCACTGCAGCTGTACACGGGCACAACAGTCACCACAAGATAGGAATTGCAAAAGTGCCTGCTCCAAGACCAGCCCGCACTTCTGGCACCCATGCTAAAGAGAGAATGCATGGGTAATGCTCAATGATCTCATTATAAACCAGCCTGGGGGAGACGAATGGTGACATTAGATTAGATTCACCTTTGACTGCAGATGACATTCCATTAGCCCAGGCCAGGACAACCATGTACATACCATACCATAAGCACCCCAACACAGGCAATGACTTACTGACAAGGTATAAAGCAATGCAGCTTAACCATCCCCATCACTGGATCACACAGTCACAAGGCATCTCTTTTTCCAACATTTTTTTCTAGCAAAGACTTAAGAACAAACAGGAGAGCCATGAATACCTGAGGCAGAAAACCCTTCACTGCGGCCTTTGAGCCAAGGAACACATCACCTTCTAGTCCATCATGCCCCAGTAAAGTGGTACTCTATGCACAGGAAAATCAAAGCTTCACTTACCTAGAAGACAAAAAGAGAGAGAAAATATGGTTAGTGGATGTTCCTGAAACATACAGATGCTGCATATCTTTATTGCCCAGGTGATTCCCACATCCTGGCACCTTGTTAGGAGATTCCTGACATATTAAGAAACAGGAGTGATCTATGACAGCTCTCTTAGCATGGCCATTCTCTCTCTTCCCTGCTGTAATTGGTCCATGGTGCCATTTAATTTTATACAGATTATTCATTAAGAAAAGCAAAACTGAGCAGGTGTTTTCATCAACATCTTGTTCTATTAAAAAAAAAATAGGATAGAAAAAGAGAAGGAGAGAAAGAAGCTCCATAACAACATTAACCACACGGATGGGCACAAATTATTCTGACTGTGAACAGCAGGGTGCAGGTGTTGAAGTCTACCAAAAGAAACTGCAGTAAGAAAATATGTTGTTAAGGGAAGGATGGATTGAGTCACTCTGCCTTGTGGTTCCCTCATTTACTGTCTTAACTGCAGCTGCAATGAAAGCCTTGGTAGTCTTGGTTTAAAAGTAGGCAAAGTAGGCTCTGCCATGGGGTGGAAGGAGGGAAGAGATGATATTGAGGTCAGTGTGGTCCCTGCATTTCAAGATTTTCCTGAAAACAAAGCATCTTGGTGTGGAACACAAGGACAAAAACCTGATGTGTCCTGCAAAAGATCTATCACTTGAACAAGTCAGAGGGAGGACATAAGGGAGGGCTCTTAGGCAGGATGAGAGGAAGCTATACAGGCCTGAAGCATTATTATGTCTTTCTTTCATAGCAGTTTCACAAACACTCAGAGTGCAGCAAGGATGTGTCACATTCTTGAGCACTGATTTATAGGTCTATAGCCAGGACCAGCAATCAGTCAACGAGGACAAAATCTTTGCAAGGAATAACTAACTAAAGAAAGATTATATATTTATTTATTCTCAAGAGTTAACTTCCCTCTGAGAGGTAACTCAGATTTCCAGAGATGAGGGAAAACTGATGATACCGAGGGTCAGGTCCTGAGGAAGTAAGAGCCTCCTTTCACCAACAAAGTTAAATCAGCATTTCCATGTTCCAAAACTGTGTGTCACATTTTCCCCTGCTTGGTTCTACCAGTCCTGGATAGCACAGAGTGGTGCTTAAACATCCCACACAAGCTTCACCCACCACCATGGGCTGCATTATTGGAACTGTAATGGAATATAGCTGCTATTACAGAATTCCCTAGAGGAGATGAAGCCAGGCTTGCACAGTATGGGGAAAGGAAAAATAGATTAATATACATTCATGGCACATTTGCAAAGAGATTACTTTGCTCATAGTGAGATTTGCACCTGTATAATTGTATCACTTTCAAATTAATCATAATCATACTCTCAACCAATATATGATCTACAGAGTAGGCCTCATCCTTGGACTCTCATAATCGGGATAAAAATAGTTGGTTCTGAATGCAGTGAGATTTCTGCTGGTATGCAGGAGACAGTAAATCCCAGCTGACCCACTAAGCCTTGGTATTTTGTTTCTGCAAAGCCCTGGCATGGCACATATCGTTGCATAAGTAAGACCTGGTCTGTGTGACAGCAGCACTGTAACATTTAGTGATATGTGCCTTTGCAGAACATGATGAAAGTAGCACAAGCCTTACTCTTCTGAGGAAAACTTAAGCTCAAAGAGCTGTTAAGTGATTTGCCAGCAGCTACATCATGCCTCTGTCACATGGAGAGACACGGGACCTGTAACTCTTGGCTTCCCTGACGTGCACATTTAATTACTGGGTATCTCCACACAGGAACAGCGACCCGCAAGCCCAGAGCAGCATCAGCCTGAAGCCTCCCAAGTGCCGTGTCTGCCCCTCCTCTGCCGTCCCCTCCAAATGGCTCCCAGCGAAAGGCAGATTTCTTAATTGTGTTATTAGCTGAATTATTAATTGATATGAAAACAGCATTTTACTGGGCATAAAAAGTCATTCGGAAATGAGATAAAATGTTCTCAGCGCTGCCTGCCTCCAAGCAGAGCTGGAGCAAGGGCTCTGACAGCTTGATTATTATGCACATTAGTGCAATCTGGTGAGCTTCCAACACAGGGAGAGCGGAGTCCCCCAGTACTGTATCCATCAGGCCACATCCCTCTTCTTTTCTATTTCTTCCCCCTGTCACTGCCTGCTTTGCATTTATGTGGGAGACCTCAGGGATAAGTTTTTTCTTTCTAATCCAGCTGTCATCACTGCAGAGCTACTAATTATAGCAGCAGTGGGCAAATAGTATTTTCCCTTCAGTCCTACACTAGGAAAGACACACTTTGTGCCTCTTTCCCAAAACATCCTGCACCCCAAAAGGATTGTTTCCCAAGACTCTTCTTGCTGGAAAAAAAGTCTTGCATTTCTCTGTCTACAAGTCCCTTGTGTTCCACTGTGGAAACAGTGGCTTGTACACATTTATATGTGTATATATACCTTTTTCTACAAAACGTTCCAGTATATCATTACATAGTAGGGATTGTGTGCATATAGCGTGCATAGTAGGGATTGTGTGCATATCTCAATGCCCTTCCAGCCTGTGTTCAGAACTCTGTCATTGGACATGATACCACTCCAGACGGACCCTTTTCCCTGGTGCTGAGAGGGGACAATTCAATGGATGGCTCACCATGTCACTTATTCCACTCCCTGGGTCCTCTCCCTCTCCCATCCCCTTGCCAGCCCCCCAAGGCCTCACAGAGCTGCAGCAGGAGCAGAGCTGCCTGGCAGATGGTATCAATTAATTTTGAACCTCTGTTAAACCCCCACAATGTGCATCCTTGTGGTAGAGGAGTGATAAACCTTCGGCAGTCCCCTCCCCTACATTTCCTGACCCCTTTCACTGTCACCCCATCAGTGGGAATCCACCCCCCCGACCCACATCTCTAACACACAGCCAGAGGAGCCGGCAGACACCAGTGATCAATCCTGTCTCCTACATGCAAACCTTGTAATTTAGCAATAACTACTCAACCACCATTGACCTGCTAATTAATCCATGGATTTTTTGTTGTGCCTTTAATTGTTGGCCCCGATATCTGAGTCACTTAGACTGCTCACTCTGCTCAGAGCCTAACCAACTAAATGCTACTTCAGCTCTGTAGTAATAAAACACTGAAATATATTGACTCCCTGCCAGCTCTTGCGCTCACTCTCTGCCTCTCTGCTTGCTGGCTGAGTGCTGGCGTGTGAAGGGAATATAGAGAGGGGAAAGCATCAGCCATGAGAGATGAAGTTTGGGACACAGGTGAGAGAAAGCAGTAATCACTCACCAGTGACAGGCCACCAAGGACAGCCTCTGATCCCTGCGACAGCCCTGCTCTGACAAACTCAAACACGCTGTTCCTCCATCCCAAGTGGACTTGATGGCTCTGAAAATTCACAGGCATACTGGATCCTGCCTCTTTTCTGCTTTCCACCCCTTAATGAGGAAATCCTTTTCCTCATGACTATCACTGTCACACTCACTATATATGTGTCTGACACAAAAAGCCAGATGGAATAGGCAAAAAAATGACTCCATAGAGCGGAGAGCCTCATCTGTATTTCCTTGCTAGTGCTGTCCAAGGATCTCTGTGCAAACATGGATGAATCACTGAAAATGCAGTTTTCTAAAGTGACTTGCACTGCTTGGTGCCTTGCACTGATTAGAAATTTTGGGGGATGGAAGTGGTAGTTTGAAAGCCTGACATGGCAGGAGCTGCAGGCCCTTGGCCTGCCTGAGCAGTGACTGAAACCAGGCCCTCACAAGAGACATCTGATAACATGGGTCACACTGGTGATGGGGGTGGGACAGAGATGAAGGGACTGATGGGTGACAGTTTGGTGCTGAGAGCAGAGAACTAGGAGCAGGTTGTTAACCCGGTCAAGAAAATTCTCCATTTTCATTTGGTTAAAATCAGAATGGAAGCCCTGTCAGCAGCAGCTTATATTTACCCTCCCACATGAAAATAAAGTGAGAAGTGATAAGCCCTTACAATTCCTGCCATAGCTTTCTGCCTTCACTTTTGTGGTGGCTGATCTGTAGTCCCGAGCAATTCCCAGTGCCCACCTTATGTCCTGCTGCAGGCAGGCACACCACACTTACTGCCCTCCCAAAGAGCCCATGGGCTCCCTTTGGCTGAGCCCCAGGAGCAGGCCAGCAGGAGGTGGGAAAAACAGACAGCAGGGATAAAAGTCTATCTTAGGGCACTGGTGAAGATGAAGTAACTCCACAAAGCCTCTGTGCCTGCCCCACACTGGCACGTGGCGCTGGCAAAAGGAGCAGCAGTGCCCCTGAAGAACATGGTCTCAGCACAGCTGGAAGGACTCCAGGGAGATGGGGTTGCACTGGCCCTGTCACAAAAACCTACCGTGCCCCCTGCACCGACAGTATATTGACACTGTGACCGCAATTCAGTGGCTCTAAAAGCATTCTGCTAGCACACCCAAGACGCTGTGACAAGGGGGCAATGGCAGGACAGAGGCTCCTATTGTCAGAGAAGGCCATTGGGAAAGCAGCCATATGGTGGCCCTATACTTCCTGCTCTGAACACCTCTGTTTCCATGTAAACAGCAAGTGTTCCCAAGCCCTCTGCATCCCCCCATCCTTTTCTGTTTGTCTCTGCAAGGAGTGATGCCAGAGCATGTTTGGGGTACAAAGACTGGCCAGAACAAGGCCTCCCAGCAACAACAGGTCACACTGGCAACTCCAAGGGGGTTTGGCAGCAGCATTTCTAAAAGTTTCCTTGAGGACTTCCTGGGATCTTATTGTCCTGATCTGCCCTCTCTTTTTTAATACTGCAAATAATGTTTTTGAAATGCAGGTTATTTGGGGTAATTTATGATGTCTTTCACTGCCAAGAGAGTCTATCAGCAGTGAATTTCCTGCTGGTCAACACTTCAGGACATTGAACAAATAGGATTTTTTTTCTGTGTTTTCCCAAACTGCATAAAGGCAGCACAGTTGTCTGGGAAAAAGCTGAGAATTGCTTGTTTGAGTGCCGGCACACACAGAGTTTGGAGATGCTGCACAGTCCATGCAAAATATCTCAGTGAATGAATGTAATTTTCCTCAATAGCTTTGTCACTGAATTGCTTGATCAAAGATACCAAAATTAACTGAGTCGCCATAGGCATGAGAAGAAACATTTTCTCTCACTCACATTCGATCCAGTTCTTTTACAGAGTAATTATGACTGAAAGAATAATTTCCATCTTTACAAAAAAGATATGGACTACAAACAGCTCACCGCTTTTAGGCAGGATGGACCCTCACCTCGTGTTTTAGTGGAGAACTGTTAACTGGCTTCCGTTTGGAATCAAGCTGCTTTACCATCTTCCTGCCAAGCATATGGGAACAGTCTAAAGGCTGGAAGATCAAGACCTCAGACTGAAATCTTCTTGAAGGGACTGTTTTCAGTCTGCCCTAAGTCTCTTTGCCTGCTATCTAGTGAGCTGCCTTGTCCAAGACAGGAGGAGGGGACCTTGTACCTGATGGTGCCTGAGAGCCAGATGCCAGCCTCAGGCAGGACAATAAGGATAATTTAAAAATTCTGCAGCTTGCTTCCCCTCCCTACTCACATGCATTCAGAAATCAGGAGATGTAGTACTGCTGCATCTCCCTGCCATCCCCATGTCCAAAACAAGTCCTTAACACCAGGGGGCTGTGATTTATGAAAAGAACCTCCACACTCATGTTCTGCTGATTAAAGTGCTACTTTAATGGAGTAGACCTCAATGGAGTGCTTTAATCCCTAGTTGTAAAAACAGACCTTTGTTTAAATTAAACCTCAGCTTTTCCCTCCACAAAGGGACAAAAGAACCTGCACCAGTTACTTCAACTGCAAGAACACTGTGCTGGGCAACAGATACAGCACATCAAATGAGCCAAACTACAGTGACTGGGCCACCTTATTTCCAAGTGAACACATTCTCAGAGACGAAGGTTGTTTGCACGCAGGGTTTAAATTTAATTCAGCCCCTAACAGCTTTCCAGTCTATCTTTGGGGTTTGTCCTATGGACGTACTACCTCCTCTTTACTCTGGAAGAGCATCTTCCTCTCAGTGCTTCACTGCTTTACAGCAGTCAAGCCCTTTGCATTAACATTAGGTTCTCCTTGGAAAAGGAAGAATTATAGAGTGAAAGAAACAGTAAATTGGTTTAGGACTGACACACAATGCTCAGCTTGATGTGTGATCTCCTATATTCCAACAGATCAATTAAGGCTGTTAAGAAAAATATCACTGCTTGGGACATACACAGGCAATAACAGCATGTAAGAAAGAACCTTGTAAGGAGAGGGAGCAGCAAAATGGGAGCTCAGAGTATTTTTGCATCTGTGGTTGTTCCCCAGGAACTCTAGGCATTTAAATCCATCAGCAACATCCCACCTGGGCATCTTGCATGTGAATTTCTATTCACCAGCCTTCCTGACAGGAAAGAGTAACTGTGCTCATTTGAAAGAGGAAAACAAGATTCAATAAATTCCTCAAAATCAAACTTGAAGCCTCTAGCAGAGATGAGAATCAGAGACTCTCCAAGTCTGACATACACATACAGTTTGTATCAGAAAGTAAACCAAAAAGTTGGGGTTTTTTTGCTTTTTGATTTGAGTCTCTACAGCCAATCCTACAGAATGAGTTGGATCTTTCCCATCTTAGGCAGAGCCAGACAGCTGCTCTATCTTGTCCTCATACCTCAAAAACCATAAAGTTCACATCATACTATGACACCACAATAGCACAACAGCATCACAAGAGCATTTCCCAAGTTTCCACCTCTCTGCCTGTGAGAGGGAACTTTCGGCACAGCTGGGGGAATCTGACAAAGATGATTTCAGCAGAAGGGATCTGCCTCATTTGAATTAAATCTCAGCCACCACTTCTATTCAAGCAGGTCCCACCTTGCTGATGCCATATTGTCACCACAAGATCAGGATTAGTTTTGAAATTCTGGCCTCCTAAAGCAGCACCAAGCTCCCTGCAGCCTTCCCAGGTATTTGACCATGTTCTTGAGGCACAGGAAAAAATTAATCTCAATTGAAAGATTAGGGTATAGGAAGTAGAGTGGCATTTCCCAAGTGTCCTCCCCTCAACTCATCGTGGCAGGAGGAGGGAATGTTCCTGTTCAGAGAGAAACAGAGTGACTGATTGCATCCATGCCACTGAAAGATGTTGATGAGAAAAACCCAGGCTCCTGCCTGTCATATTTTCAAAACCCCCAGACACTGGCTTAGAGCCTTACCTGTCGCTTTCCTTAAGCCTCTGTTGAGGAGGAAGAGTGAAGATCTCAGAGACAGCATTTAGAGTCATAGTCAGTTTGGCAAGAGACAATTTTTCACCCCGTTAAATCCCTCTGCAGAATATTATCTGCTGGTTTTCCCTCTTTTTTATGATTTTCTTATGATTATCTCCTGCTGTTTCTGTCCTCAGCAGCCAAATAAATAAATAGCAGTGTAGCTGTCAGCAGCTTTAGCTGAATAAGAAGGCCCTGCAGACAGCCTAGGTGGGCTGCCCCCTCCTTGCCTTCAGCACTGCTGCCCCCCAGGTAGATTCAGGATTCTGAGACCTAATGGCAACAGGGAATGGGAAGGGGCTCAGAGTGCAGACACTCAGACACTTGCTTCTCTGCCCACGTTTTGCTCTGAAGACTGGGCACATCACTGTCTCACCTGCAAAAGATGATGATGATGATGATGATAGTAATAATAACAGCAAGTTATGGAGGAGAAGGGTTGTGAATATTTAATCTATGCTTGGAGCATTTTTTTATCATAATCCAAAAGAACAAATGAAAAAGAAAAAAACAGTGCCAGAGAGAGATGAAGAGACTTACATGGGGTCATAAAGCCAGTCTGTGGCAGAGGCAGAAATAAAACCCAGCCAATCTGATAGCAAAGCACTGGCGTCTTCCCCATAAAAGAATTCTGCCCTTCAAAAATAGAAATGTGCTTGTTTCTCTTGTGCATGTGTCCTCTCCTCCTTTCTTCCTGCCTTCCCTACTGTACCTTCTCCCATGCCTAGTTTATTTGTACAACAGTTGCCCAGGTGTGCTGAGCACTTCCCACACAAAAGCAAAGACAAGATGTCTGTGTAGAGGGACCGATGAGTCTGGCCACTGTGTTCATTCAGAGCTCAGGAATTCTTTTGCAGACTCATTTTCTACACTGCCTAAGGATTCTGGCACCTTTGGGGCCATGTTTAATTCATCTCCTGTGACTATGAGATCTTTTGCAAGTACTGATTCTGTCTTTTTCACGAGCTTGATGCTCAGATGCCAGGCTTTTCTCTTCTATTTATAGTTTTCTTCTTCTTCCTACTTAGACAAAGCTCTGCCTCTACTCCAGCCTCCATCTTTGGTCCTACTCTTTATTGCCTTTTACTCCTCTTTTGCTTTCAACATTATCTTCTTCGTTTTTACTTTCTGAGAATTCTTCTCTTTACCTTGACACAACCCATTCTCTTTCATAATAAATGCCTTTAAATCCTTCTTCAAATACACTCCCCAGCCTCCACATCTGTGCCCATGCATCCTGTCCTTCCCACTTCTTAGGCATTGCTGGATCTTATCAAATAGACACCTTTCTAGGAGTGCAATAACATGATTAACTTCTCACTGCATATATACCAAACCAACTTATTTTTAACATAACTACTGGAAGCTAAGTCTCAGGGCAGTGTCAGCAGCTGCAACAAACCAAAGCTGGCTAGTTTTGGACAGTGTGAGATACCTTAAATCAGCAGTTGCTTATTTGATTAACATCCACTTTTCAAGGAAAAAAGCATTTACTTCCTATTTCTGCCACCTCATATAACACATAAGATAAAAAAGGCATAGGAAGGGTTAGAGATCCATGTCTAGGTATCTACTATTCCATGAAGATGAAAAGGTCTCACACTTCCAGCCCTTCTCTCAGTATTTTCCAAACTTCAAACTAGGGTGCTGATGGGAACAAAAGAGAATCTACTTGCTTGGGGAAGAAGAAATTTCTTACTCTTTTTTATATAGATGGTGTGATTTAAGCAAGCAAAGAAGTGCCAACCCACTCCCAACTGTCACAGGAACTGGCTTTTTTTTTCTGACAACACTTTGTGAACCCAAAGTTTTTGAAGACATGAAAACAGGGGCTTTGTGCCTTATCTTGCTTTTGGATTGCAATCTCTTTCCTAGCACTGGAAAGAGCAAGGATAAGTCAGTTCCTTTGCACCTATTTACACAAATTTTCAGGAGCTCCATCCACTTGACACAATCTTTTTCAACTACTCCCTTCCCTCTATTAGGCACCATACCTACTGTGAAGGATTTTGTTGAGCTTAGGTAAAAACTCAAGCTATGATCATTAGAAGACAAAATCACTCCTCATGAAATTTGAGATCACAATTCTTCCAAACTTTTTATATCCACACAACAGGTCAGTGCAGCAACTTCACAGAAACACTAAGCTGTGCCTAGATGCCCTGAACTGCTGCAATACAGGCAGGCAACTGGACACGTGCAAATACCAACAATCCCAAGCTTAGGTT
Organism: Ammospiza caudacuta; assembly: GCF_027887145.1. Classification (NCBI taxonomy): domain Eukaryota; kingdom Metazoa; phylum Chordata; class Aves; order Passeriformes; family Passerellidae; genus Ammospiza; species Ammospiza caudacuta. Next base: position 28,599,973 of record NC_080594.1, read on the forward strand.
TAAAAGTAAATTTTAATTTCCACCTTTTTTGTAGTTGTTTACTTGGTTTTAAACACTTTCATTTCCCTTACCTATTGCTACTAAAATTTATAAAAATAAATGTCCTCAAGCTGCAGGGCTGAGCAGATTTGTACCCTGTTGCAGGAAACCTACATGCTCCTAACCCTACAGCTCTCCTAACCCTAACTCTCCAAGCCCTTCATTTCTGCTGCTTCTCCTGACCCTGTGCACCTCCGCTCTGCTCCTTCCCCCACACCTGTGAGAGCTGGCACTCTGCTATCAGCAAGGCTCCGATTCTCGAAAACCTGGAGCCAACACAAGCCAGAGAGAAGACAAAAGCAAACAGGCCAGAGAGGCTGAGCTCTCTCTTTGTTGAGAACTTATAACTGCTTATTTTTCTCACAAACTGAAAAACATCGCCAACATTGCCAAAACACTTTGGGTGGATTCCATGGAGGAATCTGTGGCTATTACCTGTGCAATTTCACCACCTCCAGGGAAGGCCAAACCTTGCTCCATTCTGGAGCTGCCTGTGAGGAGTCTGAAGCAGCTACGGGCACAGACCTTTCCTCAACAACCACAAAGCTCCTCAGGTAGCTCCTCCACCAAAGCCTGGGGCTGCTGCTTGGGAATCCACCTGTCTCCAGAGAAATCCCAGAGGCTCCAAGTGATGACTCAGAGAAGTCCTGGAGAGCGACAGGGCATGGACCTGCCTTCAACACAAAGTTCTTCAAATAACTAACTAACTAGGAAAATTGTGTTGCTGCTACCTGAAACATTAGTTATCTCCAAAAAAATCAAAACACTCTGACAGATGTATGAAAAAGCCCTGAATTAAAAAAAAAAAAAGGAGAGCATGAGCCCCAACAACATCCTGCACTGCCTTCCCATACGGCAGGCAAAGGCAAGGGCAGCCAAGTGGAGAGCTCTTTCCTCAGGGTATAACAAGCAGGAGCTGCTGGAGCTACAGCTAGGCAGAAGTATTTTTGGCAGGGATTAAATCAAGAATATTTAGGAACAGTCTGGCTAGCCAGAGAGAAAGCAGCCATAATGGGTAGTTCAGCCTGCCATACATTCCACACCAAGGACAATCAAACCAAAATGATTACTGTTATCTCAGTACCTAGGTCTCAGCAAACATGCCTTGGGATCCAAACCACAAAGCATATCCCCTCTCATGGGAGTTCTGCAGCTCTTCCTCTGCTTTTTCTATGCTTTACAGCCTTCTGATACTACTTCATTTTGATGTCTTAGAGGTGCCACCCTCCACCTCACCAAAAAAAAGAAAAAAAAAAAAAAAAAAAAAGTGATACCCTAGGTGAGCAAAAGGATTTGAAAAAAAGGAAAAGGCAGGAACACTGCTACAGGCACAGGGACACACTGGGAAGAATGGGGTGTCGAGTTTGTTACAAGGTCAGCCTCAAAGCTCACCCTTGTTGCTTCAAGTGGGCCTTTGGCTGACAGGGAGGGGATCAAGGACCCAATTTCAGAGCCTGTTGGAGAAGATTGATTGGCCTAAACCCTTATGGTGTTCTGGGTCACAGACTGACAGGGTCTGTCTACAGAGAGTCTGGCCAGCCCACAAGGGTCTCTGGGCATCAAACATAGCTGGGTGGACAGCCCAGCACCAGGGAAAGCAGGAGGGCAGGAGCCATTGGAGAGCTAAGGCTACTGAAATGTTGGCAGGCAAAGCCAGCACTGCAGGACAGCAAGCCAAAGGGAAACACAGATAGAGCCCAGCCACTGGCTGGGCCACAAGAGAACAGTGCCATGAGCAATAGAGCATGGCGAGACTTCCAGGAACAGTAGCCAGCACCAAACCTAAGAGTCCACCCACTGGCACAAAGCTGGAGAGCTGGGCAGAAACCCAGGAAGCAGACAGGAACCATGCTCTTGGGTGAGCCAGGTGATGAAGGGGAAGAAGCAACTGCTTCATGCAACCTCAACTTCCAGACCTTTTACACTCAGCCATCCTCTACCCAGCCCCAGAAGCTGGGACTCCAGAGGAAGAATCTCCCCAGGCAGAAGACAGTGGGGTAAAGCAGCGAGAGCACTCTGTTTGTGCTGAGCACTGGTACAGATCTGCTGGGACACTGGGAGGTTTGATGAAGGAAATGAAGAACACACAGTGGGAACATGAAGCCATTGTGCTCAACCCCATGTGAAGACAGACCAAAACTGCAGACCCTCCTGCAGATTTTAGTACAAGGTACAAGGCAAGGGATAGTCACTGAACCCCAGAGACAGAAAAACAATCTTTAGGCTGGAACACAGGTGCTGGCACTCTAGAGTAGAAGCAAAACCACCACTCCATTCTCTGCAGCAATCATCAGGCTTGTATATTGTATTTGTGTGTTGCTATTTTTTCTCCATCCACATTTTCCTGCTACCAAGAAACTCAGTTTGGAAAGCTGTTGCACAAATCTGTGTTTCTTCTTACCCCGTTTCTGCCACGGATCAGCTCAGAAATGAGTTTTACCCCTGTGACCTCCAAGAAGCTTTCACACTTAAAGAGTACTGCTGAGCACCTGTCACTACAGGAAAACCAGCATTGAACCACTGATGAAGAGCTTGACTGTGCCTTGTTCAGATAATACCTTAACTGGCTTCAGTGAAAGCAATGAGGGAGTGCAGTGAGCAGCCTCCATCCCTAGTGTAGAAATACAACTGCCACTCTCATGGAGCTACAGCTAAATGGCAATTGAGCTGTTCCCTTCCACTGCACTGTCAAATGTAATTTACTCCCTGGCATTGTGTGATCAAGCAAAGGACGGGCAATAACATACACAGCAGCTTATCCCAGAGAATGGCAACTTCACCTCTTCAGCTTTTAACTGAGTCTGACTGCAACTTTAGACATGTATCCGTATCTCTGCTGCAGTGTTCCCAACCCCAGCACTCTTGTGGTAAGATGCAAAGAAGGCAACAAAGGCCTTTGGTTGAAACTGGGGAAATTAGCATGACAGTAAAGGTAAAATCCCAAGACTTTGCTATGGAAGAATAAAAGCTGTTTAGAGCATTGTGTAAATTTATGGCAAAAAGAAATAAAGGTGAGTTTTATACATTCCCGTTATTGCTTGTACATCTTTGCAATAATGTTTATTGACATGTTTGAATGGAGCACGAGCTGTAGTTCAGTTCAACTGCCTGTGAAAATGGGACATTTGTCAAGAAACAAACATTACAGATCTTAGCAGCTCTTCTCTTCCCTGCTATTAGTTGGGAAATACTAGAAAAGGTCAGAAGCACCAGGGAAAAGGTACCCACCAAGATGCCCAGGGTGCCTTGGCTAGCAATCCCTGAGGTGCAGAGAGGCAAAGCTCAGCAGGTTAATGAGGAGCATCTTAACTTTGCATTGACACACATGCACAGACTAAAAATATGCATGCACATCAATTTCAGAATCCCTATGAGGCACAATAAAGTTAACCTTGCATGGCCAGAGAGATAGACTACAAACCTGTCTCACTGAAGGCACTTGGCATGGCTTTAGCCAAGGCACCCTGTAAGAACTTGGCCATGACTTCCCTTGACACGCAGAAATGCCCTTGCTCCTCCTTTCCACCAAGCCCTGTTCCATGAGGTGAAGAGCCTCTTTTAACTCCTCTGAATTTTAAAGACCCCTGAAGACATGCAGCACATTTAAAATTCATTTAATGCAAAAGACATTCCTTTCAGGAGCTACCATGTCAGAACTGAATGCCCCGAATTTTGACAAGGCTTGGACTCGGCTCCAAGTCTGGTTTGCTACCAGATGCAGAAATAACATCAAGTCTTTCCACACCAAAACTTTTGTATTTGAATCTCTGTGCTGAGCTCTAAACAGCCAATGCTTCCAAATGTTATCATGCTCTGTGATTCTGCTTCAGGCACGCTTCACCTCCCATCACCTTATTTACACTAAAAACTCTTGGTATGGGGCTAATTCTGCTCCAAAAAGGCATGGCTACCACACAGCTCATGCACTTTAGTCCCCTCTCTGTAGGCACCACTCTCTCACCTTGTCCCAGCAGCAGCTCTGCCAGTACTGCTCATTCCTGAGTGAGAATTATTCCAGTCATACATCCTCTCTGCATGTGGCACTCGTTACTGGACAAACCAGACCTGGCCCTGTGGTCCCCTCCCTCCCCATCCTGCAATGTCACTTTTCATTAAGCTTCATAAGCCATTCAAGTGACAACTCTCTCTGCATTCATTGCTGCACCAGCCCATGGAGCATGAATGGCCTCTGGTTAACACTGCATCACTGCTGTGGCTTTGTTTTTGTGCATGTTGATCAGAAATTACCTGGCTTTAGAGAAAGTAATTTAGTGATAAATGATTGCTCATTCAGAGGTAGCTAGTTTCAGCCATAGCTGCCAGGTATTAATCTATTTGTCAATCCTTTCAGATCTTCTGCACTGATGAGCAGCTCCCAACTATGGAAAGTGAAGCCCCCTCTTTAGAGGGCGGGGAAAAGGGCAAAGAACTTATTCCACACCTTTTCAGCTACATTTGCCAGGTGCTCTCAAAGCAAGGAGGACCAACTGGGAGGGATTAGTGAGGGCCAGGGTTCCAGCTTTGACCTTCAAAGGGGCTTTTGAACAGACCTCAAAAGCAGGAAGAGCACAGATTAAAGTTTCAAAAGTACCTGGGAATGTCTGGATGAAAGACTGAGTGGGAACATGCCAGCTCATATAAAAAATTCAAAATTCTTTTACTATTACCAGCTTTCACAGAATGTTCAACAGGAGCATTTCCACAATTAAATTTTTGGACATAGAGGAGCTAAAATTTAAGTGAATAGCTGGACTACTCACCCAAGACATGCAGCTCTTAAGATGCAGTTCCTTTTCTGCAACAGGAATTCAAAGTTCAGGCCTCCTACCTTTTCTGAGCAGTTGTACTGCTCTTTGGTACAATAACTCTTTATATGGGAGCTTTACACTCCTTTTATAGCCACCAGTGATTTTCCCTAGGAGAGAGGAACCCAGAAAAACAACAACAGCTTTCCAACACCAAGACAAAGACTGTAACCTCCAGTTTCTTTAGGATATGGCATAAAATCAGTCACCCAAGCCTGCTTGTTTGCAGACTTCTCACAGTTTAAATGAAAATTGGCACATGAAACTCACAGGTCACACTGCACCTCTCCAGGTAAGAGAGGAGCTCCCAGAAATCATGGGGATGAATCTGAACTCTACCTGCAAATACTCCTGAAATTTTATGGCACATCATTCGATATGTGGATCTAACTTTCACATTTGTGGTTCCCAGATGTGAATATATCACAACATTCACCAAAATTTGAAACTTGCAAGCTACTTTCATCATGCTGATCAGAATTCAAACTCTGGAAAAAATTAATCAATCTTGTGTTGGATTTAGTGTATTGCTATAGGACACTAAAAAACCCATGACTTTAAATAATTGTCGGATGAAGAAGTTTGAAGAGCAGACAGATTTCCAAGCCATTATCAGAGTCCTGATAATGAACCACGCTCATACAGTGGTCTTCACACAAACTCCTCTTGAAAAAAATTGCAATATTTTGATGGTGTTTCCTGATGTACTATGTGTAAGGGTTCCTGGAAAAAACTGCTTCCTTTGTGTGCCAGGAAATTTCGTATTCTCATTTGGAGCAAAATGTCTGCATGTTTCCTTTCCCTCCACTTCCTGCTGGGCTGCACTCTTATTTTCTTGAACCACACAAGTTTGGAGACTCCAGTGGTGAGCCAGTGACAGATCATGAATGCCTTACTGAAACCTGCAGGTAACAGGGCAGCATGCACGTGTTGTCTTGAAAGCAGATACACAAGGCAGGTGAGAGCCCTCCACCAAATCTCTCTTCTTTCCAGCCTACCCTGCTTCCTCCTATCCTCCCCTTGCTCTTTTCTTCCTCTCCCACAAGCCAGGGAGAGTCAGTATTTGAAAATAATTACCTCTAACTAGTCCCCTAACTCCTCTCTTCCTTCCCCTTACCTGGGGTAGAATTAATTTTCTTCATAGTAACATGTGTTGGGCTGTGTTTTGGATTTGTACTGGAAACAGTGTTGGTAAGAGAAATGTTTTAGCTACTGTCAAGCAGAGGTCACACAGGGCCAAGGTCTTTCCTGCTCCTCACAACACCCCACCAGTGAGAATGCTGGGGGTGCACAAGAAGCTGGGAGGGGACACAGCTGAGACAGCTAATCCCATCTGACCAAAGGGATATCCCACACCACAGGACATCATGCCCAGCATAGAAAGTAGGGGGAAATTGGCTGGAGGCTGCTGCTCAGGGACTGGCTTGGCATCGGTGGAAAACTGCTTTCATTTGCATCAGTTGACTATCTTGGGTTTTATCTATCTTGTATTAAACTTCTTTTATCTCAACCCACAAGTTTTCTCACTCTTGCTCTTCCAATACTTTTGTTTTCCCCATCCTGCTGGAGGAGAGTAGCAGAGTAGCTGTGTCACTCTCAGTTGCCAGCTGGGGTTAAACCACAACACTTGCGACCATGTCTCAGGCAGAGCCTTAATGGCTGCTGGATAAAATGGCCTGGGGAGGAGAAGGGCTGCCCTTCCAGTTGCAGCTGGGATGGCTTCTCCTCCGCTCAGACGAGAGATGATGATGAGGAGGGATCACCTGCACTGCCTCTGGACCTCAGCCGTGACAAGCGGCCACGGGCACAGGCATGCTGCCCAGGGCTGCCCGGGACTCGCGCAGGTGCGCGGGCACTGGCGGAAGCTCGGGCGGATTCCCACGCCTCGGGAGTGCTGCCGAGAGCTGTTCCCCCTGCCTCTGAGCCGGCAGGTTTACAAGGCTCCAATTCCCAGCTACAAGCACTGCTCCCCGTGCCAAGGAAGCAGCGGCGCGTGCTGTCATTCACGCGGCTGGGAGGCCGCTCCTGCCAGCGTCTGTGGCTATCGGACCAGCTGCTCGGGGCTGGGAGCAGATGGCAGCATGGCACACCTGACAGGGAGCAGACCTTCCAAGGACGAAGGGGGAGGAAGAGTTTGTGTGCAGCATGGCCAGCCACAATTCCCAGCCACGCAAAGATGGAGCACATGTTCCCACCTATCCCTCTCTGCCACCCCCCAAGCTGTAAGAAGAGATTTTCACATGAGGGTAAACCTGGACAGGTCTTATTGATACCTCTGCATTTGTACTTTTCCTGCCTCAGACAAAATGCCCTTTGTTTGATCTAATTACCAAGCATATTGAGCTAATTATCAAGGAAAATCCCAGTTCAGCCTTTCCCATGAGATGTAAGAGCAGTTTTCAGGTCTCAGATACTCTAAGTCTGCTCCACCCCCCAGAAACAAAAGCATTGGAAAAGGCGAGAGCTCCAGTCAAAGGTGAGCATATTCCTTCTCCAGATTTAGTCCATTCTGAAAAGAGGTGAGGACAGAGCACAGGCTACAGAAGTTAACCCCAGCTCCAGCTCCTCATGTTCCCACCTCTTCCAGATGAATTAACGAAATGAACAAATGCGAAGCATCACAAAACGCAAGAGATATAAAACAGTGATTATGTCGCATACAATCCATCCTGAAGAACTGATATGTGAGCACACATACATTTAAATATTTGAAAAGCATCTTTTACAATGAATATCAAAATGACTTACAATCCAAGTCAGAGAAAAATGCCCTTACTTCTCCCTATCTCCCTTTTCTCATTACAGAGATAAATCCCGGGTGCATCTCTCAGTTGCAGAGGGAGACTGAAGAATATATATATAAAAACATATATATGTGTGTATGTATAAAATATACAACAGTAATAATCTCAATAATTTTAAGAGAAGCTTGCTGCATAATACAGGAAGTCTGGGAGACTCTGGGAAATAGCTGGCCTCCCCCCTCCCTCTGGCAAAATGGGAGGGAAAAGATACCAGGGATCAAATGCATAGGCTTGTATTGTGTATGAGAAAGTGAAAGGAAGGCAGGAAGAAAGGAGCTGGAAGGATGGCCACACACATCTGCCAATAGCTTGTGGTTCAGCAACTATGGACAGTCAGCACTGTCAACACCAAGGATGTGAGCAATTCCTATCCCAAGATTTTAAAACACGTCAATTATAGAGCTCTTTCCATTGCATTCTTGGTTTATAATGAAAACTGAAATGAATCCTGACTTCAGATCTTGTTTGTTTTTCATTTTGTTTTGTTTCTTTTCTGCCAACTCCCCCCAGCTACTGTGGAACCCAATCAAGAATCTTGGCAGCACTGCAACCATGCTGTTTACACACATCACAGGGGATGATCTGACTTGGGGGGAGTAATTCACACACACACTGAGATGGAGAGATGTTGCTCTTTTAATTAGAAGGCTACACCTCTATTCCCAACTCTGGCCACACCTGAAAACATACACAACAGTACAACTATATCTCAATGTACTTGTCACATTCTCCTCTGCGATTCCCAAGAAATTCACAGGTGATTTACTTGGTCAGATTTTGTACCTGAACCTCTCAATTTTGAAGTGCTTTTCCCAATGTAAATACATATATATCTGTAGATTTTGATCTGAATGCCTTCACTGTCAACATGTGAGCCCTACTGTATGTGTACCTCTGCATCAGCCCCCTGGTACCATGCAAGGGCCCGCAAGGCTGCAACACCCTTCAGTGGAGCAGTGCAGTGTCCTGCCTACACGAGGCTGAAAAATCCTGTCAGTACTCCAAAAAACATTCACAACCCTGAATCACACCAACATCATTAATCAGGGCTCTAGAAAACAGAAAGTATTCCCAAACAATAAGAAAAGTTCATTTCCCCTCTTCTTTTTGTCATTAACGAGCCTCAAGGGTGGTTGCAAGTAATATTTTCAAGCCTTGCTCTGTCACCAAAACCACAAAAGGTTGAGAAGAATTTACTTTCAGAAGCAGAGGCATCTGGTAAAGCACAAATTATCATTGAGACACATGACAAAAAATTCCAGAATTGCTAGTGCTGCAATTGCCTTCTGTATAGAAACCAGGAAAAAAGACACTCCTTTGAAGTGGCTTCTCAAAGCGTCACAATAAATAAGGGGGACAGTGAGAAATGCAGCATAAATCTCCTGACCCACAAATGTGCTTTTCCAACCAGACCATGCTGTCATCATAACATGCACCCTCAGGACCCTGTGCAGCCAAATGAATAGTTCTCTGTTGCATTTCTAGCCATGCATGCAGCAGATGCCAGAATTCTATAACTGCACTTGCCATGTACGGAGCACACAGTCACCTCCTACCATGCTGCACCTCTGTGTTTACACAGGTGTACGCACCTTTCCATGAATGTATCCAGCAGCAAAGCACATGCCAAAGCTCCCACATGTGCAGGATGCCAGAGCCCAGCACATGCACCCTGGATAACTGAACAGAACCCTGTGCCTTGGCTATGTCTCTTACTGTTTGAGCTTTGTAAAAAGTGACAGACACATGCACTTCTCCTCAGCTTTGCCTCCCAAGTATAGCAGTGCTTTCACGGACCCAGGTGTTGAACAAATGATCAGCCAGCTGTAATGTAACTTTAAATGCAAGTTTCTGTATTGGCTCTGGGAACAAGACTGAGAGATGCAGTTGAAAGGAACACAGTCACTCTGAGTACAGGATCTGCATTAATCACTGTCCAGTATATTCATTCCTATTGACAGATTAATTCCTTTCTCAGGTTTTGCTTAAAAGTGTACCACTGAATACTAATAACAGTTCCCAGAGCTGCAGTAATGTCACTCAAAGCAGGGTGAAAGATGCCGGAGGGAATGATCTACGGCCTTCTTGACAGGGGAAGCTCCCAGCTGCTCCAGCTCCCTAGGCTGGCAGCTGGCAGCAGCGAGTGGAAGGAGCCACCTCCTCACCCTTGCGAGTGGATAGGATTACCCAAGTGTCTAATACTGGCAGGAGATTGCTGTGTAAGAAAGAGTGCAGAGACTCTCTTTTAGACCTGCAGGAAAACCTCTAAACATCTGTCAGAGTAAAACTGGAAATAGCAAAGCAAATCTTCACCTCCCCGTAAAACTAGCTGCATTTGCAACACAGAAAGGCTGCTGGCCTGAGAGACTAGGCAGGTAGCAGAGCAGGGAATCTCTGTAATGTTTCCCAGCCCCAGATGATTTCTTATGTGCATTTCATTCTCTGCACCTGAAAAATAAAATGAATGCAAGGATATTTTCCCTTAATCAAGTCTCCCAGCCAAGGTGTCAGGCACAGAGAAATCGCTTGTCACTCCAGTGCTTCCCAGCATGCGCTCACTGCACCAAGGAACGGAGGGCAAAGGGATTACAGAATTAAACGATACTGGTACAGCAGCCAGAAAGTGGCCAAGATTTACCTGTCACTTGGAAGAAAACTCCATTTCATTTCATGATTTACTAAGAGTGAAAGTTAAAGTGGTGAGGCCTGGCCAAATCCTGGGATCTATAAGCAGGCAGTGTCAAACCATCAGCCCGTGACAGCCCGGACCAGGCAACTTAACCTTTCTCTGGGCAAGGCAAGAGCAGTGGCAGGGTAATCCCTTGGTTCAGGCTTAGGACAGGCTCCTAGAGTCCTATCAGACTTCATCATTGCCTTCCAGTCAACTGAAGGACCAGCCTCAAACATTTGCAGAGGACCAGAAGAGGTGTTTTCTGGGAATCTGGAAAATGGCATTAGCCCGGCAGGGCTGGAAAGGTGGCTTCCCATCTTCATGGTGTTTGAATAAAGACAGCAAGTCTGAAGGGAAATGGTTGCTTAAGGGGTGAGCAACCCACTGGATTTTTTGTTGATGACAGCACCAGGACCAGCTTGGCAAGATTCATCACAGGTGAGGATGAAGTGCAAGAGCAGAGAAAAAGGCCCAGCTAGCACACTTCCTCTACTCTATCTCTCCCTTTCAAGCTAGCTGCTTGTACCAGGCTGTCTCCAGCACCAGAACTGTCAGGACTGTGGGAGTGATAGTGCTGCATCTGCCCCTGATGATGACCAATGACCCTTAAGGTAAAATCTGTTTCAGCCCATATACTTTCTTTAGTGAAAACACTCTTTTTTCTCCCCCAAGAAAAGTTTTGACCTCTATCACTCCTAGCTCTCTACTCCACTTACTCATACAGAGATATGATCAAAAGCCCTTGGGACAAAGACCTCAAAAATAACATCTTGCTCTTCTATTTCTTAAGTGCACACCTCCATCATATTTCACCTCATCAGACTTCCCTTCTCCTCCTACAATCCATCTGTCTCTGTCTGTGACTGCTTCTCTTCCTTCTCCAAACTGTTCTTCCCAGTTCTGCGCTGGCTGGACGGTCTAATCAGAATAAATACGTATTACACCTTTTTTGCAAATTATTGCAGCTTCTTTGATACAGTTTCACTCTCATTTCTCCCCACACTTTTGATCATGGTGCTTCCACTCCACCAGAACTGAGAGCTCAGAAGGACAAATGATGAGCTCCTGCTAAAAGACACAAATCAGCAATTTCACAGGTACTAAGGGGAGCACTTGGATGAAAATCATAAGTTTGCAGCTGGCTGGCAGTTTTTCTCTAGTTGGCTGAACCAAACTGCAGAGCTGGACAGCCCTCAATTTGGAGAAAAACCCAGTTCACTTGACTCTATTTCAGGTTGTAAAAAGCGTAACTAGAACACTTTTAAAAGCCAGGTGTACCTGAAGGCAGATTAATCCCTAAGTGCCATGAATCAATGCAATGTGGTTTCATACTGCAACGATAACCATTCTCAGGCTCTTTATCTGTCACCCAGCTTTGTTCCTATTGATTGCATCCCATCATAAACTTGACAGCACCTCAGTGCCAGCCAGGGCCTCTCCCCTACCCCATGTCAGTGCCAAGGGCACATTGCCTTCCAGCTTGGTGCAATGGTCCCAGCCCTGCACAGCTCTGAGTCCACAAGCTTCTGCCTGCTGTCCTTATCCCAGTAATTTTGATGCTCTCCTATGTCCCCATCTTTTCTCATTTCTCCCTTCCATGCTAGATGCTGTGCTTTCTTCTATTTAAACTAAGTCCTTGAAATCCACAAATGAACAATTACCTTTATCCTCTTTCTGCTTCTTCAGTTTCTTTCCTCAGCCTTTGTTTCTTCTCTTCCTGACTCCATTCACCTGAATCTCTGCCTGTACTCACACCATGCATTTTAATCCCTGACACTTCTCTCTCATGCCTTTCCCTGCTTTCAAGCTCTTCTACCAGTCTTTTGCTTTTCCACTTCTATAATCTACTCTGAATTGTCTTGTCTCTGCTGTTTCTAAGTAAAATTGAGACTGCCCATGAACACTTGAAAGGTATCTCCCTGGATTTTTTTTTTTAATCTTCCAAAACAAGCCTCAAGGCTCAGTCAAAGCCTATTTGCCTAAGAGTAGCTACACAAAAGGGCTTGTGCCAATTGCAGGTACAGTTATTTTTACACACACACACACACACACACACACACACACATGCTTGTCTGTTCTGCTTTCTCTTCAAACACTTACAATAAAATACTACTCAGATTCTCTTCCTTATCCTTCTGTGTGGGCCACTGCTAGGCAGAGCTGAAGGGTAAACACAGATTAACTGGTTTACAGCACTTCTGATTTGGCCAGCACAGGGCTTCTCAATGTACATTCACAGCTGTGATACACCAAACACCACATAATTTATCTTATTTATGTTGCAGGTAAACTCTTGAGACTGCTTATTTTAGATACAAATTTGTGACATTGCTTCTGCAGAAGTGAAGCCAAACACAGTGTTGGTGGCGAGCTGGCAGTACAGCCAGTCATCTTACTTGGGTGCAATATGTTCAATCAAGCAGTGGATTTGACATTTTTGCTTCAAAATTCACCTGCACACAGCTGGAAAACCAAGGGGTCTAAGCCTGGCTCCACAAAAGAAAAAACATGGCCAAATGTGGTATGCATCTTGATAAATGGGAAGACCAGGGGATTATAAAGCAAAGAACTTAGCTTTGGTTCCCAGAACAGACAGGAACAAATAACCAGACTACTTTCAAGCACCTGCAAGATAACAAGGAGATGAGTAACAGGCAACATGCACTTGTCAAGGAAAATCATGTCAAACCAATCTAATTTTCTTCAGTGGAAGGGTAATGGGTCTTGTGGACAGCAGAGAAACAGTTTAGTCATATATCCTGACCTTAGTAGGCTTTCTGGCACCTCTTCTCCAAACATCCCTACAGGCAAGCTCAGAAAATATGGTTTGGATGAATGCACTATGAAATGGCTATACAACTTGTTGGAAAACAGCACTCAGAAAGTAGTTACCAATGGCTCACTGTCAACATGCAAGGATACACCAGTGGGGTTTCTGCATGGATATGTTGACAGTCTGGTGATATTCAATATTTTCATTAACAACCAGGATAAAATCTGTTTATTAAATTTGCAGATGGCAGCAAGCTGAGCCAGGAGCACATGTGGAAGATAGGTATGGAATTGAAAAATTATCTCATTTACAACATGAACTGATAAAAAGTTGAATAAATACTACATGAGCATGTGCAAGGTATTATGCTTTGGCAGCAATAACAGTCTCCATTGACAGAGGATGAACAATCAGGCCATTAGCATCCTAGCAGAAAAGGGGCTTACAGGATAAAAGCCAATAGTAGACCATAAGCTCAGCACGAATCACCACTGCCTTGCTAGAAAGGAAAAAGAAAATACAATATACTTGCACAAGGATAAAATCTGCAAAACACAGAAACTATCTTTACCCAACAACAGTGGGAGCCAGAGTACTGTGTCCACCTTGGGAGAATAAAGCCCCAAGCAAAGTGTGGCCCTGCTGGAGAGAGATCTGAGGAAGGCAGTGATAATAACCAGAAACTGAGAAAACATAATTTCTATGGGAGCTTGAGTGCATTGGAGCTGTTTACTTTACAGATGATAAAGAAAAAGATGAGACATCAAGACAAACTTGAAAGGTTTCAGAAAGAAATATAACAGATTGTTCTGCATACCCATGACAAATACAACAAGAAAAATGGGGGCTAAATTACAGAAAAGGAGATTAAGGTCACAAGTCCCTGGTGAGTTCTAGCAGTAAAAGCATTAAGCAGTGGAAAAAAAATGTTTTGTGTTGCAGAGACCCCACCAATAGTAGGAGTTTTAGAGTCAACTAGATCAACAGGCCAGGAAACAGCCAAGTAAAGCTGATCTGGTCTTTCAGCAGTGCAATGAATGAGATCCTCTCACCAGGTCACTTTTACCCATCTCATTGTAGTTTCTCTCCCACACAAAACATTAATCCATGTACAATACTCTCCTCACCATCCTTGCTTGCAGACATGCAGGTTATGAGAAGTAAGCCGGGCTGCTGGCACACCATGGAGTGCTGCCAGTGCTTTGTGTGGTGACAGTGATGAGCCCACAGCGGCTCATTGGAACTGGACAGTAGGGACGGCTTAAAACTTTTCTTTCCACCTGATTAAGTAGATCAGCTTATGACATAACCCATAAGGGATTTACTTTTTGGCATCACTGGGGATGACCCCAGCAATGTAAGAAGCTAAGGCAGCAGATCCCAAAATAGGGGTCTTGACTCCAACAAAAACAGTCTGAAATCTTGCAGGAAAGATCACTGCCCCAGAAAATGGAGCATCAAGAAGAAAAGTTTCCAAAACTCCTGAGCTAAGGGATTTTTCTCCAAGAATCCGGCAACTTTCCCTCTCAACTGAAAGCTGTTCTGCGACGCAAATCCTATATCGAGGTAGTGGCCTTTGTAACTCTATATTGCTCTGCAGTATAAGGAGCAGCAGGACAAACACAAGATCCTATAGCAGTGACCTGGGTTATCAGGCAAGTCTGTGATTAGACCTGACAGAAAATGGAGTTTTTTCCATGGGGAAACCACACTGTCCAACACTTTCCAAGCAAAAGCACTCTGTCTGTACACTCCTATCCTCTTTGCCTGTGAGTGGTTACAACAGGCACGACTGACTGGGGACCAGGTCCAGGGGCCAGTCCTAGTCCCAGTACTCAGATATTTTCCCTGTGCATGTCCCACAAGTAGTTGTATGGGATCTAGGCAGTCTGGACCTGAAAGGTAAATCACAGGACAACAGCAGAATGCCAGAGCATTTTTTGTGACCTTTCTAATGAAGATATTCAGGTCTCAAAAATGTTACCAGCTGAAAGGACAGTCCTGCCTTCTCTAACAGCTCTGCGGTGGGAATATGAATGACTTTGCACCACCAGATAAAAGGTATAAATGCCAAGGGGAGAGAATGAAGGGTTGGGGTGAAGGACTACTTAGGCTCAGAGTGTGACACCCCATATAATTCTCACCAAAAAAACACATGATGCCTTATCTCACGTGTCTTTGCATGTGTGAAACACAGAAAACAACTTCAAGATAAGATGCCTGCCGTCATGCCTGCTTGTACAGATGCACACATGCATGCCTCGTAGTAAACAGAGCTACTGATTTTTGAGGCCACTTCCCTTTCTGTGCTTTTCTGAACCTCTGCTGATTTCCTCTTGTGGAGTTTCCAGATGGTGTCCTTATTGAAATGGCAGCTCAGTGCTCCCCTGGACCCTCACATGGTTAAGCACTTAGCCACTGCCACAATGGGAAACACCTTTTACAATTCAATTTGATCTTTCTCAAGGACTACTAGAAGCACCCACTCTCACTGCAGCAAAATTTTAGGCTGCAATAAATGATTTTACCATAAGAGGTTTTAACTGTCGTAGGCATCAAAATGGCTTTGCAATGGCTATAAGTAGATTTAACTCAGAAATTTGGCAGTCCCACATGCTCAACAGCACTCTGAATGATTCAGTAATGATAGTGTACATATCTCCCCAGGGCACCCCAGTGTGAGGATGCACAGAGCTTGCAGCCCCATCCCTGGAAACAACAAGGCATCTCGCTCCCTTGGCTGGGCAGAGAAACAGCTTTTCTTTCAGATCACACTGAGCATCAGTGAGCAAAGGCACCGGGGATGATTACACCTCACTTCTGGATGTCCATGACAAGTCTCCCCCTATTCATTCACCTCATGTTGCACCAACTGTATGCAAGGGGATTTTGATGCCGTTTGCAAAATGGTGGCAGTAGAGGTAAGCAGCAAGGTGAGGCAAGAAGCATTATCAGTTGAAGAGATACCCAAGCCACAGCTGATATCATTCTAGGGCACAAACTAGCTGTCTTATGTCTGTGTTTCAAAAGGCAACCTCGCTCCCTAAAGCACAGTATTTGGAAGCTGGGGTGCTGGAATGGGTCCAGAAAGGGACGGACGGATTTTCCAGCACCCTCCCCAACTTCACATGATGCCTGGGGCATGGGAAAGGAAACCCCCCCTGCTCTATGCAAGACAAAAAGCTTATGTTGAAACAGGGTTATTCCAAGCTTGGTGCAGGTATTATCTGGAGCAGGTGCAGGTATTTGGCTGGCTTTCTCAGCAAGTGCACTATTCACAACTGGAAACAGATTTTTTCACTAGAGCTGATATCTCATTTGGGCAACAAACCTAGCATCCAGGTTTTCAGATCAGAGCTTCTCACGCTGGGAGCAAGCATGGGTGAAAAACAGAACTTGTAATGACAGTCACTGAAATTCTTGCAAGACTACACGTGCTCAGCACCTGTTAAACACTCTTGTGTGGATCCTTCAAAATTCCTCTTGCCCTTTTTGGGACTAATGATTGAGTCAGTTAGACAGCTGACTTCACCTATTCAAGCCTCATGATCTGGAGATAAATATTTCTACATTTTTGAAACTAAAATGCAATTAAAATATTTTCTAGATAGACTCAAGGAGTATAGTGAGAAGTTTTAGAGATTTTGGAAGCAAATACTTAAACTACAAATTTCTTGCTTCAAATAGATTTCAAAGAAACTTTCACTTACAAACAGAACGTAATTTTCTTCTGCATATGGACCTACAGCCAATCCCTCTGTCCTTCCCAAACATCCTCCTAAAATTGCTAACATAAGGAAATCTGAAGCACTCCAGCTGCTAGATTAATCATCTACATGCTATACACAAGCCACACAACTCAATTCCATATCTGAGATTGTGAAAAACACTGTTTCCTAAGTAAATCTTCTGGTATGGCTTACAGAAACTGCAACAAACATCGAGAACATAGGCAGGCATATTACGGTAAGAGATAAGTGGGAAAGTGCCTCTGCAATTAGCTTCCTTCTCAATGAGGATATGCCCAGTGAAAGAAATCTGCAACAAGCACAGGGCTGATGCATTTCAGAAGATGTGAATGTTAATAACTAAAAATAATTTCACAAGCTTATAAAATTAAAATGGCCAGCTCCTGTAAAAATGCCAGCAGAAGAAGACAGGTGTGAGCTCAGGAAAGTCAGTTATAAAACAAAGGAGGTTCCAAACTCTGTTTTTATGATTCTGAGTAAAAGAAGATTTCAGAGAAACAGTACCACTTCTACCATGGATGATTATTTTTGCAAGATGATGTCTGGTTTGAGTACCAAGTGCCAAAAAAATTTCTACAAGTGAACAGCTAAAACTACTGACAGATGCAAAGCACGGCTGCATTGTTTTAATAACTGTGTTTCCAATTTTATAATAAGGAATACAAAACTTTTACTTGACTAGAACAAAACACTTTACTTTCCCAGGAAACCTCAAAGCTGCCTCTTAGAACTGACAAGTGCTTAAAACCATGAAAACCTTAAAGCAGTGAACTTAAAATAAACCAGCAGTACAGGCAAACACACTGGATGCCTTAACCCATGACAGGAGCACAGCCTCAGACATGCATCCTAGTAGATTGCAACAGCCAGTCTGACAGCTGATACTGCCTTCAGCACGACTGTACCTGCAACCAGCAGTATGAGAGCTCTCCTGACAATATGCGGATTTCTCTTGAACAACTCCCAAGTGCAGAAAAAAGTCCTGCTTTTCATGCCTTCCTAATTATTCCCAGCCATTATCAACATCTCATCCTTCATGTTTTCTTCCACCAAAAAAATCCCAGGATCTTTGTCAAAAACTGTTGCATCAGTGAGAGGATTTCCCCTAAATTTAAAGAGACCTTGATAAAACCATTTGTTAATGATTCCAGAAACTTGTAGGGACTATAAAAATTCTGTGAGAGACATATGGAAGATAGAAAGACTCAAAATGAGTGCATGTTAAACATTTTCAAACCCTTCCAAGTTTTGGAATGCTAAAATATGTTGGAACATTAAAACATTTCCAAAATGTTTTAACATTTTAATGCATACAGAAGCTTTAATCAGAATATGATAATCCAGGACCCAGAAGTGAATATTGCATGCCGCAGTAGGGGACTGCCAGCTTCCCTTTCCACATGAGAAAATCTTCACAATTATTAGCTTCTAGTATGTGCTGGCACATCAGAAACGAATTTATCTCAGAACTAAATCTTCCTAGGAATCTTTTTGGGAAAAACACACATTAAAAAGAAGTGTGCATTAATTTGGCAGAGAAATCTGCCCCTGTTCTGCACATGTATGACTGTTTGTGGCAGATCATGAGTTTGCAATTGGTATTTTTGATCCTGTCTGCAAGGAAGAAAATGGACTCCTGAGAGCTCTTCCAACCTTTCATTTTTGCTATTCTAATATTGGATTGATTCCCAAGCAAATGAATTACTGGATGCAATGCAGGTTAGACACTCCAGGGTACATAATGAATGGGAGGTTTATTATTATTTATATATATATAATGTGTGCATGCGACTTTGCAATTAGCTCATGGGTTTAACTTCCAGACGTGTGTGAGCAATAGGAAAGAGAACAAGCAATGCCTGTGTCTGTGCTCATAAATCCTTCCCACATAAAATTTGTCTCCTCTTGCTATGTCCTTGACCAAGTTTCTCCAGCCCACAGTCCCAGGAAGGCCCAGTTTATTTGGGGAATGACTCCTATCCTGCTGCGGGATTGTGAAAGTGCTTAGAGATTGCAATTCTTCTCCAGCTCTGAAGAATCCCGTTGATATATGCTCCACATTATGATCTGCTGTGATTTGCGACAAGTACTGAGGGGAAAAGAGAAAGCCAAAAGCCCACAAGTCCTCCCCTGGAATGCACCTGTAACACACACCTCTAACATATTTCAGTGAAAGCCCATCTCCAAAAGCTCCTCAAGTGCACATCCTACAGCATGGCTAAGCAGGCCTGCCAAGTGTGCTGGCACACTGGCTCAGCCCAAATTCTGCTTTCAAGGCACAATCCAAAGCATGCAACCCCCAAAAAAGTGGTTCCACAGGTGCCAAAGGGGGCCAGGGAAACCATACACAGCACTTCTAAAACAGCAGCAGCTGCTGCTCAGCCTGAGCAATTCCCCTTTATTTTCCCACTGGGAAACCTGCTGTAAAGACAACATTCACAATGGTTCTGCGTAGAGGACTAGGAGCTGGTACTCCTCATTCCCCTCCAGCCTGGTGCTTCCACACAGCGCAAGAGCCCTGCCAAAATCCTGGCCTGTACCTTGTTCCTCCAGCAGACACAGAAGGGCAGGTTGCCTCTGCAGGTCCCTGGAGGGCAGGCTGGGGAGCACCTCCAGGCACACAGGATGCCACCAGGGAAAGCAGATTTGTTAATGGGCTCAGACAGCTCTGCCTCCCCCAACCATCCCATTCTGGGCACCAACACAACTGGCTGTGCATCACTGGCATGGCCCATGGGGGCTTGGCACACCTGCCCTGGCATTCTGCTGCCAGCCAGTGATAGCTCTGATGTCACAACAGAATCAAACAGTTCCCAAAAGTGGCCAAGGGAGAAGAGGGGGGGGCTGCCATGCCCTGGCACCCTGATGGCTGTCAGGACCCTCCCAGGGGTCTGCACCCAGCAATCCCAAACAACCTCATCCCTGGGAGGGGCTGCTGCTGTGCTCAGCCCCCACAGGGCTCTGCAGAACAGCAAAGGCACAGCTGCCCCTGGAGAGGCAGCATTATTTAGGTGAGGGAAGCCATCAACTGAGCCTAACTGAGAGCATTTTCCTTAGGATGGGGCATGAGGGGTGGCAGCTGAAAGGCTGTACCAGGCACTGGCAGGCACAGTGCAGACAAGGGAAAAGCAAGAGGAAGGCTGGAGACTGCAGAAGGCCCAGTGAAGGGAGGAATAGCTCAGGTGAAGCTGATGCCATGGCTGAGCAATGGAAATCACTGGCAGCACTCCTGCAGAGGTGTGATTTTGGCACAGCTGGCACACTGGTGGGAGAACTCCGGATCCCTCTTTTCTGCTTTTACCCTTCCCTTAGAGGGAGTAGCATGCCTCTTTATGCTGCAATTCAAGCCTCTCCTCCCTAGCAGAATAAAGGGAGAAATTGTAGAACTATAGAATATCCTGAGTTATAAGAGAACCCAAAGAAACAGTGAGTCCAGCTCCTGGCCCTGCACAGGATAACCCCCCAAAAATTCACACCATGTGCCTGAGTGTGTTGTCCAAGCACTTTGTGAGCTCTGGCAGGCTTGGTGTGTGGATAGGAAGAGAGAAGGTGCACTCTGGCTTTGTCTAGACTACTGCTTTAACTCACGTTAATTGCTCCCCAATTAGCCAGAGTTAGCTAACACATTTGTAAACACCAGTCTAGACACTGCACAAACATTTGTTCTAAGACACATATGTAAAATAGTTAAGTGGATGCTAAAGTAATTAGGTATAATCTTATTACTTCCCTTTCTCGCATCCCCTTTTCACCTTTAGCTGGAGCACAGGCTGGAGCTCTGTACAGCAGGACCTTTTTTCAAAAGGCACTACAAAGGTAAACCTTAGGGCTATCGCATGCAAAACCCTGATAAGATGCTATTACTTCCCAGCCAACTTTCAAAGACATAGTACCTTAGGGTTTTACATCAGCAGACATTCAATGCACACAGAATCCACTAAGTAGGTGTAAAAGCCTTCTGAGTTTCTCAATTTTGATTTATATTCTCTTTTAAAATAATCATTAGGCAGTAGATTTTGTGGTGTTCTTTATACAGACAGACCCCTCAACCCCTTTGTTATGGCTGTATATCAAAATGTAAGGTTTGAACGTGACATTCACACTTCTGCTACTTTAGCACGCACAGCAACACGTTCCCCTCTGATTTTCTTTCAAAGATGCCTTATCAGTCTTTATATATGATCATAATGTGGAGCATATATCAACGGGATTCTTCAGAGCTGGAGAAGAATTGCAATCTCTAAGCACTTTCACAATCCCGTGAGCAAAAAAGCAGGTTAGGGGTTTCCAAATCTAGCTTCCAGCTTCCAGCTCCCTGCTCCACACACACACACACCTCCCTCCCCCCAGCTGTCAGAATTCTGCAGCTTTTTATCCAAAGCAGAACAGAAACTGGCATCTGGATGGAAAAAATCCATTTCTGCAAGGTTCCTGGGATATAAAACAATACACTTTTCTTCTCATGCTAGGTCCAAATAGACAATGCAGCCTCTAAATGAACCTCTGTTTCTCTTCTGCAGGGGTAGCAAGCCAGGAGCAGGCAGGTTGCAAAGGCCTCACCATCCATGTCCCAGGCTGTGCTTCCCTTAAGGCTGACAGCAACCACCACACCCTTTTGCAAGCATGTCATTTGGCACGCTTTGGTTTGGATCGCCAAACTTCATCCTAGTAATGCATTTCCCTAACAAGTCAGCTCTCATGTGAAATTCAAAATGACACCAATTTCACAGCTAACCCTCATGGCACAAGCAAATTTCAAAATTATTCACAGAAATTTTATAATGTTTTCCTTCTGGGTCTGAAACAGAGACAGAATCTTCAAATTCATATCATCCAATGCTTCAGTCTTATTTCTTGAAATGCCCCAAAACTGCTCAATTTCAAGCTGTTTTAGTGTTAAGATGTATTTTCCTTTGTCTTATAAAAAGCCTGAGGAAGGTTAAACGCCTCTTCTTTGCTACAGGCTGTGCTATGTAGATCATATCTCCTGTGATTTAACTCTGCTTAGTCAGAAGGGAACCACCATCATGTACCATTTTGCTTTATTCTTAAAGTTCAGCTGGCTAGAGAGGGGGGTGAAAATGACACCTCCCCCCACCCTAATAAAGGAAAACAAAATTAGCTTAATACTTTTTTGGAACTAATTAGAAATCAAAAGTTCAAGAATACTAAAAATTAGTATGATTTTTGCTGGGTCAAAACTTTACTCAAAATCCTTCACTTTCATTTTATTAATAACGCGGCGGGGGGGGAAAAATATTGAGAAATTGGCTGTGCACTAAAAATTCCAAACCTACTTTAGTTTCAGCTTTCTCCAGGCAAAGCAGCTCACCTGTGTTTTGAAGGAATGATCTTTAGCTGAGATGTGCTTGTCTGCACACACCAGTTTCGGCAATCAAAAATCACTGTTCATTTGGGGAAGGGAAGGGAAGGGAAGGGAAGGGAAGGGAAGGGAAGGGAAGGGAAGGGAAGGGAAGGGAAGGGAAGGGAAGGGAAGGGAAGGGAAGGGAAGGGAAGGGAAGGGAAGGGAAGGGAAGGGAAGGGAAGGGAAGGGAAGGGAAGGGAAGGGAAGGGAAGACAGCAGTCAGTGCACCTCCAAGAGGCCAGGTTTCTGCTTGCCACATGCCAGGTGAGCTGAGGGTGCTGGGAGGCAGCGCTGCCCTGCCTTGCTGCTGCTGACGATGTTGGGTACCAGCACCACTCATGATGGCACTCTGCTAAGCACGCACAGCCTAGCAAATTAATGTCGTAGGCGGAGCCTGCTGTCAAGAGTTGTTAAAAAAAATAAAAAAAAGAAAGAAAGGAAGCGGGGGGGGGAAGTACATTTTTAACCTCATGGCAACTGTCAGAAGTTATCTCAAGTGGAAAAATATCATACTGATAGCATACTTTGGTTTTACCACAAGATAAACTTGGTAATGTAAGCCTCAGGCTCAGCTAACTCAGACTGACCTGACCTAGATTATTTAAAAAAAAAAAAAATCCACCTGATTTTTCTGTGGTTTTCTGCTCATTAACCACATTACACTGAAATAAAAAAGACCTAAAATGCACCAAATGTGCATTTCACAAAGGTTACTAAATTATTTTCAGATTATAACAAGTAAATCCTTTTCCACATCAAATTGAGGCCTGTATATAAGAAGTCAGCCACCCTCCCCATCTACTCCCTGCATTCTAGAAATGTTATGCAGAAATATATTGCCTGGATCAAGTCCCCCAACACCAGATCTACCCTGCTGGTTTCTCTGAGGACATGTGACAGCATCCTCAGAAGGCTGCAGGTGACATATACTGACCCCACATGCACTGAAGGCCACGGTGCTCTACTCAGTGTGGATGTTTTAAGGAATGAAGCATTTAGTCCAGTGATCTTAGAAAGTTCAGGGGCCAGCTGGTGTGAAAGGGGAGTGGAAAGAGCAGTCTGTGTGTACCCTGAGACTCACTGCCCTTGCCCAGGCACTGGCTCCGGTGTGGGAAACTGAACGTTGCTTTTGGGAACGAGCAGCAGCTCTGCCATTTACATACATTAATCCTTGGAAGTACAGGAGGCATTATCATTTGCCAGACTTGTTTGCATAATGAGGAACTCTCAAGAGAAATTTCTTGGAGAAGTGTTGCCATTAACGTGCGGGTGTTACCACAGCATTTCTATGCAGCTCCCAATCCCCTTCTCCCCTCCCGCCCCACTTACTCCCACTCATTGAAAACATGAAGTCCCTGCAAGAGCCCCCTGGAGCAGCACTGCTGGATGGAGCTCTATGTGCCATGTTCTCAGAAGGTTTTCTGACTCCCTGACGCCCTTCACATCCAGCCCCACTCACTTAGCCCAAGGGTTATGCTATGCCAATGATTTACTGCCTCCCTAAGGAGGCAGCAGGTCAGTCAGACATTTTCCCTGGTGGATAGCTATCACCTTTTCAACCGTTTCTCAAAGAAGGGCACTGGGCCACATGGAGGTGGCAAGGACTGGGTAAGTAAAGGGATTAAACAACGACTGTTTTGTAAATGAGGTGGCCAACACTCTCCTGCAGAAATACAGTGAGGAAAAGTGAAAGGCAGAAAGCCAAAAGGTTTTTCAAAATGCAGGGAGTGTTTCTGAACTACCACTGGTGTCCCCTTGAACCTGAGCAGGGGCAGCAGAGGAGCTGCCGTGCTGCCAATGGGGAGGCTCCCGGCATCACCCTGACTGAGTGGCCTCAGCTCTCCCCTTGTTCTGCAGGGATGTAGTGACCCAGACCCTCCAAGTCTCAACAGAGGGTGAGAGCCCATGTTGCCAGGCAGCCTCTAGTGGGTTCAGCTGTGTTTTAAGAGCCTGAAAAATTGTCCAGGAAGCTATCCACTCCTTCCTCCTCCCCTGCCACTGCCCCTTCCAGATGCGTTATTGGGACTGGAAGTGCCAGCAAGCCCCTCCTCTCCCTCTCAGGGACTGGCAGCACCAGGGAAGGGAATCCCTGCCATCCAGTCTCGTAGGCTTCTCCATTTGTTTTCATTTTGTCACCAGACGTTTCTATTTAAGCTGCTTGGAAGGATATCTCAATAACAGCCCTACTGGGCTCAAGGAGAGAGAGGCTGACAGTGAGTACACCTTCCTCCTTTCTCCTGAACATCGCTCTCATGTCAAAACATCCAGTCATACTGTGAGGGAGATGGGGAGAACCAGGCACACACAGGAGCTCTGTTCCCAACTTCCTACACCCTCTGTACCACCTCAGCCATTGATGGAAACTGAGCTGTTTGTGAATCCCAGGTGCTCCCTTGCAAACGAGCTCAGACAGCTCAGCAGTTATGGTGCTAAACCAATGTCATCGAGGGCTGAAGAGACGGCCTACTCCACTCACATGGTTTAGATTGCAGAGCAGAAACATTTACACTCATGCACAGGTGCCCACGCAAAATGCCCTCAAACTCATTCCTGCAGATCCTTTGGGGGACTGCATGGTTTTAGCACAGGGTCCATCCTTCTGCATACTAAAGAGAAGCTACGCTTTAGAATGAAACTTAGGTAGCCAGCCTCTAAAAAGCACCACACACTGCCTGAAGAGATTAGCTCAGGTATCATGCCTGCATGACGTTGCATTGCACACCATGCAGGTGTTCTGAGCTGACCCTACTGATGACCACTGCAAGACAGTCTTGAGCCAACCCGAGCTACCACAGCCAAAGGTCAGAGGTGCATAGAAGTTGTTCTGTACCATTACAACTTCCAAGGGAAACTGATTTCCAAGGATGTTGCATAATTACAGTTAGCAGTGGTAAGTTTACCCTGTGGGAATTATGAATGGAAACTCAGGATCCCTACATATGAGATCCAGATTTTACTCTCAGCTCTGCTGCTGACAGACTGTGTGAATCCGGGCACTTCACCTATCCACACTTCACTTTCCCTTGCATAAAATTGTGGATGTCTTTGCAAACCTGTCCTTGAGCAGAATGCAGCACACAAGTGCTTGTTATTGTCACTGGTGTCACACTGATGGCCCATGCGCACAGTTTGCACAGCTGAGTACAGTCAGGCTGCATGGGGCCCGCGGTTCCCCGCAGCACTGTTTGTGCCAGGCAGTGCCTGCTGGGCAGTGCCTCCTGCACCTCCTGGGGCAGCCTGTGCACAGCTGTGTGCAGCTGTCACATCCTCTCTGAGGAGACTGCATCTTCTGTCACATTCCCCTGCATGCTCAGCGATACATATTCACACTATGGATGTGGATGACTGTAAGTGGGATGAATATTTAGACGTGACTATCTCTGAGTGCATCTCTGTGTACACATGCATATGAGAACTGGGTCAGGAGAATCTCTCCCCTTTCATGTAACTCATCACAAAATCCCTATACCCAATGTCACCTTTGTGAGTTGTTTTGCAAGGCCCTGATTAAAACATCTGCTTCTCTTCCCACTTTGCTGAGGGAGGACAACATCCACAGAAAGAAATGGAAGAAGCCATTAGCTTAGTCTCCAAGGGGGAACCCTTGTACAGCTCTGAAAAGCCTGTGCCAAGGGGAGGACACTGGAAAGCGAGAGCCAGCCAAGGAAAGAGACAGATGGGGCCAGCTCCACTCCAGTTCTCATCTGCCTTTGCTGCACTGGGCACATAATATTCTTACAAGGTCTAATTTATAAACCCAGCTCATGTTTATAAACTCTCCTGTCCTAATGGAAATGAAAACATTAATACAACCCAAGGATTCTTCACTTTCCAGGTTTTAATTAAAATCATAGGTGTTAAGAAGCAAGAGTCTCTTCGTGGAATACAAGTCTAATGAAGTATTTCCTCACATAGCACAAATCTCTGTGTACAGACCCAGATCGCTGGCACTGGGTGTCCAAAACACCAAGCCCCCTGGAATCAGGAGTTCACTTCTTGAAAATTAGAAAAACAAATTATCCTGCCATTTGTTTCAAATAAATGTAAGTGCCAAGACGGAGCTGGAAAAATAATATTAAGTAGGTAAAAGAAACCCCAACAACCTAGCACAGCCATAAAATTTGATCTCTTAATTGATCTAACTGGAGGCAATTATGACTTCACTGCACACCAGTGAGAAGGGGCTGCATGGCAAAAAGGAGAGAACTCCATGTGGGGGTAGTGCATGAAGGCACAGAAGAGGAAAGCCAATGGGAAGGAGGTAGCAAAGTGGGAAAAGGCAGCACAGAAGGCTGGAGCAAGGGCAATTAAGGACACTGGGGAGGCAGGTAAAAATGTAAACACATGAAAATTGCAAGACCAGATCACACTGACCTGTTTCCTTTGTCTCCCACGGGACCAAAGGAAAAAGCAGGAAAGGAACCAGCAGGGAGTGACATACATGTGTAGAGACAGATGAGGGGACTGATCTTTGGCAGGTGTAAAGCTGGATGGAGGTCAAGGCTGATGGCAGAACACCAGTTACTGCAACATGAAGCCCAGCAGAAGCAATTTCCCTTCACCATCATCCTCAGGGGAAAAAGGGTCCAGTCTGCCAACTCCAGGCTTTCTATCCTACTGCATAATGGTGCCTGCATTCTCAAAGGAGGCACACACAAAGAAGGGAGGAGACACTGAAAGACAAAGCTAGTGTGAAAGTATCAAAGCACTGTAGAGAGTGAGGGTTCTTAATGGGGAGAGGGTACTTTGCCTCTAAGTCTGCCTCAAAGAAGAATGATGGCATTGTTGACATCTCTCAAACAGCCTAACAGCGGTCTTTTATGGATTTGTTTCCATTTTAAATACTTCCAATTCAGTCTAGGGGAGCTAGAGAATGACTTCACTCAGAGTAGTGCGGGTGTGCGGTCCCAGGCTCCAGTCAGGACTCTGGAAGTTTTCACCAGCCACTTTGGTCTGAATCTTATTTCTAGAAGATTGCATCCTATTGCACCCAGTAGGTTGCTTGTCCCACATTCCTTCCAGCTTCAGGCAAGTCCACTTGCTTAACAGTTTCCTGTGATGCTTCTATGATGCTTGATTAATTCTGTATCATAGAGAGATTAAAAAGACAAAAAGCCTTCCCCCCCCCCCACTGTTCCTTTTTTTTTGTACTTGTCACCTTGGGAGACAATGGAAACACAGAAACACATTGGCCAGAAAAATATGACTCACAATTGAGGGAGCTGCTGCAGTTATGTCCTTGGCCTTACATTCTGGGTTCACTGTGCGAGGCAGGAGCAATGGAAAAGAGAAGCACCATTTCCTCATCAAACACTGCTCAAGAACTGAACATGCTTCTTTCAAATCCAGATCTAGCCAAAAGAGCACGCCTAATCACCAAAGACATATCTTGCTTCTGACTCCTGTGATTCTAGAGGCAGCAACAGTCATAGCTGGAAAATCACAAGATGCTGCAGATGGGACCTTAAATGAATGCAAGGACTCCTGTCAGCCTCAGGGGAAGTTGCATCAAGTGCCTTCTCTGTCAGGAGGGAAGGAGTTTACTGAATGTCCCCCCATCAATACCTGTACTGTGAGGTGCAATGCCTTTGGCATAAAGAACCCTCTTGGCTCACCTGAACCCATACAGGGTGCAAGAGGAGACAGGGTGTAGGTGCTTGGAAAGTGAAGGAAACAGAGAATTTGCAGTGTTTGAGAGGTAAACATGCTTTCTGACCCTTGAAGGCAGCTGTATACAGTGCTGATGAGGCCAAAAAGGGATCTGAAAGCATCACTGACCTTTGCAAATTGATTCCTAGTTACTGGCTTAGTGTGGGCAACTTCCAGTTTTATTGGGCTACTCCCTTGGTCAAGATCTGCTTGATTCGTATTAATTTTATCCTGACAATAAAGGGGAGCTTTTAGCATCCTTTAAAAGTGCAACACTGCAGAATCAGATGGAAATGACCTTGCAGATCTAGGGGTTATAAATCAGCCAATGGAAAGGAATGTTATGCAGTACTGAGAAACAGGACAAAAATGTGCACTTAGATATTCTCGACTAATGGTTTGTATTTTACAACACCTTCCCTTAGAAGATCTCAAAGAGCTTCACAGTAAACAGAAAAAAGAAACAGGAAAAAGACATACTTTGACTCTCTTATCCTGCATTTACAAGCCCCACTCCCAGATGGTTACACCAGTTGACACCATCTGGAGACCAGGATTGTCATTTCCTTGTGCCCAAAGCTGAGGTAAAGCACAAAGAAATGAAAAAATCTCTGTCTATGACATCAGGCCCTTGAAGTGGTACAAGAATCTGGCTTTGTACAAACCCACTTGGGAAAACAGTGGAGAGCCAGTCTCCACTGCCTCAGTACAAATCTCATATCCTACTTTACGATTTTCTCTGGGATGGTATCATCAACATGAAGGACAGCACTAAGAAAAACCTTCTAAATTTGGTCTGTTCCTTTTACAAACAAGCTCTTACTATGCATCTAACTAGCAGATAAATATTCTACCCCAGTCATTGCTGTCATACCTGAGCACCCATTGAAACCTCCTTGCTCCCTTCAGGTTAGTGACAGATAAGCAGAAATACTGTAAGACCAAGGTCAACTTTAGAATCATAAAGCTCAAAGAAAATGCACAGTTCTTGCAGGCTGGTCCTGAAAGAGATGCCAGCAAGTGACTCAGCCAAGATCACAGCCACAAGAAAGTCACAGTACTGGGAATTGCCCTTCATCCCCTGAGAATTAAACACAGACCCCAAATAAGCTAATACTGACGCCACAGCAGTTTATCTCCAAACAGTGACTGATTTGACAATGTTCTTATACCTAAGATTAGAGATGTCTCTACTAATCTGATATATCTGACTGACACATTTTGGTTTTAATAGCCATGGACTCCCCCTTCTAGACAAAGCTACGAAAAGACAAACATACACATCTTGGTTTTTTTTCCAGTGCTACATTAGGGAAGAAAGAAAGGGAACAAAACGAAGATGTTTGATTTTGACAGTATCTATCCTGGCATCTCATGCCACTACTAGAGAGAGCTAATGGAGAGTGATCACAATGCCAAAGGAACTCGAGCAGACAGAAAGAGCTGTTAAGGAATCAGAATAAGTTGCAAATGCATCGAGACAAGTGATTAGGAATCTCACCTCCTACCTACCAGCAGTCAGCGGCTGTGTTGCTCCTACTGCACTCAAGCAGGGACAGGGCAGACCTTGCCTGAGCTTGAGATGCCCCAGCTGTCTGAGGAACCTGAGCTTTGCAAGCAAAACTGCATCTGGATTTTGCATGCACCAGTTTTGGCTCAGGGAGCCATTCTCAGATTCCCTCCAAATCCTGGCTAAATAGAAATGCCTAAAAAGACAAAAACCAGGCTGTGACATTTTCATAAATAGTTCTCTGTTTGTGGGTGTGTACATGTAAAAAAAGTAAGAAGGACATCCCCAAAAGGGAAGGCTAGTATTAAAGGCTTCAGGAATACATTTTTTAAAATTTTTCTATTTCACAGTTGGTTGATTTCAAGCATTCTAATGGCTGCTCCTACCCTAGTGCCCATCTGTCTATTTTAATAAATGTTCTTGGTAGCACCTACCTGGCAAACATTTGAACACCCAGCAGCACAACCAAATTTCACCCTAAATCAGGGGGCTGGAACAGCAAGCTATATGGAAATGATGCAATCATCCTTCTCCCACAACATGGGCACTGGCAGCAGCAGATAGACAGATGGGCAAAACAAACAGACAAGAAAATGTGATGGGCCTGGCCCCATATCTCCTTTCATTTTCTTCTGTTAAAAGTCTGGGTGAGCAAAGGACAGGTTGCTGTAGTACTTGGGTGCCCTGTGCAACCACAGAGGTCTGCTGGGTGGCAGTCAGCACAGATTCCTCAGCTACCCGAGGTGCTGAGATAACTGATGCACTGAAGGCACCACGTGACAATGAACTGACCCCCTCATTGTCTTTGATCTGTCTGTGTCTCTGGATCTCATCAGTGGTGATGGAAGTCAACCTTTGCTCCATTCTCTGGCATTCAGCTGTGTTCCCTTTCCTTTGTCAAAGGGTCCCCCACGCTTCCCCTGCACATCCTCCATCCCACATGCATGTTCAATAACAGGTAAATATTTATTCTGCTAGGAGAGCTGCCACCATTCATGACCAGCCTTCCTGCCCCTTTCCCTTCACTCTCTAGCTCAAAAGGCAGCATCCCCACGTGTTTGCTCTTAAAATAGTGTCAGGAGCAGCTCACATGAATGCTGATATTCTGTTACTGCCTCAAGGACATGAGTGCATGGTTACATTTTGGCATTTCACCTTCATCAATACTAAAATTTAGCAAGAAATGTGTACAATGCAGGCTTATGTCTCAGGCCTTTTTCTTATTAATCCTATTACACTTGTCTTTATGAGCTCTCCAAGTTCCTTTTACTCCCTCCGGGACTTGGCTGCAAATGAGATTTTGCATCTCAGTGTAAAATAACCAGAACATTTTTCTATAAAATTAAATAAAAATCCTCCATCCTGGCAGTACATGCCCAGAATCCAGTTTCTGGAATCTGCATCTTTCCAAGTCCTTCATTGTCTTCTCAACTTCCTTTAGCTTTGGGAACAGGCTTTCATTATGTCCTGATGAAAACTGCAAAGAAAATTAAGGAGCAAACTTTAAACAGCTCAGATGAAGAAGAGGGAGAAAAAGTGTGACCAAGTTGCAGAAGTCTCTGACTCTTAGCAAACCTCACTTCTTATATATGCCTCAGTTTTCCAATGCATAAAATGGTAACAGTGATAGTCCTAGCCTGCAATGCAGGTGGATGTTCAGGACTACGATGTTCAGCTCATGGATCTTCAAGACTACAACAAGATTCTGTTATAACTGACAGTATCAATAGTTTATTATTGCAGCTACACAACTCTTAGGTAAATATTTTGATTTCTGAACTTACCTGAATCTTCTTTGCTTTGAAAAACAGGACTGGGATATGTACCAATTCTAAAACTCCTAATCAGCTAGACAACTCTTTTGTCTTGTTTTGATTTTTTGTTTTTAATATATTGTTTTGAAGAACCAAATTCTAGTGTCAGATTTGTATGTATATTCAATAAGGAAGCTATGCCTGCTCCTAAAAAGCTTACCATAATGACAAGAAAAAGCAAAATGGAAAGTGTATTAGAACTCTTAATGTCATCTAGAGTTAGTAAGGCAGAGTGGAATGACCAGAAATGAAAAATAATGGCTGAAGAAAGTTAATAGCAACCCTTCCCAGAGCTCCAACTGCTTTGAATTTAATCTTCCAGAGAAAGGTAAGTATTGTGTGGAAAGTAATTCCCACCATATTAAGGGAAGGGGATTTTTACTGTACCATGTTTGAACAGGTTTGGTGCACTAACATTATCATTTACCTTTGATCTGTAAAATCTGGATATGTATTTGCAATTCACCAGTACTACTCATAATTCAAAGCCTTTAATACCTGGCAGGAGGACTTGAGCTGCAAGAAGAAAACAAAATCAAGCACAACTTGCATTGCCTTAAAAAAACATTGACCTCAACCAGCTAAGCTCCTGCTCAACATCGTCTCAGAAGCTCCACCAGTAGATTTCCACCTGCACAAGTGTTTTTCTGCTCAGCCTCTGCAGCACACCACTCTTTACCATAAAAGTTGACATTTAGATATGAAAAAATCAGGAAGGAAAGGGGATGATTTAAAAATAAAATGCAATTTACACTAATTATGTCATTACATAGGATGCTCTGCAAAAAAACATTAGCAAGTGAGATCATGTCAGCAAAGCTCAAGATGAGCTGTATGAAAGACTTGCAAGTTCCTAAGTCAGAAAGCTGTGGCTTCCTGCTGCTTCTCATTTCTTGGCCAATCAATGCTTCATAAAGACTTTTAGGATACAGTTAAAGTAGCTCTGCAGTCCTAATGGCTGCAGTATCTAAACAGGAAACCAGCGGTAACATACTGATGTGGTGCAGAAAAACACAGGAGCATTCCTGTTACAGGGAACAGACCAAGTGAGGCACTCCTGAGTCATCCATGGCAAAACAGTCAAACCAAAGACTTCCAAAGCCCAGCATCATGCCAAAATCACTGACTACCCTTCATTTCACCTCCGGAAAACTGCTGAAAAGGAGATGAGTCCCAGCTCACTGCACATGTGCAGCTTGATGCCTTCCCGATCAGGATCAAGGCCTCTTTGCAAGTCCTCTCCTTTTCCCAAAACACCCCCTGTACTGAAGTGGAAGGCTGCACGTTCTGTCTTGAAGCCACCAAAGGCTACCATTAGCAATTAAAAAAAAAGAGCACAGGGAATTCATAAACACTTGGTTAGGTCCAGCAAAGCAGTTCTTCAAACGGCACGGTAAGACCTGATATGGTTTTAACACATTTCTCAAGTACCTTCAGCTCAGAACCCCTCAATCTGCATGTCAATACTTTTACTTTTCACTTTGCTCTTCTGTAGCTTGTAGAGGCAAGGGGGGAACTTGCTTTTTTTTCTATCCCCTAGCAAACCTGCACAAATATTTCAGGAGGCTGGGCACAGAGCACTTTCCCATCTAAAATTTGTATGCAATCCATAACATGGCCCCACCTGCACATGCATTTCTACCCTATGGCAAGCTTCATCTAATGCCAAACAGACCAAGTCTAAAGCAAGCTCAAAGACAACCATTTCAGCAATCTCACTGTGCATGTAAGAAAACTTAAGCTGTAACATTCTAAAGGCCCACAAGCTCCCTCAGGAATGCAGGAGCCAGCAAACAGGTCCTTTCCAACATATCTTTCAACCGGTCTTTCTCTAATCCCCATGCTCTAATTCAGTTGCCAAGTTGATGGCCTCAGAGATTCTGCCATCCAAGAGATGATCAGCTAACAAACAGAGCCGACACTTATATTTTACATTTCACAGTATACAAAATCTCAGAAAATGGGCTTCAGCTGTGCTCTTTTTGCTTTTTGCTTTGCTGCTTTGTTTTGTGTTACAAAACTGCTTGCCATCAATCTATCTAAACCACTTCACTGACCACATGGGCAGGGCAGCTAAGGACTGTGATTATTTGTCAAAGCTTTTATTTCAGGGAAAAAAAGCCCCAAACTGACAAAAGTAATTCAACAAATTTTTCTGACAAATACATTTTAAAATTGTTAGGCTACCTCAGTTAACCAGATGAATAATGCAAAATGATACAAGGTGAATAATTTATTACAAAATAGGGGAAGAAAACACTATATAAATTATTGAACTAATATTATTTGACAAGTGCTTGCCCTTCCCTGAAGTGAAGCTTTCTCTGTGATGGAACAAAACAGCTGTTTAAAAGCAACAATAGTTTAAGGCAGCAAATGAAGAAGAATAACAAGTGCTAAAAGAGTACAAGATTAGACAGCACGTAATTATCCAGATTAGAAACTGGTTAAAATTGGGAAGGAAGGCAAAGGTCCTCTTATAAAATACATCATACAATGACAACTACAAGTGGTCCAGATACTTTCTCTTATTTGTTTTTGTTTGGTTTTGGTTGGTTTTTGGGGTGCTGTTTAGTTCGTTGTTCGTTTGGTTTGTTTTGTGGATTTTTTGGTTTTTTTGGGGGGTGTGGTTTTGTTTGTGGGGTGTTTTTTTTTTGTATTGTTTTGTGGGTTGTTTTTAATTGTGGAGTGTTTTTGTTGTTTGCTTGTTTTGGGAGAGGTTGTGGGAATTTTTGGTGAGAATTTTTTTCAGTTTTTTAATGTTTATTGTTAACCAGTGAATGGAATGGAATGGAATGGAATGGAATGGAATAGAATAGAATAGAATAGAATAGAATAGAATAGAATAGAATAGAATAGAATAGAATAGAATAGAATAGAATAGAATAGAATAGACTACTTCGGTTGAAGGGGACCTCTAATAATTGTTCAGCCTGACGGCTTCAGGGCTGACCCAAAGTTAAAGCCCGTTGTTAAGGGCATTGTCCAAATGTCTCATATACACTGATGGCTTGGGGCATTGACCACTTTTCTAGGAAGCCTGTTCCACTGCCTGACCACTCTCTCGGCAGAGAAATGCATTCCAGTGTCCAGTCTGAACCCCTCCTGAGGCAATGTTGCGCCATTCCCAGGTGCCCTGTCACTGGGTGCCAATGGAGGAGAGATCAGCACCTCCCTCTGCACTTCCCCTCCCCGAGGAGCTGCAGAGAGCGAGCATGGCAGACCACGGAGATGCGTCGCTCACAGCAGCACATGGAACCGGAGGCTGAGGAGAGGGGCCCAGCGCCAACCTCCACCAAGCCCCCGGGCTCCCTGCCCGGCTCCCGGCCTCGGCTCCCGCTGCCCCCGGCGCGGCCTCGGCGCCCAGCGACACCTGGCGGCGGGAGCGCGCGCCGCTGTCATGGCGGCGCCGGGGGCGCGCCCGCCGTGAGGCGCCTCAGCTCGGCCGAGGGCCTCGCCACCAGCGGGTCGGGGCTGCCGGCAGCGCTGCGGGACTCTGCGCTGGCAAATTCCATGCCTTGTGAGGATCTGTTTGTTCCCGCAAGGGGGAGGGACGTGAGGAAGGCTGGATGGTCGGAACTGACTCTCAGGGCTCAGCCACACACCTGTGAACTCTGACTTTCCTATGTCAGCCATGATTAACTAGGAAGGAAGGACCATCTGCTGCTCTTCAGACATATTTCCTCCATTACAGAATTAGAGAATTTTTTAGGTTGGAAAAGAACTCTAAGGTGATCTAGTTCCACCATTAATCTGACAGTGCCAAGCCCACCACTAACCCATGTTCCTTAATGCCACATCTACCCGTCTTTTAAATACCTCCAGGGATGGTGAATCCACCATTTCCTTGGGAAGTTGTTCCAGTGCTTGACAACCGTTCCAGTGAAGAAATGTTTCCCAATATCCAATGTAAATCTTGTCTGGCACAACTTGAGGCTGTTTCTTCTTGTTTTATCACTTGTTACGTGGGAGAAGAAACCAGCCCCCACCTGACCATAACCTCCTTTCAGGGAGTTGTAAAGAACAACAAGGTCCCCTGAGCCTCCTTTCCTCCAGACCAAACAACCCCAACTCCCTCAGATGCTCCTTATCAGACTTGTGCTCCAGACTCTTCACCAGCTCCCTTCTCTGGCCACATTCCAGCCCCTCAATATCCTCCCAGTCATGCACAGCCCAAAACTGAACACAAGATTCAAAGTCCAGCCTTGACCAATCCAATTATCCTTAGAGCCAGCCAGGATGGCCTTACTCAACACCATGGAATAGCACCTTGCACGGCGATTATTGTTTCTCCAAGAGCTGTTGCTTTAAAAACACTACCAGCCCCTTTCAAAAGGCAAATCATAACTGTGGTGCCTTGGAAAGATTTGCTTCTAGTAGCTAAGTGCAGAAGCTGAGCTCACCCTAAGTATTGCAAGAATTATTTGGGGAATTTATGCTCTTGGGTCCTGGCTCCCGGTCACTAGCAGGGAAATGCTGGACTGCACAGAAGCAAAATTTACAAATCTCTGTCACAGTATGGGAACGTTGTGATACTCCCAATTTACACACACTCTTTGGATGTGTAAATATTTCAGAGCTGCAGTTTAAGGGCACCAGTGATTTGCACAGCACTATATATCACTGCTTCCCAGGGACACAGTGCTACTGAAAAGTAGCACTCAAGTCAGGGGTGGATTTAACATTAGCATCTCAGCACTACGCTATGAGTTTGATTGTTTATGTACAGCATGTCAACTGATTTAAAATCTATATTTACACACATTGAGATGGCCTCCACTCATTAATAAATTAAGACACTTGTAAACCACTGGGTCTGCAAGTTGGCTTTCTAATTTACTAGCATCTGAGTATCAGATTGCCCACCCTTCCTAGGCAAAAGCTGATGAGGAGCAATAAATGCTCCACAAAGTCCTGTGGACTGTGGTTGTCCATATACCACTGGCATTCATGTTCCTCATCCTATGCCTCTCTGCAGACTAAATTTTTCCCTTCTGTCCTTAGGGTTATTAGCCTCGGATTTTTTCACCAACACTGAACTCAATCATTTAAATGAGTTTAATGACAAAAGTTAGTTTATCCAAGAGGAAGCTGGAAACTTACAGCAGTAAGTTCTTGGGCGCTAAGAACCATGCAGTGAGCGAGTTGCCATCGCAGCTGCTCATGAGGGCCCCTTCTGCCAGCAGCTCTCCAAGCTCATAACTCCCTTCCTCCCCTGAGCACGAATGATGAAATATTAGAGGCTCTGATCTCTGCCTCATTAAATAGAGAATATTCTCACTCTGTCTTGACCTGCGCTAGGGCCAGTTTAAGGAGCAATCTGTCATGAGATCATTAATATAAAGACTTGCTCAGAGGGCAAGGATGTTCATCCAAAATTAAATTCTTAACCTTTTTGGGAAGGACTTTGGAAAGGATATTTTACCTTTCCCAACTGGAGGAGTCAGTTATATATTTCTGCACTGCAGAGATGATGGAATCAAAGTCAAGAGGCCAGCATCCTGCTGAGAGTTTGCCTCCCCAGTTCTTTCAGTGATGTCCAGCATGGTGTGAGCAGAAGCCCTAGAGATCAGGAAGTAGAGCAGTGGTCATGGAGCAAACCAAGGTCAGTTAAAAACTGAAATGAATACAGTTCAAGTAGGCCAAAGACATGGCCCCATAAGAGCTGCTTGGCAAGGGAGAATATGAAGACACTGGCAATGCCTGTACATAGAGAGATGCTGTAAAAACACGAACAAGTCATAGCTATCTGTTCAAGACACAGATCCAATTGTCAGACACAGTGCTTGCAAGTCACGTGAGTGACAAAGGTGGCTCTGGCTCTGCTTGAATTGCTGCTCATAAACATTCTGGGAGAAGGTCTGTCCTTTAATATATGAATTTATCATATTTGATATCTAAGTGGTTCCTTGGCCTTCCTCCTGCCCCTCTCTTTACTTTTTTCCTACAAAAGGCTTTAATGACCAGAGGTTCCCACAGTGTGATGATGGGAGCAAGCTGTAAGGATGGAGGCAGATGGAGAGAGAGAGATAGGAAACCTTCAGTACAAACATTTTCTCCTAATAGTATACAATCTACACAGACTGCTGCAGAAATGGGATGAATAATAGAATCACGGAATTTTCTCATCCTCTGTCACCGTCAAATCCTATTAAACTCACTCCAGGTAAAAGGTACACTATTGACACTGCTAAAACTACACTGCACATCGGGGTTACTGTAAGCAAATGAAAGAAGATGGGTGTGAGAGAGGATAAAGAGAAATCACAAATCATCATCTTCCCAGTGAAGCATCAAGAATATACGTATTGGGGCTGAAGTGCTATTCCTGAGGACATTTAAATGCTATATCAGGTTAGGACTGGAGCTTGATGTTAACCCTCTCGTCACTGTTTTATTTTTCTGTGAATATTGTCTCTGCTGCTTCTTTTGAGGCTAATGTGCTTTTATACCAAAGAAGATACAGACAACTGGATTAGTATGGGATTTAGGGAGCAGGCTGTGTACCGGGTGATGTGACAGCGAACAACTAAATTTAATATGGCAGCTTGATCCATTACGTATTTTATTCCAAGAAAAGTCAACATGGGCACATTAAACCTGGACTGGATCTGGCATCGCAGTGGACTGGGATCCAGAAGTGTCAGTTCTGGGCCACATGATGATCGCATTTTAACAACCACTTTTGCTGCCACTAAGTACATTTTACATGGATTAAGCTTATAAATGCACATAATCCTCATTAAAAATCATTCTGACCCTAAACTTTAAGTAAATATACATAATATTTAGCACCTTTTTGGCATTTTTACTTGTGAAGTTTAAAGACCCTTAATCAATCAATATTTTTACACTCATTTCCACAGAGACCCTATCAGGGAGGCTAACACATGCAAGGTTGCCCAGTGAATCAAGAGGCTTAGGGACTACATACAGAGTTCCCAATTTTTTCAAAAACCCATATGCAGCCTTTGCTATGCTTACTACCAGAACTGAGACTTTATACACTGTCACTAATTGGGCTTGAAATTTGCACATATAACCAGAATCCTGGTTCTGATAGTCTTGGAGGGGTATGAAAGTAGTTCAGGTCCTACCAAAGACACAATATGGTGACTACTGCTCTTCCTCAAGCAATTACTGGATTAATTAAAGACATGCAGAGATAACTTTCTTTAAGTACTCTGAAATAACCTCTCTCTTCTCTCCTGGATCTTACACAGGTTTAACTTCCTATATATAGACAGAGGAATGCATGACACAGTAAATATTTATCAGCTGATAACACTGATTACACCAAGGCCTGGCCCAAGCTTAGCACCACAGAACAAATTTTCTTACTAGAGATAAGCAGCTTCTAAGAAATGTAAAGTCTCTGTTATGTTTCATTAAATTTAAAAAAAAGAATTATAATATGAAGAGGGCATGCTGAAATTGATGCCAAGTTGTCCTTTGCCTATCACTGACCAGATCCTCCCCAAACTTTTATCAGTTCTGAGAGGGACACAGCATGCCAAGAATCAAGGAGAAGCCTTTACAGAAACAGGTTTTGTAATGATTCGCAATTCATTTAGCATACGGAGCAACATTCTGGGTGTCGTGTCTCCCAGCTGGTGGCCAGACGCTGCAGTGGATGCGAGCAACTGGCCACAGTCTTTCAGCCTGGCAAACCAGGCTTCTGTGTGTGCATGGCCAGCATGTTTCCATGGCTGAGGCTCACAGCACCATGTCCAAGTCCTGCAAGCAGACGCCAAGCAAGCTGAACCACAGAGGAAATTATCCTCTGGCCAAACTGGGCAAAGGGATGCCAAAGATGGGGAAAGAACACCAGCCAGCCAAGAGGATCTTAACATTGAGAGTAGTCATCTTTCCCTAATGGTCTTAGTTCTGAGATAGATGGAAGGGGGAACAGATGGCTTTCACATTCAGAGCCCAGCCCAAGGATTCAAGGGGATGTGAAGTAGCTTTTGTGTAGCTTCTCTATTTTGCACACCTTTTTGAAGCAATACATCAGGTTCTAGGGCTGGCATCACTTAGGCTGGAGCTCCTGCTGCACAGGGGACTGAGAGCTCACCTCTGAGAGCAACATACCCGGGGCTTGGTGCTAGTATAGACACAAATTAATGTGCCCAAATTAATGTGCCTAGGGCCCAGGTGAAAAACAACCTTTGTTTAATGGCAGCTTCGAGATTTCTTCAGTGCTTCATCCAAATACTTCTCAGTGCCGCTTTTTCTTCTGTAACAGAAGGGAGGG
This sequence comes from Ammospiza caudacuta, assembly GCF_027887145.1. Lineage (NCBI taxonomy): Eukaryota > Metazoa > Chordata > Aves > Passeriformes > Passerellidae > Ammospiza > Ammospiza caudacuta. The sequence goes on from NC_080594.1 coordinate 28,639,406, forward strand.
TCCTGATCTGCTCTCAACCATTGCTCTGAGAGCCAGGAAAGAGCTAGGTAAATGCCACTTTGTCTGGGATGAATTGTGGATGCTGAGGAAGAAGACAGAGATTTTTAGCATGCATTCAGCCTGGAGAGCTGCACAGGTAGAAATGTCTCCTCAGTGGTGAGCACTAAGGCCTATGCAGCCTGGAGGATGGGTTGCACTTAATTGCTTTGCCCATTTGCAACTGTACGGTTAATTTTTAGCTAATTTCTGCCCTGAGTATGACTTAGCTATCACTGCCATAGCATTACAGCTAAAGACCCGATTGCATTTCCAGATAGCACTAACATTCCAGAAAACACTAATACCCCACTTTTGCAAGGCAGTTATGAAGCATTACTCTGATTTTATAACTTACCAAATTTCTGTGTGGCTGCAGACTGATAACATTGAACCAGCAGCAGCATTGATTTAGTGCTGCTGGCAGTCTGACTTCTGGAATACTACAGGCCACCAGTGGCCGTAATACAGGAATAATTAATAATAAGGCTTAATCTTACCCTCTAATGAACAGAGGAAAACCTCTCTCTCACCCTTGCCCATCCTCCTCTCCCTGAATCCTAAGAGGAGGCAAAACTGTGATTTAGCAGGCACATCTGAAGGACCAAGTGTCTGAGCACAGAGGAGCAGGCAAATGGCTTTCATCATACAATGTGCGGATTGTTGCAGGTACTGACACACTATGAAGGGAAATACATCCACTCTTCACTGGCTGTGAGAAAAATGCTTGCTGGGAGTCTTTGAGGGAGCAGTGAAAAGGAGTGATGCCTTATTTCTATTGTATAAAACAGCTCTGAAATCAAGGCACCTTTGTTTCTAAATAGTCTGTCTGTTTCCATGTACTGGCTGTTCAAGCAATCAGAAATCCTGAGTGTAGCCTCCTTTAAACCATGAAAATTAGTTTTCTAGATTTCTTGGTTTTGAATCATCAGGTGACATTTAGGGCTGTATTTTCAAGCATTTCATCAGGTGACATTATAGTAAAAAACCTTCAAGCCCTCCTCACTTCCCCCAAAAAGCAATGAAAGGAAAATTTGTCTTCTCCCATACCTAAGAGGTAGCTGAGCTCGAAATTAGATATGGAAGGACTAAGGATTGCTGCTAAAATTGTGAGCGTCAACAGTGCAAAATTTCCAAAATCCCCATCCCAGTGTTGAGGCTGTGGTAATGCTGTATTTGAAATGGAAAATGCTTTATTGTGCTCTACTTGAATTCTCCCATGCTGCTCTCCTCTCCTTGTTAAAGACATTCACGGGGGAAACCTCTGCATGTTCTTTGTGTGTGAGGGAACAAAGTGTCCTCTCCCCTGGAGGCAGAATACAGTGCTACTGAAGCTAAAAAGGCCCAAAGTGCCATATAATGCTAAAATAACAGGGAGTTTTACCTCTACTTATCTCTCATAATCCTGAGCTATTTTTCCTCCAGATGAAATGAAAGATATATCCCATCATCTCCACTGCACGCAAATATCATAGCCTGCAAAGCTACACATTAGCAAGTTGGGAGATTCCCTCCCACAAGAGCAGATCAGCCCAGGTGAACAATGACTACAAATTTTGGGGTTCCCCCCCGCCCCAGACCTCATTTTATGCCTGAAACATATGATACCTGCTAATAACATATGTAGCTGTGGGAGCCACAGTAATTACTAAGGCAAATGAATCTCATGCCTCAGGAAGCAGAGTGCTTTCCATAGGGCTCAGGAAGGGAGTCCCTTGCCTGAAGCATTACCCTGAGACGTGAGCGGCCTGCAACCTGCCTCTTCGCAGCGGCTCTCACTGCACCTCTTGTCTATCAGGCAGCTCAATCCAAAACCCTTGGCAGGAAGCTGTGCCAATAAATATATTCTTTATTGGCAGGATATTGCACTCCTCTGAAATATCACATATTTGGCCATTAGGGAAGGCAGAGTCTGATCTTCTATGTCAAATTCTATGTTCCCATGAAAAATGAAGGAGCCACTTTGCTCTACTCCACTCTCCTCTTCTCCCAGCTAACCAGCCAAGGATGCTGTCAGAAGTAAAACACAGTGCGGGGCTTGCTTTGCCCTGGCAACAGCTGTACCCAAAAGTAGCATTGAGGAGCGACTGGAAAGCAGAAAAGGGGCAGGAAATACATGTGTCTACTTGCCAGATGAAACTGCTGAGAATTTTAATTTTAGGCTTCTCATCAGCCCTGACACAAAAATTGTAGCATCAGTTAAGTTGTAATGAGTTAGTGGTGCATGTGACGTTTACAGACTGTAGATTAGGAGCAAAAGTGCAGGACTCCACAATAGCCTCACTTTGCATAGAGAGAGTGCTTGGACCCAAGGCTTAAGTTCAGCAGTATCAACAAGAAATTGAAATGCTTGGGGAATAATAGGATACAAAGCTTTTCTTCTGTACATTAAACTAGCTTTTACCGCTCGCCACTGGGTGATCAGAAGCTCTTAACATGTGCCTGCCTCATTTTCGGCAGGTATTAGGTGGCCAAGGGCTAGTTGATTTCAGTACAGACACGAACCCCAAGCCCCAGCTATTGCAATAATTGATTTCCTCACTGTGATGATAAATGTAGGACTTATGTTAAAAGACAGAAAAAACATGTGTGCAAGAAGAGGAAAGACTGGGTCAGCACACCTGACTCCAGATTTTGACCACACTAGGGCCTGATTTTCCCCTCGAGATCAGTAAAATCCTTGCCAGCAGATGAGCCTGCAGACATTCTGAATGTAGACCAGATCTCCTGGATTATCCCCACACAAACGTCACTTAGTGTGCCATGATGTTAGCCTCAGGATAGATGCAGGGTGCCTGAGCCACCCTTGCTTGCAAGGGTGTGCACAATGGAAGAAGGGCTCCTGCAGTTCCTTCTCTGGTGGCTCTGACTGCCCAGGAGGCCGGAGCTCCTGTTGCGGGGGGCACCACTGCCACCAGTAGCAGGAATGCCAACAATAAGTGGCAAGCTGTAGGGATGCTGGGTTCTGCAGTGCAGGGTGTTTGTGAATCCGCAGGCAGGGAGATGAATGCAAGGGGGAGAGAATTAGATTAGCTCATATTCCTAAATGTTCAGTATGCTGTGATACTCCATGAATCCTCCTTTTTTGCCCCGCTCCCTCTTCTTCCCCCTCAAAACTCAGCCTCTTTCCTCCTGCCTGGTTTCATCACAACTCCAGATTGCTTGAACAAGCTGCCTGATAAGCCTACAGATGCCAACAGGAAGCAATGATGTTACAATAAGTGTCACAGGGAAAATGTCAACTGTATCATTATAATGAAGGTCATGTCTCCCTCACAGAGAGCTCAGGGCTCTGCACAATTCATGTGTTGTTATTAGGTAGATGTTGACATGTGTAACTTCTACCTTACAAGATTCACAGCACAGGGACGAGGTGAGAAAAAGCTGGCTCAGATCTACTCCAAGGTTCAGCCTCATAGAAAGTACAGAAGAAAACAATTAACATGCATTACACATGTGGAAATTCACCATATACTCCAGTTCCAGCTCCCTGTGACAGACAGGATACACACACAGGACACCAGGGCAAATGCACAGCACGTAAGCAGTCTCAGACAGCACCAAAGCAAAGCACACAGAAGTACTAAGAGCAAGTCAGGCACAAAAGCAACCAGCCTGCATCCCAAAGTTGATACTAGTAAATGGCACTTGGACACTCCATGTAAAACAGCTCATTGCCTCCCTAATGTAGGGAATCTCCTCCTTTTAAACCTAGCAATAAAAATGATAAAAAGGGGACTATAAAAAATAAAAGCTTTGAATTAATACTCTAATGAAGTTTTATTATTTTTCTAAAAAAGATTTTGTTCCATGATGAGAAAATATATACTCTCCTTGGCTCTGAGTCTATGCTAGGAAGTGGTTGTAGGAGTGGCGGGGGATGTTTGTGCATGCATGTACGCATGAGATGGAGGAAGGCACTGAATGCAGAAGGCAGAGGCCTTTTAGTTCTCCAGAAAGACACAATGTTCTTTCCCGTCTTCTCTCCACATCCAAACCTGTCAATATTTTGCTCAATAAAGGATGACATGTTGGCAAGGATTTTCACATGCACACACAGAGGCACCTATGCGCATGCACCCTGGAGCTGGAGCTGGTGGAAGTATATTAAAATCGGAGAGATTTGACTAACACGAGGCATTGCAAAGTGCTTACAGAGATCCACAAGACTGCCCATCACTCATTTGTCAAGGAAGATTGTTAGGGCATTGCTCACAGATCCCCCAGGAGATCAAAACTACTCGTGTACAGACTGAGAGGAGGAAAGGAACATAGTATGAGAATGATCATCTGAAGACCTGGAGGTGAACAGCTTTTGAGGGGAAAGGGCTAAGGTAGGACTGGTGTATCAGCACACTTATGGGTGGCTGAGCACCATTTTACTCTTCCTCCAGTCCAGAAAGTCAAGGGAGAGGTAAAGTAGTGGGATCAGCAGGTTGCCTCTAAATGATAATTGCACTTCCCTGTGATGCTGGGTTGTAATTTATCTGCTCCCTCCCATTCCCACAGTGCTATGGTATATCCCCTCCCATCAATTTGTTCCCATATGTGCTACTGTGAGGCAGAATTGCTGGTTGGACTGAGCCTGATATTTTTTATAGCAGACTGAGTCCACTCAGTTGCTTGGGGGAATTCTGCCTCAGGACTGAAAGTATAGGAGATGTTGAAGCATCCATTTGCATTTTATTCTAGTAAGAACAGATGGAAAGTTCCATTTTATTCCTCCATCCTTCAGGTCATATTCTTATGCCTCTAAGAATAAAACAGTCAATTCGCAAGCAATAGGTGAACCCACTGGAGATGCATTGAGAAGGTAGGATGATTTGGTTTCAATCCTCCACTCTCTAAAAGGTAAACTGCAGGAAGATGAGAGAAGGCTGTTTACCTTCTAGTCTCTTTTTCTATCCTAGGATGATCCACCTTCCCTGTCTTTGCTCAGTGCTCTGGAAAAAAAGAGCTGAAACTCAGAGACAACCCTTGCAAGTCCATCACATAGACAGGTGCTACAAGTTCTCTGCAGAAAATACTTACAAAGAGATGTCAGATCCTAGACCAAAAGGGATTGTACTTCAGAGGGAGACCTTCAGAACAAAGCCTATTGAAGGAATCTCCACAAATGCTAAGTTTAGTTTCTTATATCAAGTTGTCATTGTCTTCCCCACCATTCCACCATCCTGTCGTATCTCCATAGTCTGAACAGAGAACAAAAAATTATTCTGTCTTGAGATTTCCCAGATTAAAACCAGTGAACCATACTCAAGAGAGAAAAGGAGAGTTGAGGCTTTTCCTCATCATGAGGAAGAAGGTGAAAAAGAGGAAGAAGTGGTTTGGGGGCTGGCCAGCAACCCCATTCAGCACAATGGATTTCTGAATCAAGCCAAAGAAGGGATTCACTGGATAAGTGTACTAAGCCTTCCCTCAGAGAAAATCACCAAGGGACTGGGTCCACTGTCATCAGAAGCAACCCCCTGTTGGTCCTGCTGCTGCAAGCAAGTTAATCCCAGTGGGCCACAGATTTTTTCACTTGGCTCCTGATGTGCAAAGTAATCTGAAAATGAGTGCTTCCTGCATTTCTGCCTCTGCTTATTTATTCACTTATTTTAATTTGAAAGAGGATTTAGTGATTCTTGGGAGTCAGGGATCGATATCCCTATCTTGAGCCAAGAACAGCTCTGAGCAAGAGCGGTCACGAGATTCTATGACTGATGGCACACCTCAGAACTGACCTCCCAGCAGGGTCTGGCTTCCAGCCAGCCTTGAGCCACTGCCCCTGCTATGCCACAGCCACTCCAGCACCTCCCTTGGCTGTTTCCTCTCCCTCCTGCACTCCAGTCTTCCTTGAGTAGAGACTATAAGATCCAAGCCAGAAGGTGAAACTATGGGATTGGGATGATAAAATTAAGATGAGATCCACCAAATTCATTTTAATTTGCAATCATAAACGAAGCTCCACTTTACAAGACAGAGAAATTAAAAAGTAAGATGAGAAAGAGTTCAAGTGCATCAGTTACAGGTTGTTAATAGAACTAAAGTATTTTGTACTATTTATATTTTATGAAGTGCTATTGCTGTGTTTTGCTCAACAGCACATCCCAATAAATGATTTACCAACTCGTAAAGGATCCAGGAAAGTGATCTCTGCTCATTCTGTAGAAGGCCAAAGATCCTGATCTCTGTGTTACAAAACCGTCCCCCCCAAATACACTGATGCACTTGAAAACTGAAAAAAACCCAAAACCCTTAACAGTCTTCACTTGGTTTTTAAAACTTTTCTACTGATTTTTTTCAATTGGTATAAGATAGTGTTCTGCTAGAAATTAAGTAATTTTTCAAAAAATGATAGAGAACATTTGAAAAGTCCATAAAAGAAATTACAACTTTCTAATGAAAAATAATTTTTTAACATCACACATATTTGATTTTCATAATTCTGACAGAAGAAATAATTATAAAAAGTAATTAGAAGTATTATTTCTTAAGCTTAGAAATATTTCATAGCCTTAGAGGTTTCCTTTAGAAGACCTCAGCTAATCCTACTCGCTTCTGAACACCCCTGAGCTAGGATATGCAGGACTGCTGATAGATCAGACTCACTGTAACTAGGTGGTACAGAGAAGGCAGGCAGTTTTCTAAACATGCATAGCTGTCTCTGCTAACCTTCTCTCTGTTTTGGGTTTTATATTATACTGGGCAAGCACAACATTTCAGATTTTTTAGCATACCTGCATCAGACTGTGGTGGTATCAGATGGCACATGATGGAAGGTGAGGACCACCATCTGCTTTATATGAAGCAAAAGTGACACTTGTGAATCAGTGAGGCAAAAGTTGTGCCATGTCCCTGCAGTGTCCAGTGGATGAGGACAGTTGGGACCAGAAGATGAGACTTCTCTCCCTGCTCAGCAGAAAGGAAGGAGACATGGATACAGCTGATCACATCTCTGGCAAAGCAAGCCACTGTGTGGGTGTCATGGAAGAGGATGATGTGTCATTCTTGGAGGCACATCAGATAGTTTGACTCCTATGTCCTATTACACTGATCCTTTACTCCAACCAAGCTTTGCCTGGGTCAGTAAAGCAGCAATAGCAATGACCAGCAATGTTTTTTTATGGTAACTTCTATCTTCTCATGGTTTGGGAGCCATTAGCCTCTCAGTGTTTCCTAGACCTGCTTTCATGTACTCTTGAATGAGTCATGGCGAACAACAGGAGCTCTGCTGGCACGGTGGCATGCTTGGGCACAAAGGGCCCGCCCTCAGGAGTGAGTCAGTCAGTTGTGCTGGAAGGGCACATTAGAGGCTGCTTCTCAGCCCTGCACTGCTCTGCCCTGCCAGAGCATCTCCAGATGCAGGAAAGAGTCGTTTCCCAGACCAGCAGCTCTGACCATGAGGAGGTGCAAGACCAAGTCAGATGCAAAACAAGTCAGGGTCCTATTTAAGCTCTGTCAGAAAGTACCAGCACTGTTCTGACCAAAGACGTGACCTTCAGAGCCCTACCACAAGCAGGACTCACTCCCACCCACAATGGTCTCGGTTCTTTTTAAGAGCAGTCACAGACTGGTGTAGTTGCATCATTGCAGAGCTCTGCATGGACCCTTGTTTTAGCATCAGATGGGTCTGGGGTCAGCGCAAGACTTGTAGGGTGCTGGGAAATGAACATACTGTTGTGGGATACACCTTGTTTGGGACTGACAGTGCAGACTTCTGTTCTTAGCCCACAACACCTCAGCTTTGCTCACAGAAACAGGCCTGCATTCAGCCAAAATAAGAATAGCTACATGCCCTGAGCACCAGTTTACTGAAGCAGCGCAGTCAAGGCCAAGGGGTGTTGAAGTCCCAGGGACCAAATGCTTCCTGTCAGAAGGCCTGGAGGCGACCATCACTTTAGACAGGGTCGTGAAAAAACCACTGTGTCGTGAGGTCTGAGGGGAGGAGTAGAAGCCCGAGACAGATATTGAAGGGAAGCCGAAGAGGCAGCAAGCAAAGCACAAGGGCTGGGATTTGAGGGGAGCGCATTTACTACTGGCTGAACTTGTTACTGTTTCAGTGCAGTTAGCTCCTGTCTGTCACTCTCAATAAAAGTGTTATTGATTAGCATGTGACTTTATTGTAGGGAGCTGGCCAGGAGCCAAGGTGGAAGGACTCCAGAGGGAAAAGAGGACGACTGAGCCGGCAGGGAGGGGGGGGGGAAGGGGGGGCAGAGGAGGAGGAAAAAGGAAGCTTGGAAACATAAAATCTTGAAAAGAGTAATTAATTCTGATCGTTACAGCAATCTATCCAGATTTTCAAGAATATTATAAAACACTTGCCTGTACCCCTCCTATTAGCATTCACACTGGGGAGGGATCCTGGGGAGAATGGATCAGCTGAGAATGCCAGTGCCCTGGGGAAGGACTCCAGCTCAGAGAAAGAAGGATTGTTTTGGCTGCTCATTTCAGACCAATCCTGTGCCCAGGTCCCTGGAAAACCAAGGAGGATGGAGGCATGGCCCTTCAGGAGAGATGCATGGTCCCTTAGCCCACCTCCACTGCTGTTCCCTTGAGGGTATACCAAAAGAAAGGGCAGATGGCCTGCAAATCATTCTGAAAGTGAGAAACTGTTACTATCACTTGCAGCTTGACTGGAAAAGGAAAAAAAAATACAAAAAGGAAATCCCTACAGAAAAAAATTCAGTGTAGAAATTGAAGGGCAGAAAATTTATACCTTTTACATTAAATTAGAAATAAGCTTTATTTTTAAAAAATCAACATTTTCTCTGAAATGTTTCGTTCTAATTGCTTTCTTTGGGAAAGTTTTCTTTAAAACCTGCATCATTAACCACAGAATCAAATTTTTCATGAAAAAAAATTAACTTTTTTCCCCTCCACCTGCAAACTACTTCCTTACTTCAACTGGCTTTGCAAAGTCATCTGGAGCTCCTAGGAAGAACATAAATGGGGAATAGGAATAGTAGTGAAAGATTATTCATTTAACTACATGACAAAAGATACTCCATCATTATCAAATAAGTCTTGGTCTACCATTTAGAAAGAGAAGAAATAAAATTTTGATTAGATGACTGATGGGTTTCCTATTTATGTATCTCAAAGACTTCTCCCAGTTCCCACCTTTAGGCTGGCCCACCTTCCAGCAGGCTGTGCACTGCCTGCTTGGAGGCTCACAGGATGGAGCAGCTGTGGAGTTCTGATGGGAATGACTGGAGCTTTGTTCAGGAAGCTCAGCACAGGAGAGCAGACAGTGCTGAAGGCTGGAGCCAGGGATGCTGACAGGCCTGCAGGACCAGACTTGTTCACTGTATACTCAGAATTTAAAGCATGCTTGTTCGGTGCATTTGCTTTCCAGAGAATAAAAATAAGCATGCTCCTGATGTACATGAGACATGTTCTGGCAGTACAAATCCAGATACCAACAGGGACTTAATACACCGGACTTTGATAAAACAACCACCATAAAAGCACAACTCTTCACTTTCCCCTTTTAAGACTCAACTCTTGTATTTGATTTGGTTGTTGCCACACACTAATTTCAAGGCTATCAATGCCCTGACCTTTTGTTTCCCTCCATTTCCTCTCCTCTTTAATGAAAATCTCTCCGGACACCCCTCCTTCCGAAAACACACAAGTTTTCTATACTAGCTGTCCAGCCACTGTCACAGGACATCGCTGGGATAGCAGGCTGGTTCAGTGACCAGGTGTGGTGCCAGTTGTTCTGGAGGGCTGTGACAATGGCACTGGTACCTGACTTCCTGCCAGGACTATGAAGATGTAGCCAGGCAGCTTGTACCCTGAACTGAATCAGCATTGGCTGCATTCTCTGGTTGTGTATGGCAACTTTATGGCAGCATTAATAGAGCATTAACTCTGCCACAATATCAACAATCACTGGAAGCTTCAATCCTCAAACCATGTGGAGCATGGAACTTGGAACCACATGGAACCAAGCCACATGGAACTTGGTTGTCACATCTGTCCCTTCCCTCCTCCCCAGCACACCTTCCCCTGTGACCTTTGCTACCTCCCTCCCTCCAGACTGGCAGCAATGAAGTGACTCCATTAAACCATGGGCCCAGATGGCTTTCTCCTTTCTCTGAGTCCATCTGTGGCCACACTCTGCCAAGCAGGACATTTCCCTGCGGCTCCCTTCACTTGCCTCAACATAGGTTTTTGGTGCCATTTGGGATGCCTTGGGGTGCACAAGACATCTGCACAGAAATGGCAGATATGACCCAGGACTACAGGAGACCTGTGCCCATCTGCACCAGTGGCAGGAAGCCAGGCAGAACACCAGACATCTTTTAAAGCAAGAGAGTCGAACACCTAACTCTGCTTCCAGCAAGCAAGCTGGGGTTTTGGTGTAGGGTGGTTATTAGATGTTATTGGGAGCAAGGACAAAGGATTTCTGTTGATATCTACTTGACCTTGCCTTCCCAGCAGCAAGATCAGGAGAGAGTTTCTAGAATATTTTTCCAGCAAAGAGCAGGTAAATATCTGGCACCGTGTGCTAAAAATGAAAGACACAGTTACGTAGGGGAAGAAATCTACAGATTCCCCCGCATGTTATCCTCTTTCTTCTCTTTGCACTATCTGAGCCATGATTATGGGGAAAGGGTACTGGAGAGAAGGGAAGATTTTCTCAGAGAAGTCCCAAATGACAATATGAGTAACTTGCTTGAATGCCTTTTTCTGCCTCCCATTTCTCCCCAGTACTTCCCTCTCTAATACCTGCTTTTTATATTTATATTTTTATTTCTATTCCCTGTTTCCCCCACTGCTGCCAGCTCTTAGCTTCATTTACTAGTTTTGATTGCATGTTATTTACTTAGCACCTGTTGATTTGTGCCCCCAGGGCCTCTCTGTTTTAAGCAAAGAGAATGCATATGATTTTAAATGAACGTAATTTTATAGAAGAAAGGAAACAATCACTGCAACTTCCTTCTCACTAGGAAAAAAACAAAAGATGTTTCAGCAATTGGTCACAGCTGAGCTGATCCCATAATGGTGACCACAGAAAGGGTCAGGGTAGGAATGAAAGGAAATCACAACATATGGAACACGTCATCGTGTGTGTCATAGGTCTACTCAACTTACAGTGCCCTTTAAAATGTCCATGACAAGGACATGCCCTTTTGTCCATGTCCTGACCACAGACAAAACTCAGCTATTCCATGTGAGGTATCCTCCTTATCCTCCTCTCAGCAGAGCCATGAAGCATACAGAGTTGTACTTTGGAAACAAAACAGACTTGGGAAAGTAGGAGGCCAATAAACTCGCACAGATATCGCAAGGTTCTGAACTAACTAGAGGTCCTAACGTGTTCCCAGCAAAAAACACAGGAAATACTACATTCCAGCATATGATAAGGGTTTACTCCCACTTGGATACTGGTATGACTGTCAGCCTCAGTATGCCTCCTCCATCAGCACAATGACTTGCTGACCACTCCGCAGCCAGCACTGCCTTCATGCTGAACCATTCCTGGGGCAAACATCCTACGGCCAGCTAAGAAACGGCAAGAGGGTCTAATTCCTTCACTGCCCAAGAGCAGGGCTTAGCCAAAGTCTTTATCAGAAAAATCAGATCAGGACCTTAGCCATTTTCTCACTTTTTATGCTACTTACAAATTAAGTTACAACATATTTCTCAAAGAATCATCCAACCATTTATTAAGCAGGTAATCTACTCTGAACACATATTAACCCATGGCATGTATTAAGACAGCTTACTTCTAGTATGGTTGAGGTTTGGGTTTTTTGGTTTTTTTTTTTTTTTTGTTTTTTTGTTTTTTTGTTGTTTTTTTTTTTTTTGTAGAGACAAAAGAAAATCTGCCAAGCAATTGGATTTTTCTTCTTTTTTAACTATAAAGGTAAAACATCTCCGGAAGTAAAAGCCCTAGAAACACAGCAGCTTTTCCGCGTCCCTTTCTCTCCTTGCTCATTGTCTCTGGGAGGCCTGAGCTGTTCACAAAATGGCAGGCTGACTCAGTGCCCTGGACTAGTCTTAAATACTGACATCCCTTTAAGTCTATCAGTTTATGATGCCATCTGATGTAGTAGGTCATTAGTCACTTAAGTCACATGGTATTTGCACTGTCCCCTTATTGGATGATCGATGCTTTAAACAAAACATGAAAATGTCAAGTTATTTCATTATATTGTGCGTGGTTTTTCTAATGTTGCTCATTAGAATTTTGGCCAGAGATGTGTATAAGCTTTTAGGACTCATTTCACAGGCAGTCAAACACTTTTCCATACTTTCTGACAGCAAAAGAGAGGCCATTTCCCCCATTTATAGCAAAATTAAGTGTATAAGCATAACTTAGTACTACTGTAGATATTTTCTTTTTGTAGACCGGCTTTTCCAGTTGTGTAGAAACAAGAATTGCAGAGGCACTAAAAATGGAATCAAGTTCAAAGACCAAGATGTATGTGCTTCTGACAGCACACTTTGATTCTCAGCATTGGGTCATCATAATCGACCCCTTGGTGTTCACTTGAAATCCTCTCTTTTTAATCCATGCTCTTTCCTTTCCCAAGATGCAGAGTTTTACAGGCAGAATATTCAGGAGCACACAGCACTGGCTTATCTTTGACTTCACTGTGAGCACACACATGCCAGTTGCAAATGTTTTTAAAACCTTTCCCAAAGTCATCATCACCTTATACCCTTTCCTACTACTTGAGCTTCTCACCGCTCTTAATCCTTCCCTACCACCTTACAGGTTACTTTCCTGCAGAACTTTCTTAGTCAAACTCAACTTATGATTTCATTCACACCAGAAGAAACCATTACAAAAAGACAGTCATGAAGCAGCTATGCAGGGTACAAGGAAGTACTTCTGTTTCTGAAAGCACATGGAAAGTGGTTCTTAGTTCTCAGCTGACAAGAACCACTTGAAACACCAACACATGCTCCATTCACCACTGGACCAGAAGATGCCCCACAGAGGAACAGTAGCTCACTGATAACAGGAAAAAGACAGGAAAAAACGCTCTGAGAGAGGGAAAGGAGGAGCTGCATGGAATAAAGTGTTCTCTGCCACCTTGTAGATGGAGTGTTCAGAGCAGAACTTAAGCCTGCAGTGAGCAGACTGCCATGCACACACTGACTGTCCACAAGGTGAAATGATATTGAAGAGGCATTTCCATTGTGAAGACTTTCTGAAAGGTCTGCTGGATCCGATGGGAAGAACATTTTTCAAAGAGATTCAGACAACAAACTGTGCTTTCCACAATAAAAATACCCATTAAGCTCCATTATGGTTATTTTTATTGAAGCTAGTCTAGACATTCAAGTACAATTTTTATTAATCTCCAGATAAATAGAGATCTAGATAAAGATGGAGCCACTGCTGCTGTGTAGGGTCAGACTTCATAACAGCCCAGTCATTATCCTATCTCCAACAGCAACCAGAACACAATAAGCATTCAAGCTTCCCTCATTCCCAAATGTCCTGTGACTCATACTCTGCCTCACTGTGTTAAACAGTTCCTCAGCAATTTTTTTTCCATTAAACCATTTAATACTTGGAAATAAAAAATGAGAAAATTTGGCTTATTCTTCCGTTGATGAAATGAATCTCACTTGAAAGCTTGTTTTATTCTAATTTCCAATCTGCCCAAGATCTTTCGAGTCTATCTAATCCTAAAATACCAAACACTTTAAGAATTCTTTTTAAATAGTTTTCAGAAATTGGAAACAGTCAGCAGTTTCTCCCAAGGATAGTACAAGCTTGAAGATGTCCTGGGCTTTTAAACAAACACAAATTATGAGGTTTAAGCTTCAAACAAGTCCTTCCAGCCAACTCTGAACCCTTTCAGGTTTGGAAATTATTGTCTCTAGCAGCTCTCTTGGCAGAGAAAGAACTGAAACCATGATCCCACCCTGGCCTGCATTTTCTTGTCTTGTGCTGGTAATGAATTGGTACAGTGAAAAGGTAATTTCTGAACCTGACAGATCCATGAGATGGAAGCTTCTGATTCTGGAAAGAGCTAGAAACTTTTCAGGCTTGGCTGAAACCTCAGCCTGGCTGTTTCTGGAGAAACTGGACAAGCTCATTTAGGATTGATGCTGAGGTTAAGAAATCTATCATGTTTTATTGTTCCTGCTGATGTATGACATGCCATCCTTCATCTCTTTGTAATGCAGAGTGCCTGCATGTTGGCTCACATTATACTGTCAGCTTCACTTTTACTCCCTCCTCCCCCAACTCCATTTGGTCTGTTCATGCTAAAAATAACATCAAGATTCATGACTGTGAAAGGGATGGGCGCCAGAGAGAGGAAAACTTGCTGACTTAAAGACTCGTGGCCATACTTACCACCTTCTACTGCTAGCCTGGATCGCCTCTATTCGAGGAACTTCATTTCTGACTCTGGAAATTGGGAGGCAAAGTCACAAACTTGAGGAGATTGTCCATTATTTATATTAAAATCTTTTCAGCAATGCAGGGCAAGGGACAGATTGACACTTTCAGGCATTCCAGGCTCCTGTCTTCTCTGTGATGTGATCAAAGGCTGTTGAGTGGGTTTAATGTGTGGCTTATTCAGGAAAGGACACCAAAGCCCAAAGAAAAGTTCTGCACCTTCATTTTAAGGCTCTGTGAGGTTTGCACCAGGTCTTGGACACCCTCCATGTGCATGGTCCATCTCTGTTTGGAAGCCTGACAGACAGCTCTTGCTTTCCAGACAGTAAGCACATGCTTGCAGGGAAGAAAGGAGATTAAGCAAAAGTATGTACAAGGAATTTGTTCTGCTAATCAAGTAGCAGATGTCTGCTCTCTGAACTTAAAACAAAAGCTTGCCCTGTTGTGGTATTCAGGGGCTCCAGGCCACTGGAGATGTGCTTTCCCAGTAATATTTCTAATGCTGCTCATCTCAAGACATTTAAGAGCCTGGGGGCTTTCTCTTCAGTTATTGTTCTTTTCTAAAATCAGAGGTCTTTTCTTTCTTAAAGCGCAGCTACAGTGTCATGATGTCCTAATTTGTATAATTGCTGTCTATCCTAAAGTTTCCCCTGCAGTTTCAATTACATGTCTCACTTCAATTAAACTCTTAATTCTTGTCCCAAACTGGCATACAGCATGACTAACAGTCATGGTTATCCTGCTCTACCCCAAAGCTGCCTGCACTGTCCTAGTGGGATGGCTGAATAGAAAACAGTTTGAAGCCACCTGGGATAAAATGCATTTGAAGAAATGTCAAACATTGACTCTGAGCTACTCTCACCTTTGTTTTGCATCTGGAGGAACACAGTTTGAACCAGAAAAATTTAAAGGAAATTTCAAGCTCAAGGTTTGAACCAGAGAGTTAAGGGAGAGCAGCAAAAATTGAATACCCTGCCCGGCTTCCTGGGTAAAGGAATGAAGAGGTGAAAGGCTAGTTTGAGGGGGCTGAAGATCCTCTAGAAGGTGTCCAGGGGGTAAAACCATGCACTTCAAACACTGCAAGAGGGAGATAGAGGAGAGGGCTGGGGTAGGGTTTGCCACACAGGCAGTAGGGCCTGTTCCATAAAGCAGCTTGTCGTGTAAACAAGATGTACCTTTGACATCCTCCCCTTCAGGGCACCAAGGCATGAAGCAGGCGATGTATTTCAAGCCAAACAGGTGATTTGTAGGTGCTAAGTGTTCATAAAGACAAGATTAAAGAGCTCTCTGATAGCAGGGCAGTAAATCATTCCCCACCTGCAGAGCTGAGTGCCGGGCACGGGCACGGATGCTCCTCCGACCCTGATTAAATAAAGGATGGCTCAGCAAGATGGGGGCTAAAGTTAGCTGACAGCTCATGAGTGAACTGGTGTCTTGCCTACTGCTGTTGCAACTGATGGCTAATTTTCTCCCAAAGGAACCTTTGCAAAGCCTGGTAATTAAAACTGGTGGAAGGCAAACAGGCTCATGGGAAGGCAGACCCATCTGTCCACTATCCCCCAACCATGCATGTCCCCTGACTGACAGCCTGCGTGGGTCAAAGCTGCTCCTGGGTGAATAAAATCCCAAGGCCTGGTGCTTTCACTTGCTCCAGTGAAAGAAAGCTACAAATAAATATCTAACAGGTTTATATCCAGCATGCAACAAACCCTGATAAGCTCCAGGTGTCCTGGAGTGTGTTGGGGATCAAATACACATAAATATATATGTGAGCATATATATACACATCCCCAAAACACCCTTATGTTTTCACAGTATCCCAGGCTCTCCCCTGAGAATCATGCTTTCCTTTTCCCAGTCAGATGTGTGTGAAAATAATTATCTGGGTGTTACAACCTGGGAAGTGATGGCCCAGAGGAGGGAGCTTTTTCAGTCAAAGATGCAGAGTTTGATGGCAGAGCAGGTAACAGAACCCAGGCAGCATCAACTCCCAAGTCTCCTTCTTAACCAAGCACATGTTTAGACTAAAGAAGCAGGTTTTGTTTTAAATTACCTATTTGACTAGCCTAGATAGGACCCAAAAGAACTTAATGGAAGGGAAGCTTAATGGGACCTCATTAGATTGTTATAACATTTTTTCTGCACTGTGCTATTAGCTCTTTAAAATAGATTATCGGAAAGAACACACTTCACAGATTTAAATTACTTGTGGCTTTTGCCTTACCTGAGTTATTTCTTTTACTTTTTATTCATCTGGAGTTTTCAGGCTAGCTTGGTGAGATATTTCTTTCCCATTTCTAGATTTACAGATACTTGTAGGAAGCTGGCTCAATCGGGTTGTTAGTGACTCTACTCAACCCTAATTTAAAAAATAATTTTAATTGATGGATTCAAATTTTGGAACATTTTGCTGTAAAACTAAGCAAAAGAGGGGGTTTTTTTCTAAACTATTTTTTAAAGGGACAACATGCTAACAACAAGATAGGCAGTCTAGGGTATTTTTTGGAGTTTCCCCCATTTTGCCATTGTATTGACCTAGTTATATTCAAAGATCACTCAAGTCCCAGAGTTAGTCTTGAGTTGCATTTACAGTAGAAACATTCTGTAAACTTGGGTGTGCTCAGTTTTGCCCCAGTATAAGGAAGGAAATACAGTGCAAGAAAGATCTGGAGCATTGGATAGTCATGATCAAGTGCTTTACCTCCAGCCAAGCTCTAAAATTGACCATGTAGCTTTGTTACAAAAGCTTTGGCACTGAACTGTGGGCCAAGAATGGAAGTGGCTCCACTTTGACTTAAAGGGCAAGTATTGCCTTCATGTGTTCCAGGCATAGCTCAAAGGTACAATCAATAGAAAGGTTAAAATAGATGATGGGGAGATCCAAAACTGAGAAGTCCCATATGGTTGCTTTTCCTGAAAGATGTCTGCTTGTTTTGATGCTCATCCAACTACTTAACTATCTGCACTGATAAAAACAACCCACAATAAAGGCAGCTGCTGCCTCACAGCTCATGATGTTCTACGTTCAGCATCCTGTGTCCACTTTCATGAAGCAGATCAAGAGCGCATGCTGAAGCACTACGTGTATTTTTTTTTGCCCCAGTATCTCCTGTTTTTCACATTACAATTAAATTAATTTCCCTACAGGAACAGTATTTTCATGTTTTAGAAACTTTCCAAGCCAGTTTTCTTCTACACTGTCCCATTCAAAATACTGCCTCACTTTATGATTAGGGAAAATAGGTTCAGTTTCCTTTGCATCTGTCTCTTCATTGATCCATGTCCTGGTTTTGGCTGGGGGAGAGTTAATTTTCTTCTCAGTGAAGGATATGGGGGTTTATTTTGAATTTGTGCAGAGCAGAGTAGTAAAATATAGTGATGTTTTTATTATTGCTGGGCAGGGCTTAGAGACAAGTCCTTTTCTCCTTTTTGCACTGCTGTGCTGCCTGGAGACTGGGGGTGCCCAGGAAACTGGGAGGAGACACATTTGGGGCAGGTGACCCAAACTGACCAGAGGGATATTCCTTTCCCTATGACATCATGTTCAGTATATAAAGCTGAAGGAAGAAAGAAGAAGGGAAGAACATTTGTAGTGATGGTATTTATTTTCCCAAGTAACTGTTACACGTGATGGGACTGCTCTACTGGCGATAGCTGAACACCTGCCAGCCCATGGGAATGGTAATTTAATTCTTTGCTTTGCTTGTATGGGCAGTTTTTGCTTTCCCTGTTAAATTGTCTTTATCTAACCTACAAGTTTTCCAGCTTTTGCCCTTCAATTCTCTCCCCCATCCTGCTGGTGGGGGAGTGAGTGAGCAGCTGCCTGAGGTTAAACCAATATCCTGAGACTCTGCTTTTACAGTGTGGTGCACTCCAGAATAACTTCAGATTTCACTAATGCTGGGATTTCACTGGTTGAACCCACTTTTTACATATACAGGCACAAACTTGTAGGCAGGGCTATGGCAAGGAGCCTTGGCTGTGAAGGGAGTTACTGTACAAAAGAAAATGGTTGAACTCTTTTCATGCCCACCTCACCAACGTGCTGTTTCATCCCATCAACCTTCCCATGCCCAGCCCCTGCTTGAAAAAAAAGGCCTGCATTAAGTTATGGACCACATTTTGATATTAGACCATCAGCTGACTGCTTCACCGTGCCTCAGATGTAGAACTTGATAGCCACCACAATTTGATATCAAGTCAATATTTGCCACATTCCAGTCTTTTTTAAGCGGACTACTCCTCCTTGCTCAAAGTGAGCTGGGCTGCACCTGCACTAGATTCTTGTCCCTCTCTAATTAACCAATTGTTTTATTCTACCCAAATATGGAAAAACATTAGTGTATGGACACAACCCAGATGTTTGCTCCCCAGTGTAAGTATTGGTGTTTTACCACGTGCTGGTGATAAGGTCTGAATCCTGAAAGAGTCCTTGGGTCTTTTTGAGCTATGGCAGCATTCACTGCCTGAGAGCTGTCAGCTGTTTACATTCCTCCTCCCGTTTTTACATGGGTTAATTTAAACATTCTAGTTTAGGATGAGGAAAGGCAGGGATAAAACCAGATGACACCAGAGGTATAGAGTGAAGGTCCTTACAGTGAGATGGATACCCAATCCCTGGAAGTGTTCAAGGCCATGTTGGATTGGGCTTTGAGCAACCTGGTTTAATGGAAAGTTCCTTGTCCATAGCATGTCTGTTTCTAGCTGAAATGAGAAGACTAAAAGTCCCTTCCAACCCAAATCATTCTATGGTTCTGTGGGCAAACTCAGGCCATGAGTCCCTCTGGACAACTCCTCCCAAAGGCACCCAAGGCATTCAAACACCCATTGGGCCCCCATCCATGGGCTGTAGAAGCCAAAGGGAGCCTTGCATTTAGTGGTTGAACAATGTGTCTTCAGGAAGCTACACAGATACCTTCTGAAAAATAGATTTTCCCCTGTACCCAGAGGAAGGAGAGATTGCAGGGAGTAAGCCACAAACCTGCAGCTGGGAAAGAGCAAGAAGAAAAGGCAGCTGGGTTCAGTGCCTTTCCCTGCCAAACCCTTGGCTTCCCCATGCTTTGTCTGTGCAGCAGTGAGGAGAGCATTCCCCCCTTTCTATGAGGGCCAGGCAGATTAATGTCTCAGAAACTACAAAGGGTTTTTTGCTTGTGGTATTAGCAGGGACCACCTACGTATCTTGGACAGTTCCCTGGAAAGCCGTGCCGTGGGCCGGAGCAGCACGCCTGCCTCCCTGTTCCGCGCCTCTCGCTGCCACCCCTGTGCCTGCCACCCTTGCCAGCTGCCACCGCCGAACGTGGCACCGCCTGTGCCAGGAACGACGATCCCTGAGCAGAGCTGCCCAAGCACTGCCAGTCCCTCAATCCTGCTCAGCTCCCTGTGTCTCTCCCGGTGATTTACGTATCTCTGCAATGTTATTTATCAACTGCTCTATAATTAATCAGACGCAGAGCTTGGCAGCACTAAATGAGCAGCCTGTCTCCAGCGCTGCCACTGCCACCAGCCCCCTCCCCTGCCAGCTACCATGCTTTATCACGCACCACAGCGCTGGAGCCTGCCTTCAGCCGCTCCTCATAATAGCAGCCAGGGGGGCTTTTCAAATGATCTCATCTCACCGGGAGAGCAGGCACTCATCCTGCCAGACTGGCAGGAAGGGAGGAATTAGCATACAGGTAAATGCCAGCTTCCTGCCGGTTATCCCACCAGCCACCTGGCTAAAGAGCTGCAGTCGCTCTGAGATTAAATATCGTGCTGTTCCTTGCTTCCTGACCTCTTCCTGCCCCTGCCACCCTAGCCTCAAATCTCTCTCCTTTCTGTCAGGTTGCTGTCTCTTGTTTTTTTCCCTTTGCATCTTGTCCCAACATCCTTCTTTGCTCTTCCTTCTTCACCTTCCAATGTGTTTTTCTCATGTTGCTTTCTTGAGCTCACCCACTCTTACTGCTGCTCCCTTTCTTCCCAGTTCCCCTCTCACATAAGCCCCAGATCAAGTAGTCTGTGCAAATCAAATTACACTGTGTTGTTTTCATGAGCAAAAGCATAAGAGGAACCTGGACTCCAGAAGTCCTTCAGCTCAAATCTATCAGATATAAAGACCACAGATCCTAATCCAATAAGAACATTTTGGCTCTGCCTCAGATTAAAAAGCAAGGCTCAGGAGACATGGGTTATGTTCCTAGATATGGTGTTTGTGGACATACATGCTATTAGCAAGACACACTGCACCTCAATTTACCTGTCATTAAAATATAGAGGACAGAGATGCTAACTGACCCAAACTGATACAGTGTCCAGGCTTGTGAAAGTTATCACACACTCAGGGTTAAAGTGGAAGGCTTCAGAGATTGTCTAGAAATTTAAAATCTCTCTCCCTTTTTATTCAGTATGGAGGCTTGTATTGAACACACACTTTTCTGAACCAACCTGTGGGAAACCAAGGTTTCCCACATAACATTAGGAAAACTTGGCTTGACTGTAACCTTATTGCTGCTCTTTTCATGCTAAGGTCCCCCTGTGGGGGGAACCTTAAAAAAGCTCCTGCAGGAGTGAGCAGACACAGTGAAGTCTTCACAGAGAACTTGGGCACTGAACAAGCCCTCCACTGGCAAAGGCATCACCTGTGAGTGATGACTGTGCAGCATATCTTGGTTTCTCACATCCTCTTTCCCCAAAAACACTGGGAACATGGATGATTCTTAGACTTCAGCTGAGTGCCTCAGGCTTCTTAACTCTCCCCACACTAGCAGGCTGCCTAACTAGCTTATAATGACCACTCACTCTTCTGAAATGAACCACCCTTTGTGACTGAGGTGAGCTCTTCAGACAAACAGGGCAAAGGAAGAGAAGCATCAGCTTTGTCCCAGTGCAAAATAACAACATAAAACTGGCAGTCTCTGACACATGACAGCTTTGCAAAAAGGAAGAGACCTGAGCAAGGGACTCAAACCTAACCATCACCAATTAATATGAGTCCTCTCTGTTGGCCCATTGCACGTAAGTAAAACAGGACTGACATTAGTCAGGCATACCCAGATATTGAGCACAAGAGGTAATTTGAGGGCAGATGAGAATTCTGGTGTATCCACTTGCCCATGCTTTTCATGCTAGAAAGCATTGCTTTTATCCTGCACGAAGAATGGAGGTGGGAAGCAAGACACAAAAGGAAAAAAATTGAATAATCTAGTGCAAAATTTCATTTATTTATTTATTTAAAAGCAGATGGGGTATAATGGAAAAAACAAGACAGATTAGAAGGAGAGGAAAGAGTAGTAAGGAAGGCAAGCTGTAGAAAATTGAGGTAATAGGAAATAAGGCAGATACAGAGAGATGTAGAAAAGCCCTGCTGAAAACCTTTATTTGAGCTCTGCTGTGCAGATGCTTAGCAGAATTTTTGCTGCCAATGATGGGATGTTTCTGTTTCTCATGGATTTCTAGCTAACAGATTTATATTTTCCCTTTGGCTGAGGGGATGGAGTGTGTGTAAAATGTCAGTATTGCACCTCCTTGGAGCTTTCTCTCTTTCTCTGCAAGACTGCTGTTCTTTCAGGGCACTCTTGGAAAGGGTGCAAAAACAGCAGTTTAAAAAGCATTAAAGAAATGTAGTTGGTCCTAAAAGTCTTAGGTGGAAGGAACATTATCCAAAAAGAGAACTAATTATTTGGTGGATTAAGGCCACTGGTTGGGTTTGCAGAGTTAGCAGATGGACAAGAATGCAGTGGAGATCTTTTTCAGGATGGATGGCATGGTGAGAACATCTGTCTGCTGCAAGCAGGAATATGTTCCTGGTCCACTTGGTCTCAAAAGCCGAAGTGCAACCTCCTACTTGGACACAACTCACAGAAACCAAAACTGCATTGAGGGGCTTTTTTATGTTGTGAGATCAAAAGGCTGGGACTTGGCTTTGCAGAAGGGGTTTGGATGAGCCTCACAGTGTTGCAGACTGAGAACTGCTTAGATAGAGCTATAAAAGTAATTGCTAAAAAGACATTACCTTACAAAACCTTTGCCATCAGATTATGAGTTTGACTCCCGTGCATTCTGGTGGCACATTAAAATCATTACCATTTGCATCTGACCACTGTGTGGTGGTCTCTGTGTGAAGGAAGGTTTGTGGCCCTCAGCCATATCCCATTGAGCACATTTAAATCACTAGGAGCACGGAGTGTAAGGATAGCTGATCCTGTTCCACCAGACTGAAGTCAGTGCAAACCGGCACAAATGGGAAATCTACCCTACATGAACTCACAGGGGCTGGGGCAGATCCATCCACGGAAAAACATGAAGTTCTACTCCTTAACTATGCAGTGATCAGGATTAAATAAACAGCCCTAGACACACCTGTTCCTATAGTTGAAGTCTGTCATGTCAGTTAGAAAAACACATTATATTCCACCATAGCCCAGCAACTGGAGCTTCAAGTATTCCCAGAAGGGTCATCCTGCACTTGACATGTGACAAAGAACATGGAAAAACCACTGGAGAAAGAGAAAACCATGGTGTGTTCCTTGGAGCAGAGAGGGTCTAAGTCCTTGGAAGCTTCTAAGTGAGAATTGCCAGAGTGCAGGCCAAAAAGCAGGAGAAAAAACCAGTGGACATCTGATTTCTGTCCGTGCTGTCACACATAAACACACTTTCTGGTAGGAGCCAATGCAGGGCAGCAGCAGCACTGCCACACAAAGATCAGTGCCACACTGAGTGCAGACACAGCTCAGCTCTGGGCAGCAGTCAGTCCCCAGCAGCACGGTGCTTAAGTTGGGCCACTTGACCCTGCTGGGAGCCAGCATGGCAAAACTATGCCCACAAGGATTTGAACTCCATTGATCTTCAAAGTAACGAGTAACAAGCATTCATTTTGCAAGGAAAAGGGCAAAGAGAGGGGGGAAAAGGCACACACATGGCATGGAGGGACCATGGCAGGCCATCCCAAGCAGCTGCATGTGTCCTGTTTCCAGTACTCCCACCATGTTGTTGCCCTGATTCTTGCAGCACATCTGCTGCCCTCACATCCCTGCAACAGCCATTTCCCCAGTGGGCCCAGACACATCACAACTTTTTAGCAGCCCAAAGGACAAGGCAGAGGAGGACTGTCTGAAAATGACAAACAGAATTATCCTGGTGTTATGCGGGGCAGCAGTTGGAGCTAGCACTGCTATTTACAAGGGATGCAGCTTGCAAAAAGCAAACATCCCTCCATGGCCCCCGGGGTCTCTGCTCTAACTAACATGTCGTGTGACACTGAAGGCAGATAATTAATCTCCCATCACAGCACCTGTCTGCACCACCCTTTTCCCTTATCTAATATCTTTGTCCCTGTCCCTCCCTTTACCGACACCATTTACAGCAAGGGGGAGTGAGGTTTATCACTGCCACCTATTGGCATTTGCCCTACGGGAAGAACAGGAGGACATGGCAACACTGCACAAAACCATCACCACTTCTCCATGTTGATTCTTCCTGTAAACCTGAATACACTTTGATGGCCAGGGCACAAAAACACAGCACATATTTTGGAGGGGGCTGTAAACTAGTTATGAGCAAAGCTGCATTAGCAACAGTCCCCTTGTTAGCAGTTTTGGGGTTGGTGGGTTGGTTTTTGTTTTGTTGGGGTTTTTGGTTTGGTTTTGCATTTTGGTTTATTGTTGTTTCTTTTTTTCCCTCTTTTTCACTTGTAGGACTTAAAACCAGAACTGCACTCTTCCATGTGGATATAGCAACTCATCTGGAGCCAGATCTTTTGCTATGATGTGGCATTATGTGTTTTGGACATACTCTGCAGGTCCTTATAATCTCTGAAGAGCTTTCCCCTCAGTACTGGAACCCAGTCTTATAGGGCACTCTGGGAGCATTCATGTTGAACTAAATTTGGGATATCTGGCTCAGTTCTGTATTAAGGTCAACTTTACTTAGCTCCAGCCATCCAGGCGAAAGGTCTGTTTTCCTGCTGGGTTCTATAACACACATACAGGCACAATGCAGAAAGCATTTTAAGTTTTCAACTAAATCTACCTCCTGCTTTGAAGCTCAAAAGGTCAGACTCGAGGTGGGGTTTGACACCAGCACTGGAATAGAGAAGAGACAGGAGGAGCATTGCTGGTCAAAAGCTAGGGGCATTGACAGAGCTGTGTCTGGGGAGCTCTGAACTGAAATACCAGGAGGGCTGCAGGGCAGATGGGGGGCACTGGCAGACTTGTCTAGATGGGCAAAGCTTGTTTGCTTTACACAGAACATGCCTGGATGCAGTCCCTGATGCAAGTCCCTCCTTTAATAAAAATCAGAGCTCTACTCTGATAAAGCAGCTGAAGAGAAGGCCATTCCTTGTTCTCTAAAGCTGACCTTTCCCTTTCCCCAGCATAGTTAGATCCCTTACAAGATTTGGTACATTTAAGAAGAATTTTTTAAAAACATTTTTACAAACATGTTCTGCATGACCGCTTCCACTAATCCTGCCGACAGGGGCGATCAATGCCTTTAAAGGAGATTTGTGGAAACCACAAAGAGTCAAATGCTGCCACTATGGAGATAAATGCCCCTTCAGTTCCTCAGCTGACACTCACCACAACACACCTCCTCTGGGGAAGGTTTTGTTCCAGACTCAACTTATTATTAAGGTGGGGCAGAAGTTCAGGAGTGGCTCACTAAGAACTGCTCCCCACCTGGCTTAATTTCTCACTAGAAAGAACTGTGCTTAAAGCACAGCTACAGCACCCTCTTACACTATGCTGGATTATTAATTCAACATCGATCCAGAGGAAACACACTCCACTTCCTACAGCACCCTGCTTTTGAAGGTAACCCATTCTCTCTATCGACCAGACTGAAGGTTGCTTAAATTAGCAAGAATAAATAAAACCTCAACTCCACTGAATAGCAAAGAGATTTGAAAAAAAATTTCCATTCTTTTTTTTTTTTCATCCAAGATCAGGATTTTAGTAAACTGTCCCTGATTATCTCTTTACATGTGAAACATTTTTACCCATCTCTTTTTTTGAGTCAATGCAGGCAGCAAGTCATCTGGGCAGAGACTCCTGCTCTCAAACCAGATAACAAATCAAGCTATTCAAGATTAAATGCATTACCCTGCTTCCCACTAATTTAAAGGCCAGAGTTCTATAAACTAGTGCCAGATGTTTTAATTAGCAGAAAGCAACAGCATATTCCTGCACAGCATGTTCCAGAAGGGATACTGAAGCGACAAAGTAAAAAACCTCAACATGGAACGAATGCATGTTTCATTATACATCTTTGACTTCTTCCCCTGCACTCTGCCCACAAGCCTGCCTTTGCTAGGACTCATTCCAAAATATTACTTCAAGTAGATTTTGTTTTGTTCTTTACCGTTTCCTGGAAACCTTCGTAAATATATTCCACCGGCGTTTCTCAACTTCCCCTGCTCAATCAATCTTTGTCCCAACCCAAATCTATTTCACTTCATTTGAAGAAACTAACTCTGCCTCCTGATCTAACAGAGACTCCATTAGGGATGCAGCCACAGCACATTTAGCAGTCTCTTTGAACCTGTGGACACAGCAAGGCAAAAATTAATACTTCACCTAAAAAAGTCATACAGGAGTGTTTCTTACAGGAGGCACATGTAATCCACAGGAGGATGGTGCAATATGATACAGTTGCAGCTCTGTCACTACTCAGCTGATGAGGATCTCAAGATCAAATTTCGTAGAAGACTGGTGTGCTCATGCAGTTATATAACACAAGAGGGATTTCAAGGGACATCACACAGAACAAGAGCAGTTTGGGATGTTTGTTATCAAGATAATACTGCTATGAAAACATGGCTTAGGCATGCTATGTTTGAGAACAGAAAGAGTGACCATTACCTCACAAAAGACCTTATATCTTTTCTCCTGATGTTCCCTACTTTGTCCTCAGCATAAGTTTCTGCATTCCTGTCTCTGCAAAGTTGGGGAGAGGCACTGGAATCCCCCTGATGGCTACTGGACAGGTGCAGTGTGCTTTCTGTTCCAGCACACTGTGGCGTCACACTTGGGGACAGCATTCATACTGTCCACACTTAGCACAGTAGGGAAATATATCTGAATTTAAAATTCACTTATAAAATTCTGTGGGGGATGGCTGTCCCCAAGACAAGGGCTGTCCTCAACACCAATATTATATTGGTTTTTCCACCATCTGTAGGGTTTTGATCATGTTGTTCTCTTCCTTGTAGAAACCATCACAGCTAGGCACGCAGTTTTGAAAATATTGGGCTGATAAAAAGGGAAAGGTATAGAAAAATAATACCCTCACCAATGTATCTGTACTGGAAGAAATGCACAACAAAAAGCCAACACAACTAAAACATTTACCACTTCCTAATACTCAAGTTTGAAGTGAAAAATTAGAAATTACAAAGAAAACACAAGTTCTGGTTAATGTTATCCATTTGGTTTCTGAAATAAGCTTCAGGTAAAATTTGATGGTCAATTGTCACATTGTGTTCTTGGAATTCCAGTTTTGCCCTGCTGCGTCTTTCTAGAAATGCAGTGACCTGGGATAATCTGCATGCTTGTTCCTCTCCTGTCTCTCCTGCTCTTGCCCCTTGTTTGTTCCTTCCTTCATCTCCTTCAGTGGCTTATTTCTGATTTCTCCTGTCCTTTGGAGTTATCAGGAGTAAGACACGAGATTGATTCTCCAGGTCAAACTGTTCCTCATCAATTATAGTAAACAAACCAGGAACGTGTTTTCTAGCCAGTCAGTCTCCTTTCTCTCTCTCACACACACACAGACACACAGATGTCCTTCTACTTCCAAGGAAAACAGGAGCTGAAATGGGTTCATTTGTTATTTTCTCTTTAACGACAACCATAGTCGCATTTCTCCGATTTATCAACTCCTATGGAAAATGGCATTTCTTGGTGAGAAACAATACCAGATATTGATACAAACAGATAGAATTTGAGATACAAGCATCTAAATCCATTTTTTGGCAACTCATATTTATGTATTTCAGGCTTTGGTTTACTTCAGGAGAAAGGATTAGGGGCACATGGAAAGAATAGCAAATCAAGCTGATGACAACTTTTTAACTGGAAAGCCAGTGGCACAGAGGTTGGCTTCCAAAAGGGCTGTGAGGAAATACGTGAAAGAAGGGGAGGAGCAGAATTAAAGAGACGGAGAGAGAGAGAAAAAGAAAGGGAAAAGGTCATTAATTCCTGACCTTCTTTCCTTTTTATTTCCTTAGCTGTTTAGAGCACAGCCTTTTCCCTCAGCAGCTCCCCATGGCTAAAGCCATTGCTGTGAGAAAGTTTTTCACCAGGTAGTCCCCATCTTATTCAGCAGAGGGGTCGATATTCCATCCCTTCAGAGAGAGCTGCACTGGTGCATGAGCCCCTGCAGATGGGTGGCACAAGGCTGTCACAGTGGCTGGGTGGCACAGTGCTGCTGTCATGCAGCCAGCAGCACCCACAGCTTGGTTCTGGCCATGGCTAGCAGGGTGCAGGCAGAGGGTGCTGCTTCTCACTCACGAGCCCTCAGTTCATTTTGGCTTCAGGAGAGCCAAAGGTGGGCCCATTCCATCCCTCCTTTCTCTGAAGGGACACATCCATCTCCAGGGAAAGGGATCTCCTCTCACATTTCAAAAGACCAGCTGTCACAGAGCTGTTGCATCTCTGGTGCTTTCACTGCTGCACCACAAAATCATTGCATTCTCTTTCTGTTCCAACAGCTTCTAGAGGAAATGCCGTTACAAGCACCTTCTTCTAGGACAAGCCAATTTCTACCTTCTCCCTAGTGTCCAATTTTATTTAGAACAAGACCATCTGCATGACCCTGAGAATGTTGATGCCATCACACATAAAACATTACAACACCACAACATGTCTCATGATAGAGCCAAGTCCTTAGATCTTCAGCCTTAAGGAGGTTGTTAAAGATGATAACAGCTTTGTTTTAAAATGTAACTCACATGTGGGATCTAGACACCTTTCTGACAAGGCAATAAGGAGAAGGCAGCACCACTGCACAGCTGAATTCCCTTCTGGAATAAAGAAGGCCAGCAAAGCTCCAAGATCAAAATCATACTGAGTAGTGATAAGCTACAAAGCCACTTTGAAAAAACACATCTCCTTAGATCATCCACAGCCAGAAGTGAACAACCCAAGAAATAACTACCAAATCCCAGCTTTTTCTACCATCACCAGCACTCAGGTGCTGACCATTGCTATGGTCAGACAGCAGACTGTCTGACATCCTCACAACCAAAACTCTCTTCCCCAACCCTAATGATATGCCTCTTTAGTCATTTTTAGGAATTCTTTGGATGTTGGCACTGGCACAAAATACTAGACTCTTGCTGTGGTCTGTCTTGTCTCACAGTGCCTCTGAGTTCTTTCACAATACAAATGCCTGCCTGACTGGTGTATGTACTTCCCATGACAATCAAGCACATGAATTTGAAGGATCACTGTCATCCTTAACAGATGATAGTGATGCTCAAATAAGCTTTGGCTGTTCTTACACATATTAAACTAGTGTGCTATTAAATAAATGCCAAAAGTGAAGGAGGAGATCTGTGAGGCTCCATAACCCTTCTAAATGAAGAAGCTTGTTATAAAACCACAAAGTCTGCGAGAGTAAAACCCTAAAAACTAAACAAGTCCTGACTCCAGACTTTTCCTGAGTTTCACGTCTTTTTTTCCCCCTTTCTTCCTTTCATTAATAATAAAAAAAAAATTAATAAGTGGAATGTTCTGTAGTAACTTTGAAAGAAGTAATTTAATAAAAAAAATTCAGAGTGCCTCAAGTTAATTTAATTCAATCCTAGGCTCATGCTGCTGCCAAATTGCACATTTCAAAACTGCATAGCCAAAGAACTTTAGGTGCCCTCTGAGAATGCCTGAAGTGAAAGGAAAGGCAGAGAAAAAAAGACCCATGAAAGCAAATTAAGGCATATACCTTGTTGGGGGTTGGAGGGAAAAGAGAAGAAAGAGAAGGAAGAGGAAGTTTCAATTAATGTGCAAGTGATTTAGTGCTTAATAACAATAGCTGGGTAGAAGTGTTGCTGGGCATTTATTTAATTATTTAACACCCTTTGAAGGTGGTTAGGTATAGGTCAGGGTGTAGGTTAGGCCAGTCAAGAAGAGGAAAGCTCTTCAGTAAAGAAAACTATTTTGCAAAATGTAAGTACAGCACAACAATTGAGTCCTGAGGGTCAGGGCTTCAAGCAAGAGAAATCAAGACTCTCTGTACTAAATTCTTCCATAGAATGTATTAAGCAGGGTTATGTAGACATTCATTCTGGTACATGATCCAGTCTGGAGACTGAACACACATTGTGGGTCTGATCTGCTTCCACTGAGGCAAAACCACAGCCAAAGCAGGACTGAGTACCGTGAGTTGTTAGCTGGCATCTGAGGTAGCTAAGAACCCACAGTGGACAACTAGTATGCAAGAAAACATCTTAGAAATGTTCAACTGTAATTCAGTGTCCTGATGTCCTACACCAGAAAGAGCCTAGAAATGAAGAAGTAGGATGCAACTTTTGTCCCATAACTTTGCTCTGGAAGAACAATGCATGATACATTACCAATCCAAGATGTTTTTCACCAGTCCTGTCTATCCACACAAGTCCCTAGATCTCACTGTCACCATATTGTCCTATTTCATTTGCAAAAATCTGTACTCTGAAATCTGCCATCTGAGACATAGTCTTTAAGTTAGGAATAGAGTTGCTAGCATGTAGCTTGCTCCATCTCACAACTGCCACAGTTATGCAGACCTCTGTCCTCTCTGCCCCCTGGGCCTCTCTTGGTGTCATCAGTCTCTTTGCAACAGGGCAGGTTTAAGTGTTAAACCCTTCAGAACAGAGAGTGTTGATTATTATAAGTGTGTGCAAACATTCCTCTGTGTCCTCAAGGCTTATGAAAAAGGTTACAACATAACTGCCAGTAATACCAGAGGTCTGGATTTGATGACCCAGAGAGGTCCCATGGAGCCCTACACCCCCAATCACTTGTTTCTGCTATTACTATTGGTTCTAATCTTATTGTTTGCTTACTTACTAGAGCAGGTGAAAGTAAATTCTACTGGCTTTCTTCATGTTCAAGGTTAAAGCAGAGCAGCTCTGCTCGAAAAGCACTACCTCCTAAATATGCAATACAGTTTTGTCCAAAGGCTTTAGACTGTCTGCTATGATTTCCTCTTCAGGAGGATACAAGTTACGCTGGATGTCATTGGAAAGTCAGTACTTTCAACAAGATTTTTGATAAAGCCACATAATTAACAAATGACCTTGATGTTATCATACAAACTGGGCACATTTTCCATTGTAACAAATACCTCAGCTAGTGTCAGAAGATTTTCCAGTGTTCTTTTTGTATATGTGTAAAAATAGATGAACAAAGAGAAATAGAACACTGATTTATATATATATATAAAATATATACATATTTTAAAAATCAGTGCTTCCTAGCTCATACTGTTTCTCTTCCTTTCTTATTTTTTATCTACTTGTTTTCATTTTTTTTACATTTATTTTTATCTTTCACAGTCTACTTCCCCCTATCTTATCTGCTTCTTTAGAAAATTATGATAATGGCCCAAGTTCTTCAAATGTATAGACTTTGATAGGAAATTTCCAGCTACAGCAAAAAAAGGTGCAAACTTGTTCCCAGCTTCACCCATTTTATGCAGTCTTTGCATCTCCTATACTCCACATGATGATGATTTGATTGTAACTTAGAGCTGTCTCTTTTTGAACTATATCAAACTTAATTTTCAGGAACAACCAATATTAATGCAACAGGCTGAGTTTCAGTAAAAAAGATTTATAATACACACACTACTATTTACTGGCTTTTCTAATATTTACTGTGGTATCTGAAAGGGCTTTACGTGCATCTCTGAAGTTATCCCCCCATTTGGCATCTAGGGAGCAGAAGTCCATATCCTCTAAGATAATTAGATACTTAATGATCTACGTGTCTATTTACTTTTTGAGGATCTCAGCTGCAGAGAATATTAAGCGACTTACCCAAATGTCATACAAAAAGGTTGCGGTAGTGTCTTTAAAAAAAAAAAATCACAACAGAACCAGAAACCAATCTCCTAAATCCATATACTTTGTCTTAACTACTATCCTTGTGAATTACACTGTTATATAATGTAATTAGAAGAAAATAGCAAGTTCTATTCTAGGAACTTCTAATCAGCGACAAGCACTGCACTCCTAACGATCTCATTAGAAAAGAAATGCATAATTGCATGGTAGCACCATCGAAGAAGCTCTACCTCCAGCCAGAGGGGCATCCCTTTTCCACATAGACAGCACAACTTCAACTAAGGCCATTCCTGCTCTAGGCAACACCAGAAACAGGGAAAAGCAAGAAGTGATAAGACTTCGTCTCTTCTAAACACAAGGTTAGGTTTTTTGAAAAATAAAAGAAGGAAAGGAAAATTCTATTACTAAGGTATTGGTTACTGAGAATTAATGCTAAGCTGGTGTTTTGCTGCAGTTCCCAAGTGCAGCAGTTTTATAAGCAAAGCCTCCTTCCAGTAGGAATAGATCTAGAAACCCTACTGGCACCTTGGATTTGGATCCCATCTTTGCAAATACATTCATATTCTGTAATCACTTTGTACATTTTATTTATACCTGCCTATTATTAACTTGCATGTTTCAAAGCAAGCACCTCACTGCAGCACTATAAATTGAGGAATCCAACCATTCCACTCTATCTTTAAAGGTTTGGTACAGCTCAGGCCACCCACCATATGCTTGATGTAACAACAAATGCTGTGACCCAACCCTTTATTCAGAGGAGAAAGAGCCAGAGCAGGCAGCTGGCCCAAACTCCCAGTGCCAGAGCAGACATCTGGCACCATCAACAGCAGATATTATAGACCATGGCTGAGCTGTAAACCTTGACTTTGCTTTGAAGACCTCCAAAATATGAGAGCAATATGATCTAGATTTTGTATTTGAAGTAACTACTGGATTCAATGGATCACTCTCCTCTGCAGGACCTGCTTCAGCAGGCCCTCTTCAGGAAAGAGTTGTGCTCCAGTTGCAAGGATCACAGCTACACCTATGGGATAACAGGAAAGTCCTGCCAGATCCTGATGCAGTTATTATTAATAACTCATACACACACAGGGAGACAGTTTAAGGTTTTCAAAACAGACGTAGTAGCTGCTGAATGATATTTGCAGCTCTTTCACAGTTTCCTCTGCTAGCATCAGCAAACTCCTACTTGAGTGTGCCACTCTGTAAAATGGGAATTTTACAGCTCCACAGGGAAGATGTGAAGGAGTAAAGCACCAAAGCGAGGAGTTAGGCGCCTAAAAGCTTTATTGATCCAGGTCTGAGTATACCGTATTATTGGACTCTATGTTAGGTCATATCTGGGAGCCTAAGAAAAGCAGCTGTAAGAGGCAGCAACAGGATTGAACTCTAACATAAGGAAAGAATATAAGAAAAACCATGAACTGAAACGCTTTAACCTATGAAGGCAAGGACAAGAAGTGGTTAAGAGGGGATTTCGCTTAAGCATGGAGAAGAAAATCTTAAGAGATACAAATCACGACTGCTGATGATTCTGTTTTCCTCCTGACACAGATAATGGGATAAGTGGGCATGCATGGAAATCACAGAAAGGAGAATTTCTGAGGAGATGAAAGCCTTTCACAAAGCCAGCTCCATTATACCATTTTTTCCTGTGCCTCCTGTTGGGAAAGGCTGGGAGTACTTCCCTCGATTTCTCCACAGTCTGTCAGAGGAGCTGGAAGCTCTCCTGTGCCTGGGAACATGCCCTAAGCCCTGATCTGCCCACCTCACCAAGCAGCCAGGCTTGGAGCAGCTCTGAAATGTCCCCCAGCTCCTTCTCCCACCTAATTTCCTAGCACACCCCTCACAGGAAGAGACGGGGACTGGAGTAACCAGGAGGGCTCACCCTGCTCATCCTGTCTGGCATGTGCAGGCCTTGAACTGGGTGTGCTGAAGGGCTCTGGTGCCCTGGTCCTGTCTCTGCTGGGCTAAAGGAAGGTACTGAAGCTGGAACATGCTCTGAGGGAGTCTCCTGAATGCTCCTCCTCATGCAGGAGAAGGCAACGAGTGAATACAGCAGCATCTTCCTGCACTGGGCAAGCCAGCGTCAAAGCTCATTCACTGATGTGTGAAACCTAAATCTCTGTGAGGCTCCTCTTCATCCCTTTTTTTTTTTTTAATTCTCCCCACCCCCAGCCACTCTCCCATTTTTTTTTGGTGTTGCCATGGAAACTGCATCTGGTTTCCATTCTCTGTCTTTCAGTCATGTCCCTGCTCAGAGTCAGAGGCAGCATCGAAGAGACATTGATCATTGATGCAATGAACCATCCCCGCAGGAGCCAGGCTGCCCTGTAACCCCGGGCCTCCAAACCACCACCTGCCTCACAGAGAAGGTCCAGTCTTACTGCTCTTGGGGCAAGATTAATTAAAAGTGAAGTGGAACCAGGCCCTTTAAGGCAGCATCCTTCAGAGGGTCATGAGAAATGCGTGCACATACACACACCTCGGGCCCTAATGGAGCTGTGTCAGGAGATCCTGGGTTATTCCCATGTCCCTGTACACACTGAAGTCTACCCCCAGCTGGCTACAGAGGAGCCTGTGAGACTGATGTGCTGTTTCTCTTTGAAAGCTAATCCATACCCCATCATCTGTCCCATTCCCTCCTGAGGCTGCTGGAGCAGAGATGCTCTTTTTTGGGACTTGCCTTAGGCCAGACGCCCTAGCAAGCCTAGGGCTGAAGGGTACACAAGGTACCTCACAGCCAATACACCTGCAGCCTTGCTCTTCTGTGCCTTGCCACTGCTGGCTGGAATCTCATCACTTCCCCCAGTGGAAGAGGGTGTGAGTGGAACAAGCACCAAACCCAGAAACAGCTGTGCTGACACAAGAAGTCAAGAGAGCAACATTTCCATTAGGAAGGGATTTTGGATGGCAAGCAACAAGAACAGCAATAGGCCAAAACATGAAAAGGTGCATCAGTAAAGACAAAGCAATCTCAAAGGAAGGAAGAAAGGATGAAAAAAACATTGAAACAGGACCAAGAGAAAGACTGGCCTGGTTTTTTAATTTCAGCTTGCTGCTAGCTGAATCCCTTTTCCTCCAGCCTCCTCCCACCACCTCCCCGAAGGGTATCATTGCCTCCTAATACACTGATGTGCCAAGGAGCCCTCTGACAGCTCTCTATTAATTAACTTCATGCCGATACAAATTTTATTTAAAGTTAAAAAAATCCAATTCACATTGATCCACCTTCATTGCTCCATGTGGCTGCCAATCAATGGCTGCTTGGCTTTACCTGACAGGGGAATAGATCTCACAGCTGCTCGGGCAAGGGAGCGCTTGCGAAGTGGGAAATAAAAGCGCTGTCTTTGGGTCTCTCCCACATCATACACCCATTCTGGAGGAAGACACAGCATCCTTTCTCCTTCCCTGATTTTTGTGCACCCTCCAATTTCTCTGCAGACCTCCCACTCCTGACAGTGGGAAGTACTCACTGTACCAGCCGTGCTAGGTCCCATTGTCCCAGCCCAGGAAGGGGTTTTTCTCATGTGGCAGACTAGGCCGAAAGCTTATACAATGCACAAAGGCTCAGTGGGCACCAAAAAGGGATGAATTGACCCCCTGCATTCAGGCTTCTGACAAGATTTGCCGAATTTCTCAATGGCAGTTGTTGTTTTACTCTCAGAGGGAATAGCTTTGTCTCTTCCCCTTCCCTCTCCCCCAAGAATCGATATGGCTTCTACAGAGAACAGCCTTTCCAAACAATGCTTTGTCCCTTAGGCCTTGTCTGCAGTAAGAAAATTGGGAAGCACTTTTTTTTTTCCCCCTCTGCTTTGCAAGGAGCAAAATAAGATGCTGGATAGGAAACATAACACACACATCTTTACCCAAGGATGAGAGAAGGGTTCCTGGTCCTTTACTGCCAGCACAATATCTTTTAACATTACTGGATGCTGTCAGTCAAGGTAAATGGTTTAGCTCTGGTCGAGTTTGGCTACATATGCCAACACAGACTTCAAACTGGCCTTTCTCCTAATGTTTAAAGTTACATGACTCATCTGTGACCCAGGAAGAAGCAGAAGATGCATTACCTTGCATCTGGACACTGTGAGGTCATTTTAGAAGCAGTTATAGTGTACTCTTTCTAAATCCCTTCTTGAAAAATAATCATATTTCTCTACTAGAGGCAAAGCCTTCAGCTCTCCAGTATGGAGGAGGTTTATTGTTTTATTATCAAGATTGTAAAGTCTCACAGTCAGGAGCTCCAGTGTTAGGGCAGTACTGAAAGAGACTATTTTTGCAAAAAATATGCAGCTTTAACCATTATGTGGAAGGTGAAGAAAGAATACTAAGCAAGCCCTAGGAAGCACCGTTGAAGTCATTATTAAAATTTCACCGTTAAGTTTCCTGGTGATAAGTCCATCTCTGATGGAGTCATACCATTCCTGCCAACCAACAAGCCCTGCCCATATAAGCAGGGCATCCAGCCTACAGGCTTAATGCCTGACATGCACAAGTCCTCATATGCACCCACACATGTGTCTTAAAAGACAATTATATGCTGGCTTCCATATAAGAGCTTCTATTTGTGGTGAGCAGCAAAAATAATCCTCTACCCCTGCCAAAGCCAAACATTATGACCCGAGGAAATATGTCAGCCTGTTTGTCTAATTTAGATGATGCTAGGCACACACTGGTGGGTGTACCTTATAAACCTAATACAAGCTGCAACAGAGGAGGCTGGATACCCCTGAAATTGAAGTCTAAGTGCTTGTTGTATAATGTAACAGCATGGCTTGTGCAATTTCACCATGAATACTTGCAATCCTTAAGGCTGAATAAATACAATACAGGCTTGAACCACAGAGAGAGAAAATGAATGGGCAGGAGAAAAAGAGGACTGTTAAGTTGATAATGTTCTTCATTCCTGGAAAAAAAACCCCAAAATATTACAAACTTGATTTTTATGCTTGATAACAAATGTTTCAGACTAAATTTGGTGACACAGAATCCTCTCATTGCAAATGAAGTAATGCTGAAGCCTGTGACCTATTTTCTGATGGCAGATATCATAATCCTTATCAGCTAATCTGCTTTGACACTTGCTTTTCCCTGAAAGAGAAGAGGAAGCCACAGAAAGTTTACTTCAGAAATGGATTCTGAGTTCAGGATGGGCCAAGTGGGAAGCTTGTGTTTGATTCTTATCCAGCAGGCTGGACTTTGAAGCAAGACATGATTTGGAAGCAGCTGCAGAAAGGATTTTGGAGGAAGAAAAAGCTTTGTAACAGGAGCTACTGAAAAACTAGTGGGTTCCTGGGAAAATATCTGTGTCCACATACAGCCCAAATGCACATCACTTTGTCTCTCTTTGCTTGGTAGCACAAGCATTAAGTTTGTTTTGAGGCTTTATCCAGGCATAGCCCACTCTGGGTCACAGGTTTTCTGCCTTTTGGTGAAAGTATTTTTAACACCTCAAATCATCAGGATCTCAAGTTCCATCTGGTGGCCATCTCACTCCAAAGACACCAGGGTTGATATCTGAAGATAAGAGGATCCACAAACTCAACCCTGCAGCAATACCATAGCACTTCATAGCCTGAAATGCCCTTCTAGTTTAGCATTTTCATTGCCAGAGCAAGGATTAAAGCACAGCAAAATTAAGGAATTCTTTTAAGATAAAACAAAAAGACCCATGTAAAAGCAGGAAGATCAAAATTCAGCTCCCAAGTCTCAGGGTAGGGTTTCATCCTCTGCTTCCTCTGCAGTCTGAGTCTGGCTCCTGTATCTCAGCTGAGACACCGGCAAGGTAGTTATGAATGCAATTGAATGCTACTGAACTGAGCCAACATATTACCCACAACCCTTCTCACACCTGTCCCTGCAGGTCTCTCTGCTGCTCCCTCTTCCTTTCTTACTTGCTCTTTGTCCACTTTCCCAAGTTCTCTTTTTGCTTCTCTCTCATCTTGCAAGTGCAAAGATACACGCCAGCTATGCAGAGTAGAAAAAAAAAACATCCAGGGGCTGCTGAACGTGTTCATAGCCACAGCAAAGGAAAAGCCCTGGCCCTCACAAACCTGCCTTCAGACAACAAATCAAAGGCACTTAAGCTGGCATTAAACCACCCTGGGCTTTTGGAGCTTGCTGGCAGAAAAATAAAAGCTGGAAGAGAAAAGGGGAAAGGAGAGAGGTAAGCAGGAGAAAAAATCCCAAACCCCACAAGTAAACCAAAGAAGTCAGAGAGACAACACAGCTCTGCCTTTGGTGTTTGCTTTGATTAGCATCACTCCCCTTGGACACTGAGGAATCACCATCCACTCCCCTCTTTGGCCCCCTCCTGTCTCCTTCCCCCATTCCCTGGGACACATGCAGCACTGTACCTCCCTGCCTTTACCACTCTTTCAAACACACCTTCTCCTCCTTCTCTCCAGCCACCCTTACCCCTCAATTCCATCCTGGTCTCAGGCTCATTTTCTTTCCCAGGCCGTGATAGAAAGGAGCAGGTTTGAAATTAGCTGCTATTCAGTCCCAAATTGCTGACCCTTGGGAGCAGGGACTGCTGTATGCGCTTATAGCGTCCCCATCACCACTTAATGCCTTCTGATATTGCTACAGGAAACACATCTAAAGCCAGAAGGGGTCATTTGGGCTAATACAACTTCCAGGATAACATGGACTGCAAAGCCACTCATTCAGCAGTTTCAGCACTCTGTGGAGAAAGTTGTTTGCATTACATCATCTCTTAGAAAGGCATCCAGGTTTGCCTAAAAGGCTCCAGCTGAAGCACTGTCTACCATAAACCCAGTCAGACCAGCTGGTATCATCCTTTTTAACTTCTGCCTCCTCTTTAGTACGAATTTGGCTGCCATCACCTCCTGATCAACATGTTCCATTATACTTATGCCTCAAATCATCACACTGTCAGGACTTGTCAAAACCTTTCTTTCTCTTTAGGGAAAATGCCACAAGTTCACTTTATTTTTTTTTTCCCCCAGAAAAAAACCATGCTCAGATAAGAGACTTTCCAGTGAATTAAAGATATTGGGAAAACCCCATTTTGTTTAAGAAGTGTGAGAATCCTTTTCTTCACTGAGGCTGAAGTCCCCTGCTTTGATAAGAACAGAGAGTTTCTGCTGCTACTACACAGACTTTTTGTTTGAAATACAGAAATTCAGACTGGACACATGGAAAAATTTCTGTACCAGGGAGGCTGCAGCAAGTACTCAAAGTAAGTGTAGGACCTGCTCAGCTAGATAAAGCCATAGTGACCTGATCTGACACGGGCAGCAGAGCAGGTGTATTTGAAGAGGAGGCCAAACTTTGTGACATCTAGTGGCCCTTCCCAGCCAGCATGTCTGCAAATTAAATGCAAATCAAAACAAAATACAAAATACTCCAGCTTACCGGAAACTGTGCATTTCTGCAAGCCTTTTTCACAAAATTATAGTATCAAGGAAATGGTGCTTTCCAAGGGAAGACTTGGAGAGTGTTTTAGCAGGAGCTATAAATATATTCTTGAATTCAACTCCTGAGCTTTCCTTAACATGGGAAAAGCACATTTAGCTCTCTTCACTTTTGCTTCAGCCCATTCCTACCTATGTTGAGATGGGGAGTACTTTATTTAGTGTGCGATGGTGCACTCCATCTTTTTTTCATGTGCAGTGGAAGAAAAGCTCATCTGCAGCAGAATATCATATTAAAGCACATCAGAGCAGTCCCTATGCAACACCCAGTTCCCTGCAGCGCCTCCTTTTTTCCAGAAACCCTTTGGGGGAAAAAAAAAATCAACATTTTTGTTCACAGAATTTCAGCTGAAAATTCTTTTGAGATAGTCTTTTCTATCAAAAAGCTGTCAGCTTTCCCACTGAAGTCTGGAACAGATTCAAAGTGACAATTTTTTCCTATGTTTTGCTTTAAAGTGTCATATTCCTATTTTTTATTTTTTTGGAATGGAATAAAAACAAACGTGACATAGTGGTATTTCCACTCCAGCTATCATTTTGTTTCTCCTTTTTTTTTTTTTTTTTAAGCTGAGAAACAGAAACTGAATATTTTTAATGAAAACATTGATTTTTAAACAGTTTGTTTCAAATTCTCCTTTGGAAAACCTTTTTTATTTTTCTCTAACAAAACTGATGTTGTTGTCTGTCCTAGAAAAGTTCATTTTCAACATTTCTGTTTCTTTTTCCCTGCAAGAACACTTTCTGCACATAAGTTCAGCCTGTGCAAATTCATTTCTCTTCCTTGGCCGTGAATTGGGCAGACGTGGCCCTGCAGGAGGGTCCTGGGAAAACCCCTCTTCAGTTTGTGTCAGGGATCTAAAGAGAGCCTGCAATCTCTGTCCAGCTGACAAGGGTGGGGCCCACTGCCTCTGAGCACACTTCACTTTTGCCACATGCACATCCAAACATCAGGGACAGTGCAAAAATTACTGGAATGTCGATAGCTGCAGACAAGTTGGGCAGCAACCTCTTGTTGGTGGCTGACAACAAAACTTCTTCCTGAGTTTGTAGTCAAACACACGTGGCTTTGATAGTCCTTAGAGCTCTCTAGAAAACCATATTTCCATAAATAAATGAAATATTTAGGGCACAGTCAGAGACCCTGCTGACTGAGGCTATCCCTATACTTGCTCCCTCAGCCTGAGGACCTGGCTTTCAGATTTTGGTCAGCAACCCAGTGCCCCAATGTCACTTTGCATAGGAGAGGTAAAAGCCCTTTTTGGTCAAGAGCAAAGATCCATGGCCCAATTTAATGCATTTTACTTTGGCGCCAGGCCTGTGGCAATATCAGTGTCTCTGCCTGCATTTTCTCTTCAAGACTTAGGGAAATGTAGAACTTCCAAACTCCTTAGCAAAGTTGACTCTGCTGCACAATCCTTCTTTATATTTAATCCACACAGTGATGGTAATGTGGCTGGAAATATTTGCCAGCAAAGGATTGAGTGGGTGTGAAGCGGGTTTGCAGAATTATTGCTAGACTATTTAATTTTGACTTTAGATACATATGCTTCTCCCTGCTTCTACAAATTGCTCACTTCATCTCTTTGGCTTCACACCTTTCCTAGGACAGTTCTGGTCAAGCTTGTCTGGTTTTTTCTTATATTCAGTGTTGGTTCATGAAGTGCTATCTCTTGAAGGACATTTCCAAAACCCTGGCTGCAGATCCACCACTCAACAGCACTCTATCCATTTCCACTGAGAAAAACTGATTAGTCAGTCCTCAGCTCCCTTTCCCCGAAGGCATGTGGAGGCAGCACATAACAAATCAAGAACAAATGCCTCTGCTAGGAGAACTTTACTAAGGATAAGTCTTGCATAACAACTTAGCTGCCTATGTAACATATAAAGCATCAGAAAATGCCCACTGGAGTATCCCTCAGAACTTCAAGGCTGCTTCATGGTCCAAACAAGTTAGCAGCTTTCCTCATTGCTATTTATGTTGCACCTTTATTTTTATATTTTGAAACAAGCAGAGCTTTCAGCACTAAAAGTGGCACCTGCAATGCTGAACTCACATCTGCAATAGGGAGAAGCCAGTAAATGTTATGGAGGAGGTGACTGCCGGAAATGCTGCTGCTACTGCATCCATTGCAGATCCACACACGTAGAGGCACTTGCTTTTTCAACCTCGTGTCTATTCATCCAGACAGCCAGATTAGCAAAATGAGAGGTTAGAGCACCTCCTGGCCACCTGGTTTAGTGCAGAGTGCCTAACCCTCTCCCTCTGGTTTAGCAATGACTTCCCTCCACATCTTCTTTCCCATCTGTCAGCATGATCTTCCAACCTGCAACACAGAATCCAGCTGAAGTAAGAGACAGCTCCATTAACCGTTAGAGAAATTTGTGCATGAAAACTAATTCAGAGTCCAGACCTCATGTCTAAAGAGAGCACAGTTCTGTGGGTGTGGGGAAAATGAGGCACAGAAATCAGAGAACACCAGCTACAGGATAAACACATTCTGTCCTTATGCTCTTTCTTCAAAGCAAGAGGAGAATGTAACTCTTGCTGATGTCAACGTGAGATATTTTGTACCCTGAGGAAGGTGAGAGAGCACGAAGTAACTCCTCACACTTTCCCAAGATCTGAGGAATCAAGCTGTTTGGAGTCTACTCCAGGTGTTAAAAAAATAAAAAAAAAAAAAACAAAAACAAAAACAAAAAACCCCACACAATCGAAACAAACAAACAAAACCCTCCAAAACAACCACCAAAAAAAAAAAAAGCCAAACAAAAAATTAAACCAAAATTCAGAAAAAACCCAAAAAACCAAACACAAAACAATCCCCACTCAACTGCCCAGATGAGACAGAAAGAAGTGCAGAGGCATTTTGAACAAAAGGTGGGTTAGACATTGAGTTGCAGTAATACCTTGGGAAAACAACTGCTCTCAACAAGCACTGTGTTTTTAAAGGTAGAAGTGGTAGCAGTCAGAGCTGAAACACTTCAGACAAATTTTAAACCCAGCTCTGATGCAGTGGCACAGCCTGCTGACTGCTTTCCCATGCACCCCAGCCACATGAAGGACTCTCCTCATTTGGTCCTCCTCCTGCCTCCCTCCTTTGTGCTTCAGAGCCATCTCCCAACCTCACAGACTCTCACTTCAAGAGGAGTCAAGAAATTTGCACCAGAGCCACAAAGGAAAGCACTCCCCAGTACAGGGTTATGTGCTGCTCTTGCACAGCATCCATGCTCTCCAGGGCCTGTAGGGTCACTAACAGTCCATGGGCCTTCACAGTTGTTTCATGTGGCTGCACACACACAAGCACTCTTCTGTTATAGAATACACAGATCACCCCACCTCCACGGGGTTTACACAGCACTGATAAACTCTATTACCCAGGCCATAACAACCAGGCAAACTGCTCTTACTTCTACTTATACTCAACAGTTCCCCAGTGCTGGGCCTCTGAGCTAGCCAGACCCCAGGCTGACCAAAGAGGGGCACCAGAGCTGCATTATACTGCTGAAGAGACAAGGAAACCCAGATGGGGCAGAAGTCCTCAACACAGGCATAAAAATGTGGCCTCTCTGAGTGACCTCCAAGCAGAGGGGCAAAAGCTGTCTCAGCAGGATGCCACCCATGCTTCTTCCTATGGTGGGCTACAATTTTCCTCTTAGGGCCTTGAAGAAAGAAAGAAACACATACTAAGGTAATCTTTTAGTAGAGACTAATATTTAGGGGTTAGACTAAACCAAATTGAACTGGTTTAGCCATGTGCAGAAGCAAAGCAGAAATATCAGCCTTTGGAAAAAACTTTGCAGGGTGTGTGCAAGGTGCAGCAGTGAGAAGTGCCTGTCGTGGATGCCTCTGGTGGCAGAACCCATCAGTGCACAGCTGCACCAACTGCACACGGATCAGTACAACAGAGAGGCTGAGTCACCATCATGAGCCAGATGGATGGAAGCAATCACAGTGCCAAGTCGTGGCAGAAGAGAGTGGAGTAAGAAAATGTCACCCGAACCTCCCCAGCCAGAGGGTATGCATGAGAGGAAAAGGGAAGCACATCACAAAATGGTGTCATGCTGTGCTTTGCAAATCTGGGGAAGGGCACACCATTACAGGTAATTTTGGTACATATCTAATGAACCAGATCAGCTACCCTGAAGGAGAAGCTAGCAGAGAAAGAGAAGGACAGGGGCTCCAACACAATCAATCATATGTACTGAAGCCAAAAGGGGCATGGGTATAGCCCCAGTGCTGCATGGGACCTGCTGTAACACCTAGGAACGGACACCTTCCCATCAAAGTGAGGGCTTGATAGAGGAGTTATTACACAAGGCTACTGTAGAGCATCTGTTATGCACTCACAGGATCAAAATCACAAGTCTGAGAGAGAACTAGATACCCAATTTTGTCAAGCCATAGCCACAAAAGGAAGTCCAGTCTTCCACATGTTCTGTATGCTGCTTAGGTCACTGCAAGCATGCTTAGCAGCTGATGAGCTCCATACTGGCCTGGTTTTCTTATCTGGTTTTTTTTTGGGCTGCCATTTTCATGACTTCACCTCATAAAGAGGCCTATTTAGTTCAGTTAAAATGAAACAAACACCACAGACAACATAAAACAAGATGCACATAGTGTTGGATGTGAAGGTGGGGTCTACCAGGCATGCCCTCAACACTTGCAGACATCAGATGACTCTGTCAAGTCTTGCATGCCTGGAATACACTTCATGCAATCACCTTTTTCTCTTTGCTCTCCTGTGGCTGGCCTTGAGCCTCTGCTTTTGATACATCCCAACTTCTCTTCTTGTGTAACTCTCAGCCAAAATGCAGTTGGCTAAGTGGGGGATTCCAGGATTGCAGTGGGCTGGTGTGGGGGATTACAGGATAAGAGAGAAGCCCTGATGGCACACAATATTCAGGATGGTGCTGCCACAGAGGGCTTGGTTTACCACTAAAGCCCCACCTATACAGTTGTTCCTTTTCCATGAATCCTGTTTCCCTGCCCCCCTCCTTGCATTTCTTCACTGGGACAAAGCTCTGGTGTTGGGAAGGATCTATACACATTATTTTGCAGGACA
Organism: Ammospiza caudacuta; assembly: GCF_027887145.1. Classification (NCBI taxonomy): domain Eukaryota; kingdom Metazoa; phylum Chordata; class Aves; order Passeriformes; family Passerellidae; genus Ammospiza; species Ammospiza caudacuta. The sequence continues at coordinate 28,683,320 of NC_080594.1, forward strand.
GTCAGGTGGAGAAGGTATCTAAAATTGAACCTCTAGTGCAGAGAGAGCTCCAGGGCTTATTCAAAACTGGTCCTCACCCAGGGCAAGGTGGAAGACTCAGATATAATGAACACAATAGGAGTCAATTCTTAACAAAGCTGTTGAACATGGAGAAAACCAGAAAACTCAGGGACCTCAGACTGTAGTAGCAGTTCAGTGTCCTCAGACCAGGTCTGAGACTGGATTCAGGGGGAAAGAAAGGATAGCTAGTACATCCTGGCCTCCATCCTCATTCCTTATTTTTGCCTTGGTGCACAAGAGAAAGAGCAGGATGGGAAGTTGGGCTGATCATTAGAACACACTTTTAATCAGACCTTCATGAAGATCACAAAGTCATCAGCTTGCGGTGACGGATTGCCAGGGACTCCATGATGAATGCATTTGCAAATATTGCTGCAGAATAATTTCCTTCCGTCGCCAGAGCACTCCAAACAAATTAGATTCCCTCTAATCACATCTCCTGTCTGTGGATGAGGAAAGATGGGCCCGTCAGCACAAACGCATTTAGGGGGTGGGCAGTGGAGGGGAGAGAGTGGGAGGTAAGGGGTGAGGTGCAGTGATGCAGCAGGCAGGCAGATGAGGTGCTGGAAAGTTGCCCAGCTTTGAGGAGAGTCTTTGAGCAGTGGTGTGGATACACAGTAATCCCAAGCATGTTAACAGCTCTCCCCCTGCTTGCACACACACCCGCACACACACACACACACACACACACACACACACACACTTACCATGGATCCTACAGGATGGAGTAGGAAAAGCCAGCAATTCATCTGGAATTTTACAATGGTGCAGAATAAGAGGAAGGCAAATAATGCCAGCATAATTTATGCCAGAGGGTGCAGCCCTCACTGAAGTTGCAGAGCTGAGCATAAAAGCGGTTCCTGTGATGAGGCAAAGCTTGTGCTGCTTCCCAGTGTCTTTCCCATGCCCTACCCCCAGCTGGGATTCTTGAATCAGACAATCAGAAGATTTGCTGATAATCCAGTGCAGGTGACTCACAAGATGTGGTACTCAGATGGGGACCTGGTTGGGAAATGTTAACTAGTGCCAGGTGGACATTATGCCATGCTGGAGGCATTCAACAAAGTGACAGCTCTTTTAATTTATATTAAATCTAAGCATATTAGTTTAAGCTCTTTGAAATGAGGGACATAACAGGCCTCAAGTTTAAAGACAAACAAAGGATGGACAGCACTGTTTTCTTAAAAATGGAAAAAGCTATAGCAAGGAGAATGGCCTAAGTAAGATGTCTGAAGGCTACTGTACTTCTCTACACATTTAAAATAAGTGCTGGAAGCTGGCCAGAAATATTCTTGCCGAGTAGCACGCTCATGCCGATATCGTGTCTATCATCTACAATTTTCCTGAATGCATGAATTAACCCAACAATAGCTTTCTCCTCCCTTGCCTGAAAATTAAAGTGTCACTGCTTAGCAGCTGGCCTGACAAGTCACAAGACTGGACAAATGCAATCCACTGAGGTAAGCTGGTAATACAGCAAACTGAATATTTCCTTTATTCAACTGTTCTCCAAACCAACATTGGTTTGAGAGCCATTTTTGCTAGGAAATTGGAGGAGCCTGATATTCTGAGAAAGCTGATTTTGCCACATTTTCACACATAGAGTATGAGTGAGTGCAATATGGTGGAGGAGACAAGGATCACATGCACATTCTCTGAATACAGAGCAGTAGGAACAGGCTGAGAGAGTTGATTGCAATGAAAAGTCTAAGACAAGTATGTAAGGAAGACTGTGATACACACTGTGCTTGCAGGCCTGTGTGTTATCCGTTGAAGGACTTGGGAGTTGTGCTTTATTCATTTCCCTGCTCAGAGGAGCTAGAGTAGTTTTTGGCTTCTCACTCCCTAGTTGGTACCAACTTTCTGTTCACAGTCCCCATTTCTGGCAGCTCAGAAACTCTGCCAACAGCTCTCTACTGAAGAAAAAATGTAAGCCCAGTCCATGCCCCTTTTAATTAGCTTTGAGATCTGAAACTGAGTGAACCGGCACAGAAGAGAGAAAGTAAAGACCGAGTCTTGTTTCAAATACAGCAGGGAGCGAGCTGTGGAATGGCGAGCGGGGGGAGCGGAGGAAGGAGAGGGGAGCTGCTGCCCCAGCAATTGGCCTTGTTCGCTCTCCTGGAAGCCTCTGTGTGCTTTTCCTCCAGCGTGCACTGGATTTATATAGGGGGAAAACCCTCATGGCCAGCGAGCTCAGAACAAGGCTTGGGGCAACACTGCTGCCAGCTTCTCCTCCTCTTGTCCACTCGTGCTCCCTTGTGCACCCTGGCACAGCAGGGCCTCCTTATCAGGTATGATAAGCAGCATTCCAGCGCTCAGATGGCAGGCTGCCAGCTCACGTTCCAGGAGCCTGGCCGGGCGCTGCCGCTGTGTGAGCACACTTTAATAAAACCCTGATTTTTATCTGAACATTTTATTAATCCAAGCTCAGCCGCTTGCCAAAAAAGCCAACGCACTGAATATGCCAATGAGTGTTCTATCCAGCTTCTAATGCCAATGTACCTCTGCCCACAGAGTCTCCTCTGCTTCACACTGGGATGCATTTTCTATGCAGAGTTTCTCCAACTTTATTGCTTGTCCCTGCAGCATGCTAGCAGAGTGGCAGGGGCCCTCTTTAACTGATTTGCCCTCCCTTCTTTTGCAGACAGATTTGATACAGAAAGGGGAAAAATTTTATTTTTTAATTATCACATTCCTACTGGCAAAATTACTGTTTTCTCCATATGCAGAGCTCATGGAAAGACATTAGACAGCTGCAAGCTATTCCTATAAAAATTAGATTTAAAAAATACCTCCTTTCTTATCCTTCCACTGCTGCCCTGCTGTCATTCGCCACCTCTCATGATACATCCAACTCAATCATCTCACAGGATGGGCTGAAACACAAACATCACCGGGTGCTAGAAGGTAGCCTGTTGCAAGATGGCAAGAGGAGAGGAACAGGAGAGATGGAGAGGTTTGTGTGGGACTAGGCTTAAAAGATGGGGATAAATGTTCTAAAAGTATCCATAGTCAGTACAGTTCTACATGCCCTGGCTGATGGATTGACATTTCCTGGAATAAGACAGCCTGCTCTGCTGCTCTTCCTACTCTTGCAGTGCCAGTTTGAGAATGGGACCCAAGGGCTTTCAGCTCAGTAAGAGACTACACTGTTCAGCCATGTCCTCGCCCTAATGGAGTAGTCCTCCTGCTATCCATAAGAATGATAACATTCAGTGCAAAAGCTTTTTTGAGAGTTTTATTAGAGCACTAAGCACCTTGTAGAACTATGATACTGATCCTCATTCTTTACTGTTTCCAAACTGGCAATTGTATTTTGGCTTTTTATCCCAGGAGGAAGTCACATATTTTCTCATTCCGTCTCTCTACGGCACTTCTGTAGCGGTTGTCCTCATTTGTCCACTGCTCTTTTATATGCTTAATTCATTTCCCATCACCAGCTTCAGATCAAACTCTCCCATTCTGTATTCCAAACCCTGCTCATCTGCTGCTGCAAGCACAGTTTGTCTTCCATCCCACTTAAGCCAGGCTAAATCCTAACGTACTCCTGTGTACAAGCTCAGAACTTCCTGTCATTCCTTTCAGAAAAGTTCCTCATTGTTTTTAAGCTTATCTTTGCAAACCTTCTGACTCTTTGGGATTCTCCTTCAATCCAGTTAATGGTTCCCTTTTCAGCAATCTGATCTGCCATACCTATTGCTCAGGGAAAACCATAACTAAGACCAGGTGCTGGCCAACTGGGACTGCACCTCACCAGGCAACATGATGTGAAAACACAAGACAGCTGAATGATACCTCCCAAGCCAGCCAGGCAAAAGCAGCTCAAACTGTAATTAGTAAATGGTAAACAGGGATTTGAAAGCTTGGGTAGAGATGTACACTCAATTCTTCTCCGACTATTCATTTGGGCAGACACATTTTGGAGGGAGAGAGGCAGACATTTAGTGTTTTCAGTCTATTAAAACTGGAATGAAACAGCAAGGGGAGATGGAGTTCTGCCTGGCAGCTCAGGAGATACTTAGGGGAAGCTGAGGTTTGGCTCTTAGTTCTGCTGGAGACATCACATGCAATATCAGCCAAATAACTACACCTTAGCTCCTTCTTTGTTTAGCTACAATGCCTAAAATAGCCCAGCCCTGGCTTCAACAGGAATTGTGGGATAACACATAGCAAATAATGACTGAAATTTAGATTTGGTGTTCTCCTAAAGGCTGCAAACAACAAGAAGGTTGGAAAAAATACTGTGGGGGTAACAGAGAGGTGAAATAATTAGCTTAAGAATGCCTTGGGAATAAGAAGATACTAAGTCCTATTCCTATTAGGGTTTTACATAAAGTCTATATGCTCCATATCTCTCTGTTTCCTCAGGCAAAAGACAGGCTGGCTGTGTATGCTAGCCAAATGTTACAGTCAATCCCTTCAGCCTTAATCTGTGGGTCTGTCTTCATTTGCATCAGTCAACTAAGTCCAAAAAAAACCCCAAACCAACAGTGAATCAAACAACCCTCTGCCCCCTGCCAAACAACAATCAAATTACACCCTGCAGAGTACCAATGAAAGTTTCAAAGCAGTATGCTATTTATCTGCTGTAGGCTAAGGGATATAATGGTAAGTCACATTTCTTATAAGGGCTGGAGCTCAAACCAGGTTCATTAAGATTTATAGTCTGCATTGTCTAAAGGCAAGAGCTGTTTGGCCCTAGGCTCTGGACAGCAAAGATTTCTGTGCCATGCAGAATGATTTAACTTAGGTCCTAGAAAAAGTGTAGACACAGTAGTACAGCGTTGCTGATGAAGCTACTGTGCTCTGCTTCTCCAGGCAGCCAAGTAATCTGACAGGACATCTTCCCACACAGCTATTCTGCTCCCAAAATAGCTGAGGTGATCTTGAACAACGCTAAGGCACATGCAGAGTAATGCTCTCCCGCCCTTCATGATCTTACAGCTATACTGCTTGTCAGTCTTTCCATGAGTGATTGCTTAAATCTAGCCAAACACAGGTTAAATCACTTAAGAAACCAAACCATCATGGCTGTAATAATCAATTAACAGCTCCCACAAAACTCATTTGCTTCATAGCTTGATTTGCTCTAAGGATTCGGTTCTCTCATCATCTAGGTGTATGATCTCAAAGTGGAGATGTGAGCATCTTTCACACACCTAAAATGTCCTTTCGAAGTGGAATGCAGTTGTACTGTAGATGAGACTTGAATTAAAATATTTCTGCACTCCTGACATTAAAGACTGTGTGCTACAGGACAGTGAAGAAGCCAGGAGAGTCCCCTCCAGTCAAAGTTTAGCATTAAGAAGGTCAAAGCTTTAATGAGTACAGCATAGGGAATAAGGCTACTAATTTTGCCTTGTGAGCATAGTTTTAAAAGGACAAGGGAAGGAACAAAGCAAACTACAACTTTCTTTCTTTTCTTTTTTTTTAATATTTAAATAAGTATGATTCCCAGCACAGTAACTGGAACCACAAATCTCCGAACTGAGGCAATGTTAGGGGGGAAAAAAGGAACAAGCAGCTATTGCGTGATGGTTCCTCAAGATCTTGAGATATTAGTACAACTAGAAGCTTGTTATCATTTTTGGAAACAATAATTGATCACTTGCTCACAATATTGTACTGGTAAAGATGATTACACGTGCCTGGGCAAAATTCAGCACTGAGCAGTAGCTCCTGTCAGCCTGGGGCAGGGGCTTTGGGAAGCCTGCAAGAGAAATTGCACAACTGCCCTGCCCCTGCCGTGCTGAGGGCAGCCCCAGAGTGATCACAAGTCAGAGACTGTCTTGCTTCACAAGATAAAGATTAAATACTGCAGTCTCTCCCTAGAAAAGCAGGCTTGTAATTCCAAGGACCTCTTTGCAGGCAGGAGTGATCAGAGGAGGTAGAGTAGCCCACAGCAGGAAGGCAAGGTGCTTGCCAGCCCCCACCTGACAGGCGTGCTGGCACGTGCCCCCAGCTACGTGACTGCAATTGTGGCTGTTCCAACTTCTCTCTTCACAGGCTCATGCAATATTTGTACAAAGCAATATTATTCTAAATGTTTTCTAATTATTCCTCTGGATTAATGGAAACCTGTTCTATTATTGACGGGTCTTTTGCAATATTTATAAAACATGGATTGGATTAAGGAGGAATAAATAAATATGTAGAGGATGCCTAACATGTAAATAATAAATATTCAGCCATCTATTTTTTTCACAAGCTGGTTTAAATATATGGCGTTTTCAATAAATCTTTAATAACTCTGCAAATATTTATTTATTTGCTTTGAAGCGTAAGGGAATTGCAAGAAAGCTCTACAGACTCCAGAAAGGGCAGGCAGATGGAACACATGCCCTACCATTGAGCCTTCAACCATCTTCCGGCAAGAAAAGTAACACATCCAGAGCTGCTCCAAGGTAGGAGAAAAGAAAGCTGAGGGAGAGGACCTTCAGGAACTGAATGGAGAAATACCCAAGTTGCATCCCCAACCATCACAGCTGCACAACACAGCACCTATGCATAGCAAATCACCACCACATTTTGCAAAACTGCAAAATAATGCAAAATTATTTTGCATTATTTTGCAGTTTTACATTACATTACAGAGAAATTCTCAGCTCTATGGGGCCTTCTGCCCCAGCAGCTATTGCAGCAGCAAGGGAACTACTGAGGATGTGTTTCCTGCAGCTCCCAAGCCTGCAGTGAGAAAAGAAGGGAGGAAGACAAGAAGAGACAGTTTGATTGTGAACTCCTCCCTGTTTTCTTAAAGTACTCCAGTTTTTCCTCAGGCTGATGGAATGCCAAGAAAACTGCCCCTCTTAAGAATCTACCTACGGCATTAAACATCTTGAGACCTGTCTTAAGGAGCAGATCTGCTTTGTCCACATAGGAAAGCTGGGCTCTGCTTGGTTAAGGAACCCTCAATATCAAACATCCCAAGCAATTTGGACATAAAGTAGTGTCCAGCCTCTCAGAGAACACAAGGTCATACAGGGATTTTAAAACTCAAACACATGACCAAAAAATTCTGCTTTACTAGAGGCACCAAAATAGTTTGTCTATGTTGAACAAGAGTAATATCATGGCAGGTTATCAAAATGTGACTCTTCTGAAATATGTTTGCATAGCTTCAAATGTCTGCTAAGACAATGGCTTTTTGTAATCACTTGATATTATAGTAAGAAAAGCTTTAAAATTAAATGCCCAAAACACAGTTAACACATTTAGTTTTAATGGGACAGGATGGTCATTGCATGTTAAATAAATACTGATTGTAAAAAGCAAGTCAAGTTGCTGAGTTCTAATAGCTGTGCAGTAAATAACTGTTTATGTGTCATTATGTGGATTTGGAAGCATCAGCAAATATACTTTTAATAATCAATTGATACTTAACATATAATATCTGTCTGATTAAATCAAAGGAGATGGATGCAGCCACAGTAATTACTGCCTATTGTTACAATGCCATTGGATCAGGGAAACATATTTATTGAGGTGGAAAAAAGTCAGAGGCAGATACATATCTCCTTGCTTGCCTTCTTACTGCAATACCTTGGGCTGTCACGCCATTGATTTCCTGAGATAAGCAACCTTCACCCTGGTCAATAATTGGACAGGACACCACTGAGGGAAACCTGGAGTGCTGAGGGAAGCAGAGCTAGGAACACAGCTGAGATTGCTCCTCCATCTTCTGGAAGGAAAGTGTGATGTCATAAGCCCTCTGAAGTGCAGCACCCAGTTGCAGAGGGGATATTGCCCTCACTTCACCTGCAGAGAGCAATCCACAGCTCTTTGTGCTGACTGTGGGAGAGCCTTGGGTTGCCCTGTCCAGGCAGACTCCACAGTGGGTAATCAAGCTCCAACTCTCAAGACTGCTGAAGTTCAGCATTGCTCTCCATTTCCTGCTAGGAAGAAACATCCCTCTGAGACAGGCTAAAGCAAGGAAGACCATGAAAGCCTTTCTTCTACCTGCTGAGTATTTTTTTACTTCTTAAGTCTCCAGAGAAAATTCTCTACTCCCTTGCATCACTCCTGGGGCAAGACTGTTGGCCAAAATGGCAGCAATTTGCTTTAGACACACTGTAATTAATCACAGTCCACTTCTTGACAGCAAAATGCAAGCAAACGGGAAATGGCTTAAAGCACCTGGGCATCCCTACCTCTGGCTGTACCTGGTGTGACATAGCAGGAGCTGAAGATGCAGCTCAGCTCGGCTCTAGTTCAAAACTTTGGTCACTGGGAACACAAACATGCTCCTATTTATGGATAGCTGGGATAAAGCTACCCTTGGGCCACATATTTAAAGCCAGGGAAAGAGAAATTTGGCATAGGCTTTAAGTCCTTAAACAAACAACACACGCTTATTACAAATGCACAGTGTATGAAAATGCAGCCTGTGCTAGAGAAAGCCAGGGAAAATCCTCAATTGTGTACATTGCTGTAGGCTACCCAAAAGCAAATGGGACTGTGGCTCTTCAGCAAACACTGGGGGCTGGCTCCTTCTCTCACAGATGTAAAAGCTGAGAGAACCAAGAGTCCTGTTCATCCCAGGTCCCAGATTTACCACATGAATTTATCTTCCCTCTCACCAAACCCTCTGCAGAACAGGAAGGCATCAACAGGAACATGAATGTTGGCAGGCACTTAATTCCACACACTGACACCAGTGACAGTCTAGAGGCCTGAACAAATGAGTCACATAAATCTTTTTGGATTTCAAACTCAGTTACCAGGGGTCAAAGTACTATATTAGTATAGGTGAACCTCAAACAATTCAAGAAAAAAATCTTAAAACTTTCATGAAGTTGCCATAACAAGTCTTTAATTACCTGAGCTAATGCTAGTTGTTTATGTGTTAGTGAATCCACAAGGCTAGGACTTTCTCAGAAATTTTCAAAACTGTTGCTTCTGGTCTTATTCAAAACAACATTGCAGGATAACAAAAATTTCCCAAAGCCTCTTACCTTGTATCTCCCCAATCACATGATTGCACTAAAAGCAAGTGAGATATAAAAAAAATTTTTGAACCAATTCAGAAAAGCATAAATCCCACCCAGAACATTGACTCTGCTCAAGAAAAACAAAAAACAAAAACAAAGCAAACAAACCAGAGTGATTGTTTTTTAAAAAGGGACAGAAAACACCATATCCACTATTGTTATTAATAGAACACCAGTAACAATACTATTTTGGATTCCTAGAACACCTGGGATCCTGGGATCTCAAAGCACTTTATAAAAAAGCTGACCAAGCATCCCCCTGCACTATTTGGGAAAAAGAATAAAATAAAGGGAAAAAAAAAAGCAAATATGGTAAATATGCAGCACAAGCAGTTCCAGCATCATCATCTGCCTATAATATTTGAGCCCCACCTCCCTTACCTTAACGAGACCTTGCCTATTGCTTACTGATTTATCGGCAGAGGAGGATAATAGTAACCCATCAAATCCTAAGGTTTCAGAAACACAGATGAATTTTCAAAGGAGCATTCTCCTCCCCATTGCTCCCAACCTTCCCTACCCAGTACAAATCAATGTACATTTGGACAGAGACATTACAACACTTTCTTCCCTTTTCTCTGAATTGTGAGGTCAAAAATGCAACAGACACCACAGGGTCTTGTGGATCATTAGCCCAATGATGTAAACTTGGCAAGAAGAAAACTGCAGTCCAACAGTCCTAGGAAATTCTTCTATAAGCATTGGAATTAGAAACACCTGTTTTTCAGAGGGGTGGTAAGTGTTGTGTGAGGAATTATTTAGGATATTTTTTTTTCCTGGTAGGGTAACAGGTTTTTGTTTCCAGGGATTTTTTTTGAGGGGAAAAAAGTCTGAGTGAGGCTTTTCCTACTACTTCCACATTGCTAACATTTCTTCTGGATAGAGTCTCTGTTGTCCAAGCATGCAGCTGAGTTAATGCAACTGCAGACCTAATAAGGTCACTTTCCTCCTGTTTTCGTGAAAACTACAAGGAGTAAATGTCTTTGAGATTTCAATTTAACTGAAAGATATCAAATTAATATCAAGATATTCAGTAATTACAGGAGTTTGAAAGACAGCCAGACACTATGCTCATAGAAACTGTGTTTCTGTATGAAACCAGACTGAGAAACAGCTGAAAAGAAAAAATGAAAGTTATGCTAGCTGAAAGAGTTACCTGAAAAAAAGCAATATAACACAGAACGCTTCTTTATCTGAATAGTCCTGCATAAATCAATGGAGCTACTCAGCAAACAAGGACTGCAGCATCAGGCCTGGCAAAGGGCTTCCTCTGCCTTCTTTCTGTTGAGATGTGAAACCAACTCTGTATCGACTCCAAGGCCATCACCAGTAATAAGATCAAGCCAGTACAAAGGGCACGTTGAGAAAACAGCTTGCCACAGCTGCAGCGTCAGGGAATAATCCAGCTGCAGGTCGCACATGATCCATCAATAGCAGAGGGAGGAGGTGAAGCTCCCTCTTTGCAGAGAGCCAGCCTCAGCCACCGTGTCCCTCATCCCCAGCCGGGGCTGGGCCGGCCTTGCCAGCTGCACGGCCCTGCAGCCACAAATAAGCGCTCACGGAGAGGCGGCTGGGAAGCAGACGGGTTTATTTTATTGTTTTGCAACTTCCTATTTATGAAAATGCTCGGAGAGGCTGGATACGGATCAAGTTTTGCTGCTCAATATTTATTAGAGTCTCACCTGCCTCACCAGGATGGGAACTGCAGGCACTTTGATTAATGGATTGGAAAAAGGAAATGTATAGTTTCCCTGTCGCCTGGGTAAGCGCCTCCCTGTATCTTGTGCCGAGCGAGCGGCTATTTTACAGCATCCCAGCCCTCAGTGAATCTCTGCTGATTACTCGCTGCCTCCTACAGCAGCATGGCTGCTCCAAGGTGTGGGGTGGCACCGTGTTTCATCCTGCAGCTGGAGCAGCACTGCGGTGCTATGTCAAGTAGAAATAGGCCCTCTCTGAACAGCAATAAAAGCACTGATTTAAAATATCACCCCAGGGGTGGCTGCAGGTTGGGGAATAAACTAAGTTCTTCCCCGTGCTCAGAGAGCACCCACCGGTGCCAAAGAGGGATTTCTGGTTGTGGCCTCTTCCCAAGGCAAAAGCTGCATTGCATTTGGAGGCAGAGCGGTGTTAGAGAAGCCTCTAGACCAAATCAGCTTCAGCAACTGCACCTGTAGAGCAGAAATGCTATGAAGTCAGAGTCATTGAGGCTGAAAAAGAACTCTAAGGTCATCAAGTCCAACCATTAAACTGATGCGGATCCACCACAAAGCCCTAAGTGCCACCTCTATGCATTTTTTTAACAGTTCCAGGAGTGGCCCTGTCCCTCTGCTTTTCTTTAGCAACCACCTCTGTGTAAAGGCCTGCCTTTACACCAGCCTGCTGATTTTGAGCTAAACGGAGTTTTCACTTAGCCCCTGTTAGTACAGCCTGCAGGACAGTCACTCTTTGCCACTGGGCAGCCAAGAGTCATTGCTGAAACCCAGACCCATGGAACAACAAGAAGCTGACCCTAAACAGTGATTTTCACAGCAGGAAGCCTTCCTATCCCATCACTGGCCTGTTCCCAGAGTTCAGGCATTTTGAGGTACAGCTCAAATACTACTACCTGTAGCTGCCATCTCACAGCTATCAGCCACACAACAATTATGGCATATGGTGCAGTGGGTCAAGAGCACTCCTGCATGATCACTGATTCAATCTATACCTTGTCTGTACCAAAATACTGTAAAATTTGTCCTGAATGGTGAAAACATAGAGGACAGCAGAGCATATTTTCTCCAGGAGAGGGCAGTCCCATACTCACACACATTGCACATGCTGGAAAGGAATCAGTTTTCCTAATGAAAAAGCCCTCTTATCCCAACATCCTCAGCTAGTCTGTCTTCTCTTGACTAGGACAGAACTGTGCCCTGCAGATGCCTGGAGTCCATGCAGTTATTTAATCCTGCACATTATAATCTTTTATCTTTACATTTCAGCTAATAATTCTGCTCCAGTGGAAGTGAGTGAGGACTGGCATGTGTTAGCAGCAGGCACACAGGGGATCATGCTGTGAGGGTCTCACACACACACACACTGTGGTACTCCATGGGCTTTGCTGTCAGATACCTCCTGTCTGCCTCCAAAAATCTGACCCTTCAGTGCTGCACCAGCAACCGTCCACATAAAATACTTCTGTGCTCACACACACAGATTACTCCAGCTGTGGACTCCTCACACCAGCTCTGCTGCTGACCCCCCCCTCCTCTTCTTGCCTTTTATCCCCCCAGCAGAGGGTTTCCCAGTTCTGCCAACCTCTTTTAGTCTCTACTTTCCTATTTCCACCTTTGGCAGGATACCTTAGACCCATCCTTCAAGCTGTCTCTTTGTGGTTTCATCAAGGGAGGTTCATTAGCAAGGCTCAGTACGAGACACCTGTGGGGGCTGATGCAGCATGGCCCAGCTCTCCTCACCCCTGGGCTGCTGGAGGGCGTTCTCCTGCCCCATCGGCTGAAACCCGTGACAGCCTGACCTCACCCCTTCCTGGGCATCCATGGGAACCAAGTGCAAATGATCCTAAAGGACTTTGAGAGGATTTGGCTGGACTTCAGTTAATTGCTACTGCAAATTAGGTCTAAACCCATTTGTCCCAACCGCATGATAGATGAGGCTGTACATTACGGCTGCTTCTAAACTCTACATTTTTATCAAAAGATTGGCAGTCCCTGTGGGCCCCGCTGAGATAAAAAGGGCCTTCTGCTTCCCCAGCCTCCCTTCCCTGCTCACGCCTTCTCCCTGGTTTTTGTATTCAGCTTAGGGCCTCCAGGAGTGTCTAGAGGAATTCATTTCCTTCACAGTCCACCCCTCCTTCTCCTGAACGAAAACTAGAGCTGGTTTTTTCCAACTTGGATTCGCAGGAGAAATATGAAAGCTAAAGGCACACGGTATAAATAAACATGCAATGGGAACAGAAGAGGCAAAACACAGAGGCCCAATGCAGACGAGAGAGACAATGCAGCATAACAAACAGCGAGCTGCGCTTCGCCTGTGGCATTTTCCAGCTACATCAATAATTATATAATACAGCGGTCGCCGATTTCTCAGGCGCGGATCGATACCGACTGCGGTGCCACCCCTCTCCGTGGCGGGTTCTGGGCTCAGGGGCTCTTTGCAGGCCCCCACTCTGCCTGTGCCAGGGATCAATGGATGCCCTTTGCAGGCAGCACCGCGGGCTAGGGACGCAGCAAGTGTATTCCCCAGACTACGGGCACAGGGCTCTGCCCATGGCACTCCATGCCATCATTGGTAGGAAGTGGCTTGCCACCTTTTTTATCCTTCCTCTCCCAACTGCCTGCAGAAGACACAACCTGGGGACTTCTTTGCATAGGTGCTGTTTGTTGGCAAGAAGTTGGAAGAGGATTCATTCCACGAGTGTCTCACACGCTGCAAACTTATTCAGCAGAAAGCTGAATGCGGTTGTCAAGTAAAAATGTATGAATGCACCCACTTGTCAGGCCTTCCAGCAAAGCAATTAGGGGACAGGGTACCATTAGAGACATCCATATTCTTCATAACAAAATATTATTCTCTAAATAGTTTATTTTTAGCATCTCTGCTGCAGTAAGTTGAAAAAAACAGAACAATTTTGTGGATAGATCATAATGAGCATCTCTGCTTAGGAGAGCGGAGTTGTATAAAGCCACCCTCAAACTCCCATTTTTTAAGTGTATAGATGCTAAACATTGTCCTGGAGGGGGAAAAAATGGGAAATCAAATTAAGGAAACATTAAGAACAACTAGAAAAGTAGCAACCCTCTTTTCTTTTAGGCAGGGATGTGAATTCTATGAAGAACAAGCCTGAAATACAGATTTCAAACTATTAATATTTATTTAAGTGCTAACCTGAAAGAAGTAGCAAAAGCGTTTTCTGACCTATGTAACTTCCTAAAAATGATAACTATCTCTAAAAGCTTCCCATGCCAAATCTGATTAAACTGAAGGACACATTTGGAAAGAGGAACTGGTTGGTCATCTTCAGCATGGGGGACCTTTTGGGCTAGAACTGACAAATATGGAAAGAAAAAAGCCAAAACCAACAGCCAGAAGATGCAGACAGTAGATTCTTGCTCTATGCAATTTAACAGTAAAGTAATTGGCTTGTCATGTGGTGTTATTATTTTATTTTGTTGCAGGCTGTCTCTGGTCAGGCTTTGTCTTGTATTTGTTAGACAAGCATTCTGATACCACTATGTAAAATGTCAAGTAATATAATTGGGCCCCAGTCCTACAAGGCCTTCCTTCAGACAGAATTCACATGTCATTGGGAATTTCAACTGATTTCCCTGCTGTAAGGCTGGATTAAAGGTCTTCCTACTGTAAAAATTGAAAAACTCATAACACTGACACACTCATCTTGCCAATCAAAGAGTAATAAAAAATAGAAGTGGCTCTGAAACAGATCATCCTAAACAGCAAGAAATCCCTAAATAATTAAAAAAAAAACTTGTATCCCCCAGCCTAGAAAACTGGTGGCACGTTTCCCTACCATTATAGCCACAGAGATAAGCACTTGAGAACCACTGTGGATAGACTATAGCATAAAAATCACTGGTGTAGAGCAGAATACTATCCTTAGAACTCCAGCTAGAGCCAGAAGCAAAGGTTTGCTTTTCCCTCTTTGGGAGGATGCACCAATCTGTAACTAGGTATCTTGACTGAATTAACGGTTATACATATATCTAATTTGCAAAGACAAAGAGGCACGAGAAGATAAGAATGGGCGATCTTGTAATCGAGGTGATATGGCTATAAAAATTTATTCCTATGCATAATGCATTGCCTTTGCTGCAATTGGTGCTCCCAGCTGAGTTTTGTTCGTATGAATGGATCAGAGAAAGCATTCTCCCAGTTTGTACAAGGGTGAGTTGAAATATGAAGAACTGTTCATATTTAAGTTGATTTTATTCCCCCCACTATTATCAGTTGTTAAAAGGTATAATAGGCATAAATAACCATTTCCAGAGATCACACGATATAGAAAGAATCTAGTGTTTATGTAACAGATGCTTGGGCATTATCATCCCCTTACCAACAAAGGATGGAGGTTAGGAAGAAGCCTATGGTAGATGAATGCAGTGGAACTGAACCTTCAGACTCCAGCCAAGTACCCTTCCTATCTGGCAGGTGCATCAGGAGAGCAACAGAATAGGTTAAAAGTAGGGAATTCCTGCTACCCAGCTAATCAGCAGCAGCAGGTTCAGCCACAGTAACCTGACTTTCAGACATGTGTCTGTGCACTGGACTGGCCACGCTTTTCCCATTTTCTACCACAATCCATTCAATGCAGCTCAGAGTTCCTAGATTCCAGCCCAAATAACCCGCTTGGGCCCAGGGCATACATGTGAATATTTACAGAAGTTTTACTAGGCAAAAATGTGTGGGTAGAAAGAACTCAAATATTTGTTGGCTGGAGAAACAAGCAGATTAACACAACCTGTACTGGCACAATGTTCTGAGTTTGCTGTTTGCATCTCTCTGCCATCGAGTCCCTTTGGAAGACTTGTTTCTGCGAGGGCTCTCTCTCCATTGCATGCTGATGACTGATAATGCAGCCAGCACATCGTAAATGGGAGCTGCTTTCCACTTCAAAGGGACAAACCCTAATTTGCCACAGCCCGGGGTCAGACGCAAGTTAATGAGCCGGAGCGGGACACAGCCACACCCTCCACCGCTGGGCTGTGCGAGCTGCGCTCACACACACCAAATCAATTACTTGGGGCTCTTCTGCATGAGATGGGAGAAAATTACATCTGAGCTCTGGCCTCAGCCGATCAATCCCACAGTAACCTGGTTTTTCTAGGAATGACACTGCAGGCGAGGCTTGTGTGACCTACAAAGAGAAAGGTCTCAGCTCAGTAGGCTGTCTAGGTCTCCCTTTCTGCTCCCTCTCTGCTTTGCTACTGCCTCCATCCATGGAGCTATCCTGTCACAGTCTCCCTCCCAGAGCCATCCAACTGCAAGAAGCCACTGAAGCTTAAACACCAAATAACTGATTTTCTTTGCATCACTTATGATCAATCTACAGAACAAAACTCCCCTTCCTCATTCTTGCAGTAGCCACATCCAGGATTTAGTTGCTTCCAGAGGTTACAGGCCAAGAAAGAGGCAGGAAAAGTGAGTTACAGTATTCAAGACTGCTTCACATGCAATAAAAACCAAGAATTAAAATAACTAGGACCCTACTTGCTCCCCTCTAGAGCTTGTCAGGTCTTGCAAACTCACAAGTCTCTTGAGCATCCCATCCTGTGTGGGAGAACACATAGAATGTGTGAAAGAAATGGGAAATTCTCTTAGGGAATAAAAAAAAAGTCATAACTCTAAGCAACAAAGGCCCTGTAGAAACATACATAATTATTACATAAATTTATACCTTTAACAAGTACCAAAAAGGCCAGAATATGAGGTTTTTCTTCTTAGTAATCAAAGGCAACACTCAGAGCCCTGCAAATTTTCGGTTCTGTTGGTTTACTTGAACTGTAATTATGGACTTAGGAACACAAAACAAAGATTACGAAGAAAGCACTAAGAGTCATAACCATGTTAAATCTGTCACCATAGCTTTGTTGCCTTATCTATCCACGCTTGCCACAGGGATGCTGCAGGCAAGCAAGATTGCTAGCAACAAGCTCCCTTGAAGTTAGGGTGCTATAGACAAGGAAGTTTTTTCTTGATTGCTTTCTAGCATAGTTCAGGCCAGGACTCAAAACATGGAACTGAAAGTCAACAATTCCACCATCTTGTCATCCCTCTCTCCTTTGGCTTGGGTTCCTCTCTTTCACCTCAGTGGTCTCTGCAAGCTCGTTCTCACTGAATGCCCCATGCACTTCACAGACTGATGACTCATTTTCAGAAATGAGATGCATCAAAGCTCAAATCTGATTGACAGCTGATGTGCTCTGCCCTCCTGAGTGCCAAAGCCCAGATTCCTAAAGGCTATTTAAATGCCTTAATAATATATTTAAAATTTAGTGCACAAAAGGCCAAGTTTACAGCAATATAAATAAATATTCACAAGTGAAGCTAAATAGATACCAAAAAAATAATCTCATTATATTTGTGTTTATGTATTCCTAAATCATATCAGAAGATGAAGTCTTCAATCCTTCACTTGACAGAATGCCCTCTGACCTGCTTAAATAGAGAATCTCTTCTAAAGACAATCTCAGTATCAGCCAGTATAAGATAATCTGCAGAACAGGATCTTCCCTGTAGAAAAATTGAGAGTTTAAAAGTCTGGGACTACAGCACAGAAAACAAAGGACTACATTCTTGGCAATTTCCATGAGTATGTCAGACTGCAGCAAATTACATCCTATAAGCTCTGTGCAACCATTGAAATAGTATTTGCATTAGCTTGTCCTCCTCCTCATGAGTCAGGGTGCCCATGCCTCAGATGCCTACCTAAAACAATAGAGACCTACTGTGTGTGCCAGACTGGGGTACAAATTAACTCCTGTGCCATCACAGGGGAGGCTTCCAGGATTCTTACAGCTGGAAAACAAACAGTGAAATTTGGCCTCACATTTATTAGGGTATAAAACAGTTCTCATTAAAAAGTCATGGCATATCACAGGACCTCACAGCAATATCTGATTTAAAACAAGTAATCTCCCTTGGATGTAGAGTACACAGGAGGATGTGACTTGCTGCAAGGTGATACCTCTCAATAATGACCTCCATGCCAACAAGTAAGACCATGAAAGCAGCAAACCAACAATCAAACAACACAATGTTAACCTCAAAACCCACCAGCTGAGTCTGTGCCCGAACATACTAGAAACATATCAACACAGCATGAGAAAAGCATGACAAGCACAGATTGTCATGGGCATTCACTGAAGATGCCTGAGTACAAAACAGCAGAGCATTATTGGTGTGCTTGGCTGTCAGGTGGTTGATGCATTTCGCCTTCTCAACTCTCTAAACACTAGATCCAGACCACATGACAAAGCAACCAGTGAGACCACCAACAGACTGAACAATTAAAAAGGCAGGAGATGCCAGAAACACAGACCTACTGAAAGTTGGGGTGAACTAAAACCTCCTCACCTGTGAATTTGGAAAAGTTAGTGTTGAAAGCCATAGATGTAGAACCAATTCAAAGGCTGCTCTGCAGTGGCTGCAGCACAGGATTTTTGGACTTGCAGTTTTGTGTCTCTTCTATTCTAGGTGACATCTCTCCAGCTGACAGTGGCGTCTGAACAATGCCTGGACCTTTAAAGCTGAGGTTCTATTGTTAAGCACTGGAAATGCATCTGTTAGTGTTCAAGAAAATACTGCCTTTCTCATGAAAGCAAAACCCAAACCAAAATACATGCACTCATTAGCCTCTGACACGCTGTTCATGATGTGTATAAAAATTGGCTCTGCTATTTCTAATAAACAGAAGAGAGCCCATACAGATTTAAGTACTTAGACAAGCGTAGTGTGTTGCATTAAGGAAATGTAGAACTATGTTACAAGAAATATAAAAGGAATTCTTCACTGAATTTGCTGAATACAGCTCTCCTCCATTAATGCAATTCTGGCTGTCATTACCAATGGTCTTCCTAACTCCTGGCCAGGATTAACTAGTCACAGAATTGGGAGCTCACTGCAGCTTTATCTAGGAAGGTAGAGTTGAAAGAAACACAAGTCAATTCACGGAAAAAGTTTCTTTCTTCATCATGCAAGGGTGGGATGAATAAGAACAGAATCCATTTATCAACAGTACATTAAAACTCCAGGGCTCCTAAGGTTTATTTCATTTTGAATCATGGCCTGCCTGCTCATTTTAACGTGACTTCATGAAAAGCTTGCTGCTTTTCGTTACAAAGGGATCTCAGGGCTTGGCTTTCTTCCTCCCCAAGCCCCAGCTGCTCTCCTTGCATGCTCTCAGCTCAGCCACATTGCACAGTGATGAGAGTCCCAAACTCCCTCTCTGCCTGTGTGACCCAGTCAGCAGCTAATGCTGTAAGTCAGAAGAGATGACCTTCAGCCATGGAAATGTCAGTTCTCAGCAAGGCTCCCAAAAAGATGTCCAACAACACACACATCAGGTAGGCAGCCCATACCGGGAAGAGTGAAATGTTCCTTTCACAGAAGGAACCAAAGTTTCCTCTGAGAAAGACAAGAGAATCCAAACAAGAGACTGTGGACACACAGATTTCCAGGCTTTGGTGCCAGCCACAGCAGATCTCAGCCTGTATTCTACAGGCAGCTCATGCTGGGGTTTCTGTGGGGAAATTATTTATTCTTTCTGTGCTTCTATTTCACTACAAGGAAGAGTTAAGTCTCCAGGATTAAATAAAAAAAAAAAAATCCACACAAAAAGCCCCCAAACAATTGTACACTTTAAAATGTACACTTTCACTAGCCTTCTGTACTGGTTGCGCCGGGGAATCAAAGGAGGGTAAAAAAAAAAAAATAAAAATAAAAATAAAATAAAGAAAGGTATGAAAGGATGGAACTCAGAACTCACACTGAGTTTCAGAGTGTTAAAATGAATACTCAAGGCAACTTTCACATTTGCTCAGCACAATGTCCAGGAATACCAAGAGAACCTTTGCCCTCTTCTTAGGAAAATAACATGGTGAACTTTTACTTTGGATCACGGGAAAATTAACGTTCACACTTTCAGCCAGAATTAAAGTGGCTTTAATTCAATTTAGTTGGATTCCCTTTAAAGGAAAATTAAACTAAATCAAATGAAGGCCATTTTTAATTCCAAACAAGTGTGAGTGCATGCATCAGTTTAATACATTTTACATAATCCACTTGAAACCCACCTTGTTACTTAATTCAGATCAACTTTCCCATGTGCTCTGCCTAGACAAGCCCTTAGAGATAACATTATCCGTCCTCGAGGAACAGCTGCATTTCATTATTGACACCTAACTCTGGAGAGAGCTGCTCTGGAAAGGACAACACAGTTGCACACAATTTATATGTCTGTCACAGAGAGAACAATGCTCTGTATACAGCTACAATAACAATTAATATACTGGCAGTTGTTGTTCCATTAGTCACTAATTACACAGTAGACCAGTTACACAGAAGCCTTGTTCCTGGCAAAGAAGCCACTGCTCCAGAATTACTGAATTGATAATCCAGAGCCTGCCTTTTGTTTCCCTGGTGATACCCTGCACCTTTGCCATCAGTTAAGTGAAAACACCACAGATGGTGCAGATCCATAGGCAAGGACTGTGCACTGCACATCGCTGTTTAAGAACTTCTGAATTATGGCATTTGCATGAGAGGAGTCAAGGTGAGTTCAGTGACTGAACAGAATTGCTTCCAGTCTTTGTCACAAAATATAAGAAGAATAGTTTGTCACTGAAGATTTTTGCTTCCTCTCACAAAATAAAGGAGAAGTGTGGCAACCTCTACACATTGTTTCATCAGGCTGTTGGGAACACAAGAAAATGCCAACCCTGATTGAGGGTGGTTTTGAAGGACTTTTGTTTCACCGAGACATCTTGCAAAAGCTGAAAAAGGTAAGACGCGCGTAGCTGCTTTGAAAAGGACGTCGCAATGAACCCCAGTGCATTTGGTAAGCCACAGATGTGACTCCAGCCAGTCAGGAAAGGCACAAACGGGCCCAGCTCCACAGCTTTCCTTTTGATCTTTTCTCCACAATCTTTTTCCCTGTTGCCTTCTGCAAGCCCTTACTTCAAGGGTGCATCATGATCTGTGATCCAGCCAGTTCAGAGGCCCAGAACTGCTGCAGGTTTTACAGCTTTGAGGGGGGCCACAGAGGACTGCTCTGGCTATGATCTTTGATGTCTGAAGAGCAAAACAGTAGAGGTGACCATCCTTCTTACCTCATCATAGATGTAGCAAGTCAGAGCAGAAGGGTAATTGTCTCACCTTTCCCCCCACCAAAGAAAAGGCCCAGGGATTGAGGAGTCTTTGAAAAATGCCAATTTACAAAAGTGGCAATTTCCAATCAGCTTCTCTAATTAGCATTTAGTGGAAGCTTTTTGCCTTTCACCAATAAAAGACCTCTCCAGGGAATTGTGATTAGAGCAAACTTCCTCTTGATATGGGAAAAGGGATAGAGACAGTGTTAAAGACAGCACTACATAGTTTTTTAATGAAAGCCTAACCTCAAGAAGTTGTTCACTGGAACAAGTCAATGAACCATTTTGATCTCATTATTTGGAATCCTAACTTTTAAAATTAAAACCTAGTCAACTCATCTTGATCCAACTGTGTTCATCTGCAGTCAACAACTGCAGGAAAATAAAATGTCTCACTTTCTCTCCCTTTTTCTTTGTTGTTACTACAAATAAAAGTGGAAAGAAATTCTTTATGCTTTCATTAATATTTATAAGATAAAATTTCATACATCACATGTTGTTTTTTGGGTTTTTTACACATAAAAGTCAGGAAAATATAATCCAGTTGACTTCAACTTCATTAAAAAACTGCTAAGTCATCCCCCAAACTGACTGATTCTTTATTGTCTGTGATGAGTACCAGGGAACAAATATTAGCCTCATAATGAAAATTCAATCACATCCTTAACTACTCATGGACTACCACTCTGCTCCACGAGGTACAGGTGAGCATAATTGACAAGATAGATCAAATGATCCAATAGATTTAACTTGTGCAAGTTCTTGTGGGAAAGAATTTGTTTCAGCTTAACTCAGTATAGTACCACATTTATCCATGGAGCTAGAGAAACACTGAAAAAAGAATGCACAGATCAACTGAACTTCCCTCCTAGAAAGAAGACACCTTTATACCAAACAGCAATAAAAGAACAGAGAGGAGATTGGGACCCATCACACAGAGAGCATCTTTTATATATGGGGAAGATGGGGCTGGAGCTTCTTTTGTCTTCATTTTCATTGTGTAGACAGGTAAGCTAAGGCACAAACTGATTAATTGACTGACTTAAAGAGAGCCTGTGGCAAAGGCAGGAATTAGGCTCAGCTCCCCCTGAGAACCAGTCCAGTATCTTAACAAACCCATATCTTTCTGTTCTGAAATGCTGTGGCTTTCCTTTGTAATTAAACAGCATGGATGTGAGGGGGCTGATTTTAACTATCATTGTACATTATGTGAAAGAGCTTGCACTGGTCAAGTGGGGAGGAACTGCCCTGCCAACCTAAAAAGGCTTCTCTACTTAATTCCAGGCTTCTAAGCTTTCAGAAATAGAAAATATTGCATAAGCAACAGTGCTGAGCAATTTGAAGGCGTACTGAAAGATCTTTTTATATTCTCCCATTTTAATAGCTGGTGCTTTTACTGTACATAGTATACAGTCACAGAATAATGTGCCTGGGTTTAATGCCTACTATGATAATGTCCAAGGTGAAGATATTGAAAATTCAATTAAAATATAGTTTAGGATATTGGCTTATTTTAATTTCCAGCCTCCTTTACCCTCCATCCACCTCCTATGCATCCAGGACTGAAGCAAGAAGTTACATACTGAATCTTTTCTCCTGTAGCTCATAATCTGAAATTCTTTGTACTTCTTCAGCATCTGACTATATGAGACCTCTTCTTAAAATTCTACAGAGTCCCTCTGCTCCTTTAATGGGAGAGGACATTGACGTGCTGAGACAGGAGTAGTTGCTATCAAGGACAAAACTTGATGGGCACCCAAAAGTTTTGCCTCTTAGCACTAAGCCCTGGGTCACTCATACTTGCATGAGCTTTTTTAAACAATGGTCACTTTTTTGAGCAGGTTCAGAGAGGGAACTTATTTCACCACAGCAAAAAGCAGCTCCCTCCTCTGCAGTTCTCAGTTACCTTTAAACAACAAAACTTTTGCCATCGTTTATGTTTCTCTTTCTAGTCGGATCAATGAAGTTCTCATTGTCACTGTGTTGCCTTACACGGTACAGAGAAGAAACAGAAGTCCTACTGGGACACAATCAGAGAAACAACAATAATTTCAAGAGGCAAGCAATGAACTGGAATCTCAGAAAAGCTTCAACTGCTGTCCAGAGTTTCTGCTGATCCTTCCTAAAATAGACGTGAGAGCATGCTGCAGGGTGAGTCCCTTTGGTTGCCTGCTAAGCTGAAGAGAGGTGTCAAGCATCACTGCACATAACAAAACAATGTGCAGTGCTAGGACAAGCACTACTGGAACAGAAAGGAGATGCTTGTTCTATTTTTTCTAACAGTGCTCAGGAACACCTGGTTCTGGAAACTAAAGATCAATTTGTTTATGTCAGGTTTGAGAGAACATATACCCGAAGTGTTTATATGGCTTGTCTAAATCTTACCCTGACTGCAGTAATGGCAGGTGTTATCCTTGTCACATGAAATATTTTCACTAAACTACTTCCTTCTGAAACTCTTCCAACTTTCCAAATTTTATTATAACAAATTGTATATCTAAAATATTATACTTTTGGTACTCCTTTATTTCAATGGGAGCACACGGTTTCCATAATAAGAGGAAAGTAGCACAACAATTTCCAGTACATTTCATAATCAAACCTACTCTAGATGCAGTTTACAGAGATATGAATATTGAGGCTAAGCACCATGGTCATAATTTCCCAGTAAACTGAGAAGTGGGCTCTTCAAGGCATCCAAAGAGTCCCTGACCTATTTATAACTTTCATGAGCCCCATACAACCACTTAACAAAAGCTGATCACACCCCTGTTTGACATACAGGGGGACACAAAGTAGAATGAGTCTCATAATTAAGCAATTAAAGAGACTAAACAAAGCACACCAGTCTTTTCCTCAGCACATAGTTTCATCTCTCAGCAGTGCCTGCAGGGAGAGCATTAGTCCCTGCACTTGGGTCCCCATGGGTTATGGTGCATTCAGGTAGCCACCCACCTGGAAACAGATGAGCTGTTTATACCCTCCTGGTTCTCACAGGCCCTCCTGCACACCAGCCCTAGCACAGCCCTTTTCCAGTAGCTGCTTTCATGCTGTGTACTGGTTAAGCAGCAAATATCTCCCAGAGCTGACTCTTGCTAAGTCAGAGGCTTGGCGATTCCAGTGCTTATACCAGACTAAAATGGAGGCCTTGGCCAAGGTGTACGTGCAGTGCCCACAGGGCAGAGCTGGAGGAAAGATGCCCATCTACCACAGGGAGCTGAAGGAGACAAATGGAAGCTTTCTTCTCCAGTGATGCTGTCCTCATGCATCACACACTGCCTGGCTGCGGTGTACTGGGACACCAGTTGGCAACAAATAAAAAAGGCAGCATATTAAAACCAGATAATAACAGGAAAAAAAACACCCTGTTTTGCTGTCTTTTGAGGGTGTTGCCTTGTTGGTTGGCTTCTAATCCAGGTGCTTTCCAGAGGGGATATCTGTATGCCCCGCTTCCCACATTTTGCCGTGGATCTAAACACACAGGCACTGCTGCTAGGTGAGCGCCATTTGAATTGACAAACTGGGATTTCTGCTGCGTGCCTCACACTTAATGCAGCCCTGCCTGGGCTTTGAAGGCAACGGCTTGTTGCCTTGGGGTCTGAAACTAACAAAGCCGAGCTGAACAAGCCCAGGGCTCCCGTTGGATTGCTCGATCAAAGACAATATTAAACAGCACCGTTTTCATAACTACTATTCTGGGGCTCTTGGAAAGCAAGACAAAGGAGATGAAGTTAATTTCTGTTATCATAGCCTGGTGCAGCTGCAAGGGCCCTGGGAGAAGCCATCTTCTCTTGATGGCTTATGCAGACTGTGTCTTTGCAAGAGCTCCCATTAAGCAAACAGAGCTTCAAAAGCTTGTCAGGCACTTCTGATCCCCTCCTCCCTGCACTGCTGTGAAATCCACCCGATTCCTTCCTTCAGACATCTTCCTTGCAGACAAGGAACCTCCCTCTCCTTGATCACTTCCCTGCACCTCTGCTCTCTCCTTCATCTTTTCTGCCAGCAGTGCTGCCCATTGTCCTGCCCAGGGAGACTCAAACTAGGGGGGTGCTGCATCAGGCACAGGAGTGCTGGGCAAGGGAACTGGACAGAGAACAAGTCCTCCAGATTCTGCTCTGCCACCAGCTTAGCTCACAACTTTGGAGAAACATCTTAACCTTTGGTTACTACGTGGTCAGCTAGGATTAACAGGGCCCAAGCTTTTTTTTTTTTTTTTTTTTTCCTTTTTTTTTTTTTTTCAGTTGATGGCAAACAAAACTGCACAGTATATCCTATTTCTTTCTATTCCTAGATGTGATAGGTGATGGAAGTCACAAAGCAGTATTGCAGGAGAAAGTTGAAGCTATCTCCTGTTAGAAGCACTCTTTGGGGCATTTGAGGCAATCTTACAAACCATCATTGTCACGGTCAACAAATCAGCTTGAGAACACATGCTTGTCAGCATCCGTGCTATCCCAGGATGTACATAGGTACCTTGGGTTCTGATCTTTCTTCTTTACTCTTCATCCATAGTTGAGCATAGAGATAATTTATGGAAAAGCAGGAGTGTGTTAGAACTTGCACATCCTCTCAGCTTGGTTGCAGTAAGGACAAGGAAGATGAGAAGCTGGGTAACCATGAAAAGCTTTGAAATGAGATTACTGAAAGAGAGGAAATAGCTCCAGAGAGCTTTGTTTAAAGCCTTCCTCATCACAGTGCATGTTATTCCTTTGAGGTCACTCAGATAAAGGCACAAATTTGGATATGGCATGGAAATAAAGCACTTCTTGAGTTAAGCAGGGTACTTCAAGAACTGGTCTGCACCACGGACAGAACACCTCAATTTCCTCCTCTCAAACTGGGAGTTTACCTTGGGAGTCTACAATCTAGGGAGATGTCCCCAGCCACCTGACTACTCCTGTCCTGGAATTACTCTTTGCTAATAACTCCCATCTGGGATTTCACAAAATGGTTTCATTCAAGCTTGCTCTTCCCTCTAATCTCAAGTTCCCCAATTAGTTGAAAAAACCACTAAAATACAGAAAAGTCTTGCTGAAAAATTTTTGGATAGATCCAATACTGATGCCCATGAAGTGAATAAAAAGGTAACATCAGGCTCAAACAACAGGGATCACCTGTGTCCAGCCATTTGCTGATACCTGTCACATCTCCCTCATGTCAGAGTTTTTCCTACTAAGAGGCCAGTACAGATCTCCAACAATTTCTGAACAAAACTGCCCATTTTAACTGTTGGAGGCAGAGAAAGAAAGAGCTGTTCTCAACCCAGAAGAGAAGAAGCCAGTCTTCAGTTTTAAAGCAAATCTTCTAGATGTAAATTGCTTCATAATTTAAGTTTATTGAACATCTAACACCAGGAAATGTGCAATTCATGAAATTTTCAGTGAAGATATACGAATGAGAGTTTCCGATACATTTTTAAAATGTGAAATTATCAAAGTTTTATGCACTGTCGACTTTGGCCACATACGGCAGAGTTAATTGAAAGCGCTGTCCTGGCTTTAAAGGTGTCCCCATGAAAGTAGCAATGTGTGTTTTATTGTCTCTTAGTCATTTGCAACTCAAAGGTGCCCAAATTTATGCATGAGAAAGTGTTTCTTCCAACTGCCAGCCTGCACTGCAAGACATTATTGAATCCAAGAATCCGGGTAGATGCTTTATTTCTTGCATTCACGTCACTGGTCCTGTAGTTTCTGCAAATTAAATAACGTGTCTGTTTTCCAAGATGCAACCCTTAAGCTCCAGGTCAGACCTCATAAGAAATTTGCTTGCAGTGGATCAAAGATCCTCTGGTTGGAGTACCCTCAACAAGAGGAGCAAACAAGACAGGAACAAACTGCTGGTAAAAAGCAGAAGGGTAAAGGTATCCCCTCACACAGTAGGGCAGAACAAACTTTGATAAAAGGACACAGGTTACAACTCTTCCCCTCATAGACACATCCCAGTTTAGGATTTCTGTAGCCTCAAGTTGGAACAGGTACTGCCAAGGACAACAAACTGAACAGCTCATCCTTAACCTCCTACAGAGAGACAGCATAAATCCAGGCTTGAAGCCTCTGCTCCATGAAATTGGATTAGAGACTCTACTTTGGGTCTACCTAAACCAGACAAATAGCCCTTACAGACTTTTTTTTTTTTCTCTTTCCTTGTTTTGTTTTGGTTATTTTTCCACATAAAATTCTCTGAAAAGGCAAAAAAAATCATTGAGGAGGACTTAGGCAATCTTCTACCCCACAACCACAACCAAGGCCACAGAGCAGAACTCAAACTCCAACACAGAACTGATGGTTTTCTAAAAAAAAACAACATAAGATCATATGTTCTCAGTATAACCCTGGTGCAGGAAGGAGACATCATAGAAGTTGTTGGACTACTTGGTTTTACTACAAGTACATCTTTGGTCCCTTGTTTTGGTCATAAAACTGCAGCAGTAGGAAACATGAAGTGGGATATGTGGTTAAAGTTTAATGCAGGGAGATGAAAGAGCTATGTTTTCCCCTTCCTTGCAGCTGCAGCGAGCCAACATCAGGAGTAAAAAGAAATTGACCACAGTGACTGCAGACTGCAGAGCAGATACCACACTGTACATTTTACAAATGCAACAGAGCTACCCACCTCCAAAAGGGAAATACACAGTGTCAGCTCCCCTTCTGTGGCCACTGTCCCCAACATTGTTGCTGAGATACCTGCAAGGGCTGTGCTGCTGCTGCCACCTCTGCTCACAGAGCCAACAAGCATTTCTCAGCCATCTGCTGTGACAAGTAGGGGCTCTTCCACAGCCTGCCTTCAGCACAGCAAGCCAAGGAACAGAGATCGGGGACCGGGGTGCTTTTGGAAACGTGAACTTCTTCACCTGTGTCTGTGTGGCAGGTGCAGACTTATTTTGCTTGCCTACTATCTAGCACTTAATGCAAGCCCCTCTGAATGGTGGAAGTCACAGAGCTCTAACATGTATAGTGGCTAAAAACACACCTAGAGAGAAAAATCAGATGTCTCCAAAGCAGCCCAGGGCTTGGGGAGTATTGTGCTTTCTGAACTGTGGGACAACCATGTTCCAGATCTTGCTCTATTTTGGAACAGAAATAGATTTTAATGTCTTATATTGTACTGGCTTATAAGCAGTCTCCGCTTCTTTTAAAAAGGCCATCCTAGCCATGAGAATTTCTTCTTTGTAACAGTTTTCATAAAACAACCATATTTTCCCAAACAGTTTCTCTTTTTACTATTCATGTGATCATTTTTACAGCACCAGCTCTGGCTACTAGCAAAAGTAGCGACTAAATAGTATCAATCCACTTTTTTCACTTAGATCAAACATGTAAATTGCAGAAAAACAAAAAAAAATTAATTTGAGAAGAGCTCTCCTTCCTATCAGCATTGCTATTAGGTAATGCTGCTGTTAGACATCTGTACAGGAATTTGAGAAAATGGATGTCTGGGTGATTTTTAATTTTGCCTTTGAATTGCTTGGGTTTTTCTTCAGAAGCTCAGCACAGCAAAACAACCACAAGTTTGCCACCAATTGTCCTCTTCCTTATAACACCCTGGGTCTCTCTTTTCCTTTCAGAGCTGCAGTTCACGCAACCCAGAGAGGGGACCCAGAGCTCCATCCTGCACCCTCAGTTGCAGGAATGTATTTCAGAGTCTCTGCTGCTGTGCCTTTGCCCCGGTGACTACAGGAGGCAGCAGCATTGTGCTGTGGCTGCACCGCTGGGTGCAAAGCGCCAAACGTTCTGCCGGGGTTAGAATGAGATTAGCAAAATCCTACGGAACAATGATTCAAAGGTGCTGTAACAAATCAATTTCCTGCGTGCAAAAAACACAATTACTACACCAATTATCTTGCTCTCACCCCATCCCTCTCTCTGCAGTGAGCCAGGGCTGAGAAACCTCATCCTTTGGGCTGCGAACATATAGTCCCTGCTCTTAGGTGACACTGCAAATGGTAGGAGCAGTAGTTCTCCATCTCCCTTGATGAGCTGTGCCACTCAAGGGCACAGAGGTTACCAAAATAATACAGGGAAACAATGGGCCCTTGGTCTTGGAACCTGTATTCCAAGTTCTCCACCTCCATGAGCAAGCACGCTACCATTCCAGAGCAATTCATATCTGCCAATGCAGATTATCACCTCTAGTGTTTCTAATCTTCTGCACTTCATCATCTTTTAGTTAATTTCCCACATCTCCCTGTTTTCCCATTGCGGCACAAATGCAGAACCTCTATATAATGCAAAGATGGAGGGTAAGGGGGGATTTTTTATTCTTTTCAGAGCCTACAGATTTTTCTAAGGGGAGATTCCAACATCAAAAATCAACACGTTCAGCACAGACAACCCAAGTCTACAATGTTTCTTGTCTGTCATTCAGAGCCAGAGCCCAGCTGCAGTCCCACTACACCACATCTGAGCTGATGAGCTCCCCCACCCTGCTGAGGTGCATTTGGTAAGGATGCCATTACCAGCAGCATAACAAGGCTAGTCAAAAAGTCCAAGCTGAGTAGCATCAATTTCCACCCACAGTCAGCAGTCTCCACGTTTTGTTCCCTGGCACTGCTGAGCTGCTGAGGCCCTCAAACAGGCCTTGCACTGACTGGGAAAGATCCAGCAACACGGAACAGTCTGGACTGCATGCAATGCAAAGTGGTGCTCCTTGCCTCCTGCCCAGAAAACAGATTGCAATTTGCATAGTGCTGTACCTGAGCTAATAAACCATCATGAACTCTCTCTGGGTCTGCAACCATGGCACAAATAATCTTCAGTCTGGATAATTCCCATTATGTATCCTGGCTCCTTCACTCCAGCCACAGTACCTTTTACCTCTGGAAGTCCATGGTGCCAGCCAGCATCCACTACTAAACTTGCTCTCAATTCTGTCTGCTCCCATTCCCATTAAACCCAGCAGCCAACAGCACCAATCTCACTCTTCAGTTCTTGCTGCAGGTGAGATAAGAGCAAACCAGATGCATGATTCCCACACGCTGCTGATCAGCCTGGCAGTCTCCTGCCATCTTGTCCTGCTGCTGCCTCCCTCACTGGCCCTGCTCCCTCCAGCTCACACATGGCCCTGGGAGGGCTCAGCTCTTGTGACATGCCATGAATGCTACGGGCTCAACCGCATCACCTTCTGAGCCTGAAGGGAGCAGTCCAGCGTTCAGTTACCCATTTTGAGAACGTGCAAGGTAAAGAATCACAGAGTCACAGAATAATGAGGTTGGAAGAGACCTCTAAGATCATCAAGTCCAACCTATGCCCTAACACCTCAACTAGTCTATAGGACCAAGTGCCATGTCCAGTCTTTTCCTAAACACATCCAGAGATGGTGATTCTACCACCTCCCTGGGAAGAGCATTCTTGGCCCCTCTCCAGCCTCGTTGCCTCCTCTGGACATGCTCAAGTGTCTCAAGGTCCTTCCCAAACTGAGGGTTCAGAACTGGACACAGCACTCGAGGTGTGGCCTCACCAGAGCCGAGTACAGGGGAAGGATGGCCTCCCTGCTCCTGCTGGCCACATTATCCCTGATACAGGACAGAATGCCCTTGGCCACCAGGGCACACTGCTGGCTCATGTTCCGTCTGTTGTCGACCAGCACCCCCAGGGTGAAAAGAGCAGAGCCTGTATGTGCCACATGTGTCAACAGGGAATCTGTCAAAGCCTAACACAACTCACAGGACAGAGTTACAGACACTGAGTTTTCACCTTATTTGGCATCCAGCAGGCTGCCTTTCCCCACCTATCAGACAAACATGAACATTCCACAAAAAGAAAGAGGAAAAGGGTCTTTGAGTTAAGCAGCTGATACAATAAGGATTTCAATTGTTAATATAGACTACTTCCTCACGTCTTGCACCAGTATTTGCATCACAGCACAAATAATACAAGGCAAGAAAGAAAAACACTTTAAAGAATATGGCTCTTTGTCAGACTGGAAGTATTAGCTGTGATTCAGAAATTAATGACAGCATAAAAATCTATTAAGGCATCTCGACTGTCTCTCAAGGGACCTTTTCATGCTTGTAGTGCATGGATTATTCTCCAGGGCTCTGCCCAGCCAAACTTCAGATGTCCCAAATGACAGCAATTCCACCATGATTCTTAACAAAGCTATATCACCGTCTAATCTCTTTCTTGCATTAACAGTCTCTCCTCTTCTGCCAATTTTTTTCTTTCCTTCTCCAAATTTTCTATCATGAGAGACTCTTCTAGCTCTGAGTCCACACTAGACAATTCTTCATGCCTTCCCAGTATGCCTACATCATTAGCATAGCTCCTCTTTAGTCATTTAGCCAAAACAGCTATATATTTAGCTTTCACAAGCATTCTTCATAAGTCAGTCCCTCCAGCCCCTTAATCATTCTCCTTGCAATCCTCTGAATTCCCTCTAATTTTGTTTACATCTTTCTGGAATTGAAGTGCCCGGAACCAAGTGCTGTAAACAACAACAGCTTGTTATCTGGCTAGACTGCAATTCTGGTGCTCACAGCACAGGCCCTGCACATGCCATGCACACACAGACACATGCACATGCTCGTCCTCTGGTTCAGACACAGCATCACTACAGCACATGAGTTCTGCTCACTGGACATTCCCTCCTCCACAGGGACGCCAGCTGAGTCTCTTTCAAGGAAATCCAGTTCCAAAAAAGGTGAGGGCAGATCTTCAGCACAGCACTTTCAGCTGCCTGCAGGCTCAGGACAGACAGCAGCTGTTGGCTGCACTCAGGTAACATTTTCAAGTTTTTGATAACAACTATAAAGGCCACAATTTTCAGAACTTTTTTGTTTTAGATGCCAGTTGAGACTCTGATGCAGTCTTATGACAGAAGATAACACATCACAGGGAAGCCTTTAAGCACTTGTGCCTTAATCTGTGCTTGAAACTCAAGTTGGATTTTTTCCAACAAAACACCTTTTTATTCTTTATTAGAAAAATGCCATTTTGGTGAAGCAGAAATGTTGTGCAAAGATCTTTGTTTTGCTTCAACAAACTTCTGGAGAACTTGAGAAAGAGTTCAGGAAAAAAACCTTTCAAGGTTCCTGCCAGCTCTCAAGACATCTGAATCACAGAATATTCTATGTTGGAAAGGACCCACAAGGACCATTAAGTCTAGCTTTAAAGTCAATGGTCCACATGAGGACGGAACCCAAAACTCGACATTATAATCACCAAGGCACCAAGGAAAGCTGGCAGCTTCACAAGAAAGTTCCTTCTAGACCAAGGTCACCCTGAGACCCTCCCTGTTACAATTTTAAAACCTCTTCTCACTTAGAATCCCCAGGTCTGAAAGAATTTCAGAGCTGTTACTCTTGTGCGTATAAAGGAATCAGAGCTTTGAAGTCTTCTGCCTCCCCAATACATTTCACATGGCCATTCCTCCTACACAGCAGCTATGACAAAGCTTCAGCATCCAGGAGAGCTTGAGGAGTTTGTTTCAATTTTTGTGGTGATTCCAGTCACTTTGGTCAGCAGGAAGAAGAGACCAAAAACTCTTGGGGTTGACCAGGGTAGGAGCAGAGCCTACATGCAGAGGTCTTGTGAGGTTCCTTGAAGCTTGAAGAAAAGGCTGCTGCTACAAATATTTACATTGGGATAGACAGAGCAAGGCCAGCCAGAATGGCCTTTTCTTTCTTTCCTCTGTGCACACAACAGGCCAAAGGAGAAGGAAGACTGCACTGCTGACCGTAGCTCTAGGTCCCTCTGGGGCAATGCCACAGCTCATTTACCTCATGCTGCAGCTGGACTTTTTTTTTTTTTATCAACATCCCAATCTGTTGCAGCTCTGTGGCTGTTGGATAGTACAGAAACCAGTCACCAATAGGCACCTAAGATACATGAAATTGGAGAGCTTATGTACCCTCACTTAGCTCCCACTGTTTCCTGCTTTCCCCTCTCTTAGCTGACCTCAACTACAGACAGCTCTCACACCACTTGAGCAAGCATGATTAATTTTTTTTTCTTTGAACCACCAAGAAATTACTGTTCATAAAAGCTCAACATCAATACAGCACAATTCCTCCAAACAGTTTCCTTTCCTCTCCAGGAGATGAGAAGTGCAGAACATCTCACGAGGGCATTCTCAGGCAGGTCTGTCCTGCTCAGCTACCCAAACTGAGACTGGACAGAACACAGCCACGCTGGACAGAGCCTGTGCTGTTGAGGGGATTAAACCAGCAAGGCTGTGTTAATGAAGGTAACAGCCAGAGTACAAAGTTGCTGATTTTACTGCTTTAGGCTGCATCCAGCTCATAAAATAGCATAGCTACACAAGGAAGGTGGGTTCAGTCAGGTTGTACTATTTTTGAACATGTTGGTCTAAATAAAAAACAATGCAACTTGTGCATGTAAGAAAGCCTCCTTTTATCCTCTTCCTTCTATTCCCAGAAACTCTCCCATGAAAGTGTAGGAAGCAAACATGTTCTTTCCACTCTCTAGGCTGTATTTCCTGCCCAGGTGACTGAAGTGTGACTAAGTTGCCACCTTACACTGAGGCTATCACAGAAAGATGAGGAGGGGTAGCCAAACCACAGAAACAATTCTGTTTCACTGCAATAATCTCTTACTGTGTCAAGATAGGATGCAAATGTACTATGAATAATGGTCACTCCAAAAGCACACATAGCTACACGGACATTCCTATCAGCAATCAGGCCGCATTCACCTCCTGCACTAACATTCATGACAAGTCCCTTGCACAAAACACAACTCTGGACCAGATTTGTTAACATTTCTCAAGCATCTTTACCACACAACCTGTGCATTTTCTGTCACATGCACACACTCAAATGCATGTGCATGCATTTATAGATTTTTTTTTCTTCTGTTCTATACATGCACCTTCTCAAAAGCCAAGGAAGATCTATTCAAAGGTCATACCTTTATGCACAGATCATGTATACAGGCACAAATAAAACTGGATGTTTCGATCCCATTGTACAAAGTAACTTTACAAGGCAAAGACTAAATACTTCATTTTATGAAGGTGTACCAACATGAGAAAAGTCTAAATGCATTTACACTTCAAAAATTCCACAGATGCCCCTTTAAATAACCCCTCCTTCCTGCAGGCAAAACCTTACCAGCAAATCCCTCCTTTTTCAGACACTCAGGTACACATCCCCCCAGTCAGCCTGTCCAACACCCACAGTAACAGTGCACTGGCTGCAGGGCTCCTGATCAGAGAGGGTCCTGCTCCCTTGGTGGAGCTTTGGGTCAGCTGCTGAGGGTCAGGCACAGCCAGGCTCCAAGCAGGTGCAGCAACAGAGTGCATGCAGAAGAATATTAATAGTTATTGTCCTAGCAGGTTGTAAGGATTAATTGGTTCTGGCCTACAACTCCCCATCAATGTAAGTGCTTAGGGGCAGAGGGGAGGGAGCTGTGATTACACACTTACATTGCATACTCATATGCTATTGATTTCCCAATTGCAAAGGCCCACAGCCTTTCGTTTGTCTCCTTGCTTGCTCCCTCCCTCATGCCAGTGCTCATGACCTGCCTGCCACATCTTCCCCCTCCCAGCAGCACAGTCATCACCACCAGAAAAAGGAGGGGGACACGCTTTTTGTGGGACAGCTCTGCCAAATCAGAAAGAAATGCAGAAACCTACGTCCATGACGTCACACAGAGGCAAACTCTAGGGAAGGGAATGAATTTCAACAACTGAGTTTCCTTTGGAAGCTTTATATGACCTGGGGACTGCAAAAGCCAGACTGTGATCACACAGCTGTGATCACACTCACCTTGCCTTAAGCCAAAGCCCCTCCTCTGAAGCCTGCCTTTTCATTTTTTTTTTTTTAATAAAAAAAACAGCCCTTCAGAAAAACAAAAACAAATCAAAACCACAACACACCAACCTGCCTTAATTGGATACATGTACCCTTGCCTTGCCTCCAAAACCATCTCCCCTCAGAGGTACCATTCAAAGTCCACTACCTCTACAGATGACAACCACTGAAAAATCCTATTTTATGCTTGTGGGTGACCAATAAGCATGTCTAGCGGAGAGGGCCCTTTACCCTCAGCATGTAGTTATGCAGAATTTCTTCCCCAGGAACATTAAAACAGCAGATATGGCCAGCAAGACTTCACTGTGATACAGAGTACTCCTTTGCCTCAGAAAAACCAGGGTAGCAGCCCTTGTAGTGCTTTTCCTTTTCTTTCTTTGCAGATGAGCAGGGCAATGCTGCCACACAGGCAGGCAACCTACTGGAGGGCTGCCTCACAAGGAAATGCCTCAGCTTCCAGGAAATTCAGCATCAGCCAAAGCACCACAGAGCAATGGCATAGCACAGAATGGGCTGGGCTTCTTTGGCTTCTTTTTCCTGTGCCTGTTTCTGTAAGAATCATGATGTACTCCCAGCATTTTTCCCCCTTCCATGCTGATGTGTGCCCTTTGCTGACACCAGGAGAGGGCTGTGTCTCACAAACTCACCTACACATGCCCTTAGCTCCCTCTCAGAGTGGGACGGGATGGTCTGTGCTGTGCTTGATATTTCTGGTTTTATCATGGATGCATTGACAGCAGGAAGAGTACATTAGCTGCCAAAATCATTGCTCATTTAGTATGAGCAGCAAATGAAACTGTTATGCACCATTTTAAGGAAAAGGGGATACCAAAGAAGCAAAGATTCATGCTTCTTTTAGGGACCACAGACAGCAGAATTCTGCATCCTTCCCACAGCACCCTATGCACAAAGGAGATGATATTTGGCAAAACACATGTCCCCATGTTCAAAGGCACACATGAAAGATTTTCTCCAGACTCCTCGAGGATATCTTTGTCTGGTACCATTATAGACTTCTCTCAGATCATTCAGTCCTTTAATAGCCTCTGTCAGGCAGCAACCACCTCAGCTGATCCTCTCCCACAGAAAAACCCATCAGGTGCTCTGATGTGCCCAGAAAAAAGGACGTCCCTTGCCCTCACTCTTCATCAGCTTTTGCCACCTGTCCTCTCTTGACAGCACACAGGGAAGCAAGCAGGGATACAGCTCCCCATCACCAGCCCAGCCCCAGCAGCCTCTGCAGGCAGCTGCACACAACACTCAGCTCTGCCCTGGGACCGGCACATCCCCATCCCTGGTCTAACCCAGGCCAACACATCCCCATCCCTGGTTCTAACCCAGGCCAACACATCCCCATCCCTGGTTCTAACCCAGGCCAACATATCCCCATCCCTGGTTCTAACCCAGTCCAATACATCCCCATCCCTGGTTCTAACCCAGTCCAACACATCCCCATCCCTGGTTCTAACCCAGTCCAATACATCCCCATCCCTGGTCTAACCCAGTCCAATACATCCCCATCCCTGGTCTAACCCAGTCCAACACAGCACCACCCCTGGTTCTAACCCCCATCCTAAGCAACTCAGCTTTGCGCAGGGTAGGGGAAGGATTCCAGCCCCACCAGCAAGGCAAGGTGGGGGGAGTATTCTGTATCACAGTGAAGTCTTGCTGGCCCCACCAGCAAGGCAAGGGCCTTGGCTCACAGGAGGCACAGCCAGCACACAGAAAGGGTGTGCACTGGCTCTGCCAGCAGCCTAGGATGAGGGCACCTGTATTCCTCACCCTGGAACAGAGCTCCTGGAAGGAGCTCTGTTGCTAGTGAAGAAAAAAGTAAAAAGAGTAAGTATAAAAGAGCACATCTCCTCCTCAGACCATTAGTGTACACATAAATGTGCTCCAAGGCTGAAAAGGAGTGCCCAAAAACATTGGGAACTGGGTTCTTTGTTACAGAACTAGTAAAACTCTTGTATGAGAAAAGATATCTGAGAATAAAAGATGAAGCAAATTTTTACTTATTATAACAAAGCCCTCTGAGCAGGTAGCTGAGTGCTGAGATTCATAGCAGCTAGAGGAAATGGGTTCTTACTTGTATAATTATTGATTATTATGGTCAGCAATCACTGGATATAAGTGGAAGAAACACTTGGGACATCTTTTCAATGCTCCCTGTTTGCAGATAAAAAGCCTTCTCTACTTCTCCCCTGTCCTAAGCCCACAAGAAAAGTATATTGGTTCATGTATTAAACCTCTTCATCATTTAAGGGAATGCAAGGCAGCTGAAAGAGTTGTCTCTTCATCAATAGAGTCCAGCCTGTGAGAGCTTCCCTTGCCTTACTCAAGAAGGGAGAACTGGAAACAGATAGGAAGAAAAGTATATTCAGGGGAGCAGGAAAAGCCTTTTCTTTCCTCTCCAGTTGGCAGTATCTCAATGTTATCCAACTGCATCACAAGGCCCCGTGCTGTTCCCCATCCACCACAGTGTCACCCACACACTCACATTGCTGCTGCTCTCTCCCCGCTCCCCATCCATTACACATTATCAGCACAGGCACACTGGGGTGCACACTTCCATCCCTACAGATTGCACACCCCTCACCCAGTAACAAACACATCATTTCTCACACCCGCATTGCCCAGTGACGTTACAAAACGTGAGACTCTACAGACAATATTTGTGCTGTGTACCAACCTAAAGCAGCCTGTGCCACTTACCCACTGTTTCCATGATTTCTTTCATCAGACTCATTCCTCATTTAAGAACACCCTTGAGCAGCTCAAGAAATACATTATAAATAAACATTGCCAGGACTGTGCAAGCCAGTTCAGCATGTCCTTTCCTAAACCATCCACTCCTCTAAACTGGCTGGGGAGGTATCTTACTTTTATAATTTTTATGGTTTTTTTTAAACACAAAGTCTTTTACAATTAACCAATTAGGTGGGGTTGTCAGGGAGGTTCATTAAAACAAGCTGGGATTTTGCAAATTGCTGATTTGAAACAGCTGCTATTTTTCAACAGAGAATTTGTTTAGAAGAATTTTCAACTTAAAGCAATGCTGAAGGAAATGTATAATTTGTCAAGGCATTCATTTTTTAAAATAAATGCTCAGGGTGAGGAAATAAAAATTAATTTTCATATTGACAGCTAAGTAAGAGTAATAAATAGTAAGTGAAAGTGCAAACATCAACACAAAATTCTTGTAAATTATCTAAATGCAATTTTTTTATAGACCCTAATAATATGCTTCTCCACCCCATACTCATACACCCATTTTTGACTTGGGGAAAAAAAAAAGAAAAAGAAAAATTCAGCTTTACAATCCAATCCAATTCAACAATCTGATATTTCTCAGATGCTTCTGGGCGCATTGTGCTAAGAAACGAATCCTTTCGAGGGAAGACCTACAGCATGCCACTAGAAAATCCTAGAAAATCCCACCCACCAGCAGTGCTGGGGTGTGTAGGTACTTTTACTCCTCCAGCCCCCACAGGGCAGGGAGGCCAGTGCACCGTGCAGGAGGAACAACCATCCCGCCTCCGAGCCACCTGCCTGCCAGGGAGGGCTGGAAGTGCAGCCGCAGAGAAATGCAAGAATCCCGAGCCACCAAAATGGGGAAACACAGTGATGGTGGGGGGAATCCTCCGTGCAGGACTTGGAGCATCTCACCCAGGGGGCAAGGAGCAAAGGCTGGAGCTGTGCCAAAGCCCCTGAGCCCTTCGCGTCCCGCCTGGCGGAGCAGGGGCGCTGGGGGCGGCAGCCCGCGCTGGGCACCGGAGCCCCTGGCTCTCCTGCCAGGCTCAGCCCCAGCGCTGCTATTCACCCTCGGCCCGGCAATACCAGCGGTGCTCCCTTCTCCCCCGCGCCTGCTGGCTCCGGGGGAGCGGAGAAAGACGAGGAGATGCTTTTGCGGCCAGCGGTACACCCCCAAGCGGACGGCGAGGAAAAGCGGAGAGAGGGCACGGCCAAGTTTTGGGTGGCTCGCAGAGGTGCGGGCTCAGGCGCCCGGCTCTGGAGGGATGTGCGCTCAAAGGGCTCTGAGCGGGGTCACTGCCTGCCAAAGCCAATACTGCCGCTTCCTGGGGTAAGAGCTCCACAGAGTTGTGCTCGGCAGGGTTAGAGAAGCGTTCAAAGCTCGTTACCACAGCTTTCAGTGAAAAATAATTAATTTGAAATAAATATTGTGGGGGAGTTGTGTTGGTTTGTTAGGTCTTTTTAAGGGCACAATATTTTCCCACCCCTTTTTAACTCCATCAAATATCTTCAGTCTTGTTTCAGGCAGTGCCCTACTCCTCCCATGCAGCCCCAGTATTTCTGCCTCCCTATTCTCTCACTCTTCACATCAGAGAAGGGAAATCACTGCTGGCTGTGAAACTGGATCCAGCAGTGCTCTGCTTTATATCATGCCAGAAGTTTGGGAGCAGTCGAAAAAGCAGCAAAAAGGTTTGCAAACACTCATACAGCACCACACTACCCTATCCCATCGCAAAACCTAGGGAGGGCAGCTGTGTTGCCTCTGCCTTTGCAGAGGGTATGTGATAATACAGACCTCAAAAGACCTTCCCTGAAGTCTTCAAAATGTGGCTGATACTACAGTGGCAATCCTAACTCACTAAAACAGAAGGTAAAAACTGTCCGTGCCCGTAGCCTGGCATAAGCTCCAGCTATAAGGACGGACTAAAACAGCTCCTGGCTGTGCTGGCATCAGGATGCTCTGGTCACAACTCAGGGAAGGCTTGTGACTTGAAAACACTGCGTGGAGCAAGCACCGTGGTCTAGAGGCTAGGAAATGTGCATCAGACAGGCAGGCAATGCTCAGAGTCAACACAACTTGCCAATGTCCATCTTTCTTGACAGCTCTCTGTCTAATCCTCCAGAGCAGGGCGAAGTTCACACCAAGCTACACAACTTCATTGCTGACGTTATCTACTTATGCCACAAAGGTACTGATTCTCATCTTGCCCCATGTACAACCTGTGTGCTGGGAAAAATCCTCCTTCCCTGTCAGAAATAGCCACTTCGCAGCAAGAAAGGAAGTCAGCTGGAAGGTGCTGGTGTTGGATTCACCGTCCAGACTTCAGAGAATGTAAATTGAGAGAAAATATGTGACAGTGAAAAGCATGTGTACGAGACCCAGAAATGGGAGAAGTGAGACTATATGAAAAGGAGCACTCAGCAAATGTGAGAAGGTGGCAAAAAATGAAGGATTCCATAGTGAGGGCTTGCAGGAGTGACAGGTGTGAGGCTGCAATAGAAAGCGTGTGTGTGACAGGGAGCCTGCCTGTATGGGAATTTGCTTAGTAGACACAAAATAGAAGAGAACAGTACATGCAAGACTGTGTGTAAAAGTAGGAGCTGAGGGGAAGTGAGGAAGCTGTGACTGGCATATCTCCATGCACGGCATTCCTGCACTAATATGTACAGGAGTGAGAAAAAAGCACTGTGAAAAAAGCCGTGTGTGAGCGAGATACCCTCTAAGGGTGCAGCTCACTGCAAATGCAAGACTGTGAGGCACAGAGTAGGCCAGATAGAGTACATCTATGTTCTTTAGTTATATTTTCACCTATGTGTGTGTATATGTGTGCACACAGGCTTACAAGGCTAGTGAAGCAGGACAGGCAAGGGATTTTAATATGCAAGCAACCTCGAACACAAGTGTTCAGGATGGAGGCTCGAAAGAGGGAGGGGAAAAAGGGGAAGGGAGAACATGAACACAAGGGAAGCAGACTCTCCAGGAATTGCATGTGCTAGGGAGCTAGAACTGTATGTGCCAGAGTGAGTTTATTCATCTTCCCTGCTATATCCCTGAGAGTGTGTGTGTGTGTGTGTGTGTGTGTGTGTGTGTTCAGGAAGGACCACTGCTGTGAGTGAGTGTGGATCATGCACAAGCTGCAATTTTGAAGGCTATGATTATATGTACATGTGTGACATGTATTAATACATACAGCATGGAATGCATTAACCCTTAACTCCTGTTTACAGAAAGCATCTCAAAACCAGCTAGCATGCCTGTCATCACTTCGAACTAAATTCCATACTCACACTTGGCTCTTAAAGCAAGAAACCCAGCTGGCAATTCTCCACTGAACAAAACCCCATACCCAACAAATTTTCATGTCCTGTCTTTCCTCCATCACTCTCTCTCTCTTTTTATTTTTTTCTTTTTTTTTTTTTTTTTCCCTCCTGGTATAGAGGGGAAGGACATAGTGTTTTCGCAGACAGACCAGAGGCATAGAGATTCCTTTAACCTCCCCCTCTCTGGACAAAACCAAAATAAAAATAATAAAAAACCCACAAAACAAAACAAAACAAAACAAACAAACCAAAACCCCCAAAAGAAACTTAGCACTTATCTCCTCAGGAAGGTAAAGAATCGAGGAGAATCAGTACTTGTGACCCAAAGTGCTGAGAAACAGCAGCTGTGGATGGAGGGGATACCCACCTCTACCCACCACTCTTTTCCTTTGCAAATCTTAACTGTACTCCCCCCACCAACTCCCCCTCTGCAAAAGCATAAATACAGCAGCAAAGTCAGTCACATGCAGTGTCCTCTAACCATAGGATTCACCAGCAGAGATCTCTCCTTGGCTTATTTCCTGAGGCAAGGGTGGGGGGAAGGTTTGGAGGGGAAAACGGGGGGAGAGGAAGCTCCAGCTTCCAGCTCCATGTTTCAGGCCATCCTCAGTCCATCAGCCTCAAATAAAGCAGAAGGGTTTGAGGAGGTTGCAAGAAAGAACTCAGCACATACCTTGCAAGGAGAAGAGGGACAGGAAGAATCCCAGCACCCAGATACTGTGCAGCCAGTAGGTCCTCATGCTTCTCTCTCACTCACTCACTCAGCTTC
This sequence comes from Ammospiza caudacuta, assembly GCF_027887145.1. Classification (NCBI taxonomy): domain Eukaryota; kingdom Metazoa; phylum Chordata; class Aves; order Passeriformes; family Passerellidae; genus Ammospiza; species Ammospiza caudacuta. Next base: position 28,724,861 of record NC_080594.1, read on the forward strand.
CTCTGCCTTTTTCTCCGTCTCTTCGCTTCTGTCTCTCTCTCTCAATTTATCTTTTTTTTTTTTTTTCTCCCTCTTCGCTCCTCTCAAAGAAAATGGGATTCGTGTTTCCCTTCAGTCCCTCTGGGCTCTGCTTTGCCAGCTCTGAAAATCCAGTCGCAGCGCAAGCTGACCCGCGGTGGCCAGATTCCCAAATAACCTCTCACTCTCCCCTTCAAGTGCTGGAGAAAGGGGGGGCCAGGTTGGATGCTCCACCGTAGCCTGGGCTGGCTGTAAACACAGAGAATCTCTCTGTCTCTCTCCTGCAGCTCCAACTAAATGCGACTGTACTTAAACAAGCAATGCCTTATAGGACAGTGCTCAGAGCAGAACAGATCCCACCTCTGCCACCTAGTGTTGCAAGCCAGCTCATTTATTTCATTTTTATATATATAAATATATATACATTATGCTATAGAAATATGGTTCCCTCATTCCTCTACAAATGTATCTCTTGGATCACAGTCTATGAGCCATTCCAGGCTCAGGAGTCTCTGAGGTGCCAGCTCCAGTGTACACAGGGAGGATATTCAGCGAAGGAATATTGCTCATCGCCACAACAAGAGGCACAGCAGGGCAGGTTTGGTTTCTCAGCAGAGTTCTGCTTGACAAATTCTGAAGCAAAGGTCTCTCTGATGCTGGTGTCACTGCCGGGCAGTACACAGGGGCCAGAGGGAGATTCAGACGAACTGACTGTAATTACAGAGCTGCCAAGTCCTCCAGGAAAAAATAGCAAGCATCAGTCTGCATTAATCTTTCCTGGATCTCCTGTGACTTCTATGCAATTTCAGAGGGACCAAAAAGAATCCTTCTGTAATGGAAATCCAGCTTGAAAAGCAACCTTGCTCACACAAGGCTTCCCTCACTGCCCTTCCTTCAAATACAGGTTCCACCTGCCATATGTAGCACAAACGTTTTTCCTCAAGGAGTAATTGGGTCATGTAGCTCTATTTCCCCCTCGAGTTAGAGGAATATCAGTAACAAAGTACTGCTTAACATTCAGGGCTTTTTATCAGTCACTCTCCAGGCATTTTACAAAGGGTGTCCTTTCACAGCGTGGGATGTGGAGGCAGTGTGAGTGCGCCACTTCTGAGGCCAGTCCCTGGGACACAGTGTGACAGCCCAGCTGGACTGCCCAGGCAGCCCTGAGGCCCCTCTTCAGGCCACATTGTGCACTTCATTGTGGTCATCAGGCCACAATGACGACGCCAATGCTAAAGGACGCTAATTTTCAATTTACACATTGAGGGTGTGGGTGATCAAAGGTGAGGGTCCACATGTAGGAAAGGTCTGTAGGATTCTCGTCACTAATGATGCCATTCCACAAGTGTTTCTTATTGGGCTGCTGTAGAGCAAGCTGTTCCGTGAACAGAGTGCACCAAGCCTGCCTCCCCGTGGGTTCCTGTCTGCTGTCTCAAGAATTCCCCTGCTCTAATAAAAGCCAGAACCCATCATATCCCCTGTGACATCTCCTGTAGGAGGAAGAAATCCATGCTATGGCCAGTCTTGCTCCCTAGTGGACCAAAATGAAAGACAAAATGCAAGACACCTCTTGCCTTAGCCTGGTTGGCTACTGCCATGTACCACCTACATAATTCTCAGGTTTTCCACTAGGGAGGGATTGGAGCATTACCTAATCGCCAGTTTTTAAGAGACATACAGGAATAAGTTACTTTTTAGGCTTCCGCCCTCTTTTAAATGTGGTTGAAATTGGTTGCACCGAAAAGTTATTAGGAGGAAGAACATATGGACAAACAGATACAAATGTACTCTCAGCTAGGCTTCACTTCCCAAGGAAATCAAACTAAAAATATTAGAGTGGACTAAAGTCAACTGACTCTAGTCAATGAGGAGCATGTTTCTTTTTTCTGAAACCATTTCAGATGGTTTTCAAGCTCTGATACTGTATTGGGTCTGCATGGCAAGGTTTTGGTAGGTGGGCTGGTTCTGTGAGAAGCTGCCAGAAGCTTCCTCTGTGTCTGACAGGGCCAAGGCTGGGTAGCTGCAACACAAACCCACCACAGGCCAAGTCCAAGTGTACCATCAGCAATGGTAGTAACACCTCTGGGATAATGTATTTAAGAAGGGGGTGGAAGCTGTGTAACAGCAGCCAGGAGAGAGAAGTGAGAATATGTGAGAAAAATAGCCCTGCAGACACCAAGGGTGGTGGAGAAGGATGGGGAGGAAGTGCAACAGACACTGGAGCAGAGATTCCCTTGCAGCCCGGGGTGAAGACCATGGAGGTTCAGGATAGATCAGTTATCCACCTGCAGCCCTTGGTGGAGAAGGTGGAGCCCTGAAGGAGGCTGTGACCCCATGGGAAGCTCACGCTGCAGCAGCCTCCTGGCAGGACCTGTGACTCTGTGGGGAAGCCACACTGGAGCAGTTCATGAAGAAGTGTTGCCTGTGGGAAAGACTCATGTTGGAGAAGTACATGGAGACTGTCTCCTGTGGGAGGGAGCCCACATTGGGGCAGAAGAGTATGAGGATCCTCCCTCTGGGGCAGGTGGAGCAGCACAGACAAGTGTGATGAAGAGATCTCAGTGCCCAATCCCTGTTCCCCTGTACCACTGCAAGGGAGGAGGGAGAGAATATGAGGTATGAAGTTAAGCCCAGGAGGAAGGGAGGAGTGAGAAAGATATTTTAAGATTTAGGTTTACTTTTCATTATCCTGCTTTGATTTCATTGGTAACAAATTAAATGAATTTTTCTGAAGCTGAATCTGTTTTGCCTCTAACTGTACTTGAAGAGTCATCCCCCCATCCTTATCCTGACAAGCTTTTTGCTGTATTTTTATCCCCCTGTCCAGCTGAGGAGAGGTGATGGAGCAATTTTGGTGAGCACCTGGAGGCCAGCCAGCATCAAACCACCGCAGATACCAAGAGAGTATGGTCTGAAAGAGAGCACAGTCAAAAATAAACTTGGCACTCAAGATGCATTTGGAACTTAGCATGCCAAAATCAAGTGGTGACAATCAGTTAGTAGGCTTGGAGTAGGAGTTTTGGGGGTTTTTTGCAGAAAACCTCCCAAACATCTAGCTTAGGTTCAGGGACCAGGCTAGGCCATCACTCTAATACTACACCAGCTCGATACATTTCTGACACACGATTGTTCATATGCTCAACTTTTTTTTTTTTCAATTGTCCTATACCTTTGTGATCCATTACCTCAGTGCTCACCATCTATACCTGATATAATATACAGCATTATATGCATTCATACTGTTTCACAAACCTCCTCAACTCCCATATATGGCACCAAAATTCACCTGCCACCTATCCCACAGCCACATCCATAACCTCACCTTCCACCTGCCTACACATAATCTCATAGGGTCCCACAGCCTTCCCAGTTAAACCAGATCATTATGCAACCATTCCAAGTCTACTTTACCTACAGATCCCCTGGATGATCCCATAATACACAGCTCTCAAGCACACGATTATCTCAGACTTTGGATAGGAATATGCCATGGCTTGAAAAAAAAAAATCTAAATCAACCCTCTTCCATCTAAATCATTTCCCATGTTCTATGGCAACTAACCCTGCTAAAAATTTGTCCCCATCCTTCTCATAGGCCCCCTTTAAGTACTGAAATGCCACAACATTTATTATAACACTTATGATAGCAATTTATATTGATTCCAGTAATTAATAATATAGCCTAGTAATTAGTCTTGTGTTAATTATTAATCAATATTATATGTTTTATAATAATTAACATTATTTTTTGTAATAAGTAATAATAAATGATAGCAGGACTGAATCTCTGCTCCACAAATTCCATGGGGATGTGTGTGAGATGATGCTGACCCCAGTGTTGTTCCCATCCAAAATAGACATGATAGTTACAAGTCCAGAGAAATGGCACAAAGGAAGCAGCACTCTCTGAGGCAGCAGCATCTTACACTTCCCTGGAGAAGCTGGCATGACTGAAAGGAGAAACAGCTTTTTCTTACAACGTATTTGACATACTTCTAACCTTCAAAAACATTCAGGACTGGATTTTGGCTGCCTTGCTCATGCTGAGTCATACCAATGGGGTTACTCAGGACATTAGACTGCTAAATATGAGCAGGAGTATCAGATTCTGTGGGCTGAAATTCTCTGGGATTGGTCTCTGTCCAAAAGTGTGTCCATTTTCCTCTAGCCAAATCTCTCAGCTACCTACATATTGTGAAGGCAAAATCTGAATCAAGAATTATGCTCAACTCTCCCTAAATCCCTCAAATATTAAGAGGAAAAAACAACACCACCAAAACAACCAGCCAAACCCCAAACACGCAGCAGTCCTCATTCTTCAGTCCTTTCTTTTTAAATTACTGCAATCCTCCCACTTCACCCAGTATTCAAATGCCAAGAAGAGCACATCTACAATCCTGTATTAAGAAAAAAAAAAGGTTGAATTCTGACAGAGCTCTGATTGATTGAAAGCCAGCTACTTTTAATGCATAGTGAAAGTGTTTCATTAGGGCTGAGTGAATGGATTTAGATGCACCGAGCATGGATGCTTGTCCATTTTTTAATAAATAAATGTGCTTTGTGCAATTAACTGTTTAAGCACTCACACTTCCATTTCTATTTCATCTTAGCTTTTGTCACTTCAAGCAATATCAATATTAACTTGATTGTGCAGCACACACATAATATTTTCTCTTCCAAGTTTCTATCCTAAACCTACCATTAAATACTTCTCAAGCAGGCATGCTAAAGTTGATGGAGGAACTTTTAACTTTTCCATTACAGATTTTTTCAAATTACTGTTATTTAACTGTGCAAATGTAATGTTGCATTAACAAAAGGCTTAGTGGTTTTTTTACTGTAATAGAAATAGTACTGGAAACACAGTTGGCCATGCAAATTTTGCAGGGTTTACATAAGAGAATGAACATTCCTGAAACTGCAAGTTAAGAGAGCTTGGTAAAGTGAGCAGAAGGCAAGAGCCATATATTATCCAGAAGTGGCTTTTCTGTGTGTTTTAGTGTATGTATATGTGTTTTAGACATATGCATATTACTTCTTGTTTTATTGAGTGTTTTATCTGTGTATTTCATGGCCTTGGACTGGTGCATCCATGATAAATAGTGCATTTCAGTGTGATTTAGAAGAGTGCTGTGGCATGTACTGCATGTGATCTTGGCAAAGGGGGTGGAAGGAGATGTTCAATCTGCAAGAAATACTCATTTGTCATGTGGTTCTGTGAAACCCACCACTGTCCAAGGTCAAGGACTGCAGTGTCCAGAAATATGAGCTCACTTAGAAGGGATGCAAGGGCCTCAAGACCATGATAAATAGTCTCACACCTGATTAAGCTCCTTTGTGTAGACTGAGAAAACAGCATTTGTGTTTCTCATTTGCCTTCAGCAGGACATTCAAGAGAAGACAACCCTACTCAAACCATGCTTTCCATTTGTTCTTTCCTTTCTGCCACTTCATGCTCCTCATCTATATTCCAACCTTCTCCCTCTCTCAGCTTCTTGCCTCCCACTACCATCCTTCCCATCTCTTTTCTTCTCTACTCTCCTCCTGTGAAACTCATCAAATAAGGCAGTGTCTTTTTGAGGCTTCTTGAAGGGGAAGATTTGCCATCAGGGTTTCCACAAGACTCCAAGTTGAAAGTAGCTTTTTTTATCAAATAAATGCCAGGCCAGCAACTATGGAAGGGTGCATATGACTGCATAGCAGTTCCCTAAGATGAAAATCCACAGAAATAGCCAGCCAATGAGATAGCAACAGCACTCAAGGAGCAGTGGGATGAGGGAGGAGATGGAAAGAATCTTCATTTAATTCCAGCAACGGTGCAATGACGCAGCGGGGACTGAACCCAGAACTCTTGGAGACAAATGTGTTGCATGAACTGGTACAGCACAAATGGCTGAGTTCCTCTAGCAGCAGCCCCAGCAGACCCACCTCCTTTACAAGTTGGGTCACATAAAAGGATACGTCACAAAAAAGCATTTGCCAGCAGTATACATTCACACATTGGCGTTGTCGCATAATTAGAACATAAAATAAATGGCATAACAGATGCTATCAGCATGTCTACCACACTGTATCCATGGTGCCAACTCCTTCTCCAAGGGGAGCCTCACCCAGGCCACGCCGAGAAAGCCTGAAACATGGGCATGTAGAAACCAGCCTTTATGGAAATACACACACAAAGTTCTGCAGAAAGGGCCTCCGCTCTTTCAACATTTGTAAGATTTTACAGGAAATCTGCAAGTGTGAATGACAACAAGAAGAAGAAAATTGGCTAGCACCCAGGAAAAAAAAAAAAAAACAAAAAAACCCAAACTTTGGCAGATAATTTTTTGAGTTGTCATGTTTTTTTGTGGGAAAAGAGTCAGCTCTTTCGAGGTGGGAATAAAAATAATAATTCTGTTCAGCTCCTTTGAGCAGCAGGGAATTCACAATCCAAAGGGAGAGGCGGTTACACCACAAAACCCTTGCCACAGCCAGAACTAACTGGCTTCCTCAGAGGCACAAGGAATCACTCAACACTACAGAGGGCCTTTTAAGAAGTGTTTTTGCAGCCCCCTGGTCTTTAAATCTCCACCAGAGCCTGGCGGTGCAGACCTTTTTCTCTCCTCCTGGGACTCAGAGCACATTCCCCAGGCAGTACTCTACCAAAGATCTTTCCTTGACATAGCACCCAGCTTCCCCAGTGCCCACCCCACTCTGCCCAGAAGCAGCCTTTTATCCCAGCTGTTGCTTTTCAGGTCTCTGGTCACAGCTGGTGGCCCCGTGCTTCCCTCCATTAACGCTCTGTGCCCGCCGGGGAGGAGCTGCTGGATGCTGCAGCCCCGTTCCCTGACCCATGGTCCCAGCAAGTCGAGCATTGGGCTCCCCAGCTGGTACTTCCATCTCCAGGCTATGGCTTGTTGGCTTTGCTAGATAAATTGTGGGCTGACTTCAGAGACAGGACTGCCTCATGCCTGGGCACCCCTGAAATTTGTCCTTTGTTGTTTAGGCAAAGCAGGAAAGGAAATTGCAGCCATTTTCTGCCTGTGCCTCGCTGACTGAACTCCAGCACTTCCACCTGGCACAAGAAGGTCCTAAAGAAATGACTGTCAAGTCTGTACCTATCACCCAAATATGATATGGGAGGCAAATGACATCAGTCTCACGGTCTGCAGAGCTGACCTGCACACAGCTGAACAGTGTGATGTTTTCTAGACAGAAATACAGAAAAGCAGCATATTTTTTTTATGGTTTTTTTATTTTTTTTTTTTTTTTTATGTCAGGGCATCCATACTCAGCAGTCTGGAAGGCAGCTGGAGTTTGAGCCATGTGAGTGTTCCCACTGCAAGAGTCTCCTTGCAATGTTTCACAACATCCTGAAATTATGAATTCCCAGGCTTATGTTTTTCAGACCTAGTCTCCTTCACAAGGATGTATTTTTTATTAGTTTGTTTTTATTTTTGAAAGCTTGAGCAAGCAAGGGTTTGGCTGTTTAAGATATTTGGGACTGGGGGAGTGCTTTATGATTAGTGGAAGAATCTATTTGTTCCTTTTTTTTAACAGTTCCAGTGCAGAAATTACTGTGGATAGAGACTTGAAAGGTAAATAATATGAGGCAAGATTTGTAGGAAGTGGTGATATCTTTTATTAAACTGAAAAATATAGCTAAAACAACAAAACAAAACAGGCTTTCCAGGCATATGGGCTTGCATGCCCAGAAGTGTATCCTGACTTTTAACTATATGATGTCAAATAACTGATAGTACTTCTTCCTACAAATTTCCCCTCATTTATGTCTTTAGCCCATCCTAGCAACAATGGCAGTGCAACATGGAAGGGAAGTCAAGTCTGTGAGGACATTACCCAGAAGAGCAGAAAACACGCAGATATGGTTGTATTGAGGATTTATGGTTGTATGGTTGTATTTAGCTTCCTTCAGCTGAAATACAGGTTCCAGAAGACACTTCTTGGTATGAGTGACATGGAAATGCTTGGGTTTCAGTAATGTGCAGAGAGCAATCTTTGTGTAGGCAGGGGTCCCCACATTTCTGTGTGTCACTACAGATCAGCTCTCAAGCCAAATAAAAGCAGTTGAAAGGCTCTCAGTGGCCTCTGATCCAGGTCCCCTCTACAGCAAAGTCACTGGGTCATTGCTTTCCCTTGCCTGCTCTGTACTGAGTGTCTGTGTACCTCCCCTGGCACTGCTGATCATTTGTGCTGCAGGGGCAATACGGAGCCCTCATGAGACCAGGGCCTGCAGAGATACATGCTCTGCAAAAGGATGCTGAGAAAGTACTGCAAGCTGTGGGCAGCAGGTGCAAAGACAGACAAACACACAGCACTTTGCCCAGAGAAGAGCCTACAGCCCACCTACTATTTCAAAAAATTGTCTGTGATGCACTTGCAGACTCTCACTCAATGAAAAACATGAGGAGACAGTTTTAAGTTTGCCACTACCTGATCTCGGCTAGCCTTTGCAGTATAAATAATCTCTGCCATTAGCTTCTTTTTCGAAGCAGGATTTCTTTTCTGTAGCTATTTTATCAGACAGAGGATGATCAGGAGGTTAAAAACCACATTATTAGCATTAATGACTATTATTATTTATACCCTTGTACAAGCTGCACAAGTCTAGGCAAAGAGACAGTCCATTTCCCCAAAGAGCTCACAAATCTTATTTATGATAAGGAATCACAGACCATGTATCAATAGTAGGGGAGGAGAGGAGAGCAGGGAATAAGGAGAACAACTGTATTAAACAAAAACCTCTTCTGCAGCTCAGGCAAGATGCAATCTCCAGAGGCCTACTTGATCAGCCAGAAAATACGGATCTGGGGGTTTTCTCCAGAACAACACTTTCCAGTATACCAAAGTATTCTGTGGTGTTTCTTTTTGCCCTTCCCTCTCCCTAGCATTTTAATCATCTATGCAGCAAAGTCCATGACAATTATACACAAGTGGCAGTATCCAGGAGGAGAGAAATTACTGATTTTTGTACACTTCTCTTTACCTGTCAGTCAGGAGCTCGTTGTTTCTATTTTACAAATGGGGAAATTGAGGCATGTAATGGTGCAAGAGCTTTCCATAAGATCACCTATTTTATATCCACAGAGCCCTGAAATGGAAATGGATCCTTAAGGTATGCTTCTCACTGAGAAGATCCATTTCTTCTCCAAGTAGAAGGATTTCTTTATTTCCACAAGCAGAAGCATTTTATTGCCAGGAGAACAGCATCCCTGCTGCAGTTTTTCCCAGCTTCAGCAAACTCAACAAATACTGCGAGCTAACAAGACCAGCACACATTTCTATTGTAAGTAGACTCAGAAGTTAGCATCTTGGAGAGGAAGGGAAGTGCAGTCCAGCAGTAAATGCAATTTCCACTGACTTGGAAAACTTGATTTTACTGTATTATTGCTGGGCCCAAACATTCAGAATGCTATTGCATATAGTTATATGTTATAGTGGAAGTTCCATGAGGTCCTAGAAATTTCACGTCCTTCCTTAGTCACAAATTTCTGGGTCTGGTTAGTCATTCAGGGAGTTTGGATAAAGCTTTGTTTTTTCATTGGTTAAAATAATGAAAATAGAGCACAGCAATGAGAGTATTCTGAAAAATTACTAAGATATTCAGGGTGAACAAGGAATTGGAAAATATATAAAAATGCATCTAATCTGTACAACTTTTCCCTCTAAGTGCAGAGTTTCATTTCAATAAGTGCCCTGGAGAGGTTATGCCTTGCAAGCATCTTGTAAAACTGAGATTGCTGCATTGCATCCCCAGTGATCTCAGGGCAAATGCAAGACTGAACAATGACTCCGTATCTGGCTGTGCGTGATTCCACCTCCCTGACAACTTCACTTGAGAAATCAATGAAGCAAAATACAGCATATTTTGGGGCTGTATGGGAAGCAGGCTGCTTGTACTTTGACACTTAGAATACAAGACTCTAATAGAACCATCCTTCAACTCAAGCAGAAGAGATTTGCTACTGGAGGCAGAAGGTGACTATGGTTGCCATGAAACTCTCTGTGGTCACAGTCATAAGAAGGTCATAGCAGAGATATTCGTAGTCAGCTACTAAATTTATTCAACACTCTTAGGCTCGGTTTAGATGGACTGGTTACCTCAAGGTCAAAATTCTCTGTGGTGCAGAGTGTAAACTAGTAAATGCAAGCTGGGGTGTTGACCAGGCACATATTTCAGAATCCCCAGCACTCTGTTTGCCTGCACACGCTTGGTGAGTCGCTTGGGTCAACAAGCAACTTGGGTTTATGCAAGCATCCAGTTGGCACTATGCATGCCAGCGACAGGGACAGGATACAAATGTGGTACAAGGTCCTTGGTCTCAACACCAGTTTTGTAACAGTGCAGACATAGCTTCAGTTTAGCCTTGGAATCTCTTGTTTCCCACTCCTAATAATAAGAATGTTCTCTACCAGGCCATTGTCAGAAAAGAAGACCTGGAAATCGCATTGTTCTGGAGCTTACTTCAGTATTAATAAGCACAGCTTGAATTAAAAAAGAGAAAATACTACTCCAAGTTACAGCAGAAACTAATTTAAAGGCTCTTTTTGCTCCTTTCCAGATGCTTTTCTTTTGCCAAATGGCAAAAATGCCTGTCTGAATTGGGAAGTCTGATCCTTCATGGACAGCTCTGCACTGATCAGGTTGGTTTGTTTCTCACTGCACAGGTACCTTGGCAATGGCAGCTGCACATCTGCCCCTTATTTTGTGGCTTTTGCCATCACATTTTGCAGGGGGCTTATCTGAAAAATGCCTTGTAGAGGAAGGCAGGCAAAAGAGGCCATCTGCAGCTTCAACTGTCAGGCTGTTGAAGACAGGGACAGGGAAGGTGTAGATTTAGATGGCAGCTGCCCAGACAAGCAGCAGATGAGTGAGGAACTGATATTGGAAAATTATACAATGAAAATAGAAAAAAAAATTAGAAAATAGACCATATCTTCAAAAGAAAAGGGATCCTAACAAGCTAATGGTCTCTTATGTTAGGCATTACCTTGAATCTCTATGGTTATTCTCCAAATGGATTCTAATTTTAGAGAAGACTATTAGATTTCCTTTCTTCTGGTTTTTGTCTAAGGATTATGAGCTGAAAAGTCTGACATCTTTCCAGTGACCTCTGCAGTTGTTAGATTTTGGATTTCCCCATGCTTCCCTGCCTATGCCTGATGAATAAGTAGCTCCTCAGGTCCAACAACCCTACTGAGGGTGGTTAATACCAACACTTAGAGCATCGCCAGACTGCTGGCAACAATCATCTTGCATTCCCAGGAGTTACTTCCCCCAGAGAAGTCCATCTTGCGTGAGTGACAGACACCTTCCAGCTTTTGGGTGACTCCTTTGTTGTCTGAACTTTGTGAAACCAGGTGACAGGAACAGGATTATTCTTGTTCAGATACTCTGTCAGGAGCAAACCTGTGACCTTGCACCCCAGTGAGCACTGGTCTTACATTATGGGATGTGTTGATTAATTGTAGATGGTCAAAGTCACATGTAAGCTATTTATCACAGTCATCATTAGGTGTCATAAGGGACCCGTAAGAGGCCTGGTTAAGAGGGATTGCTCCCATTTTTCTTTAGCTTTCATCATGTTCTAGTACCAAGCAAGGCCCCCTGGTTGGATTAACCTCTTCTTTACTAAGGCTTTAAAAGATAGAGGGCCAAACGCAAGATCTAGGTACAGGGAAATACCGAAGTACACCCATGGTTATTGCCAGAGCCAGCAGCAGGACTCAACTCATCTGAGCTCTGATAGCAACCCAGAAAAGGCACTGCTGGTGCCTGCTCTCCTCATGAGCCAAACCCTCAAAATGAGGATAGAGTCCTTGTGCCAGTGACCCAAAACTGAATGAGCACCACAAGGGCACCTGTACATCTGCCTTGTCACTCCTGACTTCTGGATGCTGCTGCTTGTGCATTGTTGGCATGAGATTTGGGCTATGGATTATTATGTTGTCATATCTTGGGGAGAGAGGTCTAGTCCCTGCCAAATTTAAAAATTTTTAAAAAAGATATTTTTGGGAATTTCTAAAACTCCAGAAGATTCAGGAGTTTGTAAGAAGAAATGTAACACTCAGGAGTAAGAAGGAGGAGGAAAAAATGAGAAACGGGAAGATAATTGCCTAATGTGCGCCTTTAATGAAGTAAAACATATTGTCCCCACAAAGGGCCCATAAGAGAAAAAAAATAAGATTCTTCCTATACATCTTAAATCTAAATCTGAATTATCTGCAGCAATTGGATCTGCAGCCTCACATGAGAGAGTCTTACAAAGAGGAAGGGATATTATAAGACTACTGTCTGCAAAAGCACCCAATTAATTCAAGAGCATCATTGTTATTTTATTTATATAGCACCATGGGGGTATGCAATGCTTTACAGATGATTAGGGGCCATAAAAGTTTAGAGAAAAGATGAAGCAGAAAGCAAGGATCTGGCAACCACCTGGAGTAAAAGCTCTGACTAAAAGCTCTCACCATGGTGTTTATGGTTTGTTTGTTGTGGTTGTTTGTTTGTGTTGCTGTTGTTTTAAGTCTCAAGGAGTGGTTTTTGGCATGAATCCCATGTTACAGGGAGATAGAGACCATGTAACATGATTGTTGGGCCTGTTCCAAGGATGCAAAGTTAGAGAACACACTCATTAAAACAGGTCTGAAATAACAAAACAGGAACATGAACAACAAGGAGCAGAGAGATAAATTTGTGAAAAAAACTGTAAGACATTCCTGAGAGTTCAATGCTTTGATAAATTTGGAGGAAACAGAGATTTTGTATGCCCAGAACAGACTGCCTGAGGCTCTGGTAAAATTGGTGTTGTGCTCCTAGGCTGAGACAGGCATGCAAAAAGCACATCCTGTCACTTGTGTTCTGCATTTGTGGCTCAGGGGTACTCTTGGATCCTCACTTGTGTTTTAGCTGGCCTGAGACCAACCAGGAGCAGAAAGCACCTTTGCACAAGCAAAAAAGCATGTGGCTCGAGACCCCAGATATATAGAGGTCTAATTAATGGGGTCCAGATAGACTTTTGTGCTGCAGCACTAAAATATTTCAGGAACAGCTGGACCTTAAATCTACACAGAAGCTGTACAATAAGAACATAGCAGCTTTCTCAAAAAAACATGTACTTTTCTCATAGCAGCATATGACACCTGTGCTTTGTTAATGGCATGGAGCCAGGATCTAAAATGTGAGTTTTAATGTATCAGTTGTGATCTGAAAGTGGATAGATCTTTAAAAGTTTCTTATTGTTGTTTGTTGTGTGGGGTTTTTTTGGGATTAGGGTTTTTTTTGGGTGGGGGTCTTGTTAGTTTGCTCTTGGTTTTGTTGGTTTTTTTTTAATAAGACATGGGAACATTTTTTTATTTATTTTGTTTAAACAGGAAAGTTATTTGAAAAGTCTATTATTTCTTTATCTTCCGTCTAGCATTTTCTGTCTATCACTTTTATCAAAATTTTCACTGAGAAATAGTGCTATGAAGTAAACATTTAAAAGTACTAAAATCCTTTTATTTTGTTTTTAACTGGGAAATTATACATGGATAAACATTTTTGTTGAAAATTTTAACTGAAATATTTTTTATTTTTTTTGGTAGGTTGAAGGGGAGAAATGGGTCCTTCCCCCATGCTTCCAAGCAATTTTGGCCTTCAAAGTTTCAGAATTGGTTGCCTCCAGCCTCTGCTTTTTCCACCAGTTCTAGAGTGGTTTCTGAATTTTTTTTTTTTCATTTCTTGCCAAGAAGATAAGCTTTTTATTTCTACTGTCCAACAGCTACAATAAGTGAGAACTGGCCACCCAAAGCTTTCAGACTAGAACCAGCACATTCTAAAAGATGGCCTCTGGACTGAAGTTTGCTGTGTTGAAAAAATATTAAGAAATCCTACCAATATCTCTGACCTTCAAGCAACTATCCTCTAAACCAGTTTTATTTATAGAAAATTATGCATGGATCATCTCTATCTTTCTATTGAGATGCTAATGCCTGTTTAAACCTATCTTATGTTATTACATTTTATTCCTTGTTCCTGCACAAAATAAAGTGCTTTTCTACTGATTTTGCTGCATCTACACTAAGGAAAGTTGTACTGCAGTAACTATTCCAATATGTTGTAGGACAGATTGAAAGATTTCTGGTTGAAGCCTCCGGTAAAGCCATTCATTTTGTGGAGGAAGGGAAAAGAATTGAGAAAATGTTACATTTTTTGCTTAGAACAGTACTTTTGTGTGTGCAGGTGTGTATGTGTTATTCAAATAATAAAAAATCAGCCCCAACAAACATCCTGCCTAACCTTTTCCCAGCCTTCCCTTTGAACAATGCTAAATGCTGTCCTTCAGTGGCCCACACAGTGAAATATACAGCTAAATCAGTTTTTGGTTCTCTTGGCCAGGATCCACAGGCAGTGCTGCTGGGTACCACCCTCGGCGGGGCTGCATGCCCATCTCAGAGAAGGAGCACTTTTGGCTGCCTGGTACAGGTGGCAGCACTCTCCTGTCAATGCCCATTCTTTTGAAGTGACCTGCATCTCTCAGATTCCTGTTCCAGAAAATTAAGTGGCAGTCACTTAACCATTAATAGGCTTGGCTACAAAAATCTGTTTACTGTTCATAGCATGGCCCAAAGCACCAAACCCATGATGTTCTTGGCTTAGGTATTTATGCTACATCTCTGCTTTAGGTGTTGCATGTAGTTCTTCAGCTGAGTCACGATCCTATCCTGGGACCCTACTTCTGACAGAGATGGGATGCAGCTTGGCTGTTGCACACAAAGGGCTTCTGGAAACTCCATCCCGAGTTTCCTTGGAAACAGTGTATGATCAACATAATGCTCCATGGCACTTGACCATTCATCTCCATGGTGGTTATAAAAATCCCATCAGAAAAAGCCTTCAAGCTTTCCTACCCCATTAAAAAAAGAATCCATATACTCAATCCTTCGATTCAACAGTAAAACAAACAATAAAATTTCTCATTAGACTAATTGGGCCAATACTGTTGAAAACCATGATGGGCCTAAATCTAAATTCTAGTTCCAAACCCAGGAAGATGAGATTTGAGGAGATAACCATTTTGCCTCTGGGGGCTGTCTACTCAGTAATTGCTATCAATTATGGAAAAGTGGTTTTCAACCTTTTTAGGTTTGTGGCACCTAAAAATTTCCTGTGTGTTTCACAATGAAGGTGTGGACCCTAACAGTGTCAGTCTAAGCTTCATGATATAAGCTTTTCTTAATAACTTTTCCTGTGCTCACTTGGATCTACGGTGCAGGTTGGAGAGCATGGTAGTACCCTTCCATGGGAGAATTACGGGACAGTTCATCCATAAATGGGGTTCATTTTCCAACTACAGCCCCTACTGTGATTAAGGCCATTTTTCATTTCCTTAACATCTTGAATCAGGCATGGAAAAAGTATTTGTTAGAAAGCCATTAGACAAAACAGTGATTCACGGAAATAAGTGATTTTTTTTTCTCCTCATCTTTTGTTTGTCATTAACAATTCTCTCAGTAACTACCATGATGGCAACTCTGGGCCACGTGACAGAAGGTAATGAAAGAGAAGAAGAGAGTGGAAAGTTATTGCACTAGAACAAACTCTATTATATTGCAGATTATATTACAAGTGAAAGGCAGAGGACTGCATTGCCTAAGACTCTGGTGATGCTATGGGAGCCTTTCTCGCTCCTAAGCTGTTCATTAGCACGGAGATATTTTGATTTAATAACTGTGATCAAAATCCCACTGAATACTCTGGCCATTATATACCCAAAGTGAAGATGCTCACCAAGGTTTATGATCTTTGAATAAATTTAAGTATTCATTAAAAGGACGAGTTAGTGTAACAGTTACATAAGAAAGCATCCAAATGACACTGTTGTCCAAAAAAGCCCTGACCTTTCAGAAAGCAGGGAGTATTGCTGTGCCAACAAAAAGAGCAGCTAAAGATGCTTCAGAGAATCCAAGTGTAATACACTAAGTAGTGACCATGCTTAATGAGCAATAAGGCAAATCATTGTAAGGGAGACCTCATTCTGCTTGGAGGGCTCCTATAAACATAAGGACAGCCTCAAAAAGTATGTGAACATCATGGATTCATCTGATTCAATAAATAACAGTGTCAGTAGCTTTTCCAGGCACCTGGACCTCATATCCTGCATTTTTCATCTGTTAGAGCAACTCCTGGCATGCTTTGGGCCCAACCCAAGTTCCAGTCTCCTAAATAGTTCAAGGGCACATGGTGGGAACTCACAGGGTAGTCCAGGGACCATTCCCAGTTGGCATTTTGGATGTGTATCCCTATTTTGGAGATTAGAAAAGATTAATATTATGGAAATTTTCTATTCCATCCCATCTGGGATCTGCACCAGGGAGAGGTCATGACATACTAACTATATAGTGAGTGCTTGGCAAAGTTCCTTGAGCTGGATTTGTAGAAGAATCATGGCAAACAGGGAAGGAAAAGAACTGAAAAGATAATCATTGTGGGTCCGTCTTATGTGAGAGAAGCTCTTTTTGTTATATAGATTTTATACTGTAGCAGCTGACACGAGTTCTGGCAAAGATGCACTGTAGAACTGGACAAACAAGGCAAAGATGCCGGTCAACAGAGAACAGAGTGACAAGCCAGAAATTCCTCAAAATTTAAAAGAAGATCCAAAGCCTCCACTGCCACTCAAGGCCTTTATTCAGTATTTCCAAAGCAAATGCAAATTGATCAGACATAGGCTGGCAATAGTGGCATACAGACAAAAGAGAAATTGTGCAGTACTGTCAAAGAGTGATGTTCAAAGGGCATCGGGTAGCAAACTTTGTGGAATAGGAAGGAAATCCTCTCCTCTATATTCATTTGGACTGAGGCAAAGTCAAGGGCACTGTGAGCCAAATTTTCAGAGGAAGTTGGCATCCAGCTATGCTTCAAAATAAGCAGGTAATTCTTTCGAAGATGCTGATCCCTATTCAAATTTTAACCCTAAGAAGGAGCTGCATGATACTGACTAGGCATGTCTGAGGCTATGTACTAAGCTGAAGAAGCCAAGCACTTGAAAAACCTGCAATGTGTTTGCCAAATCTCCAATTCCCAAGGTGCACATAGCAAGAATTTTCTATATATTGACACTGAAAACTATGCTAGCACAATTTAAGTGGAAGTTAGGAATGACCTGTGATGTCACACATATGGGACTGATACTGTTACCATTTTTGTAGTGCCTGACAGCAGTTAATTGTTGTCTGTTATCCAGCTGTTTATGAAGCAATGAGTTTTTGTGCAAGAACAATGTCACTATGGCCTTGCTGCCTGGGAAACACTGAAGGTGGAGTAACAGAATAAGGCCTCTATAGAGGAGACCTCATGCCCATAGCGCATAAAAGAGTTTGGTCCAGATGCTCTCTTCTGACTTCTAAAGCAAGATACCTTATGACAACAGAAAACATTTTGGGAATGAGGTCCTTGTCAGCATTCTATCAGCATAATATCACAGACATATTAGCTGCTGTAATACTGGTGACTGGCTTTCCCGCCAGCCATGGCACACGTGGGACAGTTTACCCTAAATAAGAGAAGTAAGAGTATTCAGTCTATGCCAACAAATACACAATTAGCAATTGAAAGCTGTAAAGAATCACTTCTAAATTAGCCATCATTCTTGGGGCAAAGGTAATTACTCTAGTGATGTTAAACCTTTCTTCCAGTGTGCAGGCCCACTGAGCATTGATGAGGGCTGTTCATGCATTGGATCCAAGTAGTAGTTCCCAAAATGTTGCTAGAATCTCCTTCAGAGAGATTATGGGATACTCATCTTCAAGTGATTGGGATGAAATCAATGGCTGAAGGCCAACTTAGGTGTCCTCACATGGAGCACTAAAGGTGCAACTCTGGATGTAGGTAATTGGGAACACTTCTAATTATAAGGAGACGAAAACTAAGGTTCAGCAATCAGTAGAAGTTATCAAGAATATGAAATCCTAGTAAATAAACTATGGGCTTAAATTAATTCCAATGTAGGTCTATTGACAAGCGTCATTCAAACAGATATCCTCCAGCAACTCCTGCCAATCAGAGATCGGGTGATTTCTTGTTCCACTCCACCTGCATAATGCAATATTGAATGGGACAAACCCAGCTGCTTCTAGTGATTCAAGTAATTCTGCCAGGATTAAACACCAAACAGCTTCTACCACAAACCTGTTGAAAAGCCAGTGTACTTCTTGGTTATGAGGGTTTTTTATGCCACAGGGACTCTATGCAGCAAATGGCCACAGAAAACACTCCATTGGGAATTACCAGAAGCACATAGAGGTGGTCTAAACTACATGAATTTAAAAAAGCATTA
Source organism: Ammospiza caudacuta (assembly GCF_027887145.1). Classification (NCBI taxonomy): domain Eukaryota; kingdom Metazoa; phylum Chordata; class Aves; order Passeriformes; family Passerellidae; genus Ammospiza; species Ammospiza caudacuta. The sequence goes on from NC_080594.1 coordinate 28,743,202, forward strand.
CAACATTTTGTTTCATAGAGGCCTTCAGTTTCTACAGCTCTGGTATAATTTCAAGGAACACCCAGTTCAGAGTAACTCAAGTATGCTCAAGTATAACTTAGCTGAAGAAAGCACCTTCATCTAAGATTGGTTGAGGTCAGCTAGTTCTTCTGGTGTAGGCAGAAAGACAAAGAATGTCTGCATCAACCCAGTCATTTCAGATTGACAACAAAGGACCTTAGCCCAGAGAATAACCACAATTTTTCTTACTGTTCTCTGCACATAAAACAAGCCAGGCATGCTACAAAATCCAGCATGTGCTGGTACAAGGTGAACTTACTCCAAAGTAGTCAGAGGCTGTGTGCTATAAGAGCAAGAGGCCATTTCAGGCTCTTCATGACAGCTTTCTTGTTCCATATAGGCACATTTAATTAAACTGGAAACCAAAAGATAGGCCTGACTTTGTAGGCAGGATAGCAGCAAAGACTTCAAAGCAAAAGCATTATGTTCTCCATTGTGCAAGATACAAGGGGAGGAAAAAACCATTCTTTCACTCTATCAAACATAATAAAAGGCTGAGTTAAGAAGCACAAAAAAAAAATGTCTGGTTAATTTAAGGTGAAATCAGAAAATAAAAAATACAAGGGCCATCCTGGTTCTCAGAGTATCATCACTCTTTCTGGTTTTAGATGGTACACTAGATACTCAGCAACTCTGAAATTGAGATCCAAAAATTGAATGGGGCCACATTGTTCCTTCTCACCACATTAGAAGTTCCATATTGAATCTCAAATAATCTTCAATTACAGTGCAGTTGCTTTAAGGGGTTATGGAGAACAACAATGCATTGCATAAAGTCTCATGGGCACATATATTAAGTAGCAAATCCATTTGGAAATTACAGTGTTATCCATGAGTCTTGTTGCCTTTTTTCATTTTTCTCTTTAATCTACATGCCAGAAAGATAGTGACATTAATAAAGAGGGCTCTGACCATTTCTTTCACTGGGGTGCTTTGTAGGAGAGTCAAGATCACACCAAGGACTCTGCCACACTCTGTGTGGATCCTGGGCCAGGCTGGTATGGGCAGACGGATCATGGATTTGGGAATACGTGGAACTAACAGGATGCTTTGAAAGCTTCTCTCTGTGCTCGTGCACATTTCCCTTTCTCTACACAATCCAGCCAGTGGGCCCAGATAGATAACAGCAGTGTGTCCTCCTGGACTCAATAATCTCAATGGTCTCTTCCAGCCTAACTGATGGATTCTTTGATTCTATTCTTTCTGTGGGTGGAGATATCATATGTTGGTCATTGTGAAAAATTAAAGAAAATAATTCTCTGCTCAAAGGTGAAGAAGGTTTCTTGGTGAATTAGCAGTTACTGTAATCCTGAAGAGCTCATACTCCACCTTCCCAGTGCTAGATTCCTAAGGAGCCCAGACTAATATATTTCATATGGAAGGAGTTTTCTCAACTGATAGAAACAGCCCCAGACACCAGTGCTCCATTATTTTCTGTATCCAGCTTCAAAACAATACCACAGCTTGCTCTTTCTTTTTTTTTTTTTTTTTTTTTTTTTTTTTTTTTTTTTTTTTATTCTGATTTGTGAAGTGATTAAACAGTCCTTCAATTACATTTTGGTCAACTTTCCATAACAATACTCATGTTCTGAGTGAAATTTAAAGAAAAGTGGAAGGCATTTAAAAACAAAACAAAAAAAAAAAGAGAGAATAGGTAAAGAAATTCTGACAGGAGAGTTGATTGATGGTGTGTGTGCCTTATCTCTCACAGCTTATGTAATATATATATGAGAAATAGTTAGTTTGATTGTTAAAGAAACTAAATGCCTGTCGAGAATAAAATACATCAGGGACACAGAACAATTCCTCATCTTGTTTGGCTATCATTCACTTTCCAGCCTACTGGCTGTCTCCCAGGAGAATTCATAATAGATCAGAGGCAATGATCTTCTCTCCCCAGGCCCCCACTGTTTCCTCCCTCCTTCCCCATTTCCTCCTTCTTTCCTGCTGTCACCATCTCCTCCATCCCATCCTGCCAGCTCCCTGCCCTGGGCTGTGTAAAAGGAGTGTGCAAATCTACAGAGCTCTGGGAAAAGCACCTGGTGTGGCCACCAGGATGGGATGAAGGAGAAGGGGCCAGTCCATGCAGTGGGCACTGACCCATCCTCACATGCTGCTCACAGCCCCTTGTAGGCTGTGCTAGAGACCACCAGGGCACACGGGGGAGGCAGGAACAGAATCTCTCCAGAGACTTGAGAAAAAAAGTCATGGATTCAAAGCAAAGATGAGGCCTGAACAATGCAATAATCACTGAATGAACATTTTTCACCGAGTATTCCCCGTTTCCCTAAATTTTCCCTCTCACTATCTTGCCTCCCCACCACTGAAAAAAGACAATCTTCTGTCAATCAGTAGACAATGGGCCAGGTCTATGCCAAACCCTCCTAGTACCATAGGTTTCCCCTAACAGTCTCTTGTAAAAGCATATGCTCAAAACAAAGCCAATATTAAAAATATTGGTTGAGGGTAGGCTTGTTCCTGTATAGTGTCTGATGCATCGTTGCTTTAGTTCCTTAGAAACTTCCAAGACTTGATTCATGGGAGGGAAGTAGTGCACTGAACACTGGAGTTATTGCATTGGGTTACCCCCCCTTCCCCTTCAATTTTGTTACCCTCTGCAAAAGCTCAGCCACTGTTTGAGATCCTGTAAAGAAACAGAAGGAAAGTTGGTACCTTTCAACTTCAAGGGAGGCTCTATGGTCCCAAATGGGCAGCAAGAACATGACATTTGGCAGGACCATGGGCTTCACGCCAGAGATATGCCATCAACACAGCCAAGAAAAATACAGATAAAAAACCATGGCAGAAAACTATGAAGTGAAAGTCCACATGCTGCACCTCAAGAATTATGTTAGATCTAGTGGGAATATACTTTGAAGGTTTTGTCTGCACTGAGACTGCTCTGTAGAAACACTGCTGTTCTCCCTGAGTTCCTGAGAGGCACAGCTCTGGTTTCTTCAGTAAAGAGCAGGGACATCTCTACGCTGAATAACCAGCAGCAGGAGTGTCTCAATTGATAAGACACAATGGATCAGTAGGTGGCAAAACACACAGATCAGTTCTAAGGGCCCTTACAGGGATAGTTACAAGAAAAGGTCCTGAATCTAGAGCTGGGGAAGAAGCTCAGCTTGGATGAAGTGTGTGTCGGGATATTGGGTCTGTGAATTGGCGTGGAAGAAACAGAGACTGAAGGAAAACCAAGAGATTAATAAACAGTCAGAAGAGAGAAATGGAAATAGTTGGACAAGAAAACCAGTACAAGGTAAGGAGGTGAACATAAGCAGCAGATACAGCTAGATTTTGTCCTGCTCACTATGGAGTCTAGAGCTTAGATGAGAAATCCAACAGGGGCTACTGCAGTGTTACAACATCTTCTCTATCAGTCTGATATCACTTTTTGCACTGCCTGCCCCACTGAAGGATCCTCCTCCTTGTCTGCTTCTGTTTCTTCCCTCTCTACCCTTTGGGAGCTCTCTGTTCCACTGGAGGGGAAGGGCTGAAATATGCTCCTTTCTCCAGGAAAGCGCTGGAGCAGACAGGAGGTGCCACAAGATGTGTCAAAGGGGGTCCTGCAGGTTACAGCTGAGTGAGGAGGGATGTGGTGTGGAGGACCACAGCCAAAGGGGGCTGCATGCTGGAGGATAAATTCACCCAGAAACAGGGTTCAGCCCCACAGTGAGACCATGAGGGATGGTGCAAATACAGAGAAAACCCACCCTAAGCTGCCTAGCCCACTGATACTAAATACCATCATCATCGTGTTAGGATATATCAGTATTTGGGGGAGGTGTCAGCACCACAAAAGAATCAAATGGCAGTGCCCAAATGGGACTGCCCAGTTCAACAAGGCAGAGGACACTGTCCTGGGAATTACTTGGTCTTGTGCCATTGTTTTCTCTAGCTGGGTCACACAGAAGCTGCTATTTCACCTGACTGCAGCCTCCCAGAGCCTCCCTTCCAATACTCAGTGATGTTTCCTGCTCTCCCCTGAGGCACACAGCCTGGCAGGAGAAGTTGGAGTGAACTACTCCAGTTTCCTTCATTATTCTCCAGGACATGGGGAAATCCATGCCCTCTTACCAAAACCTCAAGGCTGCTGCAAGAGCAGTATACAAGGATTGCAGCCTAAAGATAAAATTTCCTTGCCCCCCTTCCAAGCACAAACTGAACAGCGGTTGAGGTGAGGTTTTCAAGCCAGGCATGTTTTTTCATTAATCTCTTTCCAACATCAGTTCATTCTCAATCCCCTTGGCACAAAGCTGTGAGGACCATTTATTGCTAATAGTAACTGCAAGCTCCATGACAAAATCAGTCTCTCCATAGGAATGGAGAGCTTCATAATTATAAATCTAAGCATAGGCAGGAAAGGGAAAAAACAAGAAAATCCATGATCTCATCGTTCCAACTGACTTTGGCAGGAGCTACAACCCAAAATGCACTCAAAGCGCTATGTGTCTATCAAAGCCTAATGAAACAAGCAGGAAATGGGAAGTGTCCTGACAGTTCAGCGTTTGTATCTAACAGGGCCATACCCTGAAGAGATAATCTCTGTATCTGGTCACCTGAGTTTCAGGCATCCACAGGTGAAATCCATAGCACAGTCTTAACTGCATCATCTTTAGGGGAGGTTTTCCATTAGCTCTTTTCAGGAAATGTAGCAAACGGTTTCACTGAAAGGCACCTCTTAAACACATTTACATAAGTAAGCTTTCACTTACAAAAAGCAGCTTCAGTCAATCCACTGGGGTTTTCCATCACCCCCTAAACTTAACAGCATATGATTGAAGAGCAATGGAGTAAGCAGCTTCTTCCCTAATTGCTCCTCCAAATTGACTTTATGCACTGGGTGGTTGTGAGAGGTGGGGCTTCTCCTGCTCAGGTTCAGGGAACTGGAGCTGGCCTAAGGGCCAGCTTTCCTAAGGAGCTTCATTACACCAACTCCTACTACATTATTTATCATTTGTTTGCTCAGCTCTTTTAATTGCTTTTTTACAAGCATTATACTGACTGCAGCCCTCCAGGGAGGACATATGCTTCTGTACCTCCTGGTCTGTGGTGCTGGGCTCTGCCCTTCAGATGCCTGCTCTGTGTGTTCCCTCAGGGATGTGAAGGCAGCCCTTTGGGGCAGAGATGAACAAATCCAGATGCAGTGAGAAAATGGGACAATGCACGACAGTGTGTCTGTCAGCAGACCTGCTCTCTCTGGGTGTTCACATGTGCTGCTCCTAATTCACCTTTCCACCACTGCCTTAGAAGCAGCATCATCCTCTTTCAGAATTGAAGAAGTCCAAGGATGGATAAGAATTAGTGTAACAGCCAGTATTTAAGACCCCATGTTCTGTGAGCCATCAACATCTAGCACTTGGCTTATCACTAGATGTCAGCTCTTAAAATTGCAATTATGAAGAAAAGCAATTTTAAGTCATTATCATAGGCTTTCTAAAGTGCATTTGTTTCCTTCAACCCCCGTCCTCCTTGTCTCAATGTCTATACAATTGAATTTATTGGGACAGCCTCTCTTTGTAGGCAGGAAGAAATAACACCCATACAATGCTCTGCCTTCTTTGTACTCATCAAATGATTGCTCCAGTGCACTTCCTTTTATTCTTTTCTTTTAAACGGTGAAGCACGCAGGATTGAGGGTGAAAATCTTTTCCTAGTGGTCCTCTGGGCTGATGGGGCTCCACTGTGCCTCAGCAGCTGGGCTTTTCCTAAACCATGCTGCTGAAAAGTGCACACCACACTGTAATGCAGTCGCTATATATAGTCTGTAAAGAGCTTTTGGAAACCAGGAGGAAAAGAGCTATTTGATGTACAATAAATTATTAATTGTTATTAGTTACTATCCTGACAGGTTTCTGTTGCTCAGCTATGCTCCACCCCCAGTTTGGGGGAAGGTTATCTTCTCTCCCTCCTCGATTCTCTCCATGACCCCCTTGCTCCAGGCCCACTTTGGGACTATCTCTGCATCTCTCTTCCCCTTACTGACTGAGACTGGACTGAATCTCAGTCTTCCTTCAATTTTCCCAAACACACAGTGTTGGAAATAACAGAGCAGTAGTGCCTCAGAGCACTCAGCACTATAATCTGCATTCTGCCTGTACATTTAAAGCAGGATTACACACAGCTACCCCCTTGTGTTGGTCCCCATACCTTATCTCTGAGAACAGAGTAGTAGTCTGAGCCATTTACCCACAGCATTTCACCCATTCTTGCATTTATTTTATGCCTGGAAAAGCATAGATTCTTTTTTCGGGTATGTCTGAGCTCGCATGCCTCTCGTGCCGCAAACAGCCCTGCATGAGACTGCTGTGTGCCTGCCAGCTTCATCCCGTGTGGAAGGGCTTTGTTTGGGGAACACAGGTGTGGCACAGGCGAGGGGTAGCTGGGAGGCAGTGCAGCTTCAGCCAGGATGGAGCAGAGGCTCAAGGTCACCCATCCTCTCTGCTTGTTTAACTGGACCCTGGAAACCCCTCACCTGTTTGTGAGGTTACAGCTCCAAAACACTTTTCATTGAAGTCCTCTGAGATGAACTTAAACCTAGAACATCTGCCTTAGGTGTTCTGCCTTTACTCAGCTCTCTGTCTGACATGCACATGCTCTGCAAAACACAAAGAATATTCAGGGGAGGATGAAGCAACTGGGATGTTAAAGCTGCCCCTCTGTGACTGTGGGGTAACCATAACCCAAGCTCTGTGCTGAGCCATGATGTGCTTGGCCTCATGAGCCATGTGTCCTGAGTCACTCCAGCCCCCAAGTGAAAACAGGTGAAAATACTCACTTAGCCTTGTCTGCAAAATAATCAGTCTCCACACAAATTGAGAAGTGATACTTTCTCCACGAGTAGAGAAAAACCATTAATTTTAACATGAAAATTTCAAAATATCTCACAAGAGAAGCACCATACAGGGCAAGTTACTTACTCTGTAAGTAAGCAGCTTGGAGTCACAAGTCTTTCAGGCAGCTGAGAGGCATGGTACAGGCTACCTTGAGCATGAGCAGCAGCTCCATCTAGCACATGCCCCAGATAACTGTGTCTATTTGCTCCTCTCATCATTTGAAACAGACACACTGCTCAATTTACAGGGAAGCAGGAGGACTCTTGCCTTTACCACACTATGAAAAATATACCCCATTGTCAGCCATGAGTGCAGCTGCACTACTGTGAATATGATTTATCTGCCAGGGCTGATGAAGACGAACGAGCTTTGGTGTGATTTCAAAAGCCTGGATAAAAACCTGCCCGGGTGAGCTGGGGAGGGGGAACACAACCACCTGTACCATCCACACTCCCATGGGCAACTCCACACGTGGCAGCAGTGCATGCAGGAGCAATGAAGATTGTAAGGGAGGTGGATGTGCACATGAGGAAGCATATGAAAGTTTTTCCATGTCAGTTGTTGGATATAAAGCACTTAACAGAGGTTTTAGAAAAGCTTTAGAAAAGCTTTCCTAGATGGATGACCTGATTTGGACAGTTAATTCCAGATTTCCTCAAGCCAAGAACAAATAACGGGAAATACCTTCACCTACCACTGGAATCATGAAGATTAATTGCAAGAGAGGGTGCATTCCACTTTTGTAGAGAAAAGGATGCAAGAGAATAACAAACGCAGAGGACCAACATTTTTGCATCCCTATTCCAGAAAAACCGTGGGGAATATTTTTCATTTCATTCTAGAGAAATAACCCATCTCCCCAGAGTACATGTCTATAGTTCTTGCTTCTGCAAAGAGCGCACTGGAGTATAAAGAAGTAGAAATGAAATAGATTTATTCTTTTTTAAAGTAGCAAACTTAAAACATTGCAAAAGGTTACAATGATTTAGAACACCCAGTCTGCGCGGCCACGCTTGGCTGTTCCCCGCGTACGTGTGAGGTGACTCAGCACACGGGGCTCCTGCGGCGGCCGGAGGAATTGTGCTGAGCTGCTCGCAGCCTCCTGCCTTTCCCTCCTGCCTTTCCCTGCTGCCTTCGCCAGAGGCAGGCGAGAGAGAATTCCCTGCTCGCCGTCTGGGGACACGGCACCGAGCAGCTCCTGCTTCTCTGTCACAGCAAAGGCGAGTGCGATGCGGACAGAGTGGCTGCTCCCCTGTCTCGTGTGAGAGAAGAGATGTCAGCCATGAAGTTCATTGCTCTTAGTCTGAAATAATTTATGACCAGACCAACACTTTTAAAGTTTGCTGAAATGAGAGGCTCAAAGACTGTCTAGCCCCTCGCATGCCGCTACCCTGCAATAGGGTTGTACATATGCATCCACCTATAATAGCTTGCTGCATTAACCTCTCCGGGCTTTGCCATTTCAATTATATTATTATTGTCAAGCTGTGGGTGTGCACAGTCTCCCTCTTGGACACTCTGTGGTATCACTATCAGCAAAATCTAATTGGCTACCAGCATTCTGTTATCTCTATGAAGTAGCTGTCACAAAGGTGACACCAGAGTGTCAACACGACTGATTGGATGGCATTGTGAAAAGTAGTTACCTGCCACATAGTCTGCTTTAGCAGGAGATAAACTAAATTGCAGAAGATCATCTTCTTTGTACACACACAGATCACAGAGATTGGAAGAAGGTACTCACTCAGTCACTCTGATATCAAAATTGCCACAGAGGAAGAGAGCAAAGCCCAAGAGTGCCTCTAGGCAGCCAGGAGCTAGGTTATATTCCTGTACTGAAGAGATCCCTTGTCATCCTTTTGCATCAGCTACAGAACTTGGAGAAACTGTGTGATTATTATGAACAGGATAGGGTGTGGTAAGGTTATAATAAGTGGATAGAAAACCAAGCATTGCCATGACAGAAACTGGGCTAAAACTACCATCAACCAAATCCTTCATTGATTTGTTGGCCCAGAATATTCCACATTAGGCTGGGAAGAAAAAAAGTAATCATGACATACACTCAAGGGGAGCAAAGTAGCAATGGTACAGTTGTATCAGATGGGTTCAGGTTGCCATTTTATGTGGTCTACAACAGAAAATGAAGCTTTTCCTAAAAATACAGAATTATTGTGAGAGCCATTTAGATGAGATAGATGCATGAGTGTCCAGTCTCATGACATACCCTGTAGAGCAAGGATATTTACTGAAGTATCACTGAGCTTAAGCTAGGCATAATAGTTTCAAAAGGCACAAAGTCAGGGATCAGTTAAGCAAAGCAGAACACACAGTGGCTCTCCCTTGTGGAGTAATGTCTGGCATATCGTTCTCTCTAGTTGCTCCAATCAAATAGATCATCTGAAAATATTTTGATATTGTTATTCAAGTTGACAGTTATGAATGAGCAGGCACATAAAGAAAACTTCATTTGAAGCTGTGGTTGTCAGTGCGTTTAGGAGTAGGGTATGCAGTTCTGTTGTAATTGAGAAAAGGTGCAAGGGAACATAAAACAACTTGAATGGAAGCAAAAAAGAGACTCTCTTGGACAAATGCAATCCTCAGTGACTCTTCTCTAAGCCAAGAGGAGCTGACAGTGAGGTACAGGATTGGGAATGCATAAGAGGTACACAAGAAAACTTCTCAGGGACTGTAGTTATAGTTCATCATTTTGCTTTCATCATAGTCAGTCAACACCACTTGTTAGGATTATTGAAAAAACACTCTCCAACCTCTTTATCCTTAAATTCCAATTATCAGTACTATTGAAAACTGTTTCATTGCCAGTGCTGCCCTGCCACAAAAGAATGACAATGGTAACATGTTTTCATCATCCCCTGGTTCATGCTGTCTGAATGAAAGTGCATCTATGATTTGTGAATCAGAGGACTAGAAAAAAATGTAGTCACTTAAAGCCTGCTCTCTCTTGTCAGTCCAGGCACCAGCTACTTTCAAGAGGCTGAATATGGATCTGAATCTCACTTTGGAGTAGTGAGATATGAAGCAGGTGAAGGAGAAGAGCAACTTCTGATCTACCACCATAAGAGACAGCAGACCCCAGGCAAGTCCATCCACTCTTTGGCTGCATCTCCCATTTGGAAAGTAAATTCTGGGGGAGAAGCAAAGTTTAATTTTTTATCTTTTTTTTAATAGCATCCACAGATCCTACAGCTTCCCATTCTGAATCCTCCCTTATCACCTGTGCAAAAAAAACAATAAAGATCTTCTGCACACAGCTGGTGATAGAGAGATCCTACACCTCTGGTGAGTCAGGACATTCAAGGCAGAATAGTGAATTTCCTTTCACATCTCAGCTTTTAATTGTGTCTAAATTTCTCAATAAGCATCTTTGTTTTCCTGAACTTCAGCATGACTAGATCACTTGTCAGCAAAAAATGCTTCTGGGGGAAAATTATATGTCATTTGGAAAACATTTTCTAGCAAGGGAAATCTTGAGAAAGTAAAAAAAAAAATCTAGTTTCTTCAACACCATCAAAAGTTTATCCATTAGGAAGAAAACATGTTATGTCTGTAAAGTCTATATTTGCTTTATTCATTGTTTTCCTTCAGAAAGATCTATATTCAGGATTCATTCCTGAAAGGACAGCAAGGCCCTTTCTACAGTAAGACAACGTGCTCTGTATTGATGTAATTGCATTGATGCCAACTTCTTTCATGTAGGCTGTGCTTCAGCTGCCCTTGAAAAACACTGAATCTCTCCAACAGGGCAAGTTTGCTGGAGGTCATGTAGAGAATGAAACCTCAAAAAACTTGAACTTTTTTGCTAGTTCTTCAATATAGCAGGAATGTTAATTGACCTTATATTTTTCTTGTGCATGTCAGACAATATTGCAGGACTACAGATGGAGGTGAAGAATTTGCTGCACCATGCCTGGGTGATAGCTTCCTCCAGATGGAGGGTAGTAGGAAAAGAAGAATTGATGAATTGATGGTGGTTTCTCCAAGTTCCCCATCAATGTCAGATTCAAACCATTTGATGTCATTAGAAGTGAAGCAGCCTGTTGTCATTTTTCTCCTGTTTATATTGCCCCTGGAAGCAGACAAAATAAAGGAAGGGAAATTAAAGCTCTGGAGGGCTTCTCTTCCCTCCTTTTTTTGTGCTTCTGTCATTCTATGTGACTGTTGCTCTTCTTGACTGCTCAGGAACTGTCACCTTGTATAGCATCCAGGGGGTCTGTAGCAATTCAGTGACAAAAAAATAATATAGTGGGGGAAAAACTCACATAAGAGGCAGATGAAAAAAGTGGTGAAGCCAATATTTAAAACAAAACAAAACAAAAAAACAAAAAAAAAAAAAAAACAAATAAAAAAAAATCAACAACAAGAGGGAAGCAATGGTATGGTTGCAGTGGTTACTGTGCTCTGGAAATATCATGATGAAGTAATGATGAAGTAGAGGCCATAAATTGCTTTGAAACCCTCTATGACCTTTTCCCTATTCTCTGTCACTCTGGAGATGAACTGCGTGCATTGGAGATTTCTTTCTCCATCTCCCCTTCCCCACCTTCTTCCTTTTTCCTGTGATTTAACAGATACAGTAACCTTTGTGCTTTTTATTGTACACTCAGGAAATAAAATTCCACTCAGTTAAGCCACATTGTGAGTGGAAAGGCAGCCATCAACCCAGCTGGACTGAAGAGTGCAGCAGCTCAGGAAACCCAAATCAGACAGATTCTAGACTCTGGAGTCCATCATGAGTTGAACTGCTCCACTGTCCTTTTCCTGCCCTGGCTCCCCCCTCTCATCTACCAGTGGCCTGCAGCCACCTAAACTGGTCCAAACCCAACAACCCAGATCCCATATATCCCCCTTTCAGAGTCAGGCAGAATGATTTACCTCTTTGGCTTGGAGAAATGGTCACAGGTCCCCATCTGTAAATACACAGCTTTACCTAGAGTCCCAGAGGAGGTATGAAACAGATGACGTCAATCACATTAGAGCCCTGGAATTGCGTGTTAAGGCAGCTTTTGGCTTAAACAGAATATTGGGAATCACAGAGGCAAGTTCTCTGTGTTTTGAAAAGGCTGACATGTACAAGGACTTCTGGAATGATCAGTAAAAATGCCCATAACTCTGTGGCTCTATCAGTAACAAAAACATTGTAAAATACAGAAATGTCAGTTATAGGGCATCTCTGAATTAAAATCCTGGGCCTTTATAGAGGTGAACTGGGGTGAAGACTGAAAAAAAGAGATATGATGTTCACTGAACAAGAACTTTCAATTCACTGTGCAGCCAGTGCAAGAAGAGCTCTCATCTCTCCACCAAGATTCCTTTCAGGTCACCAGCTCATGAGCATATCAGAAGGACCAGACAGCCAAGTCCCCTCACTCCTGAGGTCTGCCAGCCATGGCCCTTCTGTGTGAGAAGAAGGTGTGAACAACACCCTTGCAATGACTTGCTCTGCCTTGGAGAAGCTGGTATTCCTCTCAGTCTAGATTTCCTTCAGGGAGCCATTCACTGGGTTCCTTTTGTGGGCACAGGGCCTCCCTTTAAACCTTATTCTGCCATCATGGAGAGAGCTGAGCTCCCTGGCCTGAGAGATGCCCGTGACATGAGAATTCCTGACTTAGTGGACATTTTTTGTGTTGGATAGATAGAGTGCTGGTAAAAGAGTGAAAGAAGTGCTGTTTCTGGGCACTTTTGGCCATAAATCTTGTGCCACAGGATCAAGTAAAAGAGGTAATAAATCTCTTAAGGCTTGTAAGACGCAATGCCAGATCCAGCCCTTGGAAAAAGGAAGTACAATTCCATTGACTGCCAACACTTGTTTGCATGAGACTTTATCTCATTTCCTTTCACTATCCCCAATACCAATGGCTTGTCTGCTTCAACTGTCTCTGAAGTAAGCGTTGCTCTGACAAAAGAGAGCAGCAGGCTAGAGATGGCCAGAAAATGCTATTTCCATACTATTTTCTCATGTTGCCAAAAGTTTTCATTACACAGCACATATAATACAGCCGGAGGCAGAGAAGGCTCAGGACAAAGCCACGGTGTCTGCACAGATATCCTTCTTACTCTTTCTGCCAACACCTCTAGGGCCAAATTCTCTGGCTTGACTGATAGTATCCTTCAGGCATCATGAGAGTGGCCCCATTGACACACCAAAAAGAATTAATGCAGTACTCCCAGACCTTTAAGCACCTCTGGAGTTCTCCTGAAAGGACATGGATAGCTCCTTGCCACAGATTATTTCTGTCCATAAGAACCTAATTTTGTGAGAACATACACCAGAAAGCTACAGATGGCCTACATCATCACACACCTCCCATTGCTGTTCTCTCATGTACAAGTACTCTCCACCAAAACCACTGTGAGCAACCCAAAACACCCAGATATGCTCAGTAGGGTGCTAATAGAGTGAAGCTGATCAGATGACCTCAGTTACATTTATGGCTTTTACACATTCTAGGGAACTCTTCACTTCCAGAGCCACAAGTGCCAACCAGCGCAGATACCTCAGCATAAATTCCCCAGCAGGCATGTGTGAGACTGACGAGCTTCTGAGTCAGTCAGACAATGAGTCATTGCCCTCTGGAGGGGAAAAAAACCAAAACCTGTCAAAGCTGGTTTTCGAAAACAAGAGGAAATTGTTCAAGTCTAACAAATAGGTAGGCATTTGGCTGTATTGGGATAGTCCTTGTTCCTGTTCCTGTATTTGCCACCTCCCACATCCCAGGTGAGTGCTCTAGCAGGCCCACACAGCCAATCTCCTCCTCACTTGACAGCTATTGAGACAGCTAATACAAAGTGTAATAGCCCCTTCTCCCCCACAACTCCCCTTAGGCAGGACTAAGAGAGTACTTCAACTGGTGAAAAAAAAACAAACCAAAAACGCCCAAAATACCTCCAAAAAAAAAAAAAATCTGAGAAAAGTCTTGTCTTCTAGAAACAGGGCTAGAGTAAGGCCTTCTGTGTGACTTCCAGCTCCCTTGGTTAAACCTTTGGCCCTTGCTGTTTGGTTTTCAGGTCCAGCTCGTCTTTTTCATGAAAAATTCTCAGCTGAGATAAAAATCTCCTTCCAAAAATGTTACATTAAAAAAAAAAAAAAAAAAAAAAAAAAAAAAACCCAGAACATTTTGTGATTTCACAGACTGAAAGTCTTCAGTACACAACTGTCAGGAAAACTCCCCATTGAGATTCTGTGAAAGATGCTCCAAGAAACAGCAGTGGTACAAATATTATAAAGACCAAGTATCCAGGCTACAGGTAAGCAAGAGTTAGATATAAGAGAGTCTGACCTTGTTTCTGAGTCTCCATGTGCCATACTCATTCACTGTGGAGGCATTCAAACAAGCCAACAGTTGTTCCTTTTCTTTTTGCCAAATAATAAATCTTTCAGACAGCCTCACTGGAACTATTCAGACATGCAAACGGTCAGCTACTGCAATGTGTTTCTTTGCAGGTTCTTGTTGCCCTTCTTCATATTCCCCAGGTTTCAGGCATCCCCTCATAGCACCCTCTGATGAAATGGGAAGACAAAATCATATTTTTAACTTCACAAGGAAGCATTAAGTTTTTGTTACACAAAAGGGAGGAGAGAACAGTTGACTGTCCTCTGGAACTATATAGAAGTAATAGCTTTTTTCTTTTAAAGGCTAGTGTTTTGGAAATCAATTATGATACTGACATCTGAGTACCAAAAAGAAATTGCTGGGTTAATTGGAGAATTAATAAGACCAAAGGAGTGCTGTGGACTTGGATGGGACCAGGCAATTGTGATCCAGGTAACAGGGCAAGAATTAAATATTTTCATCCGCTAATACATTTTGATGGAATTTTTACTAGAAACTTCATAAAACCCTTCACCATTAAAACAAGAAAGAAAGATTAAGGAGTTTAGAAACCACAAGTAGAAAAAAGTTTTGAAGAGAAAAGTCTTTCTTGATCTTGAAAATCATTTGACTAAGAAACTGCTTCCTTCTGCCTGGTGTCTTTCATTGCAGATCCCAGAATATCAAAGGGGAGCAGTCAAATTATGATGACTGGCAAGGGCCATTATTTAAGCTTGACTATTAAAACAGAGGACAGGGATTAAGACCAGCTGAGTTTACAGATAAATTTGTAGCAAATGATGTTACTGTAAGCATAGTCAGTGCTGACATCCAACTATGTTCAGCTAAAGAAGCAGAGACTCATCTGTGCTTCTAAAGGCACTAGAAAACAAAAATGAAAAACATTCTAAAATCCTCCTTTTTTTTTGCTTCCTTTAACTAGTTCCAACTGATATTTGTCAAACTCTGGTGGTTTTTTTTGTTTTTTTTTTTTTTTTTTCCAAAGAAGAAATTCAATAACTTTCTCAGGCAATCTATTTTACTGCATAACTATTCTTACTGCTAGAAAGTTATTTGTAATATGGAGCAAGAGGATCTAGGTTACAATTTAATCCCATCATTTCTCATTCTTTCCTTGGTGGATGTGGACAGCAGTCTTATCTCCACAGATACTGAAGGTCTAACAGCAAATTCAGCTTTCCTTACTGTCAGGCATAGACCTTAATTACAAGATGATTTCAACTCTTACAGCTCATATTTGTATATACACCATGCATATTTATGGCACATGCCAACGATGACTGCTTTGAATGGATGGTTGTGAGGATTTTGTTGAGGTAAAGAAAACAAATTGTCATTGCTGGCATTTCAGCACAAGAAACATTTTTCACACACCCTCATAAGTATTCCACACACACAGATATATATATATACACACAGTTTTCCCATTAAAAGCAGTGCTGTTTACATACCCTGACAGTTCTGAGGGCAACCTAATGCTACCACAAGTGTGCTCAGTCCACATCTGCACACAACCCCCCAGTGCACACACAGGCACAGAGGATACGAATGCTCATGGATTTGTGGTGCAGACTTGCAGATGGTATAAATCAGTGTCGCTCCTACTCAGCCTAATTCCTATTCAAGCTGGACACAAGGCATGAACAGACAAATACGTGGATCTCCATGTCTGCCCAGCCATATGGGCTGCGTACCCAGGTGGGTGTTCATTGCACACCTTCCTGGCCTGATGGATGCTGCAGCTCAGCTGCCAGCCCGGCCACCCAAAGCACAAACTTGAGCACCATCAAGTTCCCATCCACAGGAAACTGTCTGAGGCCCTGGGAGAAAGGCTGTGAGCAGCACAGTGCTGTGCAGCAGGGCCCTGTTGAACCAATTAGGGTTAACACATTTCTGGTTAATGAGAGTTGCCGGTCATGATTGTAAATTAATATTTTCCAGTGGCTACCCATGCACTCAAGTGTCAGTATTGATCAAACTTACCTCTGCCCAGTTAATGCTGATGGATTCAACAGCAACATACGCCTGCTCATCTGTTACCCAATTAAGATAAGCTCCCAACTCATCCTAATAGCTGTATTTATTGTCATCAGGAATATTGATGTGTCCCTGTGCTAACTGCAAGCCAACATAGTCACACAAGCACATGTAAAGGACACAGCGCTGCTCCGGGAATTATCTCAGGCCCAAACCACAGGGAGAAACCACCTTGTTAACCTCCAGGCTCTGTTTTCAAGGGAGGCAGTGTTTTCTATGGAGAAGGGAAAAATAAAATGTTCCTCCCCTTCTCTAGACTTAGTAGTAGTAGTAGACGAGTTTCAGGCATGCCCTGCCCCACATCAGAGAATAAGCAGCACAGCAAGCTCCACAAATAAACTGCTTGGGCTTGTAAAGGCTAAAGCAAATGGAAGCCTCCTGTTGCACTGGGAGTCCAGCATGTGAGAAATGCTGGGCATGTAAGGAAAATGCCTATGGGAGGAAAGAAATAAGGATTAATGAGCATCTTTTTACATGGTTTTCTACATTTCTAGCCTGGCTGTCTGAATCAGAAGCTGCTGGGTAGCTAATGGGCCTTGGGTAAGGGACACAACAGCAGCTGTCTACACAAAGCAAACAAAAAAAAAAAAAAAAAAAAAAAAAAAAAAGAAAAGAAAGAGAAGATTCTATGAAAATTTAACATTTTCCTTGCAGTGCAAGGAGTTCATTCCTTAAAGGCCAATAGGCCAATATACATCCCACCTGAGATGCACTAGCCCATTCTTGGAAACAGACTCCTGCCTGTAGCAAATGGGCTATCAAACAGAACAAGAGATCAGGACCCATTTACTCATAAAAGGTCATTTTAAACTAAATCAGAAGTGAGAGCTCAGAGGAGGCCAGTTCATCTCTGCAGCCAAAGTGCAGCCCTGACAATCCCAGCCAAAGTAACCACCCTGTGCAGCCAGGATTGCACGCTGTGTTATATATAAGCAGATTTTTTTTTTAAAGGGATCATGGATTGGCTCAAAATGTTAGAAAATTGTTAATAAGGGTCTTATAGTGTGCAACACGTTACTGATGCTTTTTCCCTGCCATGTGAGCCAAAGAAGACAGCACCATCTCACTTACGCAGAGGCTGAGTTTGGTCCCAGGAAACTGTTGGAATCTCAAGTCATCAGTAAAAATCCAGTGATTTTCATAAGTGGTAGCCTCAGTTTGCCTTCCAATTTGACAAATGCCCCCAAGGCAACTTATGGTCCTTATTAAGCCACAGTTAATGGCAGCTCATGCCGAGTGACAAAACTTTGAATGGGATCTTGCAAATGGACATTTTTAATCCACCAGAGGTGGAGCTTGCAAGCCTGCTGCCACAGAGTGATGGCAGAGCTCACGCTGCTGCTGCTTCTGTCCAATCTGTCCTTTAGATAAGTGAAGGACACCTCTCTCCAGGGCTCTTCACTTAGTACTTTTCATCGTTCACTAAATTAAAAAGTGAGCAATTGACAGCACAACTTATTAAATGACTCGTCCCCCTTCTTCCTCCTACTGCCATGGCCATGTTTTAACAGCCACAGACACTTTGCTGGTGTCTTTTTAATTTGATTTAACTAAAAAAATAACACAAAAAGCCATTTGGCCTTGTGCCACTCAATGTACTGCTATGGAGTAGGCATGATTTATAGGGTAATATTTCACACCTTGTTGTGTCTTATTACTTAACTAATAACAATATTTACCCAGGGTTTTCCCCAAGCAATTCAGACAGGTTTAAAAGAAATCTTGATTAAAGAATGACAGCCAAAGTATTGGATGTTAAGTATAAATAAGAGTAATGTGAAGAGAGTGGAAGAGTTTACTGTTGCATCCTGGTAGTTTGCACTAAATCAGTATAATATGAAAGTTCCTCTTTACTGGGCTTCTCTAGTTGTCAGTTCCCTTGCTGCAGCCCATGTAGAGATATGCCAGACCTCTGACTTGCACAAGTGCAGCTCTTGTAGGATGCAGCAGCAACACGCAGTAGTAGCCTTTGCTTGTCAGGGACTGAACCACCTTTGTAGCCCCTAGACTAAGGGAATAATCAGCCACCTCTCACCTCTTCTGGGGCTAGCCACCAAGAAATTTAATTATTGCGAACTAGAGTTTCACAGACTTCATCTAACGTGAGTTCTCTACAACTCTCAGTAGTTTGCAACTACAAAAAGACTTTCAGCTGATAGAAAAAGCCACCAGTAAAAGTATTACCTGTGAAACTCACTGCTGAGGCAGAACAAAGGCAAGGACCAAGTAAATTACAGGGATGTTAGATGCTACCAGTAAAAGCACTCCCATTCAGGTTAGAGAGGATATGACATTTTTACTGGTTCGCATAACTCTCACCAGTCAAGCAGCAACTCTCTCTTTGGTAGATTATTCCTTGTTCTTTGCACCTTGCAATTTCTGCTGAAACAGTCAGCATTGCCCTCTGATCAAGGCAGGATACAGAGCTGTCAAAGTCCTTGTCTCACTTCCTTTGGTAATTCTCCAGCTGACTAAGAGACTTAAGCAACACATCCATTCACCTAAGGAAGGCACTGCAGATTCCTCCCAGCCTAACTGCATTGAGAAAACTCATCTAATACTGTAAATACAAGGACTCCTGTCAAAAGCAAAGAAGAAAAAATACATTCAAATTTATGTCCAAGTTGCTATTTTCCTGACTGCCTCATAGATTACCTGCCCACTGGAAGGAGGGGGGGAGCCATTGCCATTTTCTACAGATTCTTATTTTCCCATGGAGATTTTCCCTCCACAGGTTTACCAAGCTCCGAAGCGATTCCTATGTAAGAGTTGCTAAAATCACTGTGTTGGTAAAGATGTATGCAAGCCAGGGCTAAGCACTCTAAATAATGTAATTTCTGTAGAATTACTTAAGCTGATGAATGGGAAAAATCCTGAAGTTGTTACTCAAGCAAAACATTATTTCAAGATGCTGAAAATTTTGAATGAATAAAGGCTTCAGGATTTGGTCCAAGAGTTGTAATTTTGGAGCAGTCACCTTAAGAACCATAAGTCTCTTCTGACATGACCTTGTGACAGCGGATGCTCTTATGGTCCAGTCCCACATCATACCAGCAGTAATCTGTCACAGGATGCATTTCTGAGAGGACTGCAGCTGAGGAGAAGTGAAATGAAAAAACATTTACCTCTTTCATCAGGCTCTGCAGAGGTTGTCTTTTTAGCCTTCAGTATTTCAGCATTCACCAGCCTTGCTTCCACATTGGAAAGACAGGAAAGACTTGTTCCTTTCCAAGAGCACTATACTGCAGAAGAGCTTATGGACAAGCCGCTGAGCAGTGTTTGCATTTGCAGGGTCTGTATCTGTGCTCAAATGGATCCAGCTCAGGAAGGTCACAGTGGTATACAAGGACAGGGAGAGACTAAGATCCTGCTTTGTCACCTCACTGAGAGGGAAAGGAGCCCTGTGAGCCAGAATTTTGTGGAGGTGGTACCTCTGAATAACTAAGGAAGCAGGGAATGAAACACCATACCTTACAGAGAATGTCCAGTCCCAGCTAAGGGAGCACTTTCTATTATCCCTTTCACTGACATCACCTGCACCCTGTCTTACTCACATTTCCTCTTTACCTCCTTCTAAGTACACCCAGCTGCATTCAGCCCAGCCTTCCTGCTTTCAGGTCTGCACCCCATCAGGTCCTATCCAATCTCTCCCAAGGCCTCATTTCCCCTACACAAGCACCTACCTATAGTTCTCTCACACAACAGTCTCTACTTACAGCCCTTACAGTTCACACTGGGGAATGGTGTGAACTCATTATTAACTCTGCCAGCTGTTTTATCACCCTGACTCTCAGCACACCAAGCCAGAAAGGCCTTTGTTCTCCAGGACACCCCTCCCAGCTGACTGACTGGGTGGCTTATCACCCAGAAGCAGCAGCTTTTGCCCTGGCAGCTTATTTCTATATGCCAATCCTTCTGTGCTAGCAAAAAAGAGTCTTCCCTCTCCTCCACTGGACCCCTACTGCTTGTCTTTCATTTCTTTCCTAAGGGAAAGTAGAGAATCATACCATCCCTCTTGGCTCAGCTGTTTCTGCTGTGCATATTCTGTCCCTCTGCAGTGGATAGAGCTTTAAAGCAAAGTAGAAATGGCCTTGGGATAGGAGATCATATCCTTATGGGTTAAATTACAGGCCAGTGGATAAAACCACTGCCAAAAAGAATAAATGTGGCAGATAGTACCAGATTCTGTTAGGAAAATAGGGATTATTCTTAAAAAAAAACAAGAATGCAGGATGATTGAAGTCCCTCAAACCACTGTGCATATGCTTAATGGATCCAAAGCTTTATTGGACCAAATTTAAATGAGTCCAGGATTTATCCAGTTGAGTCAAGACAGATAGACCAGACACAGCTCAAGCAAATTATGCTCTTTGGAGTTATGGGACAGGCCTCAACAAACAGAATGGCAGGTAGGAAAGAAATTATACCTTAAAGTAAAGGTCCCGTAAACTCTTGTAGTGCCTCAAGCTGTTACTGTGAAAATTGTATTTTAACCTTTTATTCCAACACAGAATAGGCAGAGATATATCTAAGACAGGGAAAGGCAATTTCCATTTTCTCTTAGACTGAGGATTTAGCCCTTGAAGGAAGGCTGCAAGGACCATGTGTCCCATTTGTCTCTTGTTTTTTAACAAGAGCACAGGACTTAATACTGGAAGCTCTAATTCATGAGTGATCTTCCACGTCCGGTGACAGACACATACGCAGGCTTCTCCACTTCTCTCTGCTGCTGGATGTCTTTTTCCAAACTTACTCTTTTCCAATTCATAGCAACTTTATCGTCTGTTATGAATGGGGGAAGGAAACTAAGCACTCTCTGGAGAAGAAAAGTAAAAAGAACAAGGAAAAAAAAATGGAGGAAGAACCTCTAGGTAAAAGCCCTAGAAGAAAGACAAATTCTTAATAATAGGGGATCATTTTACAAAACACTGCTTTCCTCTGAAGGCCCAGTGCATAAGCTGCACTGGGAAAAGGCTCCTGCTGGGGTAATGGAGACTCCTGAAACACACAGGACCCAGAGGGAGAGAAACGAGAGACTAGCACATATTTCTCTCTGTGTAGAGAAACATGACTCCCTTAATAACACCCTTTTACATACTCCTACTTTCTCCCACCCATTCACATAGCCTTCTGCTTCTTCATGGAAAAGGTATTTCAGCATCATGTCTCAAACACTAAAATTCTATATCCTTTGTGGTACCCTAACTTGCTTCCAACTCCACTTGCCTGACTTTGCTCACCTTGGCAGGAAGATCATTATAGTCATGACTATTTTGACAGAACAAGCCCCACTTTCTTATCACATTTCCTCCCTACCCTCTGTGGCAGTCATGCTGTAATCTGCAGCAGCCTAGGACTGCATCTCCCAGATATCACGACACCCTTGGGCTGTGCTGCTGCCCAGTCCCCAGTGGAAGAGTCTTCAACACCCAGACCCTATCTGCATCACCTCTTTTGTTTTAAGACATGATTTTGAGAGTACTGCAGGTATGGGTTTCCAGGGCCAGTGAGGACAATGTCCACCCTGGAACACAGGTTTTTCTAGTGAGAAAAATTCTGATGTCAGGTCCTGGAAGTGGTGGTGTGCTAGAAACAGCGCTCTAAGGATGAGCCCTGGTGTGTGCAGCCCCCCTGTAACCCTGAGACCAAAACAGGCGCCAAGTTTTGCAAGGAAATATGAAACATCCCATTTTTAGAGCTACCCACATTATTCCTGAGATACAAGAGCAGAATAAAAGAGAAATTTATATACCAAGAGCTGAAGGAAAGATTATGATTTTGCCTGATTTCCTAGCCCTGACTGTTTAAATTCCTCTAAAAATTTCAGTATCAAAATGCCTGTGTTTGAGCTAGAATCTCTCTTTTAAATAGCAGGCCAGTCTTGATTTGAAAAACTGATCTATCATTTTTTCAGATATTTCATCCCACTAGAAAGTTATCCTCATCATGAAAAATGCCTTACGCCCTCTCCCCATGTTTTTTGTAATTCAGGATGTAACTACTAGGGCTTGTCAGAATTTTCTTTGCCAAAATTGCTGCAATCTTCTCCCCAAGTAGGTAAACAGGGCCTATGGTGATGCTTCTCAGTCTCCTCTAAATAGATTGAGTTTCCTAGGTAATCTGAGGCATATTTCCAAATTTTGCATTATTCCAGTGGGCTCTTCTCTGAATCCTTTCCCGTTTATCTACAGGCCCTTGATACATTTTGCAACACACTTAAGCTAATGTTGGAAGAAAAATCACCTTTTCTAAAACTTTCGAGGCTTTTGTGTGCTTGATTTCTCACCCGTAACATTATGCATAACTACATACCATATGCAGTACAAAAAAAAAAGAGCAAACCACCACAAAAAAAACCTCAACAACCCACAGAGGAGGCTCTTAAAGGTCAAAAACTAAACTAACAAATTTATACCAGATAAACCAATCAAAGCCTATTAATTTGTTTTCCCCCTCTGTTTCCACTTCTGCATGCAGATGCTACAGAAGCCTAAAGAACCTTACCCAGTGACTTTTTAAGTTCAGACAGAAATAGTCTGGTCCTAGTATCATTTCTTCCTTTGGAAAACCATGCTGCAAGACTTAAGGGAAATTTTTCCTAACACCTAAATTTTTCATGTGGCTAATTTAATCCTATTTCTTTTACAGCCTTAAACCATGCCATGTAAATCTTCTTTCTTCTATGTCCTTAAGCAAAATAAATTATATCCTATTATTCGTACATCCCTAAGCTAATCTAACTAACATCCTTTTGTTACTCCTACACCCTAAAGCATGCCTGCATGTCTCTCTAAAATGTCCAATCCTTTAAAAGCTGTACAGAATTCTAAAACCCTAGGTGGGCTAGTCATATCCGTGTTTACTTCCAGTTTCTATACTTCTGCCATCAATGAGAATTTGCAGTTGATTCTCTGCATTTCTTTCATCTTGGGGACTCACGTCACATCAAGATATTCCAGATCTGTCTGAACTGAGAGATCATTACTGCCACTCATAATAGTTCCCATCTTGCCAGTTCAGGAATTGCTCCCACTACTTAGGAAGCTTACAATCTCAAGTGGTATCTATTTCTATTATACATACATATATATCAATTGATTTTGTCCCGCAAATGGCATCACTGTTGAATTTCACCCAAAGGAGACATGAGCTACTCTTTAGGATAACAGCAGCAAGCAGGGGATGGAAAACAGAAATAACCAAAGTTCTCAGTGAGGAGTGGTGAGTGCTGGCTGCAGGAGAAGCAAACACACAGCAGAACAAATGAGTTCTTCAGCAATAGACCACAAGTAGCTCATCAGCTGAGGTTTTAGGTTGAGAGTAAATCTAGGTCACAATCAATGAACCTCAGACTGCCAGCTGTACATCAAGCAGCATCCTATACAAGGACACAACATCTATTTGCTTGGTACTGTAGATGGCATTTTAGACATGTCAAAGCTCTGGACACATGCAAGACCCTTGCCTAATCTAGAGACAGCTGAGATCAGCAAATCCTTTCTCTGCTAGAAGAACAGAAGCGACTGTAAATAACTGTTTTATTTTGGTGTCGTCCATATTACAGACAGAATTGTACCTATTTTCAGACAACAAGAAATCCAGAATGCATGCCCCAGCTTTACACCCGGTTGTCTGGGCTCTTTTAAGCTACCAAAGGCAAGTTATAACCCACTCTGTCTGCAGGTGAAAAGGGTCTGTTTGAAAGACGCCAAACTAGTCACTCAGTTTGAGCTGCCATCAAGTGTGTGTTAATTACAGAATCACAGGATATTTGGGATTGAAAGAGATCTCCTGAGATTGTCTAGTACAATAAGACGCTTTCAAGAACATAAGTCATCTTTGGGGCATCAACTGTGACTGATCTCCTGCCAAGTGAAGGAATAGAAGAGCCTGTATTTGATTTTAAAACCACCCTGCCATACACAGATCCTCTTTGGGAAAACTCAGCAGATATTTAGGTCCCACTTCCCTTAAATAAAGATCTTTTTGTTCTAGGGCTATAAAAATGCCTGATGGCCTACATAACAAAAACACTTTAATAGCAGTTATCCTGAAAATGCAGCTAACGCTTTGAGGGGGATTAAAGAAAGCATTTTGGATTTGACCAAGATGATACCAAAGGGGAAGGCATAGATGCCTTGCTTTGGCAACACTACTACAAAAATTAGGTTCTGGATAAAATCCAAGTGTTTCCCCTAACTTTTTGGCCCAGTCACAACAATAAATAATTGATTACTCTACCAGGTCTGTTTGGAGCCCAAAGTGAATTACTTGGTTTTGGCTCAAACCTGCATCAGAAGATCTTCAGTTCAAGATAACTGGCACTTCACAGTATAGCAAGGACTACCCTTAGAGACACAAACATTTTGTTTCATTGACTGATCTTTTTCTATATGCAGAAGACACACCTTTCCCTGGAATTCGAGTCACATTTGCATAGTTGACTAAAAGTGTCATAAATCTCCTTTTCCACGGTAAAAGCAATGAGAATTAATTCCTCTTGGAGCCATCTTAAGCAGCTACCTAATCTCACTGTTGGACCTTACCCTCATATTTCAGGGTTAGTACAGTCCTCTTCCTTGCCAGGGTGTTCAGCAGCCTGTACTGAAGACTCTTTACCTTTGAGAACAAGTTGCGTCTGCAAACCAAGCCAAACTAATACTGACGTTGCTGAGGATTATGCATCAGATCAGCTCCACAGATTTATTCTTTGTAGTTCTGTCAGTTCACAAAAGAATCAACACTGAGGAAAGGTATTTGTTGTTATTATTGTTACAGGGAGATGATCCAGGAAAGAGATTTTAACTCCTGAGTTAGGTAAAAAACAGTGAGTTAAGAATAGAGATTTCAGATTAGAAATCACTTTAGACTTTAATAGACAGCATTAGCAACCCACCATGGTAGATTTGAAACTGCTGTGAATACTTCTACCTGTGGAGTTTAGTTGGTGGATAAGATCAGTTTCCTTTCTATGGTCTTAAAAGAGCAACAAAGTTTGTATTAGTTAGATTCAAACACTTCAGCATGTTGATCTCTTAGCCCATCTGACCACCTGTGAAGTGAGGGAAATGTGAGAAAAGTTTTAGCTCTTGAACAGGCCAAATGCTGATCCTCATCATATTGTACTGTCCTTGTGGACTTCATCACCAGTTGTTCAATTATACAAGGAGACATTTGGACTACTGTATAAAAAAAAAAAAAATTCCCAAACCTTTCTAGTGCTTGTGTGAAACAATCCTGTATCCTCCCATGCTCAGATAATAATCTGAATGATATTTACTTGCTGCTATTTGAATGCAACGTCTGAGTCCTGTCTGGCTGCTGAGCAGACTTCTCCCAGACAAGTTTGAAACACATTTGGCAGCTCTTTGCCCATATGGGCTCCCTCAGACATGCCTCATGAAAAAAATCACACAACTAGACAGTTGCTCAGAAATCGACACGTGTTCCCCTCAGACATGGAAGGTACTGGTAGCCTGTGACATCAGCCACTTGAACACAGTCAGATGCCACAAGCACGAGTCGAGCACAAACCAGCATTTAGTTTGCTCACAGCCCTCCCCAGTAATGAGGCAGCACTTTATCACACTCCACTACAAACCAAGCAGAGTAATTCCTAATGGAAAGCTGTAATTCCTAATGGAAAGCTGTTGCCTCTGTACCGAGTAAAAGGACAGTAGTGAACATAATAGGGACACAGTAGCCCAAGGAACTGTATTTTCATCATGTTAAGCAAACTTCCCTGTCCAGCCATCCAGGATCCACTCAGGTAGCCACACTCACAGCATCCGAGCTGGGACTGAGGCCCCTTCTCAGGTGCACCCCCCTGCAACTCACAGTCAGACCAGATCTTCCATAGCAGAGCTTCATGCACCTCAATCCTTAAAATAATTTAATCTTGGTGCAATACCTAAATAACAACAGCCCTGCTGGAGCTGGTACATCCAAGGAGTATCCTGAACAAAGGAAACCCTGAGCTGTTATATCCTCACAGTCTAAGGGCAGGAAATTCCAAGTCCTCAGCTCCTGCCTGAGTGCCCTGTCCCCTGGCTGGCACACAGGTAGGTCCCTGTGCCCTTTGTCATGCAAAGGGTTGGCACTTCACTGCCTCTTGTCTCAGCCAGCCTAGAGCTCAACCTGCAGCTCCCACTGCAGCTGCATCCCGAGATCCCTGCCCTGAATGTATTCTTCAACAGTCATTTTCTCTCCTTCTCCCTTTCACCCATCTCCCTCCTCCTATTCTCCTTCTGGTGAGGTTGCATTTCCACAACATGCAGCCTCTTCCCTCTAATAAAATCTATCTTCTGCCAGCAAGATGAAATGCTTGAAGGGGATGGTATCTGTGAAAAACACTCTCCCTTTTACTGCATTCTCCTCAGGAACTGATATTCTTCAGGACCAGCAGACCTTCTGAGTGAGGCCATGTGGCAGCTTTCTGAAGTGTCTGCAGCAGAAGTCTGGGAGGGTTAGGGCCACAACATCTTCTAGTCAGCCAAACATGACTATCTCTGACTTCTCTCTCAACATCTGTAATTATCCTAAGCAACCAAAAAAAAAAAAAAAAAACAGAAGTGAAAACAGTGGTGGTATGAAGTAAGAGAAGGAAATGGAGCTATGCAAAAATGGGAGTAAAGGATTGAGAGAGAAGGCAAGAGATTTATTCAGCATTTCCTTGTCTGTCTCCTCCACAAACTGAATCACAGAAGCATGAAAGTAGATGTATTGAATCTCAAAGGAAATAAAAGAAGTGGAAAATTAACTACTGATGAAAAAAATAGCTGTGTCCAGGGATTCCTGCATATCAACTCTGAGCTCCTTCTTATCAGCTTAGAATAGAAAAGGCCAGGGGACTTGGGAGGAAAGGTCAAACACTGACAGAAAACACAGGCAAGGGAAAAATGAGAGCTAACATGGAAATCAAAGCAGAAGAGCAGGATGGAAAAGAGCTGATCCTTGCATTGCCCTGGGTGCCATTCCCCAACTTCAGCATCATGAATGAATGAAGTTGGTTTAAAGCAGAGGTTAAGAACAGCTACACCACTTTCTGCTTTCTTACACCCACCTCTCTTTGGCAACAGGGGAAACCAGTGGGCTGGGATAACCTCAGAGCAGCTGCCACAATAAGCACTGGCACACAGCTGGGCTGACTGTGAGCTGCTGCCTGCCAGCTCCCAGCTGACCTCAACAGCCCTTCCTGATGGTCACTGATGGCTTGGACAGTGTGCATGAAGCTGGCCTGTGTAATCCTGTCTGGATCCTGGGCCTTGTGTTTTCCTGGATTTAATGGCATTGTTTCCCATTAGTTCCGAATGAATCTCAACCATGTTCTCTCCTAGGCCTCCCTATCCATTCTAACTAGACGCCACCTTGGATTTCCAGATAATGAAGGATAAAGGGCTCCACACATATGCCTGATCATAAACAGGCCCACTGTCACAATACCATAGGAAATCACTAAAAAAACTGGAATGAATATATATAGTTATTACAGCACACAGGTTGTCATTTACATAGAACCTTGAAGAGTGTCTTCCAGTGGAAGTAAAACTGGTTGTCCAAACACATTCCTAAGAAATGGCTCCCCACAAAAATGCCACCACTACATACCCTGACAATCCAGACCAGTGACCCACAATGTGCAAAGCTGTCTTCTTTTTGGAAATCTCCACTGAACCTCAAAGCTTGGCTCCCAAATAGCAAAAGTGACCCCAAAATTACCTTCATGTGGACAGCAACCCAGCTATTCAGATTGCTCCCTCAAGTCAGTATAAGCACAATGTCAGTGACATAGTCTTTCAAAGGCTGAATGTTTGCTCACAGTCAGTGCCAAAAAGGACATGCAGAAAGGTAGGACACGCCTGGGGACTCACTGCTGACATGATTCAGCAGAGTAAATTACAATCTTTTACAGAAATAGCTAATAGCTTTAAAGATGAGAACAAGATAAAAGTATGTGGGGGGTAAGCAGGACAGATGGGTTAACAAACATAATAGGATATGCATAATTCTCAGCTACTCAGGAACAGTAATCACAAATCACCACCTGCCCAGTTACTATCAGATGGCAGGTTTGCCTCTTCACAACAAATCTGTTTCCTGTGTATGCATCACAGTCTTGGTGCATTCAGTCACTTACCATAGTAACTTTTCTTCTCCTACATAGACAATTCAGCTTTGTGAGAAGGAACAGGAGTTTACACCTTTCTATATAAGACATTACTATATTTGGCTTTGCCACATGCGAGTAAAGTAGGTTAAATGAGGGAGCTTTCAGTATATCAGTGCACCTCCTTTTTATTTGCA
Organism: Ammospiza caudacuta; assembly: GCF_027887145.1. Classification (NCBI taxonomy): domain Eukaryota; kingdom Metazoa; phylum Chordata; class Aves; order Passeriformes; family Passerellidae; genus Ammospiza; species Ammospiza caudacuta. Next base: position 28,771,796 of record NC_080594.1, read on the forward strand.
AAAAACTTACTTTATACAAGGCTCAACTTTGAAACTACAGAGCATGGCAGAACATGTTTTGAGCTGTGTTTCACTCAGATGGAGACTATTTATAATACCAGGAGAAAATAAATATGGAACCCTACAAACTCATTGGAACTGCCATATCACAAAATTTATCAAGACATGTTACACAGAAAATTTTTGAACAGAACAAAAACTCCACTTGTGAAGATCCCAGTGAATTTGGGTCAATTTTGACACACACACTTCTGGATAAAAGAAAAGTGAGATGTGGGGACACATAAGTGAAAGAAATCTCTGAGTTAAGTCAGATTTCTTTTTTTAACTGTTGAAATGATGGTGTCATTTTTTTAAAACTTTCCAGGCTTAAAAGAAGAATTTTACAAGAAATGAATTAACATCCTTTCCACAATTAAAAGAAACTTTTCAGTTTTGATTGAATGAGGCACCACTGGGCAATGGAACCCACCATTCTCTTTTTCCCGTCATCTCACTTTATTTTTTATTTTTTTTTGTCCAGTCATTGAATTGAAAACTCCATTATTCACACAACTCAATCTGAAATAAAGAAAAGAGCAAGCCAGCTGTAGACTCCTTATATTATGAATTAAAATGTCAGGCTATGGCAGACATGGTAGAATATTCTGTTGTCAGAGAATCACACACTATATAATCCCCTAATTATAACCAAACCTTCAGCAGCAGTTTCATGCACTCATAATATCACTGGATTTCAGGTATCCTCATTCTGAGCTAAACTTCCCACAGAGCATTAAGGGCACATGCAGTGAGCAGTAGGGCTATGAGATGATGGTTATCTAATTCCTCTGATGAAAAAAAGAAAAACATCTGTCAACGAGAGGGAAATTTGCAACCTTGGGAGTTTTCGTTGTGGGACAGTGACATTGCTGGCTTGTCTCTAAAGAAAACATTGGGAGGCAATTCTTGGGGAAAAAAAAAAATGCAATAATAGTAGGAGACTTTATTTGTTGAGTAATTATACAACTTTGGAGAAAACGGAAGGTGGGCTTGGCAGAACTGACCTAAGTTTCTTCTCCTTTCCCAGGCATCCAGCATTCCCAACAGCTGAGTGATGTGCAGAACAGCAGGCACCAACCTGGGGTTTGCATTCTACATGAAGTGGGCAAAGGATGGCCCATCCAACACAGAGGTGTAGGGTCATCCCAGCTTTTCAAAGGCTTACTGTGAGTACCTTCCCTCACTCTCATCAGGGCTTCTTCCAGCCCAGATTTAGCCCGTCCAAGCAGCCAGCTGATCAGCACTGATTTTTAAACCTGTGCTGGCCAGAGGGATAAGGGAGACATCCCTCAGGCTTGCTCGCTCCCCAGTTGGCCTCAGCAGTTTCTCGTTATCGTCGTCCATGAGCCCGAGCCTGCTGAAATGAAGAAAGTGGAAGTTATTTTCTGCTGTTGTTTTGAATGTGAAGTAGAGCAGAGCCTGGATTTCACTCTCAGGGCACTCCAGGGTCACAGGCAGTGCATAGACAGCACAATTGCTTATCTCTCCCCAAGGCACTGCACACAAGAAAGAAAAGAGACACAGAGCACCGGCCAGGGTTCATTGCTCTTAGCAAACTGCAGCAGCATCCCAGGGGTGAGGAGCTTCCCCAGCCAGCCCAGTCAGAAACACCAGCTCAGAGGTGAAGCACCACCCCACTCTGGCACATGAGCAAGACAGCCCCAGACCTGGAGCTCAGCAGGTTTGGATTACCAGCTTTTAACTGCAGGGGTAATAACCCTTTGGGACAGGGCACCAAGGCCTGTGGGGAGGCTCCCTTGCAGGCACATTGTCATTTTTTGTACAAACGAATGCCACCATGCCCTGGAAATTGTTCTGCTACAGAGAAGGAGTTTGGAGCACTCTCCTGGATGCTTCAGTTATTTTGTACCAATTGTGCTCTACAGCCCCATAGCTGCTAGAGAGAGCAAGAGCAAAACAATCTGCCAGCCCCCGCAGTGCCTCCTAGCCAGGTACTCCAGTGGTGCCTGATCATCAGCTCACAGTAGGGTAAAAAGGAAAAGAGACTTGCAAACATTCTTATTGAATTCCACCTGTTCCCTATCAATAGGAAGGAGAGGAAAATCTGCACTGTAAAGAAGTCAAAGATAAGATGTGAAGCCTGATAATTTCCATGGCTCTGTAGCCCACTGCATCACCCCCTGATGCAGGGTTAAGCATGCAACTTGGTACTATCAGGCCCCTTTCTTCAATGGCTTCCTTGAACTCTGAGCATGATTTTTAGGTAAAGGAGGCAGGTAAATTCTTACCCCAAGGACTGCAATTCTCACCTCTGCTGGACAAACCAACCTGCCCCAGAATATCTCATCAGAGCTGCCAGTGAGAATAAAAACAATCTGGACATTTATGTCTGCATTCCCCATGAACTGCCCACAAAAGTCACTGACTCAATGAAACACTGACCCTCTGAGAGACAATCACAGATTGCTAAAAGTGACTTTACTCACTGTTTCCCCATGGACTTTGCCTTAGCCCTGCCCTCAAGTGAAGTTCCTCTGAAGAAACCCTCCAGAGCTGCTCCTATCATCTTTGTGCCCCTCGGGCAAGGGCTCAGCTGACTCCTGTGTGCTCTCAGAAAGCAAACCTCCTTCCCCTTCCCTTCTCCCACAGCCAAGCACTACATCTCACCCCCAACCCCCATCACTGCCAGTGGTCTTGATGGGAGGGCTACATCTTCCTGCCCTCAGATGGCTGCTCTTGGGAGGGAAGGAAGCTCACCCAGATGGATTTCAGCAGCTCCATGAGTATTTTATGGTCTTTTACTGATTTACAGCCAGTTCAGCATTCTTGTAAATGGCTATAAATTGGATTGAAGTCATAAATCATAACCAGAGAAAGAGAGACACAGTCTCTGAGTCCCAGCTCAGGCTAAACCAGCCTCTATGAATATATGGAAGAAATCTGCTCCCTCAATCAATACACACAGCTCAGGCTACAGCAGTGGTCCACAGGGTGCAAGCTTATTCCTCTACCACAGGGCTCTAAGAGCAGTCATACACTGCACGTGTGTGGGAAACTGAGAATTCCTCCCTCCCAGCACCTGCCAAAGCCAGCCACAACACAGGCTGTCCCAGCACCTCAGGCTCTGCACACTTCTGACCTTTGCTGCACTCATAAGTGCACACACACACACACACACACACCCTGTGGGCAGGGAGGCAGACCAGCACCACTCACACCAGACTCAAAATTTCTTCACACAGATCAGCAAGGGGAGATTCCCACCTCACACACCACCTTTCCAAGGCAATTACCTTCTTTCTCCACTGAGACTGGCAGAAAGTTGCAGGTTGTTACTCTTCTGAAACGCCTGATTTAATCCACATGGAGCACCAAGAGCTGAAATACCTTACTTCCACTCCACAAGCCTGGTACCTAAAACCTGGGGATTTGTTGTTTTCTCTTTTGTTTCCAAAGTCTTTTTTAGAATCTAGGCTGTAAGCATTTCTGAAAGCATCTGACACAGCTGTCTAGCTGCAAGCTGTCCTTCTTATTCCTGTAGATGACTGCAGCCCAGGAGCTGGTTCTTTCCCCCTCCTTAACATAACAACCACTGTGCTACCCCTAAAGGCAGCAGGCAGCACCTCACTCCCCTGCTCACCCTTGCAGTGCACCACAGCCTTTCCTAAAGACACCAAAACCCAAGAAACCCAAGTTGCTGCCATTACCAAGTTTTTTAAAGTCATGAGGGCTTCCAGGTAAATTTGTTTGGCCCTCATTTTCTAGGCAGAGCACCTGATGAAGATAAGCCTAAATGCCCCCCTTGCAAGCTTAAAGGGCTCCTGCTGCTGCCAGCACAGTAGGAAGAGGTCCTACCACACCTAATATCAAAGAGTTTTCCTTGCTTAAAGGAACGTGAAAAGATACCAAAAAGGTCTGTCCAGTACTACCTGCATAAGCATCACAGCCTCAGCATTATGATCCTGCAAAGAATTGTCATTCCCTAGCTGGTGACCTAGGATACACTCCCTATTCATACAGGCAGTGACCCTTTCTCATGTATATTTGGTTCAGACTTGCTTATGTTTATTTATTATTTAGACAGATGGTTTGCATGTGTTGAAATTAAATTATGTGCCTTGCTCTCTCCATAGTCTGTTTTTTTTTTCTTTTTAAATACAAGCCATGTGCCTAATTGCCACCATGAAGGGGGAATGACCTCACTGTAAAGTTCCCTAAAAAAATGAACCACTGATGATGATGTCATTTTCTAATAGCCTGAAAGAGGATGTGTACTGCTTATTCATCTTTTCATTAATTAATAATTTTGCTGTTACTTTGTGCTCCCCCTTGTATCTGCTTCTTTTCCCTCCATGTCTTATTTTACTTGTTTGTGCATCACTGTCTCTATGATAACATCTCAAAGCCCAAGACTGGGACCAGCTTCCTGCTGTGCTCAGCACAACACAAAACACAAAAATATTCATGTTTGCACATGGGCAAGGGTGACTGTTCCCGCAATTGTCTCACATTTTATTCCAGGAGTTTTCAGTGGATAATCCAGGCACAACTTTGAATGTGTTTGTGAAAAGTGTCTAAAAGTAAGCCCCTCAAAGTCTCTTTAGAGGACTTGCATCTCTTTGGGAGAAAAATTTAAAATACCTTTTTTAAAAGAAAGGCTGGGAAACAAAAATCATAAACCCTTGCTTTAGAGAAAAACCATAATTGTTTTGGTGTAGTAAATAATACTATGATTAATAGCAAAAGTAGTAATAATAATTGACCTGTAGTTGCTTGACAAGATTTTAAAAAAGAATCATAGTAACTTGACCATTTGTATCAGCATTCTGATTCTTTGGAAAGAAAACCATGTTACTCTAGGCTGCATCTAGTTGGTAATGTTAATACCAAGGTAAAATATTGACAGCACATAGATGGTTGAGAACATTTCAGGAAATTGTGAAAGGAACTAAATTTTATTCTTACCCTTACTGATTACTATTATTTTTCATCAGACACCTTCCTTTCATGATTTTGCGGGGAGGGGCAGGGGGACTTAATTTTCATTCTTTTCATTCATTTTCATTCTACACTGAAGGTCTGCTCACCTAACCACATACCTGTATGCTGCACTGTGATTGGGGCAGAAAGAAAACAAACAAGCTAACCCAGAAATGATGGCATCAGCACGGTACAGAGTCAGTGTTCCATTGGCCCTGTCATGCAGCTGGGATCTATGACTTGGACATGCATCCCATGGGCACACAAAAGCAGCTTTGAATGAGTTCAGAGCTTCTGTATAAGGACCATGGTAAACAACATGCATCCTGTGGTTCAGGACCTGGCTACAATCAAAACAGCTTGCTTGACTGCCTGGAGCAGCAGTGTTCAACTTATCCTAATTCCTCCCACCACAGCCCAGATTTAGCTTTTCAGATGTCTCCACATGGCTCTAAGCCTTTTTTTAATAGGACAATAACAAAATTGAGTTTGGCTAATGGCTGGAGACTCTTCTGGCACCAACACAGCCTGGCACAGAGCCATCAGCTCGTGCTGCCATCACTGATGGTTCTGCTTTCAGGACTGGGGGCAGGAGGAACATCTCACAGCCAGATACTGCCCACACTGTGATGTAATTTGCAGGAATAAGGCAATGGATCTCAGAGCTGCAATCCAGCTTCAGTGGCTCTGAAGGCTAAGACACTTTGCCATGGCTTGTTTGCCCAAATCACACCAGCAGATAAATCCTAAACCTTACAGATCAAGAAGCTTGTATTTTTCTTATGTGGTTTTTTTCAGTGATGTTCTAGTCCAAGAACTTCTATGGGGCCACTATTTTAATACCACTAGTACTACTATTAAAATATTAATAACAACATTATTAGCAACAGTTAATAGCCAAAGGAATAGCAAAAGCAGAGGCAGAGTGTTTCGAGTTCTTTTGGACTTCATTTGCTGAGCAAGAGAAGATAGGATTAGCAAAATCCACAAGGTGACACCAAATCATTAGGGTCAACCAAAGTAAAGGGACTCAAAAAATTCAGATGTGATAGTAGTTTCTCCATAAATCTCCCAGCTTGGATGTCACCCTCATGCTGAATAGACTATTGCAATGAAATAGTTGCCCTTCACTGGGTACTGCTGATTCTTTCCTGTCAAAGAAGATTTATTCATGGGAAATAATTAAAAAACAATTCAGAACTTTCTTCCTGTTTGAATGGATTATATTACATTAATTAGTGGAGGGTGGGTTTTAGATTTTTTTTTTCCTTTGTCCCCAAGGACAAGAGACATTTGTGCTTACCACAAGGTCTTCCTTCACCCCAGACCTGTTCTTGCTACTTTAAATGATATACATTGTCCACCATGCTGTAATAGTGCTAAGTCTGGCATGATTTTTGGAAACTAAATGTCTCCCTCCCTTTTATTCTCTCACACATATGGCATCTCAAAATGCAACGACAGACTATAAATTCACACCAAGGTTATGGAGACTTTCATCAGAGAGGAAGGAAAAGTTGGCTATTTTTTGATGGCCATTCTCTGTGAACTGTGAAGAAAACAACCACTGCCATCATCAGACTCAGTCATAAAAAGAGTGATATTAGAAAAGTGTTTTCTAGTATGAAAGGTTTCTCCCAGCAAAGCACGGTCCTTGCGCTTTTGTGTTTGCAGTGTGTGGCAGTCTGCCTTCGGCCAAGGTTTCTTTAAGTCAGCTCTATTTTCTTGAGATCTCCAGGAAATGATGTCTTGTGTCTTTTGGATCCAGCCACAGTGTTATGTGTCAAGTCGAACCTTGGTCTTGGTTCTCTGTTTCTCGCTGCTCACTGACACCTGCAGAGCTGCCTGGAAGGAGACATCCGATTCCTCTGACCCCAGTGCCTCCTCTGAGTGCCTGAAAGCCCAAGCTTCTAGCTTCTGGCCTTCAACCTCTCTGTTGTGGTGCCTGCAAAGGAGAAAGAACAGCTGTAGTTATTTTAGGGCATTAAAATTATCAATATAAATGGGGCACTGCAGAAAGTTAGGACCAGAAACTGCAAATGTGAAAAAGTGCTATTGCCCTGGCACTTGCATGATTTTTGTAGTGATGTGGTAATAGACTGAGGTCTCAGAGCAGCACCAGTGCCTTTAAACATCCTCTCCACTGCAAAACCCAGGCAGCAGTGCAGAGCACAATGCAACTCCAGTCAGTCTTTTCCTGGGTGGGCAGGGTGTCTGAAGAAGAGCACCCATTTAGCATCATGGGACTGCTGTACCTGAGGCAGGGTCTGTGGGGGACCTGAGTAAGTATCTCTGCTGGCATGCAGCTCCCTGTACTGGGGAAGGGGGAGGCAATGAGGGTCACTTCCCTGCCCAGCACTTCCCAGGGAGTCAGGCTCTGGTTTTCCAATGAAAGCCTTCTTTGCGTGGCAAGCGTAGGGAGGGAACGGAGCTGAGGAGATTCATGTCTGCCAGCCCTGTGCTTTGCAGTCCTTTTTTTAATTGGGGTAAATAGAATCAGAATGACAAGTGCAGAGTGATGGCTTCGATGTGCTATTTGTCTAGTGAGGAATTTGTGAAATATGTGTTTTTCTGTAGAGAGTGCATGGCTGTAAAGAAGGGCCAGAGTCAGCACAACCTCAGAGCGATGGAGAATAAAGCATTCTAGTTTTGTGGCCATTGATCTGATGACACTGTGGGTAATGGATGGACAAGGTTAGTCTCAGAATGTCTGATTTTTCTGAAATCGTTGCTGGAGTCAGAGTTGAGGTTGCTTCACCATGCAATTCTGTATTTACCGTTATTAGAGATCCTCATATCTTCACACTCGCTTTGAATTTCCCATGCTTAGTGACTGATGGGTTTGGAAGTTTTTTAGAGAAGCATATAATTCTGCAAAGATATTTTTATGTGATCATTTTTTGTTTACCTGAATTCTATTAATCTTCCCCCGCAGTCTGAGATCCATGTTTTTATCCATGTTTTATATGGAATTTCATTTACAGTTAATTTTTTGCAGGATAAATCTTCTCGTTTTTCTTTTTCTTTTCTTTTCTTTTCTTTCTTTTCTTTTCTTTTCTTTTCTTTTCTTTTCTTTTCTTTTCTTTTCTTTTCTTTTCTTTTCTTTTCTTTTCTTTTCTTTTCTTTTCTTTTTTTTTTTTTTTTAATTTCCTTTAAGAGAAGGCTTAAATTCAGGTAAGTAGAGAACCCTGACTAATTAATCAAACTAAGTAGGCAGGTTGCAGACCTGTTTGGGGCTATACTACAAGTACAGCTATTCTTGGGGAAATGCCTCCATAGACAGGGAATTTCATATTTTGTTATGAGGTGCTGTGCACTGTCCTCCATTACAGGAATCTTTGAAGAAAGAGTTGTGGCAGAAGAAAGCAGGAACGTGGCAACCAGATTGGTGCTTGCAAAAAGAAATGCAACCCTTCAAAGCACTCACGTATTTCCATGAGGGGCACTGAGGGCCATCAGCCCTGACTGTTAAGTCCACGTGCAGCTTTGAAGTCCCTCTGGATGCCCTACTGCTATGTAATTCCCAGATAACCATATTATTAAAACATTCCCAGTTGCAACCTGCCAGAAGATGGTGTCCTATCCTATCAGACACAGGTCTTAGCACAGCGATCCAGGCATTCATGACTGATTATTGCAGCTAATATCTAGTGAGGAACGCAGGCATTCTGGAAAGGCTCCAGTTGAGAAAACACAGTCTCTGGTCTCCCTAGCAACACCAATTACTGTGAGAACATCACCCGACTGCTCCCTCATTTGTACTGGCCACCAGTGAAGACAGAGTCACCTTCAAGGTCTCTGCCCCAATACTCCATGCCTGCCATGGTTATGTCTGAGTTGTGAAGAAATTCACCTTTCTGCATAACCCCACGGTTACTTTGCCGTAGAGGAACAAGCAGATGGTTGGCTTCGAGGATAGACTCTGTGCTGGAGACAGGATACACAGGGCTTTGGAGCATTGTATGACTCCCAGGAACAGTGAGAACCCTTGAGGTAGTTACTGCCCTCTCCACAGAAAACTCAGCTCTCCAACATAGTCTTCCATCAATAAGCTCACACACAGAAGTCTAAACAAACAAATCAGTCTATAAACTACTCTTTCTTTCTTTTATAGGGCAGAGGGGGGAAAAGACATAAAACTTGTTACTTTAGTTTCTATTTTCCAGTGCTTGGGTCACTCTCATATGTCCTGTCTCTGGAACTGCCCAAACTAACAAGAAAGCTGCTGTGGTCACAAGTGTTATGTGGTATCTGGCCCATTAACTCACCCCAGGAGATTCCTACAAGCCCTGTGAAAGATTCCCATGCAAACAAGAATACAATTGCACAGCACTGCCTAGGGTCGTAAAACCACACCCCCAAATCAGTTCTTTACTAAGCTGCCTTAAATCTGTTAGCAGGTCCTAAGAAACGACCCACAAATCTTCTCTCAAATTTTTAATTCATTCCTTTTTGCTGAGTTCACTCCCCTTTTTTTGCTGTGCTTCCATGAACTACCGCACAAATCAGTTTACTGGCAGGGATGTTTGTAGACATGGCAATTTTAAGCCAGTGTTGCACACTATTTGCAGAAAGTACATTTTGAATATCCTATTATAGGTCTCTTTGCTGTCTCCATTAAAAAGCATTTCCACTAGAAGAACGGAACTCAAAACACAGGCTCATGATTGCACCCCAAGTACCTTAGTAGCGGAAAAGAGAAAACTCATAGTAAGCAAAACTGTCCCATGTCCTTTCTTAAGCATAGTTCTGGTTATAGGAGCAGCTGTACTTGTTCAGACCATGGAATATTGTCTCCTGCAGCAGCCATGAGAAGAAACTCAAGGAAATGTGAGAATGGAGCACCTACTCTCCTAAAGACAAGTATAAACCCATTAGGGGCTTTGCTGTTGCTATCACTATGACAGGGATGCATTCAAGTATTCAGATAAGGGGGATACTATGAGTGATCAGACAAACAGGTTGATTGATTAGTTGATCTTTTAAGTAAAGCAATATGCTCATACTTTTAACAGACAGTGATTTTCATGGAGAATATCAAATATTCTTGTGTGGTTCTCAAAAATAAACTATTTTTAACCCACTTCAAAATATTTTTGACAAATAACTCTGAACAAACATAAAAATGATCACAAATTATCAGACCTTCTGACTTGATCATGAGCAAACTCAGACCTCAGTAACAGATAACATCTGATGGAGCCAGGCAGGTTAAAATGGAAGCTATGTTTTTTACAAAAGAGCAAAGGTGTTTAGCCAGAGCAAGGAGCTCCCGCAGGAAGGAGAGGATTCGTCACATTTGAATGTCTCGAGATCAACAACTGACCTCATGCAAAGAGTTTCTTCTTAGCTAAATACTTACTGTGCTTTAGTCAACGACAAATTATTGGGTTCAATCCAGGGGTAACTGGTTGAAAATTAATGGCTTGTGATACTTGGAAGGTCAAAACAGATGATCTAGCAGTCCCTTTAGTCTTCATCTCTGAGTCCATGACTGCACAATGGACACATGGTTCATTATAAAGAGTGGTGCACAGCCTCAGCTGATATAAATAGACATTTGCGCCGATTTACACTTGATAAGCATCTGGTCAGGCTTGCTCAGCTGCACACTCTGGCATGAGAAGTTGTCGAGACTAAACCTGAAAAATGGCTGTAGCACATCAGAGCTCATGGAGCAGATGGTGAGGGGGGCTTGCAGGAACCTCACCCGAGCACACGGCCCTGTCAGGGGAAGTCTCGGTCTCATCCACCAGCCGCTCCACTTGCCAGCTGAGGAGATTCCTAGGGAGGTATGGAGCAAGCTCTGCCATCTAAGGAGAGTTTCCCTGGGTTTTGTGGGGCTATGGAGTGAGACCTTCTTTGCCCACAGTTTCTCCCAAAGCGGCCTCATGAGGAGGACAGCATTCCCCAACCCAGTGCCATTCCTGGGCATCCCACCTTATCTTACATTTGCTAGTATTTTTTTGTCCTGGGGTTTATAAAATTGAGAGCAATTGGGTTTCTTTCATGCTGCCATCAGGTTAGAGTAGTGACAGAGAACATTTCCTTTCCTATTGTCTGAAAGCTAGTCTCAAAGGGAAAATTCAGGTTACTCTCAATTCCTGCCTGTTTTCACTTGTCTCCCCATGTATCATGCTACTAGTGTTTTCCTGTTTCTGAAATACTTTTTAAGTATGTGTAGGTTATCATGCTCACAGTAGTTGCTGTTTAACCAATCTCTCCAGACTTTATCCTTTTAATCTTCCTTTCTAAATCAATCCCTCCACTCCCTTGATCATTTCAGTTGCTCTCCTTTGAACAGCTCCTGTTTGTCAATAACTCTTCCTAATGACTCATGTGGAACAGGAAATATGTGAAACTTCAAGGCATAGCAAAACACAGGAGCAGCACAGGTTCTGAGTCCTGAAAACTGGGGATTTGCATCATAATGGAAGAGCTGCCTACAGGGAATTTGTGAGCACTGCCCATAGTGCCTGCGCCCCAGGAAGCTCCACAGGGAGCCCGTGGGACAGCTGGTGCAGGAAAGCCTGGCAGTGGTGATGGATATTTCCAAATACCCAGAGCCTGGAGGTCATGCTCCAGCCTCATTAGATGGGCAAGAGCTCTCTGTAGCTGCAGCAAACTGCTCTGGCTTGGGAGTGGTCTCAGGGCCTGCAGGAAGAAACACTGCAGCTGTATTCCTAAAACAAGTGTACACACGTATTAGGGCAGGGAACAGCCAGATCATGTGAGGTCACTCACTAAAACCCTGAAGTACTTCCATATGATGCATATACACCCTCCTCACAGGTGGGAAGTAATGCTGAGAAGTGACACCATGGACAAAGAGAATTTTCTAAGTGAGGAATTTTCTAAAATACAGAACTGCAGCCCAAATTGTAGTAATATAAAAGAATGTAAAGTTCAGCAAAGGAGGTGTAAAATGGAGATTAAGGAGGGTATAATGCACTTTGCTGAAAAAATCATACCATGGCAAACCCATGCTCAGACTCTGTGGGCATTTGACTTCCCCCAGGAGCAAAATGGTGCAGTTCTCCCAAATAAGACAAGAGCTGATTACAGAGGAGATCTCAGGGCAGGGAACAGTTCCTCCCACAGCACAGGAGTCATCCTGCAGAGGCAGCCTTCATTACAACTGGCAGGACTTAAGTATGGTGAGTCACCAGCTGGCATTCAGAGTACATAAAGTTTCCTCAGCCATTCAGGTAATACAACCTCCTCAGATTGACGGTGCTGCAGCTCCATAAGTGTGGGGACATGAAGAAAACCCTTACAAAGCTCTTCAGTCTCCTCTCAGACTCCAGCTTTTGCTTAGGGTATCAGTTTTGGTCCACAAAAGAGATGAAAATTACACAGTAGGGAGAGTGGGTCTGTGTCTGGAGAGCCAGGTGTAATCCAAGAGAAGGACAAATGTTGCCAACTTTCCAAAACTGTCAATTTTTTTTTAGATTGCATCACATGTCAGTGCTGTGGAAGAAGCTTGCTAGAGATTAACTTGCATAGAAACAAAATGAGCAAGGATAAGAACCGTGAGTCAGTGCCCCCATGGGAGGTGCCAGAACAGGGACAACAGCGGGTCCCGGTTTGGTGGGACACAGGCAGACTCAGCATGCTCAGCTACCTTTGCAAGAGTAAAGGCAGTTCCTCTTGTTTCCTGAGCCTGAGGGATTGCTGTAACTTCCAGGCTTTAACTCAGTCCCTGAACATTGTGCAGAGCTGTGCGTGTCACGCATTGCACGAGGCAACCTTTGGGTCTAACGCTGCAGAGCAGTCTGCTAAACTGCTGCTGGCCATGTGTGCAGCAGCTGTGAGGGTCAGCACAGAGACCTTCATGGCTGTAACACCACATGGACATTTTGCAGGCCTGATTTTCCTCTCTCATGGCAGACCCAGCTTGACCACGTGTTGTTCTGCCTGAGGGCTGGGTGAAACATTTGCGCTGTGGAACTGAAAGCACCTCATCACAGCAGGAGCTGTCCTTGTGGGAGGAAATGAAGAAAGTCCCCCCCTTACCATATAAGAAGTTACTTCGGGGATGCCACCTCTTCTCTCACACTGGTGGAAATCCCTCTATAGGTGTGCTCTATAGCACTAGCAGAGCTCTGCCCATAAGTTCTTCCAAACAAGGCTTGAAAGGTTTCAAGTTGCTGCCTTGCAAAGACAGGCAAGCGCATAGGGGCCATCAATATTATCTTCAGGACTGCCTGGGTATCCAGAAGGATGAACCATCCGTGGCTAGAGAGGGACAAGGACCATGGAAAACAATGTATTTTTCTCATCTGGGGTTTTTCACCTGGGGAAGTGAGGAGAGGGGTGAGTAGAGGGAATAACATTTAGATGTTTCTCCCTGGCTGAAAAGGGTCAGAGGTATGAGTAATTTCACAGCAGATAAAATTTTGAACTTCCAAGTGGATGGTAAGCATCTTTGAATGCCCAAGGAAGGAAGGTTCAAAGTTGCTCAGCTCTTAAGCAAAGCAGGCAGTGCCTTATTCAAATAGCATTTTGTACAAACGCCTGTGGGACTGAGGGGCTGGGATGGACGGCGATTATTGTAACTGTGTTTTACAAAGAAGCTAAAGATGATCCAATTATAAAACAGAGCACCTTCCCTCAGAACAAGGAGAAAACAATGGAAAAAATCCTTAAAGATAGAGTTAGGAAGCTTCTAGATGAGTCTAATGTGATAGAGATAAACCTGTCTGCCAGTTTCTCTAAGTGTGGCTTGTGCTCCTCTGGCCTATTAGGATTCTGGAGAAGAGTTAATGAAATACTGGGCTGAGGAGAAGGGGTGGTGGGGGGATATAATTTATTTAAACTTTTCAAAAGCCTTTTGATAAAGTCTTTCGCAAGAGGCTATTAAAGAAATTTGTTGCCTGTAGGGTGGGAGGCAAAGTCCTGACATGGATTAAAATCTAGATAAGAGGTAAGAAACAAAAGAGAGGAATAAGAGCCCAATTCTCCCCGTGAAAGGAGGTTAATAGCAGGATGCTCCAGGGATCAGCATCAGGACCAGGGATGTTCAATATGTTTATTAACGATCTAAGAGAAAGCAGAGAACAACAGAAATACGAAATTTTGCTGATGGCACAGTTTACTTCTTGCAGTAAGTAATTGGCTGTGTTTGACTCTCTTCTTGTGTTCATGGCTTGTCTGTGAATAGATCACTGGTTTTACTAATAGGTCTATAAATATAATTGGAAGTACGGCTCAGTCTTGTGAACAGTACTGAGACTGATTGCAGGAGGAGGCCCACAGGTGCATCAGCCTGGGACAGATGAAGAGTCACAGAGCAAGAGGGTGTGTGCATTCAGCCCTCCATCAGCTCTGTAAGTGCTGCTTCCTGTAACTCTGCTGCTCCTGATGTCACTGCCTGCTGCTGCACAAGAAGGACTGTGGTACAAGCCATGTCAGGATCCACACACTCTTTCATACTCACATCCTGGATGGCATGGATCTGCTGCAGGTTCACATGAGGACATGGGCCCTTTGCCAGCACCCTGCAGCCATCTCCCATGTGAGCACTGATGCATGCACCTTTATGTGTATTACTTCTGCATTCCAAATCCTGATTTGGCAAATTCTTCCCCATGTAGCCAAGCTTTCTGCTGCAAGTTTTAGGAATTAAATGCACACTTCACCACATCCCTGTACTGCTGCCAGAGATGTTCTCTGGTGCTCTCTCAGGGTGCTCTGCCCTGCACCCTGCTCCATCCAGATCCACTTTCTGTGCTGCCTCCACATGCTCTGGCTGCCATTCGCTATTCATCACTCTGACTGAAACACTCAGCTCCTAGCAAGGTAGTTATCGTAGGCAAGTTAAAAGTCCTCCTGCACAGTCACTGCTGCCACATAAGTTTGTTCAACTCACTGTATTAGAGTCATTAGTGCCAGGCAGCCCTGAAGAAATGCTTTATGTCATCATTTTGCTCTACAGCAACCATTTTTTTACAAAGTTGAGGTTGCTACTTCAGAGTACCTCAGCATTTGCTGGAAGCTGCCTGTGTTTACATCTTTTGTGAGACAATAAACAAGAAGCAACTTAGAGACATTATTAGAAAAAAATCCATTTTCCAAGTGCTTTTTAAAATTGTGACTTTATTGAATTGGTCTCTGATAATCACACACAGCCAGTCCAGAATTACCAACAGATTCTTTTTTTTTTTTCCTAGTGGTCATCAAATTTTAGTTTACGTTGGTCTCTTGTAAAGAGAATATCAGCTTTCTTAGCTGACCAGACCACGCAGTTCCCATGCTGCTGGTTTGTCCCAGCTCTGTGTCAATATGACAGATGACAAACACTGGCTGTGAGTGTGACAGAGGAGGAAGAGGAGTGCTAGCCAGTCTCTACTATTCCTTGGCCCATAAGGTGTTACTGCCCAGGGAGGAACTCCCAGGTTGTGTCTGATTTGGCAGACCCTCTCTTGCAATCGGTGAGAAACTGCTGATTGCTCACAAGTTCATGTGTGTAGGGGGATGCAATATAAAGGTGGTATAGAATGTAATCTTATCCCCAAAGAGTTGCAGCTGAACCAATTACTAAACATTAGCAGCAGGCCTAATGTCAACAGGCCACACCTGTAGCCAATAAGAACAAGTGGTATAAAAGAGTGGATTGGTGGCATCTGGAGTCAGATGGCTAATGCAAGGATCAGGAGGAGCTGGTGCTTAGAGGAGCTGCCTACGAGAAACATTGAGGAGGTATGAAACTCTGGTGATATGGAATCTTTGCACGATAATGATAATAGAACTCTTGATATATAAGATAATACATGTGCACCCTTTCTCCCAGGCCCAGCCAGGCACTGAGAAGTCAACCAAGGAGCATGGGTACTCTGGGGCATAAGCACCTTCAAGGACCAGCAGCAGCAGGGCTGATGCAGTTGTCCTCCTGCTCATGAAGCCTGGTGTTTGAAGGCAGAGACTCCTGTGCTCTGCTGACATTGTCACTTGACACTTCTCACCAGCTAGTGAGTAGGAAAAAAGAATGTTCTGATGTCAGCGTAAAATAAGTGGCTGCAGTGCGTAGTCAAGTTGCTGGAGGTTTCATAATGCTGTCTTCAGTCTTTTATATATATATATATGCAGCCATGTAGGAGCAGAATGGCCTCCATTTCAAAGCTACTCCATTCTGTCAGAAACAAGCTGGAGCAGCCAGGCGATCGCTTGACTGATGCCACGGAGGGAAGGTGCTAAGAAGGCAAATGCAATACCAACTCAAGCTCAGCATGCTGCAAACAAATTGAGCTGCTGCACTGAAATTGTGAAGAAAAGAGATTTTCCTATTATTTATACAGTGGTCCTAGACATCAGGGAAACAGGCAAGCTGGAAATGGAAATTCCCATTGATGAGAACAAATTTCCTGTTATTGTCATTGCTGAAACCTGTGGGGATTAGTCACGTTAGTTAGAATTTTAAACAGTGTAAGTTACAAACATTTGAGGAAAAACAGAGTGAGTGAAGTCGTAGGGGAGATGCTCTGCATTAAAGACATCACTGCATTTTTTTTTTTTTTTAGTTACTCAGCTCTCCAGAGCAGAGACTGATCCTTGTGTTTACTAGTAAAACTTTTCAGAGTGTGACTACAGGGGTCTTTGAGACACTGCTAAATTAATGATTTAATAATGATTCAGGTCATCTCTGTACCATATGGAAATTAAAAATAAAGTTATTATGGAAGGATTCCAATTTCAAAATTTGCCAGAGGTTTTATGCAGTCAACAGGAAACATCACCAATGCTTCTGAAGTATAGAGATGATTATTTTCTGCTGTGAGAACATTATATTTAGGTTGAGGTAAAAGTCTACTGTTCTAATTAGGACGGTTGAAGAAGAAAGAAATGCTGGTCTAAGCTGTTTGCTGCCTCTGAAAGGTAGCTCTCAAGTCAATGAGGGGTGCAGACTGGACAGACATATGTAGAAATCAGTAAAAAAAAATCAGACTTGCATGTATTCAAGAGCACATTACTCTGATATGCACTGATAGGAAGCAGCCTGGGAACCATAAATAAAGAGAGAGAAACACTGAGGACAATTATAAATAACTTAGAAGAATGATAAGGTCCCGGACTGCAAATTGGCATGAGCAGCTATTCAATGATCCATGTTTAACAGGGTGATTAGTGTATGACTGGTTAATAACAGTGTGGAGAAATGTCACTGGGAAAAGCTTATGCAGCACCTGCATAAGCCTTTGGATAAATACCAACAGCGTGAACAGGTACAAAAATGCTATGAAAAAACATTGCTTTTGCTTTTGTATCACTGCATCTGGACACACCTACACACACACAAGAGGGCTCACACATGCCTGTTCAACTGATCACCTGGATGACAGAGTTAATAAAAGGTTTTACTCACTGGATGCTCATTCAAACCTGTTGCAGCAGGAGCTGTCAGTCCCTGGAAGCAGCTACAGGGACCAGTGATCGTGATTTGATTACACTGAATATGAGCACAGGGAGTATCCTGTCAAGAAATAATATATATATTTATATACTTGGCCCTTTGAAAAGGCAAATTTCTCTAGTGTCAAAAGTAAAATGTATTTTGAGAAAGCATACAACTCATATGTATATATTTGTATAAACACTCATTTGTGCATGTGTGAGAATGAGAGCTCCTCCAGCAAAGTGTATCAGAGGCCTCAAGGCTGCTATGGCACAGTCACTCCAGAAAATGACCAAGGAGAAAAGCTCAATAGGACTGAGCAGTAAGAGAGACAGTTTAGAATTCAGAATGTTTGTGTACCGTGTTCAGAGAAAATAAAAAAGGAAAAATGGAAACAACCAGCATTAATTAGAAGACTGAAGTTCAAGGAAAAGCACATAGACAAGCAGGGCCAAGATGAGGGAATCTGATGGCAAGCATAGTGGGGATAAATTAGACACCATATTTGAACTTTGTGGCAAGAGGTCCAGCCCCAGCAAGCCAGGAGAAAGGGCCTCTGAGCTTGTGCCCACTGCAACAGCCCTGTGGAAGTCCCCAGGAGAAGAGGGATTCTGATGACAGGGCTGTACAAAGCCTTGCCATAGAAGAGCCCAGCAGCTTGCGGGAGTGGGGCTCCAGTAAAAAGCAACCATTTCCCCTCCTGTCAGCCAGGGAGTGCTAGCAGGATGGAGGCAGTGAGGAGCACCTGCAGGTGGGAGGATCTCTGCTTTCTGCCAGGGGTGTGTGGGGAGGGTGAAGGGGTGGTCAGGGGGTCCTCTCTGTTCTGCTGAGGGAGAGGGGAAAGTTTCTTCTCCCTCCCATTGCTGAGCCAGCGTGTCTGGGTGCCAGCGCCAGACTGATGCTGGGTGTCACACTAACAGGTCCTTCTGGCTGTGACATTTCTAAAGTGTCTTTTCAGATGCCAGCATCACAGCTGATTCATGCCCAGGCATAGCGAGCGGGGCCAGAGACGCTGTCAGGATCACTCCCACATTCAATTACTCACGGCAGCCTGTGCACACACCTTGTCACTTGACCTCACCCCCTGTCCCTTCCCAGAGGCAGAGGTGCTTCCAGCAGCAGAGGGCAGCTCTCTATTAGAAGTGCAGGTGCCTCTGTCCTGTCTTCCCCCCTCCCTACAAAACACCAGCTGAGGAAGCCAGACTCCACAGGGAGGTTAAAGAGGGGATGAAACTACTGGCTCCACATCCATCAGCTCCCACAGGCTTCATATGAAGAGCACAAGGGACTATGGTTGATGCCAGGTCAGGAGACTGTGAGAAGCAGCAGAGAGAGACAGAAGGGAGAAAAATGGATGCTGAACTGGGACCCACAGTACTAGCCTGGGGCTTTGCACTTGGCAGATCCTCATCACAGAAGACAACTTTGTGGCACTATTACCAGTCAGCACTTCTCCCTCCCTCACTTTCCCTTTCATCTAGGTTGCTGCAGTAGCATTTAATGACACAACAGATGTATTCATTTGCATCTTTATACAGATCTCTAAGCTCTACAAATGGGTGGGTGGGCATGACCCCATTTCCCCAAATTATTCAGCACCTTTCAGTTATGCATTTTTCTCTTTTCTAATGTTTTTTTTGAAGTATAGAGAAGCAGCAGTGGAGAATTACTTTGCCATTTTCTCTCGAGCATCTGGGACCCGATCACTCCTCTGCCCATGTGAATCTCCTTTACATGCCAACAGGAGCCACAGAGATGTCTGTGCACAGACACACTGCCTCCTCCACCATGTACACAGGCTTCCTGGAGAGGGGAAAAGCCACACATTCACCTGGCATGAGCCTTCCACGCTACATGGAAGGTTCCCATGGGGGAGAAGTAAGGGAAAAACAAGTGACACCTGTCTGTTTATCAAGGGTGATGACCGTTCTGTTGCTGCCATCCAATGTGTGGTTGCATTTGGAGTTCTGTGGGTGAGGTAAAGCACTTCCTCCACACCATCTGGGGGTGGTGTTTCTGCAGAGCTGCTCGAGGCACACTCCATGCTGGTGAATCAGGGTGATGCTACTGCCAGCATGGAAGATGTGTCAGCACAGTGGGGTGCTGCTGTGTGCTCCCGACAGCATCCTCTGCCCAGTGCCCAGGTCCCTGGCCCTCAGCCAATGGGTACCCAGCTAGAGCAAGAGGGTTTAAATGGGTGGGGTCCAGGTTCACACACAATGCCAGTTCCCATGGGAAAATAGCCCATGTTGCATTGCCTGTGAGTCTGGATCTCTGCCTGATAGCTGCACAGATTGAGGACAGATGACAAGGAGAGGAGTAGAAAGAGGGGAGAGTAAGGGCTGTTTCTTACTGGGATGTCATATATACTTAGGTAGTATAACAGAGGGGCCATCCCAAATGTTGCATCATGAGGTCACATGCATAGGAGGGAAAAGCTGCTGTCTGGATTCTCTTTCTACCTGCCTTTCCCTCTGACCAGGTGACTCTGGGGTATTGTGACAATGAGAAGCTCTTGGTGTGTCACTCCGGGAGAGCAGTGAGTGAGGTTGCTGGTTGCCATAGGCAGAGATCATCACCAGTTTAATTTATGGGTTGCATTTTGTACATAAAGCCATGGCTACAGATATAATGCAATCCTGCCACTCTGAGTGTGCTGAGCACTGCTGTCAATCAAAGGTGCTTTGCATCGTTACATTTTCATATAAATATGTATGTCCTTTTGCTAACAGTATTATTATTTATTATTTGTGTTACTGTCACACCTCAAGGCTTCAGCAGGGACCAGGTTCCTGTTGTGCTCGGTGTCTCACACACATGGTGAGAGGCAGACTGTGTTCTGTACAGCTTCCAGACTAAATACACCATAACAGGCACAGTCTGCGGTCCATAAGTAAAAAAATGCATTTTGAAGTGCTCAAAATAGTGGCAGAGCTGGGAGCAGACCTGAGCTTGTGCTGACTTTCTATCCAACAATCTTTCCACTTCGGTGCTGAAATCTTGGTACCTTTGGCTTCTTTTGAAGAAGTAAGTGGGTGAGATGTTTTACAAGATGGAAACTCCCTTTGAACCCTCTTTCTGAGTGCCCCCATATGCAGGACAGCCAGGATGCACATGGAGGAGGAAAAGGTGCATTGGGGAGGGAGAGGTCCTGTCCATCAGAAATCAAACAGTGACTCCCTCTCACTGTCATACCTGAGCAGTAACCAGCAATGACCCCTCTGATGCCAGAGACATGGCACCCCACAGCCCAGCCCATGGACACTGTCAGGAATGTACCCTAGGCCTCTAATGGGAGATTTTTGGTCCTGCCAAAGCCCTGGCTGCAACTGAGCACAGGGGTTTCTTCTCTGAGCCCTGTAAAAGGGGAGTCTCTTGGGTTTTGGTAGCAGTAGAGGGGGCAAGGCCTGCCCGGTGCAGGAGGGTTCAGGGCCTGCCCTGTACTGGTCCCAGTTAGTCCTGTTTCTCTCCACAGTGGGTGGGACCCCAAGGCCATGGGCAGTCACAGGATCCCAGCCCTGCTGCACCAACTACAAAAGCTACTTCTCAAAAGTTACCCCATTCTGTGGTGCTAAGGGAGGGTGGCACTGCTGGGACAGGCAACTCTGGAGGGGACACAAGAGAGAACTGAAAAGTGGAGGAAGAGGAGGAGATGTGAGGATGCACAAAAGGAGACACAGGAGCAGATACAAGACAAGGCATGTGGAACAGGACAGGGCTTGGAAGGACTTTTGAAGGGAAGGGCTCCATGCTGGGGTAGCCTTAGGAGGGCACTGTGCCTCTGGGGGACCCACACTGGAGGAGGGACACTCCTCAAGCACAGCAGCCTGTGGCTGACCCAGGATGGAGAAGGGTGCTAGTGAGAGGAAAGAGCAGGGGAAGAAAAGAGCAAAAATCAGGAGCAGCAGCAAGAAAATGGCCTCCTTATACTGCCCATCTCCTCACCAATGGTATGGGCAGGGACTGGGTATAAAACACAGTGAAAATGGAGGGAAGGGGGCTGGTGGGAGAGAGAGATGCTGGGCTGAAAGCTGAGCCTGGGGAATAGGAAAGAAAGAAGCTTCCCTTGGTGTTTCATTATCTAAGTCTTCTTTGTTTTCCATCAGCCAGATCAGTAAGTAAAGTTTATGTTAATTGGAAATAAATCAAATTCAGTAAAATTCCCTGAACTGAGACTGTTTTGCCTGCAACAGACACATATGAAAAAATTGGAGGCTTTCAGCTGACAAGGCTGTAAGGAAAAGCTTCAGAAGGCAATTCAGGATTATTGACAACACCCTCAAAGCAGAAGTAGAGTGAAAAAGGCCCCCAGTATTTATCTCATTATGAATCAGCACATGGCCACTGCATGTGCAAGAGCAAACACCAACAGATGACAATGGAATGGCAAAATATTGATGGCACAGGAGTCCAAGACTTGACATCTAGGTCACAGCTGCTGAACAGATCTGGTGTGACCAAAGGAACACTGAGTATTTTAATACGTCCAGGTTT
Organism: Ammospiza caudacuta; assembly: GCF_027887145.1. Classification (NCBI taxonomy): domain Eukaryota; kingdom Metazoa; phylum Chordata; class Aves; order Passeriformes; family Passerellidae; genus Ammospiza; species Ammospiza caudacuta. The sequence continues at coordinate 28,793,664 of NC_080594.1, forward strand.
CCAGTCCTCGTGAACCAGCCAAAGAGAAGCAAATTACCACTGCACACTCTCCTGTTCTCACCTCCTCTGCAGAACCACATCACTAACCCACCAGGGCAGCCAATGACCAGGCGTGCTGGCAGAAGAAACACTGGCAGATGCAAAAGCTGTAGGTCCCATCCACTGCACACTGGTTCCCCTATGCAGGTGTGGACCAACCTGCACACATCACCACATCTGCAACAATTCTGTATCACAGTCACAGCCGACACTGCTACAGAAATCCACTAGATTTCTGCTCCAAGTGTAGGGCAAGCTTCTGTCCAGATCAATACAGCTGGGACATCCAATACAATTCAGAAAATCCAGAGCACTTCTTCTGTCTCTCAGATGGCAAAATTCCACTTTATTTTGGCTGAAAGTAGGTCCTTTCTTTTGCATATGCTGATAGGATCTATGTTATATCCAAATTGCCTTTACTCTAACTTGAGCCTATAAATGGCCTGTTGAGGTGTACCTCAAAAAACCCCACAGAACTGTCCCTGTAAACTCCAGCATCAACACCCAGAGACAGAATCTCAAGGTTCCCTATTGAAACAGCTAGTGAAATTTAATAACATCAATGGCAGTCAGATTTATGTAACTTTTATGAAATCAATAGTACTGGACTCTGCAAAATGACTTGAAGAGCAAGACCCCATACAAATGTAATTAAGCACAGATGGCAGCGTGCTCTCTGTGCTTGTGAGCAGCACTGCAAAGCTCTGTTTGCTTTAACATGAACAGCAGTTGCCTTGAACTTGCTGCAGCTCATGTGGAAATGCCTTTGTCCCTAATCAAGGCTGCTTTTAATGTAATGGTCACTCATTTAAATAAGGCTGGTGTTCGAGGTTTGGTGCTCTGCAGGAAACAGGTGGGAGAGGAGATGGAGATTGTGAGATGAAGTTTCAGATAGAGCATCCAAACCTCATTCAACTGACTTCTACCTCATGTTTTCCCCAAAGCAATGTCAAAAGATTTATTTGCAGTGTGGGACCACTACCTCCTTTCCACCCCAAAGCAATCTAAGGGCTTAAGTGGGTTCATGGCATAGGGCATAGAGTGCTGTGCTGAGCACTCAACCCTTTGAAGAACCTCCAGCCACACCCTCCTGCAGCTTCACACAATGGCCTTTTCCTTCTTATGTCCCATGCCACCAGCACTCCCATCCCCTCCACCTGGCACCCTGGCTCACAGGGTCACACATGCAGCAAGGGACAAGAAAATACTCTGGCATTAAGACCTGTGTAAAGTGAGCAGAAGGTGGCAAGATTCCAGGTAGTACACAAAACATAAATGTAGGTGGTTGAGAAACGGATGGGGGGGAAATGGCAATCACACGTTTTTTCAGTTTTCCTTAACTGCATGTTTTCAGCACAATTTTCCTGTTGGATAAAAGGCACATGGAGGTAGAGAGGTGGATGTCACAAAACTGTCATCAGGCTGTTTTCGACACTTATTTTCTGAAATTTGAAATGACACTCAATGTTGAAGATTTGAAAAAAAATTCTTCACAGAGTTATCTGTACACCTCTGTCATAATCCTAAAAGGACAGATATTTTTAACAGCCTCAGGATAAAAAACATGTTCAGAAAGTTCAGAAAACCTCAAGTGCTGTTACAACACAAAAATAGTTTTAATCATTAAAGGCATGCCTCTTTAACCTTCTCTGCTGCCTCTGACATGTTCCCCAGCTTTGACTAACATCTCTCTCTCCCAGCAGGGCAGTCTGTCTGTGCACATGGACCCTGGGATGTCACCTCACGGGCAGCTGGAGTTGTCACTCTCCTGCAGAACCAGCCTCGAAAGGCTCTATTCAAGCACAGTTATCTAATGCAGTGGTTTTCTACTTCCTCAGCTCTGCTAATGGCTTATGGACTATGTCAGAGGGAAACACAAAAGGTAAAGAAAAGTCTCTCTAATATCTCCAAAAGTCAGTTGATGATAAAGGGATCTGTACCACTGCTAGGCCATTTTTAGAGGTACACAAATAGGATTGAAAGCCATGGTGAGGTGCTTCAGTGTGCACTGAGCCATATGTATTATTCTGCCCTTCTCTAGCTGCTGGCTGCTTCAGTATAACCAAAGGGAGGAACACCTTACCAATTTAGTCAGGAGTTGTGGAAAATTTAAAGTTGAAGTCTATAACTTTTTTTTTTCTTTTCTAGTTTTGGTCTTTATTCTACCTTCTTATATTTGTACTATCTCTTTTCTTTGGAGCCCTCTCATCTATTCGTTGAATCTGTTTTCACTGCTGAACCTGTTGTCTCCTACTAGTAGTAAATCTTCTGGGATGGGCTCTTGGTGTGAAAGTATCATTTTGTTTTTACTCTGTTCATGAAAACTCATAAATCTACATTGCAGAATATTATTACATCAAACACCACCAAACCAAATTAATTTTGTATAGGTGAGTTTCTATCAATCTCTTCACACTATAGCTCACAAAACCCCCAAATGTTCTTACTTTCAAGGTGTTTAGTTTTTATTTGGCTGGGGGTTTTTTTCTGTTTGTTTCTATATTTACTTCTCCACTCATTAGAGTATTTATAGGGTTTGGGTTTTTTGCTGTTTAAAAGCCTGGTCTTTTTATCATGGTACTTGTAGTGACATTGTAAACAAACATATAATTATATTACAATTTCATCAATTGTCCTACAAGGCTGTACCGCTCCATTAGAGGTTAGTTGGATGCTCAGTTTCCCGCAAGTGTGCCTGGATCTCCCACTTCAGTGTAGTGTGTGTGACTGATCCATTTCACACTCTGAATGCCTTGTCTGTTTGGATGATGAGCTTATGGGGGAAGGGAACATCTGCTCTCCACATTTGCATGGAGCTCCATACACTGAGGATCTCTCCTTAGCTGGCCACTACCTGTGGCCATAATCTTCATGATTACTAATGGAAAATAGCTTGTTTTAACTTCAGAGATTTCTTCAGCTGCTGGGTTTTTTTTTTCTCTGAAATTATTAAAGCCATTTTTTCTCTATGAAGATTATTTTATTTCCAAACATATACATAATGTACAGTCACCAAAGTTTAAATTAAGTGCTTAGATTGAGGGAGATGAGAATTAAAAATAATTCCTTAAAAAAAGACATTCAACATAAGTTATTCTTTTTTACAGTTTCTCCTCTTACTATTCAAAGGATTCTCTGATAGTTTTACTGCATGAGGGGATTTATCTGCAAATTTGAGACTACTGCCCTAAATTAGTGAGGATTAGGAGCCTTCACAATAGTAAAGTTAGGGCCTAATATGCCTTTTGTGTGTAACAGCAATCAAAACATAAATGCACTCTTCTTCTTCCTTTTCATTCCCCTCTAAGAGCTCAGCAGAGCCAGGAGTACTTCTCTTTAAAGCTTCTTTCCAGCAAGGTTGTAACAGAACTGAGGTCCCAGAAGATGAAGGATTTTTTTTTCTTAGATCTCCCAAGCAACATTCTAGGTTAAGAGTGCTGCCTTCACTCTTTCCCCATCATATACCTGTTTAAAAGGAGCAAACATCTTCCAATATGCCGGCCTGACATAGTTCAGATGGGGGAAGATCAATATCTTATGGCTTTGGTTAAGTGATTGCCTTTTATGGCCTCAGTTGCTTTTAGGATTTGCTCCTTCTCACGTATATCAGACAGAGAAGCAATAACAGCATTGCCTTAACTGGCTGCTTTTGTGTTTAAAGCAATGATTTCTTGTGCTCATGCACTGCCATGTTTTCTTGCTGGGATCCCTTGCCGAATTTTACCACACCATCCCAGTTATCCCAGTTCACAGGGCTGTGAAATAGCCCAAGAAGTACCATGACACACATTTGATTAATGGATAGGCACTCATTCTGTCACTGTGACAATCACAATACATTCTCTGCAGTACTGCTGTCAAAGCTAGAGCACAGCCAAGTAGCTCGTGTCCCCTCCAGAGGGGCTGGCCTCCACCAGGATGCATCTCCCATGGCAGGGGTCTGCTCACCCTCCTGCAGCACCTCAGCTTGGTGCTCCTGAGGGGTCAGCCTTGCTCTGAGAGCAGGGAGAAGGCAGGGGAAGGCTGGCAGTGACAGCTGGACTTTAATCACCGGAGCAGCTTCAAAGGCCTGTGTCACACCGGTGGTATTCCTGCGGAGGTTCCTACTGCAGCTGCACCTCTGGTCTGTCACTGCCTATTAATGCATTTTCTGGCCCTGCTGCTCCACCACTCCAAAGGCAAGCTCCTTTCAGCCACTGCCCTGCATCGTGTTTAAGTGTGTGCTTAGCCCATAACATATGATTTCATCCTGCTGAAGCCAAAGGGCACCAAGCACTGCCTGAGACACCCTCTGGAAGGTGAACAGGCACCTACGGCCCTGGCAAGGCCAAGTAAAAAGCAAATGCAAAGGAAGACTTTCTCTGTCAGTAAACAAAACAAAGCAAGCTGATTTTTAAACCTTTTAGCATGTCTGGGTGTCTTTTCTGCCACTGATGAAGGATAAACAATGCAATTATTAATTATTGATGATCGCTAATAAGAATGATGATTATCATCACCATCATCCAGCCTTGCCATTCCTGCCACCTCTCTAATCAGTGTGATCTCACTGTTATTATACATAATTGCAATCTTCCAAGTCGGAGTAGGAAAAAGAAGCAACCTTGCAGTGTAAATACTAAATACTTGGTATAACAAGAGTGAGAGCTCCCCGGCTTGGAGCACAGCTAAGCGGAGTCACGGGCTTCCATTCTTTTTAATTTACCATCTGTTCTGTATGACACAGCCTGTGTCTCTTTAGGGTTTAGTACCCATTTATTATCCAAAAGCCACCTCTGCCTGCTATTAAAATCACGTTGGAGTGATTTAGAGAGGGAATCCGTCCATTTGCCCAAGTGGAAAGATGTGTCATCAGCATAAACCTGAATGCAGCTGCCTTTCTGGACTCCGGGGCTGGGAAATGCCTCACCAGCACACACACATCCTGTTAGCTCCAGCCCCTTCCCTCCCCTGGCAGAGTCCATTGCCATGGGCTTGGCATCACACAGCCCCTTCTCTCCTGCTCCTCCCTTGTGTTACACACACATGCACCGCATGCACACACTCACAAATACACACACACACACACACTTTTCCATTGTGCCTTTTTCCTCTCTGTCTGTGTCACAAAAGGGACAGGAGTGAGCACCATCCCACTGATACACCACCTTCTTTTTCATTTTAACTCCAGCCTCCCCAGTCGTTGCCCTCTGTCTGTCACAGACTAAGCCAGCACACTCATTAGTCTTCCCTCTCCATTCCCTTTAATCATTCACTCTAATATATACCTGACCATGTGAGCATGTTCCTTACCCCTTTATTTTCTAACATGCACTTTTTCCCACATCCTCACACTCAGATTTACCTCCTCTCCTCATTTCCGTCTTTCATGGTTCTCACCATTATTTATTAAAACACAGCTCAAATGAAGATAATTGCCATCACTTCCACAGTCCCTTGGGACATCTCAGAAATCTCCCACAGGTATCCAGGCCAGCATCTCACCCTAATAGTGAATGACTGTTAAACTAAGCAAGAGATTTCCAACCCTCTCTGCAAATTGAGCCCAACAATGCCCTCTCTACTTCCATGGCTTTAGCCACTTCCAATTCACCAAGCAGCTCAGAGCTGTCCTCAGGGATCCAGGACAAACGGGATCCAGGCTGAACACAAGTTCAGGATGGCAAAACAATTAAATGCAAGGTGTCTTGGCTTCAGAATCCTGGGGCAGAGCTTCTGGGGGACAGGCACCCTGTGGCAGTCTGTAGCCCTGGGCTCAGTCCCTACTGAGCCATCAGGGGGGATACAGGTGGCAAAGCTCCTGCACAGCAGAGAGGGGACAAGGTGGTACTGGTGCCGCTGTGCACATCCTGCTGTTGGTGCAGATACCAAAGGGAGACTTTTGTGCTCTAAAAGTGTAGGGTCTCTGCTGGTTTGCTGAGACAACAGCCATTTTGTTCTCAGGCTCACTACAGCAGAGGCTTGTGTGCTACACGTTCCCACGGAGGGTGGAAGATTAATAGAGCCATTGTCCCAACTTAAAACATTTTAATGAAAACTCTGGCATCACTGATGTGTGTCCTTGCTTGCTGTTATTTTTTCTTACCTAATTTACCTGATAGACTACAGTTGGGGAGGAGAAGAAAGGAGAAAGAAGACAAGGGAATAATGGGTATGATCTCAACAGAAATTCTGAATTGATTCAAAATTAATTCCTCCTCTCTATTTTGAATCAATACTTCAAAATCAAAATCTCAATTTTTGTTGTAGCCTCTCATGCCTTTTATTTTCCCCACATCAAACACACTAAAATATAATCTGGAGTTCTTAACTTTTTTCTTTTTTAAAAAAACAAACAATAGCCTGAAAATGAAATTACATGTTATGATGTTTTGGCATTTCATTTAGAAATGATGATTTGAAATGCTAGTTACAATCAAGTAATTTTTCTGGAGGGAGTGAGCACCTGATTTCTAAAGGTTTGATGAGCCATTTAATCCCCATGGTGGGGCAAAAGACAGGAGGCATCCCAGACACAGCATTGGCTTTCCTCAGAGAACAGTAGGACTGCATAAGCTCAGAAAGCAGGAAACAGTGTCATGAGATGAATAAGGGCTCAGTCTGATTTTGTTATTATAAATTCTGGAGCTACTGGAAGAGGAGTGCCATGGGAAAAGCACATCCCCCTCACCTGTCCTACCTTGCCCTGTTGTCCCATGCCTTTTCTGTTGGGTTTATCCAGACAGAGCACACCTCAGCCTGAAAGAAAAGCAGCATGCCAGGGTGTGCTCTTCTATTTGTCCCCACAGAGCCCCAGGGCTGCAGGGAAAAGAGGCTGGAAAAGCCTGACTGTGTGCTTTAGGGAAGGACCAGCTGCTGCACCATCACTCTGGGCAGTGAAATGCTCCTGACAGCATCTCTCACCATCATCAGCTGGGGCACAGCAACCAGTCCAGCCCCATATCCTACCTAGGCAGGAACTGGCAGATGAGCACTGCACAGGAGAGCAGTGAGGGGCTGGTTGGGAAGCCTGAGCTGGAGGAGACGAGTGGGCTGCAGTGCAGGAGGGGCCACTAGCAAAATGATGAGGGAAGCCCCAGGCTGGGAAGGCCACAAGTTAGTGCAAGTGAGTAATGTGGTGCATTAGTAGAGATGTGTGCATAGGGGAAGCCATGAAGAGCTAAGTTTAGCTCTAGTCAACACCATCAGTCTTTCACTTTCATGAGCACTAAAATTGACTGAAACTCAAAATATGTTTTTTAAAAAATGGGAAAGGAAAAGAAAATGTCCGGTTCCTGTAAGATGATCAATAACAGCCAGTCCTAGAGATGACTTTTTCAGCCACAGAGAAACAACTGTTATTGTTGAATTGCTTGGGAACTTTGCCAGTGGACAAAGATAAACCAATAATGTCAAAGAGAGGAGGGGTGAGATTGCTGAAACCTTAGCTACGGTAAGAGGGTTGATGGAAACGCTTTCAAGAGGCATGTGGCAGGCCTCACAGCAAGCAATCAGCTCCAACCAGGCACCAGGAAAAGCAAGGGCTGGGAGACCACACACCTATGCCACCACCACACCACGGCTGCTGCAGCTGCCAAGAAGATGACATAGGATGCTGCACCGACCTGCTTTAGGGGCTGTCACCATGGCATGGGATAAACAGGCAGTGTGGGCTCTTGCAGGACTCCCCCTGCAACACTTTCTTGCCCTGCACTTCTTCTTGACTTCTCCTGCTTCCTTAGAGGTGTGAAGCCCAGAAGTGCAGGCGCTGCTGGGCAGGAGCAAGAGGCACCTGTGGAGCAGCCCTGTGACCTCAGGAGTGAGTTCACTCTCTGCTACCAGAGCTGCCTGAGATGTGCATCATTTAACACTGCTAAAATGCCCCTACCAAGGCTTTGTTTCTGTAGCTACGTCCCCTGTGGCTCTGCAGTCATCCCTTGCAAGCTTAGGACTCATTCAGACATGATGGACCTGCCTACCACACAACATTGCACCAGAGCAACCTCTCTCTGACTGCCCTTAAAAGGGCTCTTCCAGGGCAGTGGAAGCAGTTGGTAGGCTGCTGACTGTAATAGTTTTGACTGTGAAGGTCTCCAGGGAAAACCAGAGCAGTCACACGGTCATAGTTCTCTGAGTTTTTGCCATTTCATCCTGGACAAATAGTAAATCTCATTCCTTAAAATAAAATCCTTTGTATGCTGTGAAGCAGTGCACTGAGGGCTGTTTCTCACAAGACCCTTTATTCGTATGACACCAGCCACATGACACCAAGGCACAACTTTGGGCCATGGTGCCCACTGACAATAGATGGAAAGGCCCTGGGCAGACCCCAATTTGTGCCTGTGAGAGATAGGCTGTTCTGTCTAATCTTGACCTTTTAAAAGTTTCCAAATACTCACTTCCATCACTACAGAAAAATCACTACACATTCTGCAGTTTGTGTGTTTTGTTCAAAATTTCCCAGAATTCAAACCCAAAACCAGCCAGTTCTCTGGGTGATACTATAGGGGCAGCTGAGTCAGAGGGTGCCAGAGAAACTTGTTGGTGGACACAGAACCAGTCAAAGCAAGAGCCAAACCCAAAACACAGGGGTCCTTCTTTTCAGGGCTGTCCTTGGCTGCAAAATTATGTTTCCTAGCAGTTCATGCTCCTGGTGGCAGTGGGTAATCGCCCCTTCCTCACTGTCATATGCTTTTGGTACATCATGGGGACACGGAATCTTACAGGATCTACAAGATCATTGAGTTTACACCCCAGTGCCATGGGCAGGGACATCTGCCACTAGACCAGGTTGCTCAAAGCTCCAGCCATCCTGACTTTGAACACTCCCAGGAATGGAGCATCCACAATTTCTCTGGGCAACCTGTGCCAATGCCTCGCTACCCTCACAGTACAGAACTGCTTCCTAGTATCAAATTTAAATTTACTGTCCTCCAGTGTAAAGCCATCCCCCCTTGTCCTATCACAGGGTCACTGGCCGCTTGACGAAGGAAGTTAGTTAGGTCCTGTGTTGCAGAATGGGAAACTGAGGCACAGAGGAAAGTAAAGTTGCTTACCTGAGGTTATTCAGGAGGCCCGTGGGAGATTTGAATCTAAAACCATGAACTCACAAGAACTCAAGGTCTTTCAAGTCTTACATCAGCAAACATTCCATTCTGAATAGTTACATCTGTTGCTAGGTTTATGAATGGGGAGGGAGGGATGTCCTCTGCCATATTTTGGATCCTGCAGCCCACACTTGATTTGGACCTTTCAGAGGCTGCAGCTTCATCACTGTCAAGAATAACTCAGATCCCACAAGGATGGAGAGAGCCTCAGGTTACCACACCTGCAATGGGCATTAGAGCACATTGATTCTGCAGGAATCCCATCAAAGCCTTGCACCTCTGACCTACCAGATGAGCTTTTTAGCTTGGAAACCATTTACATGCCATGCTCTGTCCTCAGCCCCTCTGCTAACAGAGATGCTTATTTGGTACCAGCACTTGTGTCTGCAAGGACATCTCTCCCTGCTTTGGAACACACAGACCACAGAGGAGTCACCACAATCCCCTGCTGGCTGCTCAGTCCCACCAGCTGCCACACAGGTCCCCACCTCTCCAGCAGAGTCCCGTGCTCCCCTCCCTCTCCGTGTTTGTGTTGCTCTTTAAATGGCTTTGTTTTGCTTAAGCATCCCTTTTCAAGTAATGTTTAGCTTCCAGTTGGAATGAGCTCCAGGAAGCATGGCCGGGCCCCTGCCTGGAACAAGGGCCTGTAATTTACGGTGAGTTATGTTTCAATTACCTCGGTGTTATAGCGTCTTGGTGAGGGCAGGCATTATGTCATGTCAGGGATACGGGAGAGGGAGAAAATACAGACGCTCCCATTACAGCCAGTGATGGAACAGTTTTAATAATACTGCAGAAAAAAAATAAAGAGAAGGGGAGTGCAAATGACTTTCCAGCCATACCATTACTGCACATTAGTAACCCAGCGCAGCCAGGGAGAGAGAGGGGGAGCATGAAGTGGGGAAAGGAGAGGCACAGCTAAGTGACAGGAAAGAAGAAAAGGGAGAGGAGAAGGAGGGGGCAGAGAAAGGGAAAAATAGAGTGAAGCAGGAGGGAGGGAAAGATGGAGAGAGGGACAGAGAAGGGCATCAGAGGAGCAAGGAAAGAGGCTGAGTGAGAGATGCAGAAGGAAGGGTGGCAGGAGAAGGATGTGGTCCTCATAGAGTTGCAGAGGGAGGCTCACTGCCTCAGCCCCACAGCAATCCCACCCCACAGCCAGCTGCTATGCATCCCACATCTCCACTGGCCCTGGTTCACTGGTAGTGGGGAATGGCAAGGCAGGCGAGAAGCTGCAGGAACAGGGAGGAGAAGCAATCGCTATTAGGCTTTGGTGAGCGATATTGCTTTGCAGCTAGAACAAAGCACTCGACTTTCCAATAATAACAATCTACTTTTTTTTTCTTTTAATCAAATTTCCTTTGTCATTGTGGCTTTTCTTAATTTTGCTTCAGCAGGGTAAGCCTCTCACTTCCAGCTTGCTGCCTCAATCGACACTCTGCCTCACCCTCAGTCACTCCTGCCCATGTGTGCCAGCACGCTCTCTCCTTCTTTATTTTCTTGACACAAATGGCAGTCATTGCTCAGAGAATGTGCTGGGTGAGCCTGCTTTGTAATTCAAACCTTTTATTCAGGTTACTATTATGTACTAAAGAGGAAAATATGTATTGGCTAAACGGCCTTCTTACTGATGGTCCCCGGGATGGAAGGGAAGGGCTTGGGCACAGGACCTCATGTGAACCTGCTGTCTCCCTGCCTTGCTCATCTCTTACCTGGTAATTCAGCTCCTTTTCATTGCCACCTGCATTCCCACTGCAGGGAGTAAACCCTGTGGTTGAGATGAATTTATGCCTTTTGTCAGTTTTCATGCTTGACAGTGGGCTCAAGGACCAAGAACTTTGGGCATATCAAATAGCCAACAGGAAGGTCAGGGTTGAAAATTGGGAGTATAGTTTGAAGGAAGCATGAATAAGTGAGATTTTGCGTCTACCTGGGTAATTTATACCAGTATAACTACAAGAGATCAGTACCCAACTGTGTAGGCTTATTCCACCCATGCTATGCCAGAAAGCCTCAGCAAATCCAAGGCAAGGATTCCCCACCATGACAAATGGCTTCATGCTGCTGTACCAATAAAAAATAAAAGCTGCCTGCCCGTCACTCAGATTTCGGTTTTCCAGAATGCTGTTAGTAGAGTTAGGGGATAATACTGCAGCATTTCAAGCTGTGCACCTGCATCCTTTCAGTACCATGTCTGTACAGCATCAGTGGCCGCAGTCGTGTAGATGTGAGCTGAACCAGGCACTGCCACATGGAGGCACATCTCTCATGGTTGTAATAAGGGGTGCATCCTTTCTCATGGCAGTTATGAGAAAACAGGACACCAAATGATCTGGTTTCATTCTCAAAGAACATGTGTAGGCAACTCCTGTTCCAGTGCAAAGCCTGCAGGACCATTTTCCCCATCAAAATGTCCTGTTCATCAGTGTGGGTTTGCACTGTATCAGCAGCTTACCACTGTGAGACTGGCATGTTTGCCATGCAGATACAAAGATCCCAAATGCTGGTTCAACCTGCTGTGCTGCAGGCACCCCAGCCCTCCTGTGCAGTGTGTGATGTGTCTGACTGATGGCAGCTGGGGGCTGCAGCTTCCACAGGGCTCTTCTCTGTGGTGCTCACACCTCACTTGTCACATCAAAGCTAGGGGACAGTTCTGCCTCCCTCCCAAAGGCATCTGGATGACACTGTGATTGGGCACATGTAGTGCAGGCAGGGGGATATCAGAGGTCAGGGGACTGCTGCCAGAAATTTCAAGTGGAGGCTGCCTAAAAACATTCTTTATCCACTGGATTACCCCAAATTTACAGGATGACACGGACAGTAGAGGAAATTATTAAGGTGATCCAAGTTCCACATCAAGGAGTTAACCTTTTCTGCTTGCCTGCAGACAGAGTGGATGATTTTCTGGGCAAACTGGACTTTTTGCCAGGACTTTTCAGGGAAGATTTCTATTTTGTTCCTGGACCTCATTTAAAAGGTGACCATGATCTGCCTTATATTGTCTGAGATGTAGTTAGGAGCTTTTGTTCAGCTAGAGTCTCTTTGCCTCAGGGATTGTTTCAAAGCAACTTACATGGCAATTGCATCTAGTCTGCATTATAAAAAGGACATATTTCTCTTTCCAAGTAGACATTATCTTGTTTACTTTTTTAATATTATTTTATTTATTCAGTGCCATGGGGATATCTCTGCACAGACAGGTAGTATTCAGTTGCATGTAGGAAGAGAAACTTCACCTAAGCAGTTCTACCACAGCCCCTCACTTGTCTTGTGGCAGAGTTTAACAATGAGAATGTCTTTCTTCCCTCCGTTTCTGAGCTCACAGATGTTAAACACAGGCGATGCAGATCTGATGGTCTTGTGGTTCCAGCTTCTCTTCCTTGTTTCCAGCTGCTAAATCACATTTAAAGATGTTAACAATACACAAAATACCCTCAGCATATGACTTCCCTCTGCAAGTGATCACTGGAGCTGTCACAGGGGTATTATTACGTTGCCAATGAGAAGAAACGCATCCCCCGTGGTTCTCAGTGGAAGGGAGGCATCTGTAAGGCAGCTTCTCAAGTAGGAGGTGGCCCACACTTTAGAAAACGTGGAGTGTCCCCACACAGGAAAACTGTATTTTAGGAAGCACAGGCTATGCAATTTACCTGTGCTATGTCTATTGTTTTCTCTCCACTGTGGTTAGACATTAAAGTCAAATCCCAGCCCAGTTCTCATCAATAGATTTTTATTAGACACAGTACAGTGACTAGTGACTGCACCTGCATAAATTTCCATCTGATTTTTTTATACCTAAATCCAGGAGCACCTGTGGGACGTGTGGATGTGCCCTGGGGAGGATTGTGAGTAAACGTGGGTAGCAGTGTGTCTGCAAGCAGATAACTCTCTGGGAGATCAACCAATGGAAAAGTTGGTCCTGAGACACCAGGGAAGCTACAACAGAGATTTGTTGGACAGCAAGAGATATAGCTTCATTCTTCCTCACACAGGGCCACAGATGTTATGGGAGGGCTCTGTCACAGACTTAGCAGAAGAATTTGGAATTCTCCTTTTCTCCTGCTGTTAATATTCCCTCACAACTACAGTTCATCGTCCACTTCGCTGCCTGTGGTATTACCCAGGACTGCAGGATCAAAAGCTTGCACAGTAACTGGGTCAGAGAGTCTCCTAAGAGGAGAATGAGCTGTTTTTCTCGCCATCCCAGCCACCATGTTAACTGAAATGCAGCAAACAAGTGAAAAATGTGGTGTCTGGTAAAGTAACCAGGCTTACGTCTCACTTTGAGGAAAATTTGGGAAATTAGGGTTAGCACCAAATGGACTGCTTCAAGAAGTTTTGAAGAGTGGATTCTGGAAGTCTTTCTGCAGCACAGCCCTGCCTGATGACTTTGGTTTGTGTAATAGGATGTATTAGGATCCAGTTACAAGCCAAAGTCCACTAGGGAGTGGAAGTGTGAAGCTTAATACAGTATCACAGAAATGGAAAGTGTCTTTAATGGTACAGAAGGGACTTGTGCTTGAAAGCATTTAACAGAGCCTTGGTAAGTAAACTGTAATAATTGAGCTAGCAAAGGCATTTAGCTTGAACACTTTGTATATGTATAACAAAATCAAATAAGCACCAGGAAGAACCATTCTTCAAAGGGATGATTTGAAATGCCTCTATTCCCTCCCCAGACAAAGAGCACTTACTCATTTTAGCGTGCACATTTCATTGTGCCATGTAGCTACTGTGACTCCTGGTTTGTGAATGTAAAAGGATTTAAACCACAATGCATAATAGTCAAGCTTCCACACCTATAGTTATTTCAAATCCACCAGGGAATACAGCCCAGATCTTCAAGCTGAGAACTCAGCTGGATCAGGGCATTCTCTGGGACTAATCCTCCCTCTGTTCTTCTCAGCTTCAGCTCTCTGCTTTCCCCAAGGACCACTGTTTATCTGGAAAGGAAACTGGGATGTTCAAAGGCATGGGAGGGAAGATAAATAATGAGCATGAGCAAACTGTCAAAGAAAGCTTCACTGTGGTCAGCTGTATGTCAGAGAAAAAGACAGGAAAAGAAGAATAAATCCTAAAAACCATACAAGCTTTAAGGATCTGGCCTCTATACCCAGTAGAATTATAGTGTTGAATACAAGAGGTTGTCAAAAGTCTTAATAACAGCTGGGTCGAAAAACACCCACTGAGATTGTTTTCCTTTAACTGAATCCTGAGATTTTCACTAACTAAAACTTAAGAAGGAAATTAAGTTTTAAAAAGCAGTTTTATGCCTTGAGAGCTGCTGAAGGACCATGTGAGAGTTGAACTTTACTCCATTCTCCTCTGGGAGAGTGTTTTGTTTAGAAGTGAGTCCCAATATGAAGATCTGAGGGGCCACACTTGCCGCTATAACACCATATTAAGCTACAGCTTGGCACAGTTAAAGAAAAATATTTCAAATTTGGTGTTTAAAGTGAATAGAACCTCACTAGACAGGAGTTTGGTTTAACACTTTTGGTCTTCTGTGATATTCATGAGAATTCCAGTTTAAGAATTTTCAATTTTCATCTGAACAAAATGAAATTAGAGATTAAATTACCCACTGGGAAAAAAAAAAAAAACAGAAAAAAAAAAAAAAACCCACACAAACATGTAATCAAGTTCAGGGCACAGATTTGTATGTCCATGTTTAAAAAGTGCTGAGAATTGAATAGAATAGGCATGAAAAAGGATGAAAACAAGGAGGAGAGATGGATAACAGAGAAGGCAAAGGGTCTAACATGATGGAAATCTGTAGAGTCACTTCAGAGAACAGACTTCAGGAAAAGACTCAGTTGTGACCTGTGTTGGAAGCAGGGAAGATGACAGACAAAGGAGTGGTTTTATCAGACTCCAGATGCTATTGGAGCACATCCTATGGCTGGGAAAGGCACACCTTCAGACCCATGGAGCAGCCCTGGCTTTTGCAACAAGGAGCATTCCAGAAGACCTGGACTGCCGAGGAGTGACATCAGTGACCGGAGAGTGGAGTGTCACAGCTTAAAGGGGAAATCTGTGACACCAGCTCTAAGTTCCTTTATTTAAACAAACAAACAAGAACCCAGCTAAAGCTACAAGGCACCAGATTTTTCCTATAAAGGTACATGCAACAAAGCAGCCTAATGGGGGAAGAAGGAACACAAGGTCATTACTGCAGGCAGCTCTCCCACTCCCCCAGTCAACAAGGACAGCAGCTACGAGGAAAAACTGGGGTCCAACTGTTCTTTCTCTCTTCCTAGTAAATGTTCTCCCCCCCACTGTCCCAACCCACCACCCACCTTCCAAGAAAAACAAAGCTCCAGTGATTTGTCTGAAACGTTTAATTCTTACTTGAAGAGCTTACGTTACCAGGTTTGAGGAAAATAAAGGATGCTAAACAACTTGAACGGCCAACAACTGACAAATAGCAAATAATGAAAGCACTCAATTCAAACATAAATGAGGCCAGGGATTGCCTATTATTCTGTCTTTGCACAGTACCCAGAAAGCAGGCAGAGGGGGTGCATTCTTGGTCAATTCCTAGGCACTGTCATAATAAACGTGATTAATAAGCTATAATTTACCTGCACAAATAATTCAATGAACAAATACAAACAACAAACAAATTTGGGCAGCTGCGATCAGATCTTGAGCAGAATAGAGCACATTTACTAAATAAATTGGTATCAACTAGTCCCAGTAATTGCATTCCATCTCCCAGAATGGCTCCTGGATTACTTATGGAGCCCAAAAGCCTGCCAAGCATTTTACAGGCTGTGTCCATTCTGTGCCTAGGAGAGTGGATTCACTGCCTATACCCAAATCACTGAGCGTTTGCATTTGCATTGACATTTTTATGGGGCTTTCTAGCTTCACAAGTGTTTTCTAAGGAGTGAAGTTTAAAATAGCTCTGGTCCTCTTGTAATATTGCTGATTAAGTAACAGGATCAGACTAGATTTTACATTCTTTTAGCCACAAAAATGACTTAGCTAGGGCATTAAAATAAGAGCCCCTAGAGAAATATGTGCACAGGTTACAGATAAGCCCTCAGCACTGCATTAGCTCTCCTTGTGATTTGCTGTCTCCGTGTCTCCATTGTCCTGAGTTTTGAGCTGCAGTCACAGCTCAGCAGAGACCCCAGAAACCCATGCTGACTTTAGCCAGGCCTGAGAGAAGGGAGCACCTCTCCTCCACAGACCAGAGCTCTGGTCTGTTTTGTGACTCACAAGCAGAGCTCTGGCTCTTTGGAAGAAATGCTGAACTCAGCTTTCCTGGGCCATGCATGCTCCCTCCTCCCTGCCCAGCCTGGTGGGTAAGCACAGGTTCCACGACAAGGTAAGATAAATGGAGAAACACGCTCTGCAAGAGATGTTTATTGAGTGAGATGCTAAATGAATAACCCAATCAATGCTGTAATATTTAATTCAATACAAACTTCAGATTGAGAGTGTTCCCCATTTATTTTGTGCTGTCACCGAAGCTGTCGTTCATTAGAGCCCTGTGCTGTTATTAAGGGGAAGAGATTTCCAGGAGGAAGGGGCTGGCCCCAGGCTTCACTGTGGGTGCAGCATTCACAAGGGAGTGAGCAACAGAGTTTTACCACCTTTCTTCTGTGCCAGGGACTTTGGGGAGGGCACTGTGCTCTTCTGAAATTCTCCCACCCTCTATAATGCCTTGTGCCAGCGCAACATTTTCTCCACATGTCCAGAAGCCCTTTGCAGCTGCGTCTCTGCCCTCAACTATTTGGACATGCCAAGCATGAGTTTAAACCACCCTATTATTTCTGGCTTCTGGGCTCCCAGTTCTCTGCTGGGACACTGCCACTGCTCACATTGTCAGCACAGGGCTGTAGTCAGGGTTGCAGGGGGAGGAGAGGACACGTTACTGTGTCCTGGGAACTCAGGTAGTGCCAGCTATATGGCAAAAGGAGCAAGGAGAGGCAGAAGAACTCTTCATGGGTCAAGTTCTGGACTGTCAACCTGCCCTTGCCACATGTGTGTGCTCACATCTCCTCAGCACTGTGAGGAGCTGCAGTGTGCCAGCACACCCTGCATGCACTTGGACCAGGTTTGGGGCAGCCCTGCCTGCTGGCAAGCCAGACTGCCTGAGCACCAGGATAAAGTGCTCACCCTCTGACACATGTGCATTGGGATGGCATGGCAGGGGCTGCCAGCTGGCTGGACAGCTCCTGCCTGTGACAGGTGGCACATTGTCTCTGAATCATGCTGGCCATCCTTATTCAGCACACCTGGCACCCTGTCCCCCACATTTCATCGATCTCAAAGCATCTGGTCCAGATCTAACTTGCCCTGTGTTTAACTGGATTTCCTGAGTGTAACACTTGACTGAGAGGTGCCCCCAACTCTCCGTATCCTGTGATGCTTCTGATGGCTGTTGTTCTGTCTGGCCTCTGTCACTGGCCAGGCTGTGCCAAGATCCAGGATGATGTCTAAAGCATGGCTTGGCATCACTGAAGCCCTATTCTCTGTCATATTTTCCTAAGGCCTTACATGAAAGCAGCCCTAGGTAGTTCAATATTGATTTCCACATGGGTGTTAAAGTAGTGCATTCATTCCAGCAAGTTGAATATCTTCAGTGGCTGTTCTTCAAAGCCAGTTTCACTCTTGAAGTGATCCCAATTAGCTTATTTATTCCCTTCCTTCTTTCTTCTGCCTCTCTCTTTGCTCTCTCAGGCAAGTCCTTAATTATCCCCCCAACTTTTGCTCAGGTGAAGCTGAAAGCTGTGCTTAACATGTCCTCTGATTACCCACAGAAGACCTAATGTAATACAGACAAGTTTAGTGAGCCTGGATGCATGTATGTTTGCAGGCTCATTTAATTCTTTTAGTTTTCCACCTCAAAAGAGAAACCCAGTCCTGCTGGCCGTTGTGAACTTCCCTGCTTTTGGGGAGCCAACATGGGCACAGTGTAGGTTTCTGTCACACCTCACGTGCTCTGAAGATTTCTATTTCAAGGTAGTTTACAATGATGTCATTGGAAAGGAGACCACAAAACCTCCATAGTATTTGGGCATGATCTAGAAGTCAAAGCATATGTAAATGCAGAGATATGTATGAAAACAAACAAAAACAAACCCCTCTCCCCTTTCCAATTTAATATATCCATACATTGACCCATTCTAACTCTACCTTCCCTTCTCACTTTTCTTATTTCTGTGGCTGCAAGAATTCACGTCTCATCTACCTTTCAAAGGCTGGTGAGTAACCAGAACTTTGTCGGCATCTTCATTTTAAACAGAGAAAAAACAAACAGCCCTCCCTCAACCCCCCCTTCTCCCAGTCTGTTCCTGCCAGAAACATAGCAACCAGCACGCACAGCTTTCTGCAGGCAGCCTAGTTTGCATTTAATTAGTTCTGTGATATCCTAAACTTCTTTCAACCTCCGCCCCCAGAACATCACTGCAGAAATCCTCATTCTGGGAATGGCATGATGGAGCTGTCAAAAGCCCAGCATCTGTGCCAGAAAGTGTTTAGAGTACTTGGATTCCTGAATCAGGACATGGCTTGCCTGGAATATAATCTGGGACCAGGAAAATGAAGGGTCTGCAGGGGAATAAAGATAGGAAATGTAAACTCCATTTTATAAGGTGGAAAATACAAGGCAGAGATATGAAACTATCTGCTCTCAGAACATCTGTCTGGCCTATCAATAACAGTGCCAGGACAGATGCCTGCCCCCCTTGATAGGAAAAGACAAGGGTTTTCCAAGGTGAGGAGGAACCTGGTGGAGCAAGTAGCTCTAATTCCTACTATCTTCTTTCCACAGCCATGCATCCCCAAACCAGCTGCAAGTAGGTCCTTGCGAGTCCCATTGAAACAGGGCTTACATTCTCATGGACTGCCTTATGTAGACCTTCTAAAGGCTCTGGGCAGATGAGTCACTGAACCCTGGAGGAAAGGGGTTTGTATGGACCACGATGGCAATGCCTCCAGGCACCTTACACCTGTGTGAGTGTTCAGGATGAATAAACAGCCCTGCCACACCTTGCACAAAACATCACCTCCCTCTCCATGCAATTCCTGTTAGCTCTGCCAGCTCCATCCAGACCTGGGCCCTGCCTCCAAGCCTTCTGCTTGGACACTGCACTAACAGTCACAGAAAATGGCAATGCAATCAGTGTGTGCCTGAATCAGGCTGCCTGCTGGTGATCCTTGTCCTTTCCTCTTCAGCCCTGAGTTTCCACTCACAGACCAATCATTCCAACTCCTCCCAGGCAGCAGGGATTTCCCAACTCAGTGCCAACCCCAGTGACATGCTGAGGTGGTCAGTGAGATAGGCACTGTTTCTCCCCTGAGCAAAGCCTCCCTTTCTGTCCCTTTATCCCTAACCCAGAAACACCAGCCACAGGACAGCTCCTCACAGTTTCCTGCATTTCTACTAGCCACAGCAAACCCAAAAACTGGAAGGCAAGCAGAGCTGAAGCAGGCATTGATATTTTTAATCACTCTCTCAGCCCACTAACCCTTTTCAATGCTTCAAGCAGGCTTGCAGTTGGCAGGAGTGCTGCTGACAGTGGTACCAGCACATCGAGGCAGGTCCTTTATCTCTGTGTCACCAGTGCAGTGCAACTTCTTGCTCTGGCCATTTGCAGCCTCTGGGCAGAGGAGGCAGCTGCATCCCCTGCCAGGACTCTGTGAATTAAAGCACAGGGAGCATTCACCTCATGCAACACCTCCCACCTCCCACCCCTGCCAGTCTGCTGCAGTTAAACTCACTGCAGCTTCAGCAGTGAGTTTATCATCTCATTTGCTTTCTGATCTGACACCAGCCTGCCATGCAGCTGATCAAAGGGGAGAAACCAGAGTGCAGCCAGGCTGAGCAGCCCCCGAATTCACACAAACATGTCACTTCCCATCTCTGCATGTTAGACAACTTCACTTCTTTCTGTTACTGCCTCTTTTAATCTCTGCCTCCACGCATACGCACACCCTTTTGCTTTCTCTTCACCCACTACATTAATTTCCTGTGCCCACATGCTGTCACCATTTTCCCTTTCTTTTTCAATCTTTCCCATCACTTTTTCCCCCTTGCTTCCCAAGTCCCTACATCTCCCTAACTGTTCTCATTTCTTTGTCCTCTCTCTTCTTACTCTTCCCAGAATTTTCACATTTTTCAATTGATTGCTTCAGTTTCTGTCTCTTCCTCTTCCTCACTCTCTTTGGAGGATCTACATTGTTTCACAGGAGAGAAGTCACTTTTTGCAGTGTGGAAGTAAGGTCCCAGAAGGGATATTCATCCCTTCAAAGCTGCAGATAGACTATTATTAGTATCAACATTATCTTTATAAATGCCTCTTGAATCAGTAAATGACCTCCTCCCATGAAGTCTTTCATGGATCAGAAGCCTCTCAGCACTTGAAATCCTGTGTGGGGAAGAAAGGAAGAAAGAGAGGGAGCATGAAAGAGAGGAGTCAAAGAGAAAAGAGAAAAGAAAATAAAGAAAAAAGAGAAAAGAAAAGTATTTTGGTCCTTGGGGGAAGGTGTGGATGATAGGCAGTAAATACAAGGAGTTCCAATAGAAAACTTTTGTAAAACATTGCTGAATTCCATTTTAACATAGTCCTCAACTCTTCTATCTCACACTAAACTAGCAGTCTTTGGAATGTCTCTGGTAATTCTCCCAATCACCTGCACAGGACTACAAATTAGTCTTAATTTTGGATTTTGGGTTACATTTCAACATTTCAGTCTGCAATCAACTAGCCTTCCAGATGGGGAAGAAGACCAGTTCACACCTTTTTAGGTTAGGAAATGAGTGATGATTCTGATCCCTTACAGCAAGCCCGGGCTCTTGTCCCCGGTGGTAAAAAGACCATTTACAACAGAGGAAGGCATGGGAATCACACATTAGACAGGTGAGATAACTTTGTCTCCACTCCTCCACCCATCAGGCCTCAGCCAAAGCTTCAAGAGTTAGAAATCATGTTCCAAAGCTCAAACTAATCTGCAAAATTTGTATTGAGATCTGAACATCTCTGAGGTCTTCAAGCAGGCATTTTGGTCTACACCCAGCTTGATTAAAGTATTCCTGGATTCAATTAACTGAAATATAGTGGGATTATTTCACATCATGCAATCTGATTTTTTTTTTTTTTTTTTTTTTTTTTTGTTACAGTAAAGTGAGCAAGTGGTGATTACAGGGCTTTGTACAGCAGGCCTTGCTGTTTCTCTGAAATAAAAAAGTGAGATGAAATTAGGTCAATTTAGCCAGAATTTCTTGGGGGAAGCAAGGAGTAGGGGAACATATCTCTGGTTTTCCTTCATGAGATTATTTTCCATTAGATAATTCTAGAAAATGTATTCTCTGGCACATTATATAACAGAAGAAGAAACAGTTTAAATGAAAGACACTTCATTTTCATCAAAATAAAATACATATTGAATCAAGTGTTAAATACACACACAAAATCATTTCCCCAGAATATTCTTTAATAGAAAACATTTTTCAAGAATTAGGGTTTTAATTTCGGTTCCATGTCAAGCCCATATTTCAAAAACCTGAATCCTGAGAGCGGGTAGTGGCAGGTTTTATTTCACTAAATCGTGCCTCTGGGAGCAATGATCTGCACTAGGCCAGGCACGGGGCTGGCAGCAGCCACCCACCTGTGAGGTGCAGCTGTGTCCAAGCTGGGAGTGACTTCCAGCACGCTGATGGGCCGGGGACCATTTGGAAATTCCACCATCCATCTCAATTCCCCACCCTGGTGAAATGAAGGGGCCAGCAAGGAAACTCCCTCTTCACTCTCTAACTTCAGACCAGCCCTTGCTCAGGTGCCCATCCGAGGGCTTTGCTTGCCATGGCACTCCCAGCACTGAGAAACCAACTGAGCTCCCAAACATCAAATTCTCCTGCTTCAAACCCATTCAGCAGATTTTATTTACAATATCTTTCTACGTCAGCAGCTCAGATAGTTCATTTTTGTATCCAAACCCCAACCCTTACACATCTGCAGATGCTCCCACATGAATATGATCTAAAACTTATCCTTGTCCATCATGTTGGAGTACTTTAGCATGTGGTGCTCCTTTTGAACCTCATGATGTTTCCAGCTGAAGGTGTCTCTTGTGCCATGGGACACTTAAAAAAACACCTAAAATAAAAGAATTCAAAATCTGTGATCCCTAAACCCCCAGTTCTCAGCTTAATAATACATTTTCAGCTGTGCAGTTACAACATTCATAACTACTGCTGAGAAAATAATTTGCAGCCAGTAATTTGCTGAAAGAATTTAGTCCCTTTCTCTGCTCACAGATGGTCCCTGAGCAAAATCAAAATTTCCTCGAATGTACTCATTATTTGAAAATACTCAACACATTTTTGGCAGGGCTCTTTTTCTTTTCCCCCTTTAAAAAACCACCCTTGCAGATTGATCACAAAAGCATTGCTTGTGTATTCCATAGTTAGTATTCTAGCCATGAGCTGCTGGTTTGTTGTGATTAATCATAGGTTCATACTATGGTTTCCATTCCCCCACTGGAGGGAAAACAAAACCCCTGTACTTCTTATAGTCAGGTGTAAGCCTTGAAAAAACCCCACGGGCTTTGATTTCCCTTGGGGAAAAGAAGCAGAGAAATTGCACTAGGGAATTTTAACCCCTTTAATCTCTGGTTTTCATAGGGTATTCCTGTATCTTTCACAGTGCCTGCAGTCCCTGCTTAATGCTGCTCCATAGAAACTCTCACAACTGTACAGGAGGACCACATATTTGGCTGGAATTGTGCATCCTAATGGCAAAACAAAAAGAACACCCCATCCTGCTCCCCAGTCCCCTGAAGGGAAATCAGTTTATCCCAACAAAAAACCCACGGTGAGGTTGCAGGATGCTGTGCTGGAAGCACCTGAGGTATGGGACAAACTGGAGGCTGCCAAGGGATGGGCATGGGCAGAGTCTTCTCCAGACCTGTGAGACCTGACAGGTCTGGTTTTTTAAAGAACCACTGCAGAGAACAAACAGGTAAGGCTTCAGAAATTGATAGGCAGGGTCCATCATTTAAATTCCAGTAGCTTATTGCATGCCAAGGAACTACATGCAAAGGGAGGAATTTCACATTGCATTTAACTGTTCATACCAACACTTGGGAAAGAGAAATGTTTGCAGGCTTGTGAAGGCTCAGTATCAAATCAAATTTTCATGTTCTGCCCACCTGCTCCTGCCAGCTTTGGGTTGCCCTGCTCTGCTCCTCTGGTCGGACACTGGAATTCATCCAGGGCTGGGTGCAGACTGATGTCCTAGAGCTGAAAGGATGGGGCACAACACAGTAAAAATCCCTGAGCCATTCCTCCCATCCATCAAATGTTGTCTTTCTGTGCAAATACATACTACTAATGCAAGCACAGACAGAATTGTGCCATTCTTTGCAGCTGCCACAGGGAAGAATCACATTTACATTACTAAATGCATCTTTCCAGCAAAACACAGAGTGAAGTCAGAAGACAGCCTTTGATAAGGAAGAAAGAGACTTTAAAACAAATAACCCACATTCACTAACATGTATTCAAATACAGACAAGAGGAACAGTGGTAAGAAAAAACCCAACCAAAACCCCTGACATTTCTGCTTCAAGGAGCCTTTATCACAGAGCGTGAGGATTTTATTTTGGCTGTTATGTTTCCTTTTGATGGTGTCTTCTGAGTCACTTCTCATGCAGACATTTCTCCATTTACCCACGTGTAGTCTGCAGTGTGGGGGATCCTGTCTCTTGCAGATATATTCTGTGTTTGCCTAGCCCAAGCAATGACCAGCCATAGGGCTATAAAGGCTTTTCTGCTCCTGAAAGATATTCTGTGTCCAAAGGAGAGCTCTGGAAAGAGGTCTGGAATTTGACTTGCATCAGGAAAACAGACTACATATGCTCTGATGCTGCATATATAGAACAATGACAACTACAAATGTTTTGAGGAAAAAAGGTTTTTTCAAGGAATGACAATTGCATTTAAATAAATTTAGTATGTGTGAGGTTCTGATTGTTAATCACATGTATGAAAACACCACAAAAAACCCTTGGGACATATAAGGTGCACTACAATAGCCTGGCTAGATAATAGATACACATAGCCCTTACATTTTCAATATGGCACTAGATTTATTTCATTTCTTGAATTGTGTGACAGGATGGTAGGAAGTAAGGAATTTCCACAGATGGAAATGGGCAGCGGCAGCTGCAGCTAGCCCCAAGCAGAAGAGAAAGGATTTAATGGCATTTACACCAAAAAAAATTGGAAGTGAAGTAGCTGTTGAAGATGACATCAGCACATTTCAGAATTAGCCATTTATTAGGGTAGGTGATGAGATCCATATCATTCAGAGCTACTGTTTCTGAAGCTGTATTCTGGAAAACACTAGAGCAGAGAATTATTTTCAACTGATATTCCCATACTTGTTTCTACCTTTTTTTGTTGTTGTTGTTGTTGGTTTTCTGGTTTTTCTTTTAATGGCAGAAAACATTTTTTAAAAATGGAACTGAAACAAAGAGTAGTTCAGAGACAGGAGGTCAATTCTGTGGCATATTCCACAGCAATGGAGACATTAAAAATAAAACACTGCAACTTTTATAAAAGGTAGGTTTTTCATGGCTAGAACATTTTCTATCTATTGTAAAGTTAAACAATGAGGAATTTCCTTGATCTGAAAGCAGAGGCCGAGTCCACTTAAGGCATGGGATGTTTGAAATAGAAGGCAAAATCCACAGTACAAAATTAGCAATTTACACCACCCAGGACACCATTCACTGCAGATCTCTCTACCTCAAGCATCAGAGGGTCTCAGGTTCGGATTCAGGTGTGTACTGGGTTTGTATGGCCAGGTTTTGGTAGCAGGAGGGGATACAGGGATGGCTTCTATGAGACGCTGACAGAAGCTTCCCTCGTGTCCACTGCCAGCTGGCTGCAGGAGGGAGCCACCACTGAGCCCATCGGAGATGCTGGTAATGTCTCTGTGATAACATATTTCAGAAGGAAAACAAAGGTTTTGTGCAGTTGTAATTGCACCCAGAGAAGAGCAGAGCAGAGTGAGGATGTGGGAGAGACTCAGCCCTGCAAATCCCAAGGCCAGTGCGGAAGGAGAGGAGGAGGAGGAGGAGGTGTTCCAAGTGCTGGAGCTGGGATTCCCCTGCATCCTGTGGTGCAGGCCATGGTGAAGCAGCTGTGCCCCTGCAGCCCATGGAGGTCAGTGGAAGTTCAAAGATCCACCTGCAGCCTGTGGGTGCTGGAGCAGGTGGATACCTGAGAGGGCGCTGACCCCGTGGGATGCCCATGCTGGAGCAGGCCCCTAGCAGGGATCTGCAGACCCACGGAGAGAGGAGCCCACGCTGGAGCAGGTTTGCTGGCAGGGCTTGTGGCCCTGTGGGGAACCCACACTGGAGCAGGCTGTTTCTTGAAGGACTCAACCCCTGGAAAAGCAACCTATGTTGGAGCAGTTTGTGAAGAACTGTTCCTTGCGGGAGGAACACATGTTGGAGAAGGTCATGGAGGTGTCTCCTGTGGGACCCCATGCTGGAGCAGGGCAAGCACCCCTCTCCCTGAGGATATGGTGAGCTGTCCATAATCCCCATTCCCTGTGTTCTTGTGCCACTGAGGGGGGGGAGATGGAGCCTGGGAAGGATGGAGGCATGAAGGGGAAGGTGTTTTTAATCGTTTATTTTACTTCTCATTATGCTGCTCTGATTTAGTTAGCAGTAAATTCAATTAATATCCTCAACCTCAGTCTGTTTTGCCCATGATGGTAGTTGGTGAGTGATTTCTCCTGGTCCTTATCTCAATTCATGGAGCTTTTGCTATTTTTTCTTTCCAGTTGTGCAGGAGAGTAATGGAGTAGCTTTGGTGGGTTCCTGGCATTCAGCCAGGGTCAATCCACTACATGATGCAAATTCCTTAACCTCTTAAAAAGTCTCATCAGCTAGGAAGTCAAAAGAGGACAAATGTTACAGAGTGTGTGGTTAGACACCTCTTGAATCAAGATGTTAAAAAAGAAACAAAATCTTTCCTGTTATTTAAGCCCAAGGTTTATGTCAGACAAAACACGATACTCTAACCAAGGGGAAAAGGATATAGTGAGCCCAGGCTTTATTAAGGTCTGGCTGTATATGATTTACTTTTCATTAGGTTTAGTTAGCAGATAAACACTAATTCAGGCGAGAGTTCTAACCGTGCTTAATACTTTAGTCTTAAAACAGAATAATATCTCCAGCATCATTAAAAACAAACATTCAGATGGGAACAAATTAACTCATATCAATTCAGCCAGCTGCAAAGACCTTCTTTCTATTACTGCTATTTCAGAAAATTTATGGTGGCCATTCTCAAACCACCTCTTAAAAATACATGACTTTTGCATCAAGCCTTTAAGACCATAAAATTCAGACCTTTCCACCCAAGTAAGGGAGTGACTCCCTAAGGTCCCTGTGATTTCTTGGAGAATGTCCTGCAAGTGGGGAACCATCATTTAGTCCACCTCTGCCACAGGGTGAGCAGTGGTCCAACAAGAAACTGACATAGTTTTATAAGTCGTCTAAAACTGCACAAAGCCACCTATCCCAAAATACTTATTTAGGAGTTCAGGTTTTTATCCAACAGCTTCCAGAGAAGGGAACTTACCCCTGCAAACACATCAGTGTTAAATAAAAAAGGAATGTAGTCTCTGACACCTGTTTTGTTCATGGGTGAGCAAACCCTTTCCGAGCTTTTATCCACTGTCCTGAGTGTTGAAAGCAATCATCTCCAGCTCCAGGCAATACAAAGGAAGCTGCAGAAAGCAACAGCAAAACACTCACTGCCTGTGACTTGCTTCTGTGCTAAAGCTGGAGCAACCTCTCCTTTGCTCTTCCACTTACATTTTCTCTGATTCTTTCTGACCAAACAAGAACAAGTCATATTTATTCTTACAGAAGTTACTGGGTCACCATAAGCCCAAATTTAAGCTCTGGTGGAAAAGGCTTTCCTGCAGACTGCATCTGAAAACTGCCCACTCTCAGATCCCATTTCCCATCCCAAAGCACTTTGAGAAAGTTTGGATACACATCTGAACTTTTCATCTTGTTGTACTATCTCCCTGTGACTCATAGAAATGTTTCTATGAATATTTAATTATTTTAAGTTCCAAAAGGGAAAAAAAAGAAAGAAAAGGCTCAAAAGGGAAAGAAAAAGACTCAAACAAATACCATAGCTGCCAACATCTTGTGACAGAAAGTCAATAGCTTTTAAATCTGCATAAAATTACATACATTTCCATGAAATTACCTGCATTTGCATATAGTGATGCTACAAGGGAGTTGCAGCTCCTCCTCAAGACTCCCAAAATTCTGTCTTCTCCCACCATCCCAACAAAACATAAATTCTGTCACCCTTGACCTCTGAAAGCACTGGGAAAATGCAGGACGAAATTGCTGGGCCATCTCCATAGCCCACTGGAAATTCGTGTCTGACCAGGGACATGGGCCAGCAGCTTCAGGAAGTCTCCTGTGACCTCTCTTCCTTTCCCCTTCCCCATCTCTTTTTCTCTCCTTGGCAGTTCCAGGAGCAGACTGGGGAGAACAATTTCTAGCAGGTAGAATAAAGTCTGTCCTCCTCCTTGATGTCCATGTTGCTCACCACATGCAGTTGAGGGGACAGTGCCCACAGCGTGCCCAGCCAGGTCCTTGTGGGGTTCAGGGACTCCTCTCAGCCTCTCAGGAGCTGGGGCAAGGCAACCCTGGCATCCTGTGCAACACCATGGGTTGGGTAACGAGGGAAATGGGGTCTGGTAGTAAAAATTGCTAGCTTAGGGGTCTCTGGAGTGTATGGAAGGGGAAAAGGCTGTCCCAGAGATGGAGAGTGACTGCAAACTGGAGCCAAGAGCATGTTTGAAAAGACATGGCAATACTGGCTTTTATCCACAGGCAGAAGTGGTGTCTCTAGGGTACCATAAAGAAAGGGCAACCCAGCTACAGATCATCTGATTGAATGAATCACAAAATATTTAGGCACAGCATCTCCCAGCTGCTGTGATGGCTGCCATACCTTGCCACCCTTCCAGCCCTGTGCTGCTCCTCTCAGTTGTGTCAGCAGAGCTACATTTGTGGGGCAAAGCCAGGAACCCCTGTTCATATTGTAGCCCCCACACTGGGAAAGCCAGCAACACTGGGGGCACAATATATGGGCAAAGGGGGGAATGTGTGTGAGCCACCTACGAGAAATTTTGGAGACACTGGAAATTGTAATCCTGGAGAGAGTCTGAGGCTGGGGTTAGATGAGGTGTGCTTTTTCTCACTACCTAACAAAACCCAAGAATGCATTTGATGAGCAATTCCTTCCTGCAGCAGTCTCTTGTTGTGATTCCAGCAGATGGATATATTCTAGAGATAGTCCTGCTGGCTGGAGTGATAGCTGGGGGATCATGGAGGAGCCTGTCTCCAGGACCAGAGAACATCCTCACAGCTTCTTCCATGGTCTTCTCTCAGGTTATGGAGAGAGAAAGATATGAACAGTTTCATTTTTTTTTCCTGTCTTCCTACTGCAGCCCCTCAGCACAGCAGCCAAAGGTACAGTTTGATGTACCTAGGTTTTCTCTGGTGACATTTTCCCACCAAAAACTGAACTTGAATCCACCAGCCTGCTTTCTCAGAGGCCACAAAACAGGTTAGTAATGAGTTAGATCAAAATGGGCAGAGTTTTGTATCCCACCCCCAGGTCCTGGCCTCCCTGTATGTAACTGCTTTTGAAATATATTTGGTAACACACCGAATGTATTTAAAGGGACTGTAGAACTGGCCAATTTTCATGCTAATTAAAGTGCAGGAGATGGAAGTGAGCTGTTTGAAATACATTACAGCACTGAGGAAAACATATTGTGCGCTATCTCATATTTTTCAAGAGCCCATATTCAAATCCACTTTCAATCTGTGTGCACTGCGCTGCTGCTGTTGCTGCTGCTGCTGCCTGCGTTACCAATCCACAGGCAGCATCCACCCTGCCCTTCTGCTGGCCCAGCCTTTGGCATGGGATGGACCTGGATGCATAGCCCATCCCTGGGGACAGCGAGAACTAGGTCAGTGGCTTGGAAGGAGCTGGAGCACCAGCCTCTCACATGGGGGGAGGCAGGGGAGGGAGAAAATTACTAATCTCCACAGACAGCACAGCCAAAGGGGACAATATTTAAATTTCCCACAACTGATGCTTACAGAGGAGGGAGCCCAGAATCACAACAGTGTTTCTCTTGCAAGGAAAGCATGAGGTTCAAGTAAATGTCTGGGGAAAGGGAAATCTAGTGCACAAAGGCATTTGCAGAGCATGTAAGCATCTTTTCTTTGCTTCCCTGGATAGCTGGTTGGTTGGGTCACACCCCAGTGTCAAAAGTAGACAAGAGTTAGACCAGCATCTCTGAGCCAGGGGCATAGGTGTAGCTTTGACCTGGATTTCAGCTCCTCAGGGTGCATGAGATGTTTATCAAATACAGGGCAATTTACTTACCTGGCAGGTCTGTTGAGACCAATGGTTTTGTCCTACTTGCTAAGATAAGTTTAGAAATTAATTTCATTTGAAGATATTAGATGTTGCCCCTTTGTTTACACAAAGTTCCTTCCTCCACAGCAGGAGACCCTTCAGAGTGCATGTTCATATGTATGAACCAGTTTCAGTGTCTGGCTTGGGAAAAATCTGCATGTAAATAGATGGGAACGTCTTTGAATACTTCCCAAGGTAATGGTGCATGTGCCACGGTCCTCTGGGCTCAGCTCTGCATGTGGCTTTGCCTCCCTGCAGAGGGTGGCTGGCAGAGGGGCTGATCTTCCACATGCACACCCACCTCCCCAGGAAGGGGTAGAGAGAAGAACCTACTTCTACAAAGACTCACCATAGCTGTAGGAGTCTTGTTCATGTGTGATTGCTTGGGTGCAGGAATTATTTGGCTGTATTCCTCATTTTCACCTCCTTTCCCTCCCTCACTGACCTTTGGATACAGGGTTGACAAGAATATTTGTCCCCAGGGCTGGGAGCTACTAAGCTGCACTGTCAAGTGTTTCTTCACCTTCAGGAGGAAATCTGCTTCTTTAAATATTTGTCTGACTCCCTGACAGCTCTTTGACAGAACATTTTGACTGTAAACTTCCCTGTTTACAGTAGCATTCAGTGGCAGAAGACATCTCTATCAGGGCACCCTCCCTTTTGCAAGCAAAGCCCTATTCCTGGCTGACAACAGATTTTCCTTCCCTATTTCAGTTCATAGCTGAGTCTTTTCCCCTCTGTTATCTTCTGTGAGGACTTCATTTCCCAAACCAGAATTTGGAAAGACAGCTGCCCTGGGGCTGGTATGAAGATTGCAAAGGTTAGGTAGCAGCAGGTGAGACGATAAAAAAGAGAGGCTGTTCCCACTTGGACTCCACCAAAGGACAGAGGTGATGGAACAATGGCAAAAAGAGCAAATCCCTGTTCTAGTGAAATAAAGGCAAGTTTCTCTCTTAAATGTCAATTGAGAAGTTTTCCTTCTTTTCTTCAGAGTCTGGCAAGTAATGTGTGTGTGGGTGGAGGAAGGCAGGAATTACCTAGCAAATCTGGGAACACCCTGCAAACCCAGGGATCACGTGGTTGTAGAAGCAGCAGCCGCTCCTTGGAGGCAGCTGAGGTAAGCCAAGAAGACACGTGGGAGTAGAGGAATTAGGCAGCCCTGTCTCTGAAGCTGTTTCAGCTTTCTGGTGTCGGGTCCAGATGAAGTCCTTGCCTTTGGAGAGAAGCCACCACCAGACAGAGCAGCTTTCTGATTTAGCTCCATGAAGGCAAAGCAGATGACTGGTCAGTACACTAACAAATTTGAAAAGACATGCCTGAATTAAGTCATCCCTTAATGAAGAGCCTCTGAAAAAATAGCCTGACTTCATAAGCTTGTGACAGACTAAGCCTTTTAATAAGGGCAATATCTAGATTGCCTTGGTGACACTGGAGATCACTGAGTACTTGCACCCTGCTGCCTGGCAGCTTACAACATGAGAGGTAAATAGGAGTGCTTCTGGGAATGAAGAGACTGACTGATAAATTATTCCCACTGAAACATGGACCAGAATAACAGAGTAGCAGGGCCTGTGCATCAGTTTCAATTTCAAGTCAAAAGCATGGTGCTGCCAAAATTTCATCTGTGATGTCTTGTCTAAGTGAAGGAGAGCAGGACCTTTGCTGGTGGTGGTGGTGCTCACGTTGTTTTGTCCTGCTGAAACAGGAGGTTGAGAAGAACCATCTATGCATGGTAAGTTGAGCAGGTTACAAGACCTTCTTCATTCCAATGATGATGAGAATGTTAGCAGTCCCAGAGACTCAGTCACCTCAAGATATCCATGCTCAGTTCTTCATGCACTTTACAATGCTCAGATTGGGAGCACAAATACTTTTTCTGCCACAAAAAGCTGTGTCTCTGGCAGAACCACAGATACTCATCTTCAGAGGAGTGCACTGTCACCCAAAGGAGGGAGGGACCATCTCCTACAGGTTTTCTGAAAGGCACTGCCATTGTTCAGAGTGCAAGTGGGCTGAGAAGCTTAACAGATGGCTGCAGTAAGACACGGACTCTCTACAGATGGTGAATGCATTCCCTCTGAGATCAGTGGTGGGCTGGATGACAGCCTGATATGGTTGCAGACTCCAAAAGCCTGTATTACCCCCACACACCCTGTTATCATGACATTTTCCTCTTTGGAAAAGGCAAAGGGATTTAGAGAGATAGAAACAGACACCTACATAAGTAGGGAGAAAACAGTGAAAATGGCAGATGGCATAGGAACAGGTATGTATGTATCCCTCCAAGAGGCTGTCAGCAGGGGAACAGAGGCCAAAGCAGCTATTGCTCACTAGATTCCCTTGTGGACATCTCTTCCATTCCAGGGACATCCACAGGATGGGCACCCTGGTTTTCAAAACATAACTTTCATAGACAGTAAGCAAAATGTCTGAGGATAACATGTCTGAGAAAACCTCCCAAGAAGCCCTTGTCCTAAAGGATTTTTTTCTTTGAGAAAATGGTCACAATTTTAAGCACTGTCCCATCTCTGGATGGATTTTTTGCAACCATCTCTTAAAAGGTTGGAAGCCTTTAACAGACCTGATGAAATCAGTGGAATTAGACAGCAAATAGGTTCCTGCTGTGAGCAGCCTCAGATTTGAACGGATCCCCACCTTACACCTCCCACTCCATAACAGAACACTAAATTTCACATCAAATAAGCAGTTTGTCAGGTTTTATCAAGGGAAATAGTTTGATTTCTTAGCTGTTTAAAAGCCAAACCAGAAAATTATTTCAAAAATATAGAAATATTTCTATATTTTGAATAATACATTCAAAAATATATAAATATTATTTCAAAAATTATTGAAATTATATAAATTCTTTCAAAGGTATTTTTGAAGTCCTGTTTTGAAGACAATCCTCCTCCTGGTGATATTTCCGCAATGTAACACTAAAAGACAACGCTAAGTCCAGGGTTTAGGAAGACACATCTTCCTAAAGGATGATCTTGGGCTGTTTAATGATTGTGGTGGATAATAACAAGAATCTTGGATGCAGTTCCAGGTTCCACAGCAACATGTAGGTCGGAGAATTATCTCAGCAGTCAGCATCCATTGACTCATAGAAAGCCTGACTCACAGCTATTGGTATCTACAAGAGTTCCTTTTATTTCTGTATTTCCCTATAGTTTATAAGATTATACCCACCAGGACTAATGCCATATTATCTCAGGAGCAAGCTTAAATTCAGCAGGCTGGTATTCAGCAAACCTCCCAAGCTGGGCAAAGGTCTGTATTAGAATGCATCTCCTGACAACTCCTCTTCCCAAAGCCCCAGGGCTGGTAGGCAGAACAGCACCGCCCTTGAAATTCACTTCCTTCCAGTTTTAACAGAGCATTTGCAAGGAAGTTTCACAAGAGCAGCTATTCCAAAAGACGCTGCTGCTAGTTCTAGTGGCAGAATAAATCTTGTGATTCAGCATCCAACACCTTCTCTGGAAGCTCCGAAACAACCCTAGATATGCTCCCTTTCCAAGAGGAAAAAAAGGAAAAGAGAAAAAAGCAAGAAGTCATTTGAAGCATGCAAGTAGATTTGTAGACATGAAAAAACACAGAAGATATGTCTTGCTGAATATAGACTTGCTGGTGCAAAGATCTTGCTCTAAAATTGATGGAAAGGCCCCTTGTGTTACATTGCTCCCTGGTATTAAAGTACTGTTAGAACACCTTGCAGGATGGAGCACAATAGGAATGGTAAGTCCTAAAGCTATATATTGAATTATGGAAATATCTCATGGGTACTATTGTTCCCAGGATGCTGTATGCCAGTGCAAGTTGATCCCCAGTGGCTTTGCCAAGAGGTTCTGGGATTATTCCAGAGATATTACTTTTAGCTTGGTCTCTCAAGTCTGCTAAATACTTCTCAATATGAAAACTGCAGTACCATGGTGTCAAGGTGCTAAAACCACATGAGGAAAGAGTGGGGCAGGGAAGCTTGAAGCAGAGAGAGAAGACTTGTCCCAGCCATGCTCATTGACCCCTCCCCAACTCTCTTGTTCCAGGGTATTTCCCACCTCCTTCCAAGGTTCACCGTTCAAGGCAGCCAAGCCCTGGAGCCATTGCAGCCAGGCATGCTGCAGTGCAGCCACTGGCCCTTGCTCTTAGGGAAAATCCTCCTCCCAAAGGCTGCTTCATTTATTTCATTTGTCTCCTTTCCCTCTCCCACCCTGTCCTCCGGGGAATACAACCCAGGCAGATAAGCTAATGAGACAATTAGCTCTCTGCTCCCTGATTGAAGGGCCCTTTATTTCCTTAACCAGCCAAGCCAATTCTCAACATCGTTGAGCGCTTGACTTTATTTCTGCAATGTGATTCATCTTCCCTCTTGCTCATATATAAACCTACCATAAAAGAGTGTTATTAGTGTTGCCAAGTTAAGCACTCACTTGTTAGCAAACATTTAGGCCTAAGCCTGTTTGGGGAACCTTAATTCACCCTCTTCCTCCTCCCACTCCACAATTCACCTTGCATGTGTATTTTATCAAGGCTTTTAATAACCCTATCCTACAGCAGTGCACAGAAAGCCCATTCCACACTTAGCACACATATTGGGCAGTGATCTAAGAGGAATGACGAGCTAAGGGATATTTGTGAGATATTTTAATTGTGAGAGGCTGCCTCACAACTTGACTTGCCACCCAACTGCTCTTGCATGTCAGGAAAGAAGATTATTGCAATGCAGCATGCAAAAGCTGGGTGCAGAATCATTGTGAAATATAACCCAGCATGCCAAAAATACATCTTAAATAACCACCACCTTCCGGAAGTGTTCACTGCAACTCTGGCAGAAGGGGAAGATGGAGATCAGCAAAAAATTGAGGACCTACTCTCATACCTCCTAGGTGATTATACAGCAGCCCTTTTATTTGGAATCCATCTTCTTCTACCTTCAGGCCAGTATGGAAAGTAGATTTCTGAGTAAGTTGTTCAGGAAGGGCTGCTTTGTCTGCACTCTGGCTGGCAGGGGAAGCAGCAGTGCCTTGCTCCTTGTCTGACCCTGTGCCATGGAGAGAGACACAGCCTTTCAGAGCCCAAGCTCTTCTGAGGTGAGAGACAAGGTAGCTGGCTTGCTTGTGTCCCTACATGAGGGGAAATGCAACAGTGGAGTTTAGGGGTTCTGCAGGGTTTGCTCAGTCACCACACAAGGTCCCTGTTTTCCTCCCCTGCCTCTGCCACCCACTCCCACTGAGCCATGCAATTGTGACCATGTCACACACACAGCACTATGGTGGAGCTGTCAGAGTATTAGCCACTCATCAGCCTTTCCTCCACAGCACCCTGTCCACCAGATTGGGAACAGTTGTTTTTTTTCAGTTGTCCCCATTTCCATACCACGTGGGAAAGAGACAAATGGTGGATTGCCTCTCCGCGTCTGAAGCACCCCTGCTGACTCTTGGGATGATGATCAATGCCAGTGCCTGGCTGCATCCTTCAGCCCATGAGATGCTCATCAGTCTTGCAAAACCTGCCCTCTATTCAACACTTCCTATTGCATTCTTGATAATTTAAGTTGTAACATCTTTTACTGATTTCTTGATAGAATATTCCCCCAGTCCCAGTAACAGCTTAGAGTGGCCTCAGAGACACATCTAACGAGAACTATCTATGTCCTCTCCCCTCTTGCATGCAATTGCTTCTAATGAAGGTTGCAAGAGAAGAGGAAGGATGGAAGCCAATGCTGGAGTTCTCTCTAGATTAATCTTTTGCTTAGTCAAGTCTGAAAGGGAACCTGAATTGAGGATAACATGAATACTATGAATTTTTTTAACCCCAGTCTTATTTTTTGTTCTTGTTTCTCTAGCCATTCCTGAAAACATACAAATATCCTATTGAATAACCAAGAAAAGGTCTTCTGAATACAAACACAGAACAAAATAACTGTCAGGTTTATGATGCATCAATCTCTTCAGACATGGAAGCATTTTTGCCCAAAAATTTCAATTCAGGCAGAATGTGAAGGCTTTTGCATTAATCCCATAATTTACAAGCACAGGAACAGCTATAGAGCAGGCTCAGGTCTACAGTTCATGCCCTGACAGCCCATGGAAGGAGGCTCAGTGCAAAATAAATTCACATTGTTTCCACTTGGGATCTCCCAGACAAGTATGTGGCAAGTTCACCTACATCACTGAACCTCTTTCCTTTATATGTGTGCTTGAGTGAATTAACTCTCCTCAGCATTGCAGAAGGCCAAGAGATGCAGAAGGATTTTTCTTGCAAAGATTCCAAGAAAAGTTCTAACTGGTAACCATGCAGAATTGTAAACATTTGATTTTAAAGACATGCATGGGTACAAAAAAAGTATTGAATCCATAAAATTGCAGGACATGTGCAGCTACATTCAGTGGCCGCTGCCCAGTTGGGACTATAGGAAATAAAGGCCAAAAGTTTGCAGAGACATTTGAAGACCTTGGAGAAAAGCTTTGCTTTCTTCCACACTTGACAGAAACAGAACAGCAAACAGAGAGTTAAGGCTTTTCCCCTGCTACACTGCAGCAAAAATGAGAGATTTAAATAGACTGAAAATGTAAATCCAACATTTACTCCATAGACATAGTGAAGCAGAGAGGAGGGGAGGGGAGTGAGGGAGGATAGATGATCATTGGATGTGTGAGAAGAGAGATGCATCACATAGTATATATTTTATATGTATTAATATTCATACCAGTTCTTTCTTTTCTCCCTCCAGGCTCTGTCTGCTGCTTCAGTTCATCCATCCGGCTTCAAGAGGGAGATGGATCTTTCAGCCCTTTCCTGCAACTCTAAGCTAGAATCTAATAATCAAAATAGCATGTGGTTCCTTTCTCACAGCACTGCAGGAAGATGCTGGGACATCTACAGCCAGAGTCCCATCCGAAGGCAGAAAGCAAAGTTTGCAAGAGGGGTCACCCCATGCTCCCTGTGAACATCAGAGATATGCTTGGCTGGTGACATTTTGGGAGAAGACACATGGAGAGTGACACTGTTCTTTCTGAGTCCAAAGGGAGCACCCCTGCTTTTAGAGATGCACAGAGTTTGAAATACTGCTATCCCTTATCTGCAGGTCTGGAA
Source organism: Ammospiza caudacuta (assembly GCF_027887145.1). Taxonomy (NCBI): domain Eukaryota; kingdom Metazoa; phylum Chordata; class Aves; order Passeriformes; family Passerellidae; genus Ammospiza; species Ammospiza caudacuta. Next base: position 28,830,378 of record NC_080594.1, read on the forward strand.
CAACATACAGAACAGAGTAACCCTGTGAGAAGTCATCAAACATGGAATTGAGGACTGGAGATAACCATACCTTTGGAAAAATATTGTACTTTCTGATGGTGGAATGGTGGTAGTCAAGCCAAAGTAAAGTAAAAAGGCAGTATTGTCTTCTATTTATTTGGAAACAAAGAAAGCCCTGCTGTTGAGGAAGGGGAAGTCAGTTGTCCAGGGCACTTGGCTGTGTCAAAAAAACCATCAGCCTAGAGGCAGCAGCATCAAGATCAAGAAGTAATATACAGGTTATAGTACATGAGAAGAGAGTTTCAATTTGCTGTAAAGATGAGGCTGAAGTTTATGCTTAAAGGCTGCTGCAGTATTTTCATTCCAACACTACTGAAGATTGTCATGAAAAAAATCCATTTTCTGAACTGTGTTTGGAAGAGAGACAGTAGTAGTCCTGGAAGACTGATGTTTCCCTCAAGACTCAGGTGCTTCAAACTAAGAAAACTTGATGGCAGTGCTTAAAAAGCACTATGTGCCCCAAACAGGCGTCACAGCAGAGAAATAAATTGCTCTTAACCAGGCCAAGGAAAGGTGAGACTTAACAGCTTTTTCACTTGTCTTGCAAAGCTCTTCTACCTATCATGCTGGTATTCATGCCTAAGGACTCCCTTGGGAATTCTTGCTTTCTATCTGGGAATCAAAAAACATGGACTTTGATGAGGAAAAAACTGCTGAATATTTTTCACAGAGAACAATTTAATCTAGAGGAAGACAGGAACTGTGTGAAGCCCCACACACGTGTGTGGAGTCAAGCTCTGAGGGACACTCCTGCTGGAAGCCATCCCAATGTGGTGAGTGAAAGCAGATCCACACCATGGAGTCTCTTCAGGGAACCAGGTTTAAAGGCATGACACGAGCTGTACCTGCTTTTCTCCAGCTGAGCACAAAAGGTTTGGATATGTAGCATGTACGTGCACCTTTCTAAAATACAGTGAAGGGAAAGCCATTTTATATTTGTAATGAGGACGATATCCTCTCTTGTTCTCAAAGAGAGTGACTCATGTATCTACTACGAAGGATTGGACTTCCACCATGGAACAACTCTTCTGAATTTTGGAATGCAGAAGCTGGATTTTGGTTAGCTGGACCAGGTAAAAATCACTGCCTGCCCCTCTTTACCTTTGGACACAGCAACCAACAGATGTGTCCTTATTTTTTGGGGAAAGTACACAGAAGATTTACCATCATTCTTCCCACAGAAACTGACAGTGCTCACAAAATTAGCATGTGGGAGATAAAAGTTCAGACCACATCGGCTGCCGATTCACATAGCACAATTTAAGTCAGTGCCACTTTACAGGAAAGCTTTTACAGGAAGTGCTCAGGAAGGTTTTTGATCTATGGATGGAAAGTAAGTACTTTTTTACTCTTGCCATTATTTGGTACAGAAGGAAAAGATTTTTAGCCTACCATGGAAACATGGATTTGTCAGTGTTGTTTGTATTACAGTCACATCCACGGCCTCCTACTGTGATAGATGCTGAACAAAAATGCAAGTGAGAAGTCCAAGGCACCTAACAAAGATATCCAAAAGAAAAGAAGTGAAACAGCTTGTCCAACACCATGAAGTAAAGCAGACACACAAAGGAGCACAGACTGCTTAGTCACATGTACTTCTTAGTGGAAGTTGTCGATTTACTGGGGTTATAATTTCTTCACAAACACATGCCTTCAGAAAAAGGCACATGGCTTCTGCTGCTACTGTCAACCAAAGACATATTTCCTGATTAGTTCATTGCTCCCAGTGGATCTCTTCAGTAGTATCATCCTTACCTGTAACTCCTCGAATCCATCCTAATTCAAACATACCGAATCAGAGCTGGGCATGAAGTCTTTCTTGCCCCAGAACACCACAATCACACATTTCATGACGACTGGCAAAGTCTGGTTTCCTCTGGGCAATGTTCAACTGGAAGAATCTTCTCTGTATTTTAGTAACAGGTGCTTTGTATTGCAATCTTTGTATCAAAAGAAAGTAGTTCTTTTCTCTCGGTAGTCCTTTGCAAAAAAATTGGACAAGTTCAAAAGTTGTCTGTGAATGAGAGGAAGGAGAAGGTTCTGCAGACAGAGCATGCTCCTTTTGTCTTATATCCTAAGCATGCAAGATAAATGTCATGCTGATTAATATTTATTTTCCTCAGCCCAAAATGAATTGGTATTTAATTCTCAAATTAAATTGAAGAATTTGAAAATCAAAAATATGTTTTACTGAACACATTTTATTTTAATCACTTTTAAGACCTGTATGAAAAAAAATCCCAGTCCTTTGCTGTACTTGGCATGTATTTTCACTCTGATGAAAAGCTTCTAAAAGACTTTTTGAAAATGTTTTTCCTTGAAATTTTTAAACATACCAAATGAATCCCTCAGGCAATTTTTTTTTTCCAAGTCAGTATTTTCTAGTGGAAAAAGATTTCCATTTTAACCTTTCATTAATAAAATTTCTAGCCTGACTGAACACTCTTAGCTAAGTTGTGAGTGAATAGCTCGCTTCAGGAATCATTAATCCAGGCCTGATGTGAACTTGTGTCTCTCCAGCCTGTGGCCATACTCTGAAAGAAGGTGGCCCTGTATCTTTCCTCTGCTCCTGAACCATGTGGTGTCACTGGGAATGTTGATGGGAGGCTGTGGGGATGGAAAGGGCAGAGCAGGCGTGCTGTGGGAAGAAATGTGGTTGAGTAGGTCACACACGTGTGGGCTGCTAAACAGGGTCACTGAAGCTAAGATTAAAATTATCCTGACAAAAGTAAGTAAGGCTAGCGGAAAATGCTTCTGAAATACAGCTTCCAGCTGTATGGTTACATTCTTATTTGCAATTCCTCACTTCCATGGTGTCTGTGAAGGAAAAATCATTTTCACTGATATGTTGGTGCTTGTGGTTCATTTTAAGTTCACTAGTCAAGAGCTTAACTAGTTCACTAACTTCTGAAAAACATGGCTACTAATAGATTCAATCATATATGAAAATAAAATCTATTTTTTAATCTCTGACAAGCTTTATCTTTAAATATTTCTTAACAATATTCTGTTTCCTTTTAAAAAATATTTCTGCCCTTGTGTAACTCAGAAATAACCAGATTGATTTTGTCAAAAACCTCATAACAACTCCTAAACAAAACCTTTGAGCTTTGACTAAGTGTGAAAAATTTCATCCTGAAAGAGGAATCACTTGGAGAGTTCAGAGGAAATAGAAGCAGGGACTCGGATGCTGCAACTCTTTCAAGCTTTGCATTTGGTGTGCACTGCTGGCAGAAGCACAAAGGAATCTGCAGCTGAATTGGCCTGCTGTCAGGGGATGGAATTTTGTTTCCAGAGTTTTCAGTACTACTAAAAAGAAGACAGAATACCAGAAACAGGCGTGCATGGGTGCACAGAGGGATTTACTCACCCTAGTGCCAGCAGTTCCCTGGGCATGGCTGACCCTGGAGATCTGGTTCAGCAGGCATGCTTGTCCCACTGGCACCTGCCCCACTGCCATCAGACCTTGTGTGTGCACTGTGAAAGGTCCAAGGCCACCACCTGGCCAGCTGCCTGTCATCAGACTCGCTTTCTATGGGAAGCATCTGTAAACTCTAGGTGTGAGAGGACACAGCTGCCTCAGAGAGCAGTAACAGGATTTTCCTCTCTTACTCTGCTCTCTGTACCTGCCCTGGCACAACTCATTCACAATACAAGGAAACCAGACACTGCAGCACAGTTCAGTTTGAGACTCACTGAGCAGTGGGTTTCCTGCAGATAGCCTCGTGATGTACTACAACCAGTGCAAAGCAAGTGACAGAAAGCAGCAAGACAGTGTCGCTAAAACCTCATACAAAGAATTACTTGAAGCCTTCATATATCAAGCAAACAAGAGCAGGCAGGGAGAGAGGGTTATCTGAGCAGGTGTTTTCAGATTAAGTTTGAAGGGAGGTGGAAATGAGACATTGCAAAGCAGTTAGCTCTCTGCAGTCACAAGATTATGTGAACAGGTCTCTGATTAGCACATGCCTCTCACTGCCCCACTATGACAGACTTCAAGTCCATAGAGATCTCCAAGGGACAGCTGCAGCCATCTAGCATGCTGTGCACAAAGCCTTCTCTGTAACATCCAATTCTTATCTTAGAAGCTCAGATAAATTTCATCCCAGTTCTCCAGACTAGTGGATCTTGATTATCACAAGCCCTGTGGCTTTTCTCATAAGCTATGCTCCTACCCTTAAGCATGGCAGGATTTGTGTGAGCTGCTGTTTCCTCTGCAAGAAGGGGTTGCTGTCAAGAGTTATGTTGTTCAAGCCTCTCTAGTACAGGCAAGTCGAGAAAGCTGTTCCCTTCACACCCAACAGGTTTGGAGCCAGCCCCCACTCTAACAAATCTGGGCGCCTCAGTTTCTGCTATGCCCAGATTACAGAACTCAGCATCTCAGTTTGCAGTAAACCAAGCCATTCTGCTCCTGTTAAGACATTGCTCAAGAGAGGAATTCAGCACTTGACTGAGGCTTTTCAGCATTCATTGCAGGATTATTCTATACATCCATAGCTTCAGGGACAGTAGGATGTGGAAAAGCTGATACTTGAATGAAGTGCTGAGTTTTGAGTGAACAAAAAGCTCATTTGCCTAAAGTGGGTGTGTTTGTGCTGCAGATAGTTTGAAGCCTTTGATGTGATAACTCGGGAACAACTTGTTCTGAAACCATTCACTAAGTGAAGGCATATGGAAATTCAGTATTCTTGCTCCCACTGTTTGCTCCTCTTCCCATAGCAGCAGTGAGCACTAGCTAGATCTGGAAATACTTCGTTTGGCATCTTGCTGGAGATCCCATTTGTTCAGGAAAATGGGTATGTGTGACAGTGTTCACAGGGGTTCTTGGATGAGGGGAGAGACGAGAATGTTGATTCCGTGTTCAGAAGGCTTGATTTATTATTTTATGATATATATATTACATTATAACTATACTACTAAGAATAGAAGAAAAGGTTTCCTCTTGAGGCTAGCTAAGAATAGAAAAGAATGAATAACAAAGATCTGTGGCTCGGACAGAGTCCAAGCTGTCTGCTCTGTGGTTGGCCATTAATTGTAAACATTCAAGATGGCCCAATCAAAAATCCACCTGATGCATTCCACAGCAGCAGATAACCATTGTTTATATTTTGTTGCTGTAGCTTCTCAGCTTCTCAACAGGAAAAATCTAAGAAAATATTTTCACAAAAAGATGTCTGCAACAGGTATATCCCCATTTTCCTACATGTGTGCTGAGTACAGAAGGCAAAGGTCCAGAACACCAGTGAATAGGAAATAATAATATTTCCTGTGTCAGACATAAAATCTCTCTCCTCACAGTCACTGACAGGAAAAGAGGGACACAGGATCAGTGGGACTAGAGGAGCATCTCCCTACATTTGGAGGACTTCAACAAAGCCCTGCTTGCTGGCTGATTCTCAGAGCTTTGGTGGTGGCCCATGCTGGAATATCACTGGGCAGACCCACATTCTTACAGCAAAAGAGATGAAAAAGAGCTGAGAACATGTCTGCATGGATTTCTTTGCTGTGGAAACTCAGAGGCACCAGTCGTCTCTGGGTACTTACCAAAGAGCTGCAGTTTCCTTGTGGATCTAACTCTGTGCTGCAGAAACCTTCTCCTGTGTGTTTGCAGCTCCTAATCTCCTAATCCATGGCTCGGGGAGCTGTGGGTGGGAGAGCAAAGGCAGCTCTGGCAGTACATGAGGAGGAGTCACTGAGCTCTGCAGAACTTGCGTGACATGAGAGAAAGGAAGCGCATGGAAGGCCAGCCTTCTTTGCACCCAGTGCACCCTCCAGGAGGGGAGAGCTGTGCACGACAGCGATTCACAGAGCTGCTCATGGTAATGAGGAGGGAGGCAGTGGCCAACACTTGCCCTATTTACAACATGCCTCAGATTTGTGCTGATTCGAGATCAACAGGAGACGGTGATGAGAGACCTGTGTGACCTGAAAGCACTCTCACTTTGGCTGGACCGCTCAGGGAGTGCAGCACAGAAGGCACACAGTAAGTCACTGCAGATTACAGGCTAATGATACGACACCTTGTGAGTTGTCAAGGATATTGACACTGCACCTGCCCTTAGGCAGAGGAGGCAGACACGACCCTGTATGCATCTAGCAAGTACACCAACTGTCCTCAGCTATCAAGGACAGCCAGCAGAACTAAGCAGCTCCTTTCGCAGCTCATATAAATTGGATCAACTCCCCTCTGCTGCTGGCTTTTGCCTACAGTATTAAGCTACTTTGGACCAGAGAGCCATCCCCCCCCCCCCCCCCCCCCCCCATATTGCTCCCACTGCTGCATCCATGGCAACATTAGGAGCTTAACAGCAGACAATTCAGCCAAGGCCACCTGCCACTTCAAAGCACACTCCCCAGCCTGAGGATTTTTGTCTATTTTAGAGTCTCCACTGTTGCTATCATCAATGGGACATCATGAGTATGGACAACAGAGAGCACAAGGAACAAAAAGCCCGATACCACTCCTCTGTCAGTTTACTGCTAGTCTCCAGCCTGAAGGCAAACCATTATTTAGTCAAGGAGGAAGAGCACAAGGAGCAGCAGACAGCACTCCCTTGCACACTCTTCTTTTGGCAGGAAATTCTTATGAGTAGGAAAAGATGGGGTCATGAGAGAAAGTCTGGTTGAGCAGATAAGAGCAAGAAGTCAAAAGCTGGAGTAATTTCATACGAATAGTCCAGGCTTGCTCCCAACCATGCAAATGAATATAAGTAATATGTCCTTTCACTAGCAAAGCATTAACTCTTTAGCCATCAGTGACATCTTACCAGCCTGCACAGTTCCCAGTCACCTTCAGTAAGGAATTATGCTTATATGCATGCTCAGTCCAAGTTGAAATGGGATGCTCCTAAGTGCAGGTAACAGTCCCAAGCCCATATTTTTCCTACCCCTTTACTACACTAGGAATCTTGTGTGTTTATGATATTTTGAGACAGTCAGTGCAAGGCAATGAACACCACAGTATGGTATGCTGCAGAAAAAATCTGAGACTTTCAAGCCCTGCAAACAAAGACTACAAGCACCAGATCCCAAACGTAACACCATCAACTACAATTAGTATTTTCCTAGTACACTTCCCTGTGAGCTAATAGCCTGAGTATAACCCCAATTCCCCTCAAATGTAGGTAAAGAAAGTATGGAACCAAGGGTGCCAGTAGCTTGAACCTTCCTAAAACCTACACAAAAATGTATGGAGATCTAAAGCAAATATTTTCAGTATTTGCGGTAGATGAATGACACCTGTGTAGCAAGGCTATTAGTACAGGCTTGCGTTTCTCAGTAATTTCCATGCAAATGTTTCAAACATAGTACTCTGATCTCCACAAGTAGATATTTTTCAGCCCAAGAACATAGTGCAAAAAAAGACCCTCATAGGCCCTGTCAGTGAGCTGGATTAAATATTTCTTTCATTCTCTAATTATTACTCTATCTCTGAAGCAATACTGTAAGAATCAAAGATTTTTTTCTTTTTCAGGAACAGTCTTGTACTCCAAACAAGTTATGAAGTCTGAAATCTAACTCAAAAGCCATTGAGAAAGAAAGAAAAAAAAAAGCCACATCTTTTTCTTTTTCAGAAGAAACACAGATTAAATGTAGTAGGTACAGTTCAGTAAAGTCTCCCTTCAGACCCCTTCCAGAAATTAGCATATCTGACACTGCAGTCTTCACATCACTAGTTTTAATTCCAGGTTTACATCTCTGCTGTCACAATTATTTCCATGAATGTGTCAAAATCCACAGTGTAATAACTAAAGTTCCATTCCTCCTCTAATTTTAGAAGTCCAAGCCTCAGAGACATCTTCTCTGTTGATTAGAGGCTTTTCTGTTCAGTTCATTGATCACAAGGGCCATTTACAAGACTGAGTTAACTAAAGCTGATTTCAGTCCACAAAGAGCTATCATGTTCTCACGTGAGATACAACTAGGGAAGAATAATATATATTGTATATAATATATAATAATATAATACTATATTATTATAATAATATAATATTATATTATTATATAATATACTGTATACCAGTAGGGCATGACTTGATGGAAAGCAGCTCTGCAGAGAGAGACCTGGGAGTCCTGATGGACAACACCTCCTTTCCAGCTCAGGAAATTCTTTGGTTCTATGTTTCATGAGGATTGGAGCATCTCTATTATGAGGCAAGGCTGTCTAATCTCTCTGCTTAGCCTGAAGAAGAAAAGACACAGAGGGGACCTTATCAATGCATAGAAGTATTGTAAGGGCTGGGGATAGAAGGATGGGCAGAGGCTCTTTCCAGAGCTGCCCAGTGACATGGCAAGGGACAGAGGGCACAAACTGAGACACATGAAGTTCCATCTGAATATGAGGAAAAAATTCCTTACTGTGAGGGTGACTGAGAACTGCAACAGGCTGCACAGAGCACCCATGGACTCTTCTTCTGCAGGGACATTCAAAACCAGCCTGGACACAGTCCTGTGCAAACTGCTCCAGAGAACCTGTTCTATCAGGGGTGCTGGACTAGGTGATCACTGGAGATCCGTTCCAACCCCAACCATGTAATTTCTGTAATTCCACATTGAACACAGACAAGATGCTCTGGGAACAGACTCAAGGAGAAAAGTAGCTTACCTAGACAGACTTGTCGTCAAGTACAAACCTCACCAGACTCCTGAGGCAGCCCTTGAGAACATCCTACTTATGGAAATGACCCAAGTCACTCCCAATAAACCCAGACTAATTGTTAGAATCAGGACCTTGATTACAAACAATTTAACACCAGAAACCCTGGCGCAGCTGCAGTGACCAAAAGGCAGATTAGAGGTGACCTTGAGCAGAATTTGCACATTCTTTGGTTCTGCAAGTGCTTGCTCAATCACAGAAGCAAAAAGACCATTTCACACTGACCAGGAGGACAGAGTTACACCAGTGAACTACACAGTTTATAGACCAGGCCATTTGGTGGCTGAAGGTGCTGAATTGTTGGTGTACCTGAATTACTGCTGACCTTACTAAAATTGTGCTTAGGCTGGGGACCATCTGAAAGCAGCAGGTTGGAGGCAGTCACTCTGCTCTTTCTGAAAGCTGTCCTTGTCATACCAGGTGATGTCAGAAGATACTCTGGCTGTCTTTTATTTTGTCTATCCACTTACAAAGCATAATTTAAAATACAATGAAAGCATAATCTTAATATTCCTTCCAAGATACACCAAAGAGGACTTCTTTTTAAGTTTTTTGTTTTTATTGTCCTCTCTAAGCATTGGCAATACTTGAAGATAGAACCAAATACACAGACTAGATCTAAGCAGACCTAAAGCAAAAGTGAAGTATTAAACCCCAAATACTACAGCTCCTATCTTGATTTGGTGCTAATCCACATATATTGCTTATTCATAGCCTTTAACTGAAGATGTTGAGTTCTACTTTTGTTATTAGCTTTAATGACAATTTAGGGGGTTGCTAATGGGATAGTAAAGCCTTTCATAGCCAGGGCCAATCCACATTTCGCATGGAAGTGCCTGAAAGTCCAATATTTGGAAGGAAGACACAGCAGGGATGGAAAACGTTTGAGAGATGATCACCCACAAACCTCAAAGCCCTCCTGCCTTTTTTTCTTCATCACATCCCCATCAGGAGACATGCCAGAATATAGAGTATAGAATCACAGCCTTGATCATAAATAACCTTTGAAACTCTCCATAAATAACTTCTGAAATTCTTGCCATTCCCTTTCTCATTTATACCTTGCAGGTGAAAGAACATTTGTACAGCACTCCTGATAGAACCCCTTCCCAAACTTTGAACCTGTGCCAAACACCCCCTGGGAGGGAAATATAACCCAGAGAAGTATGAGCCCAAAGCACTCTTCTTCTCTGTTATCTGTTTTTGTCAGTCTCTACTGGAAAACAACACTACTGGGACAGCAACTCCAGACAGAAGCCCGCACACATTCTTGGTCGCTCTGTCTGCTAAACCAGAACGATTATTTGACCATCAGAAAAAAAGAATGAAGCTAGAATAAACACAGCAATTTGGTTTAGAGAGACAAGGCATATCTGCTAAACGTTATTTCTCACTCTTTCATGAAAATTCTCTCTTCCCTCTGCCCTACTGCCCCCACAAGCAGAAGATTTCCTGAAGAGGCCGGTCCCACATTAATCTCACAGCCTCATTGCTATTTTCCAGCCATAATTCTGCAGGCTCTGCACATCCTGCCTCCTTGTAAAGCACCCCTCAGTCTGTTCCCCAGAGGAAGAGGAACCCCTTCCTTTCCACACAACCCCCTCCTCTGCTGTCAGTAGTTGAATTCAGGATCCATTGGAGCTCATGGCTTGGGCTCTGTTCCCTTTCTCCAGGGTGGCCGTTCACAAACCAGTCAGTGTTGAGCCAGGCTCAAAAGCCCAAGCTATCCTTGAGAAAAACAAACAAACAAAAAAAAGGATTGGGGGCTGTAGAGGCTACACCTGCAATGTAGATCTCCCTCCCAGAATAGCTATGCTGGGAAAATCTTTTAGAAGGCTGAACTAGTGTCTTACTGCAGGATTCATGCCCAATTATTAACCTTGTAAATATTTCAGGTTACACAGCGTATTATACCTTCAGTTTATTGATATGCCCATAGATTATTAATCTTTCATTACACTAATTAATTATCACCGTGATTTGGCAATTATCTTCTGTAAAGTTTGGCTGGGACCAGGTGCAGCCTCTCTCAGAGCCTTTAAAATATGTTTCAGATCCTTGCAGAATGCCAGATGAAAGATATGGCTTTATTAGATCAAAACTGGGCTGCTGACACCTCTCCCAGAATATGTATTGACAGCCTTGATTCTTAAAAGGTACAGACTGTATGGAACAGCTTATAAAAACCTTGGATGCAGAAGCAAAGAAAAATATGCATAGATTTAACACATATCACTATGCCCTTTTCATATTCCCACAGAGGCTGGAATTAAGGCAGAAATTTCATCCGAGAATCTGGTTTATGGATGGCCTAGAGATTTCATGGAGGCATTTGTTCCAGAGACACGACTTAGTCCTTTCTTCAACTGGAGAAATCTTATGTCATGCACTGCGGAATGCAGTTTACTAATCACCGGCGCTGGTTTGAATGGCTCCATGGATCAAAACTGACTTTACACGGGGATGCCAAGCACATTTGCCATTCCCCTGCATTGATCATTAGGACACTTTGCTTGTGAGGATCACACTGGGAGTCATTTCTTTGATGTGTGCAAATGCGGGAAAAGAGCTGAGGCTTTTACAGGAGCTGCTTGACTACAGGTAAAGAATGCTGCAGCTTGGGGGAGGACTATTGCAAGACAATTAGAGCCTGCTTGTTCTGTCTTCCTATTTACAGGACAAGCATAGCTCATGTTGTTTAGGCAGGGTGTAGATTTTGTTTCTGTGCTTCAGAAAAACTCATTCAAGTGCAGCTATCACACGTCCTTTGCAGCAGAAGCTAACTTTAAGCTCTGTCCTTTTGTTCCCTATCACCACCCCTTTCTTTTCTGCTCTCTTCACCCTCTGTAAGGTAAGCTAAAGCTGTGCCATTGTGATGGTCAGTAGTCACTCTGAGCCAAACCCCTGGTTATTTGGAAATCAGTGTGAGCACTTCCACCGACTGAAATTGTAAGAGGATTAGACTTGTATGCAGTCAGCTCCACTGAAGCACAGCAGACGTTCTCCAGCTCCTCAAAAACATGTGTAATAATTTGGCTGGCTGTGATTGCTGCATTCTTTTGCAAATGCAACAGCCCTGGGGAATAGTGCACTTTCCACCCCTGCCTACCTTCCTAAGAGGGCTCCTGCTCTAGTCCTTAGAAGAACAGCCACAGACTTTAGAAGACTTTGGATCAACTCCTCAGCCGCAGTTTTATTCCTGGCCTTGTCCACATTGTCTGTAAGTATTGACAGTGGGTTCATTATGAACTGAGCGCTGCACAGACTTTGCAATCCTGCAGTCTTCAGACCTTCTGGGCAAATGTTCAGCACACTTAGAGGGGTATTTATCTCCTTTCATGGCTGATCAACACAGAGAACATAGCCACTGAAGCAAGTTCATTGGTCTGTGCCCACATGAAGTGGCTGAACAAGAAACGTGTAGCTCCCTTTCTGTCTGATGACTGAGTTCCTCAGTCTGCAGCCACATGATTTACTGCATGTGTGTTCTGCACTTCTGCTGTCCCTGTGTCATCCATCCTCCTCCTGACTGTCCATCAGCACCATCAATCCCCAGTTTGTATAATACATCTTTGTAAAACCCAGGAGTGAAAATGTGCTTGGCCACAGCACACAAAAATATTGGCCATGGATGCAGGAAGAGGACACAACAGAAATCTGCAGTGAGGGTAACCCCAAATTGAGTTGTCTGAGCTTCTGGCTACAGCTTTCAATTATGAAGTACACAGCAGCATCCTGGGGAGAATGGGTACTGCTGGCAGCAGCTTTGCTCTCTGCTACGGAAAATAAAATCTCTGGGAGAAAGAGCCTTGGAGACACTTCCCATTATATTGAGACATTGTTGTGAGGAAAACTCATTCTTGGATTGTGTTTTTTCATGTTGGTTACAAAGAAGCTGAGGTGTGAACAGCACTGTCTGGGACCTCTGAAAGCCAGTTTGGATTAACAACAACTGCCTCTCTCTACAAAGCTGTTAATGGAGGCTACTGGTGCCACTTCTGGTGAGCTGAAGTTCTCACTGAACTGATGTAGCATGTAAATATTTGAGTGGCTTTGCTTTTTCAGATGAGCTCCCACTGCCCCTTCTTCATTTTGGAGGCAGAGGCAGCACATCTGGCATTTGGAAAAACAACAACATCAACAGCCCCCCCACATTATTAATATTTAAAAACTGTCTCCTGCACACAAATAGAGAAAGTTTATTATCATTTCTAATTGCACAGGCCTGTGTAATGGGTTTATGTAACATGTCATCTTTTCTACCAAGCTCACCACTATATGCTTTGAGAGCCCTGGAAACATTAAATAATTTAGCCTCAAAATACCCCCTGGTGGTGTGGTTTGGTGTCATTTGTCTCCATTTTACAGATGGGGAACCAATACAAAAAACCTTCCAGTGGTCTCCCTAAGGTCACTCCAGGAGCTTTTGGCAAAGCTTCAAAATATTATATCTCTACTTTTTTTTTTTTTTTTTTTTTTTTTTTTTTTTTTTTTTTTTTTGTTCCTGAAAGAAAAATACTCTGGGACAAAGGAAAGCTCACAAGTACTGTAACTGGGTTTTGGAGATATTACAACCTGCAGTCAGATTTCACCTTGTTGCCTAGAGCTACAGAAGATCTACACAGAAGAAGTCTTAGGCTGGGCTAAATTGTGGCTTATATGGCAGAAATGCAAGCAGGATTTAGTGCTTTAAAAGTGAACACCAAAATGACGAGTTAATAGTTCACCCTAAAAAAGGAAAATAACATCATGAAGAGTGGTAAAATGGCTTTAAAATGTAGAGACTAGGGACAGCAGAACACTCCTGTTTCATCCTGATGTAGCAAATAGGTTTGACTAAACCACCTTTCTTAGTATTCTACCCTGTCCTTGGGGGGAAATCCTTGCAATAAATAAACAGAGAACCTGGGTAATGGAGGAGTTCTAATGAGATATTTTCATAAAAAAAGTTTTTAATACACTGAAATATTTCACTTTGACATTTCCTAAACAAACCTTAACCTTTTCATACTCTTTTAAGAATTGATCAACCCAGCAGAGAAAACAAGAAAATATATGTATATATTTTTAAATGGAATTAAATAACTCAAAGCAAAACATGACATTGACATTCAAAGGAAACACTGGACACATAAATTAAATTTCTCAGGCTACAGTGAAATAAACAACTTATTTCCTGATCCATGCCACATTTTCTGGTTTCATTCAAAACAGATCTTTTTCCACCTGCATTTTTGGCTCTACCAGGAAATTATCTTCCTTCCACTCAGTTGAGTTCTCATTTTAAACTTCTTTTTAACCCTTCAAATGTTGTCCAGCCATGTCCACACATTTTATCATAAATCTCTTTTCATCATCTCCCTCTTTAAGGCAGTTTAAGCTACAAGCTTATATGGAACTTGCTGTGCTAAGGTTATACTGACAGCTCAGATCTGGATCTGAAATCTGTGGATTGCTGCACCTCAAAGACAGTGGAGTGATATATTTCAGTCCTGAGGGATCTGTTGGCTACAGCTTACGAAGTGCAGCATTATGCCAGCCTATACCTGCATCTCAGTCCCACCCTTTTCTCTTAAAACATCCCAAGCAAATGCAACCACAATAATTCAAGGTCCTACAGCAGAAGTGGTAGGAGATGAAGCATACAGCTAATGAAAATCGAGTAGCATTAATAAGAATAGAATGCAGCCTAAATGTCAGAAAAAAATGTCAGAAAAAAATGTCAGAAAATAAAGAAGAGTATTCAACTTGGGAATAACTTCTACCATTTTGTGGAATGTGTATTCCTGGTAAGTAGCCTATAGGTCCATACCAAAACTCTTGGCATGCTCCCAGCCTTCATGGCTCCACATACAGAGACCCTTTGGAGCAGTTCTCAGTACTCAAACATCTGGTGGAAGAATGTGAACGCAGATGCCTCTGTTTTAGACCTGGAGAAATCTGCTTTAATTCCTTGCCTATGCTGAGCCCATTAGATCAGGGTGGCTCAGCTCTTGGATATGATGGGCTTTGTGGATGAAGAACAGATTGTGCAAGCTGAACCCAAGGAAGATGGAGATTATGCTGGCAGGAAGAAGAAAGCACTATGAATAGTTTATAGACGCTCTGTGTCAGCCTTTGCACACTGTGAACAGCCGCAAACCGTCTGTTCAGGCACTGCTCTAGGAAAAGTCCCAGAGCCCTCTGCCATGGACAGAGCACACCGAGGCAGAGATCTCTGCCATCCCCCTTTGGCTAGAAGACTTCTCGCCATCCTGGCACAACGTGTCCTGGCCTTGGGTAGCCAGGCTTTTGTCACCTTCTGTTTGGGTTACAGGACTGTGATGACCCTTTGGAGAGTTCAGCTGATACAGCTCCATGCAGCAATGTGAACAACTCTGAACTTGTCTTTCTTGTCCTCTGCTGCCTATACGGACTCCCAATAGAGCTTATATCAACATTCTTGGTCTTGTTCTTTATCCTCATAGACTGGGCCCAAGATGCCATAAACACTGCAGAAGTTGCACCCAGTTGCAGATGCTGTTCTTTGCCATGCTCAGTGTCTGTCATTACAGGAGTATTTCACTGGTCAAATGATGGAATTTTCTTGCTACTGAGGGATGATAATGTGAGAAATATTGGTGGTTCATCCACAGATGGTCCCCAACCTTATGAGTTTTCATTCCTGGTACCAGATTTGTTTCTTCAGCACTGCTAATCTTGGGTATAAATGTGGATTTGCTGTCTACATGTATTTAAAAAAAGAAGGAAAAAAAGCTAAGTGAAAATCAGATTTTGCTGAAGAATATTGAAGTCCTAAAATCAGATGGAATGCAGTGTTCTGCCCATGGGAATAAGTAATGCCTTGCTAGTGCCAGTGCATATTCTTCTGGAAAGTGCCAAAATCCTGCAATAAGGATGGAGGCAGAAAACCAGCATGGAGCAGATGCTCGGATATTGGGCTGATATTTGCCTAAGTGCTCAGATGCCCATCTGTGTTTCCACAGTATCTCTTCTTGACTGGAAGGTGCTTTAGCTGGCACGTGCTGTACATCAGAGAGCACAGTTATTGTGATTCAGTTCAACTGGTTAAACCATTGTCTTGTGATTTCCAAGGGAAGTCCACAGACAACTGCAGCTTCACAAACAGCCCTTTCTCATAACATGTAGGGTTTGCTCAGGCCCAAAGACACTTTTAGGATACTATACAGAGAATGCTTTTATCCCACTTTTTCAGTAAAATGTCCTATCTCTCTCCTAATATTGAAAGAAGTTCTAATTGTGAGGGGGATGTGGTGAACTTTGCTGAAGGAATGTGTCTTTCTGAGCAGTGAATTGTCTCTTTGTGTTAGTCTTCTGTTACTGGTCCTATATACTTTTTCTAGTCACAGACTGTTCTGAATTCTGTCAATCTAGTACCAGGTTTCCAGGAATATAAGGTTGTTTCAAACCCACAAATTCTCTGTGTTTTTGGAACTAGTTATGAAAATAATTTTAGATTAGACTAGATGCAACTTAGTCCAAGCTGCTGATGTTCCAGTCTTAGAGTGCGAAGAACTCATAGTAAACAACAAACCATCTTTCACTCCTTCCAGTGACAACTCATTCTCTCTTTCAGTCCTGTATTATGAAATGTCTTCCTGCAGAGCTAAAAGATATATATTCTGTAGGTGGGAAGAGGTGTTTACAGCAATGCTGGGCATTGAGAAACTCTAAGAGAGATGGATCTTTGCATGGCAGGAAAGGAATATATCCTGACACAATGACCTCAAATAAAAATGACAAGTGAGGTCCTCTTCCAGCACAAAGTGATGTCCCCAGAACAGGCATGACACAGTTAAGCAGATTCTAAAAGCTTGGATAATACTTCAGAAAAAAAAAATAGTCACTGATAGATACCTGATTTTTATCCTTACAAACTCTGTCTTTCAAGGTAGGTACTTTTCAAATACACTTTACAAGAATGCTGGCGTGATCAGTTCTTTGTTGCTAGTTTTTTCTTTATTTTGTCTTCTGAACACCTTAAAGACCAAATGTATTTCAATGCCTTTCAAAGTCTTTCACATCATGAAAGATGCACCTGTAGATTTGTGCAATCTGAAAATGGATGAAATATCACATGCTTCATTGGAACAACTGCAAATGGTTCAGAGCTAAAATGAAACCCAAATATTCTGAATAGAGCATTTTGACCAGTACTTGAAAATACTGGTTGTTGAAAATCACATACAAAAATAATTCCTATGATCTGTTCTGAAGAACAAAGACACTGTAGAAATGCCAAAACTTTCCCCAGATACCCTTAGGTCTTTGGAAGGAATGGACTGAACAAGGCAAAGACTGCAGGGAAAGGTAGCATCTTTTCATAGGCAAATAGAGAAAAAATGGTGTGAAAAAGAGACATAAGAGTCCTGTGTATTTTCAGATTGGAAGCTTTCAGAAAATTTCAAATTACAGTGTCTCTTCTAGATCTAAACCCAGTGTAATAAAAGACCTGTTTCAGTCTCTCTGATAAAACTTTGTCTTGCAGATATCCTTAGGCCATCACAGCTGCAACAACATTCTTACTGCACTCAAGGTATCAAATTATTTTGCCTTATTCAGCGGACTGTAAGGGACCATGACAAGTTATCTAGTCCATCTTCTGGACTTCAGGTCACAATCAAATACACCTAGGTCATTACTGAAACATATTCATCTAATGTGTTCTAAAAGACTTCCAATGACAGAGACTGCACAACCTCCTGAAGCAATCTTTGTGTTACCTGAACTTTTCTGACTGCAATTTAAACCCATTACTTCTTTGTCCTATCCATCAGGGCCATGGGAATCTCTTCCACCTTTTTTTCCCACAACTTTTTCTGTTCTTGAAGACTTTTGCTAACCTCTTAGTTTTGCCTTTTTGAAGTTAAACAAAACCAGTTCTCCCACAATTGTCTCACTGGTCTTTTTCTCTAGGCTGTTTCTGACTCTGAATTTTATGTATTCCTATTCTTTCTTTTGCTGACCTATAGACTGTGTATTTTGTTGATTTTCATGATATCCCAAACCATTATTTACTTACTGGTGTGGAATATGAAGCACGATGCCAAAACAGAGTGAGCTTAGAGAGTAATGTCACACTTTCAGGAGCAAGTGACCTTCCTACCTCAAATCATTATCCCCAGAACACAACAGCCTGTTGGCACCTAAACTTGAGATGAATATACATGCTTTTATCTTTGAAAAAATGTTTGATCCCAAGAGAAGGTAGTAAAAGCAAACTAAAGCATGCTTCCATGAAGGGGAACTGTTCTGAGGCATCTAGAAGAAAATAAATATTTTGTAGCAATAAGAATTTTCATTTTTACATGGACGTGTTGCAGGCCCTTAGCATTACACAGAATGTAGCAGATAATTATTAGCATCAGCCCAATTTATCAGATGGGAAAAGCACAGTACAAAGAAATAATGAGATGAAGCCCGAAGACACATAATGAGAAATAAACATGAAGATGAGCAGAAAAGAAGATTTCCTGATTCATGCTGGGCTTTTTTATTTTATTTTCTCCCACCTCTGCAGACTGGCACTGAATTTTTCTCTCAGCTTAAGGGAAGGTGACTAAGGCCAGGTTCAGGCTGGAATCCACTGATGGAGTGGGGTAGAGAAGTCAGCTGAGCAGAGGAAGTGAACTTTCTTCATGTACCATGACTGGAGTAATGCAATTTGCTCTGCTGGAGCTGTATCAGACCAATTTGATGTCATTCATCTTCCACCCTGTGCCCAGGTAATGTTTTTACCGCTTTGCCTTCAACAGAGAGGCAAAAGAATAAACTGAGATTAACTTTCAGGGAGTTTTATTGCAAAACAAGTGGGTAAAAAAATTATTTTAAGTGACCTAGATGATATCTTTTCACATCAGTGTTTAGCAATATCTGCTTCCATAGATGGTGTAGCTGTTAGTACTGCAAGGATCCCTTAGGACAAACTCTTGTTGTAACATATTTTCTCTGCACCAAAGCCTACATAAATGTTAAATGAAGCCACTTTAAACAAATATAGGTAACAGAGGGAGAATAATCCTGTTAACAGAATCAGCATTGCAGTCACCGAGTCATAATATTTTATTTATTTATTATGTCATAATACCTATAACAAAAGTAACTAGATGCTATAAAATAATACTTACAGACACAGAAGTTGAAATGACACACCATAACCAACCCTTCATAAAACCTACTCTCATTCACAGTATCCAGGGAAAGAAAGAAAAGAAATTAGAGCCCCTTTCCAATCCCAAGTAATATTTAGTCATGTGCCTGGCTGAGCACAGGAGCTGTAGCACACGATGTTTTCAAGAACACAACCTCACAAACAGCCTTGGATCACCATGCAGCACCCAGGGTGTGGACCTTCAAGCTGTAAAGGAGACAGAGGAAAGAAACATCCTTTTTCTAAGTGTGGCCTACTGTCACCTACTGGATTGATGCAAGCCAGACAATGGACAGGTCATAGAATGGGCAAAAGGAACAGGAATAAAGTTCTCAGCATGATGGACAGCAAACATAGCAAGGTTAAGGAATCTGAAGGACTGCATCTCATGCCATGTGAAAACACAGAAATATATCAAAAGTAGGGAGCAGGGGTATCTATGTTGCACGTGGAGAGTTAGGTATTTGTGAGAAGAAGTCTATCTGGTCAGAAATAGAGAAAGAAAAGCTGTCAATGCCGCTAACAGCTACCCATGAGGGAAAAAAATAGGACCTCCTTAGATAATAACAATCTATACTGGAAAAAAAAGGTGACTTTGAAGAGCTCTCAGCAGAAAAACAGCAAACACAACTACCCTCTGTTCTTCTCAGCAAATCACTTGATTTTGCCTTCTCTGGCACTTGTGGTCCACCTCTCCCAAACTCAGCCTCTGCAATTTCTTTAGCACTCAGAAACTGAACAAATAGCAAGGGAGAGAGCAGAGTGACCAATGAAAAGAAAATCAGCACTCTCTTAAGCACCTCTTTCCTCCATGCCACATCTTTTTTTATCTTTCCCTTCCAAAGAGGGACATGAAAACAGCATAACACAGAGGCACTCAGATGGCACTGCCAACACAGTGCTTAGGAAAACAGTCCCTCCCTGACTCTGATAATTTAGCTTTGTTTTAGTTTCAAGCTAATGAACATTTATGCTGTAGCCAATCTTCAATTTATACCCATCTAGTCCAAAGCATAATTATATGCCGAGCAGAAAATGCAGCTTTGACTCATAATAATAAGACTGGCACTGTGTCTGGCAGCCTTTCACTCCTCCTTTTCATGCCTGCAGTCGTATCAGTTGGGCAAAGCTTTTGCCATATTTCCTAACAAAAGGTCAGGCTGGCAGACAGAAGGGGAGGACTGGGGGCTATGCAATGTTGGATTAGGACACATTCTGAGATGCCCAACATTTCCCAAAAAGAGATGTAGGGAAGGCATTTTCTCACAAAGTAGTCTATGTTAAAGAAAATAAGAAGAAATGGTTTTGACTCTGTGCTTGCCAATCCAAATTGTTCTGTCTTCACTCTCAGAAGACTCTGGTTCACATGAGTCCACTCTAAGTTAGTCCTTCACCAGTGCAGACCTACTCCTGGGATGCATTTGATGGTGCACCCTCATGGTGACAAGTGTGCTCAGGACATTTTCAACTACTTCTTAATCAGTCTTGTCAATTCAAGACTCCCTGGCACACTTTCTTTTAGGAAAGGTGGTACTGCTTAATTTGAAAATCAAGAAATGTTAGTGGTGTTCTTGCCTTTGCCATTGACTTTCATGAGATATCAAAGCCATCACTTAATCTCCCTCTCTCTGCCTCATTTTGTTCATCAGTAAAATAAGGTGAACAATAACCAATTCTCCCATGCAGCAGACTCTGGACTAGTCAATGTCAGTTGCAAATGTGTTCTGAGATTGCACAGTGGAAATTATTAGAACATATTGAAGAAGATAGATGTCCTGTAGCCATCCTTTGGAATCCTCTCACAGGATTTCAGCTATACATCCATTTCTTTTCTGTCTGTGTCTACTACAGAGTCACTGCTGCAAAGCAATGCACTGAAAAAAGCTCCTGGTAAAAAATTCCATTGAGCATGACGATTCTCACTCTCTCTGGAAGGTGACTATGAACAGACTTAGTCCTGTTTTGGCGTCTTCTTTCTTTTGGCATAATACCAGACCCTATTGCATTTTCACCTGCTTCATGTGGTGGAGCACCAGCTTGTCCTTTGTGTCAATTCCTTTATTTCTTTATTTTTTCAACAATGGGAAAGAGTTCTACCTGGCCTCTTTGGGGGAAATATCATGCACAGTTGGTGGTGCCCAGAAGGGAGAAACAGATGCTGTTGAGATATTCATGGTGTCCAAAATAGAAAGCAATTTATATGGACAATTAAGAAGAGCCACACGGGACTTTGGTGGTTGGAAGCTACAAGTCTCTAAGCAGGCAATTTCTAGGACTTAAAAAAAAAATTATTCACCTGAGGCCATGCAAGAGAAGAAAAGTTATATTGAGAGAACAATCCCCAAGTTCATTCACTAGGGCTTTCAGCTCCTGATTTGCAGTGGAAATACAATATGTGCTGTCCTGTCATCAATGGGATTTAGAGGACAGAAAGAGAAATCATCACAGAACAGGTATGAAATTGTCAGAAAGAGTAGAGGCAAACCAAGCCAGGGTCTTTAAAAAATACTAGGGATTTCTGAAAGTCTCTCTGTCTTGACTCTCACCTGTCACAATGTCTACCCTCCTCTGATTTTCTGTGCCAAAGCTCCTCCAGAATATGTTCTCTCCTCATTCATGACATCACACATGAAAAATACCTGATGAAGGGATGGAAATATGGTGGAATGGGTTATATGTCTGACATTTGTTTTCTTATAACTGCTTTTGTTCATTTGGCATTGGGCAGATGGAGAATGTCAGGATTTTCTGTTGACCTGACATTTTTCCTGCTGCTTCATCAATTAAGAGAGTTTCAGTTTCAGGCAGAAAGGAGTTAAATCAATCTGCTTCAGAACAACCCAAAGAAATCACTCAATTCTTTAAAAAGTCTCTGGAGGGGTGGTTGCCATAGCCTGAGGGATGTGCAAGCTGAAGGCTCAGCAGCCACATTGACATTCGAAGGCATAAATGTTTAGGAGAAGGGACAGATATTGCTGTGGCTTTGTCCCTTCTCCAGCTGACTGCAGAGCTGAGTGCGTTGTCTGCACTTGCCTGTTCCCCAGACATTGCTTGGGGCTGTCTTGTTAGGTCCAGAGTCCCACTGAGAACACGCTGCCTCCCAGCAATACAAAAAACAGGAGGGCATTTCTCACTCCATAGCCGGAGCTGGAACCTGCTGAGCAGGAGCACTGAGAAATCATGCATTGACTCACTCCTTGCTTATTTGCACATGTGAACTTGGGCCAGCTCAAAAATCTCCTAATGAGCCATCACCCTGCAGGATGGTATGAGTTTCTTCCCCGGTTCTTTGGCTGCAGAATTGAACAGTTTTAGCTGAGTAGCTCCAAGGCTCCTGTTGCATGCAATGTGGGATCTCACACGGCATTTCTCCTCTGGTGGCTTGAATCCTGAGATAAAATCTTGGGAAACAGCTTTCATGAAGCAGCCAGTCTCTCACAAGGCTGAAACAGTTGTTTTCAAAAAAGGAAGGGATGGACTGGTGAGACTAGATATAGGACCCTCCTTACTTCAGGTATGCTGAAGTCTGTATTTTACCTGCTTGTTTCATTCAAAGATTGCTGAAGAAAGGGAGTATTTTCCATCAAGGAATGCAGGCTCTACTTTGTTGCAGCATCTTTTACTCATCTTCCCTTACCATCACTAACAGCTGGGTTTCCCATCAAAACCTAATTTTGTATTTTCATGTCCTTTTAACTGGATGCTATGCTGCTAAGCCTTGGCATTGTATGAGCTAAAGTGCTTTTTCTGTCTTATTTTAATTTCTCCCTTGTCCAAGTAGTACGTGCCTCAGTCACTCTTTCCTCAGTATTGTTTTTGATACAACATATACAGATCTATAGGTAAAGTAGACGTCTGTGAGGTACATCTTTAATTTCTTGCTATATGATGTATTTTGTCAATCTGAATAAGAACTTAGCTCCTAACAGATAATACTGTAACTGAGGAAATTCTGCACGATGTAGTTCACATAGCATTTGAGTCCTTGGTCTCAAATGTGAAGAATAGGGACCTGAAGTTGTCTCTCTCTCATAAAATGAGCAGGTGGTTAATACAAATTCTGCAGCAAAGCTCTTTCCTTTTCTGAGAAAACTTTCTAAACAGAAGTTTCATTGAAACCTGTTCATTACAAGAAAAATACCTGGTGTCTAATAACTCAAAACTTTCCATGGAATGTAATAGAAAGATTTCTGTGGAATAATTCAGAACTGCTTATACTGATAAGGTATTTAGCCAAGATAGCCAGAAGGTCCTTTGGATATGTCTTCACTGCTGCTTTTCAGAGGAAGCACTACAGAAGAAGGATTTATACCCTGGAATAAAAGGCTAGCATGGAAAAGCAGAGTCCACAGGCACGATCAGAAGCTTGGTATATCTAAGCCCACAGCTTCACCACCTTGGCAGGCATGTGAGAGGAATAAATATTATATCAGTCTGCTGCTAGTCAGCAGAACTTCTTGGCACAAGAACATCAAGCAGGAGATCCAGAGTCTTCTCTGTCTGACATCTGTCACTAGCCAGGACACATGCACAAAGATTGTTGCTTCCCCACTTCAGAACTGCCCAGACAGATATGAAGGTCAAAGGAATGATGTGGCAGTGCTGTGGCATGCTCTCACTCAGTGTGCATTAAAAGGCTTATTCCATAGGGATGAGGGAAAAAAAGGGAAATTAAATTTATGTCTTTTTTCTTTCTTCCAAGTGCCAGGAGCTGTTTTAGCTGCAACAGAGACACTCTAGAGAAAGGGGCTGACAGGCAGAAGGAGGGAAATAGGAACAGTAGAACAAGACAAGATTAACCAGCAGGGAGTGGGTGAAGAAATCAAAAGTGGAAGGTCAGCAAAGCAGGAAAAAGAAAGAGGAGCAAGTATAAAAGCACATGGAAATAACTGAAATAATTTAAAGGCAGTTGCAAAATAAGGAGGAGAGAAAACATTCACTGAGCAGACATTGAACAGAAGCCAACCATATGGGTTATCAATTCCAGCCTCCAAATACTACAGACAACAATGGAAGAGACTTTAATTGAAAAACATCCATAACTTCTGCTTCAATCCCCATTCCCATTCTAAGCAGAAAACACTGAAACCTCACAACACCTGATGCAAAAGAGAAAATGATGCAGCGATTATAACATGTCCAGCCAAGACAATGGGAAGGATGAAGGGCTTTGGGAAGGACTCAGACTCTTGCAGTTGCAGGCAGCTTGGCACATTCTGATATTTCTTGAGAATGCATCATGCTCAACATGGCTATAGAGGAAGACCAGTGGGGCAGTCATTCTAAACAATCCTTGCTCTTCAGTCCAGAAGAA
Source organism: Ammospiza caudacuta (assembly GCF_027887145.1). NCBI lineage: Eukaryota > Metazoa > Chordata > Aves > Passeriformes > Passerellidae > Ammospiza > Ammospiza caudacuta. Next base: position 28,854,579 of record NC_080594.1, read on the forward strand.
AATCTTTCCCAATGCCACATACAATCAATGCTTTTAATTCAAGACACATCAGTCAGGCAGCACCACTAGGAGAACCAGCATAACCCACCAACTATTCTGTCTTTAGCCTTGGACTATTCCTTGTTTGGGTAATTTAATGCTTCAAAGGAAGATCAATTTGCCCTCTCCCCAATCCTCATTCCTCCCATCATTACATACACATCTGAGAGAATGAAGAACTGGGAAATGAAGGGACTTCCTTCTTTAACCCAATAGTGGTCAGTGGGAGCTCTGAAGCATGAAATTAATTAATTAAAATATAAATGCAGTGTAATTCCTTCTATGAACTCAGCAAGCTCTACTTTTTAATTATTTAAGTTCCTTGCCCTTGTTATCCTGTATGGAAGACCAGAACTTCATTCCTTTGAAGTTTAGAAACCTTCTCCTGATTTCCCAGCTAATTTATACTCATCTGATCTTTCAGCACTGCTTTACTTCAGCTGAAACAATTCTCCATCCTGGTATTTACAAAGAGTGCATTTATGAAGAAAAACCACACTCTTTCTCATCTTTCTTTTGGAAGTCCAACCAAGCCTCCCACACACAGTTTCTAAAGGTCTGTCAAGGTCTGTCACTTCCCCTCACCATCCTCACCACTCTTTTCCATACATCACTTTCCCTTTTTTGACCAGAAGTGACCCAAACTGGTTGCAATATTTTAAGAGAGGCCTCCTCAGTCCCTCATATCAGTGTACTACTAAAATACTTCCCTTTCTGAAAATATCCTTGCCTGATACATCTCAGCATCACATTAATCCTTTTCAAGGCAATGTCATATTCCAGCAAAAAGGCAAAGAAAATGTGAAGCAGAAAAGGGAGATGCTGAAAAGAAAAAATGAAAGCATCCTGAGGAACAACGGACAATTCTGGAGGGAGAAAAAAAACGAAAAAACCAACTGCCCTGCAAACGTAAAGACATAATCAGCTTTGTAGAAAAGGTAATTCAAAGGAATAATGGAAAGGCAGAAAGCTGAGGCAAGGCTCATCTGTACAAAATCACACTGCTCTAGCTTTGCATGACCTCTCAGCTTCATGCCAAGCCCCTGACACTGCTTGCTAATGTCAGCGTTTTGGCAAAAGCAGGACTGACAGTGTCACACTGGCCAGGGGTCCTGAGTGCAAGGAAGGCAGGGTGGTTGGATTTGTCTTGTGACTCCTGGACAGGCCCTCAGCAGCAGAACTCATGGATTGTCCATCCAGGGTGCTTTTCACACAGTAATTTAAGCATTAGCACTCCCCTCATGCTTGGGCGTGCATGTGCGTGTGTTGGATATGTATGTGTTTGACATACAAAACCCACCGCGTCTTTTTTGAGCCCTAAAATTTTAAGGCTAACATTTTTTAATAAAAATATTTCCCTGTCCCATAGACATGCAAATATTGTCCTTTAACCTGCTAAAGAATATAATGGAAGATCTTGGAGTGCTTTAAGAATATTAATGAGGTGTTACAATAATCCCCAGGCAGTCTATGCTTATGTATTTTCTGTCTATTCCACAAAGAGATGAAGTAAGTCCTGCACTAAGTTGCCTCACTACTTTCTGTAGTGAAATGTGATTATGCTTTTTCTTTTAGTCATTATGTTGAAGAAGAATTTCAACATTGAAGCATTTTGCAGAACTTTAAAACAGAAGGTGGAGGAATAGATAAAGCTCTACATTTTGCTGCTATACAGTAAAGTTGATGAGTTTTGCCTTGTAAAAAGACAAATATATAAATAAAACCCAACAAATATTCTCATGAGTGGGTTGTAGAGCAGCACCTTTGTTTCTGCCAGTGCAGAAGGAAGCTTAACTTGCAGCAGACATGCGATATGTCAATTCATTTCCATTGTATTGGCAAGAAGGAACACACACAAGACAGATTTATCAAGCTATCTGATAGTCTATGAGCCAAGAATTCTTTCAGCTCTCTTCTCTCCTCTCCTCTCTGCTTTCCTCCATACACACACATGCACAAATAAAGGCAAATCTGCCACTCTTGCAAGCATAACACTGTGAAGTTCTGCAGCTTTATTGTGGGTGTTTATCATAAAGCATCCTTATCTGTTATCTGCTTATAGAGAAGGCTTTGGCATGTTATTTCAGAGTAATAGCTGAGAGCGAGTTAAATTGCATTAACCTTTAAAGCTGGCATTAATGGGTAACCGTGTCAGGAGACTATATTACTGTACAATTTCTTTTTCTTATTCTTATGCTGACTCTGTGTCTAGAGATGGGCTGTTGGTTTTTTTGTTGCTTTTTTTTTTCCTTTGCTGTGAGTGCCAGCCTTACATCACAGACTTTGAGCTCGGAGCACAGCATTTGTGCTCTAGGAAAGCATTCAGCTGGAAGAAATGTAGGACTGGCTTTTTCTCAGCGCTGACAGACAGCAGGAGGGAAGCAGGTTCTCGTGGCAGAGGCTGTACATCTTGTCCTTTGGCACAAGCAGCTGGTGATTGGGTACATGCTCCATACCCATGTCTTATTGCAATAAGGTGAGCTCAGGGCTAGGCTTCGTTCCGAGCCTAAGGCTGGCAGGGTAGGACTTGCTAGTGGACATACCAGCGGGAGATAAGCCCTCTCTTATGGCTTCAGAAGGTTGTCAGACAACCATCAGGATAGAGAGATCTTAGAAATGAAATTTTTGGATGCGGGGGCTAAAATGCATGAGCTGTACTGCATTCTCTGTTGCTCTTACATGGAAGACTTCTGCAAGGTATTCCAAGTGTGCAAGCCCAATTTAACAGCCGCATTCCATGAACAGGGACAGCTGGAGCTACTCCAGATCTATTATGGTGTAAATGGAACTGGAACGTGGCCTACCACTTATCAGATATTCTCTTCTATGTATTAATTATACATGTAAAAGTCCTGTATTTAGGAATAATCGCAATAATTTATCACTTTCAGAGAACTGTAATTGCAAACACAACATAACCATTCATCAGCTGTTTCAGATGGAAAGGAGTAGGCTGAGAGAAGGCAGCAGCCTCTTTGATCACATTTTGATTGGGAAGTCTCTTCATTACAGGTTTGGTTTGTGAACCCTCCTCCCCCTCATAACTCTTCAAGTCTTCTTCACAAGCTGTTTATTCAAACAATACCTGTGCTTGACTCACCTCCCATCACAATCCCTCGCTAGCTTTTGAAGGAGAGCTAGCAGGAGAGTGCTGTGAAAGGACACAATATCCCCAGCAGCCACATTTCTGGAAATACGAAATGGAGAAAAAAATGCAGTGATTTACAAATCTCTCACAAATTGGAAGCCATCAGGTTTGGCATTTGGCAAGCCTATCTTACCAAAAAGACCTGTCTTTGGGAAATCGGTAAAGGGCCAGAGTCAGTTTTAACACCTCTCAGAAAGAGTCCTGGTAAGAGTGACAGGCTTACACCCCAGACCTCTGGGTAAGTGACATGTCTGGGTGGTGCAGCAGAGGTGTGAGACTTGGCTGCCAAGGAGATGAGTACAACAGAAGAGCCTAAATAGAAGAGAATATGATTTATTTTGGAGAGCTGTTGCAATAAAGGTGCATGTGAAATACAGAGCCGCTAGTTTCTTGCCAAAAGCTAACATTAATTGTTTAAATTAACACTGCAATTAGCATGCAACTAAAAGAAGTACTTTCTTTTTTTCCTTTCCTTGTTTCTTGAAAGAAATCCATAAGTGATTGCTTCCCAAGCCTTCCCTGGGAGTGCATGTGCTGTGCTGCCCTTTAGGACTTAGCTGTGCAGCCTTTTCTTCCCAGCTAATCCCTGAGGTTGGGCACTGACAGCTGGGGAGGCTTCCAGTGCACCTCACTTTGTGCTTCCTCATGAGCATTTCTTTTTGGTCCTGGGGCTGTGCCCAGTGGCATCTTTTTCACCTTGTCCTCAGAGATGGCTGTCACAACCCCCATGTAGGTAATCAGGCTCCGTCCTCCAAGTTGTGGGGATTTACCATCACAGCGCAATTCTGCAAGATGGGCATCGGCAAGCTGGGAGCTTGCACACCATTTTGGACTCCTCTGGTCCTGTGAAGTTTTGGGCAGCTTCCTAGGTGGGGGAACACACATTGCTAGGTGTGGCCCAGTTTTGTCTGCGTGTATCACTATATGGCCCTAAAGGAGCTGATCAGAAGCCCTTCCTTTTCTATTTCAAACAGCAGAAGTTCATCCTATTAGTTACAGAAGGGCCAGCAACAAGCCCCAGGGTGTCAGACAAAATCATGTGCACGTGTGCTTATATACCAGTGAGGCCCTGATTTGAGGGGGAATGATCTTGGGCCTGCAGCTCTGCTGAGGGTTTTGAAACATTTTGTATTTGAAACTGTAATAAGGATGCATCTCTCTCCCTCCAGAAAATAAAGGAAAAAAATGACAATCATTGGTAGAAATGGTGTTGATTTTTCTTAATGATAGATGAAACAAATATTTCTATGAGAATGATAGATGCCACCAGAGTTCTTCTTGCTACAGCAGCCAGTGCCTCTTTATGTACCCGTTTCATGAAAGTGTCAGAGATATTTAAAAAGAAAAAAAAAAAAAAAGAAATATGCTAAAATTAAAATGGAGAAGAAAAAGTAATTTCACACATTTAATGGCATAATGAAGTCTTTTTAATGTAATTTTCTTTACTCTTCTGATTACATATTCACAAAGAGGATCTTCACTTCCATCTTTATTAGGCACTGTGTTTGTCATCATTATGGGTTAAGTATTTTCATAAACATTTGATGAATATTAACCATTTAAAATAAAAAATAACAGTTTATTCTCACTGCAATGACTACTGCACATGGAGATATTAATATTAGAGAAAATCATATGAAATTACACACAGCCCTGTCCCTGTGTGCAGGGAAGTGCAGAGACAGGGAGGGGAGAGACTCAACCTAGCAACAGGCAGAGGGGCTTGCCAAGCTGGATCCTATCTAGACTTTTGTCAGGAACTGACCCCATGGCCCCAAAAGTACTGAATTGCCCCATAACAGACTGAGTGGTCCTGGATCCTTTCTACAAGTATGAAAATAACAGGCTGTTTCCTTGTTTCTTTTCTAACCTGACTCCTTATCTTCTCTTCCCAGTGCTGGCAAGGGGCTAATCCAGCCCAGGCTTGAGTGTAACAACCTGGTTAATTTATCTGCTGTCTCTAACTGGTGCAAATGTCCTAACAAACACAATTTTAAATGTGGTCTGTTCTCTACAGCAGGGAAATGGCTTCCTAAAACAAACAGTTCCAGAGCCAAGTACTGCAGAAAGAGGAGGAATAAATAGCACAAAAGAAGGTCCAACAAAAAGAGGTTGCCTGGAGGTGGGTAAAACCATAATCTGGTTAATCTGGTTTTAAACACAGCAGAAAAATGCAGACATAACATTTTGTGTCAATACAATAACCACACTAGTTATAATGAAATTATAGCTATGTTTCATTTTGATCCTTTATTTTTATTAAGAAAGTTTATTTCTCAACAACTGAGTAATTTTTCAAAATGAAAACGACTACGTGTACTGTTTAAACATTGTCTAACCCCTTTCTTCCATCCTGGTTCTCTTTCATTTCTCCATTTTCTTTCCCCCAATCAATAAAATAAAAACATCAGTGATGACATCCTAATTTCATAGCATCACATGAAAGCTCATTTCTAACAGAAGGCTACTGTAGCACAAAATACCTGACCTGTTTCATGTGACCTGTTCTTTGCTTACTCAGAGGAAACAGGAGAAACAGCTGATACCCTGGGGCTCTCCCCACCTGTAAACCAATTTTCGATAGCAGGCCCTTTCTCACTCCTCCCCAAGAGTGCCAACTTGTTCTGAGAGTAAGGAGCCATTGAGCAGTTGTAGAGGGTTTTTTAAGAAAAAGAAATATGCAAAAGGTGAGAGGAAAGGTCCACCTGTGCATCTTAGAGTGCCTCTTCCCACCTCCCCAAAGTGCAGAGCAATATTGTCAGTGCTGACAAACATTATTAGAAGGGCTGATGGGGGAAGGAACAGAGAGTTACTCTTTTTTGCCTTCCCAACCATAAACTGGGTCACTTTAATTAAATCCTCTAGGTAGGGGATACAGAGCAGAAGTGTAAAGAGCCCGAAGGCCCAATTCAAAAGATTGCAACTCATCGCTGACTGGAGAGGGTTAACAGAAGAATTACTGGTGGATGTTTAATTAGGATTTGTGGGATGGGGATTGAGCATTAGACTGGGGTTTGTTTAGGGCTCATGTGTGCTCAAGCACTGAGGTAATTTCACATTGTGCATCGCTGCGTCCTTCGCAGAGCTCAGCCAGTGCAGGAGCTGGAGTAAAAGCTCCACCTGGAGACAGCCGGAGCTCGCCTGCTGCCCTGCATGCTTCCAGAGGATGCTGCTGGCGAGGATTTTCTGGGAGAGCAGGGGGCCAGGAGCCCTCATCCCCAGAATTAGCTGCTTGCTTCTCCCAGGCTGCAGCCTTAGCATTTCCCTTCCTTCCAGCACTTAGCGCCTCTAATTCCCTGGTCCCACGAGGAGCCGGGCCCGTGCTGTGTGAGAACAGGCCTGCAGCAGGGATGGATGGAAACCTCCTGCCACTCCCTGGCCACCATTCATGGGAGAGGGCTGCTGCCTTAGGGTTGCATTTGAATCTGGACCACATGCAGCCTCACTGCCAGTTACCCACTCCCAGGATTAGGCCCCAACCCCTTGCTCAGTGAGCCTTTTCTTCAGGCCGCAACCTGCCAGAGCCAAAGTGATGCTGTCTCCAAGCAGAGCACCTCATCCTCCCCTGCAGTCACAGGAGAGGCTTTTCTGAGAAACCTCTTTGGTTTGAGGCTCCTTTTCAAACCCCTCTGTCTAATTTGCATCACCTTACAGCTGACTGCTTTACCAAGAGTGCTGCTGAGGTCCCAGGTACAGGAGGACAAACAAGGAGGCAAGATGTAGCTCCAGGAACCACTCACCCTCCTTGTCTGTGATAGGTTTTGAAATCCTGATCTGAACAGAAGTTTGCAGCTTGGCATAATAACTCGGTGCCAGGACTGAGGTGTAAACTGGTGTTAAGCCTCAGGGGTTTGGGTCCTGTGAAACAAATGGATCCTCTTTTTTCCTGGCTAGTGATTTATGAAGGCACAGGGATGCTCCCAGTAACTGGAACTCAGCTGTCTACATTACCAAATCACTAGTAATGTGGCCCCTGGCATGGTTTTGGCCCAGGCCAGCCAGCAGCATCCCCAAAGACTCCTGGGCACAGCCTGTGATTTTACAGAGGCCAGGGATCCTTTCCATAGGCAGTTTGTACACAGCTGCCTTGGGCTGGAGCGAAGGAGAACTTTGTTGCATGGAAGCAGAATGCTACAGGCCAAGCAGCATCACTATCAGGGAATGTTTCTGGAAACATATCTAATCCCCTGGTACAAAAGTAGGGTTGTTTTTTCACCGAAAGTCTGTTTAGAACCACTCAAAAGAGAGAAGGAAAAACTCCCTCTGAGGCAGGTTCTCCTCAGCTGGGCTGAGCCTCATAAAGTCATGGGACCCTCTCTTGGACTTGTAGAATGCCTTTCAAACAGGTAGGGAATAGCCAGATCAAGTCCAACTTAGAAGCAGAGCAAAGAATCTTAGCCATGGGAGAAAAAGTCTTCTGTGCTGTTAGAAAGTGGGTGTTGTAGAACCTGGGTGACAAGAGCAGAGGTGACAAGGGAAGCGTTCAGGTCTGGCTTGCATGCCCATTCCTGAGACGTAAGGTTCACTATCATTAAATAATCTTAAACTAGACTGGTTTGTTGATAGTGGAAACCAAGCCCTTGCATGTTATTAGTTAGCAGATGGTGTACAAATGTGATGTCAGGAACCAATCCAGTATGACCCACGGCAAGAAGGGGAATGATTAAACAGGGAAATGAAACAGAGGTGAGAAATGCCACAAAAGAGTCAGCACAGAGGGACTCACATCCTCAGCAGCACTGGAGAAAAAGACCACAGGAACAAGCTTTGCCAAGAAAAAAAAATCAAGCGGTGTCTGTAAACAGAGCTGATCATGGGGGATAAAGATGAAATGGAAGCAGACTTTTTTAGTATCTCAATCAGGGAGAAAAAAGTGACAAGAACTGACTGAGACACTGAAAAGTGAGTGATATGCTATTGCCAAGAATAATGCTCAGAACAGTGTAACAGCTGATAGAGGTACTGAGCATTGTGAACCCAGACAGAGTAAGGCTTCAGAGACATCTCTCGGTTAAAGTGAAAAAACAACCAACAGGCTCACTGAAAGCCAGAGCAGCAGAAAAGGGAGCAGATGTTCGTGCTGAGAGCACCAGACTCCACAGGCATCTTCAGACACTGCTGGTGAAAAGGCAGGTGAGCCTCCACCCCGGAATACAAATGCAGGAGAGTCTGCCCTTACCCCAGCATACTCACAGTGAGCCCTCACCTTGGTTTATTCTTGTCTGGGACAAATTCTGTCCCTGAAGGACTACCCCAGAAGGACCAAAAAAAATCCCTTTCACTTCCTGACCCCTCACATCAGTGCAAGATATAGGGTCTTTTGCCCTCCTCTGCTTTCCTGCTGTTTCTCTGTACCAGTATCCTCATTTCCAACAATATTGTTCAGACTCAGCCCAACAGGTACTAGGTTCATTATCTGAAAAACAAAAGAAAAGAAAAAAAGGAGTGTATCAGACTCTTCCCAGAGAGATTAACAAGTAATTTTCTTTTCTAAGGAACTTGAAGCTCTTTTGTTATTCTCCACTTAAGGTTCAGCCTTTTGCTGACCCACACAACCTGCATGTACAGCTGGCTTCAGGTCCTTTTAACCCGGTCTGATAAGGGCATCCTCTGCTTCAGTCCCTTCAGGCAGCTGGATAGGAGGACAAACCACCTCTGTCAGATGTGCACCATGAAATGTGAAGACATCCAAGTTATGCCCAAGCAAGCTCAGGTTTCTGAATCAGTGTGCAGCCATGCAGAGAAGCACTTTTGGGAAACCAGCCCTGGCGAGCTAACCATGCTTGCAGCACAGTACCTAGGAGACCTGTCAGCTTCCAGAACTGCCTGGCTCAGCTTTGCTTTGGGTGTCTCTTCAGGATTCATTGGGGAGTCACACAAACACTCTTGCAGTACAAGGGTCCCAAGTGATTTACAGTCTCCAGCAATTCAGCATGAGGCTTAGCACAGACCTTGGGAGGAGGCTCCTCTGCTGATGGTGGGTGCATTTTTATTTATTCCTTTATGCATATACACATTGTTGTGCATAATTAATGCTTCCATAGTGTATTTTGACCTTGCCCATGACTTTTATTTTTCCCACTGCATCTCAGCATCTCTCTTACCTTAGCATGTGCCAGTTTATTTCTTCTTTTTCTCCTTACAGTCAACCATCCTCTCTCCACATCTCCCTCCCCTTTCAGATTAGACCACTTTCTCACCTCTGTATAATCCTCCCCTCTCTCTCTTTTCTCCTTCACTCCATCTCCCTTCCTTCCCTCCTTTCCTCTCTCCCTCCCTCCCTTGTTCCCCAGCATCGGCAGCCCACCCCACCTCCCTCTCCCTCTCCTGTCAGCAAAGCAGTTTATCGGCAGTTGCAGTCTCATCTATCAGTCCAATTCATCTTTCCCTGCAGCCTTTGGGGGCAGAGCAAGAGGAAAAACCACAAGCTGCCTTCCTAAAGAAACCAGTGGCAGCCACAGGCATTAATATGAGAAGCCTGGGAAGGTGTCGTTTTTCACTCAAGCTGACATTTAAGCTGTTTCATAAATATGAAATCAAACCAAGGGCCCAGATGGGCCTCCACCCCCTCCTCCTTTGACTAAGAGCGGTTGTGATACTCCCTTCACCAGCTTAAAAAAAGGGGATGACAGGAGCAAATCCCTGGGGAATGAAGGATAGAAGGAGCGACTGTTCTCAGCGGTGGCACCTGTGCTGTTTACACTAGTTTTAGCAAAGAGCCACCAACCAGGACAGGAGAGCCATCAGTCACTACTGGTGGTGGCAGGTGGGATTTCCCTCTGAGTGCACAAGGCAATGGGGTGGATATTTCTTCTGCTATTCCCACAAGGGATAGTTGTTCTCTTTCCATCAACAGCTCTCTGATCATCATGGCTGTTTCACACACATGCAGAGCCTGATTTGATGAGAAAGTCTCTGTTTCTGGCCCTGCTAGAAATCTGGCCTGCTTACCCCATCCCAGTCCCTATGCAGCCTGTTGTGCCATCATAGATGTGCAACACCTGGACCACAGCACATTCCAGGGAACCAGTACAAATTTTAGGATAATTTACTGGACCAGCTGGAAGGGCTGCAAATTCACCCTTCTTTCCACTCCCATTAGCAAGGAATTCCTTTCACAACTGGGATGAGGAAGAGGTGTTATAGGTATCTGTTAATGATCACAGATAGCAGGAGCAAGGGAAAGAATGTAAATTTTGCTGCCTCTTTCTCTTGGTATGATAAGGAGGGTCTCTGAGTTTGTCTGTGGTCTCTGTTTTGTTATTCCCATCCTGCTAGCACTGCTCCCCTCTCTCCCTGCAAATCTTTACTGTGCTTGGGGTAAGGGGAGAGAGCCACAGCCCCAGGAGAGCAGCCATGGATTTACACCTTTAGATATGCTGGTAGATATCACTGGCAGTGATACAGCTCCTCGGGACCCAGGCATTAATTACACATACCCTGAAATTGCTCACCAATCTATCTAGGGTGTGATAGGAGAAAGTGACCTTCTGGGCTCTGAGCTCTTGGTTTCACCATGTCATGTGGGCTCATCCCTCAACACAGCGTGCTCAGAGCACCTCACACTGCCCCTACTGCAACCCCTGAACTACATGGCCAGTCTACTCTCTTCTGATGAACCAAGACCATCTGATTCTCAGGACAGGTTTAGCTGACCACTTTTGTGAGAATCACAAGCTTCAATTAAAGTAGCTTTTCTCCTTCCCTTGTGTATGACCCAATTAAGAATTTACAGAAAGTAACTGTGTCATCTCCCTCCCCGTCTCCATTTGTCTAGACTGAACAGGGCAGGCTCCTTTCCACTGGAATGGTGGGATTGCTCTTCCCTGACCATACAGGTTTTCCATATTGCCATTTGCTGCAGTTTTAATTCTCTCTTGAAAACAATTGGCAAGAACAACTGTGACTGTTCCAGATGATACCTACACCTCCTTATACAACCACCAGGTACTCCACGGTGTCTGGCATGTGCTCTTCCCATGGAACACATTCTCACATTCAACTTGTGAGCTCATAGTTGAGCTGTGATTGACAGCTACAAGCCAGCCTGTCTCCTGTTTTCTTGTTTTAAACTGATATGTTTTCAGAGTGCAGGTGAAACACTTGCTCACAGAGCCCAAACCTGTGGCCTTGCATATTATGCTGCTGCATTTCCTCACATTCCTGTTAACACCATCTCCACAAAACCTTGTGTGATATTTGGTGGTCCTAAGCATTGTGAATGCTGCCTGCCAATCCACTCCTAATTTTAGGACAAAAACTATCATTAAAACCAATTTTCCCAAGACCAAGGCTTAAGAACTTGCCTAGCAACCTCTTTCCAGCAGAGCTGCCTCCTTCCCCTCTTACACCAATTCCTTACTCACCTCACAACCCTTGTACTAATCCTCATCTTCTCTCATTTAACTAATAATTTCCCAGGTGGCACCAAACCAAATTTTAATGAAGTACAGATAGAGAAGATCTACTACTTTTCCCTTGTCTAGAACATCAGTTACCTTATCAAAGCCAGATATTGAGTTAGTCTGGCACAATCTCTTTTTGATAATGGCATATTGCACTATATCCCATTTTCTATTCCATGTCTTCAATTATTCTTTCTGACATAATTTGCTCTGAATCCATCTATGCCCTTGAGGCCAAAATAACAAGTCCCTGGCTGCCTAGATTGCTATCCCTCACTTTCTTAAATATGGGCACCACATTTGCTATTATCCAGGCAGAGGAACCCCCAGTGATTGGACAGATTTATTAAAAATTCCATCTACCAGGACTGCAATTTCATGGGCCTATTTTTTTAGTGTCTGGGGAGGGTGGTTTCCTGACCTCCCTTGTTTGAGCACAGTAAACTCTCTGAATTGCTTCCATCTTGCATGTAATCATGGCCCTTTCAATACACTTATTCCCATTAGTCCATCTAACTTTGTCCCCACACTCTATATCCCTGCTCTTAGAGACAAAGTAGCCCTCTAGTTTAGAACTGTGTAGGTTTTTCCCACTACATGCAGAGGTTCCAATTCTTTATTTTTTTCATCTGTAGTCTTAAGGATCCTCCTGTTGTTTCATTTCCTTTGCAGGAACTGACTCAGTTTGACTACTAGCAATTCTCACTTCATCCCTGCACTTTGTGACCTCCCAAGACATACCTTTCTTTGCTACTTAATCCCCTGTCCGAGGCTGCCTTGATGTTCAGGTGGCCTGGGTGGTTATCAAGGGCAGCAGACTGCTGGGGGGTAGTAAAAGGTCCACAGACCTGTGGCTGCCTTGGCTTATGCCAAGCTCTGCAGAGCCGGCCTTGCTGTGATTGCCAACACAAACAGGGGCAGGGCAGCTGCCACTGCTGCAGGAAAATGTCCTTAAACACTGGGAAATGCTGCTCCTATCCTCTGCTCCTCTGGATGTCAGTCAGAGAAGAGACTCAGACCTTCCTCTTGGATCTCACTCCTAGTTCTGATTCTTTGCTTCCCCTTCCAGAGGCAGGAATCCCCTTTCACACTTGCCAAGCAGTGGCCTGAGGGGCACAGATGGGTGTCTGCTTCGTGTTTAAAAGTAGATACAGGGCACTTTGGTAGCTCCTTTGGAGGTGGAGGGAAACAGACCCAGATTTGCATTTTGAGATGACAGCTATTGAGTGATTGACATGTTTCAGGGAGAGAGGAAGGCTCCTTTCTCTAACTACAGTTGCCTTAAAATACTCACAACTCCTTTGCAGCCTCACAGCTCCTCTTGTCTTCACTCACCTCACATCTGCTCTGCAGTGCCACCACAAATGATTTCTTTGATCTTCGTATCAAGGGATGGCAGCATTCAGAAATTTGTTAATACTGTAGACTACGTGCTGCTTCTGCCCTCCTCTGTTCCTTCTAGGTTCTCTGCTTGTGGCTGAGACATTTTTAAAGTTAAGGTTTAAAAATAGTTGCTCATTCATCTCCTCCAGGTTTACTCTCTTTTCCTAGGATGCAAATTACAAATCATTTTGCAGTACCTGCTTGAATGTTTTATTTAAATGCATTATGCTGCTCCTCCTCCTTTAAAGTCTCCAATTTCCCAAGTCCAGCTGACTTACTGTTTTCTTTCCTTGCAAAAAAAATAAAATAAAATTGCACTTCGGAAATAAAAGGGAACTCGCATTCATGATTCATTCTTATTTATCTGACCCCTCTTTCTGAACTAAAACATATAGCTGTAGGACTTGAAGGGACCTTAAGAGGTCATATACTCCATCTCTGCCCCTAGCAGTGATCAGCTGTCCAGACCCCCATCACTCCTGACAGGCATGTGTTTAACCTGCTCATTTAAACAGCCATGGCAGACTCCATAACCTCCCCAAGAAATCTGTTCCTTGTATTACTTCCCCCTCACCTCAAAAAAGTGTTCCCCAATGTCTCATCTGAATCTCTTTTCCTGCAATTTTAGGCCATTATTACTTGTCCTCTCTGCCATGGATGCAAAGAAAAGGTTATTGTCTTCATGGCACCTTCCTCCTTCCTCACAAACCCTTTGAGACCTCTCTTCTAAGCAGCTCCTAGCTCATTCAATTTTCCCTCGCTATTTGTGGTTTCTAAATCTCTGAGAATTCTTTGTTTTGTTTTCTGGACTGAAGCCCAGGAAACCTGCATCTTTCTTAAAATGTAACATCCAAAACTTGATGCAGTTGAGTTTGAAGGATTACTTCACGTACCTTACACATGATGCTCCTGTTTATATATCCCAGCATGTGTTTGCTTTCTTTGCAACAGGTGATTTACTATTATTGACTCACAGGCAGTTTGTGATCCACTGTAACCCTCTATATCCTTGTCAGCAGAACTACACCCAGCTGTTCCCATGTTGTGCTGGCATTATTGATTGCTTCTGACTAGCTCGTACTCGGTTTCATTGATTTGCATCTCTTCTTTTTTTTCTTTTTTTTTCAGATTATTTCTCCAATTCATCCAGGTAATTTTGAATTTTAATCCTGTTCCCTCTACAATGTATATGATTTTCAACAGGGTATTTATTCTATCATTTATTAAAGGCATGCCTTATTCCATAACCTAAGTCATTAGAGACCATGGTGCCCGCCTGGATGCATCCTTCTAGTCAGCCAGTGAAGTCACTGATAACTGTTTCACAAGTGCAGTTTTTCAAACAGTTTGGAATCCATATCATAGTAATTTCATCCAGGCTGCATTGCTCTAGCCTGCTAATGGAAGTCTCACATAAGACAGTGTCAAAACCTAACAAGTCAAGGTGCTTTGTCGTTATCTACAAGGCTTGTTACCTGTCAGAGTAGGAAATCAGGTTGGCTTTATACAATTTGTTCCTGACAAAATCAAATTGCCTGTTATTTACCATGTTGCTATCCAACTCATGATCAATCTATTGTTAGGTCCCACATAAAGCTCTCCTGGAAAATTCTCCCTGCTAACTGAAATCAAGGCTACAATAGCAGCACATCTGATGAGGCTCAGTGATTATTTGGTGATGAAGTCTTTTAGCTATCACATTCAAGAATAACCGGGCCCTACTTTTATTAATAGCCCTTATTTTACAATCTACATTTTGGAAAATACAGCCTTCTAAACTGACTCAATTCCCAGTTATATTCCTCTTTCTTACGTGTGGAAGTGCTTCACGATCCCATGAGCTAAAGCACACATCCAGGAGTAACATTTTTTCAGTTCCTTCCAAAGGTGATTTCAACCCAAGCCTTTAGTTTGCTACAACTCATCTGCCTATCACACCCTTAATGGGCATAATCCTACCTAACTTTCTCCTTGTTTCTGTCTTTCCTGAAAACTATATATACTTCAATACCTATGTCCCAGTCATGACTGTGACTCTAGCATGTTTTTCAAATAACCAGTTTATAAGACAGGTGTTTTGCTGTTTCTCATGTTCCTTGGATTAATGTTGATGCACCTTGGCTGTTTCAGTCTAATCTTGCCCATTTTCCCAGTTAAACAGTATACAGGTGCTCCCCAAACACTACCACTAGTTTCACTAGTGTTCCAGACACAGTCATGTTCTCATTTTCATTGGCTTTTTTTTTCTTTCCTCACTACACATCCATCTATTGTTATATACTCTTACCCATGTTGCTCTTTCTGTGTTTTAAACAACTACAACCAAAAAAAAAAAAAAAAACCCAACCCAAAAAACACAAACAAAAAAAAACCCACAAGGACAAGCATTGTACAAGACTTTCCTGAACTTTCACTCTCTTTCCTAGACTAAATTATCATTATTATTTGTGCTGTCTTCATGCCAGATATCACTCTCAGGCATGTAGGAATCATCTCTCCAATGGCTCTCCTTTTGGGAATGTCTCTCAGTGGTTAGGCTTTATGAAAACCTTTCCAATTATATCAGCCCTGTGATTCCTAGCACCTCTGTGCATGCAAGAAATCTCACTGTAGGTCACCTGAGCTTCTCTCACTGATCTGAACACAGTCCTTAGCATGTCACAGGCATTTTTAACCTTCTGTAGCAGAATTCTGGCAGTAACACTTGTTCCACCATGAAGGAAGGCCATCAGATTTTTTCACAGAATGGTCTTTGGTTTCACACATCTTCATTGTGGAATTCACCACTGGATGTAAAAGGAAACAATAGTCTTGCTAGGACAAAACAAGTCCAATGAGTCCTGGGCTATGGCTGTGGAAGCACACACAACACCACACAAAGGCCAAATTTTCCAATGTAAGCAGCAATCTGTGCCAAAGCCCAGGAGGATGCCTTGCTGAAGCAGGAAGGCACAGAGGTTGCAGGGAAGTACTCAGGGCAATGACTCAGCCCCTTGTGATCCTCCCTGCCATGCACAAACTGCAGCTCAGATGAAGGGGAAGGAGAGAGAGGCACTGTAGGAAGTACAGAGCTGGGTAGGACAAGGTGAGGGCCTGCAGTGTCTCGGATGCATGAGAGGCTCTATGCTATGGATGCTTTGCTATTCTGTCCCTGTAGCCTGCTCTGAGAGGTGCATGGACTGAGAAATTTATGCTGCTTCAGACAGCACTTGGAAAACAAACCCAGCCTTTGGGACTCATGGCAGTGTACTGTCTCATTTGCTGATTCATCTGCTGGGGGTCTTCCTGTTTGTTCTTGTTTTCCTCTGTGAATGATCCTTATCATTCATCTGTATCCCCAACCACGTCCATATTTTTATTCTCTCTTTCCTTCCATTCAGCTGGGATCATAGACGTGGAACACTGCCATGAAATCACATCTAGCCCTTGCGGAGAAATTTTCACTGAACAGAAGAAAAACAGAGTGGCAGCAAGGAAACTGTTCTGGAGAGGACTGTGATAATGTGGAGAGCAAGATATGGAGTCATCTGAAGAGTTTCTCCAAAAGCCTGGAGAAATTCTCCAAAATTTCAAGTGCAGTTATATTCCTCAGAGAAAATTAAAAGAGAACTTTTCTCCTCAAAACTTTTAGTCTTACAGATTAGAAGAAAATATTGTTACAAGTCAGGTAAAAATGGCACAAGATCTCTTGAAATGTAGTTTAACCTATTGCACTTGGAACATTATATCCATAAAAATAAAATTAAAAAAAATAAAAGAAGGAGAAGAAAAAAAAGAGAGTAGAAGAAATAACAGAGCAAAATAGGGCCCCAGAGACATGCTGTTAAAAAATTATATTTAGAATCTCTGAGTCTCCAAGGTACAGCAGACCTGGAAGTCAATTATACTACCTCACAGGGAGATTGCCAAGTACCATACCCAAAAGGAAATTACAGAGAATTGACTTCCTACATCCTTGTATCTCCCATGATCTTTTCCATTTCACAAGGCAATTGTGAATCTCTGTCACCTGGATTTGGCAGTTTTTGTATAGAAGGTGGCAGTATAAAAAATATTATCTGTGTACATGTATAATCCAATGATTTAATAGACATGAGCAAAATTTGGGATCTCTATGCCAAAGGAAGATCTGCAATTCCATATTTGTCTTTGCTAAGGAAAAACAAAACAAAATAAACTTAGAAAGTCTCAGTGAAAAATTGATCATTTTAGGTCAATCAGAATATTTTATATATATCTTAACTTTAATGTTACATTATAGTGTAGTTCCAAAGAGAAAATAGGAATCCAAGCAAGACGTTATAAAAAAGCCTAAATGAAACATTTCAACCTCCTGGAAGTGTTGATAAGTTTTCAGAGTGAAATTTCATCAAATGGGGCACATTTCTACAGACCCTGCAGTTTTCATAAAATCAGCCCTTACAAATACAAAATCCTTATACTAAAAAAAAAAAAAAAAGTCAAATACATCTCTTGTTGAGTTTCTGACCTTCATTGCTGGAAGTAGAATCATTGTCACTTGTGTTACTAAACAGTTCAAGGAGCGAGTGGTAACAATTTCAGCAGTTCTCTGGTCAGACTCTCAAGAGAGCACACTCAAATCTATGCGGCTTCACACTGGTGACCTGCAGACTGCTGCAGGTCCACAAGCCTGTGTAAATCACCCATGAAGTACAGTGCCTTTTGCTAGGTTTGAACTTGCTATATGGGGTGAAATTTCTTCTGGAAATGTTTGGTTGTTTCTGATTTTTAAAAGCATGGCTGTTCTCAACATTTGTCTTCCTTGCAGGGCACCAGAAAGTGAAGAGTCACTGCACAGAGGCTTGGCCTGCCACAGCAGCTGAGGAAAATGTACTGGCCAGTGACTCAACAACCCCAGGGAAAATCTCCTCTGAGGAAGAGGAAAGCCTTCTGAAGAAGGGAGATAATAACTTCATCTTCCTTTGAAAGATGCTGTCTTCTGTCTCCAGGACAAGCACGGATCTGAGGCAAATCCTCTCCTTGGCGTTCCCAGGTAATCTTCACTGCACAACTGACGTTACTCTTCCCTTCTATTTCTGAAATTACTCCCCTCTGTTGTGCAATTACTCTCACCTACATTTCTGGAAAGTGATAAACACGTTAATAAATGCAGCTCTCTGCCTATCAAACCTGAAAATCAGTAAAGCTGCAGGTTCAGAAGACCAAACTACAAATCCTTGCTGCTGTAATGCAGCAGATGAAGGACTCTGAAATACAGCAGTTACATTAGATAGTTATCACCTGGGTGAAACATTTGGGATGTTTGTGCATCAGATCTATCCTCCCTGCTCAACAGATCATGTACAACCTAGTAAATGTTCCCATGGGATATAATCCTTTGCTTTTGTCACAGAGAGTGGTCTTGCTTCATACTGTAGCAGCAAAGTCACACCCTGTATCTTCACAGCGAGGTGTTCCACTTCAGGTCAGAGGGGGTCTGGTACCAGTGATGAGTGAGTAGGACAAAAAATTGGTCACTATCTAGGAGCTAATGAATGGACCAACAGAGAAATCACTACAGCTTGCACTTCACTGACCATTTTGGACTAGCAGAAGGATTAATTACAGTATGGACATTAGGATTTGCCCAAGTAAATACAGGGACATGAGATGTAGAAATTTGCATCTGGGGAAGCCATTCTAAGCTTCCCTTGCAAGTCAGTAAAGCTCTAATCAATATAACTAATGCTGTTTAGGGTGCAGTTCATCTCATCCTAAAACAAACACCTATGTTTTATCTGCTGAGGCACTCTCCTCTGTATCCATTAACAATAATGGCATGCAGATGCCTAGCAGGGGTAAATCTAGGACATAGATACCCATCCCTAAGTGAGACAAGTCCTCCCCTGCATCCCTTTCCAAGCTATAAATGGGGCTCTGGTAGGCAGCGGGGAACAGGCTTGCATTATCTGTGCACAATTTGTTGGGGAATTTGCTTCTATATCCTCTTGTAGCTAATGGTCTGTTCC
Source organism: Ammospiza caudacuta (assembly GCF_027887145.1). Classification (NCBI taxonomy): domain Eukaryota; kingdom Metazoa; phylum Chordata; class Aves; order Passeriformes; family Passerellidae; genus Ammospiza; species Ammospiza caudacuta. The sequence goes on from NC_080594.1 coordinate 28,873,544, forward strand.
ATTAATTCTTAAGGTTAAGGTGACCTTGCAAAGCTAAATAAGTGCATTTCTCAAATAGCACACAGCAAATATATGTATGCACACATTTAGATAGTCGTGAAGGAAATTAACCCTACCTCTCTAACTCATTTCCCACTTTCCTTTCAGTGGCAAGATAATCCACTTAAATAGAGTTCTCAACCTTTTTACAGGCATAAAATAACATGAAAAAGATGGAAAAACCCAATTGGTTGGTTCCTTTCCTGTTCATGGAATTAAAAGTATAATTATTTCCTTATTAAAACAAAAATTAAATACTTTCTGAGCTTTCACCCTTTTTTTAATTCATTATATCACCTCTTAAAATAAAAAAAAAAGAAACATGAAACTTAATAAAAATAAACCAAAATTGATGCAAGCAGAATAATTGGCAAGGCATGAAAATACTGCTTGTATCCTGGAGACAGATGACATTGTCGGTCGTTTCTTAATTTTCACTCTATTAAGGTAATTTCCTGTGACTGTGGCTTATTTTCCTGCAGCCATTCTCACACACTGTCATCTTTGCATGCTGGGTGGGGGTCTGTAGTTTTGGGTTTTCTTTTCTTGATCAGGAAAGAAAAATACACGTGTCCATTTTCCAAGAACTCTGGAGACAGACGTGCTTGTCTCTGAGTCCAGGTGCCTGTAAGGCAGCAGGGAAAGTAAATTTCCAAATGCAGCATCCACATCACTGCAATATCTGCTCAACAGCACCTTCACTGGATGTCTCCCACAGGAGGACAACGTTCAAGGCAATACTGGACACCAAAAACATTCTACCCAGAATAATGTGTCCACCATCAATGTCCCCTAACTAGGACCCGGGTCTGGTTCTGAATGTACAGCAGACTGACAGCAATTTGAAACCGGTCCTAATCTGGATGTGTGTGGTCATTCAGCGGCCACCATGACTGCCAGCCACATGTTGGAGTCCTCTGTCTCTTCCCTTGCTGGTGGCACTTCTCCCATGCTCCTCCTTATGAGCAGGAGATGATGGTATAATCCATCAAGGCTCTCAGATGTACTTGCCTTAAGAAATAAACACCCTAAGGAGGTTTATAACTAAATCTAAATTTTGCAAAGAGCTGTCCCAGCTTGAAATGAACAGCACATCTTCAAACATGTCAGGAGTGACAAAGGCCAAATTAAACTGATTTTAGAACCACAATGAAATTCTCATATTAAAAAAGATTAAAACTTTGTCTAAGACTCCACTATAATTTTAGTAAGCTCTGGAAGTCTGGGAGTCTTTCACCTTTTTCATTCTTCTCCTTGCTTCCAGCCAGAACCAAATTCACTATTTCCAATAGTGTGGAAAAGTTTTATCTGGAAACAAGAATTATCAGATGCTCTCAAACTAAAATTCCTGCCTGTGATGAGAACCTGACATAGCTGAGCAGGCAAAGTGCTTCTTCTGTCTCCCTCCACCTGTGATACTTACTATTCCTCTGTTTGCATGCATTTGCATGTGTGCATAACTTTCCAATGACTTTGAAAATCCATAATAATTTTGCTATCATTATGTAGATATCTTGTGTATATTTCACAAAAGTATGTTGGAGGCTGTACACAAAGGTCCCTGGAAATGGCATATTTTTTACAATACTTGTCTTGTGTTCACCTGTGCACAGAATTGAATCACAACCTGGTATTAAGGTACAAACCTTGGGCCATCAAGTAAAACATACTCTTTCTTTCCTCTGTTCTTTGGTAATCTCTCTGTGTTTGAGTCTTGTATCAGTGACATCAACAGCTCATGTTCTTGTCTGAACCACTGGCAGGCATAAAATAGCCAGGCTGGCACTGCCAAATTTGATTTCTGTTTCAGAAGCATTTGGCCATAAGAGACAGTTGTTTTACTATTTGCTGCATGTCATAAGGAGCAGGCGTGGTCTGGATGATGGCCCCAGATGAACTGGGTTCCACAAGGAGTTCTTGCCATGGAGATGAGATCCAGCCTTGCTGAAGGTATTTAATCTCTGCTTCCTTTCTTCACAACATGGCCGTCCCAAGTGAAAGTTCACCTGTTTCTGCATTTTCAGTTTTGTCAGAAACTGAAATGCTACATGAAGAGCACATGTCTGCTTGCAGCACTGCTCAGTTCTCTCTGTTCTTGATCTTTAGAGGAGACAAATCACTTCCACACTCAGGATTTTACACAAATGAGAGATTAATGCCATAGCTGTGTCTACAACATACAGAAACACAGTTCTACACAGAGTAGCTTCAAAGGAATTGGTATAGGTTAGAGAAGAAAGTTTAACCTTGACAGTGAGTGGAATAAATAAACCAGTGAGGAGGCAGGTTCTTTCCATTCCCGGAGTCTTAGAGGCAGCACAGAGCAGACCTCATTGTCTTCAACATCCTCAGATCCAGGGGAAACAGAGAACAAGTAGAGACCTCTTCATTCTTGTGACCAGTGGCAGGTGGTCACTGGCGACCAGTGACACTTCTTGTGAAGTGGCATAAAGCTGAGTCAGGACAAGTTTGGATTGGATACCAGGAGGAAGTTTTTCACCTAGACTGTGACTGAGCACTGGAACAAGCTCCCCAGAGAAGTGGTCTCAGCACCAAGCCTGACAGAGTTCAAGAAGCATCCTCAAGTACATGGTGTGACTCTTGGTATATCCTGTGTAGGGCCAGGAGCTGGACTCAATCACCCGTATGGGCCCCTTCCAACTCAGCACATTCTATGATTTTATGATAGTGTGAGGTCTTTTACTGCAGGTGTATCACTTACCTTCAGCCATTCCTCCAGGGTCCCCCTCTCTGTGAGGTCCCCATGTTTTTTGCTCCTTTTTGGCAGTGAGGACTAAAGTCATTGGAGGGAACAAGCAAGGCTTTAGTAGGAGAACTTGTGTTACCATCTTAATGAAGTGCAGAAGAAAGAGCAAAGGCAGAAAGATGAGGTGAAAGGAGAAGACAAGGTAGAAGGGAAGGAAACTGGCAAGCAGAATGAAGGCTAGAAATACCTCAAAAGGGGTTGGGGCAGTCTACCATACAGCACCAAGTTTTGCAAATGTCCTAGAGCAAGAAGAAGCAGATAGGCACAGAAGACTGAAAGGTTGAGCCTAAAGCACTGACAAAGCTGCTGCACTCACTGCAAAGCCTGTGACAAATGGCCAGGATGGGTGGCTCCAGAGAATGTATACTTCAGCCTCATTCCTTCTACTGTGTTTCTGCTCCTCCAGCACCAACAGCCTCCAAACTCTCCAGAAGAATATACTGGATAGAAAATCAACCATATCAAAGATCAAACCACACCAACTGCAGACAGCTCCAAGCTGAGAGTTTGGAGACTGAGAGCATTAGCCAAGTGGTAAATTCCAAAGGAAACTCAGCAAAGAAGTCAAGAGACGCTCAGATGGTTCTCAGACTGAGACCCTGACTCCTCATATTATAGGAGAACAAGAAGCATACCCAAGGGCAACTAAAAAAGCCCTTTCTTATGTTTAGGTTGCCACAGGTCCCTAACCTTCTACAGATATACTGCCTATACTCTGTTGATGCATTGTCTATTTTTCCTTTTTATTTTCCTTCCCTCTTCCCATTTCTGTCCCATATTTCACATTCATTCGAGCTTATTCCCAGCTGCCTGTTCATCTAATTTTTTTTCCAACAGCTGTTTTTTCTTTTTCACCAGTCTCTCTGCTTTTCTCTTTCCTAAGGGAAGCGTGGACTGGGAAACACCTGAATTAAAATGTGTGTACATCTGATACATGAAACAGCTTAATATGAGGCATGAGAAGTTTGCCATATCCCCAGCGATTAGCTCTTTGACTGCCATCTTCCCAGTAGCAGAATTTTCTTCAAGACGAAGGACATGGTACAATCAGCTCAGTTAAGGGAAATTAAATGAATTTGGGATTGATAAAAAACACACACAATCAAATTCTGAAAGAGTGAAAAGAGACATCTTCGGAATCCGTCCTGACTCAAATTTCTTTTCAGCAGTGAAAGTAAAACATATCCTGTTTACAAAACACAGGGGGGAAAAAACTCAGAGCATGATGCATCCTGACAACTAACATTTAAAGACACAAACACGTAACTAATGCAAATTCAAAAGAGTTCTCTTATTTAATACAAAGTTAATTGGCACTTTCAAGGAGTATACCAAACAGCACATAAATCGTCTACTTATTGAAATTAACTGAAGTGGAAGGAAAACAAAGAGTGGGAAAGAAAGAGACCCAAAAAATATACATTTCAATTCCTGATAATGCATCCATGCAGTAAATTAGAGACAAAGAACCCTGTTCTGATAAAAATTACACCAGTGTGTAACAGGGGACATAGCTTGACCAAACTCATGCTGCAAGGATTTTTGTTGACCCTCTTGTAAAGTGGAGTCACTACCATTCATTTTGTTTTCCCCTCCCTTGTGCTCCCCCAAGGCAAAAATCCCTGAATCAGCTGGATGTGACCAAGGCACTTTGCCACTGTATAAGCAAAATGGGGAGCTCTTGAACACTCTCATGGCAGACATCCCACACCCTGCTAACATATTTTAGCTGTCAGGTGGATTAAATGTCTCCCTTTAAACAAACTCATGAAAATGTAAGAGCCTCACCATTTTGTCTTTCTCAAGATGAGTTTGCTGACACAGACTAAAGGTGGGCAAGAGCAAAATTTAAGAGCAAAGTGGTCATTAAATACTCAGTGATCTACAGGCCAGATACTCAGGAGTTGGGCATCCACAGTAGGGGTCTTTCCAAAGGATTCAGCCCCTGATAGTTCCTCGCAGGGAAGAGCCAGGTTTTTGGATAATCCCTAAGTTCAGTGAACAAGAACTGCAAGCACTGAGGACTTCTGAGGATCCTGCATAACTTAACAATTGTTTGGACAAACAGTGGTGCCAGAAAGCTGACACTGACCAGCAATCATGTGTCCTTCTTTAGCCAAAAATACCATAAAACTGGATTGTTTAGTGTTGTTCTGCAGCTCCCACAGTCAGACACTGACAGCTCAAATGCAGCTGTCTCTGATTTTGGGCTCAATTTAAGTCATTTAGACATGCTGCCCAGACAAGTTTCTCCGTGCTTGGAGGAGCTGGGAGCTGCTTTAAAAAATTGCCTCGGTACCGTCTCCAACTCACTATCCGGCCATGAGCTGACATTGTCCCCTGAGTCTGCAGAAGTCCTCAAGGACATTCACCAGTGCTGGAGAGCCCAGGAACGTGACAGCTTCCTGCTCCTGCCACGGGCCTGCCCGACCAAACCAGACTTTGATGCCAGTCTGTGGAAATGGGGTTTTCTGTGTCCTGAAGGAAAGCGAAACCTTCTTGAAGTTACAGGCTTATGGTTTCAGAATCTTTTTGCTTCAGCTGATATATTGTCTACATCTAAAACTTATTTAAAAACCTGTCTGGATGCGACGGCTTTTAATTAATCTTCTCTTAGTTTTTATACTATATAGTACCTTGAAGACGCAAGATCAATCACTGCTGTATTGTAATGTAGAGTTGGGAGACAGAAAGATAAATGAGCTATCAAGTTTAGCATTTTGATAGCTAAGTTTAATTTTAACTAGCTTAGGAACATACTGTGGATAGGTGGATAAAGTCATGAAATGGAGCTTTCATCTTTAAGACCCAATCTAAGAGTCCATCAGAAAGGAACAGTAAGAGTTCCTTAATGTCTGGCCAGTCTCACAAGGACTTCTCAAAAAAAAAAAAAAAATAAACAGTTCCTGAAAATGAGAGACATCATCAAACAGCAAAAATAAGAATCACACAAATCTGATGGTATGTGACTATATTTAGCACTTTTCATCTGCATATTCTACAGTTTCCACCCTCCAAAGACTCATTCATAAGGCACTGGGACCATTTCCAATGCATAATATTAGACATACATGAGAGCTGTGGCAGAAACAGGTCTCAATTCTTTATTAGGAAGGGTAAACACACTGCCATGCACATGATGGGGAAGAGAGAGGGAAGCTTATCACTCAAGGGTACAAAATGAGTCAGCAGCAGAGCTGACAGCGGAACCAAGGAATCCTGACTCATCGGTTATTCCATCCATGAGGCTTTCCACAGCACTGCAGGTAATTGATATAACAGGCAGCCCTGTCATTCATCCTTTAGAAAGTACCCATTCAGGATGAGGGACATTCAGGCCCTTATGCCTTTTATGACTCACAATCACACAAATTCTGATGTGTTTCACAGAATCCATCACAGAAACTTTAATTCCTGTGTTTTCTGCTTGGTCCATTGCAATGATTTCCATTTTAATGCGTGCCACGCATCCATCACAGTGACGACTTCTAACGTGCTCCACCCAGTCCTGCTGCAATGACTAATGCTAATGCACTGCATCAGTCTGAGAAGAATTTCCATCATGCATCATTTTAAGATCATATTGTATTCAACAGGACATTTAAATTAAGGCAGTTCTTGTACATATGGTTGCTCTGAATCTTAACTCTGGCCTTTTTCCATTAGATCAGTAAAAAGGTTGAGCAGGGGAGCTAAATAAAAAGCAGCTTTCTTTCTGCCTGCATTTCCAAGGAATTTATAAGCACCCATCGCTCAGGTTTTCCACAGGCTGGATGAAAGCATCTTTTTCCCAGAGGTATATTCTGATACACTGGGGTGAGAATTACATTCACAAAAGCCAAAAGAAATGCTGAAATCATTGCTCCTTGTTCCATCAGGCCTAGAGTAACAGTGGGATTTGTAGTATTTTTTGGTTAGGTAAAACAGCCTTTCTGCGCTTTCTCATATAGTAAAGAAAGTAGATGCAACTGACATGACTGATAATTAAATCTCACCCAAATAATTAAGTTTCCAGTTACTCTCTGCTATGATACTGGGGCTCTGAGCACACAGTTAATAACACAGTTATTAACAGTTAATAGCATCCGTTATTTTACCAATGGGTTGAAAATGTTGTGGCTATGTGACAGAAAGAGAAAACCCAGTATTAATTCATTCAGCCAGTTGAAAATTTTACCAGAACATCTCTATGACTTAACTTTGCTCCAATGGACTCTATTTAGTATAAGATACCATCTGTCTTCCACTATATGGCATAAAGGCAGCATTAAAAAAACATCCCTCTGTAGCTTCTGGTTTGCTTATTCAATCAACAGGTGCATTTTTGCCCTCACCCAATCCAGATCAAAATTATAACAGGAGCTGTTGTAGCAGGGCACATGGCCTCAGAATCGAGATGCTGTTTTCTTCCCAGCTCACTCCATATGCTTGTCAGTGGAAGATTATGTGCTGCTATTGATTTGGTACAGGGATTTTAGCCAGTCTGTTCCATGCTGCGGTGTGTGATGCAGCTTTGGGACTGCAGACACTCTGGGAGAACATGTGCCAAAAGAGGGTTTGTGTTCTGCAAGGGCACGCTCTCATTACTAGAGCCAAATGCATAGCAAAGACATGCAGGTCAACCATTTTTAATAGATTAGAAATAGAATATGACTCTGGCCATTTTTATACTCTGTTTATACATGCTTTAGACAGCCCTCACACGTGCAAAGTCCCATTGGAACAAGAGTTCACAGGGAGTAAATCTCAAGCCTGTAGCTTAGAACCACTTAATCACAAAACAGACTTCATTTCTGGCAGAAGTAATTAACAAAGGTTCAGTCATCTAATCAGGGAACAAAGGCATGGCTCTGTCACCTCATTGACCAATCACACCACCCGAATATCGAATCTTGAATATTGACTGCTCACAGCAGAGGGTTTGCAGTAGCTTCCACACCAAAACAGGCATAAACAGAGGCTGCAGGTCAGCCAGTGCAAACCCACTGTGTAAAACAACTGCTGCTGAGCACAGAGAGCTGGACAGCACAGGAGCCAGGGCTGGGGCGTGCAAAACAAAGCAAAGCAGCTAAATTTGCCATCCACTGCAGATTCTGCTCGGCTGAGTATAAAACAGACAGCAAGAAAAAGGGAAAGAAAGGTTGGAAAAGAGGATGTTGCCTGCAGGTCCTCTTGATAAATGCTGCCCAGAGGAAAATTCAGAAGTGTGGGAGCACTCAAGATTTCACAGGGCATGTCAAACAGCAGTGAACTCCTGTCTAAAAGCCTGTCTTGCAGGACTCCACACCATGTAGCAATCTTCCCAGACAGAGCATTCCTCATTCACTTCCCTTTTCCATATGCTTATTTTGACCAGTGCCAAGCAAAGGCATTCTGCCAAAGCTGATTTCTTCCGCCCTGCCTGGAAACTTGCTCCTTTGCACTGTGTTCAGGCTTCCCTCTTTGTACTGAGGTGAACTCTTCTGCAGTATGAGAAAAGTCAAGTGTAGGACAGGGAGAGGGCTGAGACTCAGCACTAGGTTGTTCTGGTAATGGCTAGGGCAGAGACTGGGAGCAGCCTGGGATAAAGTTCCCATTCAGATCATAGCATCACACCATGCTCCTGCCTCTGCAGTACAATGAATAATAGCTCCATCATCCAGACTCCTTTTTTATGGGGGATCCATCAAAAATGAAACCAAACTGAAGAGCTCAGGTTCATTCTAATTTATCATGTAAGTCTGACTCCCAGACAAACTGTCTTCCAAAAGGATTCACACCTTCAGAAAACAGCCCCAGCCCTGTTTATGAACTTTGGAAACAAAATCCAATTGAAGGAAACCCTGATAGATTTGGAGGGCAATAGCTAGTTCAAGTCAAAGAGATGTCATTTAGCAGCATCCTCCACCACAGTGATGCCAACAGAAAACTGCTATGAAAGAGAGCAAGTAGCATGCAAGGAGTTAAACAGAGAACTTAAGTTCATATATCCAAGTACAGCAGGGCGAGTAATGAGAAATTCTAGGGCAAACCCAGTCTTGCATCAAAACGCTTTGCAGAGAAGCTAGAGATCTGGGATTTATTTTCAGACCTGGCACCATTTTATGAATGACTTGGCACCATCAGTACACCTTGTTCTAAATCTTTATTTCCTTAATCATAAGAGAGAGCAATAATGCCAATAAACGACTTCAGAAGAAGCAGGAAGGTAACATTTGCATAGTGTTCAGACACTAGTTTGACTGAGAAGACAAGAAGAGGTAGGAAGACAAGGTCTACCTAGGTCCTTTCCTGTGAGGATGCAGTCAGGCATGGTGGAAGGTGCCCAGCTGCCCACACAGAGACAGACAATGTTTGGTCCGGTCTGGCTGCTGTTGTCATGGAGGGTCAAAGCTGTGGGGGAATCAAGGTACCAGTCTTGGTTTGCTAAATTGCTTAGGTATTCAGCCAAGGTCTAGGAGTTTATCTGAGTGAGTCTGTAACATGCTGGGTTATGTTAAAGGTCAGGAAGGTTTCAGTAAGAAGAATGAACAGAATGTACAAATGACTGTGCAGAGTCAAGAGACCAAGCCAAACTGAGAGGGGAACCAGGGAATCAATGCATGTCTTAAAAACAATCCCCCACTTCTTTTTCACCCCCACCTTGAATGTTATATAGGAAGACCAAATTGGAACGTGATGTGGAGATTGTGCTGGAGGTTGGTGGGCCTGTGCACCCCTCCAGCCCTTCCCAGCAATGACCAGCATCACACTGAGAGAGTAAAGAAATTAGTCAAGAGCTAAAAGTTTTGCATCAAAGAGGTCTGAAGAGTAAATTCACTCACCAGAGTAACACACCAGCCTCCTGCAGGATCACAGAATCATAGAATGGTTTGGATCAGAAGAAACCTTAAAGATCATCCAGTTCCAAACCCCTGTCATGGGCAAGGACATCTTCTACTAGATCAGGTTGCTCAGAGTCCCATCTAATCTGTCTTCCAACACTTCCAGGGAAGGGGCATCCACAACCTTTCTGAGCAACCTGTTCCATTGCTCACCACCCTCAGAACAAATAACTTCCTCCTAATTTCTGGCCTAAACCAACTCTTTTTCTGTTTAAAGCTATTCCCCTTTGATCATCCTTCTGGGGAGGGTATCAGCATGTGTATATGTATGTAGGAAACAGTCATCCCATGAGACTGTGAAATCAGGCAATTAAAGGGCTGTAACTGAATTCACCCGTAGGGAAAAAAAATAATTTCCTGTTTTCTATCTCACAATGATATCTCCTCTTTTACCTCTTACAGTGTTCCTACATGTAGGTGAGAACTGCGCATTTTATTTACCACTTCTCCTCCTAGGCTCATCACTTCAGCTGCTGAGGCCACATGGATGGCAATTCAGTGTCCTATGCAGCAATGCAGCTGGCACATGTTGGTCTCTGAATCCATGGCAAGAGATGGCCAAGAAGTGAGGGTGTTTCCCAGAGCAGCTGCAACTGACCCATTGCAAAAGACACACAGAGCCCTTCACATGAGGATTTCACCATTCCCTTAAGAGTTGGGCTCGATGAACCTTGTGGATCTGTTTCAATTCAGAATATTCTGTGATTCTGTGATTCTTAGTATACCTAAGTCCCTGAGGTCAGAAACAACATAGCACCTTTCTTTACAAGTGAGAAGTGGCAATTACTTCCCCCAAGCAATTACTTCCCCAGGTAACTTCTAAGGAGCTTTAATTGCTGACAGCAGCTCAGCTTCTCCAGCACAGGGTCATGAACATCGACATAGTGGTTATAACCAGTTTGCACTCCTCTGCCTTGGAGCAACAAAACTTTCTCCATTCGAGGTATCACAGGAAGAGAAATGAGGCAAATGAGATGGGGCACCGTTTGCAAAAGAAAATGAGAAAGATTGGGTTAGATGAACAATAGCAGAAAAGTCACACTGATTATCTCAAATCACCTGGTAGAGGAGATTAGACAAAGAACAAATTTAAGCATGGAGGAAGAAGGAAAGCAAGACAGGTATTCTGCCTTGCTTTACCTCTTTGGCCTGCATCCCCTGCTTGCTTGCTGAGTGCTGCCACACTGTTGAGGACCAAAGAAATCCTGGTGCCACATGGAGAAGAGAAGCAAAGCCAAAGATGCACCCAAGGAGCTGCAGATGGGGAGCTGTATGTCCTCCTTGGGGCCAGAGAGGTGGGACAGCTCTTGCAGCAGCAGAGCTGTGCCAGCCAGGTCTCTGCCAGGGCAGTCTGGTCCCAGCCTGCTGCAGCCAGGGCAGCATGGGGAGCCTGTTCTCCAGCTGTGCTGCTCTGGGGAGCCTGTTCTCCAGCTGTGCTGCTCTGGGGAGCCTGCTCTCCAGCTGTGCAGCTCTGGGGAGCCTGCTCTCCAGCCGTGCAGCTCTGGGGAGCCTGCTCTCCAGCCGTGCAGCTCTGGGGAGCCTGCTCTCCAGCCGTGCAGCTCTGGGGAGCCTGCTCTCCAGCTGTGCAGCTCTGGGGAGCCTGCTCTCCAGCTGTGCAGCTCTGGGGAGCCTGCTCTCCAGCTGCGCTGCTCTCTCGTGCCCACAAGAGGAGAAGTAACGCCGTGTCAGCTGGGGCTACCCACACATCAGAGTGCCCCAAAAGCTGGTGCATGCCGAGGTAAGGTGGTTCAGAGGCACAGCTGGAGAGGGTGAGGAAGGGAAGGAGAAAACTGCTATGTTTTTCAAGGATATGGCAACCTTCATAGCAAATCAAACTAACTGTCCAACTCTTGTAACACCTCCTCTTAGGCAGTGGCTAGCATCAAGGATAGATGTAAAACACTTAAAATGGGAAATAACTAACTAATATGTCCATTGGGGAAGTTTCTTTATAACCCCAGGCAGTTAGTGGTTGGATTTATGCCTTGAATCTCAAGGGCTGATATTTCTTATAAATTTTTTATTTTCTTTAATGTAACTGTGAATGTTCTCACTGTCCACAAAAATAGCTTTCTTTTTTTTCTCTTTTTTTTCTTTCACTAAGGCCATGAGCTCAGTGGGTGACACCCTGCAGCAGGGAGTTCCACAGTTTAATAGGGTACAATAAAAAAAAAACTCCCAACACTTCCAGATCTGCATTGCTTTTTGATTCAAAGGATACCCTTTTGTACCAGTACTGAAAACCTTTTAAAATATCATAATTTATATACTTCTGACATATTCCTTCTTATTCATCTCTTCTCCGAACAATATTTTCCTTCATCTTTTTCAGTTTCTCCTTATCTGAAAAATCCTTCCCAGCCTCCAGACCATTTTCATGCCTATCTACAAGTTCTGCTATATTCTCTTTTTTCCCTATAAAAAATAAGCTGATGAGAAATTAGCTAAGTATGAAAGGTGAGGGTTTATCAGTATTATGGTATTACATCTTTAATGTTAATTTCTGTCCTACGCTGTAGATATTTATTCTATGCATCTAGTTATGCAAGGTTCAAGGAAAGATGGGGGTTTCCAAGTGCTCTGAATAAGCATCTTTGTACAGCAGCTATCTCCTCCAGTTCCGCATGCCTGTGAATGCAGCACCAATCTTCTGTCTTAGTGCACGTTATCAGGCTGTGATTCTTGTTGGGGATTGTTATTAGGGTGGCGAGCTGCTAGGGTTGTATAGCTGCCCAACTCCTATCAAAGGAGAACTTGAAACATTTTCTGTTATTTTTAAATATAGCCTTGTGTCACCTCGTTTAACTTTAATGTTCTGTTTGAATGCATCTCTCTGTAGTCATCTAAGGGAATGCTCCACAAGGAAAAACACTGAAGCAACTTGCTGGGATTTTTTCTCTGTTAAATTCTTCTCTGAAGTGATGTTCAGAGAGGAAGGATTGCCTGAGCGAAAGGACTAGCGCAAAGCCTGTGGCAGAAAGTCAAATTCCTGCACTGCTCTCCCTTCTGCTCCCTCATGAGATCTTGTCACTAGCAGAGGTTATGGGTAGGCAATCACAAGTGATCGAGTTTCTGATGCTTAACCAGTTACTGTTCATCAGATGAACCACAGAAGCAAAGATGTCCATATTTCATGTCCACAGAGACAGGGGAAAAAATTCTCTTCACTCAAACTACCTTCTAGGAGCACACCAAAGGGCAATTAAAGCTGGCCAGCTGTCACTCACTCAGCTATGAAAGCACGTCCGTTCTCTCAAGCTTTCCACACCTGCAATGATTCCTTAACTCACAAGAGAGCAGGCCGGAAGCAGCAGGAAAACTGTAAGGCACATGTATAGAACAACCTGTCAGACACTGCAGCCACTTGGCTACAGGTGTATTGCACACCTGAGAACACAAACCAGCAAAGGCAGCACACAGAAACACGGCCTGTCTCATCTCAGGTCCTCCTTCTCTCTTCCCCTCACCACACTTCCCCTGAGCTCAGTAGAAGGGTGAGTCCAGCCCGATGAGCCCAAAGGAGAACGTGGAGTGGGGGGGGTGTTGAAGTCAGGGCACTGCTCCTGACACTGCCACAGGAGGGGTGGCATCAAGCATGTGTGGCAGGACAGACTTGGCAGCACAGCACCCACTTCTGTTGGGTAGTGCCAGCTGCAGCAAAGGCCGTGATGGAGGTGAGCCCCCCATCCTCTAGGAAAACCCTCAGCCAAAACAAGCAGCATGATTAAGGTCTGCACCTTGGTTGAGGTCACTATCTTGGCTGAGGTAGTGCACCAGCTCCAGAAAGAGCCTGTTTGGGCTATGCTTGAAGCCAACTCTGAGCTTTCATGATCCAAGTGCTTTTTAGGTGTGAAAATGAAATAGAGTTGAAAAACATCACTAATAGGAGGAAGAACTAAAAAGAACCTTCTCCTTATTGAGATACATTGCTGTATTATTTTCAGGGTTATTTTCTTGCAGGTTTGGAAATAAACTCTGAGCTGTTTTGCAAACCCTTCATATTCAGTACAAACATCTTAATAAAATAAGATTATTTCTGCCTTTTTGTTGTTGGTCTTCTTTCTTCTTCCTCATCCTTTTTTTTTTTTTAATCCATTCAACATTTTATTGGAACTTCTATTCTCCAGTGTACATTTCTTCTTTGCTACACTATCTCCTGCTTTTCACAGATAAACACCTCACACCTGGGAGACAGGCTTCTCTAATTAGTATTAAAACCTGAAGTTTTTTTCCCACCCTTCTTTGAAGCTTTCTAGGATGCCTTTTCATGAATAATAATGTTCTCAATTCAACATAATGCAATGCTCAATCAAAAGATGCTGTAGCAATCGTTTTCCAACAAGGAACATCGGCCTTTTCTCTTCCTCTGTACAGATGATGGTGAGGCAGTAAAAAGTCCAGCCTGGAAGACGTGCTCAGAAGCTGCAGTTTCCACTTGTGGCAGCCTGTGGCCCTCAGCACAGTCTGTACAGAAGGTTCACTGTCTTTTGTCATCTCTGCAGCTCCCCACTGCCTTCTCCAGCACAACAGGAGTTCTGGCTGCTGGTCCCCTGTCAAATAAATCCCTTTGAACAGCAGTTCCCTCTCAGCCAGCCAGCCTCCCTGCACAGCAAGGGACACCCACAAATCTCTTCATTCTTCCCTGCAGATCTCTTGTGGTTTTAGTCCCTGACTGCTGCCTAGGGGATGCCAGCTGTGCTGCTGCCTACAGAAGACACCAAGGTCCCAGGCACCAGGAATGCACATGCCATAGACCATTTCCAGTGGAGACTTCCTTCAGAAATGTACAGAACCTGCTGTCTTCCCACAGAGCATCTAGGTTTCAGGGGATGGAAACATCAGCGTTCTTCAACAAGAAGCTCTTTCCTGGCAGTTTTACTGATTGCTTCCTATTCAGAAACAAGCTAGGGTCACCCCTCTGCTCCCTGAAGCCAGACAAGTAATCCCACAGACTTCATAAATGGTACTGCCAACAACAGAGAACCACTGTAGATACAGCTAGATAACATCTGCCAGAACAGAAGCCATCTAGTCCTACAATCTTTGGGATTATTGTTTCTTAAATTAATATTTTATTTGTGATTTTCTTTATTCTGTGTTTGCATGCACAAGCAAATGTACAGAGAAATGTTTGCAGGTAAACGCTAAAATGTAGAGAGTGGAACTTGAATGCTGTTGTAGCAACATCCATAACTTGCACCCTTGCAAAGGGACCAGTCCTATTACCCTTGACCTTGTGTGAATTTCAAAGGAACTTGAGTGACCTAGGATCTTCAGCCTTCACCTTTCTGCCAAATGTCATTACAATTTCTCTTCCAGTTCCACTCAGCTCCTTCCAAAATCCCACTTCATGAATGAGACTTTGTTGTACATAGCACCCCTGAACTCTGTGGGGCAAGCTGGAAAATGCTACTAAGAATGAAAACAGTTAACCAATAAGTATGTTTTAAAACAAAATAGCTCATTGAAGGAATTGTTCCAATGTCAGTCCCAAGGAGGATAGAGACACTGAGGTTTTATGTCCACAACAGCATTCAAAGGCCCTCTTAGTTTGCTACTGCAGCTGATCTCTACCAGCCATATCAAGGTAATGCCATAAACATGAAGGACTGAAGAAAAAATAATACCTTCCCAGTGTCAGATCCCAGCTCTTGCAAGTCAAGTAAAACTTCTTAACTTTAGGATCCGTTCTTCCTTTTTTAGTCAGTCCATAAGCACATTCCTACTGATTCCAACAGGTTTTGTCTAAGAGGAGAAGAAGTCCCTTGGGACCCTGGAGATCTCCATGGACAGGTCCTTCAGGACTACACAGACAGGTGGGAGTGGGTGCCTGAGCAGTGCCACCCTCATGGGGGCTCTGTGACAACGAACCAGGAATCACAAGGGGACACTGTACTGAAGGAAAACTATCAGCCAGGGAGAAGGCTTGGTAAGATAAGACACTTGGGACCTTTGTTCCCTATCATCCCAATCCTGGAAAGCCTTGAGGACCTAAATTAGTCCAAGAGTAGTTGGAACTAAACAGGGGACAAAAGGGACTAGGTATTTTTCTGGACCTGGTATTCTTCTGGACCTGGAAGAACAGTAATGAATCCTGCAAACAGCTGGGGAAGGATTCAAGTGTATAAACCTCAGACCACAGTACTATCTGAGGTGTCCAAGGATTGCTAAGTTGTCTGTAGAGCACAGGTGGATGAGACAAAAAAAAAAAATCCATGATAGGGTCCTGTCCTTCTGGAGAGGCAACTGGAGTGGCTACATGACTGCTCATGTGTCTGTGGGTGTGTTTTGGCAGTCCATAAGGAAAGTCTGAATTTAGGCAGTCAGACCTGTGTTTCTATGGGGTTTCTTGTATCTCCTCAGGCATCTGATACTGGATTGTGACACAAGCCAAGATGCCAAGCTGGACACACTGCTGGTCTGACGCACAAAGACAGTGCTCACAGACAATGACCCACACCCCTGGTTTAGGATGTCAGTGGAAACATCAGAATGCAGTATTGCAATTACTAGTTTGCTTTTCATTAAATATTTCTTGCCAGAGTCCCCCACATCCCATCCCCCCTCCTCCTCCCCATATGAAGAGTTAGCTGGGCTCACTGCAGTTCTGGAAATTATCTAAATGCCCACTGGGCTGAGGGGTCAGCTAGTTCACCAGCCATAACAATTAAATTCTGGTTATTACTCTTTCATTACTATACAAAATAATCCCATACATCTCATGAGCTGCTGTTGAGGTGACTTCACGCTCTTTAAAACTCATAATATTAATTAGAGTGCAGTCAGCTCTCCTCTGATTTGCAGCCCCCCTTCTCCCTACCACCTTTGCAGACCTGTGTCCCTCAGACACAAGTACTCCTGGTACCCCAGAGCTGGGGTCCCCATTAACACCCCACCCGTCTGCCTCGCTTTTTTCTTGTCATTCTAGTCCTAAACTCCCCTCAAAATTCTGCCTCTTATCTTGAATTTGAAGCCTCTCTCTCTTTTCTGAGACCCTTGCCTATTAAACCAGCTTTTACTTAAACAGAATCAGCTAATCATATTGAATTATGCCAGATTTTAATGTGGCTTCCTACACAGACACATGCCCATAGGGATCCAGGCTGAGAACACCAAGCCCACATCATCTTTGATCTAAGACACTACAAGATATAAACCCTTGATCATATTTCTAATGCTAATTAGTCATCACCTTCCCCTTTTCATAAGATATATGTGTCTAAGAACACCGTTGCTGATTTGGTCGTGGCCAAATTAATGATTGTATGTGCAGTATGTAGTGGCATTTCTAAAAGAAAGTTTAATACTGGTGAAGTGGTTTCATTGAATCAAAAATTATAAACTTTTGCAGCTCTCCTGTAATTGCTATTCAGGGAGTCATTGTAAAAGCAAGACTCCAAAAAAAAATGAGCAGCAGCATTTTTGTAACAAAAGCAAAATGTCTTCCACGAAAACCATAGTCCCCATCCTTGGAAAACTCTGTATTATATCCTGAGAAATGCAGACTGTGATCTAAAATTGACGCTCCAGCCCTAAAATATGTTATTACTTTTTGTAATTTCTACGTTCGAACTGCTATCATGTAAACCAACAATTACAAAAACAATAATGATGCAGGTTTCCCCACTGCCATTATTTTCTCTGAATAGTAGTGGCAACATATCCCCAGCCACTATTAGGAATCACACTACAGTTCATGCTCTTGTGCTACTGCAAAATGATCTCACATAATGAACCACGTACAGTGTAATTGATGGAAGCCATATAACTCATGCAAACAAATGGATGCCTAACAAATAAACATTTCCAAAATGAACAAGCACTATTTGTGTGTTCAGCTGAGATATGAGCTGCATCTGCTGCAGGTGACAGACAGAAAGTGACAGAGACTGACACTAAATATTTACTAATTTAATCAGTTCTTTCCTCCTTCTTTATGTCTAGGGAAATGTACTTTCTAGCAGTCTTAATTTTAGTCCTAAATCTCAATTCCAGTCCTAAGATTTTGTGGGTTCTAGTATACAGGCATCAGAATTGCACCATAGATAAGGTTATGTTTGGAGGTTTACACTGGCTGATGTATAATTACTGAATTCAATTTTCAAATTTGGCATCAGGGAAAAATGGATTTTTTTAAATAATGGCTTCAGTTGAAGATTTAGAAACTCTTAGAAAGTAGACATTTAAAGGTGCCCATTGAAATTCAGACCTGTTTTTCTTATATTTCTTTGGGTTTCACTATCTTAAATCACATATGCTGTGCACACACCACATTTCACCCAGTCTCATCTTTACAATCTTTCAGACATAGGGCGGGTACTGGGACTTGAAACGAAGACCTTTAAAAGTTATTTCTATCATTTTTTGCTACTGGATTTAGCCTGGCAGAGGAAACCAATAGATGTGAGGGCTGTCATCAACACCATGTCCTGCTATGCATCAAGGTGAGAAAAAGACCTTTGCGTACAATGTAGTTTATGGACACTGCATTTCACTTAATGAAAGGGAGTAAAATACAGATGCTGTTTCCAAGTAGCAGGATCTCCTCTTGCTTCCCTTTCAAGTATATTTTCAGTGTGAATAGAAACAAGAAAATCCCAACCCCAAGTGGACCATGTCTTTGTTAGGGGAAAAATAAGTTAGGCTCTTAATTCATCGTAACTTCAGAGATGTAAAGGGCTTGTAAAGACAGAAGTAAAAGGAAAGTAAAGATGTGCAGAAAGTGCTAACTAAGACTGGATCCCAGGTCCTTACACATCTCAAAACAACTGCTGCTTTGGTTCTCCTAAGTTTTTCTCTCAGGTTAGCTGCTGTCTTTCCTTGCCAGGAGAAACACTGCTGGGGTGTCTGTAGGCTAAGAGCAGAAGTGCTGTGGGAGCCTGGCTCGGGCGCACATGAGCAAACAGCTGTGCTGGTCTCAAAAGTCACCTCCACTGGCTGCCTGCTCCCAAGTCAGTGCCATAGCTGCTGGCACAAGAACTTTCCTGATCTTTAGCTGCTGCCATACTCAGCAGCAGCCCAAAGCCCCCCTTACCAGCAGCTTCTCCTGGTTTTTTGGGCTGTCAGCTGCAGTGACTGGACAGCAAATAGGCCATGTCTCGGTTTTTGGTTCCAGAGGGAAACACACCCAACAGAAGAGTGGGGTAGGCACCAGGGGGTGGCTGTAGCAGCAATAAAGCTGCCAAACCCTGAACACCAGAGCTGCCAGGAACATTTTGCTACCCACATTGAAACAAAAACCCAAAGTGTCATCCGAGGTCTTGCTTTCAAGGGAGAGCTCCAGCAGTCACATCAGTGGGGATGCAGATATGGAGTTTAGCAGAATGAATCCCAGCAGGAACACCATTATCCCCATGTGAGAAAAGAGGTCTTAGGGGCAGAGAACTGGGGTACTGCAAACATTTTCCCACATAACATCATCTAACCTGATGAAATAGGCTCCCCTAATAGCCAAAATACTGCACCCTGTACAAGGATTATACCCATAGACGTTATCAGTTTAAATCTACCTCTGCAGTAGTGCTGGAAGGATGTTCCCACACAGGCAGAGTCTAGGAAGGGATAAGGCACACACCAGGAGGACCTGCTGGTTATGCAGGTTCAAGGGGAGAAGGGCTGAAGCACAGCTCGAGAGGAAAGCTGGGAGGGCAGGTCTGACATACCAGTGTTTAGGAGTGTTAGGGAAGATAAAATGCCCTTCAGGAGGAGGTTCTTGGGGATTATAGCTCTACACCCTTGAGCACACTGCTGTACAGCAGTCGTGGTAATAATTAATAACAAGGAAATGATTCTCGCCCTGTTCTGGTCACCTTATTAAAGTGAGGATATTGTGGAAATGGAAAAATCCCAGCAGGACAGCACCTAAGATGATAGATGGATGGGATGCATTTTTAACAGAGCTCACTACATTTCAGGAAACATATTTCTGAAAGAAAAGTGGCTGCAAAGCTTTTATCCTTGCCCACTCTGCTGCTAGCAGCTGCTTTCAGAGAAAGGACAAGACAATGCAAGGTGGACGCTTGATCTGAACAAGTTGTGGCCAATATTGCTGTGGTCTGTGATCCTAAAATGCTTGGTTAAACCAGCAACCCTGTCTTTACTTTTTTGTGTCATTCTCCTTTGCCCTTTGTGTTCTTGCCAAGATAAGTTACAGAAGCTGTGTTTTCTTAATGGCCAGAGTAGCACACAAAATCTAGAAAGAGATGCTGTTTGCCCTGAAGGACTCCTAGAATCCAGTTTTCAAGTGTCAGGCCAAGCTGTAGTTTCTGTTTTAATAAAGGATGCTCTTAAGTAGTCCTAATGAACAAGAAGTCAAAACAGGCTATGGGTGTACATTCTGCTATGGCAAAGCTGACTTGAACATAAATAGTGGATTTTGACCTACACAAATGCACAGGAGGGAAGAGATTTTGGCAAAGCTGTGCTAGGCTTTTAGCCACAAGCAGTCCCCCCAGCAGGGGCCCTGCAAAGCCCAGAGGTCATCTCTCTTGTACAAAAGCAAACCAGGAACCCAGCAAAGAAAAATTTCCATAAGGTCTTTCAGTGCCTTTTGCTCTGCCCCTGCAAGTTCAGTCCCAGACTGCAGCTTCTCTTGCCAAGGCTTTTACATGGTGACATGGTGTGCTAACAGAATGGGACATTCACCCTTCCCTCACTGAGACACAAAGCACAGGCCTTTCCCAAGGATCTGTGTTACAGTTTAAAGGGGTCAGGAAAAAAAGAAAGAAACAAAAGAAAACCTTAGCCCTCCAAAACAATTGAACTAATATTTCCCTGGTTAATAAATAACAGGCTCAGCTGGGGAACTGTAATTGTGTGTATAATGCATCTCAGATCTACGGTATAATTACACTCTGAAAACCACTGACTAATAAAAGGCACCAGCCAGGGGAAAGGATGCCTTCTTGCCATGGGTTGACAGGCAAGCAACAAACAAGGTGCACTTTTTCACCTTCTATTCAATAAAACCAGGGTATTAAATATGCAGGCAGAGCACCTCCATTAAGCAATTCACTTCCTTCCTTTTCTTTCTCTTTTTTTTTCCTCTTCTCCTCCTTTTGTTTCCACCAAGACAGAGAAGGTTAAAAAAAAAAAAAAAGCTATATATGAAACCCCTGGCTATACGTGAGCTGTACTTTAATGAGGCTGCATCTCAGTCCCTCTGCTATACTAAGTAAACATGTTCCTCCCCCTGCAAAGAAAGGCTTTGCTTGCCTGGGCCGAAGGGAAAAGAACCTAGGGAATACTAGGAGGCTTTTTCTCTGCCCACACCCCTTCCTCCTTTCCCACTAAAATAGAATCCTTACTCACATAACAGAATGAATGCTCATTCACAAACTTACGGCAATATGAGCTATTTCCGTATTACTCACAATGCATTTGAGCCTTTACAGGAAATCAGAGACCAGACAACTCACCTAAAAATAATGCTCCAGTTTCTAAAACTTATCTAAATCCAGGAATCACACCTGGATTTATACAAAACAGCCAGGTCTTTTTCTCCAGCCTGCTCTGAGCTGAAGCACTCCAGTCAGTGCATACCTCCAGCTATTCTGCCAGGGATTCTCTCAGCCATTTTTGATTTCAACCTTGGACAGAAAACTGGAAAACAAGGGTCTCACATGGCTCCATAACAGGACTACTACAAGAGTACCGTGTGACTGTTTTCAGGTTCTGGGAAACATCTGGTGTGCTGTTTTGCCAAGGGAACCCCTGTGTGATACAGGAAGGGTAACAGGTTCAAAATACAACGTCAATCTCTTTTTCACCCCTCACTGCAGCCCTGAGCAGGACTGGAGCCTGTCCCTGACTTTGCCTCCCTGCCTGGAAGCTGACATGTCTTTGCAAAGAAGGAGGAGGCAGCGGATCCCTCACACCTCCAGCTGCCCCTGGCACTCAGGAAGGAGAGCACCAAGAGGAATCCTTCTTTCTTTGTCCCTGACGTACCCATCACAATCCCCTCAGGATGACCGCTTGGGTCAGAGCAGGGGGAGCACGGCTGCTTCAGCCTCCTCGGGCCCTCGCTCCGCTCATGACTGTGCTGAGATGTCTGTCAGTCTTTGCCTCTCAGCTCCTGAGGAAGGAAGCGGCGGTGACACGGTTCTCACGCAGTGAGGAATCAGGTATTAAACCAGGAACCTGCATCCACACGCTCCAAGGGGGTGAGGCGCGATTTGAGAAGCCCCATGGCTGATTAGCAGGCGCTCGTGGTTTCAGAGCTCCCAGGCGCTGCTCCCCATTCCCGCCCAGGCGTGCAGGAGAGCGAGCGCAGTGATGACCCCGCTGAGCTCCCGGGACGGGGAGCCCGGCCTTGAAACGCTCCAGGGAGAGCGACTGAGCTGCGCCCGCCGTCGCTGCCTCCCGGCGGGCCCTGGGGAGGAGCGGGAGAGAGCAGAGAGCTGGGAATGTTTCCTGACTCAGCAGCCGTGCGCTCACTCGCACTCGGAGGCGCTGCCGCTGCTAATGGCTTGTGGAAATGGAGGAGCGCCTCGCAGCAGGACGGTGGGAGGCTGAGCAGCTCCAGCAGGAGAAGTGAGGTCAGTGGTAATGAGCGACAGCGATGAGGAATGCAAATTGCGGGAGGATTTATGGAGCAGTTTCTGCTCAGCGAGCAGATTCCAGATAAGCGGACTGTTAATAAGGCAGGCAAGCTTTGGCAGTGCCAGCTGTTGGAGGGGACTCTTTTGGCTGGCATTCACACCAGCCCAGCTGCAGGGGTGCCGAGAGCACAGGCACCACTGCACGCATATCCCTCACCACACACACAGGGGTACCACATGAGATAGGCTGAAAGAAAGCAGGGATAGGTGCTTACCAGTGCACAAGGGAAAGCCAAAAAAGAGCACGACTTAGCAGGCACAAGCCCTAACCAAAGCCATTTTTATCTTCTTTTCTCAGTCCCTTCCTTCTTCCCTAGTATACATTATGGTGTTAGATGAGTATCTCTCACTATTCCTGCCAGAGATTAAGTGGCCTAAAGTCATGCACCAAAAATCCCAGCAAAGCTGGGAAGGACAAGCTTACCTTGCCCACCTCTTGCCTGCACGGGCTTGAGTCTCTCAGGATTATTGCTGCTGTGAATTACAAATGGTAGGTGTCACAGGCTCTGCTGAGGAATGCCACTCTCAGGGCAGTCTGCAGGATGTTGGTGACATACTAGAAATCCCATTTCTTTCATTATTATTATTTAGTATCGTTCTAAAAGCTGTGGGTTTTTGTCACATATAGCCTCTCAGCATCAGGGGAGTAGCCAGTTTCTTAGCCACAAAGCTCCTCAGCTACTTGGTGTGGTGACACATCTGAGCCTGCAAAGCTTCCATTCCCAGCACTGGCCTTGATATTTTACTCCAAGTAATGTGCCCACCAGAAAGCTGATAGATTCAAGTCTTCGGGTTAAGGAGGTCTCAGAGATGAGCTGCCATTGAGTCCTTGTTGGTAAGAGCAAGTTAGCAAGTTCTCCCCATCAGAGGAGGTCAGCTGGAAAGCCCCACTCAGAGTTCTTGTTGTAAATCCTGAGCTGGGGCTGTCCCAGCAGGCTGTCCTGGGAAGGTCCTGCCTCAAGAAAGAGGCTCTTCTGGACAGACCATCTTCAAGACAAATGAATGGCAATGGATCCTTTCTATCAATGGAAAAAGCAGAGCAAATTCCCAGGCTAAGGACCCTCTACTGGGATATCCATGTTGTGAGCCAGTGGACAGAGCTCTAACAAGCATGCACACAGCAGGTGACATGGCAAGGGACAGTGGGTGACATGGGCAAGGGATGTTGGATCCTGAAGCAGCCACTGCTCAGACTGTGTTATTTGCAGGACCACAGCAGCCATGTGTGTGTGCTCCTTGGCTTCCTGACAGCACCAGACCTCCCAGCAATATTTGGGCACGTTCTTCTGGAGCAGCAGAGGGCCAGGGCAGCGCACATCTGCATCTCAGCTACACCACAACAGGGGTGTGAGAGACAGAAACCAAATGAGCTCATTTCATCCTGGATACATGGGACTTGACAAGCCTATTAAAGGGCTGTAGCCTACTGTGTCTCATTATGAAAAATTAGTGCTGTCCTATAAAAATACTGGAGACAGTGTGTCACTTAAGGGAAGAATGTCTTGAGGACATGGTCTTTTGTTAATAGGCCCTACATCATCAGGGACATCCATACATCAGGAGTGGACCAAGGGGATTTGGGCCTGGGAGCTAGTATCAGTCAAGTCTGACACCTTTAGGATACTCTGGTTTGCCCACCTCTTCCTGCTTGAATGAGGAGCAGCTGCAGTAGCCAGGGGTTAAATGGACCAAAGAAGAATTTTGCTTACTTTTTGCAGTGTCTCTATGAAAGATGCTGTAAGAAAAAGCAATAGGTTGGATTCAAACAGAAAGAAAACTGTGCAAAGGTTTTCAGCAAAATAAAAGTAAACCACAATCATTTCATCTTGGCCAAACCCAAACTGGGTCCATTCAAACACAATGTTTTTCTTCTCTGCTGCCTAATCTTTTATTTTTAGTGTAGATCAGTGTTAATGCCATTTCAAAAAAGAAAGGTATTTCTCTCAAAAAAATGTCAAAATTAAATATTTGTGTGTTTCAAAAATTAAATAGTTCAATCAAATCCAAGATGTTTTGACATTTACAATAATTCTTAGCTGTTTTCCCTCCAGATTTTTGGGGGGCTTAGTGGTTTGGATTTTTTGCTCTAACTCTTTACCAGACTTGGACTAAGTATATCCATAATTTTGGCTTTTTCATTTTCTCCCCACCTCAGACCCTGCCACACGCCTTTTAGTGTTTGTTAAGGGGTCGGCTCCACTTGTCAGGTTGAAGCTTCTCATGGCCCTGGGGACTGACCCAGTGTAAAAATAAGAATAAAAATGTTTTTCACTCTGTCTCTTCCCCAGTATTTGGGAAAGATCCAAGGAACTCAAACATCTCTGTGTCATTTAGCACCACGAGAAAACAAACACAGCTCCATGAAAGCGAATGATCAATAGAAAGGCAAAGGTGAGTCCAGCTAAGCTGTGCATCCTTACTGGAGGAATGCAAAAACCACATGGGCAAAATGAAACCACCAGTCCCTGCTGAAGCTCAGTAAAGCCCTACCAAGAGAGCCATGGCTGTAATGAGGAGAGGAGCAGCAGCATCTCATGCAATAAGAGGCTTTGGTCAGCACCCTCAGACATCAGACCTTCACATCTCAGGTATGTTCAAACAAGGGTTAACTCAGTGCCTTTTTCTGACCTCTATTCTTATAATTAAAGTGAAAAGATTTCTCCTGCCAGTTACTTAGGAATGTTGCCTTCCAGACAGGCAGAGGAAAGAACACACATATGACAGCTGGAAGAGAAACCAAAGCAGCTTTGCCTCACAAAAGAAAATACAAATGAGCAATCTGAGTGCCATCAAACCTGCTGTGAGAGAGAAAAAGAGAGAGAGAGGTAGGATCAAATCCCTTGTTAGACCTTAAGCTCTCTGGAATTAGGCCACTTTAAGAAGTAAAAGGACTAGAGTTTAAAGGATTCTGAGAATTTCCCATTTCTTGAGATAACTATGACCTTTACAAAGAAAACTACAAAGAACCCAGAGCATAAAGGAATGAGACTTCTGCGTCTTTCTCTTTCTTTTTCTTTTTCTTTCTTTCTTTCTTTCTTTCTTTCTTTCTTTCTTTCTTTCTTTCTTTCTTTCTTTCTTTCTTTCTTTCTTTCTTTCTTTCTTTCTTTCTTCTTTCTTTCTTTCTTTCTTTCTTTCTTTCTTTCTTTCTTTCTTTCTTTCTTTCTTTCTTTCTTTCTTTCTTTCTTTCTTTCTTTCTTTCTTTCTTTCTTTCTTTCTTTCTTTCTTTCTTTCTTTCTTTCTTTCTTTCTTTCTTTCTTTCTTTCTTTCTTTCTTTCTTTCTTTCTTTTTCTTTACTTTTTTCCCCTCTCTCAGCCTTCTTTGTGGAAACAGGTAATTGTGCTGCCCTTTCTTGGAAGATGCAGTCCTCCTTCAGATGGAGCTTTATAATAAAAGTGCCAGTACTGCTGCCCTTGGCCTGAAAATTTGCATGGAGAGAATACAGCTGTGTGAGACTCATCATTAAAAAAAAATGCCTTTACAGCATGCTCTGGAGCATAGGTAGAAAAGATAAAACTAGTAGGGTCAACTCCAGCCTAAGTCTGTTGAAGTCTTAGCCTAAATCCACAGATGTCCAAGTCAAGTGCCCTGATGAAAATGGACAATTGCTAGCACAGGTTATTGCCTCTATTCATATGCCTCACAGCTACACAGGCATGAAGTGGTACACAGTGCCCCTTTCAGTTCCTCTGGGAGCTGGTACTGTGTGTCCACTGATGCTCCACTCAGAGATGAACCAAATCCACCTGCTGTCATGTACACTGTGCCCTTCTGTCAGTCTACCACAAGGGTTTACAGGCTTCAAAAAAATGCTTGGAAGAAATTCCCTATAGCTGCAACTAGCTACAGAGATGTAACTACAAGCTACTAATACATGCACCACAGAAAGCAGGAGGATGAGAAGGGAAAAGGAATTTAAAGAGTTTGCTTGCTGTGGTGAGATAGGATAACTCTTCCACGCTTCCAGACACAGAGCACACTGTGTGGTCACAGGAGTACGGAGCACAACACACCCATCACACGTGGACACCAAAGGCACTCCCTGTGGCACCCCTGCACACCAGGCTTTCACAGGCACACAAGGGACTGGAAACACTCAGAAGGACACCCTAAATGGAGGCAGTCAAAACTCAGACTTGCACAGACAGCTGTTACCAGAAACGCAAGTGTGAATAAAAACTCCTGTGAGCATGCAGCCATTTGCACAGGCCCAGACAATTCCAGGCATGCATGTCTGCAGCCAGACACATTGTACAAGGTCCCCACACTCTGAGTGACAGACTTCATACAGCATCTCATGCTCTCAGGAACATGCACATGTTCCAAATCCCAACAAACTTATGTATAGTGACTGATTTATACAGCAGCACAAATGTAAACCTCTTCCAAATCGGCTTCCACACAGGCTCAGTAATAAACATCCACACACACCATTGAATAATTTATCTACACCCACAGGTATTCCTGGCCACAACCCATGCAGGCACAGAGAAATGGGACAGTTGCCCAGCCAGATGCAAATCAGTCATGGGCATAGGAAAACCTGCTCACCAGACTGCTACCAGGAGTCACAAACCTCACTGGGCAAGGTCAGCCTAGGCTCACCCCTCCTCTTTGAGGTTCAGCTTCTTCATCCACTTAGTGTTCTTTGTCTTCAGAAGCTCTTTCCCTCTGAAGCTCTGTTCAAAGAGGAATAACACAGCTGAACTAATAGCCTAACACAGAGCTGTCTGATGGCCTCCCTTTCATGCTTGCCTCTTGGCCACGTGGACAAATGCATATTTAGCTGCCAGTTGCAGCACAATCAAAAAAAAAAAACATTAGAAGGTAAATGAAAGGGAGAAAAACTTCAGGGCTAAATCTCTCATTGGGTGCCAGCTAAAATCAACAGTATAACACCAGGGCTGAACTTGGCCCAGCATGGTGTTTTGATGAACTGAACAATTAAGAAATATCTCCCCAGCAGATCTATTCTGTAGCAGAGTATGTGAGGAACACACAGATCCACATTAAGAGTTCTATTGCCACCATTACATGCTGGAGAATAGCATATAATTAATTATAATGATGGCAAAGATTAGATCCAAATTCCTTTACACAGTGTGTACACAGCCCAAACAGACAAAATAAATCAGAGTGCCCATACCCTAATCCAGCAGCTTCAGAGGATTAAATAGGTGCATTCTAATCACAGGCTCAGAGCAGCCCCACTCTGTATGCACGGAGCTGCCCCGTGTTCAGCCGTGTCTGAGGGATCCCAGGAAAAATGTCTTCCTTCAGATGGAAAACATAATCTGGGGTTTGATCATCTGCCGCCATTTATGATGTCCTGGCTTGCTTTCCCTCCCTAGATTTTGGCCTACACATCCCAGACAAATTCCACATTCATCTCTCTTGAAGCTTTTCCCTGCAATGCTACCTGGGGAAGACACAAGTTTTCATTGCTCCGCCAGCATTCTCTGTGCTGTGCTTTGCTGCTTAACTGTTGATGAACCAATCTTGAGGTGGCAGCACTGAAGACAGAAGGTGGGGAAGAGTGGGGTTTCTCCCCCTAAGACATGTTACTCAAAGTAAAATGCCTTTTTTTTTTCTAAATTTTTTTTAACATGGATTAAAGAAGCCTGATGTTATACTGCTTGTAAAGCAAGCAGGTCCTTTCTCCATCTATTACAAATGATTATCACATTCTGATGAAAAAATTATTTCTCAGAATGAAAAAAAAAAAGCCTAATACAAATAAAATTACAAAAAAACACATCTTTTCATTCCACAAGGGTAAAATTCATTATTTGTGTCACTAATCATGGAGTTCACTCCGGGAGTGGCTCAGACTGAATCAATCCCATTACACCTGCTGCAAGAGCTCATATGTTAGGTTTGAATAGACCTGGATGATCCAGCCCATGAAAAAAATCATAATTTGTCAGAATGAAAAGCTTAATTAACACATACTTTTCCAAAGGAATAAATGTTTTAAAAACCGACCAAAAAAAATCCACAACAGGAAATACAATCATTTTTCCACTTCTCTAATCCAAAAAATGTCTTTTGGCATTCCTTGAAACCAAACATTTCATCTGGGGATGTTATACTGAATGTTTCACAGCCTTGTTTCTGCCTGTGCTGGAACTGATCTGTCACAATACCTGGCTGCTCTCTGGCTTTCACCCTGCACTATTCAGCCCAGTCAGTGCAGATCTGCAGTGTATTATTGGAAATGTGTCTCAGACAAGCAGATAAATCCATGAGAGCCACAGGTACCACGCATCCAAACTACAACTCCCATGAGGCACTGCAGCCCCGTGGGCAGGCACCACCTGGTTTCAAATAAATGTACAGCAAAATGCTTTGATTCATTTCAGCAAGTGCAAATGTTTGAACCAATCCAAGTCAAAACATTCTGTTCAGAGTCTAACATTTTTAAGCTGTTGGAAGTTGCTGTATTTTATTTACGATAGTAAAGGAAGTGGTGTTTTCCCTTAGAGAATCATTTCCATGGGAAAACTCATGCCCAGGGAAGATCTGGAAGATAAAAGCCTTAGTAAAGTCTCCTCCGGTCTTTCACATGGGTAGCATCTTCACTGCAATTGTACTGCAGGGGAACTTGCAGGAAGCATGGATATACCTGAGCTACCTTGACCTCCCATGCTGTTGCTATGGGTAGCAATAAAGTTAAAACAAGCCTGTATAAGTGCATCTGAGAAGCTGTGTAAATAAAGTCTTGGCCCTCTTTAATATTCATGAAGTTCACCACAATTTCAGTTCAGAGAGGGTGCTTATTTCTATTCATCCTGAAATCACTCCCCAGGCTCCAACAGGGACATGTCATCCAGGGGCTGGCTCTGTATCTAACAAAAAGCAAGGCACAGTACCTAGGAATATCCCAAACGAGTAAAATGAGATCTTCCACATCACTTTTACTGAGAAGGGTTACCTCACACATGGCTTCAAGGAAAGGTAGCAGGATACTAATACAGTAAAAAGAGTGTATGCATTCTTAGGGCTTCATAACACACCTGAGGAACACCATCCACTCTGAATTAAAAAAAAAACAAAAAAAACAAAAGAAAGATAAACTAAATCCACATGTCCTTGCCTATCTCCCCCTCTCTTTTGTCTTTCTAAGATAAAAGCTACAATATAACCTTCCATCATTTCATCACAGCCTCATGCTGTGAACAAGTCAAAGTCAATACATTTTATTATCACTTATTATCACAAAAGCTGCATTACTCTCTGATCCATCGAGTACGGATCAAGGTCCCGTTCCACTTGGTGCTGAACAAGCAGAGAACAAAAATACAGTCTTTGTCTAAAGAAAAATCTGAATATAAGGCAAGAGAGTGGCTGGCTAGAGACAGATGGATAAGAAGGAGTTGATGAGATCATTCATAGAAGCACAGAATCACAGAATGGTTTGAGTTGGAAGGGACCTTAGAGGTAATTTCATTCCAAACCTTGCTGCCATGGGCAGGATTGGAGGGCAGAACACAGAGGTGTTTTGAGGGAAGAAGGCAGGAAGA
Organism: Ammospiza caudacuta; assembly: GCF_027887145.1. Taxonomy (NCBI): domain Eukaryota; kingdom Metazoa; phylum Chordata; class Aves; order Passeriformes; family Passerellidae; genus Ammospiza; species Ammospiza caudacuta. Next base: position 28,903,332 of record NC_080594.1, read on the forward strand.
TGCTCTTGTGCAAACCTGGCAAGTGTGTGTCAGGCACCAGAGAGAGGAACTGGCCAGAATGCAGAGCTGACCCACCGTGGCTGAGCAGGGAGGCATCATGGGCCCCAAATCAAAACCAACTCCCTGTGTTAGAGAGGGGATAAGGAAAGCTGCACAGAGGATTGTCAAAGCAGAGCAGCAGAGGGTTTATTTTGCCACAGCATCCTGCAAAGCCTTTGTAGAGGTCCAAAGAAAATGTGCTGTAACACCCAGTGGAAGGGAGGGCTTAGCTCTGAGCTGAGGCCCTGGCTTGGGAATGCTGTTCTTGAGAAACAGTGTGCTGCTGTAGAGTCTGGGGAGGATGCTGGGAGGTTGTTAAATTTTGCCCTTCAACCATTATGGTGGGCCTAACTAGTCGCAGTTGCCAGTTGGAAGCAAGGAGAGAAAGGCTGAAAATTCAGAGGAGCCCTGATTCCAGCCCAGTCCTGGGTTTTAATGTTGTGTGAATCAAGCAAAACCTGTATTCTGAAATCTGAAATGCATTTTAAACAGCAACTTTCTCAGAGTTTCCTCCTAAAGTGAGCAGAGAGGCATTTGGTCTTGCCTCCTTTTCCGTTCATTCCCTTTTCCTCTCTAATTTTTCCTTTGTAAAGAAACACTGAAACCAGAAGGATCTCTGAGACACCAGACCTGATCAAGCGTGGGGCAGAATCTGCTCGTTCCAATTATCTGCCAGCCTAATCATAAAAATATCACGGTGCACACTCCATATGTCATTTTTATTGAATTCATTCAGGAGTTTCTCGATTAATCTTTTATTATTCCTTTCCAAATCCCAGGGTTCCCATAACAGGGGCTGATCAGCTAAAGCAATTCTCATACAGAGAGGAAACAGTGAGAATTATTTTGGCTCTTGCATCCTTCAGTCACGTCACCAGAATTCCCTATGGCCTTTTCTTGGAGTGCCTCCTGCCTGAAGAAGACCCTGTGCCTTCAGTGCCTCAGCCCCAGTGCCTCATTGCTCCAGACAGGAGAGCTGACCCCACTAAGGACAGCGCACAAGTAAAACCTTAGCAAAACCCCATCTGAAGAAGGAGAAATGAACATTCAGTGAATAATCCCAGGCATAAGAGGTTCAGTCCCAACACTTCTGGGAAGACACCTGGCCCAGACCAGCAGCATTTCGGTGTTTGTACTAAACATAGCGTCAGTGGTATCAAGTAGGTCCAATGCAAGGAAACAACAGGACCCTTTTCAACCTGAAACCCTTGCCTTTCCTTGTCTGACCTTTCATGGCTCTAGCAATGGCATGCCGTCCTACATGATTTTTCACTCCACCTCTGTTTATGTTAGCCATTCCTGTGCTGCCACATACAGCAGAGGGGCTGTAGCACTCCTGTTCTTCCCAACCAAAGCTTCTATACCAGCTCAATAAAAGAGGCAATAAAGGAGCTTTCCATCCCACACCTGGGATGCAACCCACCTGTGCAATTCCCTTCACCTAGGCAGAATGAGACCTGGAGGTATTGAGGGTTTCCCCAGGCAGTTGTGTTGCCAATGAAAAAATACTGCTGGGAGAACAGTAGCTAACTTTTTGTTATCTCCAGGGTAGGATATTCCTGTCCCAGTATCTTGTTTGGCATCTTCATCACCACCTCATTAAAGCTTCAGTTCATTAATTAAATATTTAATACATTAAATGAGGTTCCTTTTGTACGGAGGAGCTGAGATCTTGTTGCTGGTGAGCGTGATGCTGTGTATCCTCCTGGGAGGCTCCAATTTGCCATACTAATTGCACGGAGACTCTTCAAAAGGCCCTGTGCTGAGTCTTCGGCTGCTGAGCAAATTGTAAGCTCCATCTCAACAGGAGAGAAGCCTGAGCTGGGAAAGACACAGAGCAGCAAGGCACTGTTCTCCACAGTCCCTGGCAGTCTGCAGAGATCACCCATGTGACAGGGCACAGTGCAAGGCAGCAATCCCGAGACTGAAAATAACTTCCAGTCCTCATCTACATGGGGGTGCAGGGTGAGATGCAGCAGATCCCAGCTTTGCTAAATCGAGGAGGAGCCTTGCTAATTAGGGCTGGTAGATAGGTACCAGTTAAAAGCTTTCTATTTGCACTTTAAAAGGTCCCACTACTGCACCAGAGATTTCTGCTCTCTTGGTTATATATATTGGAGCTGTACTACCACTTGACTCAGTACAGCAAAGATAGACTGGTAAAAGCAGAGGTGCAGAAAGGGGAAGCTGGAAGAAAGGAAAGGGGGCAAGAATCTTGTGACAGTGTTCACAAGGGTTCTTGGATGAGGGAAGAGATGAGAATGTTGACTCCATGTTCAGAAGGCTTGATTTATTATTTTATGATTTTATATGTATTACATTATAACTATACAAAAAAGAATAGAAGGAAAGGTTTCCTCTCCGAAGGATAGCTAAGAATAGAATGGAATGAGTAACAAAAATCTGTGGCTTGGACAGAGAGTCCAAGCTATCTGGTCTGTGGTTGGCCATTGATTGTAAACATTCAAGATGGCCCAATCAAAAATCCACCTGATGCATTCCACAGCAGTAGATAACCATTGTTTACATTTGTTTCTGAGGCCTCAGCTTCTCAGAAGGGAAAAAATCCCAAGAAAGGATTTTTAGTGAAAGATGTCTGCGACGGAATCTCCCAAAGCAGATGGGCTGCTGGTGGAATAGAACTTTGGGCCAGCTGTAAAACCATACTGCTGCCTTACTCTGCCCTCATCTACACTTTTTTGTCCCCAGCCTGTTGTTTGCTTCCACCTCTGTCATTGTGGTGAGAAATGAACTATTCATGTGGCTGAGCTGTGATAGAGAGGGTTGACACCTCCAGCAAGAGAGGGCGTAAAAGCTAATTATTTTTTAAACCTTTGTTCAGCCCCTTCCCCTGCCTTTCTCACACACACCCATCCCTGATACCCATATAGAAAAACTATTAGCCTTACTTCTATTGATATCCACAAAAAGCTAATGATCCAAATTCCCAGTGGAAACTGAAATGGCCTAAACCTGTGGTTTAACTCTGAGGCCCATTTCCTAGGCTGAAGGAGGGACACACCATTAGTGTATCAGTGAGAAAAACATGTTGTAGTAGTGTTCAAAATCCAGTAACTAAACTGCAAAATCTGTAGACAGCAGGGATCAGGACCCCAGTCTTCCAGCATCTGAAATCTGGTCTTTGTAAGATATATTAATCCTCCAGGGACAGGTGGCAGAAGGAATTGGAAGGGGCTTTGCTTCCCCATGTTAAAAGATGGCGTCTACATGCATGAACGTTTTAAGAGGAACATCAAACTTGGAGGATTAGGTAAGGAAGATTTAAAAAGAGCTTAAGGAGGATATTGGGCAGTAGTTTTGACGTGGAAGGGCTTTCCAGGAAGGTGAAAATGTAGGTGAGGTGAAAGGTGAGGGCAGGAGGAGGGATGGCAGAGAGAACACAAATCACAGCAACAGGCTGAAGTACAAAACACTGATTAAGAAACAAGCAGGAGGCTTTAGGTTGTCTGTGTGTGGTTAGGATGTTCTTTATAAAATTAAATCAGGCTGCTAAACAGAGCCAACAAAGCCCTGTGTTACACTGATAGAAAGGGTTTCCCTTCCTTTGATGACCTGCAACCTCAAAACAGCTTTGTCAGAGTAGGTTTGTCTGGGCTACAAGGCGCTTGACCCAGACTGCTTTTCCTGCCCTGCTCTCTTGATGCTTTTCCAGGCTGGTTCCCCATAGCTTGAGTGTGAGAGGTCCTCACATGCCTGGATCTTGAATAGGTCCAGCAACATCAACCCCGTCTTTCCTGTTCCATTGACCAGGGAGTCAAGCTAATGGAGAAGAGATACAAATCAGAGGGCTCAGGTCTCTGGCACGGCTCCATAGGTCACCCAAAGGGACTGAATGTCGAGAAGTCAGCTTCTCAGAGCACAGGAAAGGGAGAGGACACTTGTGTTTCTGCTCTGACACATTTTTTGTTCCGTTTTTATCTTTCCTTTTAATGCTGTGTTAAGAAAAAGAAGCTCTACAAAATTTGGGGGTGGGGGGAAAACACTGAGAGAAGGAGAGAATATTAAAAGCTGATGAAAGATTTGGGGGAAGACAGACATTTGGGGTAATGACCAGGTGTAATAGCAGTCTGTGGCAGCAGTGGGTTGCTGTGCTCAGGGGTCAGACAGAAGGGGTTGTGGCCTTCTTTCTGGACACCAGAATGGAAGCAAATTGCTCAGACACTGAGCCACACAGAGGAACCACTGTGATGAACACAACAGGTGAACAAATTCATCCACAGCCAATAAAACACCTCCATGGGGTCAGGCACCACTTGGTGCTCAATAAACAAGATTTAGTACACAGGTGGTGGACAACACTTTAAGGGCTATTTGGCCATGGGTAAGGGCCATTAAATACAGATGCAGGAATTAAATAATGGAGACAACACAATCTTCATCCAAGATCATGTTGCAGTTCAGTGATGAAATCAGGGATCCAGCCCAAGTGTGTTGACCTTTGATCTCCTGCATTGCTCAGGAGATCTACATCATCTCTCACTAAAGGCAAGTGCCAGACATGAGCAACCTACTGAACTCAGTGCTGGTACACTGTCATACATTTGCACAACTGAGAAGGAGTTGGAAGGACAGAAGGTCTTCCTAAGCACAAAAAGCAAGATGGGGAGGAAAAAGCCTCTTGGTAGGGCTAGGTCTGGATAAAAGAAAGTTTGTTCATATGAAATTTAGAAGGAGGTAGTATCAGAACATCAGTCTTCACATTTCTCCATTTGGCCCTTTTCACAGCACTAAATTCACCTGAAACCATGCACGCCTGAAAAATTTCAGTGATGTCCAGCCAAGCATCTATCTTCCTCCAGCTTTTTTCAGAGAACATCTCCCATGATAGTCAGAGATAAATTTTCTTCATGGAGAATATTTTCCTCCTAATTATTCTAGAGGGAACAGCTCTGATGGTGCAGATCTTTCTCAAGTACAGTCCCTGGTGTGGTAGAGTATAAATACCTGAACACATTCCCTGGCTCTGTCCATATCTCATGGATATAAATGCAAGGCCCTCTGTAGTGGACTTAAGAATGAGACATGACTGCCCAGGATCACAGAATGAGATGAGTTTGAAAGCAGTGTCAAAATACTCCCATTACATGGGAATGAGCTTGTACCTAAACTTCTGTTTGTCAAAATTTCTGTGACATGTACTGTCCAAAGCCATGGTTTACTGGGAAAGGGGGCAAGAGTTTAAAAAAATATGTCTTTTTTTCCCACTAGTTCTTAATTATTTTCAAAATAGATAAGTTTGATGGTTCTTACTACTCTGGATTGACACATTCTATTTGCCTGGATCTAATGCTTTTCATGCCGTAGCTGCTGAAACTGCTGCTGTGCACTAAAGCTGTAATAAGTTAGGTAAATCCCAGATTACTCTAAAACAAATACAAGCTCTGAGTTATGAACGCTTTCCTTCTCAGACTTTTTGGGGCTGGGGAGCAGGATGGTAGTCTCCTTTGTTCCAGCTCTTCTTTTCTGTAACACTGAATTGTTTTGGATGACACCTGTCTGTTTTTTAAACTTCAAATCACAATTCCACCTTTTGCCCCACACAAGATTTTTTTAAGGCTATTTCCTTATTAAGAACAGGAGGCAAAGTTTTCCACTGTGCAACCCAATGAAAGGATACTAGTGGAGAGTTTGGTTGTAGAGGATTTGAAGCCCATTAGATCCCCAGCATAAAATCTTGGCTGGGGTGAAGAGCTGTGCGGGTGCTGAGATGACAGCCATGATACTTTCCCATCACCAGTCCATGCTAGCAATTTATGGAGTTTGGATGCAATTGCTGGCAATGACTTAACTGCCAGCATGGCCACAACAAATCACTTTCAGCATCATGTCAGCTTTCTGTGATTAAATTGTGGATCTGAGAAGGCCCAGCCTCATGGGATCTGTGTATAAGGGCAGACAAAGGCAGACATGAGTGTTGCCAGAGCCATATCCAGGAGAGAAATGGATAGGGGCACGGTTCTGCACAGCCACACAACCATTCCTGGGCCCCATGACTTGGAGCATGATGTCAGACAAAGCTAATGAGGGGGAACAGACCTGTCTGAGCCCTCTCCTTCAGCCTGTGCGAGGAATTCGTGCCTGAATGCTACACAGGGAGATGCCATCTGTTTTGTCTGGGTCAAGGATACGCTGTCCTTCAACTGGGGCAAATCTAAGAAAGGAAAGGTGGCTGGTGGAGGCTAAACCCAGAAGCAGGGAGCTAGAAGATAATGATTTTTTATGCCTGTGGGTCTAGTCCAGTTAGGATGAGGAGGATCAGCCAGCTGAAGTAAGCATGGAGATGGAGGCTCACAGATCCTGCCCAGATGACAGGAGTGAGGAGGGGTAGGAAGCTCCTGCCAAGGAGGGCTATGCCACAAGAAGAAAGATTAACTAACAGCTGAGGAGCTGATGGCAACAGCAACAGCCAGTTCAATCAAATAACTTCCAGCATACAGCAACAGCATTTATCTGGTCCTTACAGGCTACCCAAAACCATAGCACCTAAATGCCTTCTACAGATGGTGGCATATCATTCACATTAGCCCTGTGCTTGCTTGCCCAATGCACTATCTGCAGCACATTAGCTACCCCACTATACTAGTTTCCTAAAGAAAAGGCAGAGCTGTACCAAACAGCTAAAAAAACACTCCAAAACATAAGACTGGTTTAAATAAGCTTAGTCTTCCCTTTTGTGTCCATAAACACCTGCTATGATGCTTTTGCATGTGTCCATGAAACCTCTTGCAAATCCAGAGTGGGATACGTTTTGCAAATGAACAGAAGATTTAAATTAAAGAGTAAGCAAAGGTAGTGGAAGCAGTCAGGAGTGATCTGTCCCTCTCCCACAGATAAGATGCAGCAGGCAGAAAGGAGATAATTCTCATCTCAATTATACAGGCATGACTCTGAAGACAGTTCACAATCCTTCAGAGGGCATTGGTGTGACTGGGACCAAAACCTGCCCAAAGGCTGCTAAAGGTGAAACTAACTTGTATTCCTCACATATCCCAAACCTCAAATAATATTTGCAGTAAGAGCAGGACCATGGTCTCAGGTAGAGGGTCCAGGAATACCCAGATTCTTGTATCAAACCTACACTTATCAGTAGCTCTAACACTGGGTATTAAGCTAATGAGATATGTTGCATGAATAATATGCCCAAGGCCTTTTTTGCCCATTGAACTAAAAATGACAAATTCCACACATTCCTCTTGATTTCGTTTTCATTGCTTATAACATGAGCATTTCTCCCAAGGTCTACAAAAGACAGAGGCTGCATTCTTTGTGACTCACTGAGCTATCATCTGGTGACTGAAGGTGTAAGACAGACCAGATGTCTGCTGAGGCTACTGTCTGCGGGGGCCTGCAGAGCTGCCTGCTCCCAAATCACAGGGGAAGGTGCCACCCTCTCAGACCTGCCAAGGAAATTGCTTATGTGATCATTCCCTAACCCACAGCAGTTAAAATAAAGCAGATTAGAGCTGAGTGGGGTCATCTTGGTGGGGACTGCATTGGCAAACTGCTCTCACTAACATCTGTGTGGCATAGCTGGCTGTAAAAGGGTAGGCAACCTCTTCCATTGCTCCAGCTGGATCCAGAAAGGGATATGCGCTCAGAATCAGACTAGGGCTAATCATCTTATTTCTAAAAAGAATCAGAAGCTTTCTTTTGGCATAATCCCTTAAATCTTTCTAGCTACTTTTCTGTCTCCCAGGGCATGCTGCTGCCAGTTTTCAGAAGAATGCTGATGCACTCTTGCAGTGAAGGGGGAGACTTGCAAGAGAAGCCACCAGATTGTCTGTCACAGTGCTGATGGCACAGAAGTCTTTCTTTCCCTCTTTCTTTCCCTGGAGTTTAGGAAGTTCAATTCAGTTGCTTAAACACAGTCATCTAGAGCCATTTCTCCTCTACAATTCCCACATGACCTAAAGCTACCACTCTGGAAGGGCACTGGTGTCCTGCTGGTCTTTGGTAATCTGCGGCAGTTTCATACACCCATGTACATCTTTAGCAGGGGAAAAGGCAGCTAAATTTACACAACTGAACTGAGCTATTAGGTCAGCAATTCAGAGGGTTTTTTTCTGACAACTACTATGGCAAGGGTCAGCCAGTGGCAAAATTTGCAGACCATATTCAATAAACACATTTGTTACATGAAAAAACATAGGCTTGCATCTGAAAACGTAAAAGATGCAGCTAAACACATTTGAGTATTTTCAAAAGTACTTAGGTAGCCAATATGCAGGAATACACTACTCAAAACTGCACCAAGGAAAATTAAAGCATCCTGTCATTTCTGGTGACTTTCAAAATCCCAGGTATTTGCACCATGTAGCAACACAGAGCTCCAAGCAGGAACAGAGTTTACCAGCCCCAGACAGAGGCGTGGCACAAATGCAGTCAAGCGTTAGGCACAGGAGCACACCACTACATCCTCTGCCTCTGGTGCTGCTCAACATTCTGCTAAAGGTGCTGAAATATGGGTGGCTACACAAGGGCAAGGATGGAGCCACAGTTTTCAGTACTCTGCAATCAGCTCTGTCATAAATTCATAGAATGGTTTGTGTTGGAATGGACCTTAAAGATTTAGTTCCAATCTCCCCTGCCACCTGCCACTAGATAAGGTTGCTCAGGCCCTCACCCAATTTGCCCTTGAACACTTCCAGGGATGGGACATGGAACTTTCTTGAAGCATGATGGGAAGAAATTATTTCAACTCTTACCCCACCATGTCAAATATTTTTTTTATAATTGTGGGGCCACAAATTTAACTCAAAAACTTTACCCTAATTTCACTCTTCCTCCTTCCTCAAATTATTGATTCCCTCTTCCAAAGTACAGTGGCTTCTGTGTGCCTTCTTCATTTTGTTAATTACTCTTACCCAGCCAGAGGTAGGGAAGGAGGAGACCAATGTTGTGTGAATGGATCTGACCCATCACCTTTTACCACAGCAATACCAAGGGACAAATACACTTAGGAAATCCAATTAGTTGGGAATCCACAGGATGCAACTGTTCATAAGCAGCACTCATTGAATACATTGGCAAACACACATGCAAAATGAAGGTTTGTTCAAGAGTGGATAAACATGCTGCATTGATTAGACAGGCAGATGTTAAAAGTTTGTTTGTCTCTCTCAGATTAGTCAAACAAGAGGATAGATAGACAAGTAGATAGGCTGACAGACAAACATATAGATAGAATTGTTCCTGCTGAAGTGCAGGTTGCATTTTCAGGGAGGTGGTTTGGGTAAAATCAATAAACCAATTTCTGGAAGCCGGAGTACAGCCCGTCATTAGAAAAAGGCCTCTGAAACCACCCCATGCTCAGCTGTGAGATCTCTCTTCATGGGTTTCAATGAGAGTGAAATTGAGTGACTTCAATAATTTCATGCCGGGTTATGGGAGGAAGGTGAGGAAGGGTGAGTTCCCAACCATCTAATAGGTCTCTAACAGCTCGATAATTGGCCCATCCTGTGGGTGATTAAGGATGAAAATAACTAATTTCCGCTCATCTTACAGACTAATCAGATCACCTCACCCCTATCATTTTCTCCTCTATTTAAAGATGCAGTCTCCCTCTTTCTGGCATCAAAGGCTAGCAGGATGCAATTATTTAAGTTAGTAAAGAAGGAGTTCAGGCCAGACTAGTGTTAGTGAGTTCAGGGTACCGATTGGTTGCTCTGTAATAAACCTTTTACTGCTGGTTTCTGCTACAGTGCTCCAGCCTCGTGTGCAGCATAGGAATCCTGCTACCAGAACCCAGTGCTCCGCACTGGAAATAGAGAGGGTTGGGCTCAGGCATTGGACCCAAATCTGAATATTATAGCACTTGGGCATCATCCCCAGCTTTGGCTTCCTAGCCATGCTTTCGAGAGTTTGTATGGCTGGTGATTTCTTGTTAGAAAGGCCAACTTTCAGCGCTATTGCTATCACAAAAAATTCCATATACAGCAGATTAGACACAAGACACACATCCTGTGTCGTTCCACTGAGGTTTCTTGGCCACCAAGAGCAGGCAAGAGGCCACAAAGATGGAATTAAGGGCTGAGCAAATCACACCGTGGAGTGGGGATCTCATTTTACTTGTTGCCCTGAAGCTGTGCTCCAACCTGTGTCACTTCCTGCATGGCTCAATGCAACAGTAAAAGTTTTGTCCCAGCTCAGGCCAGTTCTTGTCTAGATTCATGGCTGTGCCTTTACAGACCCCTTAAGGAGAGTCACAGACATTGGTTCTTCATGCCCCACCAGCGTACATAGGTCTAAAGAGGTGTTCTGGATTATATGGGCAAGTATCTCCAGGTTTAGTACTAAATTGAGTGCTGGCAGTACTGGTGGGAAAGGCACAAGTGATGGGAAGATTAGTGTGACAACTCTCCTTGACTAGTCCACGCTATAAAAGAAGCAGGGAAGTCCTTCTTCAGTAAAAAGGTGTGGATTTTCTTTCACCAGAGGCTGCTGTGAAAAACTCTCAAGAGTTTTTCACAGCAACTCAGAGAAACCTCAGAGAAACACAAGGAAAGCCCTCAAGCTCATGTCTCTCTCCCCATATGAGAAGTTTGCAGTACACTACTTTAAGTCACAAGTTTCATTCTCCAGATTCCTCTGCAGTATGCCCTGTAGTCTAAAAAGATTACAATATGGCATAACCCATGAAACTGTGGAATAAAAAAAGCAAGATTTTTCCTGAGAGAGAAGAATAGAGAAAAAATAAAATCTGGCTGGCAGAGATTTCTTCATTATGCCTGCCATTCTAGGTACCAAACACACTCTTCTACAAGTCTGAAATGGGCAGACTGTGGTTCGTATAGGAAACTCAAGCACAGCTGTTTCAATACCATGAGTCTCTCTCAGGAGACCAGGGATCAAGATGATGGAACTGAGACTGAGACCTTAGTGGTGGCCTTGGCACTGCTGTTCCTTTGCACTGAGCAATTAAGCAGTATTCACAGAGGGAGAACTCCGGTCCTGGAACTGAATTGGGTCAGTTCACTGGCATAATCCTGACTATTTCCAAAAAAGTCCAGTGTCAAGCTCTATTTCCCTGAATGTAGCAGAAACCATAATGAATGCAGTTTTCTCCCTCATTATTTTCAGGTCCACTTCTCCAGTTAGTCCTGTGCCCCACACGTTATCTACCTGCTTGCTTTCAGGGGCACATTCCCAACTTCCCTCGCTTCATTTCATCCATGCTTTTGCTGCTATTATCCTGGAAACATCTTGGACCTCACCATTTTTGCTTCATGCCTTAAGCAGTAGCCTTTTCTTCATCTCCAAGAAAGGACAGCATTATTTTGCCCGCAAGAAAGATCCAAATCTCAGTTACTGGCTTTCATCATATCTCTGCCAAGAAGGATGTCACTGCTGTGGCTTCTTGATAGGACTTCTTTTTCAGGCACATCCTTCATTGCTTCTGCTATGGAACTAAAGTCATCCTTTCCCCAGAAGAAAGCCATTGATGCACTCTTAGCACTACACACGCTCATTCAAAAAAGATGAACGAAGCTGTAGGTATGACAAGCCAAAACATCCTACCACTCATCCCACTCTCATCAAAAGCACATCTTCGCTCAGGACATAATGATCCCATAGCAGAAATAGCTGCTATTATTCCCTATCATCACAGCTTCCCAATTTCTCACCAAATGTACCCCATCTCCAGCCACCATATGCAGCCTGGGCAGGTTGCCAGCTCATTTTGTGTGTGCTGTTCTGCAATGCTGGGATCTGCAATCAGGAGCAGGCCTGGTAGCTAATGGCAAGCAGGCCCGTGCAAGGACAACTCCCAGAGTCTTGCATTTCAGTCGGGGCTCCTGTGTGTTTGCTAACACCCTCCGACAGCCCATCAACAAAGATGATGGAACACCAGTCATTTGCAAGACAGGGGTTGAAGGCCGGATTCAGCTTTACCAAGGCTTCAGTGCCCATTAGAGTGTGCAAGAACATTCCTGGGTGCTCTCTGGGCAATTGTTTCAGAGGTTCAGGGAAGCATAGCTACAGGGCTGTGGAGCTGTCACAATGTGAATGAGTGAGATTTTAAACTTCTCAGCCGAAACGCGTGGCAGAAGTAAACCTCAAAACTACAGCTCAGAGAAGTGAACCCTCCCACACCTCTCAAGGGCTCCCATGTCTCTCTGGCAGTGGAAAGGCCACTGCCATTAACTGCTTCACTGCTGGCTCATAGCAGGAGAAAGCAAAACACCTTATTGACGACTACAGTGAGGATCTCATCTTGGCACCTCAGCATGGTGTTTGCAGCTTATTGGTGAGGCTTGGTAAAACATTCCCATTTCCGTTCCTTTTGGTTCCGCCCTGCCTGCAACATTCACATGAGGTTGAAAGGTGACCATAAGCAAGATGAGAACCCATGATATAATAAAAAGTTGTCCCTTTGACAAACTAAGGTAAACAGAGTAAATTGTAATAAGAAATATTTTGCTCTATGAAATGTGAGTCTTTTTCTTCCCTTTTTCCAGCTTGTGGAAGATCCCTGTGCAAATAGCAATTTCCTTACATCCATAAGCTATTAGAATTTATATACTATTATATGAGAAATATACTATTTTGTCACATATTTTGGTGGTAGTGTGACTCCAAATATTCAGTTTGTGAGCTGCAGTGCTTAGTCCCTGTTGGCCACACTTGGTAACTTCCTGCTTATCCATTATCCTGCTGATAAGCATTTCCAGTGTGAAAACCTACTTGTGGGGTTTTCAACTAAATTTTCTTGATTTCAAACTCCTTCTCAAAGTCCTCCAGTTAAGTGAGTTAGCTATTCAGTTCTATATATCAATAATACCTAACAGCCCTTGTGTTCCCAGACAGCACCCTGGAAAGAAGAGTGTGTGGAGGAACGGAAGGCAGCCACACACTCAATAAAGGCATTATGAGAAATTTACACAGTTGTGAAATTACTTTTTTTTCGTAATGGTTTGCCAAGCTCCAGGATGGAGGCAGCAGCAAGATAAGAAGTGCAGAGACTTACATACTTTCAGGTTTCCTTGCAAGTATCTCATATGGCTCTGGTCACCCATTCAGTATGCATTTGAGTATGTGCTTAGAATTAATTATTCCCAATGCCCAGAAGGCTATTCCAGCTTTTCCAGAGAGACCTATTCTAACAGTTTCCAGCACATACATAAAGAAACCCAGGCTTACACACATGACTGAATAAAGGCAGGCTGCTGATTGAGGTCTTCACTACTAATTATGTAATTATGTGTGTGTAGGCACAGACACATAAGCAGGATGCATGGCTCAGCTTACCTGCTCCACTGCACGTTCCCCCTCCAGTTTTCACTGCAGCTGGTCTCCTGTTCCTTCTCCAGCACAACGTGCCACATTCACTCACAGAACTGATCTGCCCTCAAAACCACTTCTCTCACATTTCTAAATCTCTTGGCGTAAAACCTGTTATTCTCTTGACATTAGGCTATTCAATACCTGTCACTTCCCCCCTTCAAAAAAATAATTGACTTCCAAGTGACATTATATGATAAGCAGTTATATGCTGAGACTTCTAACCAGATGAAGCCCTTCCATCACTAGAGGCAACACGGAGCACATGGGATGAATGCTCGCCATCACAGAGTTCCTCTGCTTGCTGCCTCACGTGAGGAGCTGCTCCTCGCTCACAAAGCCCTGCTGTTTGAACCTGCTCTGCAGCTCTGAGCAACAGACTCTCTACATGAACATCTGCAGTAGTCCCAGTGCCAGAAAAGCTGGTGCTCTCTAGGCTACATTTGCAAACAGATTCAAACCCTCTTTTTTTCTCTGTTACCCCATTTTACCAGTTCATTGATAAATTTCCTATCTCAGCATTAATGCTTGACGTAAATCTGGTCCAGCAACTTTTGGGTCTGGAGCAGCACCTCACAGACTGTTCCAAACCTGGAAATATATCCATGGTGTATCTTACCCTGAGGAAACCCTAGTCTCTTTCCAAACAATGGGGATGTAGTCATTCAACACTGCCGAAAAATGCCTCCAGAATGCAAAGCAATACAGAGCCATGGTACACAGCAGTTTGCACTGAAAAAAAAGCCAATGCTTTACTGAAAGCAAAGAGCAAACTACAGAGGGAGACTAGGTATGGCCAAGACACCAGGATTCAATACTTATTTTTCTGGTTAGTAGGTCCAAGATACCCCAGGATTTCAGTTATGGTTTGTCACTGATTGCAGATATTTCTGTGAGCCTTGTGCCCTGTCCTGTTGTGCCAGTACAGAGCACTTCTGGTTAGGACTCACCTGAGTCACCCAAACTCCCTCACCCTCTTATGTTTTCATGGGAGTTGCAGGACCCCTCAAAGGTCAAGTGTAACAAATATTATTATTATTAATATAATAGCACTCAAAACAAGGAAAATAAACTCATACTTTCAGCATCTTAGAGCTTTCTGGGTTGTAAAAACAGCCCGCCCAGCCAGCAGTTTGTCATGGAACTTAGTTCTGCCATAAAATGCTAATCAGCCTGAGCAGTCACGTCCCCCCTGCACCATATCTTTTTATGAGCACATTAACATGGTCGTTAGGAAGAGGGGACTCATATGGACACAAAAATGCACCACAATCATTTATTTTCCCCTCAGACTCCATCCTGAGTGACTCTAATTCATTAGCAGGAAGCAGTTTTCCTTCTCCTCCTTTGAGGTGGTTTCTGGTTTCCGGAAACCCAGACATGCCCAGACTACCAAACTGCTGTGTCCCCATAGACCATCATTTATTCCCTATGACAGGTGTCACATGAGCAGGAAGCAGGAACATCTCCTCTGCAAGGAAGAACATTCATGCTCTCTGGAATCTTCACAAAGAGTTATGTTGTTGAAATAAAATACAAATGAGAAGGTTAAAAGTTAGAAATTCACTGAATCACTGGAGTATAGTACAGGACAAACAAAAGAATTTGTGAAGAATGAGAGAATAACAAAACCTGTGGGAACCAAAAGCCATGACCTGAGAAGTAATAATGGGAGGATGCTATGAATCAAACTACAAAGCCAAAGAACAATTTAGCTTGAACTTAGTGGTCATTAACATAGTAAAATGCCCATCCATAACCTATGATGAGCCCTTACTCGTAAAAGCCCCTTCCTCTTAGAGCATGCATAGTAAAATAAATGTGCACTGTATCTTTAAACCAAGAGGACAGAATGTAAAGCCAATTACTCTATCTTTAGGTTGTTAGGCACACAGGAAATGGCAGGTTTTTATTGTTCAAAGAGTATAAAAATGAGCACCTGGCATACTGAAGGGGTGCTAATTTTGTGGATTTAACACCACCTATCTCCCATTTCTGCATAGACATGAAATAAAATCAAATATCTCTACTCTGTGTGTGGACTGGCTTCTTGCACACAGGGTTAAAGAACCCTGTGCTAGGGATAACAGTGTCATGTGGATCACTAGATGCAGCTACTTTTTGTTTGGAGTAAGGGCCTGTCAAAGATTTGATAAAAGTCACCTTTTTCCTTCAGATACCAAAAACGATCCCTCTGTATGTGATATAAAGATAGAGCTGGGAATAGTTTGGTGACTCAGATAGAGAGATACAGGTCACTGCCACTCAAGCTAAGAGAGAGCT
Source organism: Ammospiza caudacuta (assembly GCF_027887145.1). Lineage (NCBI taxonomy): Eukaryota > Metazoa > Chordata > Aves > Passeriformes > Passerellidae > Ammospiza > Ammospiza caudacuta. The sequence goes on from NC_080594.1 coordinate 28,918,956, forward strand.
AAAGCCAATTTTAGGAGTAGATAGCCAATCTCTAGAGGGCACCTTCAAACACACAGGCAGTGGAGATGCAGAGTAAAGGAGAGCAAAGAACACAAGGACATCGGTCCCCTGACTGGCAGGGAAAAGGATGACCCCCATCTCTGCATTTATGGTACCCAGACCCAAAGCATCACTGACAGGCCCAGGGTGTGACTATCCTGCCTTAGTCTCCTTCTTGCCAGATCCCATCCACTTGGGCTAAACAAGGATAAGGCAGTAAGAGCTTTAGTGCAAATGATTTTTTTCCCAAATTCTTTCTTTTTCCCCTATCAGTGAATTGTCCCCTCTTTCCATCTCCTATTCATTCCCTATCTCACTGTATGCAAACCACAATCCCCCTTTTCTTCTTTCTGCTTTATTTTCCTGAACACTCATTAACTACTCACAAAGGACCGTGCCTGGCAGATCGGAGCTGCAATTATCTCCTGGTTCTGACCCGTGTTCAGCGGTCAGAGATTAGCATCAGCAATAATAATGGAGTGCGAGATGCAGGCAGCTGCATGCTGGGGATTTGACAAGTGTCCAGACTGCTGGAGCCAACGTGAGGGGAAGGGAATCCACACAGGGGACTGCGTCCTCCGGAAGGTGGATGTGGACATTCCGGTTTTTCCAACACATCCTTCATGCCTATTCAGGGAAGATGATCAACTTGTCCTCCGGTATTCCAGTTATAAATCCTATCCAACTCCCACTCCTTCTGATGGACCCATGAACCTAAGGGAGGCAGGAGGCCATTTCTGGTAGTTACCCTGCTGACTTCAAATTTCACTTTTTTTTTTTTTTTTTTTTTTTTCATTTTCAAAGTGTAAAACCCACCATGAAAATAGAACTCCAAATCATACACATTAGCAAGGAAGTACCTCCCAGACTGCTAAAATAAAGAGCCCTGCCTTTTCCCATCCCCAGTAAAGGATAGGAAAAAATATTTGACTTTCCTGACTTTCTGAATGCCTTCCCAGTGAGGGCCACCATGCAACTTTCATGCTTTCTGTCCACACACTCATCTGTTTAAGGCATCCATCCATCTCAGTCCACCATACTGCAATTAAGATTCCACAACAGGCTTCAGTTGTGTCTCCTTCTCATTTCTCTCAGCTTTTCAACAGCTTTGTTTTTGAAAAACTGTGGCTTTGTTTGTATATGGGTTTATTATTTCTTGTTTTCAGTTACTGCAAACAGGCTCTGACAAACAGGTAAGCTTGGAAAATAGTTGATCTTTGGCTCAGTCTTATCTCCTCTATCCGTCAATACTATTAGGGCTGTCTCTATGTCACATCCTTGGCTGAACCTTCAACACAGCAAGTCCAGGCTGTCACAACTTTCTGGGCAATGTTGGAATTTCCCTGTCATTTAACATCTTCTGGATACCACCTTGGTTTTTGCCTCCCTCAAAGGGGAAAAATTGTAGACAAGGTTCCTAAGTTCGGGGATGTATGAGTTCAGTATAAAACTCAGTCTGTTTATCTATTTGGCAATAATATTATAAGCTTAGCTGATAGACAGCAAAAAAACCCCAACCAACCAAATAAAAGAAACCTCACAAGCGCAACAAAAAATTATAAATACACGTACATCTGTTAAAAGAATGGCTACGAACTTTGCCCATACTTGTTTCCAGTTAAGGTGCTTAAACCACTCCTGGCCTGAAATATCCAGACTTTTAGAAAGCAAGAAGAGAATTCTCATCAGTAGAAACTTTTTTCAAAAGATTACTTCAAATTCATCCTGCTTCTGGTTGTCTTAGAAATAACATGAGAACAGACCCTATCAGAGCATATCAGTGCTCCCTGAATCTGGTATCTGAAGACACCTGGACATTTGGAAGTGCAGCGATAATGAAAAAGAAAACAAATTAATTGAAAGTCTCAGAGCCTCAAAAACTGATCAGCTTGAGATTTGGAGCAAGTTCAAATTTGATTTGCATTGTAGCTGATTAACCTTGTTCATCCTAAAAATATCCCTTAGTATATTTTCACAGTTATAAGATGTGTGAAAAAATGACAGAAAGAAAGTGCTAGGAAACAATTGCTTGATTTGACAAAATGTTTAGAGTTCAAGTGGCCTCACACCCACTTTTGTGTCTTCAATATAAATTTTAATTTTTTTTTTTTTTTTACTGGCACAAAAACTTTCAGCAATTAACTTTAGATTTCTATAGGTAAGTATTTACACCAGGAGCTGCCACCTGCTACTTTCCCTTAAATATTATGTGTTAGATGACCAATCACAATAACAAATTGAGTGAAGGCAGAAAGAGCTATGCGGGGGGGGAAAAAAATTGAAGGGGGGGGAAAGTGGTAAAGCAGCAGCATTCCACTTTTTCAAACACAAAACATGAATTGAACAATGACAAGGTTTCATTCAATTCCAGTCCGCCCATTTCAAAGGCAAACCAGGTTCAAGAATGAGAGGAATAGCAGATTTGTCTTTACAAACAAGCTGCGGGTTTGCTGGTAGATAAAACTAGCACTGGAGATAAAAGAAACAATAGGAAGGATTCCACTGATTGATGAATGGAATAAGATATTTGCATGTAGAAATAAACTTTAGGTGTGCTGATAAATGAAATTAGACATTAAAAGATGAAATAATGGGGAAGAAAAACCCCTAAATTCCATGAGAATTAAAAATTAAAAGGGAGGGTTATACATTAGAGGGAAATCTTTGGTATCAGGCGTATCGAGAAGTCTGTACCTCTCAAGTATCTCAGCCAATGGTGAAGAGAAGGGAAATGCAGCCGAGAAATTAGGATAAAAAGTGAGGCTGCATCCTACAAAAGTTTGAGAGATCCCAGGAGAATGCCCCATGGCCTCTCCCTTTATTCAAATAATGTAAAAGGATGCCTTTGTCTCTTTTTTGGACATAAACCTCTGATGTGATGTTTGTGGATTAATTTTCCTAACAAAGATTTGTAGCAACATCCACAGTTTTCACCTGGAGAACACCTGGTTCCGGCCAGCCATGGAGAGAGTTTATCACATAAACCCTTTTTAGTAGCTGTAGTGAAATCATTAATTGATCATTTATCACCTCCCTGGAAATGAATAAATTCCCACATCTGCTTTCACCCTTGCTGTTCACAAGAGCACAGGATTTTGTCACAGAATGGACCAGGCAGATAACCCCACACTTTCACTTATATGCAACCTTCTAGTTATATTGAGTTCAAGCCATGCTACTTCTGCTGAGTGAAAGTCTGAACTCCCACGAATTACTTATTCCCATTTAGTATGTGCACAGAAGATGCTGCTTTGCAGGGCTGTCGATCCAGCGTGAAACTCACTTTGGAAAACTGTTTTTAAAGAGAATATCTGCATGATGGGGCGGGAGAAGGTGGAGGAATAAATCTCCTGGTACTTTTGTTCATTATTTAAAGCAACTGTTATTTTCTCTCTCATTTTTGCTTTCAAATTTGATATCTAAGAGACAAGATTTCTTCTACTAGGCATCACTGGGGGAAACAGAGCGTGCAATCCGTTTCAGAGAATGCTTTATTCCAGCATTTCAGGCAGGAGAAAGGTCCAGAGGAGATGAAAGAAGCAGCAACCAGGAAACTGAAGAGACTTTGAAATGCAGCTCTGGTCTTTGCTTGTTCAGACCTCACATGAGCCACTTCTTTGGGTGCCTCTGTATGGCATAATAATGCCATCCTGGCCTGTGTCAGCAACAGCGTGGCCAGCAGGACCAGGGCAGCGACAGTCCCCCTGTGCCTGGCACTGGTGATGCTGCACCTTGAGCGCGGTGCCCAGTTCTGGGCCCCTGACTGCAAGGAGGACATTGAGGTGCTGGGGAGTGCCCACAGAAGGGCAACAGAGCTGGGGAAGGGTCTGGAGCACAGGTCTGATGAGGAGCTAAGGTTGTTGAGCCTGAAGAAAAGGAGGCTCAGGGGAGACCTTACTGCTCTCTGCAACTCCCTGAAAGGAGGCTGTGGTGAGGTATCAGCTGGCCTCCTCTCTCAGGCAACCAATGACACAAGATGAGAGAAACCATTCAAGAAATGACTGGATATGGCATTTAGTGCCATGGTCTAGCTGACAAGGTGGTAGTTGGTGAAAGATTGGACTTAAAGTCCAGTATTGACTTCAATATTGATCTTGAAGGTCTTTTCCAACCTAAATTATTCTGGGCATGTACCTTGTCTAACACTACCAAATACAAAATGCAAGGAAGGGAAAACTAGGAAGTGGGGTCTGTTAATGGGATAAAATCTATCAGGGTTCCTCCTACCAAGCACCACTCTACCGAAAGTAACCCTAATGAACATCTGACCAGTGCATTCAGGTCCCCACATCTCTTAACTGGTCTTGTGGTTCATACTAACTGCTCTGCTCTGTCACAACTCACCAGGTTGCAAAACACAAACATTAATGAAGCTGCAATGCCTGACTGTGTCCATTGGTTTCTTCCAGAAGCTAACAGCCATGGGCCTCAGGGGGCTTCAGGTCATGCTGAGCACAACTGTCTTTACTGAAAAAAGTGTCTCAGATCTGTCCTTAAGACTCCAGAGTCAGCCCTTATGGTACTTGATGCACTCTCATAACTGAACTTTGCAACTTCTTCTGTCCCCAATGTCCTAGCAATTAACCAAATACCTGTATCAACATGCCACTTGGTGCATTTCCTTTTTTAAGACCAGCAGTTTGCCAAGGATAACTCACACACTATAGACAAGGCCATCAGAGTGCATAATAACCTGGCATGCCTTTATGAGACCAGGAAAAACCAGTATATCATGGGATTTCAGGCAGGGAGTACAGCATCAGCAAGCTGGAGGGGAGAACATTATTAACGAAGCACTTTCTCTGAGCTCCTTGATAACTTTGGATGAGGTAAGCTGGAGGATATGTTAGCTCTGTGCATACACAGAATGGGCAAGCCTTGTGACTTTTAATGGCTTTGTTAAATCATTTCTCTCAGCAAGTCTGTCTGTAATAAAGGATTGCTGCAGCTACCCTCATTTTTTAAGCTGCTTTGAGTTTTGCACATGGAAAGTACTAAGTGCTGGCATTACATCTGTAAAATTAAGGCCCTAAAAAGGTCAAAGTCATCAGCTTAATTTTTGCAAAGAGGATTGAGCAACACTGGGATCTCAGGGTATCTGATTAGTTATACCTTACAGTTTTTTCTGTTGTCTGTTCCACTGTACTTTGACTATGTTTTCCCTCTCAAAGGTTTGTGGAGGCTTTAAGTTAATTTTGTGGTAGCATAAGGTACCAGACTGCCAAACTGCAAGATTAAAAGGATCCTACGTGTTTAGATCTGCAAGAAATATCAGCACCAGCTACTCTATCCATTATTCCTTCTCCCTTTCCCACACTCCCTTCCTACCCTAAAATAACCTCAGCAATTAAACTGAGAAAGGACTCACAGAAGGAAGAAAAACTGCAATCTCTGTGTCCCACTCTGTCCCAGCCCTCTCTGGCTCACTGCCCAACAGGAAGGCTATTTATACCAAATTTTATTTCAGGGGGACGATGACGGGCTCTGCTATATCTCACCTCCCCATCTGATGGGCAACTAATCAGCCACCAAATCATAATGATTTTCAGATGTGGAGCAGGCTCAGAAGGCAGAGGTGAGAAGCATTAAGCATCCTGCCAACTTGCATACATGCAGTCACCTGAGCTAGAGCTGTGAAGGGTAACAGGTAACACCCACCAAAGCAAGCATGAACAGTGACAAACGTGAACCAAACAGTCTCTGTTTGGATAACCACCTCTCTTTCTCCAGGCCATAGAATGGCTTGGGCTGGAAAGGACCTTAAAGACCTCTTACCTCCAACATCCCTACCATGGGCAGGGACACCTTGCACTTAATCAGGTTGCCCAAACTTTGTTTGAAGGAAGCAAGTTGACAAAGAAAGAAGACAACATTCACTCCAGCACACTGCCACTGAGCCACATCCACCCCGGCCTCAGAGGAGAAAGCAAACAGGCAGACAAGCCTTTTTGGTGTGCTACAACTGCAATACCAATAACTTTTTCAGAGCTTGCTAATCCTAAACTCTTCATGATTTCTATGCACTCTTATCACCTTGGAAATCCCAAATTAATTTCATCAGTACAGAGGCTCCTTCTCTTATTTATCACATGGAAAAACATTGCTCTGCAGGACCATCAATCCAGCCTGAAATTCAATGTGCTGAAAGAAAGGGAAATCTGCATGGTGAAAAACAAAGGCAAAACCAAAAACCTCCCAAAGAGAGATGACATCAGGGGAAGTAAAGATATGGTTGCTCTGTCTCAAGCCAAGGAGAAAGGATTATTTATAGTGGGCAGAGGAGGGGAGAAATAAACCTGCTGGGCAACTGGTTCTACCAAAAGTATTCAAAGGTAGGTTTCAGAGCAAAATGGAAAAAAGTCAAGTGAGCTGAAGAATGCCTCTATACAACCCTTCAGAGGAGTTTTGGGCTCTCTCCAAATGCAGGTGGAAACCACTCAGATTTGATTTACATGGGTTTAGATTTCCCTTTCCTTGCCAGCAGGAGGACTAGAAATGGACAGAGCCTTCTATTTCAGTACCAAAATTTGTCAGAAAGCATGTTTTCAACAACCGTGGGGGGCACAGAACCAGTCCACCCACCTTCACACTCCTTGTAGCAATGTAGAACTTCTCCCTTGGGGCCCACTGACTCTCTTCCTTCAAATCCAGTTTCAGAGTACATTTCTTCTTGAAGTTTCTTACGAAGTTAAAAGTCTTTCCTCTTAAGCAATTGTGACAAAAATAGCCTGATATGGAAAAAACCCACCCACACATAAACATCTAAGAGCTATTCTAATGTATATCACATTTTTCAGAGAGAAGGCAGGGTAATCATGTGTTCCCTTCACCTATCATACTGCTGGCTCCACAGGCAGCGTGTCTCTCTGCAGAAAGACTTTTCTATCCATGGCTGATGGAGTTTACACCTCTCTCAAGGAGAAGGACACAGGAACAGGAGGCCCTCTAGATCCTGACATCTGACAGAAGAGAGCTGTGCTTTGACAAGGACAGCTACAGCAGCACTTCACAGGGTGGTTTAGGGTGAGGGGTTCAGACCCAGACAGCAGAAATGCAGATATTTAAAGTCATGGTAGATGAAGGTCAGCCTCAGTCTCCCATGAGATATGTTACCAAATTGCAAAAAAAAACCCAAAAGCCCCACCACAACCAAAACAACAAAAAAACTCCACAGAGCAAACATGAAAAATTAAAGGAAATTTAATTAACAAGATGGATCTTGTGGAAATTTGGAGAATCTCAGCAATTTCTAATACATTCATAGAACTCCATTCAAGACACAAAGGAATCAGTGACCTGCAACTCACCTGTACTTGTCTCTTCTCTTGCTGTGACTTCAGCTTGATAATACTGTGGAATTCTATTTTACTGATCTTCCCTTGAAGGGATCATTTGACTCCAAAGATCAAACCTGCTTCCCCACCAGAAAATAGACTCTGTATGGGGACCGATGTTTTTGTCCGGTTCAGGAAACAACCATCAGCTGGATCAGATTGGAGCTAATTTATTTTAATACTTTTGAAAAAGAAGAAAGAGAAAATGAGGAAAAATACTTTTGAAAAAGAAAAAGATCTCATATATATAAGTTTTTAAAGAAGCTAATTAAAGCTAATTAAACAAATCTGCTAATTAAAGTCAATTAGAACCTGACTGACCCATAATCATATTAAAATACTTACAGCAGAACCAAATTGTCCCTGCAAAAAGGGGATTTTTCTTTCCTGCATACAGTTCATGGGGAGGACAGAGGAGAGATGAGGGAAGCTCCCCACTGAGCAGATGTTTTCCTGACATGATCCAAATAGGTACATCTGGATGGCATAAAATCTGACAAGGGAATTCATCTGTATAGGGACTTCACCTGTCTGCAAATTCCCCTGGGTGGGGGATTTCACATGGGGAGCATCCCTCTCACTTACCATGTCACAAAATGACTGCCAAGTGACTATGGACAACTAACAGAGATTTGTCTCCTAAACACCCATCTATTATTTTTAGAATTATCTACTTTTCAGTTATTGAGCAAGCCTCCACAGCTTCATACCACTCATCCTCCTAGACTGAAGTGTCTTCACAGCAGCTCTGGACATGCACTGATCCCTGTCTTTCAGAAGCAGTAGGGCCACAAAAAGCCATGCCCTGTGCTAGTGCCATCTGTACTCTGAGACAGGAAACACCAGGCTGTAGCCTCTGCTTTAGTACTGGCCAGAATGCCACACATGCTTTTAACTGCATGCCCAAATATGCTTAAATTGAGGCTCTGAAGAGAAAGGACAGGGTGCATCTTCTTTTCCAGGGCAGCTAAACACCAGTCTACGGGAGGAACAGGGCATGAACCAGGCTCTCTTAAACCCTAGGCTGATGTACTAAATGCAGGGCTGCTTTTTTCCTCTGCTGCTTACTTCAGTTTCTCCTTGTGCTGTTGCTATTCTAGTTACAGAGAAGGAAAAACAGTACCTGAAAATTTGCATCTGCATCAACATCAACCCAGCCTCCTTCTAGGGATCCATGTGCCAATATTCTTCATTTATCTTCATTTCACACTGTCGTTCCTGCCAGCTACATTGTCTCTGCCAAAAACCTTTTGGAAAGAGGAAGTGTCATGAGAACCACTGCAATTATAGATCCAAACCTACACCAGCTGGGTCAGTGCAGCCTCTTCAAAAACTTTTTTTGTGGCTAGGACCACGTGTTCATATACATACATCTCTATTTTCAAGTGTGTCTGTTTCTTTGCTTCTCTTCATCAAGCAAAAGCCACCATACTCTGCAAATTTACAACAGTTTGTGCCACCAAACTCTAGATCTTTGCAGAAATATGATGTTTGCAGCAGACTGAAAATAAACTTGCTGTGTAAATGCTGACTTTGTGGCACAGGTGGATTTTGGAGCAGTGAGCTCTGTGCAGGGAGATCACACAAAGCAATCCTCAGTAAGCCTGTGAAATTGCACTGATGGTAACACATGCAAATGTGGTGGATAAGGTAAAGGGGATCCTGGTGAGCTGTAGGAAGAGCTGAGCTTTGACAGAGCATCATCATGGGGATGGCTGTAAGCAGCCACTTAAACCTCGGGTTTCTTCTGTTCCTTTCCAGGAAATCCAGCTTGAAAAATAAACTATTCCCAAACTGTGTGTGTTTGACCCCACTGCCTACACAGGATGAACTGTATAGTTAACTTGCAATCTGCCACCCTATTCCTCTCCACATGGTCCCACTATCTGCTGCTCCAGGCTGGCAGAAAGGGCAGCTCATAGGGTGAGAAATGCTGAAAGCCCTCACGCCTGTCCGTGCACAGGGACAGCCAAACAGCCCTGGGAAGACACAGTTCTGCTTTTCCTTCTCCTGTGCCCACAGGAGCCTCACTGTGGGGACAGGGGCTGCAACAGGAGCTGCAACAGGGACAGCTCACAACCTGAGCAGAGGCCAAATGGAGCCAGTGAGGCAGAAGCAAAGGGTGGGGAAAGCAGACCACGGCTACTGCAGGGCCAGCCTGTTCCCCAAACCATCCACATCACCTAAGCAGTGAACAAACCTTGAGCTGGTTCTGGTCTGCTGACCTGGAACATCTCAGGGGCATTCTTCTGCAACTTGCTCTTGTGAGTATCCTGACTTTCTACTGCATTATGCAGGCTTGCTGTGCAAAACGCTCCTGGATTCCATGATATAATAGAAATTCAAGAATGAAAAAAAACCCAACTTCAATTCTTTCAAAGGGAGCCAGAGCTTGATTTATGTCTTTCTAACCCCAGTGCTAGCTCAGTTGGGAGATTCAGGATTTCTGCAAAGAAAAGATTGTTTTGAAACCTCCTGAACTTTTCTGAGCCAGAAGGTGGTCTGAACATAAGTCTTATTTTATTTTTTATTTTTTCTCTCTCTTTTATTTGGTGCACTCAGTGACAATCCCCCAGTGAGCCATTTGCTAGCCAGCAGAAGCAGAGATTCAGTCTCTCTGCACCAGTGCAGGATGCAAACAGCAGTATGTACCTGCCTAGAGGGCCAGGTCAGGGCAGGCTGGGTGGGCCTGTCGCAGCAAAAGCAATTTATCAGGCATGCAATGGCTTAAGGCTGCAGCAGCCTCACCTTTGCAATAACCTGTCCCCCCTAGGAGTGCCCTGGGAGAGGAGCTGTGCTGTGCAGACTGCTGGACCTAGACCTGGCCTGTACAGACAGGACAGAGACACTCCAAGGCAGGGAAAGCATGGCTAGAGCCATGGCAGAACACAAGCACTTTTTGGAGGCTGGTTTGCCCACCCATGCCAACCACTGCACTCTCCTGCTGTGTGAGAGGCTGGACTGAGTGTCCAGAGCACCTAAAAACATCCATATCCTTTCTCCCACACATTAAGCACTGCAAGTTATTTTCACAGCTGCTTTTTTATTTTTCCCCTATTAGTCTTCTGCCTGTCACATCTGCCTTCTTTGTTCCACTTCTCCAAGATGTCATGGTGCACACTTGCAGGAGAAAGGCTGCTATGCCTAGTGTTGCCTTCCTCATTTGCTGCTAAGCACAAGGAAGCCTCCCCCACAAGAAGCTTTCCTCAGGACACCCAGGCACTGCAGTAGATGTACACAGAGTACATTCCGAGGCAGCAGTGGCTGTCCTTGTCTTGTCCTTACACTGCCCAGCCCCTCTCGGCCCCTGTGCAACATCCACACGGGTGGGCCAGTCATTCCCATCATTCCCATAGAAACTTTAACTAATGGGACAACAGGCAGAATGTGCCTGTTATTGTCCCCTCATTCCCACAACCCTCCCTCTCCCTGTCCCTGCCAGGCATAGGTGATGCGTGGTGGTGTGTGGTGGTGCCAGATGACCACTTTATATCCTCATGAGTCAAACCTTAGTATCCCTTAATATTTACTCCCAGCATGTAAATGGTGCCTCATGTCGTTTCCTTCTGTGACCTCAACATCCAATTCCTGTTCCCCTTGGCTGCTTTACTTGCAGGAATGATACCATCTGTGGAAAGATAATACCCTCTATGAGCTTCTCAGTACATGTGGTCACTCTGATTCCTTCCACCAAAACCCCCCGGAACGAGGAGCAAGGTGCTATGAGTAACCCACATTTTCAGCTAACACAAAAGCCTTTAACAGCAGCTCTTTTAAAACCCCAGGCTAATCCTATTAATGCCTAGCTGCAGGTGCAAAGGGGTTGATACCTCCAGTCCCGTGCCTCCCACAGGCACAGAGGTGCTCCTGGGGCGCTCCTGCCCGCACAGGCAAACACAGAAATGTTCTCCAGCACGCAGAGCACACTGAACTCACCCCATGCAGCACTCACCCGCAGCTCTGCTCGGTGTTCTGCTGGGAGAGATAAGCTGCACATTGGTTGTTGTGGCGCAGAGAGAAAGCAGAGCTCGGGGTCTCCATCAGAGGCAGGCACGGGCTTTTCAGAGGAAGGCTTCAATGCATGACTCCGTGCCTCCGATTTATCTCCCGTGTCCGTTCGTCGTTAGCATCAATTGCCGGTTTGGTGGCATACCGATAGCAGGATGTGATCTCTGTTGTCTCCCTCCTTTCCTCTGGGGTTAGGCACAGCTTTTTCTCATTACCTTTTTGTTGAAAAGTGTTTATCGTGGCAGATAATCTGAGAGAAAGCTTCTTCTTGAAATCATTTGTCTTTTAGCCATAGGAGTAGGAAGTGTCTCACAGTTTCAGTCTCCCCTGTCATTTAAGAGTCATTCTTCTTTCTTATACTACTGTACTTCACACTGGCTGTCCAGCTCTAAACTGTGGTCTGTATCTTTCAATGTGTGGCCAAAAGAACCCCAATCACACTTGCCATAAGAATTTGGGGTGTAAGACAATCTATAGATGGGGTCGAATTCCTCAGTTCAGGCTCTCTAACTGCCTGTTGCACTAAATTTGCCTTCACGTGGAAGGTTTGGTTTTGGCAGCTGCAGGTGCCCTCAGTCCCAACAGTGGGTGTCTGCTCCATCAGCAGCCTGGTTAAGAGAGCAGGCAGAGCTTTACAGAGGACAACACTGCTTTCGCTCAGATTTTGGTTTTGAACCTCCAGTGCTTAGAGAGCTGACTGGCTCAAATCAAGTGCCATGAAGTACTGCAGCTCCTTCTGTGTGTTGGTGAGAAGTGGGGAAGGAAAATTACTCTTTTCTATATGTAATTTTATGGCTTCTCTTGCCATACAGAGGAAAACAGTGAGATTAAGATTTTCTTTTTCTATCTGATGTGAAACCTGAAGATTTTTTTAATTGTAAACTGATGATGAAAAATTGAAACCTTTGTTCTTGTTTTTCCATTCCCCCATGGAATGGAAATCCCAATTCAGAATGTTGACATTTTTGATCAAAACAAATCTTCTTGATAATCTCAAAATCAAAGTATTTAGTTTTACAGAAGTAGCATGAAATAGTGCATTTGAAATTGTTGCAACAAACCAAATGTCCCCTTAACACAGCTACATCCAGAAATTTCTTCCCGGCCTGATTATGGCTCCAGGAACACAGTGAGACACAGGACTCACAGAGGCCCTGCTTTAAGCTGACCAGACAAAACTCATTGCATCCCCATTGCCTTTGGGGTTTACAGGTCTTCCTTTGTACCTAGTGCAGAGCAGGAATGGGGGTGTTGGAGAGGCAGTCTGTGAAAGTGATGCACCCTGTGGAAACACAGGCAGAAATCTGCTCAGAACAAATCTGCATTTTATCCTGGGGGAAAAAGGCATTTGTGAGGGACATTTTCACACAGGTCTAGCATGCATGGCACTGTGGAGAGAAGAGGAGCAGGAGGGGTGTCTCATGCAGATGCACCATTAGAGCACCCTGCTGTTGCTGCGATGACTCACGTACTTTGTTACCTTTCAAATCCAACCCCACTGGGTGCCCACGCTCGGCAGAGCAGACCCACAGATCCCCTCTCATGCAGGGCTCCACAAGCAGCCCCTGCTCCTGCATGCACGTCAGCCAGAGCTCACACTGTGATAGCACAAACCCACACACAGGAGCCTCCAGGATTCTCATGTAGAAGTCAAGAGCAGGAGTAACACACCCTCCCATCCGAATATTCATGCACATAGTCTCACACACCATGCTAAGGTGCACGCAGGACTTGCAACATATTTCCTTATGTTTTCTGAAATTTCCCTAGGACCAGACATGCTTACTCAGTGGTTTAATCACAAGCACACATAGCATTCAGCCCTGCCACTCACAAATCATCCTGTCTCCCTTGGGAGAGTGGATCTGGCAGCCTTGTCTCCGCTGAGACAGAGGCTGCAGTTTGTGCCAGCAAGAACAGAAATCCCGCCAAAACCTTGAGAACAGCCCTGGGCTCATTCACACTTTCTTCTGCTCCTGAGGGAAAAGAATAATAATAATAAAAAAATCCAAACCAGCTGTGAATTTATTGACTCTCCCTTAAGAATCTCGGTGCAGTAAATTCCACCTTCATGGCGCTGGCTAATTATGCATTTATTTAACTCTGTTGCTGTGGTTTTTTTAATGATTCTCTGCTGTTGTTTGAAGTTCGCTGTCTATTATTTGCAATAAAACCCTCTCTCTGTCATATTTTTGCCTCATTATCCCAAACAAACAGTGCATTTTCTGCCGCCGTCCCCTCTCTCTCTCTCTGTTCCCTGCTCTGCCTTGCTCCCTGCCACCCTCACCTCTCGACTAGCACTCCCCGAGTTTCAAAGACCAGCTGTTAGCATTTTGTCAACGGAGTGCTTTTGAGAAACTTCTGTCACGGGCTCCGGCACAGCAGGGGCTGCTGAATAAAATATCAGCCCTTCAAAAGGGAATTAAGGCAGGGAACAAAAGCAGCGGGGAGAACAAGGAGGGGAGAGGCCGGCTCTGCGGTCCCCTCCCGCCCAGCAGTTTGGAAGAGGGGCTGTCACATCTGCCCGGGACAGATGTGGTGTCCAGTACTCCATGAGAGTTGCCTTTGGGATGAGAAAGAGAAGTGAAATACTCTTCCTAGGGAGGAAGTAGTGCCACACTTAGTTCAGTGACATTGAACTAGAGTGCAAGTTTCATCCACTCCCAGCTAAAACTTGCAGGATCTGACTCCACTCCCTGACTTCCTTACACTTGCCCAAGCTTCACTATTTAAGTTTTTCTTCCAGCCCCAAAAAAAGCTTTAAGACTTGCTAATTTTTTTTTCCAGGTTTCTGAAACCAAGTTAAGAAAAGGAAAGTGGGTTAATGCACTTGGTTTCCACTGATAATTCTAAATCAGCAACCACTCATTCCCATCTTCAAAAAGGAGATTTGGGCAATTACAGACCCATCAGCCTTATCTTGATTTCTGGGAAAGTGATGGAACAAATGCTTCTGGAAACCATTTCCAAATATATTAAGGATAAAAAAGAGAGTAATTGGGAGTAGTCAGCATGGATATATGAAGTAGACAGTACACCTGGCCAACTTGTCACACTTCACAATGAAATGACCAGTTTAGAAAAGGAGGGAAGGGATGTGATAACTCTGTGATTCAGGAATGACCTGGACAGTGGTGAAGAGAGCAAATTCAGCAAATTTGCAGAAGGTACAGTACTGGAGGAATGGCTGGTGCACCAGAAGGCTGTGCTGCCACCCAGAGGGACTGTGCCAGGCTAAAGAATTGAGATGATAGGAATCTCAAGGTGTTCTAAGGGGAGCACAAAGTCCTGCACCCGGGAAAGAAAACCTCATGAACCATTATGTGCTGAGGTTCAACTGGTTGGAAAGCCACTCCACAAAAGAGTCTTTTGGAGTTCTCTTGCATAAATAATTGACAAGGAGCCATCAGTGTGTGTGGCAGTCAGCAGCCTCTTGTGAAGAAACATTGACAGTGGGTCAAGGAAGGTGATTCTCCTCTCCTCTCCTCTCCTCTCCTCTCCTCTCCTCTCCTCTCCTCTCCTCTCCTCTCCTCTCCTCTCCTCTCCTCTCCTCTCCTCTCCTCAGCACTGAAGGTACAGGGTTTGGGGTGCTGTGTCGCAGTCTGGGCTCCCCAAAGCAATAGTGACATGGACTCGCTGTAGGGTGGTCCAGCAGGGAGTAACTGAGGTTATCAAGGACTTGGAGCATTCAACACATGCGAGGCTGACAGAGTTGGGATTGTCTAGCCTCAATTTAAAATGGCCTTGGGTGAATCTCACCAATATAAATAAGTGATGGCAGGCAGCAAAGACACAGTCAGACTCTAGTTAATGGTGTCAGTGAAAGAGCAAGAGGCACAAGGTGCAAAATGAAATACACGAAATTCCCTTCAAGGATAAGGAAAACAAAGTTTTTGTGGTTTTGGGGGGGTTTTGTTTGTTTGTTTTTGTTTTTTTGCTTTTGAATTGGTTTCGTTTGGTTTTTGTTTTTGTCTTAGTTTGTTTTTTTTCCTACAGTGAAGGTGGTCAAACACCAGAACAAGTTGCCCAGTGGGGTCTCCAGCCTGGCAGCTATTCTGACCCCATCTGGACCCAGTCAGAGCAATGTGCTCTATTTGACCTTACATTCAGTAGAGGAGTTAGACTAGAGAAGCTCCTTCCAGCCTTAATAATTCTGTGACTGGAGATTCTCTGGTCCCTGAGCACACTTCAGATAGATTTCAGAACAGTCTGATAGGAAACAGGAATCCAAAGAGGTACATTTAACCTAAAAACAGGGTGTCTCAGCAAACTCAGGATGATTCCAAGTAGAATAACCTTCAAAACTCATGCCTTTAACCACAGTTTGCCTTTGTAACATTTTGTAGCAGATAAATGACTCAGCTTGCTGTGATTATGTTCTGCCATTATACGGCATCTCTATCTGGAGGAAGAAATGTTGGCTCACGTGGAACCCTTGGCCAGGACAGGAGAGTTTCTACAGGCAGGGATGCCTACATTTGCTGTTTCTCTTATTCAGGTCCATTGCAGAAACCCCACACCACAGGATGCCCTCAAGGAAACCTGTTGGCAGATGAAAACATTTCATCCTCATGCAGTTTTCTGTCATCTATTGTTAAATTTTAGCTTAGGTGGTTATTAAGATGACTTAACCAGGCCTGTGCTCTCCAGCTCTCCAAATATCTAGACTATTAGTGCATATATCCTTTCTTCATAACTTAACCAAGCTATATATATTTAAATCTGTCCTTGTAAATAAAGTCAATCCAACCTTTGACTACATTCTTGCTCTGCATTCCATACAGCCTGCCAAATATTTTGGAAGTCAGGTGTCCAAACTGCAATATTGTATTTTAAAAGCAGTTGCACCGGAGTTGTGTGAAGAGGATGTTCCTCCCACCTCTGTACCATGATACCTTCACACTTGAAGTTCCTAACTGGAGGACTAAATCTTGGATTCATCCTTTGTTTAGCAGCTGCCATAGATGCTTACAGCATCACCAGCTGCTGCTTTTCTTTTCCTTGGCCAAAATAAATGCCTGTTTTGGATGGGATAACTAAGCTTTATATACATAAACCTATTGCATACACCTATGCATGTGTATGTGCATACATTCCTCCTGTCTTTGAAGGAGGAAGATATTTCCTGAATTTATGTCCTGCTCACCCAAGTGTACTAGCTAAAAAGCACTTTCAAATTTCACCACATGCCACTTTGATGTATTAAATGCAGAATAACTCACTTTGAAACAACATGCTACTTAGAATTCTAACAAATTTTCTCAGAACTTTAAATGCAAAACAAATAATTTCACAAAGAACCAAGGAGTGTGATCCCTCCCAAAACTACTGAAATTTTTGTCTCTTACTCTCATATTTTTTATTTTAAAGGGAAAAACATGGACCTTTTTGTAGACCTGTTTCTGTATTCAGCCTTAATCAATTACAATGACTTGTATTTACTCGTTAAATGTCATCTCACTGGTTTTTGTTTTCTCTGATGACTGGCTCCTCATTAGTAAGTTTATACTAACTTTTCCACCATATTTGGTGATCTCAAATTGTTATTTGAGGTATCACACTTAGTTTGGTGACATCCTGTCTTACTACAAGCACCCCTCAATTACAACTATTGCAGTAGACAACAGGCATGACTGGAGTGCTAGAAAATATAACAATGAATAAAGATCAAGGGTGGGGTTCATTCAACAAAAGAGATGTGACAGGGCAAAATATAATGTAAAGCTTCCTTAAACAATTGAGTTATTGAATGTTCTGTATGTCTGTGGTAAACCAAATAAGAACCTCCAGAATATAATTACCCCTTCTCCTGGTCCTTCAGGTCCTTCCCATTACTTCTTTATTTATATCAGCTTTGGCACATCTGTTAATTCTCTTTCATCCCTCTCAGTTGTGCTGCCTTTAATGCACCTTTATTTATTTATGCCATTCTAACGTAAGAAATACACATTATTAACCTTGCTCTTCCCAATCTCCCCTAGTTCACTCAAAACAGCCAGGGAAGTGCACAGTGAGGACACTAACAGCCCAGTGTCATATTAAGGGATGGACTGAGAATTTCCCAAAAAGCAGGGAAGAACAAGTTCCTTGGGTAGCGAAGAAACCAAAAAACCAATCTAAGGGTCTCTCTCCTGCAATTAATAATCTGCAACATATCAGGGGTCAAAGGCATTTTCACACCATTGCTTCTGATTTGCTAACAGACAGCAGAGCTGAAGTGCTGCACAGGGTATTTTCCTTCCAGGAGGGACAGCTAAAGCAAGCCTGGGAATACCACACTCTGAGATATGCCATAGTCACCAATGTGGCTGGATGGGCACGCAGTGAATTCAGGCATGGAGTTCTGCTCTTGGACCAAGCAGACACCGTGGGCACAGAGCACTAGCACACATGGCACTGTAGCTAGATTTACAGGCCTGCTCTCTGTGAAGAGATGAGCTAAAAATTTGGGAGGTGGAGCTGGATTTGGGACAGGTAAATAAACAGGAAGCTGCATTTCTGCCTTAAAGAGATAAGCCTGGCACTAGGGGATGTATAAACATCAAGGCAATCCACATCACTGTGAATAGATCTTTTTGTTGCAGAGCTTTAACACCCTGATGGGAAACACAGGACTGAAAATACCATATATTACCTCTGCCTATGGTCTAACAGTAGTTTTCAGTTCGATCCTTGGAGTTCTGGTATAAACTGTTTCAGGGGGAAATCTGAAATAGGTGATTTTGAGAATGAGGTTTATTACCAGTGGTGCCCAATTCACCCCATCAGAGTCTATACCACTTCTGGCATGAACATATCCACAGTGCCCACAAAGGGAAAGAACCTCAAAATTGCCACTCTAATGACTACACTTAAATTGCTGATCAGGTTGGGATTCAGAAAGCTAAAATTTCAATTCCAAAACATAGCCCGAGGCCACAGCATGTCTGAAGCACAGGTTTGACAGAAGGGGCTCTCATAGTGCTTCCCTGACTAATGAGATTAAAGGGTTTTCATTAAATCAGTTGTAGTTATAAGGCTCTCCCCTTATTGCACTTGCATCTCAAAAAGGTAAGTGGTACTGTACGATTTGATACATTTGACTTGGAAAAGATTAGCAGCCAGTTTGAAGTTTTCCATTCAAAGTAATCCAGTATCAAAAGCCTCACTTGAGCCCCAAGAGTTTGGGAGCGATACTGTTTTGAATTTTAGTATTCGGACAGGGACAGAGATCTTTCTTTCTGGTTTCTGATCAAAGAATTTTTCAAAAGAAAACAGCCCATATTTAAAGTTTTTATATGTCTATCTATGAAGACATTTCATTTAGATGTGTAACTATACCAGATTACACAAGCAGGGACAATTAAAGAGTTCCAAGGTCACAGAGAGGGATCTGGACAAAAGTCTATCAAAAAAAGTTGATAGAAGGCAACTGACACAAACCCCTCACTGATCAGTCAAATGCTGGTTTCCCCCATTTCTGCTATGATAGACTTTTCATTATGTCAGAGAGTTCATCTACTCCCTGTTGGTAGTCCACCACTGGCAAAACTAATTCTGAAATTTCACAAAGGATTTTATGATCTAATTCTAAGTAAAACATTGAGCGCAAGGCAAAAAGTATCTTGACTAGTGGGTAACACGGATTAAATCAGAGGATGCAAATGCAGACCTCAGAAATCTATATCTTCATTTCTCCACTGCAGCAGAAGGGGGCAAACTCACTGTGTACATTAATAGAAAAGCTTCCACGTGTTGATAAAATGGGAGGAAGACCAGGAAGCAGGAGAAGCATTTTATTAACATACACATGCACATTTTCCCAGCTGCATCTCCTCAGGTGGGAGGGGGACTCTGTGGCATCCCCATCACATGAAGTTAAGGCCCTGCAATGGGAAAGAAAGCATGGCAGCTGCAGCCTGTCTACACATCTCACACAGGAGCTACTCACATTAACAGCAGATGATACCTTTCCCACTGCAGTCTCTGCAGCATTTGTGAGACATTACAATGCAGCAAGATGTACATGGAGAAGGCTCAATGTTACATCAGAGGTGCCAAGATCTCCTCAGGCAGTCATATCAGCAACTGTGTATTATCACTATACATTTAGGGAACAGCACTATGTACCTTTTGCCACAGTATTGGCTGTAGCTGCCAGTCAGAAACCACTCAGACTTCAAACTCCCAGCAGTTGTAACCCTACCACCATCCTCCTTTACCCCACCCACCCTTGGGCAGCTACAGTCCAGATTTTGTGATCACCTGAGCAGTAGGGCAATAGACTTAAACAACTTCCTAAGAGCACAACTTGGAAAGAGTCAGCAGATGTTTTACTGTGCTTTTTGAGCTAATTTCCCAGTACACGGCTGTTATAATTAGGACAATATTTAAATAGAAAACAGAAGTATTTGGAAAAAAACTTATTATATACTACAAGAGTACTTCCTGCTACGATTCCAAGTTAGTGATCCAGTAAACAGCTCTGCTCCCTGCTTAGCATGGCAAGAAGATCCCTGTAAGCTATTCAGCTTCTGGTGATTGCTGTATGAAGGTTAACCAAAGCATGGGTCCATGAAACTTCATTTGCCACAGTAGGAGTTGGAGATCACCTCAAGAAAAGCCAGAGTCAGTACTTGATCCTGCACATAAAAGTTAGCCAGGATACTCCCAGAGATAATTTTACAAAAGAGGAGAGTGCCACCTCTGTGTCCTGCAGATTTTTTGTTGTCTCAGCATAACCCTTTCTCTCTGTTCACAGGGAAAAGGCTGCCCACATTACCTCCATATTCACTGAACCAAGAGTGTTTCTGTGATATATACCATGCTCCCAGACCTCACAGAACCACAGAGGAAAGCAACTTCAGCAGCCTCTACTGCCTGGGCCATGCCTTTCCTTCTAACCAGAACATTTCTGAAGCAAACACCTCCACGCAGCCACTCAATATTTCCATTGAACTACTGTGGCCTTTTGGCTACTGCCCAGTTTCTCTGGGAAAACAGCCTTTGTTGCAACTCAGAGTGAAAGACTGACCAAGTTAAAAAAGAGAGGAAAGGCAGGAAAATAATCTTCAGATCCTTTGAGATGTACAACCACTCCTTTTGGAAAGATAACTGAAAGCAAGCCATTGACAGTAGAGGTTAGAGAGAAGGAAAGCATATTTCAGTGTAGAGATTTATTAAAACCTGTCTTTTCTTTAACTGCAGCTGTACACAAGATTGACATATCCTGTAAGCTACCTTTTCATCAAGTCCCTACGCTTGCTGCAGGAATGCAAGGAAGGCCATTTCATCTGCAGTGCATTTACAACTGTAGTTTACAGGATTTTCTACTTTCATATCCCAGCCTTCAGTTGGTAGATGTCTCTGAGGTCAGTGCTTTATAGCTTAAAGTTTGTCAGCTGGTACCTGCAGTGCACTACTAGTGCCACTTCCTAACAACTCTTCCAAAATAAAAAAAAACAAAGCAACAGAGGGCAGAGTTCAGAAAGGAGATGGCTCTTGATCCCTGACCCCGAATGGGAGACTTACAAGTAAGTTTGATGTACACTGATCCTGGAGACAAGCTGAAAGAGAGGCAGAGACTGTAAATTCTGATCATGTCTCCAGTAGTGGCACCCCAGAGGACAGTCTTGGCACCACAGCCACTCTGCAGTCCCCACCAGGTGAGCACAACTTGCACACAGAAAGGAATAAATGAGGAGCTGGTGCAGGAAGGTCCCAAAGCCACTACTCATTTTTCTTGAATGGCAGTTTTGATTTAGAAATTAAGCATGTCTTCTCTTGAGGTCAAATGAAGTAGTCATAATCTGATTAATCATTGATAGATCATTTAGAAGTAGGGCCAGAAAGCCCCTCCTATCCCTTCCTTAAGGAAATGTAGACAGCCCAACCTTGGCTATTTTTGAAGATCCTTATCCAATTACTTGAAAAGTAAGAATGATTCTAATGCCTTCTTCAGGCATCTGTTAGAGTAGATGGCCTGCCCTTACTTCACACTCTCCTCACCCACACAGAGTAAGTTACTTTACATTGCCCCCTCCACCAAGTCTTCAATAAAGCAGCCCTCTTCTATTTCCATTTCTCTGGTTTTTAGTGAGGATAGCCTCTCAGAGGAAGCATAATGCCCCTTTTTCCTAAAGCCCTTTTCTCCAAAGCTGTTACTAAGGTTGAGCAAGATGCTCCCACTAAAATCTCCTTAGAAGTACTCCCCTCTTTCCCTACATGCAGAGGCTGTTTCTCCCTTCCTCCATTTATTTTCCTTTGGAGATAGAATAAGATTCTTGCCTTTTGCAGGTCATTTAATCCAACAGGTCTTCCTTAAAACTGCTGCTGAGATCACCATCCCCCATTTGTATTCACACATTTGATTTCTCATTCCTAAGGGCAAATCTCTACACTTGTCTTGAATTCCATCTGGTTCATTTTGGACGGCATCTCCTCTTGATCAAAATCCTTTTGAATTCCAAATCAATTTTTCCTCGTCTTTGCAGTCAGTCTCAGCTAGTCAAAGCAGTGCTGGAGCCCAAAACCATAATGGAAGGAACAGAGGAGGGTTGTGCTGCCGTGGAACGAGGGTCACTTGGCTGCAGGATAATCACACACAGTCACCATAACTAGACACCTGTGGTTTGACTTGTGGCATGAAAGAATCATGCTCAGCCGCTAGCACATATATAGTTACAGGTTTTATTGCTATTACAGGCAGAGTTTCTGAATATTAGTGCTACTTTGTTTTCAAATTGAGGTTGACCTTGTGTGAGAAACAGGACTTGGACTTTCCAAGTTGAAGCAAACACAGGGCTCAGAGGCTGCAAACAATTGTAGGGGCTGTGTACACATTTACTCACAAACACATGTCACCTGCTCATGCAAAAGTGCTGCTCAGCTGCCTTCAAACAACAACAACAACAACAACAGCAACAACAACAAATCAGCAAAAACAAAAAAGAAAAGCATTGCTTTTTTTTCTCCCACCTGTTTCCTACTCAGGAGCTGTGAGATTTCATATTTCCCAACTCCCCTTCAGCAGTTCTGGGACCTGCCTTTTCTCCATCACATTTCTTTAAGTGTCTGTAGTATATTCCATACCTTTATGATGACACAGGGAACAGTTAAAACTCAACTGCCCCCTGTAAGTACCTTGACTTATACATTAGGAAATAACACTGGCTACAAGCATAACACTGTCCTGCCATCCTGCCTTTGATTTCAAGTTCCAGGTTAGTACCTGCAGCTTTTCCACTTTTTAGGGCTTGTTTCAAAGCTACATTTTGAGCTAATTTCCCAAGAACTAGGCTTAGATAGGTAAGGAAAGGTGAAATGAAAGAAAAGGTTTAGGTCTCTCTCTCAAAAAAAATTAAAATCCTACTTCACAAAAATTGTGTCCTAATTTATAAGCAAGGGTCAGTATTCAAAGTGTGCAAATAGGCTTCATGCTGAGTCTTAAATTCTTCAGACACAAGTAAATGGTATCATGCCCTGAAGACAGTTGTGGACTTAACCAGGCCTCAGAAGAAATACTTAATGATCACAGCAGGCAAGACTTTTCTCCTTGTCCTGACCAAAGAACAGGTTGGTGGTAAGAGACTGGAGCCCTTTCTGCTTATATTCATGAATATTAAATTAATAGACCAGCAAGAATCTCAGGCTGTCACACGAGATGAGGGTTAGAGTCCCTGTAGAATGAAAATGCACTTAAAATATGTATGAGAGAAGAAGTTTTGAAACATGAGGGAAGAGAGGAGGGAGGCTACAGAATTAGGACCAAAAAAATCTGGGTACGGGAGAGACAGGAAGAGAAAAATACCAGATTTTCTTTTTTATATTCATACAGATCAAATAAACATACTTTGTTTACAGAATCATCATGACCTCTAAAAATGTTCTAAGCACTTTAACACTTCACATTCAAGGTAGCAAGAGCAATTCAAAGATTGTCAGAGCTTTAATAATTCAGAGATGGGGATCCAGGTGCCACAAGTATCGGAACTAAAACCATTGCTTCAGACAATCCAGAAGCACAGATCTGCCTAAATACTTGTCTCTAGAGCAGCATAAGCCACTACCAGAGCTGCTAAGAGAAGCCTCTGGTGAAATGCAGAACTGCAACAGGAGACAGAAGACATTCTTCTGCTCCTCAGATGGCACTGCTGTTACAAACATTGGCTATTCTCTCTCAAGGTCAACCCTTGGCAAATATTGACTGTGAAGCCAGATTAAGGCAGGCATTCTACCTTGGGAGGTGTCCTAGTTCTGGGTGGGACCCAGATGTTCTTCTGTATCACCTCAGGTGATTGCTGGGCTGCAGTAAGGAATTCCCTGGTTTCCAAGAAAAATGACATGGCTTCCACTGGAAAGGCATGGCAGCATTGTCATCATTTTTCTTTATCTTGGGGTCCCTGGTGAGCATTTTTGCATGTGAATCACCCTCTCTTTCACAGACTTTTGTTATTAATATTGTTGCTGTTACTCTTCATATCTCAATGCTGTTTCCAGTAAATTGTTCTTTTCTCAACCCACGATCTTCAACTTTTGTGCCTCCAATTCTCAAATCTATCCCTCTGGAACAGAAAGGGCAAGGGGGAGGGGGAAGCAAGCAAGCAGTGTGTGGTTTGGGAGAGTCTCAGTGAGGGCACTGAACCAGGGGGTACAATTCCTAAACCACAACAGAAGACCTCTGGTTACTTTACACACTTGGTTTTACAGAAGGAGAGTTTGTGTAACAGCAGACCATGTGGGTTTATCCAAAGGAATTTAGAAGTTAATCCCAGCTATAATGCTTTCCAAACTCCATAGCTTGCTGCAGCTCCAGGAGCAACACAAGAATTTGAAAGCAGCATTAAGTGATCCTGTGTTGAGTGTTAGGATAGGCCAGAGTACCTACAAGATAGGCCTGGCTCCTGATGAGAAATTGGAGGTAGAACACAGATGGGCTCAGCCTTTTCTTCTCTCTCCAGTCAGTTGGTTAGGAGAAACTGTCCTCAAAAAGAACCAACTAAATCCACAGATTAGTTAAGCTCTCCTATTTAGATATGGACCTTTGCAAATGCTCATGGCTTTCCGTGCCATCTCTCATTTTAGACTGAATAGTCTTTAATGCCATTTCATTCTCAAATGATAGAACGGTTGCCTAGAAATCAGTGCAACCCCATATCTTGTGTTCAACCATAAAGGCTCCAGAAAACTCAGAAACTCCCTGGATAGCTAGTACAAACACACAGATACATAGATAACCTTCAGCTTTTGACACTCTTTGACTTCAGAAATCCCTGCACAGTCTAAGCTGGTAGTCTAAGCATCAAGGTATTTGAAATCACACCTTCAATACAGCAAACAGTCTTGGTGCCTCCTATTTTAGTAATGACTTAAAAAAAAAAACAAGCTTTTCCCTCTCAGAAGGTCAGTGAGGTATGCAGGATTTCATAGCATCTGCAACACAGGCTGATGCACTACAGTGAAAGTAAACCTAGGAGGAAAGAAGAAGAAGGAACTGAAGTGAATCCACATGGGCTATTAGCCCCACATTAACACTTAAATAGAGCACTATTTCATCATTTGCCCAAGTTCAGATGAGCCCTAGCCTTTAGCTAGGAGGTACTAAAATCTGGGGATAGCTGGGGAGGTTTTAGCCCTTTAAATGACATGAAAACAGCAAAGTCTGGATCAATAGAGAGAAATTAAATGACAGACTTAAAGAACCAATTTTAAAATCAGGATCTTCCTGAGGCTGTTTTCAACCCAGAGCTCCACAGAATTTCTGCAGAGGAGTTTGTGGTATCTCAATGATATCATAAAAGTGACACAAATGCAGAGCTTAAGACCACAGCACTGCCAATAACCTCTCCCTCCTCAAAAAACCAGAAGTGTTACTACAGAAATATCAGATGGATTCTACCAAGCACTATCAGTTTGCTCTATAACCAGAGCAGCTGGCCTGGTGTGGGGGTAGAGGAACTTCAAACTAGGTGAAGCTTACCAGTCCATTAAGAGCCTGCTGCAAGGTAGAATCCACCAAAGAAAAAGTGCTAGCAATTAAACACTTTTCAGAAGAAACTTGCAAAGAAAAGGGTTTGTCAAGTCACCTTTACTCTTTACATCCCCAGAAGGACAGGATCATCTATCCTTAACACCTCTCCTGTACAAGTTTTCCAATAAATTATCTGAAAATGCTACACTGTGCAATAGTCCCAATATTTTGGCTTCTCACATCACTATCTGCCACCAGCTGATCCTCATATCCTGTGCTCCACAGCCTTCTGTGCCAGAGAAAAGAGGGGGGAAAAAGCATTGCAGAAGTGCCAAAAAGGCATTACTTCAGAAGGAAATACAAACCCCCTCATGAGCATCCATCCCTGCATGTGTAGGGACACGGGGAGGCTGTGGGGAGAAAGATGAAAGAAGACACTTTCATGACAATCTCACTAGAGGAGACCAAGGCACATAAGGAAAATATTTCATTCCAATTTAAGTTAAGAATTAGAGCTGTAAAAAATACAGCTGCAGTTGATTCTACTTTCATTCCTTTCGCTCATTTGATTTCTTTTATGTTAAATATCCAAAAAAAGCATGGAGCTATCTTAGTGCTTTTCTCAGGGGAGACTGATCATATTTTATATGATTTACCCCAATCCTAGATTACCTTGCATATAAGAAATAAAATTTTATCAAAAAACCTTCATCAATCCCTTCCTGTCTGAATATGGTTCCACCAAGAGAGAGTGGGAATTGTTACTGAACAAAGGCATTCTTTTGGTTTGTTGGTCAGCAGCTCTCAATGCCTACTGGTCAGATGAAACAAGTCCAGGTTAGTGAGGGTATGTTCATCCCTGTAGAGGCCATACAGAAGTCAGCATCAGGGCTGCTCTGGGTAGTTACAGAAGGACAGCAGGCAGTCCTTGTACGTTATAATTTGAGAGTTGTCACCTGTCCCCTCCTCATACTTCCTTTTGATCAGGAAGAAAGACAGCAGAGCCATCTCTGTCTTCCCCCTTTCTCATGGACCTGCTTTACATAAATGCCCCTTCCCTGCAGACAGCTAAGTGTCTCCTACTACTACTGATCAACAAGTAATCAGGCTACATTGCCACAGTGGGCTCCAGGAGAAGGAGGGTTAATGACTGCAGCTCTTTGGGGCAGACACTGTGTTCTGTCAGGATAAGTTATACAACACAGGACTAGGAGCTAAACCAGCAGCTGTAGCCAACAACACACCGAGTCTGCCAAGTCTGATAAAGGCACCTCTTGCTCATCATCCCTGAAGTCCGCAGGTGCTGCCAATGCCCAGTAGTAAATGGTGAGGTGACATCAGGAAGTTGTGTCACTTAGTGACATCCAGCATTGCCTTGTGGCAAAGGCAAGACCAGAGGTCTCCTGTCTGGACTGCTTCATTACAGAGTCAGCATGAAGGAATACCTCAGCTGCTTATCTGACCTTTCCTGAAATGCCCACAGCCTGCAGGTGACTTAAGGACAGGTTTTGTTTTCTTGGGGCTTTCTGAAAGCCAACAGTTTATTCCATTACTTTCCCAATTTAGAGACTTGAAATTACTCCATTCGATGGAGTGGGAATAGCAGAGTGCTTCCCTGCACAGTTGGAATCACTAGATATTATGTTTAATACTGCCTCTGTCCCAGGAGGATATTGAACCAGGTACTTCCTGAATCAACATGAAATTCACAGGAAAGGAAGGCTCTGCATTTCAAATCCTAGCTGCAAGCCTGCTTAGGGCAGAAGGGGAAAGAACATATGAATAGCTGAAGTTTTTTTTCAATAGACGACATGCCTTTAGGAATTAATTCTGAAGGCTTTGTTTGTTTGTTTATTTAAATTACATCCCTCACAGCATTTGCAATTTGTTCTCTGTTGCAGATTGTTCTAGTTGACATGGCACAGGGTAAGCTCAGAAAGCCTAGGCATCCCCACCCACCTCCATTTAAACGCTAAGAAGGCACCTCTCTCCATCAGAACTTTCCCCTTGCAGGAGCCATCAAAGCCATCTCTTCAATTTAGGAGCTGGCAGCTTTTCTCTGAGGCAGTACCTTGTCTTCACACACCAGGAATCACACTGAAGATAGTCAGTCACACTGCTACCATGCTGATCTCCACTTCTCAGAGGAGGAAGCAGCAAATCTGCTCTTCCAGAACAGGGAGCAAAGGAAAAGCTAGAATTACTCACTACAAGTATTTGTGCTGATCAGGGAGCTGCCAAACACTTTTTATTGCTGCCATCAATTCCATTCCTCCAGGACAGGGGTACACATAGCTCTTTTGACTCCCAGTGATCACAGCTGGTTTCTGTGCCCTCATTCTGGGCTATTGAGTTCTTATCTTCAGAAAAACAGTGAGGTACTTAACAGCAGCTGAGACCACCTTTAATTTTATTTTATGTTTTGGATTCTCGGGAGTCCCAATGTCCAGGAAACATTACATAATAACATTCATCATGTTTCTAAGGGGAAAAAAAAAGACACAGCCAAAGCCATCATTCCATGTTTTATAGGCTTTCATTTTCAATGTAAATGAGCCTGGAGCTAAACTGTGACCAAGCAATACAGTCAGCCAAAAGATTAAGAGCCAGACACATCAAAGAGACCCCTGCCACCTGTTTTCTCCATGCCATAAGGGGTCAGGTTTGATTTGTATCTCTTTTTGATCCAAGTGCTCAGGGAAGATGCAATGGACACCTTCAGAACGAGCCCAAGCAGCTCCTGTGCCACCTCACCTTGACCACCTACCCTCCCCATCCCCAGGCTGAGAGGATGGCAAAGCAGCACACGCCATTCCAGTCAGCATTGCCATCCAGCCATCCACAATGGAGTCACAGCATCTGAGGTCGTTAACGAGCGAGGAAGAGGTTATAATTTTCTCTAGCTTAAAAAGCAGGAAAGATGAAAAACACTTTGATAGATGCTTGAAGCTTTGCTTCAGTTCCAGAAGCTGCCACCTCTCCTTTGGATCTCACAGTTTAATACCTAACAAGTCATGTGTCATGTCACACCAGGCAGTGGCAGGAGGGCTTTTAGCTCAAGAAAATGTCTACCTTCTATGGCAATTAGCACACAGGAAAGGGAGCAGCAGCCACTGCAGTCCTGTGGCTGCCGAGATCAGACCCCAGCAGCATTAGGCAAAGCATGGGTCTCCTCCAGAACCTCGGGGCAGGGAAGTTGCAGTTAAAGTGTCTCAGGCTCCCAGGTGTTGACTACAGGCCAACAGCCAAGTTATCCACCCTCCCAGCCTTTCCCGAGGGGAGCACATACAAAACCACTACTAATAATCTTTTTAGAAAGAAATTACTGTTTTCACTGAGGTTTTTGCAATCAGCTGACTCTAGGCAGAGAGAACGTTCTTTGCCATCGACTTCAGATTTCAGTTGTAGTATTTCTGCCATGTGAGCTCAGAAGAGACAGCTGCAGGAGAATCCCAAAGCCTGCACATACAAATGCTGTGCAGACACACAGGAAGGACGGTTTTGGAAGCTTGTGGTTGTCCCAAAGCTTTCTTCTTTTCACCTGGAAAGGTCACAAGCTGCTGCCCTCTGTCGTGACAGTTTTAACAGCTCTCACAACGTACTTGAAAACAGAACTCCGGGGTGAGGGTGAGAGTTTTCAGGAGAGCTTTCACAAACAAACTAAAGATCAGTCCTGGATTGGAAAGAGGTCATTTTTCTGACCCCCATGGTTAGGTTGGTTTTACTGCTGAAGCCTCTATAACACAGAAACTTGTTACAAACCTTCACTTACCTACAAAGGAAGCAGAGGCTTAGTTTAGTGAGCTAGCACACCGCACCAGAGCCCAAAGCTCCTTGTATTTACTCCTCCCTCCAGCCACACAGCAATCACAGGCGCTTTCCTTACAAGCTTTAGCTCATCCATTTCTAATGCTGGTTCAATGACCTCTAGAGTAACTGGGTGAGAGATAACCAGCTTTTATTCTTAGCTGCTAATGTGATGTACAGCCCAACAATTGTCCTTCTCTTAGGAGAAGGATCAGGCCTCAGGAGCAGGTAGGATCAGGTCTTAGAGAAGCTTATAGCAATCAGAAGATTAGCTGCTTTAACCAGAGAGGGGCTGTTTGCTGACATGAAGGCTGAACACAGCTGTGCTGTGGGTACAAAGAGCTCATGGACCTTGCAGAAGGAGCCAGACACTTCACAGCTTTCCCCAAGTGCATCACAGCCTCAGCCTTCCTCTTACAGTAAGCATTATGAGACTTGTTGCACCAGTGAAACAGAAAGAACAACAAGGGGAGGAAAAGCCTGCAGCCCCTTGGGCCACAGCTTTAGCAAGCTACAGCCACCTCGCTGGGACAGACAATTCACACTCAGGAGCCAGCAGCCTCTCTGTCACACTGACTTCACACCATTGTAAACTCCAGTGAGCCAGGTGCCACAGGTGAGCAACAGAGAGGGCCAAGGGAGGGCAGTGATAGAGTGGGAAAGCAAAATTCTCTCAATTTTACACTCGGTCACCCAGCGTTATCTAGAGACAAAGGGAAATCTCATTCCATGTAATTCACTTACCCACAGCACTCAGAAGGGAAATCACTGCAGTGCTGTTTGTGAGAAGGGTGAGAAGCTTTTCTGGCAGCAGCAAAGGACACCACAGTGTCCCAGCATAATCACATCTCTAAAGCCATTAAGAGCCCCAAGGAGCAAAGAAAAGAAGCACCAGAGCATCCAAAACATGCTTCCCTAAGGAGTCCCTTTCCACTTTACCAGCTACATCCTGATCTTACTGTCTGACTGTTCATTAAAAAAATCCCACCTGTTTGTAGGAGAATGCTTTTGTGCTCTTACTTGAACTGCAGCTGGACAGAGTTAAGGACATCAACCTTCAGGTAAGGCTAATACTGCCTTCATGGGGTAGGCAGAGAAAAAGTCAATTCTCACCTTGCAGACACTCCTCCCCGATTAAATTGCCAGCACCTGCTCCACATTTATCCATTTTTATTTGTTCCAAAATTAGCTCCCCAAGCCCATCATTATTTCTTAAATAAAAATAAATGTTTTTCAGAACGTAAATAGAGGAGGCAGCATCTGAAAAATAATCTCCACTACCATTACTGTGTAAGAATAATGTTTAATGTTATGCCCTCTTCTAAAAAAAAAAAAATAGATGAATGTGTACAGAGGGAAGTGAAAGGCCTGAATCACACAAAAGGCAAACTTCTTTATTTCCTGCTCACACAATTCTGAACAATAAAACATACTACTTGTCAAACAATGCAAATGTTTCCTATAATCTTATATGCATGTATGTGCAGCATTTTTAGGTTTCTTTGCAAACAGAACAAGTTGTGATCACATTTCAAAAAGAACTTACTGCAGTGTACGTGTGAATACATAGACACACGCACGAAGCAAAATGTGTAAGGAAATAATTCACAAGACATGTTCATCATAAGAATTTGGAAAGAAATTCCACTATCACAGCCATGCAGGCAAATGTCTGTAGTCCCTCTGAGCTCCTGCAGCTCCAGGGTCAAAGGTGTGCACAGAAAGGGAAGAAGTTCCTGCATTGGGACTTTGGATGCTTTCACTTTGAGACTCAGGCTGACCAAAACAGCAATGGAGTGTTGGATTAAAAGTTTAAATACTTTAAACAGAAGAAAAGTTCCATGCAAAAAAAAAAAGACTCAACTGAAATAGAAAAAGCCTGAGATAAAACAAAGGCTTGAGGAAGGCAAAGAAATCCTGTAAATACTGCCTTCATGCTTAAAACTTTTTCTTTGCTTCTCCACCCCTCCCCACGCAATGGGCAGCTGGTCTGTCTACCTGGAGTGGGTTAATTCTGCAGTAGCTAATCCATGGTGGCCACACAAATGCACACTCTCACCTCAGCTTCAGGGCCTACAACACGTTAAGTGCAAGCACAAAAAAGAGCTGCCACAGAGCATTTAGCATTTAAATACATGGTACACCCTACCACAGTGTGATTAATTTCTGCCAATCGACTTCATAGCCAGCTCAACCAGATGCAAGAATTAAAAATATAAGAGGGTGCTTGCTTAGATGGCCAGCTTAGGAAATTTTCTTTTTCATGGTATGCTTTGGGTTTCCAAGGCATCTCTCTGCCCACAGAGCCACAGTCATGAGCAGAGCCATGTCGATGTCACAGAGGGCACGTTTTGATCTCTTCAACCAAGATCTTTTTAGGTTTTTTTCTCTATTTCAATGTAAAACAGAGACATTTTAGATTGAAAGGGCATGGAAAAGTCAAAAAATCACTTGTTTAGTTATATTGTTTGAAGGAGGGAAATGCTGCAAATAAACAAATGACAGATAGGGAACAGTGGGAATTGATTTAAAAACCCCACAACTTTCTAGATGTAGCTATCTGAGATACCTTTTGTTTATTTCAATAGTTCATTTTGTCTGAACTGCTTGTCTTGTGTGAATAAAATCTTCACCTTGGGGATCTACTACTACAGATTTTTTGCAGTGTGAGTGGTATTTTCAAAACACCTTAACATTAAGTCAGGTCTTTTTCCCCCCGAAGTCAAGTGGCATTTTATCATCAATGACAATGAAAAGAAAATAAAGCTGATCTAGAGTGCTTCACCTTCCTGCACATAATTTTCCTCTTCTGATGGTTTGTACCTGTGTGCATGCATGTACTAAACACACTGAGGTGCTTAGGAATCTGGGACATAAAAATAACATTGGTGGCTCAGGTCCATATAGAAGAAAAAAATAGAAAAAATTTGCATAAACCTAAAAGAAATTAATAAGTTTTTTCAGAACTACAGAAAGCATGTCCATATAAAAAGCTGAAGTAACAATAGTTTGATCCAAAACAGACTAGTTGAGGATAACGGGACAAAACAAAATCAGAAGACATTTAGCCTGAATCAAGGCAGACTTGCATAAATTTCTAAGCTAGTTTTTTGTTTTTTGGTTTTTTTTTTTTTTTCACGTGAGGGAATGAAACAAATACAGTTCTGTCCAGTTTGACTGTTGCATCTAAAGGAGTCACACAACATTTATTATCTGTAGTTACAATTCTGAGTCACAACACAAGTAATTGTAGTGTGCAGGAGTCTGAGAGTTGCTTTAAACTGTGCCAACTGCTTGCAGAGGAGATACAATGCTCAGCAGCACAAAATAAAGGAATATTATGACTGATGGCAAATTCCTTATTGTATGGCTGGGCAAGCTGGTATGGAAAAAGGAAATGATGTGTCCAACACTCTAAATTAGATCCCAGACCCACATTTTTTGCCTCCAGTAATGAGCAGGACATTTGGTCCTGTCAGACTTGAGTGGATGGACTGGTACTGGAGTACTGAGATTTTTAATTGCTGTGTTTGCGTGCCTGGCATGGTGGAGGAGAGGTAAGGGACAGGATAAAGCAGCTTACATGCTTGTGCCTGAGAAGAAGGAACACAGCTTGGCTGCAGTGCATTCCTGCTCCAATCCCCCACGGCTCTGCTTGTACAGAAAGCATTCCTGAGGAGATGGTTCCTTCTCACTGTGAGCTCTCATTAAGCTGCCCGAGCACTGGGGGCTGTGGTGTGACAGAGTTGCACTTATCATCAACACTGACACAGGACAAGGAAAAGCCTCTGACGCTGTGTCCACAGGAGTCTGAGGCAGCAGAGACCCAGCCCTACCATCCTGAGAGGCTGTTCTGTGTTAGCAGTGGTTCTGTGTCTGCAGCAGTGACCAAGTCAAGCCACAGCCCAGGCGCTTGTTTGACAATGTGTCCTTGTGGTACAAGCTCTGCCCTGGAATAGGGCACCTCTAGAGCAAAGGGGATGAGCTGCACACACATCTCATCTCACTCCCTGGAGATCTAAGCCCAGGAATGACAGTGGGGAAAAGCAGGGAGCATTTCCTGAATTCCCAAAAGGAAAACCCAAGTGCCTTGTTGTCCAGTGAGCCGTGGTCAGCAGTGCAGAGTAATGGGATGTGCTGTTAGGTGCTGGGATAAAAGAGGGGAGAAAAGGGCAAAAGAGACATTTGCTGACGGGCATAAGTATGCTCTGAGGCCACTGCCTGCATCTCTCCCTCCCTCTGATCATGCAATATTCAGTCAGCTTCCTTTCCCCTTCTCTCTGTGGGGTTGTTGGGCTGTGCTGGCAGCAGCACAACCACCACTGCAGGCTGTCTCACATGGAAGTGAGACAAAAACTGGGGTGACTGGGAAAAGATCAAACATGGAGAGCATCCTTTATTTGAAGGACAAAACATCATCTTTGCTTTGGGATTGCTGAAGCATCTTTCCTCCCTGGCCTTGTGCCAGGGTCATGGCAAGGGCTTCTTCTCGGACGTGTCACTCTGGCTGGATGCAGACCATGGGTGTGCAAAGTTGCACTGGTGGTCTCTGCCAGCACTGTTGGAATTGTTCAGAGCTCTCCTTCAGCTGCCTGAGGCTGTAGGCAGCAGTGGTAGGAAAGGGCTTAGCTCTCAGCTCACTGGTTCCACATCTTTAGGGAGAAAGGCAGAGCTTTTCCTCAGGACTGCCAATGCATGTGCTTTACCCTCAGCACAGCCAAGGCAGAGGCCTCTTGTTTTGCCATGGACCAAAGCTATTGGTGCTAGACTGATGCTTTTGCCTGGGGTGACTGAGGCACAGTGAAAGTTCTGAGTTTTCATTGCATTTCTGTTTGGCATACTCATGGGCATTATTAAAATGGCGTTTTAAAACTCTCTTGCAAAGCTATTTTTGACTCCGTGTGTGTGTGCATGTGTGTGCAGGCACACAAACTTAAACTTAGAGCTGCTCATCCTCTCCCATTTCCTCCTCCCTATTGCATCTGTTTTCCCTCTTACCAAGGCAGGAAGATATTAATTTTTTGCTCTGCTAGTCAGAAGATTAGAAATATTAAGATGTATGCAGCATAACCGTGTTTATTTAGTTTGGTTTGTTGTTTTTTTTTTTGTTGTTTTTGTTTTTTATCTGAAGGCCAAAGAGAACTTAATTTAATTGGTGGGAAGATAAAATAGGACTGCATTTACAAACAGGTTATCTTTCTACTGTCAACTCATCTCCTCTGCTCTGTCAATTGGTTGAATTTAATTGTTCCAGGCCTCCTAGTTTTATTAAGCTCTTCCTCTACTCTCATTCCTGATTACCCTGCTTCTGCATAATATATTCTCTTTGCAGGTTACTGCAGAACTGTAGGAAAGCCTTGAAGGAGTGTATGATTTTCAAAAAAGACATCCTAAGCAAATCTAGAAAAGCCCAAAGCCAAACACTTGCATGTACTATACTAATATATTATTTAGAAGGTATAGCAGACTCTTCATCTGCAGCTATCATGTCTTGAGACTGGTTGTTTTCCAAGAGCTGCCTCTCAAACAATTTTAAATGTTTGAGGGGAGAGGTGACAGGACTTGAAGCTGCCTACTATTGAACATGGCTTATGGATAATTGAGGTGGACCACAATTGTCCTTTCTGGCCCTGATTAACTGATGATGTGGGTAGAAAAGTGTGGGCAAGACACAAGCAGTTGATTGTTCAGAAAAAAAAAAAAACCAAACCTTTCTGGCATGACTAGATGACAGCAGTGCCAAAAACTCTTGTTATTCAAAATTCCCTTGGGTATTTGATTCTGCATTGGTTTTGCATGGCCTGATTTTGGTAGTTGGAGGGGTTGCAGGAGTGCCTTCTGTGAGAAGCTGCTGGAAGCTTCTTCCATGTCCAGCAAAGCCAATCCCTGGTGGCTCCAAAGATGAGCATGCCACCAGCCAAGGCTGGGCCAACCAGAAATGGTGATAATGCCTTGTGATAACAGATTTAAGAAAAAAGGAAACAAAAAAGTTGTAACTGCAGCCAGAGAAGAGTAGAGTGAGAACATGTGAGAAGAACAGCTCTGTAGACACCAAAGTCAGTAGAGAAGGAAGGAAGTGTCGGAAGGAAGTGTCGGAAGGAAGGAAGGAAGTGTCGGAAGGAAGGAAGTGTCGGAAGGAAGTGTCGGAAGGAAGTGTCGGAAGGAAGTGTCGGAAGGAAGGAAGGAAGTGTCGGAAGGAAGGAAGTGTCGGAAGGAAGTGTCGGAAGGAAGTGTCGGAAGGAAGTGTCGGAAGGAAGGAAGTGTCGGAAGGAAGGAAGGAAGGAAGGAAGGAAGGAAGGAAGGAAGGAAGTGTCGGAAGGAAGGAAGTGTCGGAAGGAAGGAAGGAAGTGTCGGAAGGAAGTGTCGGAAGGAAGTGTCAGAAGGAAGTGTCGGAAGGAAGTGTCGGAAGGAAGTGTCGGAAGGAAGTGTCGGAAGGAAGTGTCGGAAGGAAGTGTCGGAAGGAAGGAAGGAAGGAAGGAAGGAAGGAAGTGTCAGAAGGAAGTGTCGGAAGGAAGGAAGGAAGTGTCGGAAGGAAGTGTCGGAAGGAAGTGTCGGAAGGAAGTGTCGGAAGGAAGGAAGGAAGGAAGGAAGGAAGGAAGGAAGGAAGGAAGTGTCGGAAGGAAGGAAGGAAGGAAGGAAGGAAGGAAGGAAGGAAGGAAGGAAGGAAGGAAGGAAGGAAGGAAGGAAGGAAGGAAGGAAGGAAGTGTCGGAAGGAAGTGTCGGAAGGAAGTGTCGGAAGGAAGGAAGGAAGGAAGGAAGTGTCGGAAGGAAGGAAGGAAGTGTCGGAAGGAAGGAAGGAAGGAAGGAAGGAAGGAAGGAAGTGTCGGAAGGAAGGAAGGAAGGAAGTGTCGGAAGGAAGGAAGTGTCGGAAGGAAGGAAGTGTCGGAAGGAAGGAAGGAAGGAAGGAAGGAAGGAAGTGTCGGAAGGAAGTGTCGGAAGGAAGGAAGTGTCGGAAGGAAGGAAGGAAGGAAGGAAGGAAGGAAGGAAGGAAGGAAGGAAGTGTCGGAAGGAAGTGTCGGAAGGAAGGAAGGAAGTGTCGGAAGGAAGTGTCGGAAGGAAGGAAGGAAGTGTCGGAAGGAAGTGTCGGAAGGAAGTGTCGGAAGGAAGTGTCGGAAGGAAGGAAGTGTCGGAAGGAAGTGTCGGAAGGAAGGAAGTGTCGGAAGGAAGTGTCGGAAGGAAGGAAGGAAGTGTCGGAAGGAAGGAAGTGTCGGAAGGAAGTGTCGGAAGGAAGTGTCGGAAGGAAGGAAGGAAGCGTCGGAAGGAAGGAAGGAAGGAAGTGTCGGAAGGAAGTGTCGGAAGGAAGTGTCGGAAGGAAGTGTCAGAAGGAAGTGTCGGAAGGAAGTGTCGGAAGGAAGGAAGGAAGTGTCGGAAGGAAGGAAGGAAGTGTCGGAAGGAAGTGTCGGAAGGAAGGAAGGAAGTGTCGGAAGGAAGGAAGGAAGGAAGGAAGGAAGGAAGGAAGGAAGGAAGTGTCGGAAGGAAGGAAGGAAGGAAGGAAGGAAGGAAGGAAGGAAGGAAGGAAGGAAGGAAGGAAGTGTCGGAAGGAAGGAAGTGTCGGAAGGAAGTGTCGGAAGGAAGTGTCGGAAGGAAGGAAGGAAGGAAGGAAGGAAGGAAGGAAGGAAGGAAGGAAGGAAGGAAGGAAGGAAGGAAGGAAGTGTCGGAAGGAAGTGTCGGAAAGAAGTGTCGGAAGGAAGTGTCGGAAGGAAGTGTCGGAAGGAAGGAAGGAAGTGTCGGAAGGAAGGAAGGAAGTGTCGGAAGGAAGTGTCGGAAGGAAGTGTCGGAAGGAAGTGTCGGAAGGAAGTGTCGGAAGGAAGTGTCGGAAGGAAGGAAGGAAGGAAGGAAGGAAGGAAGGAAGGAAGGAAGGAAGGAAGGAAGGAAGGAAGGAAGGAAGGAAGGAAGTGTCGGAAGGAAGGAAGGAAGTGTCGGAAGGAAGGAAGGAAGGAAGTGTCGGAAGGAAGGAAGGAAGTGTCGGAAGGAAGTGTCGGAAGGAAGGAAGGAAGTGTCGGAAGGAAGGAAGGAAGGAAGGAAGGAAGGAAGGAAGGAAGGAAGGAAGGAAGGAAGGAAGGAAGTGTCGGAAGGAAGGAAGGAAGGAAGGAAGTGTCGGAAGGAAGTGTCGGAAGGAAGCGGAAGGAAGGAAGGAAGGAAGGAAGGAAGGAAGGAAGGAAGGAAGGAAGGAAGGAAGGAAGGAAGTGTCGGAAGGAAGTGTCGGAAGGAAGGAAGGAAGGAAGGAAGGAAGGAAGGAAGGAAGGAAGGAAGGAAGGAAGGAAGGAAGGAAGTGTCGGAAGGAAGTGTCGGAAGGAAGTGTCGGAAGGAAGGAAGGAAGTGTCGGAAGGAAGGAAGTGTCGGAAGGAAGTGTCGGAAGGAAGTGTCGGAAGGAAGTGTCGGAAGGAAGTGTCGGAAGGAAGGAAGGAAGTGTCGGAAGGAAGGAAGTGTCGGAAGGAAGGAAGTGTCGGAAGGAAGGAAGGAAGTGTCGGAAGGAAGTGTCGGAAGGAAGTGTCGGAAGGAAGTGTCGGAAGGAAGTGTCG
Organism: Ammospiza caudacuta; assembly: GCF_027887145.1. Classification (NCBI taxonomy): domain Eukaryota; kingdom Metazoa; phylum Chordata; class Aves; order Passeriformes; family Passerellidae; genus Ammospiza; species Ammospiza caudacuta. The sequence goes on from NC_080594.1 coordinate 28,956,614, forward strand.
GAAGGAAGTGTCGGAAGGAAGTGTCGGAAGGAAGGAAGGAAGGAAGGAAGGAAGGAAGGAAGGAAGGAAGGAAGGAAGGAAGGAAGGAAGGAAGGAAGGAAGGAAGGAAGGAAGGAAGGAAGGAAGGAAGGAAGGAAGGAAGGAAGGAAGGAAGGAAGGGGGAGGATGTGCTTCAGGCCCTGGGGCTGGGATTGCCCTGCACTCCCAGGTGCAGACCGTGGTCAGGCAGCTGTGCCCCTGCAGCCCATGGAAGTCCCCAGGGATGCAGAGATCCACCTGCAGCCCACAAAGAAACCCAAGCCGGAATGGGTGGATGCCTGGAGGAGGCTGTGACCCCATGGGGAGAGGAGCCCTGCTCCCAGGCTGGAGCAGCCTGTCCTTGAAGGACTGCACCCCCTGGAAGAGTGACCCATGCCACAGCAATTTTGGGAGGATGTTTGCCTGTGGGATGGATGTTGCAGCAGTTCACAGAGAGCTGCTGCTCGTGGGATGAAGCCACATCAGAGAACTGTCTTCCACGGGAGGGACCCCAGAGTGCAGCAGGGGAAGGACTGCTCTCCCTGAGCAGCAGGAGAAGCCACAGTGATGAACTGACCATAACCCCATTCCCTGTCTCCCTGTGCCACTGGGGGAGGAGGTAGAGCAGGAAGAGAAGGGTGGCCAGAAGGTATTTTGAAGGTTCTGTTTTACTTATCATCATCCTGCTCTAATTTTTTAGTAATAAATTCTCTTTATATCTCCAAGTTCAGCCTGCTTTTCCTGTGATGGTAGTTAATGAGGGATCTCTCCTGGTTCTTATCTCAACCCATGAATCCTTTGTTAAATTTTCTCTCCCTTGTCTGGCTGCAGAGGGGAGTAGGTGAGCAGCTTTTGTGGGTGCCTGGCATCCGACCAGCATCAACCCACTGCAGATACAACCTGCCCAGGGGATTGCATTCTGTCCCCTTCCTGCAGCAGAGTGTGGCAGAGCAGAGCTGAGCACATGGGAGGTTTTGCAGGCTGGCCCAACCTCTGTGTTGCAGCAGCCACAGGACAGCAGTCTGTGAGCTGGCAAATGCATGTCTAATTCAGGTACAGCTGTAGGAGCTACAGCCATATCTCGATTAAAATTATATTAGCCTACCCTACATTAGGTAGGCTTCAGCCAACTCACATATGCTTCAGAAAGCTATTTCCCCAGTCCCTCTGCAAGCCAGCAGCACAACCATTATCAGGTTTGTCAGCATTTTTTAAAGATTTTTCTACATTATTAATGACTGTACCCACACTGTCCAAGGAAAGACGCAGCCTGGGCTGGCAAGTGATTACTTCAAGTCTTCAGAAGAAATATAATAACTCATCAAAAAACTTTCTAAGGCCTGGATGGGCTCATGCATATTAGTAAGAGAAACTGATGCTTGGAGCTGTATTCTAAATGTACTATGGTCACAGTATAAGACAGAATAGCAGCACACTGGGACTTTTTATCTGCTCTCTATTCTGTATTTGCACTAAAAATAATGATATTAGTCTGCTTTCCAAATCTTCTGTGGGCACTGGAATACATCCACAATCATATAAGCAATTACAACTTAGGCTGAGTCTAAGCATTAGGGGTTGATTTCACCACTCTGTGCTCCCGATCAGTACAATCCTCATACTCAAAGCTCGAAGCTCAAGCAGTTTTCCTGCTCCTTCCCTTCTTCTACTGCTCCTTTGCTACCACAAAGAGGACAGATGTTCACAAACAGGCTCTTACCTCACGACCGGTAGTGGAGGAAATGTTGGGACTGGTGACTGAGAGACATGAAAGCTGAAAAAATCCTGTGTTAGTGAATGTCAAATGTGATAGATAGACCTTGAACTAGTCAAAGCAATTCTCAAGAGTTCAGCAATACTCTGCTTATGAGCGTGCAATATCTTGATCTCTGTCTCTCAAACTGAAATGAAGATGTATGTTCTCTGCCTCTCTGATCCACCTGACTCACCTTACCTGGCAGTATCTACCACAAGAATTGTACTGAAATCTGCTATGACAGTTAAATTCCTCTTTGTCTTTGTTTCATCTTTTTTCTTCTCTTCCTAATTCAAATTATCCTAAATGGGATTAGAGGAGCCTTGCCTAGATTCCCCTGGTGATTCAGCCATGTTGTAAGCATAATGCAGAGACCAGTGAGTCAGCAGGAAATGAGAAGGAACAATTCACTTACCATCCTTGTCCCTTAATCCTTCTTTGCCTGTGAAGAAGCTACAACTCTCTAAAGAAATCTATTAAATGGCAGAGTTGTTCCTTCCATTGTCAAAAAAAAAGAAAAAAGAAAATTATTAAATCCAGCTCAGAGGTTAAAGAGGGGGTAAAGGAGGAATCATAGAAGTAAATACGTCCCTCCAAAACATAGCTACTTTTATCATGCAACGTCACCTTTGTTGTAATAAAGTGGCAATGTAGAATTAAGAGAGAAATATTTGTTCCCATCCTAGAGAAGTAAAATACTTTGAAACATCATAGTACGGATGTACAGAAGCCAATCCTCTCTCACTGCACACACCATGATAGATAAACACCCTTTCCTCCAGGTCAAATGACACCTCAAACACAGATACAGCATTTGCCTGCACAGCAGCAAGAGGAGTCAGTCATAATGGGGTAGGGGCAGAGACAAAGAGGTAGAAGCCTCATACTCTCTCTTGAGAGAGGAGAAGCCTCAAGCACAATCTTAAGCTGTGGGAGTGCTCACCCATCACTAATGGGGGGCACAGACACTGTTCATGCCTCTCTCTGCCTCTGTAATTGTATGCTTCACCCACACCAGTTGTCTAGGCTGCTCTAGAGCCTGCTTCCTCTGGTGGTTGGTCATTCTACTCCCATTTTCTGCCTGTTTTTATTCATGGCCAGTTTATACCCACTTGCTCTTGTGCCAAAATTTTAGCTTAAACACCTTTTGTTCCTCCTTGACGTTTATCCCCTTAAGGTGTTTATGGAGAATAATCATATCACTTCTCAGCCTTTGTTTCCTTAGACAAGTAGAACACTTTGCAGTCTCCTCACATCTGACAGGTTCTCCATTCTCCTGGACAGCCTCACAGCCTTCTTCAGCAGCCTTCTTGTTCTGCTCCTGCTGCAGCTCAGCCAGACACGTGGCTGGCTGGGGCTCAGAATGATCTTCTAGGTAGTGCCTCAGCAGAGCCTCAAAGAATGATATTAAAAATTCCCTGTCTGTCTCAGAAATACTCATCCTAAGATTGCATTTGCTTGTTTCTCACCTGCATCCCAGAGGTGGCTCACAGTTGTACTAGCTGATCACAGGATGAATAACATCTTGGTCCTTTCTCCCTAGTGTCATTTGCAATTTATGGAATTTATGAATTTATTTATTCTGGCACAGAAGAAATTCTCACATTAATCCCAAGAATGCAACTTTTTACTCTGCACTATATGATATCATTCTGTTTCTATAACTTTCAGGCTCACCCAATGCTTCCTTCGCTATCTCACTTTTGTCTTGAAACTGACACAGTTTTGTTTCATCAGCTAATTACATTGACACACTCCTTTCTTGCAAATTTATTCCGAATCCCTGTCTTCTCCAGATTTAGGCAGTAATTTCCCATGTAGGGTATCACCTTTCCATATAGGTATCACCTTCCTAAAGTTCAAAGTCCTAAAGTCCAAAACAAATTAGATTTGACACAGGTTTTTATCTCTAGAAAGCCTCTTCTCCTCCTCAAGGAAAGTATCTAGTTAGCATGCATTGGTTCTACTTTGACAAACCTGGACAGTATTCAGCCTGCTTATCCGCCTATCTGTAATTATTTTTACTTTCAAAACTTTATTTTGTTGTTTTTAGAATGGGTCTGCACAGATAAAGATGTCTGCACATCATTAAGAGAGAGAACAATTTTAAAAAACACTAAATAACTGAAAACAAACCAAAAACCAGTTTCAAGATGGATCAGACTGTTATTATTATTATTTTAAATATTTTTCTTTTTTTTGGCTATTGTTTCACCTCTCCTCCCCATCCTCTCAAATCTGAGAAATTCTTATTGTCATTCAACTCAGATGGGTAACTTCCCATTCATCTCTAAATTACACTATACATTGTTAGCCTGATGCTGCTGCAAAACCTCAGGAGTTTCACAAAGGGACCCTTGAGCAAATACACATTGCTCATCAAGAGGGCTGCTGGAGAGGGCCAGGTTGGAGTGGTGGGTGTTGATGGTTCAGAGCAGGCAGAGGGGGCTGGGTTATCTGCACATAGCAGGTATTTCCATCTCCTTTGAATCAGTGGGAACGCACACACTTCATATGAGCCAGGCGCGTTTTCGCACTAATAATGACTTGCGTTAACAATGTTGTCGGCCCCCAAGTGCTGGTGGCCTCTTTCCAGGTGCTACTGGCTGAATTCAAAAGGGCTGATTCACATAAGGCTTGGAAAACAAAAATAAAAATCAAAAGGCTTATGAGAAGCTTAACCAACGCTTTTCAGCAGCCTCATTAAGTTGGCCAAAGGAAAATGTTTAAAATCCTAGCCACCAGCGGAGACATGTAAAATCAGCTGGACAACACAGGGCTGAACAGGCTCCAAACACCAAATGTATGTAGCCTGGTAGGGAGCAACAGGATGAAGCAGCTTAGCCCTAAAACTACTGCTCCCTAACTAATTAATTACATTAATTAATTAAACAAATCCTACCTTCCAGATCTGCATCACCCAGTGGTGAGCACTCACCATTGTGAGGCCATGCTCTCTGTGCAATGAGGACTTAAGGACAGACCCTCAATGTACACTCTAGACTCTTGTGTGTCCTACCAGCACAACCTCTGTCCTCACTGCCATCCCAAAGATCCCAAGGGATTCCCCACCAGAAGAGGTGACTAATGAAAAATGATCCTCCTCACCTGCAAACAGCATCTACTTCTGTTCAACTGATCATGATTTCTTTGGGTTATGTGATCATACTGTCTGTCTGTTAGTCTGTTCTCACAGCGATTGAATCAGTAGGGCAGTTTCAACTCAGTTTGACAGAGGAGCAAAAACATATTGTTAAGCTCTGAACTGTGTTGTGGAAAAAACCATACAGGTAGAAGTTTAGTTTCAGAGACCTTTTGGGTTTCATCCATCCTGGAAGAAGTAGATAATGTAATTTTTAGATGAGAAAATAAAACAAAATTCAAGTGATGGCAATAAGAATTTTTGGGCAAGTGTGTGTGATGGCGTTCACAGGGGTCTTAGGATGAGGGAAGAGACGTAGATCTGACTCCATGTTTCAGAAGGCTTGATTTATTATTTTAAGACATATATTACATTAAAACTACACTAAAAGAATAGAAGAAAAAGTTCTCATCAGAAGGCTAGGCTAAGAATAGAAAAGAATGAATAACAAAGGTCTGTCGCTCGGACAGAGAGAGAGCCAGCTCTGCCGTGATTGGCCATTAATTCCAGACATCCACACGGGACCAATCACAGATCCACCTGTTGCATTCCGCAGCAGCAGATAACCATTGTTTGCATTTTGTTTCTGAGGCCTCTCAGCTTCTCAGAAGGAAAACATCCTAAGGAAGGATTTTCAATGAAAAGATGTCTGTGCCGAGTGTGAGCCTCTGAATGAACCCCAAGGCATTGCTTCTGCCCTTGTATACTCTTCTATAGGTATAGTTCTATGCTGGATGCTAGAAGACAGGAAAGATAGGGATAGGAATAGGAACTACATCACAGCCATTAAATTTTCTTTCATGAGCCCTCATTCAAAAGGTGCATTGGTTTATCCCAGACTTTACTGTTGAGACACTGTATGGGAAAATGCCAAAGACGTTGCCTCAGCTTTGGTCTCCAGACTACAACCTTCATGACATAGACTTCTCTTAATCTGAAGCCTATTGTTACCCTCCAGCTTTGATTTTTGTCCTCTGCACAGCAAGGAGGTGCTTGAGAGACCTTATGAAAGGAAGAAAGCAAGCAAGAAAGAAGGAAGGAAAGGGAAAAGGAAAGAGAGAAAGAGAGAAAGAGAGAGAGAAAGAGAGAGAAAGAGAAAGAGAGATAGATAGATAGATAGATAGATAGATAGATAGATAGATAGATAGATAGATAGATAGAGAGAAAGAGAGGGAAGGGAAGGGAAGGGAAGGGAAGGGAAGGGAAGGGAAGGGAAGGGAAGGGAAGGGAAGGGAAGGGAAGGGAAGGGAAGGGAAGGGAAGGGAAGGGAAGGGAAGGGAAGGGAAGGGAAGGGAAGGGAAGGGAAGGGAAGGGAAGGGAAGGGAAGGGAAGGGAAGGGAAGGGAAGGGAAGGGAAGGGAAGGGAAGGGAAGGGAAGGGAAGGGAAGGGAAGGGAAGGGAAGGGAAGGGAAGGGAAGGGAAGGGAAGGGAAGGGAAGGGAAGGGAAGGGAAGGGAAGGGAAGGGAAGGGAAGGGAAGGGAACTTAAATCACATTTAAGTTCAGGAGCTAGTTAACATCTTGGTGAAAGGAAAAGCTTCCTTAAAGGATTCACATCCATACCCTGCAATGCTTACAGGAAATATCATTGAGGTTTTTCTCTACTGAAATAGCTCAATACTTTCCAGAGCAGCTCTGACATTTCTAAATATTTGTTCACACTAGAATATACATTGCTTTAATGCTGGAAAAAAACCAGAACAGTCCCTTAGGGCACCCTCATTTCTATTTGCATACAAGTAATAGTCCAGTTTGACTAAGCAACACAGCTTTCCAGCACTTTTGCGTTTGTGTGACCGCATCCACACTAAGGGTGGCTAATAAAACAACATAAAATCACTTTCCTAAATGAACAATTAAGAATGGACACAAAATTTGCATAGAGATAGCAAGCTAGGGAGACATGAAACCCTCGTCCCCTTTGGCTTATCTTTGTATAGCAAGAAAATGAAAATTGGTGCTAATGCTTCTACAATTCTATGGGCATGTGAAATAGTGTTACCAAAAAGACAGATATCAGTGTTTATATTATGGCACAAAAGTTAAAAAATAACATTGTAGTTTCAGGTGTAGTGAAAAGCAAGAGGGTTGACATGAGAGCCAAGGTAGAGAGGCATTCATTAGAGTGAAGCTGGATTCTGTCTCTACCCTGACAATTCCCTACTTTATTCAAAGCAATTGTTTCTGCCTCTCATTTGCATAAGCACTTTGCTCATTAACAGGCTGTAAAAGGAAAAATGAGATGGGGGTGGGGAGAAGGAATGGACCACTGATAGAAGAAAAAATGATTTAAATCAGGGAAGCAATAAGGTCACATCAACACCAGGCTGATAAAAGCTGAGGTCAGCAAAGGCCATGGCACCTTGTTGTCCAAATCAGTCAGAAAAAGGAGATTGAGCTGATGCGCATTCCTCACTCTTCTATTTACACAACCATCTCCCCTCTCCAGTTCTTCTCCCCTCTTCTGCTCCCTCCCACCACTGTCTCTGCATGTTGCTGGCTCTTTTAAGCCAGAGCTGTCTGGGCCAATTCTGCCTTCATCCCAGATGGTTTCCATGCACTGAGTCCATTTTCATCCCCAGCAGGAAAAGAACCAGACTTCCACATTTATTGGTATCTGTCCTTGAGGGACAAACCCACAGCTGGTGTAGAGTGGAGCTGAGGATCTACACCCCCAAATCAGCCCCTGGGGGAGCCACAGAAGAGGCAGCTTGGTCTGGAACAGCCGCTCTGCCGTGGCGTGCATTAAGATTTGCGCTGGATTTGTGACAACTGTGCAAGCATGCCCACGGGGGCAGAAGACAACAGAAGCTTCTGCCTGACGCTGCAGGCAGGACACATGGATGGCTCACACTCTCAGCCAGTGGATATTGGCTCATGCCACTGGCTTGAGACAACATCTGGCTTCCTCAGTCTTGCTCCTTCCCACTGGCTCTCTCCTATTACAAGGACAGTTTGTGCTGACATGGCTTCGGCCCAGGAAATAACTCCATTTTCAGAGCTGGCCAGACGCAGGCTGCACAGCAAGGAAGCAGTAGAAGGAAAGGAAAACAAAAGAATGGGAATAAAGAGAGAAATCCAGTGAAGCACTATGTAGTGCTATGCATAATGAGGCTGAAGGGAACATCACAAGACCATAGTCCCTTCTTTCATCATCCTTTCCTTCCCTTCTGATCATAACCATTCTCATCATATTTGTCAGACCATGCTCTTATGGTGGAGGAGACTGCTGCCTCCCTACATGATCAGCTCCAGGGAGTCTTTACTCTTACCAATGGACAATCTATCCCAGTAAATCTCTCTTGTAATTAGTCTGATAATTTTTATCCTTTTAATCAAGACAACAAGAAGATGGTTGCCCTTGGTTTTACAACATCTATTACCATTTTGGAGCCTCTTTTCCCTGGTGTTCATTGGTAGGAAGGAAAAGGAATAAGGAAAGATTGTTAACTGTAACACAGACAGGACTCAGTCATAATTTGTCATGTAAGAGCAACTGACAGCAAATGTTTGAGACAGGAACACACACTAATGTATTATTTATACTAGTCTAAGGAAAAAAAAAAAGTGAGTACCTAAAACTCCTGTGCTTTCTTCTGCTTCCTACATATTTGGGATCCATTATTCTGCTGCTGGTAATGCAACTGAGGTGAAGGCTCTTGGCCAGCAGTCTTCTAGTCAGAATAGGAATGAAAAATAAATCCTCTCCAACCAACATCAGTGTCCACTCTAGAAGAAGGAGTATCTTCTAGAGACCAGCAAAAGTGTCCAATACAGAGTGAGTGACTTCCAAACTGCGTGAATGGAGGCTTCTTGCCATTGTCAGAAGCATACCATTCCAAGCAAGTTTGAGTTTGGAAAGGATGGCAGGAACGTGGCCCCCATGTTCATGACTGACTCTCTCTGTTAGGCTGAACACAGCAGTGGCAGTTCTCACCTCTAGGAACTTTACGTGCCCGACCAAAAATTAATTAGCTTAGTGATCAGAATGATCACAGAATCATTCAGTTTACAAAAGACCTCTGATATCATACAGTCCAACCACTAACCCAGCACTGCCTAGTCCACCACAGAAACCATGTCCCTAAGTGTCACATCTACGTGACTTTTAAATACCTCTAGGGATGGTGATTCTTCCACTTCCCCAGACAGCCTGTTCCAATAATGGATGATCTTTTCTGTGAATAATTTTTTCCTAATATCCAATCCAATCTGAAGCTTATGAGGGTACCATGGCTTTTGGCATAAGGAAACTTTGGTAATGTGCAGAGTTAAGCATGCATTTGTCAGATCTCTTTGGAGATGCAGTGACCCTCTAACTTTCAGTTCTCATGGTCTTGGGACCAGTGTCGACATTGCTTAATTCAGCCAAGCTCCACTGCACTCAATCAAGTTATGCTACTCACAGAACAAACCCACAAACCTCCACTCTGTGCTGGAAAACTAAAGCCAGGTATTTATTGAAAAATAAGATGGAAGAATAACATCCCACAGGAGTCAGAGAATTACTCCATTTCTATAGGTCACATTATTATGCAAATAATCATCTTTGTTGACGTAAAATTGATAGATCAGGACATCAAATTTAGGAAGTGATGAGCTTAGCATGCTGTTCTTGGTAGGTGCAGGTGTAGCTAGTGTGCCTGTGGTTTGCCTGGGCCATGGGAGCGGTGCTACTCATGCTTGCACAAGAGGTTTGCAGCCCTGCCCTGCAGCTTTCCAGGCACAGTCTCTTCGTTTAGTTTTGCACGGGGTCAGCAGCACACTATGCTCACTACAGCAGCCTTTGGACAGCCCATCACCAAGGTGCTGCTGACTTTTCAGAGCTGCGTGCTTTAAAGCTAAGAAAGTATCTTTATGGGGTGTTAATAGTCCCACAGCGTTAACTCCCCCAGTGACCCAGGCAAGGTGTAGCAAATGAACTGAGTTGTTTTACTAGAACACCACCAATTGTGATAGAGACAGTGCCTAAATCTTCGGAAGTGTTCGATTGGAGAGAAATCTTATTTGGCATGTAGTAAATAGCCCAGGGAAAGAATAGAATCTTGTCCAGCAACATCCCCAGAGGTATGTGGTACATGTAACAGAGGCTGGGGATAATACAAAAAAAAAAAAAAAGAAAGAAAAAAAAACAAACCCAACAAAACCCCGACCTGGCTTCTCAGAATGCTAATGAGGCTTATATTTCACCAAAGGAAAACAATCCTTTCTGGTTTTGTCTATTCCCCGAGGCTGCTGAGACACCCAGAATTTGTCAACGAGCCACAGCAAATAAATTGAGAAGTGTGATGTTACAGAGGGAGGATCTTATTCTATGTTGGGCAGAAAAGCCACCATAAAAGAGATTAGACAAACTCTTCAGGTGCAGCTAAACAATACAGAGTATCTTCAGTGGGCTGAGCAATACCTGATGCAGGTAGTGCATAAATTGTCAGTCTCTGGAGACTGGAAGCACATCCCAAAGAGTAATTTCTCCATACTTGCTCATGTTTCATACACTTCCTGGAAAACCTTGGTACCTTGGTTAGAGGCTTATTTATTTGGGGTTTTTTTCTGTTTTAAGATATTTTATTTTAAGATGACATGTTTCAAGTTGCTCCATTTCAGGCCCTTAGTTGTGCCTAAATGAATGATAGTTGCTCTTCCCTGAAGTTTCCTCACCAATCTCTATTTTATTGATAGATTAGTTGTGGCTCCAAAATAATAGCATTACTCTCCTTTTTCAAATACCTGGATCAAACCACAACAACATTCCCAGTGGTGTTCCCCAGTGAGAGCAGCTTTAGAGTTTGTAAACTTGGTACCAGCTTCCAAGGAGCATTGTACATATCCACATAAACTCTTGCCTAGGCCATATCTCTCCTTTCCCCCTGTGTCCTCTTCACCCTCAGGTTGGAGGCTGGCTGTAGCAAAAGAGGAGTGAGGATTTGCTCCTGATCTCCGATGCATCCCAATTGCAGCCACGAGGAAAAGGCAGGCAGGTGCTTACAACAGCAGGGAGCAGATTTGCAATAAGCAAAACATTACTAACAGAGCTTATAGGCAGAGCCATGGGAGCATTTTACTGTTTGGTGGACTGGCAGTGCTACAGTGCTTCAACCATTAAAAAATTCACCATGAAAGCTTGGAGGGAAAGAGAGAGGCCATGAGCTAGCCAGAACAGGGTGATGTGTGCATAGGAGCTGTAAAGAAAGGAGTGGAGAAGCTAGAGAGCACATCCAGAGGGAGTGCAGGCAGTAAAATAACATGTAAAGGGAAAGACTCCTTTAATATCTAAATATGGTGTGCCATCCTCTTAATCTGAGGGTTAAAATAACAGGCACGGGTGCAGTTTTGTATGTTACCTCCTAAGCAGTGTACAATACAAAAATGGAAGCAAGAGTGAAGGAATTTGAGGCAATTTCCTGGAATCCCTCAGGAGAAACTGAATTTAGCCTGACTGACTTGCCCCCTGCTGAGAAAAAATTATTCTTCACTCAGAATAAAAATACTAATTATTATTATTATGACTGCTTATAATAGCATTACCTTTCATTTACCACTAAAATCCAAAATTTGTCATGCTGCACATTTTACATGCAGTGAAAATAATTTTCCCATGTCCATGAGACAAGATGGGGTAGGGGAAAATTTACAATGACTCGTGATTCAAGAGAGGAGGTAGAGCCTGTTATGGAAATCTCTTCCTATGATATCTCCCAGTGCAATTATCTATCCTGTTGGGTCTTCTGTCTGTTTGGCTGGGCAAACTGTGAACTGCATTGAATTATTTTCCAGCTCTTTATTCACTGAGCCATGAAGCTGAAGGAAATACACGAGGCTATGGCAAGCCTTCAGCTTATCCCTCCATTAATTCTACTCTTCCATACCCTGCACCATGAAGTTGACAGTTTAAAACTGGGTTTAGTTTTGGCCAAATGTGAAGAGGACATCATGTGGTAGAGAAGGTGCAAATAGAGAAGGTGCAAATATCCACTATGAAATCCAGTAGAGTGGTTAAAGTTACCAGGTTTAGCTCTGTGTATTTTTGTTAGCAGAGGATACAGTCCCCAGCTCGAACATGGGAACTGCCATTGGTGTTTCCCCTGTCCAAATCCTCCTCAGCAAAGGCTTTGTTTAAGCTGCCTGACTTTGCACTGGAGCAGATAAGGAGTGCACAGGAGCTCTGCTGCACAAACTCTGTATAACAGCTGAGAGCTCTTTATCTCCAACCTCCCACGGCAGGCACAGTAGAGATCTTCCTCTCACCTATGAAACACCTGGACTTTCAGCTGAGCAGTCCTGAGTCTTGATGCTATGGGTTTAGCTGGAAAAGTCTGTGGGAACTCCCTATATTAACTGGGCCTGTTTGCTTATCCACAGTGTATGATGTGCATTACATATGACAGAGAGCAGGGCCTGAAGACATAGAGCTATAAGAATCACTAACAGTTCAGACATTGAAAAAGTGTGCAGACCCCAAAGCAGTTAAAAAAAATCCCAGTGGTTCCATTTCCTTCCCCCCTGGGAGGGTCCTCTCTGTTTTTAATTTGTTGTATGCTTTGTTGCTGGTCAGCAGGTGCCACGAGGCATCCAAGACACTAATCTTTCTAATAAAATATTTCCTTCAGGATACTGAAAGTGCCAGAAGTTAAAAAAAAAAGAGAGAGAAAGAGAGCAATCTCAGAATCAACTTGCAACTGATAAGAACAGAAAGGTCAAGTTTTTCTCAGCATAGCCAATATTTACTTTCATATTCACATCTCATTGCCTCACATCAAGAATAAGAAGTGAAAAACTAGTCTCACGGATCAGCAAGCGTCACCTGCCATGAAAGAAGGTTCTGGAATGAGAGTCCAAGTCTGTGAGCCAAGACAATTGGATTGCCCAACTGCATCTGTCACTTACTTGTAAATCACCTTCCCTAGCAATGTCATGAGTTTTCAAACTCCGAGACAGAGCCAGCAGTGCTTAGCAAGTTCAGATGCAAGTTGTCGGAAGTGATTCAAAAAACTTCAGCTGGCCTCAGCATCCAATGCCATCAGGCAATGCACAGTGAAAATCTCAGTGGCCTTTTCCAGCCCTCTGGAAAGGTGTGGTAAAACGAAACAAAAGAGATGGGAGGAGCAGCAAACTGGTTAAAGCATGAGTCCCGGCAGGTCCTGAGGAAGTAGCTCTGTGAGTTATCTTCTTAATTTTGCCCAAGGCCTCCAAATTAAAATGGAAACTACAGAGAGAAACTTTTCTGAAAGTCAGATCTAGAGTGGCTCAAATTAGAGATGCACTGCCTCCACCCATCTGTCACCTCTAAATGAAAATGTCAGCCTTAATTCATGGACTTTTAAAAATCCTTTGATGGAAAGGACTTGAAAAGCAGTGGTTATTATCACAAGCGCTCAGCACTGCTATCAGGCACACGGCTATTTTATGAGCAGGCAGTGCTCTACCCATCCTCCTACCCTGGAAAGTTATAATGTATCTCTGGGGTAGGTTGATATTTGCACTTTGTGGACACCCAATAAATAATAATCCAAATATTTGCACACATGGAATATTTTGTGACATTATAGAGCTGACAGACTGTGATTATTCGGGAGTTGCTTTGTGCACAGAGCTCCCATTGGTTTCAAAGTGAGTGCGGAGTTCAGAAGCGCTGCAGAATAAGACCTGTGACATTTATGTTTATGAAATAGGAGAGACCTTATCATTTACTGTTTCTGTAGTCACAAAGCCAGAATAGCTGATGAGGGGCCTTTGCTGCTATCTTCGGTATAATCACAATGTACACAACAGAGGTGTCTTGGCGAGTAGTAAGTGAGCTAAGGAAAACTAAGGGAGATTAGCAAGGGATGCTGCAGGGCACGAGGGGGCACTGGCAGAGCGTGGCGGGGGGAGCCCTGGCCTGGGAGATATGAGGTGGCTGGGGACCCCTGGGATCACTGGCACCACTGGCATGAAGATCCGTGGGCTGGGAGACACCAGGAGGCTACAGAGAGGAGTGGGCACTGGAAGAGCTCGGTGCCGAGCGCTGGATGGGAGCAGCAGGGCTGCGTTGTGGGGGGCACTGGCGCAGCCAGCGGAGAAGCAAGCAGAGCTCGTATGCCATCTGCTGCTGCACTATTAACTGCTATTAGTCACTGAGCTTCATGAGCATGAAATTCCCTTAGTTGCTGAAAAGCAAGGAGAAAAGCCTAGGATGTGGCTTAACTTTGATTAAGCACCAACAAATTTGCGACAATTTAAACAAGAGGGATTTCAGACATCTCATTGAAGCATGTTGCAAAATTCCTTCTTTGCCCGAGGGAGGTACACACACAGAGTATGCCCCATTGTACTTCTCCTTCCACAGCACTTTTGCCAGCAAGATAAGAGAGAATTTGCAAATGGTTAGGAAAGGAGCTCTGGATTTGCTAAATGGATTTGTATCCTGTTCAGTTAGAGTGATATGGTTCAGCACATTCCAAAAAAAGATGGAAACAGACAGTAGTATGAATAGAAACAGCTTTCTCAATTATGCTAGTTAAGATAAATGTTGGTAGACTTATTAATCCTTATGCTTCAGGGCTTTTGCCGATCAGCAGCTTGGGTCAGAAAGAAACATCCCACACCTTGTCATGGCATAATGCAATTAGAATTGATGTCTCCTTCTGTTGTGGTTCTGGCTGAGATAGAGTTAATTTTCTTCATAGTAGCTGTGGGACTGTATTTTAGATTTGTGCTTGTTATAAATGATCAAATCGGCAGCCAAATTTATAAGAAAATTTTACAATGATTTATTAGATCGTTAAGAAAAATAGAATTTCGAAAAACCACCACAGCCAAGGCAGCGTCAACCCCGGGTGTCGGCGCTAGGTGAACAGAGATCCGACCAACAAAGTGTCAGCGTCTCCCCAGTGGTTCACCCCGACTGCTTCATGCAGCTTTCATACCGTTTATTCTGCCTGAGGCAAAGATGACCAAATGTTCCTTTGTGTCCCTTCACATGTAGAACTGGGGCCATACATGTGCAAGAACAGACAAAAGTAAGTCAAGGTGTCTGGATGGTTGTCTGAACACTTTGGAAGAGCCTGTATTCACATGTAGCAGAGTGGCGCCTGTGTTTGAGTGTGGTAGATGCAATCTTCCCAGGTGCAGGTCCTCGTGAGTGGCCCTGACATTCCAGGGCAGTCAGCAATCATGGCCCGGGAAGGTTTCATTCATACGTTAACAGACTTGATATTATCTTAACGTTGTCCGGGAACTAATTGAATAAAAATAAGACTCTGCTCCCTGCCAGGGTGGTCAAAGACATACCTTGAATTCTACAATATTTTATACATATATAGCATGAATTATCTCTACCATATACTACATGCTGAAAACAATATTAATAATACAAAGACGATTTTATTTCCAACCATGTCACGAACAGCATCAATGACTTTTCTGCTTCCCACACCTGGGGGTGCACAAGAAGCTGGAATGGGATGTAGCTAGGACAGTTTACCCGAAATGACCACAGGGATATTCCATACCATAAGACATCATGTTTGGCATATAAAGCTGGGGGAAGGACAAGGGAGGGAGGGGCATTCAGAGTGATGGTGTTTGGCTTTTCAAGAAACCATTACACACAATGGAGCCCTGCTCTCTTGGGGATGGCTGAACACCTGCCAGCCCATGGGAAATGGTGAATGAATTCCTTGTTTAGCTTTGCTTGTTCATGCAGCTTTTGCTTTACCTATTAAACTGCCTTTACTTCAGCCCACAGTTTGTTTCACTTTTATCTCTTCAGTTCTCATCCCACCAGGACAGAATGAGCAAGTAGCTCTGTGGGGCTTTGTTCCCAGCTGGGATTAAACCATGACACGTTTTCTGCCAGATTTGGCTATTTGATAGGGTAGGACATGAGGCATCTTGTGACCAGACAGGGCTCTGCTCCCAGAACTGCCCTTAATACAAAGGCTACCTTAATGGATAGAAAGACTGTTGATTTTCTTCCTGTGAACACTCCTCCTGGAAGCCAGTCTTGCACTCCTATAGCTGAATGAGATGGAAGGAGAGAGCAGAGGCAACCTAATGTGACTGTCACCCGTTGACACAGCTTGATTTAAATAGCATGCTGGAGAACTAATGCATTTGCAGATAAAGGCTGAAGGCACTGCTTTGAAAAAATTATAATTTCCTTTCTCAGACAGAGGGAAAAGTGAAATACATCTGCCAGATTACGAGCTGTGAACGATTTTCTTAATCTTACTGAGAAGACAGTACATAAAGCAAGATTTGGTCACAACATGGAAACAGCCAGAACTCAGCAACCCTATGCATCTAGCAGGGTGGAATGTGGTGACAGCCACACCGGCCCAGCTGGGTGCTAGGCAGAAAAAACAGCTTATTTTGTGGGAGTCATAGGGAATGGCTGGACTATGCAGTAAATCTGATCCTGGGGCTATTAGGACTGGATCAAAAGCTCTGCAGCTGTGTGAGGCCACTGCTGAGCTGGTATAAGCTCACTCTCTTAGAACAAATTTGTCCAAAGCATTTTTCCAAGGTAAGTTGCGCTCAGCCCGCGCTCACCAGGCCTGTCCCACAAGAGACCCTGTGCTTCCCAGCCTGCTGGCATCTCTCTCAGCCATTCCATTCAGGATGGGGCTCTCCTTGGGAGGCAGTCAGGCACCCATGAGTTTTGGCACGGTGAGGAGAGTGGGAATTCAGGCTTTCCCAGCAAGTCACATCCTAGCTGAGGCACTAAAGGAAGCTGTTGTCTCTTCAAGACCATACATTACAGCCATTGTTAGTCAGTCATTGTAAAGTGCTCTTAGAGCAGTGGCAGATGTCCTATTACACTGAGAGAAGTAAGACACCTGGGTTCGTTACCACCTAATTAGGTTCTCCATGTGATTAACTACTTGTGTTGCAGACAAAGAAGCAAACTACCCAAATGAATGCCAACAGAAGACAAGCTGGCATGGCAGCAGGCACCTGACAGGCACGCGCAGATCTGTAACTCATCTGGCTTCCTGACGGAGACTGAAGGATTTTTAGTAAAAGTTACAAAACTATAATCAGAAACTCTGAGAGCATATGTTTTGCCTGAGTCATAGTCCTTTGAGACTCCCACAAACTCTTGTCATCTCACAAAGAGAATCCATCTTGGTCCCTGGTGGATCTGACCTACCTAAACATTTACGTTTCCTCTGCAGAGCCCTCAGCATCTTCCAGTTACCTCAGTATCTTCTCCTTAGAGACACATCCACCTTCCCAGGAGGAGATATTTCTCTTTACCTTTCTGTACTCCTCTCCTCGAAGCCTACACTATCCATCTGCAGAAGACCATTTTCATACCTTTGTTGTGTAAAAAAACCTTCTCTTGAGGAAGTACTTTTGTATGGTCCCGAGATTTGTCCGTCTTCCTTTTCCCTCCCTCCATTGCCTAAACCCAACAAGGTAACAAAGCACGTCTCTGCAAAACTCTCTCTCTTCCCTGAGAGCTTCCCAGCCCGCTAGAGCTGAGGCTGCAGTGCTCCTTTCTGAGCCTGAAGGCTGCAGGCTGGGTTTCCTCAGGAGCGCCTGATCCAGCCCAAACACAGATCCACATTCAAACCGTCTGAAGCCTCTAATCAATCAGTGAATTGCACTGAACGCCCTGAGGAAAAAAAGATCTTTGATGAGGCTTTGCTGCTAGCAACCAATCCAAATCCATTAGCTTTCACATCTGGAGTTCCAACGAACAATAAAAATGAGCTTGATGGCCTCAATCTTGTCCTCATTTTTCAGCATCACAATAACCTGGCTCCACTAAACACAATTCAGCATGATTGCCTGACTGCTACAGACTTCGGGGATACCCAGAACCACTACAGCTGCCAGAGAAGAGGGGCAGAACAGAGGGTGCTTTGGCAAAACTCTGTGTATCTGTGTGTGCACATATGCATATTAGGGCAAGATAAAAAGAACTGGAATTGGGCAGGATGCTGCAGGGTAGGATCAGGGGTATTGGCAGAGCTTTACTATATAAATCCACTTGGCACTTTCCCAGTCAAACATGAGTATCTGGGCAGGACTATTGCTTTTACAATATGGACAGCTTTTACCTTATTTTTACAATGTTTTGAAATTTAATTGTTAGTTCACCTTTATAGACTCTTCTGGTGTCCCCATCCAAGCCTGCATCTCCACCCTGTAAGAAATAGAGCTGGGCTGTAAGGAAGGAGAGTTTGCTTTGCTTCCCAGGGTACCCACAGGCAGGACTCGGCTGATTCCAGGAGATCTGAAATGCAAAGAGGTAGCAGTGCACAGTGGCAGACAGAGGCTGGGATAATTGCATGATTTGTGCCCATGATGAAAGCTGTGCTGATGCCAGCCTGGGACACGCGTGCTTGGACTCGTCCCAGAGCTGCAGAGAGTCCAGCACTGCCCTGCAGCTGCCAAGCCAGTTGCCTGGCAGGTGGGAGAGCCTGTGTGGCTGGATCTGGAGCACCAGATTTTAGATGCTTCTCCTGATTTGTCCAGCAGCTTCCTATATCACAAACAGTTATTCTTGTTTACTTCTTTCTGCATTTCTGAAGTGATCTTGGTGTCGAAGTGATGTGGAGAACCTGACTGCTGAGGGACTCTGGTCTTTCCCCTGCTGTGTGAACAACCAGCCCTGGCCTAGGTCTAGTTGAGCCCTATTTCAACTACCTTGCCCCATACACATACCCTCCAAGAACCCTCTCCCTCTTGTGCGAAGAGCAGTTGGTAGTGGAAGTGGCTTTTCTCTTTCTCCCTTTTCCTTCACACGTAGCCCACGTCCCACTTCCTGACCTCACCTCTCTCTTTCTCCTTGCCTTTTACAAACAGGGAGCCCATGGTGAGACCTCCGTGTGAAGCCGTCCAGAGCATCTGCTAACGGGCAGCCTAATAGCTATTTAATGGGCCTGGTAACGCTAATAGATTTGTAAAGAAAATATGAGCAACAATAGCCAAAAGGGAGTGCTCAAAAGCGTTCAAAACTGGCAAGGTCTTTCCCACTTGGATTTAAGTAGCTGAAGCTGTGCCTGAAGCCAGGCAGCAGCTTTGCTGGCTTTCCAAAGCTGTCACATTCCCGGGAAGGAGACTTGATCTGAGAATGACACTACCACAAGGTCATAGGAAGGATCGGCAGGCGGCTGCTAAACGGCTTTGCCAAGTGCTGCCAGCTCTGGGCTGGAGGAGGGCTGGTGGACAGGAGGTCAGCCTTCTCCAGACTGAGGAGCAGGTCACTGCTGGAGTTACTGCTGTTAATATCCTCACAGTGGAGAGAAAGGTCTGGTAAGGCCGCTTCCCACAGATTTCTCTTCCCCAAACACAGCAGAGTCTACCTGTCAGAAGCAGATGGATTTATTTGATCTTGACAGAATTTATACCTAAATCTCTTAATACTTATTTTCCTTATGTGTAGCCAAAAGTTTTATGAGACACACTAACCCCTGCTCAAGAAACAGACAATATATTTTGAAGGATATTGTATCTAGCTGACATATCATAAATTCCCTTTGTCACCCTGGTGCCCACCTCTAGTTATACAGCCACTGTGGAGTGAACACTAGTCCATATCTCTCTGGGGCTCCTCTAAAGGCCCTTATCACTCTGCACATATGCTGCCTGAGCAGGATGCCCAGGCCTGGAAATAAAAGCTGAGCTGAAACGAGTGAGGTTGTTGTCAGATGATCTTACAGTTCAGGTGTCAGTGTTAATGGTACCAACCAGGATAGGATATACACACTCTTGACAGACTTATGTACACCTCTGGAAGATGTGTGGGGTCAGTGGGACAGACATGGTCAGCTTGGGAAGTGAGATGGGATGTCTTGGCACTACAGCCTGCCTGGGCTGTTCTTCAAGCTGTATATACAGTGGGAGGAAATATGCTCTCAACAGCACGTCCACTTGAAGCATACACCTGTGTTTACCAAAATTGTCAAATACTCTCTTTGTACAACATCATGATATCAGCATCATGCACAATCCAGACTCTCCACCTCTTATCCCAGCCCAACCCCAGGCCATCTCTGTTTCAAAATGGGACAGCAGAAATGCAGGCTGTGTTTCTGCCACATTTGCCCATCCAGCAACTCTCCATCCTCTCTTCAGACAAGTCCAGCAGCCCAGCACAGCTGTGTGTCTGGGGATGGTGCAGGTAAGGGTAACAGGTATGGGATAAGGATATCAACCCTCACAGTATAAGAAGCAAAAAACATTTTTTCACTCCTACTCATCATAATTTAAAATCTCTGAAAGATAGGTCCTGGCCCTCAGCAAGATCAAATTGATTGCCACATGGGGAATTATTGACAGGAGTGGAAAAAGAATATAATTATCCTATGGCTGCATCCTAAAAGCTCACCAAGTCCTTATATAAGAAGTGCAAACACACAGCAGTGGTGTGATATGTGACAGTTTGGCCATCATCATTGAGGATGATTACATTTCCTTTTGTAGCTGAATATAGCAAAGTGTAACTACCCTCTGGTTAAAATAATACTTCACTGTTTTAAGGGGTAAAAAGCATATGTTTAGCTCTTGTTACACCAAATCTGGGATTTGGAGTTTGCTTGTGACTTTAGCAGCCTTCTTGGAATGGACTGTGCCTTGGTAGTCCCAGAGGAGAGGTTTTGAGTTGCCATTATAAATACTACAGATATGAGCAAAGCAGATTCCGCGGAGGGAAGGACAGGAGGATATTTGCACAGGGAAGGACAGGAGGATGCTTGAGGGATCCATGTACACCTGTACTGCCCAGCCCTGAGCTGTCGCTATAGGACACAAAAGAACACAAGCACACACACTCTTCTCAAGGTGAAGGAAAAAAGGGAAGTTTATTTTCTTATCCAACATTTACAGTTTTCCAAAAGTGACAGCAGATTGGAGGGTGACAGTGCCACCTCTCCAATGACACTAGTCAAACCAACAGTCCATCAACTTTCTCCTCCTCCATAAAGGAATGCAAAACAATGAGCTATTCACAGAGTGTGTGAGAAAGTTCACTACAAGAATGTCAACATCAGAAGGCTTAGAAAATCTTAAAAAAACTGGGTGACATCGAGCAGTAGCACAGCTGGGTCCCGGCCTCAGGGAGCCTCTGCTGCTGCTGGCTAGGGTGGCATTGATACCTGGGGGACAAGGAGCCAGCAGGCAGGGAGCTGCTCTTCAGCATCAAGGGGCAACCCAGCACTGAGGGTGCCCTTTTCCCATGGAGAACCAGAGGCTACCTTTGCCTTGGCAACACCACAAAGACGAACGGGATTCATAACTGTAGGAGCTCCCTGCAGCCAGGAGTTTGAATAATTCACTTCCCAGCAAGAGACATCAATCCTTTCTCCACAACCCCTTCTACCACCTCATAAGATGTATGAGGGGAAGGCAGGAGGCATTTTTATTATTTTTATTTAGTTTGTGGATGTTTAGTGTTCCTCACTATGGGCTATATTCAGTCCTCACATGTATGATATTCTCAAGACCTTTATCAGTTGACTATCCCTGCTTTAATTTCCCCCCTGTTCTTACCCTTACTTTTCCCTCTTTATAAATTACAACATTCAGGCCTTTGCTGGCAGTAGAGAGCACTACATTGTTCTGGAATAAAATGGACTTTATTCCATTATAATGACTCTGCTTCCAAAGGGGAGTAGTTATACTGGAATAAAAGTATTTTTTATGCTCCAGTCTGGAGCATAATTCAATCATAAATTACATCAGAAAAAAATAAACCATAATAATAAAATGGCAGTTTGTGCATTGATTAAAGTGAAAACACTCTTCATTCTGGAATATTCCATGTATAAAGTGAAGTTAGTGTGCAATAAGTAAGGGTGTGATTTTTTATAGCACACTAA
Organism: Ammospiza caudacuta; assembly: GCF_027887145.1. NCBI lineage: Eukaryota > Metazoa > Chordata > Aves > Passeriformes > Passerellidae > Ammospiza > Ammospiza caudacuta. The sequence goes on from NC_080594.1 coordinate 28,978,341, forward strand.
CTACCCTTCATTCATTCCCTAATGGATACCCTGCCAGAAAACACAAGTGCCTTTAGGTGAGGCAGGTTTGAAAGTGGAATAAACTATTGTGCATTAATGTGCACTAGGAGCATTCATAAAGGAGTGTAGGGACATAAGCAGAGAGGCAAAAATCCACCACTAACTACTCCCACAGTCGCACCCCCAGGGAGGTTCAGGCAGGTCCGGGCTGGGAGAACTCTAGGTGGAGAATTCTCCACATTCTCCTGTGGTGGGAAGATTTTCCAGGCCCACTGGTCCTCATGGTCTGGCTCTTCAAACTAGTTGTGTGACTTTGATGAAAGAGGAAGCAGTCCTGTTTTGGGAATGGGGATATGCCACCAGGAAATGTACACTATGAAACTATCCCTTCCAATCTTGCATGAGAATTTACCTCAGATCCCTCTGAGCAGCTGACCAGCCAAGTCAATGAAGACAGGCTTTGTACCTGTGCAGGTACCCCAAAGGATCCAGCAGCCAACATCACACACATACAGCCAGGGGCTGTACTTAGGGCATTTTCTGTTCACTTCTCTTGTCACACATTAGTACAGCATTTGTACCCAACATCAGTTTTTATCAGCCAAGAGCTCTTGATCAGACTTCAATGCACCCCATAAAGCAATCGTTTGCAGGGAGCAAGGGAAGTGATCTCCTGGCTAGGAGACTTCCCAGGGAATCTGTCATTCTCTTTGATTCTGCTTTATATTTTTCTTTGTGTGAATTTACAGACTAAGAGAGTTAAACAGTATTCACAGTATTTGCTAGTTTTACCTAAAGAACAGAAATATGCTATAAATGCTCCTCAGCTGTTTTTTACCACGATGTGCTAGACAATTATATCAAGGTATACCCAGCAGCCATTTATGTGCCAAGCTCAGCTCTGCCAGGGAACCACTGCCTGTTGTCCCCACTGATGAGAAAGGATGGGTGCAAGTACACTGAGAAATCTGGGGCCCTCCCAAAATTGGCACTCAGGTCCTTGACAACATCCAAGTAAAATTCACACATGGCAAATAAGACCTGACATTTGGGAAAGCTGAACCTTCAAGACATCCATATTTCAATACTCAAGACCTGATTTGCCCAAAATCAGCCCTGCCAATGGCCCTGTCTTGCAGCCCCCTGCTCTGCCAGCCCAGGGTTCCCCATGCCAGCTCTAAGTTTCTTGCTAAGAAGCCACATCACTGCCACACTGAAAGCTGGGCTCAGTTATGGCTTCACCAGTAAAAAGTACCCTCAAAGCCTCATTATTTAACATATAACACTTAACTCAAGGCCTCATATGAAAAATGATATTTTTACACTTTAGCTACTCATGACTAATGCTAAAGTGCCTTGACAAAAATGGCACGTTCAAAAATATCACTGCCAGTATCCGTGTGAAAATGAACATTGTCTTGGACATTGTGTTAGTTACAACCAAAGTTCAGCTTCTGTGGACTTCATGGTATTACACCCGCAGGCTTCTGAGCAATCTGAACTTCAGAGCATGGTTAAGTCTTGTGAGTCCACTCATTTCTGCACTATTGTCCTCTATGCTGAAAAGTAATTTAAGCTTAGCTAATTTCTTTTGTGCTGAATAGGGTCAGGAGAGGTCAAACAATCTCCTGCCAAAGCTCAGCTGTCAGAGTGGTGACATTTAATGAGGGGAACAAAATTAAGGCAGGAGGGAGAAGATGGTTAACATGTTCAGCTACCAAATTGGATTCTTGAAAGCTCATGATCTTAGAAGTCTTTTCCAGCCTAAATGATTCTGTGATCTCCCTTCCCAGCATGTGATTTCTAGTGCAGGGCAGAGAGAAAGGAGCCTGTGGAAATGACACAGGGCTCCACGGCCAGACCAGCCTGAGGCCATCAAATGAGTTTCTTTGTGCTCAGATCAAGAGCTGATTCCAGGCCTATGCACTGACTCACTCATTGCGCTCCTTGGGCCCCTTGCTGAAAGGTTAGGGTGAAGCACAAAGCGAACATGGAATTAGAGATGTGGATTATATCAACAATTACAATCTGGAGCATAATTAAATTATAAATTAAATTGGAGTTAAAAAAACACCAACCATAATAATAAAAGGGCGATTTGTGTGTTGATTAAAGTGAAAACATGCAGTCATTAGCCTGTGTATAAATCTTGTTAGCTGTGAGCAGAGCTGTATGTTGCCATTAACCTGGTGAGTGCCTGTGGGGAACTGGCACTTCTCTGGGTGTTTAAACCATGGAAGTGCATCAAGGCAGCTGCTGCCCTCTGGGACCTCCGTGCTGGAGGTCAGGCAGGGCAGTGGTATACATTTGCTAATAAAAATCACTCACAGTAGAAGCTTTGCAATGCCTCGAACACATCTGTTTCCATGGGACAAGACCTGCCAAAAAGTGGCCATTTTTAAGTCTGAGACAAGGGCAGTTGATGGGAGATGCCTTCTCCAGAGACCACAGGCCAGCCTCACTGTGATTATGGGGCTACACACAGAAAAGGGAGGGAAGTGAAGTCATTGTGTGAGGGAAAAATAAGAGCCTTCACCAATCCTTGACAAATCTCAAGAGGATAATGGTGACCCCAAATGAAAGGGGTATCCTCTGACAGTGTTTCTGCATCCCAGAGAAATGCTTAGAAGACCAAAGCCAGAAAATTCTGCTCTTTTGCTTGTGTGTCAAAGGCTTTCAGGGAGCTTTGAGGGTTGCCAAAAGCCAGATGTTCCTGGCCCTTGCCTCACATAGCTGGGAACTTCTTGCCCCATCTGATCTCTGTTGCGGGCAGGGCAGAGACCTCAAGCAGATCTGGTGCATCCTAGATCTTCTTCGTGTTCCCGATTTAAAGGTCAACACACAGTGCTCTGTATCCTTCCTCTCACATCCATTTTGCCCTGCTGGGCTCAGGAGTTTGTGTCTTCCCAACACATTCTGAATAACCTTCCTGAGTAACCCTGCTGGGATGCATAAAGGCTCCTCCTTACAGCCCCTTCTTTCTCCTGTATTTCATACCTCTCCTGAGCCAAGCACACTGTGTTCCCATATTATGAGAGAATAATTGCTTTTCCACAGCTCACATCCATGCTGGTTTTTTTTCTTTTTTGCTTTACAAACTCCTCTCCCAGAGAAATATGTCCCTGCACGAGAGCTTTAGATCAGATTTTTAGATCAAATTATCCTTCTGTTCTATAGTACCATCCATAATTACTCCCTGTAACTTTGCTTTTGCAAGTGATCGCAACCATCAGGCAATTTTCACACATCTCGCCAATAGAACTCAAGAACAAGCAAATATTAGAGTGAGTGTGAATTTATTTTTATTTATAAATTACTTAACATAGAAAAAAAAAGCGACAAGTTCCGAGCACTTAGCAAATTACTGACTTGAAATAGCTTTTGCAAAATTTGCCTGTGTTGTTTTCTCCTGTGCCTTGCAAAAAGGGGAGAGAAGGGGCACAGAGGGAAAGGCATACATGCTTAGATACTGGAAAGACTGGAGAGGAACTGAACAAACCATGGCATATTTCACAGTGTAAAGATGCATACAAAAGCCTTGAGCTTTCAATACAGTAAGATTTCTCAGTCACTCATAAGTTTAGGCAGCGACTCAAGTTATCAACGTGAGGAACACAAGCTTAGTATTTCACCTGTTCATGTATGCCTGAACTGAGTCTCCTCTAGCCTCTCAGTAGCTTCACCTAGCATCTACTCAGCTACATCCAACTTTGATTTGGTTTGGAAATTATTCTCCCCCAGATTTGTGTCGCTTCCTGCAAAATTTCAGCCAGAGATCTGGCCAACAGGGAGCTCAGCTCTGAATTAGCCCAACTTCAGTTGCAAGTGTAGCAGAAGAGAAAGAGAAAGATCCAATAAAAAAGCTCTGCGTTTGACTCCATCTCAAACTGTTCAGTTCCAGAACTGAATCCAAAACCAAACTTTGCATTCAGACCCATCTGCCATGAGCCCTTGGCTCACAGGTTGAAGCCTGTAACCTGCTGCCAACGAGGGCATGTTTCATGAGACTGCTGTGGGAAGATTTGGCTGGCAGAAAGTATCAGTGGCTGCTTTGTCCAGAGGCAACAAACACCAGCTTGCTCATATGGAAAGTGGACATTGGAACAAGTACGAAAAAATCAAGATCGTCACAAAAGACTGCAGCACATGGGTTTTGTCAGTTTGGCCAGGCTTTTCAAGGGGAAGGGGGAGCAAGAGCCTGTCTGTCTTAAATGGACTTTCCTTGATATCACCAGCATGGATTACCAAGGCTAATCTTAGATTTGAACTGGGAAGTCACGGGGAAGTTGCAGGAAGGAGGGCTTTTGGCTAACAGCAGGGTCTCAGCAGTGGACTTTGCTCATGTTAAATGTCAAAAAGAGAGCATGCCTAGTGACTTTTGACAAGCTTTCTTTCAGCTACTAAGGTGCAGAGCAGATCAGATATTGAGATCTCTCTTCTTGGACACTTTCAAGACTCAGCTCAACAAAACTGTGGCCAATCTGATCTCATGTTGATGATGGTCCCAGAGAAGCTGTATTATGTGATCCCCAGAGAGCCCTTCCAGTCAGATTTTCTATGATTTTGCAGTGCAGATTTGCCCTCCTCAGTTTGGTTCTCTGTATAAATATAAGGGGTACAGCTGAATCTGCATCCTCCCTCAGAATTCCCAGCAGCAAAGTGAATCAAAGGCCCATAGGATAACTTGGGATGGACAAGACCATCACAGGTCATTTGGTCGAACAGGTTGCTCAGAGTAGGGTGAGCTTAGGTTGGGTACCAGTACAGCAGTGGGGAGAGATCACAGGCTACTTCCGAAGGGCCAGTGAAGGTCACCTTTATTCACTTATGGGTTCATTTATGCTGCAGAGAAGCCTGCCAAACCCATCGTTCTTAAAGTATCTCACACTTCCCTCTAAAATATTTTAGGATTCCGCAAATCAAAAGAGAGATTGAAATACCATTTATTTCTTGGTTTCACTTCTAGAGAAAACCTCCATTGTAATCAGGAATTTAGAAAATCCAAAGGGCACTCAGATGATATTGTCTCTCCCCCATCCAAGAGCACAATGTCTTAAAACCAAGGCAGTCAAATAGAAATTACCCTTAAAGCCCTGTAGAAGGAAGCCCCATCATACCTCCAAGCAGCCTTTTAAATGGCTTCATCCTCCTTCTTATCATGATGCTTCTCTGTGTTTTAACTTAGTCTCCCCTCCTCTGGTACAAAGGAATGGTATCTTTCCCTCTTTTCACAAATCTTTGGTAGGTTACCATCACATTCATCTGCAAGCCCTGAAAGGCAGGGGCACAGCCTCAAGGAGGCCTGTACAGTGTCTAACACAACTGGGCAGGAATCAGAGCCTTTCCCTTTGAATCATATTTGTAAGACCCAACCTGCACCAATGAATGCACTGACCCTGTAAAGCAGGGAAGTGTCATGTCAGAGATGAGAAAATGAAACAGAAAGACAGGCAGTGTAGCAACATGCCAAAGTTCACCCAGAAAGTCCGTGCCAGGCCTGGGAATCAGGCCTTGTTCGAGCATCTTAATGTTGTCTCCTCTCCTTTTGGCACTGCTGAGATATAAAATAATAATAATCATGAAATATGCCTGGATACAAAGAAGATCATCACCTTAATTCAAATAATAGAAAAAGCCAGCATCTGTGTAATGCAGAGTCAAAATGGTGCATAATGGGGAGAACAAGATGTAGCTTAGAGTTTAAAAGTAATTAAAATTTCCTACCTAAGTTTCTTTTGCTTAATGTACTTCCAAAAAATCGTTCATCTGCTTGCAAATGCCTGACCCTAGGAGTGCAGGTTTGAATGCGATGGAAAGGCATACATTGGCAGAATGACAGCAACTGAACAACATCTCATCTGGATCCAAAAATGTAAAGAAAAGGAAATACTCATTATTCTAGAGGCTCAAAGACAATTTCAATCCATTTTAACTCTAACAGGTCCCCCTGTGGCCTCTTAAAACCTACTGAATTGTAGCAAAGTAGTGTAAGCGGCAGAGTTTCATCTTCAAAGGTGCAGTGAAAATATCCAGGTTGACAAGAGGGCTCAGTTCAGGAGGTTTTGTGGGGTGTCACTGTGGACTTTTAACAATGCTCTTCCGCAGCACCTTTTATCTGTGGATCTGACTGCACTTTAAAGATACTGACTGATCTCTCACCACGTTTCTCCTGGGAGAGGTGTATTATCTCCATTTAATTAGCAGGGAAACTGAGGCATAGCAAAAGGAAGTTCTTTGCTTGGGCTCACAGAGCGCACTGGTGGAGGAAAGGGAAGAGGGGAAGAGCTGGGATTAGATTTAAGCTCTCTTGATGGTTTAGGTGTCCCACTCATTTTTATCTTCTCTGCTCCTGCTGGTCTCTTCAGCTACAGTCCCCCCCTAGCCCTGAGTTGTCAGGAGCCCTGGGGGATGTGAGGGGTGTGCTGAGCCAGGCAGTGATCACAGCTAAACAAGCAGCAACCCTGCCTGTTCATTCAGAGCACTTCTGGGCATGTAAAGAGATATCTCAGCGGCCCAGACAAGACCTTACAGCTCCAACAGCCCTATTCCTAGGCTACTAGCTGTAATTTGCCAAGGTATAAAGCACAAACGAGAGGAAAACCTCCTCCTTCCTCCCCATTACTCTACCACTGCACAGTGCAACTGCTGTGCTAGAGAAGGATATGATTTTCTCTCAAATCAAGAAAAGAATTTGAGTCCCAGACTGGAAACTATAGCTGTACTGGAAGCTCTTGGCATTCACGGTGCACCTGCCCAGAACCTCTTTCTCATCCCAGAGTCACACCTGTCTTTTTAATCTGCATGTGCTGGTTTTCCACATACATACATAGACATGCATAACAATGCATAAATTAATGTTTATGTGACTCCAGAAAACAGTACGGAGAAGCCCTGAGAGGAGAGAATTGCTACTGTCACCATAGCAAGGTCTTCTGTTTAGCTCCCCTTCATGGTTATTTAAATATCAGCATTGTAAACTGTACTAAGGTCAGCAATATTGAAGCCCACATATTCCCCTGCCTTCTGAGGAAACCCTGACAGGAGGCAGCAGTACTCCAGGCATGTTAAAACATATTAACTCATGCTTGGTGCCCCACTTGTGCAGAAGCGATGGTTGCTAGCTCAGATCCAAGCACTTCAGAGAGTTTTCTCTGATTGCACTTGAACACAGACATGTGCATTCATGGGAGAAAGGGAGTGGAAGGAACATCCCCTCAATTTACCTTTATCCCATTGTTCTCCTCATAGCTTTCAAGGGTTTTAACTATATTTAGGCTGGCAAGGACAGGCAGCAGATCCTACGCTGTGCTTGCAATGCGGGGGTTGATACAATTTGATGGTGTCCTTTTGAAGCCAGTCCTACTGTAGAAGCCAGGCAGCTGTATCAGAAGAGCTCTGGAGAAATGGGATCTAAGCTGAGGGGAAGCAGGAGGCTGGGGTAGGGGGAGTCTCTGACTGAAGTATGTGTTGTCAAGTAGAACATCAGGGAGACAGTTACACAGCCCTAACAGAGTTTCCAACATAGATGTGATCCAGAGCACCAAAACCAGGAATCTACTTGCTCAATTTTGTTATAGGGGAAAAGCAGGTGCCCCCAAAAAGGAGTTCAGGATTCCTGAGGTAACTGCATAAATGTTTTGTAAGTCACTAATAATAGCCACAACCCAAGCGTTCATGTTTTAAAGACGCAGAGATATCTTTGCTTTTCTCCTTTAAGAGCAGCCGAACTTAATGAGGCCTTGACCCTATTCCAGGGAACAAGAAGTCTCTCCTCTCTCCCACACAGGGCTGCCTCCAAGGTTATGCAAGTCCAGTTCCCACACAGAGCTGCAACGGAGATGATGCTGGTGGACACTGGAGGTTGCTAAGACACTCCAGCTTCAGCTGGAAACTGCCACGTCCTGCCTGTTGGTTGGGCTCACAGTTTGCTGAATGGAATGCAGAGTCTCCATGCTCATCACAATTAATGGAGATGCTCAAGGATTTTTAAGAGGCACGTGCCTGTTCTTTTGGAACCAGAGTACCTGAGATTTATCACTGGTGCTGCAATGAAGAAGGAAGTCAACATGATGTACAGTGTAAAGACCATCAAAAATTATTCCTATGGACATGGATTCATTGCATTACTTAACATCCTCACATGGAACTCTGGAGTTTAATAATGCTAATGGGGTACTTTGAGATCCATATACAGAAGAAGTGAAGGAGGAAAATGATCATTATGTTCTCCCACTGTCATCTGCAGGTTTCAAAATAAATTACAGTCCTTCAGTAATTGTCACAATGCCCCACTAAGTCAATATTATTATAATAGTTTCATAAGTGCTGAGACTGATTTTGATCTCACTCACAGGATCCAATCATGACATCCTATCCCAGCCAGAGGGTTGTCACTTGCATTTCAGGGCTATGGGAGCATTGTGGGTTAGAAACATCTCCTACAGAAAATAAATGAGCTTTGACCACAAAGGACCAGATTAGAGAGCTGTAATGGTGCCTCACCTAGCTGGCAAGTCTGGCCCACCAGCTCCACTGCATTCATGATGCTTTACAGCAAAGGTCCTGTCCCACAGGAGAACTTTGGCAATTCTAGGGGTAATCCTGGGCTTCCTTCAGAAGTGGGCTTGGGGGCTGACCCAGGGGCTCACACCTCAAAGCATAACTTGCTATTTATATCACTGTGAATGACAAGGAAACCTAAACAACTCATTCAAGAGTGAATACTGGTTCACTCAGTAAAACTGTTCAGAGTGAAAGCTGCATCCTTACCTTTGACCAGCACATAACCCTTCCCTGTTTGTGGTTTTGGACTGATGACAATGCATTAGGCAACAGGGTACAAAGCTGCAGGTGGGATAGAGGAGATAAGAATTTGATTTCTGAGAGTTACAGGAAGTCCCTTGTCAAAAGTTTCACCTCGTGGATGACCTCAGTATTCATCTCCATAAAATGGGGAGAAGAAAGCAATCTTGCTTTATACATTGCTTTGAGATTCACAGATAAAACACAGCTTCTAGAGCTCTGATGCTTTGTTTAAAAATTCATAGCATCATTTTCCCTTCTGCCTTCTATACCACTAACCAAAATTCAGGGGGTTGTGAATTGTTGCAGGGGAATCAGGAACTGGAAAGAAGCCTTTTCATATCTTATTTATTTACAAAGAATGCATAGACTAATATTTTCTCCCATGTAGGAGAAATCAAACAAGCCAGAGAGTTTTTTTGCTTACAGCATCAAACTCAAGGCTTTTCCTTAGGGTCAGGCTACCAGCTGCTTGAGCAGGCTGTGCTTCAGCTCCCTTCTTTTTCCATATTTGTGCTGAAGTTACATTCTCTCTCCCACATGCATACACACCATCCCAATTTTTTCAGAGCCCATTGAAGTTGTCTTTCCTGAGGGGCTAAAGTGTGCTTGTATGACCTCTGGCTTGGATAGAAGCCTGCTATCATTTCATAAGAGACTTTAACACTAGAGTGAAAAACGAAACTTAGCTCAAGCTACAATGGCACTGGTGATTCTCAAGCCCTAAAGTAGTGGCCAAAGCTACCCAGTACTCTGCTTCTGACAGCATATACCCAACAACATGAATTTTGCACTTGAATTGCTGCAAGCCTTCTTGGGAGAATTTCTTCACAGCAGTTGCAGTTCAAATGTTTCTCTCTGTGGCTCTGGCAGATACAGAGGGAATTTTCCTGAGGTGCTCTCTGTCTGAGTCTTCTCTGCTAATTTGCAGGGCATGATTTTGCTCCCAACAGCAGCACTAGCAAGTCAACCATGGGAGAGCGAAGGATGCAGAAAAGAGGATGGGTTTGGAGCTGTTTTGGTTTCTTTAATGCAAGGTGACAGGATGCAGCAGAAGCAGAGAGAGGCAAGATCTGGGAATTTCAGGGGCAAAAAGAAGAAAATTATATTGAAGGTCTCTTATGACTTACTGAGACTTTGCACCCAAAATTGTGAACAATAGGGAGAGCATTACAGCAGAAAAGGGGAGGAAGGAAAATCAGATCAAAGATAATAGAAGGAGGAAAATACGTTTGGGAGATGTGGGAAGGGCACTGGGGGAAAAGCATAGGTGAAAGCAACATGGAGGAAACAGAACCTGAGAGGGGAAACAAAAGTGGGAAAAGAAAAAAAGAATGTAGGAAATGGGAAAAAACAGTTTGAGCAAAGAGGGAGGAAATAAGCTAGTCAACAGAACAGGGAATATAGAGCAGGAAAAGAAGCAAGCAGGCTTTTACCCAAACAGGTAAAAATTTAGGATGCTGCTTCCTACATTAAAAGGGAAAAAAAAATCACCTTTTTTAGAGATGGGAACGTAGCTACGGATTAGAATTGGGCTCTGGGATAACCACACTCCTCAGAGCTAGTGGCCGATTTGGAAGACCCTGGCAGCACCGGCCCCTCTTGCAGCACAGTGAAGAATTGCTGTGTCCAAGAGCCCCATCAAGCGGCGAAGGGAAAGCGATATTGGAGCAGCCCAAAGGCGCTTTTTGGCGCATGAAGGAAAAAAACACAGAGCGATCCATTTCGGAGCGGCATCCCTGGCACAGAGAGCCCTGCATCTCACCACGGAGCGGGCTAAGGAGGAGAGAAAGCTCGGCACAGGCAGCTGCTGCACCCCCAGCACATTCAGGGGGCTTCTGGTTGCAGGTGGGGACGGGGGAAAGCAAGGTGGGAATGAGAGGAAGCAGAAGGGTCAGTGGCAGAGCAGGGCAGCAGTGGTGCTACAGATTGGAGCAGGAAGGAACAGCCTGGAGAAGGTGCCTGGGATCAAGTGTGGTGGCAGGGGAGAAGGGTGGGAATTGTGAGGGTCACTGGCTGAAAGCAGTGGGATCACACCCGTCACAGGTGTTTGCAGAGGGCGCAGGAAAATCAGAGAAGAAGCTCAGATCTGGGCACCTTACTGGGGAATTACCTCTCCACGGTACTAATCAGCCTTCCCTAAAATTGTAGTATTCATGGCTGCTGGTGCTGTGCCCAGCATGGCTTTGGGAAGAATCACATAAGGGATAATTGGGAATAGGTCAGAGTGTAACAAGTCAATGATGATGGATTTTAACAAAGGAGTGGATGTGGCAAAAGCAGCTTCTGTGTGTGTCTGGGATGCTGGAGCAGGAACCTGACACAGACATCAATAAGGAAATCGTGACTAATATAAATGTGAGAACTCAGTAAAAGCTGGTGCTAGAAGAAGCACATTGACCAGTGCTACTCATCTGCAAGTTTTCACTCACAGATCTCAAATACTAACAATTTTTTTAAAAGGGGACATCAGCATCACCTTCTTTATTTTACCTTGAAAAACAGAGACATGGACATACAAGTCATTTGCCCAGAAAGCATAAACAAGAGCGAAGTTTCAACCTAATGACTTGGGTTCTGTGATGGGTATACTGCAAAACAGTCCATGCTGCCTCCACACAAGGAGGAAGAATTTCACCCAGGCACATACAATTCCCTTTGGGAAGGTTTCAGAGGTAGGAAGGAGAGCAAGGGAGAGATGTGGTAGGGTCCAGGCAGACAAACAAGAGATGAAAAAATGGGCTGAATGACATGGGAGAGTTGAGTGTGGTCCACACAGGAGGGACACCACCAGGCTTACAGTGAGCACTGGCAGCAGAAAAGGGAGCAGTGATAATGATGGAACTTGTTTGAAAGGTAGAGAGAAGAGAAAAAAAGGCTCAAACAGCAGTGAACACAGTGAAAGAGCAGCAGCTGATGAGGCACAATTCACACCAGGAGGTGAAAGATAGAGAGAACACCCAGGGAAAACTTCCTTGATTAATAGTGCTGAGAACCATGGGGAGGGCACAGAAAATAAGGGAGGAAAAAGAAGAGTTTACTCTTACAAGAAAGAAAGAAAGAAAAAAAAAAAAAAAAAAAGGAACTGGACAGCTTGCTACTGAAGTATCAATATGACCATTACAAGAGAGAGACTGATTTCTCCTGAGCAAGACCTGTCTTGTATCAACACCAAGCACAACTATATCAGTTAAGCATGAACTTCAAGAAAGACACTGGCACTTTGTCTAACTTTGCCTCCTTAAATTCACTGTGTGTTCTTTTTTGGGGTTTGTTGATTTGGGTTATTCTGTGTGTGTTGTTTTTTGGTTTGTTTTGGTTTTTTATTGGTGATATTATTTTTGTGGCCATTATCTTCTACAAATGGCTCTCTTTAGAATGTCTCTTCCTTGACTCTGCCTTTGGGCTTATCTTTACTTTGGCAAGGCAGAATTAAAGGCCCTGGGGAGCTCTGCCATCTGAGCCACAGAGGAATTCTGCTATGGTGACCTGTGGGATAATGCCGACTTCTCTGAAGCACTGAGGGACACACAGAGGTCTTTTTGTCTGTCTCATTAACCAGAATGCCTTTGTAGCTTCCAGCTGCTTCATAGCAGTGCTGGGGTCAGAAAGGGGAGCAAGCAGAGATTTCCAACATGTGGTTGCACATGGCAGGCAAAGGAAGGAGAGAAATATGTTCTCCAGTGGGTTTCAGAGCCTATTTAGAATGCAATAATTAATGAGTCAAATATTTCCTCAAATCAGACTCCAGAGTCCCAACTTCCCATCATGTCTATTCCACACAGCACCAGTAATTTTCCTTTCCTCCCTCTTCTGTTGAGGTGATTAATAATTAATTATTATTAAAAGAAAATGGCTGAGGGAACCCGCTTCCAGTTTTGCAACCAAAAGACTCAAACGGACACTAATTATAATCCTTGTCACTTTTCATCCAGCTAGGCAAAATCTGGGTTTATGGCAGAAGGCTGTGCCTCTGCTCCTCACTGTATCTAAAGCTAATGGGATGGGGAGGGATGAGGAAATGCAGCAGATTCTCGTGAGCTTTGGAAGGAGCTCATATGAGGCACGGCAGAAATGAAGAGGTCTCGGCTCTTGGAAAGCCCTTTTGAAAGCTCGTTGGAGGAACCACAGCAGAACTGACTGCTTCTGACTTCTGCTAATACCCCATGCTGAATATTAATGATAAACATAATAAAATATGTATACAGTGTAATAGGAATGAAAACGCACATGTAGCACCACAGATTTATAACACTGCTTTACATACACATTCAGACATCTGAGTGGCTGTGGTGAGCACGGAGCCTGCTGCAAAGAATAAAAACAAGCTCCCTGCTCCAGACACTTATTCATGCTTGTGCCAGGCTTTTTTCACGTCTGCTGTGTGGCTTTCAGGGCCCTTTGCTTCCCAGCTCCCAGTGTGATTACACTGTCTGGACAAACTTAATAGCTTAATCTGTATCATTGTCCTAGCACCTGGAAGTATTTAAAGCTGAGGAAAAGGGAGGGGATAAGAAATAGGTTTGCTGGTGTTTCACAGTCCTATCCCATGAGAGATTTCACTATCAACAAACCAATGAATTGGAATGGCTTATATCTCTCCAGAAGATGACCTACCTCCCCTCCTGCCCTACAGCTGGATTTATTCTGTCTTTTTCACCACCCTGGATCTGCACAGAGCAGTTCCTGACAGCTAGGGATTCTCAACAGCATCAGCTAGACATTCCCTATTCATACCATGGCAAATGGGAATATGTCCTGTTCTAAACCCTTAATAGACAACAATAGTCAATGTAACAGAAACCTGAAAAATCTGAAAAGAGTCCAAAGTTCATAGAGGCAAGATGACAGAAGAGAGATGGTCAACAGAGCCACCTTTTATGGTCTCCAATAGGGACTACATCAACGGTTCTGCTCATGTTCTGCTGAACAAAAAACCCACACTATCTTTTTCCCCTCTGTATCATTTGTTCTAACAAAATAATTTGCATCTCCCGCTAAACTACCTTGCTTACTTTACATAGCATCCTTTCTTCTCTTTCAGCTCCAGTCTCTTTCTGCCATTCTTTTTCTGTATCTTTCATGCTTTGCCCATTCTGTTTCCTCCTCTCACTAATTTGATGTTGTGGTGTGCACAGCACACCACAACAATTTGAGTTGCCAGGACTGAAGACCACTGTGTATTTGTGTGGCCTAGAAGTAGTGATATTTTCCAATTAGAATTTTCAAGAGAACTTGGGTTTTGTTGGTATAGGAATGTTTGTCCTGAGAAGGGCACAGAGTCAGGCAGTGGGTTTGAAGATTCTGATTAGAGCAGGTGTGAGTACCACCACCAGCCTGTTGGACACATTTTCCACTCTCTGTTTCAATCTTATCTCATGATTTCTTGAAGCAGAAGTGGCCTTGATATGTATAAATGAAACTGCTAGGCAAAACCCACAGAGTGGTAGTAAAAGTAATGATTATGGTAATAACATAATGTAGGAAAAATATCATAACATGTGTTTACAAATAACAACGCTCTCCTTTAAGACACTTGAGACATTCCCTGCTCTGTAGGGTGCACCTGTTCATCAGATAGGCCGTCTCTCAGGGGTCTGACCTGAACCACTGAGCAGCTTCAGCTGGGAATTAGACCCCCTTCTGGGACTTAAAGCTCTGGAAATTATTTAAAGCGCTTGCAAGCAAATCCATGGTGCCTATCAAACAGTTCCCCAGAGAAAGCAGAAACAAGGGAAAAATTCTTCCTGTGGAGACTCTGACAGTGATCTTGAGAAAGCACCACAGGAAGCAAACAAGCCCTCACCTAAACGCAGCTAGAGTTGTCTATTTCCTTTTCCTGCTCTGATATTCAGCACCTTTGCGTCCCAACTGTCAAAAGAGCTGTCGGAAGAGGTAGCTTACGAGGGAGATGCTTTTCTGACTGGGTTTGTTCACAGACTCAGCACTTTTACAGAGTCATTTCATTCTGAATGACTCCCAGATTGTTTATGCCAGAGGAATACGGTACCATCCTCCAGAGCATTTAAATTACTGGAGCTCAAGGAGTAACCAAACATCTTGCCCGAGTACAAGATTAAGACTGCAGGACCTTCTGCTATACCAAGCAAGTCAAGGAAAGAGAAGCCTGCTGTGAACTGTCCTCCACCAGAGGTTACTGCCTTGTCTCAACTTTGAGGTTTGCTACTTTTAGTCTGTAAGAAAATTTGCCCATTCAGACTGAAAGAGAGGAGCAATGAAAGAAGCAGCTCAGCTGGCAACTCTTTGAGGGATGGCATCACCAGCACCATGGGGGCAGCAGCTGGCAGCAGTTGCAGTATTTTCCACTGACTCAGCTGTTTGCAGGACCATCCATTGCTCTGTGCCCTCAGCTCAGCCACCAAGTGAAATGTGTTTACTGAATCAAGTGTCACAGCAGTAACTTGATCACTTCACACTGAGGGCCTGTGAGTGGCACTCATTAAAATTAGATTTTAAAATTGCTTTAGCTACCTCTAAGTTGACTCAGGACAAGTCTCTCCTTGTCTTGTGTAGACCATCTCCCTCAGCCCCCCTAATGGCAAGGTCACCCAAGAGCACATGAAAAGCAGTTTCCACCAGGGAGGGAAAAGAAGTAGTTTATACAACCAGCCTGTAAATCACTTGCACTCAACTGGTTCAAGTTTCTTGTGTAAACCAGGCGTTAGAAAAACAACCCTTGCCCTTAATTAACAAAGATGAATTCAGACTGCAGGAGCAGGTGAGTTTGGCACCTAAGCTGGTAAGATCAGACAAGCTCAATAGAAAAATCTATGCACACAACGTACGCCCAGCGGGATACACACAGAGAGCCCGGAGAACACAAGATGGAAGAATTTCCATCATCAAAGCAGAACATCACAGGCAGCTGCAGGCAGCCTGAGGGCAGGACACAGTTGCTAAGCAACTCTTCCCTAGGTTGGATGTCACACACACCCCCAGCCCCAACCACGCTGGGCACATACGGGATATTTTGCACTGGGGTTTCATTAAGAAGGCAGCTAATAAGTGGGTTGTTTTCCAACGCTCTCCTCAAGCAACGCCAAGTACCTTGATTCTGTGATTCTAACCAACAGTCCCCTTTCAAAAATATCCTGGACCTCTGTAGCTGGAAGTGGGATTGGACTGGACCAGTTAGCTGCTCATGGCGTAAATGCAGACATCAGGGTGGAACATGTGCAACATAGACACTGCTGCAGACAATTACGTGTTTTAGCCTGGTAGTGTTTGACATGTGTGCCTAACAATAAGAAGTTCAGAAATAAATAGATAGGCAAATAAAAGAGAGCATTGTTAAAGAAAGACAGAAAAGCAGTTCTCCTCCCTACTCATTGCCCCAAGAAACTGTAAGCTTTATTTTTTTCTTCCCCTTTTTGTAAGAAATCTTTCTTACAATGAAACAGAAAAACCAGGAGAGGATCAATATTTTGAAGAAAGCAGAAATACTTTAGGACATTCCACTCTCTTTCTCAAGTATTGGATCCTGGGGCAGTATCCATCTGCCCAGGAAGGCAAGGGTAGATGGCTATCTTGAAGAGAATAGTTCTTGAAGAGCTGAGAACATTGAAGGGCTGGTGACCTCACAAAGCAGAAATCTGAAAAAAAGCTACCTACAAAAAACTTGAGAGTCTCAGCTCAGCTGGGCCTGGAAAGCCAGAACCACCCAGCTCAGCATAAGAACTTCAGTAAAAGAGAGGAGAGAGAAGTGATTAGGGACAGTGACAGCAGGTCATGGCTGGGGCTGACCTGGCAGCAGATCTGGGCCTCATCTCTACTGTGAGTTTCAACAAAGCTCATGGCCCACTGCAGAACATTTCTGTTCCAGTTATACAACATTGCCTGAAGATGAGATGAGAATTTCTTCAAGAACTTTTCAAAACAGGTCTTACCATAGGTGTACATCTGTAGTGCTGCCCCAGCCTAAGTCATGGAAGCTTTCCCATGGCTACAACAGCTTTGGGCTAAACCAACACATCACGAGGTGCTTAAAAAGGCCTTCTCACTTTTGGGAGTAACTAAGACACAAATGACCAAATTTCTGACAGCACTGACAGCAACTTGGCTCTTTCAGGGATAAGGCAAAGAAATTTGCATGCAAGCTGCAAATATCAGCATTCATTCCCCCCATCCTGGCAGAACTGAGATGTCTTATCTGAAAGGTATTTATACTTGTATAGAGCAAGCTTATCTAGTGCTCTGTAGCCATCATAAATTCTTCCACTCCATCCTAACCTACTTTTGCTGTAATGTGTCTATGTAATTATTCACCTGTGCTCACAGGTCCATTGTGCCAGGCACGGGACAAGCACAGACTGAGAGACATCCCTGGGCCCTCAAAACCAGAGATACAAATACTTGGTGTTATTAGCCTCATTCTACAGATGAGCAGCTGAGGGTCTGGGATCCTTAATCAAATGTTATGTCCTTCTGGGATGCTCATGGAAGAGCTGGACACATTCCCCACACTGTCTGAATGCCAGAGAAGCATTTTTCCCCATGCAGGTTAGATTACTCTTCTTAAACTGAATTTCTGGGAAGCTCCAGAAATGTTACTAATGAGGTTTTATTCATTAAAAACTATCTGCCCTTTTGTTTCATATTCAGTGGGCCAAAGAGAAAGTCAGGAACTACTCTATGTACCAGAATCCAAGAGAATGACAAACCCTCTCCTGTCTTCTCTTTTGTTGTAGCTTGAGCCTTGAACAAGAGGAACATATCTCAGCAAGGCTTTCCTTCACAGCCTCCTGCAGCTGCCCATCAGGGTGTGATGTGAGCCTGGGCCTTTGAGAGATTTCCCCAGGTGGCAGGGCTTTTGTTAAGCTCCATCTTTGTGAAAAGGAACTTAGGGCTCTGCTCAACTCCAAAAGTTTTGGGCTTTCCTCACAAAGGTTTATTCTTCCCTTTGGGACAAAATAGCAATATATGTGGACAGCAGGCAGACAGCTTGGAGATAAACAAATAGCAGTTTTCAGCTGAGGCTTTTTCCCCTCCTTTTCATTTTTACACAGAAGACTCTAGAGGGGAAAGAGAGAAAGTGAACAGAAAAGTCCACAGGGAGAGGAACATGTGTGGGGGGAGGAGAGTGAAAGGAAACAAATTAAAATGACAGATAGAAGTTGTGTGTAATAGTGCATTATTTATAAAGACAAGTTCAGCTGAAAAACATTCCTATCCAGGCAGGAAGAAAGGAAATAAATCTTTTTATTTCACCATGTTCATTAGTTGCTATCATCCCAATCCAAGTGCCAGATGCATCATCCACAAACCAACAGAGGATTGTGGCCACAGCCAACTGTGCTTTGCATGGAACATCTGTGATTTGCAGGTCAAGATCATGAAAGAAAGTCAAAACATTCAAAATCCTGATATGGGAGCAGCCTTCAGAGCACAGGGCTTGTTACACGAGCCTGCTCTGGGGCAGCACAGCAAAGGCAGCTCTGTCATCCTTAGCAAGACTGACTCTGGGACCTCTTCAGTGATATTCCAGGGCTACTTTTGCAGGAGTGGAACAGAGGGAGAAAGTTGCCAGGTAACACTGGGGAACTTCCAAAGAGTCAAGTCCCAAGTTTTTGTTTGTATTTTGAGCAGAAATATGCAAAATCCCCAAAGATATTGTCAGGCCAGGAAAAGGATACGTCCCTTGGAGCTGCATGAGCTGTCAGTTTAATAAAGCCATGTTTTCAGGCTCCCAAGGGGCAGTTCTCATTCTCCAATATTCCTCTCTGAATTCCTGTAAGGCAATACAGAATTTAAAGCTCTCCAGTATTTAGCAACAATCCATGTGTGTTATAAATCCCCTTTGTCTTCCAAATTTGTGCTCTTTACAAAAATCACGTGCCTTAGTTTGGCCATGGAGTTTCTCTGTACACTTTCTATTGCTTATGGTTTCATTGTCTATGGACTTCAATTTTCCAAATATTTTATTGTTTTGCTGGAGATAGAAATTAGACTGAAAAGATAGTTACTTACAGGATCACTTATTTTCTGAAGGTCACTGACTTTTCTTGAAAAGGAAGCCTTTTAAGTATCTTCTCAAATCTGCCTGCCTTTTCAGAAATAATTGCCACTCTTGCAGCAAAGTTAACAACAGTAAGTATCCTAGCACATGTGTTGTGCAGCTGTTTGCTTGTGTGTAAGGCAGCTGGTCAGTCCCTCCACTCTTGAGAGGACCTGCCAATAACTCCTCTCTCTGTCACTACACACTCTCATCTTTTTTCCATTTTAGCTGGAACCATTCTGCTATGGCCCCTGCCTGCTCCTTTCAAATCTCTTAGGAGCTGAGATTCCTCCAAAAATTGATCATCTCCTAGAGACATCTGCCAGCTCTGTTCTGAGCCTTTTATGGAGACTGCCTAATGATCCCAGCTGGGTCTGACTGGGGCTGGATGGGTCCTGTAGAGCCAAAACATCCTGGTGGAGTATCTTGCCCAAGAGAGCTGACCTACAACATTCTCTTGTTGCAAGCTTCCCATACCTACTCTTTAACAGCTATTTTACAGATTGTCCCTTACATTTTCAAACTGTTCTTTTCACTTTTTCATGTCGTTCATGATGCTTTAGGGTGAAAGAGAACCAGCTTCTCAATCTCAGCCATTTTCGAGCCATCATTAATTTCTTTCCCACCCTCATTTGCTAATAGACCTACTTTCTCCCTACTGTTACTTTTTGCTCTGATCTCTTTGCAAAAGCCTTTCTTATTCTACTTTAGCCTATTGATTTCATTCTGTTTCTCATCCGCCAAGCCCTCAGATGGCATGTTTTATCAGCTAGGAATTCATCTCATTTCTTTCTATTATGCAACATTATCTCAGCTGCCTCACTGAAACTGAAGCATAACAGATCTCCTGCACTCACTTTTATCATCTAAGGCCCTTATTCAGCAAGGTAACGCCACCAGGCTCACCTGAATTGTCTCACTGAGGTCAGGCACTGAAAGTTAGGAGGACAGTCTTAGGGCCCTTGTTCATCACTGGGAGGTAAAAGCTCCCTTGCTGCCATTTTGTGAAAAAAAATTAATATATACATTGTGGGGATATATGTTGATATCTACTATATATTGATATATGTTGAGGATAGAGGAAAATGCTCCAATTAGAATTTTCTCTGCACTCCTAATCAAGAAGTAGTGTGCTTGTCACCCACTTCCTTCCTCACCTGCCCAGAAGCCCCGTCTATCCTTTAACATGATCCATCCCAGAGGAATGGAATAAACCACAGAGGACTGCCACATCAGCAGATGTCAGCTCCAAACTTTTGGCATTTCTCCTTGTGAGTGCTGCTCCCAAAACCCAACAAATGCTCCATGGCTCAAACGGGGCACCCTCTCAGGAGGTGCTAATTCATGAGATGCTCCCTGTGGGTGGTGGGGAGAGAGGGGATTGGGAGGGTGCACATGTCTTAAGCAGTCAATGGTATTGAGAAGTAGCCCTGCAGGAGGATTAATTATGTCATCTGAAGCAAAGAAAATTGAGCAAAAGTGTTTGAAAATCTCTGCCACTCTCCTGTCTTCCCAACCGCCTCACTTTCTCATTTGGAAACTCTCAGATGCCTCTCCCTCTCTGGATGTTTTGATAAGGCCTTTTCTTGTTTCTGTGCTGCCTCAAGCAAGTGTGATTTGATTTTGCTTCTCTTTCCTCCCCTCCCTGGTTTGAGGTGTGCACTGCTGGCTATCTGTTAAATTCCATCTCCCTTGCTTGTTCATTTTCTATACAATTCCTTTACACACCCTCCCTTCAGCCAAATGGATTTTTTTAATCTACTTTGTATTTTAAGTTGTCTTGATATTGTTAGCCTTTGGGCTTATGAGACTGTGTTTTTAATACTTTCCCACCCTCCCTATGCCCCATCTCCAGCTCATACTAGAGGACAGCTTTGCATTTATTTCTATCAACTCCATAATTGGTTTGCAGAAAGTTCCAGCATCCTTATTAGAGTTATGTCAGAACCAACACCATGGGCCTGATTCTCCAGCAATAGAAAGTGAAGAACTACCAGGGCAATGAGAACCATTCATCACCTGCAAGGGCAGATTGAAGTCACTGCAGCCAAAAAAACCTCTTTGAAATTATGGGATTAGCCTCCCCTCTAAGATGAACAGAACTGAAAGTCCAGACAGCAGAAATTCCTCCAGATCTGGGCAACATTGGATTGGGATATGAATTTGCATATGGCAATAGCTCCAGAAGTTCTCACACTCCTGAAAAGTGGACTCTTGAGTTATACAGGCAGTGCTTGCCTGATCCAGTAAAATTCTGCCACAACCTTCATCCCACCACAGACATTGCTCCTCCCCAGCCCTTCTTGCATCCAACTGACTACCAGCTCAGAAGTCCATGGTTTAGAGTATTATTTTTCAAATCTCTTCCAAAATAAAAAAATAAACTGCTGGGTACTCAAAGTATGAATGTCTCCGATAGATATTTCTTTGCCAGCAATGAAGACTTTTTCCCCAGTATATTTTTCAGTAATAATAATAAAAAAGTCCTCATTCTTAGATGTTAAAATACCTGAAAGCTTTTCCATATTTTCTACTTTGATCTGGCATCACAGTTTTGAACTATATTTTTTTATAGTGCGTGACCACTTCATAAAACATCTTCTTCTTTATTTTTGCAACACTTCAGTATTGAAAGTTCATTGGTTTTCTGCAGGTGCAATTGTTATATTCCTGTCACAGTGGCCTGTTTCTTTGCCTCATTTAACTCCAACATATTCTAGTTGGGGTAAACCAGAGTATGTAATATCATTTTCCCAAAAATAACACTTTAGTTTCTCAATAAATCCAAGCCAACCTCATTGTGGGGCTATATACAAAGACATTTGCTTTGGACATCAACTGTGGAAATAGTTGGAATGAAATGTTGGAATCTGCCAAGGCAGCTCAGTGCCTTTCATTTTGACACTTTCACACAGATATAAGAAGAGGTCAGTTTCTTTCTCCATGGCTAGTTTTGGCTCTCAGGGTGCTAATGGAAATAAAAGCTCTGTGTGCCTTACTGTGAGCCAGTCTCACTGTGGTGATGCCTGGAGAGAAGTCAGATGGAGGAATACCTCTCATCATTTTTATTTCTTCATTTTTATTTCCCTTTCTTTTTCAAGGAAAGACTACAGCAACAGGAAAAGAAGACAAGACTGTGTTGCCATACCTTTAAAGTCTTCTAACATTTTAACTCACGACTTTGTTTCTGTTTGGAAACTTCTTGTAACAGAGACTATTCTGAATTAAAATCTGTAGCAATGCTTGGATCTTTAATCCCTCAATAATTCAAAATCCAAGTTCTCTGGACATAGGAATTGACCCCATAACACACACACTATTAAAATAGGTTAAAATTTAAAGTGTCTACCATGCCATGATAATTGCAGAATGTCAAAGAATTTTCAAAACATTTCCTCATGAATCCTCAGAGCATGCAGTAAATCTTCTCAGCAACATTTGAACCACCCAATCATGATAAAAGCAGCAGAGATGTGACTAGCTCACATAGAGGGTGGAACAGGTAGAAGCATCCCAATTCCTACCCAGTCCCACAGTCTTGAGCTGCACCAAGGGAAATTTAGGTTGGATATTAGGAAAATGTTTTTTATGGAAAAGGTGATAAAGTACTGGAATGATCTGCCTGGGGAGGTGGTGGATGTGTTTAAAAAGAGATTGGATGTGGCACTCAGTGCCATGGTCTAGCTGAGGTGTTAGAGTATGAGTTGGACTTGGTGACCTTAAAGGTCTCTTCCAACAAAGTGATTCTGTGATCAGTCTGCAGAGGAAGGGATAAGCAGGACTGTTTTACTTGTCCTCGTTGTTTCAAAAGGTTAGAGGGAGCCCCAACTCACTGTTTCAGAGGATGACAAAATTTTTTGCCCTATATCTGCTGGAGTCACACTGACCCTCTGTTCATCATGCTGTAACTATGAGATCATGCTTACAGGATCACTTAAAAAGGAAACATGTTTCTAATGAATATCTCATTTAAAAAGAAAAAACCATAAAGCTTTCTTTTTATGGCTTAACTTTTCATCTTAAAATATAGTGGGCCTGATTCATATGGGAATGTCAGGTCAAAAGTTCTACACAAAGGAAAAAAATTGCTTCAGAAAAAAATCTGAATTACCTTTTTGAATCCATCATTATACAACCTCATTTTCTTCTGCCCTAGTTTTTTTTCTTCCCTCTGCTGTTGATCGTATCTTCCTTTATTGATATTCCAATCACATGCATTATCCTACCCGCTTTCTGTAATGCCAACTAAATCATCATTGTTTTCATGCATGAGATCTTCCTGCTTAGTAATTTCCTATATTTCTTGTGTTGAGACACTGAGGAAAGACTTCAGTCCATTTTCGATCCCACCCTTTAACCTCGCTTTCTTTCTTTGGTTGCATTCCCTCTTTCTTAGTCCTAATCAAACCTAGAGACACAGTCAGACCATACTTCCTGCTCACTTTTGGATTCTTTTTCAACAGCAATTACACTGCTTTGTGCCTGACGGCTGCTTAGTTCAGTCCCCGTGGACAACATGATCCAGTCTTCCCTGCTGAGAAATCCCCAGTGACCCCCTGCTCCCCCTCAGTTCTCCTCACAGACGGCTCTCCAGCATCTCCTCTCCTGTCAGCCAGCCCAGTGTTCTCAGCAGGGGTGGCAAGTGCACTCTCACATCCCTTCCCCTTTCTCTGGCCGCACCACCACTCAGAAACAGAAAGCAGCATGCAGCCCTACAAGTGTTAATCTACAAGTAAAAAAACCCAGAATCATTTAGGCTTTGGAAAAGACTTTTAAAATCATTGAGTCCAAGCACAAAAACCTTCATGCTCCCTGCTCTTGGCCACCTTCCTCACCAAATCCTTTTCCCACCTGGCCCCAAACTGTGCCTCTGGTTCTCTCATTTGCTTTACTTTTCTGTGTGGCCTCTCCCCACAAGGCTTGGTTTTAAACAACCTGTTAGAGCAACCAAGACTTTAAATTCTCCATTCCACTGTTCTCTGTTGAGTCAGTAAAGAAAATCAGAGGAGACTGAGATGGCCTAAAAGGATAACCCTTGACACCAAACCCTCCAGAGGCTCCCCCAGCTCTTTCCCCAATCACACTAGAAGAACATTCCTGATCCAAGGATGCTCCATGCTTGGCATGTTGCCCAGTTTTGGCTGTTACCCTCAAAAAATGTGATTATTCTCCCCACCACGAATATGATCTTATGCTATACAGTCACTGCCATTTCTTGTGATTCCCTTGTGACACTTTCAGGCCCTGCCTTGCAGTTACCCTTCTTTTTCCACTGCTTCCATTTACCTATCAGCTCCTCCACCCACAGTAAAAGGAATTGCATCTCTATGAAACTGGCTATTGGAATTTTTAATAGTGCTAAAATAATTTAGTCCATACTACAGGTAATTTTATTAACAGTCAATATTTTCTGCCCTAAATGACAGATTTATTACAGCACATTATTTTTATTATTGAGTGTAATCATATCCCCATGCTACTGAAATCCCCTGGGAACCCACAGTGCTCTGGCAGTAATAAATAACCAATGCACACAGAGAAACTTTGCTAAGGTGAATTTAAGGTTGCAGGCACATAGCAGTGGTTTGAGTGCATATTGCTCCTCAAGAACATTGGAGTTAACAAGTTGTTTGCAGGCAACAGCAAAAGCAATTCTCATTTCTCATCTTTTCAAAACAGAGTCCCACACAACCCAAAGTCATGAGGTTCTCCTCCAGCTCTCCTCCTTGGGACATACCTTACTTGTGCTCTCTCCCTGTGTTTCCTTGTAGCAGCTTGCATAAGTTAGGCCTAGCTGACAGTGATGTTAGCATATGAACATGAGTTAACCTGGTGGGATAAGGGAATAACATCCATTTGAGAAGAGGAACTTAAGCAAGATCTGCTTGTCCAGATGAGCAGATTGGTGGCACCAGAGAGCAGCAATAGACAGGATACATTTAGAGAATTTGTATGGACTAATCAAGCATTGGTTAATCTCTACCAAAACTTACATCTGACAGTACCCAGAGACACCCATGGACAGAGCCCAAGGAACCTCACCACTCACCACCAGGAATATGCAGAGCACAGCTGGAGCTGCTACACTGTCCCCTCCAAATTCTGTCCTCTGACCCATCTCATCATCTCTCCCGCTGAACAGAGAAGTTGTGTAACTCATAAAAATGCGTGTATCTGTGATCAAAATGTTCTGGTATCTAAGTCCATCGAGTCTCTGCAATATCTCTTGGTCCTACATGGCAGCAGCCCCCGCTCCCTGCACGCACACCCCTGCAGCATCCCCGTGGGTACCTGACCAAAGGCAGGACAAGAGGCAGCTCACGCTGTGTTTGCTCTCAGCTGTGCACGTGCTCATCAGCCAGCTGACAGGCCACACTGGGCAAGTTACACTCCAGCTCTCACCACTGTCTTTCCTCCCAGTGAGGGCACTCATTTAAGTCTGTTTCCCTAGCCCAGCCGCTAATCTCCTTGGTACTTACAGGAATCTTGGTTTGTTGTTTTTTTTGAAATCACTATCCTGTTAGGAAATGTGGCTGAAATCAGCCAGCTGATACCAGAGAAGATCAGGACTGACAGGTTGACAAGCAGGCAGACAGAATGATTGCCTGTCTCATGCTTGTTTGAGAATCCAGGATATAGAAAACCATAGGAAATGTAAAAATTTTGATTCAGATGAACCACTCAAACTCAAACTGCATTCCAACAGAAGACCATTTCACTATTTCCCCTTCATTGAAGATTTTTAAAGCAATTCACCAGAGGGCACAGAACTATTTGTTATCTACTCCAAATAACAACCATTCTGCTTTGTTATCACATTAACCTTTGGTCTTTTCCAGGTAAAAACTTGAATCTCGCAATCAGGGAGGATGAGGTATGTCCGTGGAGACAGGCGAGTGCAGCGTGCAGGAGCACTCAGACAGCAGGGCACAAGGTGCAATTGTCAAACTTAAACTTGTAGCCTGCTAAATACCTGCTAGAGCAGCTGCATGAGCCCAGCATCTGGCAAGGTCACAGCCTATGCTGCACAGGGCAGGATTGCCTTCATCATGCTGCTTGTGTAAATGAGGATTCGTGCGCTGTGCATGACTGCAAATAAAGCAGCGAAGCTCCTCGCTAACATTTGGAATACTCTGATTCTTTGTAGCCACACCATGGACTAAAACTAATTGCAGCTACGTTCAGTCGAGTTTGCCTTGTGCCAAGGCCTTTCACACAGTGGAAAAGTGACAAGGAACTTAAATGTTTATGCTAAGACACTCACCTAGCTCACTATTTGTACCGCTTTTTAAAACACTTGCATTTAAAACACTGCTCAAATCACCCAGAGCCTGCTAAAGGAGCTGGGCTGGAGATGACATGTCTACTAGTGTGAAGAAGACTATTTTCCCTGCCTTCAGCTTTAGTAAAACTGAAAGCCCTGATGTTACCAACAAGAAGAAATTCAAAGGGAGAGGGTAAAAGATGTTGTTTAACAGAAAAGGAAAAAACAAAACATATCCTTTGAAGCCAAGCCTGGAGCAAACACAGTAATTGTGTCAAGTGCTGTACATCTGGGGTTCAAGGCCACTGTTCTTCCCACTGGGTCACACTCTGGCTGGCCTACCTCTGCTGTGATGCATGATAGCTTGAGAGAGCACTCCTGTCACCTTGCTTCCATTGCAGGACACATCATGCTCCTCCAACACGCAGTGCATTATGAAGTAACATGGAAATAACCCAAATCCAGCATCTTTCCCTTTCTAAATAAGAAAAAACACATTCTGGAACCCTGATTCTCCATGCATTATTAGCCCCCCCCCCCATGCTGTTATGAGGGGGAATAATGCATTTTTAACTTATTTGCTAATAGACTTTGGCTGGAATTTTTCAAATATTTGCTATTTTATAATATCTACCATGAGTTAAGCACTCCGTTAGTGGGATTTGGAAATCTAAGCAAATAGGGTCCTTTAAAGAGCTAAGGCATAAAGAGCTGTAAGATCCTTGAATGAAAGAATCTATAAGTAGTACAAAGAATCATTGGCTACACAGACAGAAATTGTCATTATCATCTTATTTTGTGATAGCAAAACCCTGTATAACAATTCAACACATTAGGCATTAACAGAGAGTTAAAATACTCTCTTAAATAGGAAACCTCCTCTAGTATAACTCTGAAAACTGCTGAGTTGATGGATAAATTCCTATCTTCTTAATGCTTTCTGTGTTGGATCTTTGGCCCACTGATGTATTATTCCTCTGAGTGGAATCAGTAAAAAGGTTCCTCAGTACTGGGTGCTCAGCTTTGTGTAATGTTGGTGCTCAGAAGTACTGCACAATCCAGCAGAATGCAGCCCATATTGAAGGGGCTGGGTTTGGCTTGGGAGCTGTCTAGGGCAGGCATCTCTCTCTCAGCCCTCTGGAATCTCCTGCAAGCTTAGCACAGTCCATGAAGCCAGCAGAGAGGTGGGAGGAAAAGAAAGAAGTGTTACAAGGCAGAAAGCAAGAGGAGGACATTTGAATTTCATAAGACAGGTTAACCCCGCAGGGCTGAGAGAAGCAAAAACAACTTATTCTGAATAAACATGATATGGAAATTGCGAGATAGGATTGAGCATGAATTTATCTAGGAAGCTACAGCGCAAGTTGGTGCAAGATGCCATCCGGAAAACCTTGAGAGAACTGAAGACAAGAGAAGTGATCTTGCCAGCCACATCCATCCAAACCCCGGACTCCTTGTTCCCACAAGGCACACTTTTGGAAGGAGAGATGGTGGGACAGTGGTGCCCACCCTCCAGGGCAGCTCCCACTGCAGCCCCTTTGCTCAGCCACCAGGCTGAAACTCATCCTCAAGGAGCATGTTCCAGGCTCTGTGTTTGCCATCTCCTGGATCATGGCCAGGCATTGCAGTGGGAATGCCAGCTCACATATTCTGAAACCGTGGTGGGGAAATGCTAACTGCTGGGCAGCAGGGACTGCTGTGGGCCAGGGCTTGACTCCACACCCCAGCCTTCACTCCCTGGTGAGCAGGGGTGCAGCAAGTCACCAAACCTAGGGACCTCAGTCCCTGCCAAGGACAGGAAAGGTGGCAAGGGATAACACACATACAACATGGAAGCAGACATACTCCATGATGAAGCTTCATGTCCTTCTCCCAGGCTGTCCTTAATGTGACTGATGGTCCCAGGCAAAACAGAGTCAATTTGCACCCATTCTGAGTGTGCAAATGTATTTGACAGACGAGCTCCAAAGAGACTAGCTGATGTGATTTAAGATGTTACCTCTCCCCAGCTGTCTACCCTATTCCTCTGCCAGAAGTTACTTCCCCAGCAGCAGGGAAAGCAGAAAAAACATGTGTCTGCACCTTGAATGCTCCAGCTAGGGCTGTTGTATTAGCATAAAGTGCCAATGAAGGGTGGGTTTGTGCTAATACATCAGATGAGAGCTGCAACCACTGGAGCACAGGCACATGTCTCATTCTGCCAGCGCTCCAGTCATCTCCAACAAGGGTGCAGAAAGGACAGCTGAAGGTATTAAAGTCATGTGTGCTGGGTACAGCTAGTACACACACACATATTATATATATATATATATATATATATATATATATATATATATATATATATATATATATGTTTGTGTGCCCAGTACTCTGATGAACACACATGATTTTCCAGTCCATTTTCCCAAAGCTTGGTGATCTGCAGACTCAATAAAGCACAGCCTGGGCCATGACTATGAAGCAAGACAAGCAATCAGCACTAAGGAGAGCACTGAGGAGGGCACAGCTACAAGCCTGCATAGGGCACGGAGGGAAGGGTGACTTCAGCTTCCTCCTCCTCTTAAACTAGCTGGGAGAGTGCCAGCTCATACCTTGGCTCAGCATCATCAAGATTGAAAGTCACCACCCAAAAACTTCTTTAGGTAAAATTATAGAACCATAAGCTAACAAGTTACTGGAAGAATTCCACGAGTATGAAAATAGGCAGAAAAATTTAGTCAGCTCATTCTAACATCCATTTCTGCTATCAGTGTCAGTGATGCACGTTTATGCTAAACATATCTTTATCTCATACAGCATAGGACTTTCTTTTTACATGAAAATCATTTGTGCTTTGGAAAATCCTGTAATGTGATGATTTGCTTAGCTTTCTGATGTATGCTTTCACTTTAGTGTTTGTTTTTTGCTTGTATCTCTTGCTTATGATATCTCTGTATGCTGAAAATCCAGTACAAATATTTAGTAAACAATAAGAAGCTTATTGCTGTTTTCAAGCAGAAAATTTGCCTCTGCCTCGCAGAACATCTATTTTGGCTTGTATTTAATTTTTTAAACAATGCATGAATATATATCTATAAATCAGATCTTTCCTTGCTTGGATTCTACATTGGTAGGTGCTTTATAAAAGTCAATATAGATGGAATCAGCTGTAATTCATTTACGGCAAACTCATCTTTGATCAGAAGATATAGCAATTGGTTTTTTTCACATGTGACAGGCACAGAGCTCCTTTTTCAGTACATTATTTTGAAAGCTTCTTTTTACTTTTTTTTAACTAAAGAACCCCTGGACAATCTTCTGTTTTGACATTTCTAGAACACTTGAAGCAGCCCAGAATCAGAGACCACAAAGAGATCCATGACATGGGAAAGGCAACTAGCATATTCCCTCTAAATGTTGCTCTAGGCATAGGCTTAATGAGTGATATACAGGATGGAGTCCTGGGGCTCTCCCTTCTCAGGGTGAATTTATCCCAGTCAGAGCTTGTGCAGGTAATTTACTCACCTCCTCACTTTTCCTTACAATTTCAGATAAAGCCCAAATGCTTTTGAACTGCCACATTGACACATTTCTCTTTGTGAAATCTCAGGCTAGTCTTTTTTTTTTTTTTCATAGTAACCTGATTTTGAGTGCCCAGCTAGATACCAGAGGCAACAATGACTTCACTGATTATGGAATCTAAATTCAAGAGGCTGATGTGAATCTCCAGCTGTCTAGGATACACACCTGTCAGACCCAGGATCCATCTACAGCCAAGGGGAAGAAAAAATTGTCCTAGAAGAAAAAAAATTAGAGCACAGAGGCATATGACACTTCCACAGACAGACTTTGGTAGCCCTGGAAAAGACTTAGTCCACTTGTTGATCCACCACCCATCACCCTTTTTAAAATTAGTTCCCATAACATCAGGCACATTTCTTCCTTTTAGTGGTTTTAACAGTTGGCCTGAATGTAGTTACCATGTACCTTGGCCAGTGCAGGCAGCAAATAAAATATGTAAAAAAGCAGGAGCCTTGGTTGAAAGTGTTGATGCTTGTTGATGCTTGCTGTAGTTCTGGAGCTGTTATTAAGGCCCCAATAGATGAAATGAAGAAGCCTCAACAGGCAGAGAATAGCTGCTTCCTGCCTCTCTCCAGTTTTAAGGATACCCATCATAACCAATTTAATCATTTTTTGCTTCGATGATCACTGAAGGATGGGAGATCCCCCCTAACTGAGCCTTTCCTGGAAGAATTCTGATGCTCCTGTGTTTAACTTGGATGTGTGAGAAATGTGTTTTTACATGAAGCAAGCTGGGGAGGGTGTTGAATGACAGAAGCACCATGGCATCACCAGCTTGCATTAGAAGCAGAGGACTTTGAGGCCACCCTGGGGGTTTTCAGGCAGAACAACTGTGAAGCTACAGCTATAAATTTAATCACTGTATATTGATGTGGTGATGTTGGGTGTATTGATGTATTTTATTGCTAAGCAGTGCATTCTCCCCCTGTTTTTTCCCCCTTGAGCAGATTAACTGTATATTCCAAAATACTGTCCAACAGAAACATGAGTGGCATACTATTTTCACTTTGCTTGCCTCCCACATAAAAGAACAGCTGTGAATGTCAGCTGAGGCTGATTTCTCCTGCACAATGGCCTATCATTTTTTGTAAAAATAAATAAGTGGCAATCATTCATTTTTTTTTTCATGGATATAAACATTTTGGGTCAAACTCAAAGTGACTGAAATGATATTGCATTTTACCTCTGGTTGATAAGTAGTTGTAATTTACAGGCCAATAGAACTGGGTAGATAGAAAAGCAACCACCAAGTAGAATTAAGATAAAGAACCTCCTACTCTCACTTTGTCTTACACCTTTCACTGAGCTGCCTTTGCTCCTGCATCATTTATTCCCTGACTGTACATTCCTGTAAGTTACACTAAGTTGCTGCCAGGTAGCATAGAGCATCATTTATATCACCTCTGAGCACTGCCCAATTGCAGAGCAAGCTGCTGGAGTCATTGGTTCAGCCCCAAACACACCATCAGAGCACCCGCTGCAGTGAGACCAGGCACAAGAGTCAGTCTTTACACAAAGCTGCAGAAATTGAAAGCACAATTGCAGGGTGAAGTGCCACCCACACACAGCCCTCCCTTAGTGACAGAGGCTGATTGTCATAGGAAAGGCTCTAGACTTCTAATGGTGTCTCTTACCCTTATCCTCTGCAAGGGCATTTTGGGTTTCCCCAAGTTATCTCCAGCTGATGTGGCGCTTCAGCTTGGCACAGCATTGTGCAGTTGTCACAACAGGGCCCCAGAACAATAAAGCCTGTATCAATGGCATGCACTATTCTGCAGTCCAGGGAGAACTTGGTTAGTACCCAGCCAAGCATCTCTGCAATGCTCTTCTGCACACCGCAGAGGAGCCCTGAAGGATCAGGCCATAGCAGGTTTGAATAGCCAGGACTTTCTACGATGCATGGTGCATTCCAGTGGTTTGGATCTTGTCCTTCCTTGCAGTCTGTATGTAAGAGTGATTTGGGGCAGGTAATTTCCCATTTTTGTCCCTCTGCTGTTCCCCGTAGCACAGCAGTACTGCAGAACCTCAGGAAACCCTTTTGGGCCGTGTCAGTACCAGCCAGCACCGGGAGTCATGCATGTCATTGCCACATTGCAATTGATATTGATCATATGTATCCTTTGGAATCAATACAGGCCTTTTTCCACTGGAAATTAGCATTCTTCTGAATATGGCACACAATGGAAAAAGCTCCCAAGTGTGCATGCATATCTCCAAAAACCCAGCTTGGGACTGGCAGCAGTATGTTAGCATATAGAAGACACATTTCAGTTTATGTTCTGAAAGGATAAGACTAAACCCTTGTGCATTAATACCTGCTGCAATGGTTTCCCCATTCCTCCTACTGGAGACTGGGAAGATTGTAATTTGTGAAAAACCCATTAAAATACAGATCTCCCCATTCACAGGGGTGGAAAGTATTAATAACATTTTCACTGAAAGCCAGGAGACCAATGTATATTCTTCCTCACTATATCCTTCACCTTAACAGACCTCAGTCTAGGGACAAATCTTCAGGACTTACAGCACACAAATGGCAGAACAACATTAAGAGCTATATCCAGAGTACGTCTAATACTTCCCATTTTTCAGATGAGTGGTTTTCAAACCGTGGTCTGCAAACCCATAGGGGCTTGCTCCATTTCTATATCTGATGTGCACTGCAACGATCTAGGCACGGGAATTTCCTAAAGGTAACTGGACACTTTTTAGAACTATAAGGGATCAACAAATTAAGAGGTGGGAAAAAAATGTACATAAAAAGCCTTGAGGTCAAGTGCATCCATGATGAGAGTGGAGAGGAAAAGCTGGGTGTCTGAGCACCCTCTTTCCATGTGACACCAGGCACTCCCATACACCAGGTATTGCTATCAGCAAGGGCTAGAACCCCATCAGCCTCCTCCGTTCCCTCTCCTCCTGTAAATCCACAACTGATTAAAAACATTAATTAACTGTCAAACCCTCCTCTGCTCTCCATCAATTAAATCTGGTTTATGTCCATTTTATCTATCCATCCAGATGCTTTAATTAGTCTCCATGATTGTAATTCATCAGCACTTCCACAGAGCAAAGCACATCAGCAGTCTTCTCTCTCTCTCTCTGCAAAATTTACCCAACATCTCACCTAATGGGGCCCTGAGCCCAACCGATGTTTTGGGCTCAACTACAATGCAAATAACAGTAATAACTAGCAAAAAGGGAGCTTTCTTTCCGTTCCCAGCTAAAAAGTTAATATTGTGTCTTCATAATACACAATCTAATTATTTAGTAGTGTTTCCTGATTCCTTAATGTAGTGATATGCACACTATGTTCTGTTTGTAAATTTTTAGCGGGTTTATAAATACAGCATGGCCTTACTGTGCAACCTCACAATCTCTCTGAACCCAAAAAAGGAGGTTTAAAATTAATAATAAATGATAAAACTTGGGAAAAAAATGAATTGGGCTTCATTAAATGATAAAATCCATCAGGAGCCAGGGGCAAGGACAGGGGCAGGCACTCAGTTAATTTGTGAGAGTAACGTAATTTTGAATTGTTGAAAAGATATAACAGTGGAAATACGTAATGCAGTTTAATCTTGGAGGTCACTCCAAGGAGAAAAGGCCAAGTAGCTATCTGACCTTATCCAGGAGAAGGAAAATATATCCTGTTGCCTTGGCAAAATTCAAATACTTGTGTGATCTTGAGCTGTAATGACTAACAAATCAAAGAGTTCAACTAGCCAAGCTGTGATCATTCCCACTGCAAGAGAAGACTTCCATGCAGGCCTCCAGTACAAAAATTTGGGCAGCCAGTCCAGGAAAACCCTTGCCATTCCATACTTTATTTTGTGATCTGCACAGGAAACAGCCCTATCACAACTTCAATATTAAGATTAATTCCACAGCACTAGGACATTTTTTACCATAAAA
Organism: Ammospiza caudacuta; assembly: GCF_027887145.1. Taxonomy (NCBI): domain Eukaryota; kingdom Metazoa; phylum Chordata; class Aves; order Passeriformes; family Passerellidae; genus Ammospiza; species Ammospiza caudacuta. Next base: position 29,011,895 of record NC_080594.1, read on the forward strand.
GCTCTGCTGGCAACTTCACTTTTACTCCATGTCACCACAACGATGCCTTGTAGCAGCTTTAATCTGCTCATCAGCATTGTGCTGTCACAGTGGGACACTGGGCCATTAAATGTTAGCATGGGCTGCCTTCCTCACACAGACGTCTGAATTTCAGACAGTACCAGTGGTGAGGGGACATTACCTTCCTCTACCACCACATGCAATCAAGTTGAAGACACAAGCATTCGCTAGAAAATATCTGTTGGAAAGACATCTAAACTCAAGAGAATAATCCCAGAGGAAGATGGGATCTCCCATCAGTAAAATTCAATGGCCAATGCACTGCCACTGTAAAAAGCTGCCTCATTTCCAGTGTAATTGTTTTTACATTTCAACATGCAGCCTTTAGCATTTCTTAGGACTTTGTCCCTTAAATTAGAGGGTGTCACATTTTGAGACAGTAGAATGACATTAAAAAGTAAGAATAGGTGTCATATTAAAGAAAAACTTAAAATAACCTAATTTTGAGCTGGTAAGTATGCTATTGGAATGCTAAATCCTTTCCTTTTGTAACATGTTTATTATACCTTTTCTCAAGGGAGCAGGAGCTTTATATTCCTCAGCAGAAATCTTAAAATCAGCACAGTCTTCTATCAGAAAAGGGGGTCTGACAGAACTGAGCTGTGAAGTGTCTGCATGAATATACTGGCTGCATAAAGAGTCACTTTGTGTTATCAAAATACTTTTCATTGTAAATACATATTTCAAATAGTATTTCAGATATCTTTAAAATATTTATGCTACAATTAAACAAAAAATACTGAATGTGTGTTGCACAAATTAAGCCAGTAACCCAACTGGGGCTTTCATCCCAGTTTGACAACATAAAATTTTGAAATGTCAAAACTGCCTTCAGGACAAAATTTCCATTTCTGTTGCCATCTGTCATGATGTCCCTCAAAAGCTGCAGACCATACTCTGATCTCTCCAGGCCAGGAGTTTTCAATTGCTACTTCCTACCTGCTGTTTCCACTTTCACATGGGGATGGAGAACTCACTCAAGATCACAACATGTCAAAGACTTATTTAGCAGGCAGAGGGAAAACAAAAACAACAACCAAAAAACCAAAAAACCAAACCGAAAAAACCCCAAAAGCCACCCACAAAATAACAAAACTATGTTCAGCTGGATTGTTCAACCCACACATCTTAACATGGGCTGCAGCCAGGGAGTAAAGAGTTATCAAGACCAACAATTGCAGCATTTATTGCTGCAATTATCATCTCTGATGTCCTGACACAGACACATGAATAATCCCTCCCCAGCTACCAGGTTTGCCAAGGGTAGCTGTGCCAACACAGGGACATCTTCTGGTGATGAGTGGCTGAGATCACTGACCTTCAGCCAAGACTGGCTGCTGCTTTGCTCCAACTCTGCTGTTGAAGGTAAGGTCTAGCCTGACACTCAGTCTAGATTCTGTAAAAAAATGCAGGCAAATTCAGGTTGTTCTCAATATGCATTGAGCTCTTTATACAAAGCAAGGCTTTCCAACACTGGAAGAGTTGCACTTGAAAACCCACAAAATAGTAATTGCATCACAATATATCTAAGTAAAATTGCCTTACAAACATCTATCACAGCTGAATACAACCCAGATATCTTCCTGCCAGAATTTTCACATTCTGATTTCGTCCCTTAGAGGCCCACAAGATATATTTACAGTTTTCATAAAAAATAAAGAAGAGACACTGTTATGTTAATTCACCATTCAGGGGTCCTCAATCTCGGGATATTTGGTAGGGATTTGCAAACTAAAAGAGATTGAAAACCACTGTTGCCTATCAACTCCCCAAGAATCTACATGGTGCTCATACTAAATACCTTCATATATTACTTCCATACTCTGCAGATGTTTGCATGCTGTGATCATGTAGAATAACAATGCCTTGAACTGTAAAACACCAGTCTTATTTATATACAATGCCATACTTGGTATTTTATGTTTATCTGTTCTCATAAGCCACCATCATATATTGCATTGGTGGGAAACTATCAAAACAGTTCTGAAAACAGCAAACACTCAATCACCAGTCAATTTTTTTGCCAATTCACTTTCATGTTTATCTGGGGAGGGAATCTTGGCTTTGGTTGTGTCAGAACAAATTTCCTCACTGACTTGAGTGTTCCCAGAATTTCAGACAGTGTGCTATAGCATTTTTACTACATCCCAGGCAAAGTAACTCCTACCCTTTCCTTTTGGAAACTGTTTAATAGCTCAGTGAGATCACCATAAGGGTTTCCTCATTTGTATTTCTTCCCATCACCGCTAACTCTGCCCAACACACATTAACTAATTCCTTCTCCACTTGGTGTTTACACACTTTAAATATTCATAAAGGGCTCCATTTTCCCACATTCCCATCACTGCCAGGTGCATTAACTTTCATTTTTGCCAAGTTGACTCTTCACTTGTTTTCATACCAAATCTCTAATCTCTCTAGGTATCTTTGTATTACTACTATTTAATTTCTGTTAAGTACTGACAGTGTGCCAGGTGCCTTCAGTTTGCCAGATGCAGCACACAGTGGAAAGGCACAGCTCTTCTGTGGACCTTGCAGTCTAAAAGACAAAGCCAAGATGGGACAAAGTGTCCTCACAGCTCAGAGCATATGGTTAGGCTCAGAACATGGGTACAGCTGTGAAACCAGACTGAGGGATAAAACCAGGCAGGTCCCTTCTACAGTCCTGGTGAAAAAGATGAGTGTGTTTCCCCAACATCACTGGATGGAAAGGTTGTGCTAACATTGTGGAAATTTGGAGGAAAATAGGTGGTATAGGCTGAAAGGATGCATTTAGGAAGCAGGACAGGATCAAAACAAAAAAGCATTGCAGGCCATTGCAGCCAAACCAAACCAGTGTCTGTCTCTCATGAACATCACTCTAGCAAAGGGAGTGCTGGAATGCCTCTGGAAGTACCCCAGATCACTTCCTCAGCACTGGAGGCATTGGAATAAAAGGTTGGAACCACCAACACCAAACCAAGAGACAGCAAAGGGGTGATCAAGCAGACAGACAGCCTGAAAACAAATACAGAAAAAGCAAATAAAGAGCAGTCTGAGAGAATCAGAGATGAGACTGGGGAAGCAGACACAGCCCCAAAGCTGCCAGCAATGGCGATGGCAGCTTTACTGGCCTGCCCTGCACCCTGGTTGTGGTTTTACCTGTCTTGCTAACACCCATACAAGAGACATGAATGTGCTATTTAATCTAATTATAGCTGTAGCCCAACTTGGAGGACTGAACATCATTTTTCTCACACCAATTCCCATAGATTTTTGGTCTACCCTTCTCATTCCCCAAATCTCAAAAAAGCAGATGAAATTATTCAACAAAACTCTCCTTTCAAGGTGATGACATTAAAAAAAAAAAATTCCTAGCTTTTTAACCACAAGGCAAGAAAGTGCACTAAAGGAAACTGAAAATTTCCCTACTGAGAACAGGCTGGAGTCTCTCCCAACCTGCTTTCCACAGTCCGAGGAATAAGGGATTAATGAAGGGAAAGCCAGGGACCAACTGCACTTTCTCTCAATAAGGTCAAATTCTGGCAAGGGCTCCTGAAAGTATCAATGATCTTATCTGTCACCAGGAAATGGCCAGCATTGTTTCCAACACACAGACTTAGAGAACTAATAGACAATTTTGCTTGTTACAGCAGTTTTCATGGCTGCTCCTTGGGCCACTTAGTCTTGCCCTAAAACAGTGTCAAATGTTTTCTGCAGCTTTAGTGATGAGATATAGCTGGCAACGCAGCACTGCTTGAAGTTCCCCTCCCCACACGCATCTTCTCCAAACAAGGAAGTGTCCCAATAATGCTTCAGCCTCCTCAGTCCTCTGCTTATCAACTAAATCTCAAATCTTGCTCCCTCCATTCCCACTCAGTGGGAAAGAGTACTGAGCATAAACCATGATCTTCCATCCTCCTGTTTCACCCTACAAGGGATGAGATAGAGACAGTGCAAGCATGTCCCATCAGAGGAGCAAGAGAGACATGAAACATCAAAGTTATATTTATTCAAGCCTTTAAGAAGTCCTTGAGCTTCTAAAAGCCACCTTAAGCCTTCTTCATACATACAGATGCCAAAGTACTAAATCTCAAGAAAATAGAATAACACATACAGTACTGCCCAGATGAGTGAAAGAATTGTGACTTGAGTCCAGAGCAGAAACATCCCTGATTGTATGAAAGCCAGAATAGCCATTGCTATTCAATTCCTCACAGAAACAGCACTTTTTGCAAAAAAGGCAAGCCCCTCCTTTCAGATATCCCTCCCAGAAACCTTCAGGCAAGTAGATAAACTGTTTGTAAATAGAGGTTTCACACCAATTAGGTCCATGTTCTGCAAACAGCATCACAGACTCGGTATGGTGTTTCCAAGGGCTTGTTATTTCAGAGCACTACATATATATTTCCATATAATTGATCTGTTCTGCTTTAAAGAGGCCATCAGGAAGATATGTGGGCAATTTATTCTAGAGGTAAGAGAAGGAGAGGCAAAGGGAGTTAACCTCAGATTAGCTGTGTTTACACAAGAGTGTTTTACACTGTGGGCTCCTGGAATGAGACCAGAGCCCAGACTGTTCTCTCCTGCCTCTTGAGCACCCTTGTTTGTCCCTGGAAGGGAAGGGCAGGCACAGCAGTGTAAACTCAGGGGGCTCAAATTCACAGCCATGACAGGGCAAATATAAACACAGAAAAAATTCTGCCCCATAGCATGGCTGCCACCATCTGGGCACAGGTCCCTGGTGCTGGATGACTGAAGGGCTAAGGACACCTGGATCTGGTCTAAATTAGGCACCATTTGGCTATTGCAACTGGGCACACCTGACCAGCAAGAAAGCTGGCAAATTCTCATGGCAAATATTCAGAGTACTGTAGTATCACAACACACCAAGGTCCATGGCCTCAGAAATCTCTGTGCCCTTTTGTTCCCATATCGTGTCAGCTATCATAATTTTTTTTAATCCAAATACAGATTATAGAAGCAACCAGGGCTACTTTGTCCTCCTGCAGAGCACAGGTCATAATCTCCACCTGTAGTTCTTGTATCAGACTCACAACTTCACACCATGCAGCCCATGTAGAAGGCTGACAGGATTGGACTGAAGACTGGAGTGCTGATGAAATTCCCTGCTTCTGACAGATCTCTTCCAAACAGCTCATTACTCTGCTGTGCTTTATTTCCATTCCCAGTTTGTCTAGCTTCCATCTCCTGTTCTCAGTTCCTTTCACATGTTTGAGCGCTAAAGGGCTGTCTTAGATCAGACAAATTCTTTCCCTGTTGGCTTTATTCCACAATCAAGATCCTTCACTTTGATAAGCTAAATAGATAAAAATGTCAATGCCTTTTCTGCAGATGAGAATATTACCAGCCCAGAATCTTTCTTGTAGCTGAAACCACCATTTTCAGCTTTTGATCTGTGGACCCCAAAACTGAAACAAGACCTGGAATAAATACACCAACATCCATCTCCTTAGTCCATTTTGCTGAGGGCTCTGCATCAAGACACAATCTACCACGTTCAGCTCTGCCAAGCCAGCCAGGAAACATATGCAAGCATCACACCTTGAAACAGAGTGAGAGACTAAAAACCAGATAAGAAATAGATTTATCCAAAGAATGTGGGAAATATATCTTTGATCTTGGAGGGGACCACATGATGGGCTTGTAGCCAAGGTCCAGACAGGATTTTCCATTTGAAAGGTTCTACAAGAGTTCTCCTAATGTCACCCAGCTCCCTACAATCAGCAGCAAAACTTTACAAGGGGACCATGGTACTGAGAGTACCAAGGCCAGCTTTTGCAAACATGGCTATCCATCCACAGAGATGAAACACCTCTCAAACCAAAAGACACTGGGCAAATCTTCTACCTGACTCCTACTCTGAAGTCCCTGAACAACATCCCACATTCAACCATTAAAACCAGCCACCCAAAGCCATTTACCAAATCGGTGTGGCACTAGAGAGAGCTCTCCAGCCAGTGCCTGTCCCACAGTCTCTATTTTGTGTGTTACCCCTGTGAAGTCAGGCAGCACACCTTGCTAACACACTGCTCCATGGAACCAGCCTCACCCCGCCCGGAGTCACCCGGCAACATCTGTCACACATAAGCTTTACAAGGAATGATTTTATCGTCTCTTCCCCACAGAAACATATGTTTTGTTATTGCAGTAAGTGAACTTTTGTATTTCTTTTTGAGGATGGGGAGGAGGTCTGCTACTTTTAGAATAAAAGAGCAGCTTGATGAACAGACCTTATAGTAGGTACTGAAAGCACATGAGGGTGACAGGAAAGAAGACAAACCTGTCAGTGAAGGAAGGAGTTGACAGAAGTGATCACTGAGGACAGATCAAGGGGAGAAAATGTAAAAGCAACCCAAACTGGAAACGTAAGCAGGAGCCATGAGAGGTAGGGCCCTGAGAACAGAAGCTGATTTTGAAGCACAGCACAAGGAAGGAGCCTGGAAATTACTTTAGGAGGCAACTGTACAGTTAAGAGATCTCCTGGCATCTTCTCAAAGAGGTCATGACTTGTGGTCAGGGGGAGCTTGCAGAACAGCAAAGCAATACTGCAGGGACTACCAGCTCGCTGATTCTCCCCCACACCAGTATCCACAGCTTCTACGTTATGCTGGAAAACTTCAAAAATAAGAATACATAATTTTTTTCCCCCTATCCTTTTAAAGTTATTCTGCTCTTGCATCCTGGTGAAAAGTTCTGTGGGAAGCTAAGTAGATAATGCAGAAGGAATACATCCATTGGATAGAGGCTATTTAAATATTTGATGGCTAATATATTAAATGTTAATTGAATACTACAATGATTTTCTCCCCTGGACAGCACACAATTAACATTTAATTTGTTATAAAATATTTAAAGTTATGAAATATCCGAGGGCAACCGAAATGTCTCTTCCACCAAATTGTCTTGGGACAATGTGTTGAGGGGACAAGAGGGCAGGTTAGCATTTCAAATTCTTCCAATGATCTATACAAGAGACGTGAGAAAATGTTCCAGAGCTGACACAGTTCAAGGACATAGTGAGAGGATATGAAGGGACACACACAGATATCTGATCCTGTGCTCTCCAGGTTCAGCAAGACCAGGATCCTCATGGCTATAAGGAACCCAGCTTGCTGTGGTGACTATCCACTCCTCAGAGAAAAAAGAATTCTGGGCACTTAGACCAAACATATATTTTCATGTTATATTTTTCAGAGATGCCAGAGAGGGCTGGTCTCTTCATTGCTCTGCATTCATTCAGTCCAGGGCATATTGACAAGAATAGGATTAGGATGATACAGAGCTGCTACTTTGGCTGTGCTCAATGCTTCACTGAGAATCAAGGATGGCAGGCAGCTTGGGATATTAGAGTTAAGCCAGTTGTTCAGGACCTGAACACAAACTTATCTCATTGGCTATAGCAGAGTTAAACATCCAAGCATTTCAGAAACTTACCTTACTCTAATGCCTGGCTTGGCAAGGGGGGTAGGAAAGCTTTGCTAAGACTTCAGTGTAGAAAGGGATCTTTTAATTAGTTCAAAAGTAAATCCTTCAGCAAGTTTAGGAAAGCTCAGACTCAACAGTCTTGATATTTTTGTAGTAAAACTCAAAGAGAAGGAAAAAACCATTAAAGTTCTGCTCTGTGTCATTCAGGAGTCAAAAGAAATCCATATACAAGCAAACCAAACATCTTTTGCAGGTACCCTTAATTAAGAAGCAACTTTAATTGCTAAGAAATCCTGAATAAGCCCAGAGGTACAGAAGGCTCACCTACTTAACTCCATGTTGCTTAGCCTTGATTTACCTCAGCTTTAAGGGGAATTTATGCTTTGTAAAGCTCACTTCTTAGTACAGCTTCTTTTAAATTCCTAACTTTTCTGGTCTCAGACCTTTTATTGACCATTTTCAAAAGATCTGCTAAAAAACCTCTAAGCCTTAGGCTTGTAATGATGGATTATTTCTACCTAGAAGACTTTCAGCTTCCAGAAACTCCTCTCATTTGCTACTTAAAGGTTTGACTAACATGGGGGAAAAATACATCCAGCTCTTGACTATGTAGAAATGGTACAGGGGAAAAACAGCCAGGACTTTATCAGACAGAAGTCTACGGCCTCCCTGCTACACACTGGCTCATTCCCTGCTTTGTGTTCCCTTGATAATATTTTGTCAATCAGCTTCTGTGGTGAACCATCATCACCTCATGCACAGGGATACAGCATCACAGAAAAATTGCATCCCACAAAGTGCAAAACTCATCTGTGGGAGCTGAGGGACAGCTGGGACCAAGGATTCCTCTGGGCCAAAGATGCCAGCCCTAGGCACTGGCTGCGAAACAGAGGGGAAACCTTCTGCTTTATGGACTCTTTCTGCCTCTGTGTGGCAGAGAAAAGAGGGGTTTAAGGGTACATAGTGAAGGCAGGGGTGCTTGCACGCTCACAGTAGTAATTCTCACATAGTAATCATGGAGGATATAATACTGCACAGCAGAGGTCATGCTGTGTTTGGCTGCTGCAAGGGACAAGGCTGGAGCCTGCTGGGTGTCACACAAACAGCTCCACGGAGCTGAAGGGACGACCAAATGGGTAGATTTCTTCAAGTCCGTATTGAACCACTGATTCTAAGAGACTTCAGAATTCACACACTCGATAGCTCAGCATGTTGAAACCCAGCATTTGGTCTGACCTCTTTGATAAAGTAGTACTTTTTTCACTTTGTCATCCCTACTAGTACCATGGTACGCCTTGGAGGATTTCTTCTGGCTTTTTCTCCCTCTTAATGTTTCTAACATGTTGAATTATGTCCAAACAGAAGAGGCTGGTGAGAGACAACAAATGTTTTGCAAGGAATGCTTCCATAAGAATTAGATTTTGCCTGTGCAGAATGAGTCTGAACCTTTCTGTCACAATAAACTCATAAACTTTTTGATCATGAATAGACAAGAAACAGATGACAGAAGTACTAAAGTACAGAATTTATTTGCTTTTTAAAGCTGGGCAGAGCAACTTCAGAATAGTTCTGTGAAGGAAGAAATGGCTTTAGTACATAAGTGGTGGCCATGAGTAGACATAGGTGTGGAGAATACAGGACACAAGCTTGTGAGGTTCCTTTGCCCGCACTGTTTGCCAACCAGCTCTTTTGTCACACTTTGGGCTTCTTTCCTCCACGATATCAGGTTGAACCCTGTTGTTTGACTCCACTCCCAGGCACAATTGGATTTTTCCAGGCAGGACCTGCTCTCCTGGTGTGGTGGCTGCCTCGGAGGTGTCCAGGGGACGCAGCCCTGTGCCAGCCCCCTGTGGCACCACAGTCCATCAGTGTCACACCCAAGCACCGTTCTCTGAGGAGGGAGCCCATTAACGAGCTGCACTGAAACCACATCTGCATACTGATCAGGGAGCTGCCTGGGAGGATATTAATTAGGGGTGACACTTTCAGGGCAAGTTCTACTATTCTTCTTTGTATCCCATTTCAGACATGGCTGCAAAGTGTGAGCACAATACAAATAGAGACAAGATGGGGACAGCTTGCCGCTGCAACAGAAGACAAGAGTAGAAAAGTAGCTGTAATATTCCTCCCTAGGACTTGCTGCTGTTTAAAGGAAAATTCTAGAAAGCCCCTAACCATATTTTCCTCTACCATTTCTCTAATCTAGAGAGGAAAGACGTGTTTCTTTGTGTCCACAGAGATAATCCCTCTGCTCTCTTCATTTACACTCCTCTAGTCTCTAACACAGACATACAAGTCCAGCAGCCTTGACAAATGGCTGGAACACATGCAAGGGGCTCAAGTACTCAGTTCTTTGTCCTGGCCCTGGCAGTGGCTGAATAGTGAGTACTTGTTGCTTGAGTTCTCACTTCTGTTTACCATCCTTAGTCTGGTACAGAGCCTTCCCCACAGAGCTGTGAGCACTGTTTAGCTTCACAGGCCCCCCATTCCCTTCTGCAGCACCACCCAGCACCCACAGCAGCCCTGAGGAGCCAGCAAAGAGCAGGTTTGCAACTTGCACCAGATCCTGGAGACAGGTTTCACAGCACTTTGCAGATTGCCAAATATTATTGTTCAGTCTGGAGGTGGGAAATAAGCAGCAGGAGTGAGAACTCCACAGCAAAGAAGAACTTGTTTAGAAGCACACATCACTTGTTTCTTTGCTGCACGACTTCATGCATTGTGTTTGTGTACAATTCACACATCTGTCAACAGATCACAGCACAAATAATTTCACCTCCTACTAAACTGCTGTCGACTCACTACATTCTCAATGCAACCCCACCATTAGCTTCTGGTGTTTCACAGCACCAGGAAACAAGACAAACAAGTGCTAGACTGGATCATGTGGGAAGGTCATGCAGTTCAGGGGCCTGACTCCCTCTAGGATGTGCACAAGAAGCTGCAGAAGACAATGTGCCATCCTGCCAATTGACAACCCACCAGCAGACACCCTCAATCATGAAGGTTTGCACCCCTTCTGCACTTTTCACCTGTCTAATGGAAATATGTACACACTCCCCATCTATTTTAACACCCCTTCACCTCGTGAATTCTGCTGAGCTTCCAACCCCAAAGCTCTCACACAGCAGTGAATTACACAGGTTGGTGGCACTACAAAAATGTGCCTGCTTCTCATTCTCAGGAGCAAATGCAGATTAGGCAATGCAGATTTCCCACACATTTTAATACTCACATATATGCTTCATTTCAGCTTCTTTCTTTGAGAGGTCAGATGCTAGCTCCTGATTTGCAAGGCAGACTTGTTCAAGCTATTGGCACTAGAAACATTAGAAACAAGTGAATAAAGAAGGAAGCCTGACATTTCTTTTCCACATGGGAAAAATTGGAAATCTGTCTGTCATTTCCTTTTAGTGATCACTTTCTCCGAATTCCTTAATTTCCATAACAGAAGCAATAATGCATAGATAACTTTTTTTTGAGGGAGGGTGGGGAGAGGTGGTCACCAGCTGCTGAGGAAGTCAGCAAAATACTCTGCCTTTCCCACACTTTTTCCTTGAGGCTGAGGTCACTCACCTAAAATCAGGAGACAACAAAAACACAACTACTCCACAAGTGAAGATGAGCCAAAAGCTGAAGATACCCACAGTGTCTTCTCAAACGAGAGGCACAGCCCCAAGCCAGGACTGAGAGTCTGGGTTAGAGCCCAAAAGCCCTGCCCAGTGGTGGAGGGTGCCTGAGTGGAGTGTCCAGGTGAGGCTGGTCAGAGTTTTTAAGCCACAGGAGTACTCAGGGTGTCAATACACAATTGATCAGCACAGAATCCCATCTGGATGCAAGCCGCTGTGGCAGGAGGCAAGACTTTCCTTCATTGCACTGATGCTCTGTGAGATATCCACAGGCCAAGGAATCTTTTCTGATTTTATAAGTGTTGTAAGTCTCAATGGATCCAAGGAAGTTGGGATGACCCTTAGACAGTGAGCAAAGTAGTTGCCTTGACTCTTAAATAGTTTTTTCAGTTGCTCTAATTACAACCAGAGTTGACAGTTTTCCAAGGATATGTAAAGTACTGGGGTTTATTACTGGTTTATTCTTTTCTTCTTTTCATCTCCTGTTTCAACAGGGTTTGGGTGCAGTATTCTACTGCACTTCTTTTTGTGACAAGGAACTCTTTCTCTGCTTTGGGGGGAGGTCAGTGAGCTGACAGACAAGCCTTAGCTCTGGTGGGAGTTCAGCTCATCTCAGACTAGCTCCTGAAAAGTGTTTGCTTCTTTCTGATAGAACCTTGGGCCTTGGAGTCCTGTCCAGCAGCGTGCACTGTCTGCACCTCCAGCCTTGGAGGACACCCTGAAGGATTGCCATGCCCACTTTCCACAGTGCAAGCTGTGCAGCCGCAGGCACAGGGAACCGCGATTCCCATCCTGTGGAGGACCACAGGAGCCCCCCATACTCAGCAGGATACCCTGCTGCCAGGTACAGCCTCCAAAGCTCCCCATGGGCTGACTGGGAAGGAGCTGCAGAGCCCAAAGCCAGGCAGGATGCAAACCATTTGTGCTTCTTTGCACAGCCTGCTCTCTCTGAGGAACAGCAAATCCTCTGTCAGTCCTTGCTGCTGCCTTCATCCCATGGGAGCAGAGCAGCGATGTGTTCAAAGCAACATTGCTGGGCTCTATTCCTGGCTTCATCTGTATGCTAGGGATGATTTCCCCAGCGGTTTTCTTATCCCATGCTGGTGAATCATCCCCCCAACAGAGATGACGTATCCCTATAGCTTCTAAACATATTTTGAAAGAGCTTATTTTCTGTCTTTGGATTTTGCCAGATGGCATCCAGTGATTAGTGGGTTTAATATACGAAGCTTCCCAGAGGAAGAAACTCCTGCATCTCACTAAAGGTTCTTCACCACCCTTCTGGTCTTCCCCTCCCAAACTTCAAATTACAGTAGCTGGACCCCTGCTGCAGAGTCCTATTCTACTCTGTCAATATCCTCTGGATATTTTTCAAGAACAAAGTGGAAAGCATTTCCAGCAAATGCTTTTAATGTCACTTTGTTTGCCAAGAGATGCTGACTCCTGCTTTGGTTATCATTATGAGAAAGGATCTTTGTTTAAACAGGAAAACAAGTGATGATTTTTGCCCGAGTCACTCATCTCTCTAGCTAAGTAGCATCTGCATTCCCTGGCAAAGGGACATGGCCGGTTCTGAAAATAAAATATTAGGAGCCTTCTTCTTGAAAAGCACCTCTTCCTAAGCACCACCTCACTGCTTCAGAAAAAACCTGTTGTCAAACATCTGCCTCCCCTGCCTGTCTCCCTTCTCTCAGATGAGACTGGATAGATTGTGTGACTGGTATTTTTGGGTTGTAATCCTTGCTAACATGCTGTGCACCTTGCCTCTCTCTTGTGCCCAGATTCCACCTATAAACAGATTATGGCCTCATATTTCAAGTCAGTAATTTTGGAAACATTTCAAGTGAGGGGTGCAGAAGGAAAGCACAGCTCCTTTCATAAGTTTACAGCAGATAGCCAGTAAGCTGCATATCTTTCCAAACAGGGATCCATGGCCTCCTAAGGAAGAGTTTGAAGAGGTGGTGCCCTTCAGTTTCCCTGTAGGCCAGTGTCCTTGTGGGAACAATAGCTCCCATAGCCCAGTGTACTCCTACCTATGGTACCAGCCACAGTGGGTTCCTTCAGATTTTCTATTCCTGTCAGTTTTCTGAGCAGCTTTTTTTCTTCAGAGCAGCTTATTTGCTCAAGTAGTAGCTGCTCACACCTTTAAGCCTTTGTTGCTCTTATCTTGAAGAAACATTTAAGCAAGGGCAAGCATCTTTCCTGTGAAGGAGCAGAGTCAGGACCTCCCTTGCATTGGGCAGCATCATCATTGCCACAACAGCTGGCAGCCTGGGTATGATATTTATATATCATATAATTTTATGCCATCAGCTGTGGTATCCCTCAGTGGGGATTGTGACAACTGAAAATTGTGCCTTCTTCTTAAACAGTGTGACAGGACTCTTTTTACCTTTCTCACAAGCTGCCTTGAGTGGTCAACAGCAGAACTGCTGGTGTGGACAGCCCACAACCCCACACAGTGCTGAGGGACAAAGATTCCAACATTGCCGTAACACAGAAGTCAAGTGATCACAAATTCATATTTATAGCACATCTGCAGACATTTTCTCCTTTACTGCCACACTAGCAGCTCTTTAGTGATTGAGCCAACACAGTCTAAGAAGATGGCAGTTCCTGCTGTTTATCACAGGAGAGGACTGCCCTCACAGTTGAGACCTAAAAACACTCTTTTAAGTATACCTAAAGAGTTGTAGCACTTTACACTGTTCCATCAAGGTCTGCCAGAGACACTTACCTGGGCTTTCACCACAATCTCTGTTCACATGCAACTAGTGCCAGTCAAGGATTTAATCATTCAAGGATTTAGTCATTCAATACCTCACCTCTCCTTCCCTTCCCAAGTTACAATCACAAACGCTCATGCAAGTGCCCAGATTTGCCCTCTGCAGCTTAAATGGAGAATGTGGCATCTAAAATGGCTTCCAAAACAGCCCCCAGGCAAAGGGAAAAAATGAACATTGTCCACAGTAACACTGAAGGACAGATCATCCCTGAAATGAAACAATCCTGGAGACACAGCCCATAAATACAAAAGGCACAATAAGGGTATCTGATCTACAACTTCTCCTTGCACATATCTCTGTACATGTAAGCATCTTCACTAGTCTGGATGTACTATAACACCATGTGGTGTTTGTGAGGTCCCAAGACGAGGTGAGAGATGAGAATCTGACTCCATGTTCTTAGAAGGCTGATATATTATATATATTATATTATATTATATTATATTATATTATATTATATTATATTATATTATATTAATTATATCATATAATATTTATTATATTATATTACATAATGCTATTCTAAAACCATACTAAAGAAAGAGAAAGTATACATCAGAAGGCTTAACAAGAAAGAAGAATAAAATCTCGTGGCTGACACAGAGAGCCTGACATAGCTGGCTGTGATTGGTCATTAAGTTAAAACAATTCACATGGAACCAATCAAACATGCACCTGTTGGTAAAAGATCTTCAGACCACATTCCAAAGCAATCAGATAATTATTGTTTTCATTCCTCTCTGAGGCTTCTCAGCTTCCCAGGAGAAAATCCTGGGCAAAGAGGATTTTTCAGAAAATATCATGGTGACAACACCATACATCTACACATCAAATCTCCTGCAATGCTCCTTAACCATAGTTCCAGCCAAAACCTCCATGAAGCTTAGGCCTGGCCCAAGGGATGGTGTGTGGCTGGAGCTAGGACTATATCTTAAGGCCTCTGGTCTTCTTTCTTCTGTTTGACTAAAAGCTGTAGCAGCACATAAATGCCATTGCTGACTGTCATGGCCAAAGTGCTCCTCAGTGACCTTCCTGCTCCTCAGCCCTGCTCCAAACTTTCCTACTTCCCTGACTTACTTCCTTGGTGTTACCCTTAACTAATTCTTCTCTCCAGCCTGGCTCCTTATCACTCACGGCCTTGTGCTCACCCTCCTGTTCCCCACTGCTGGCATGTCTCACACACCTGCACTGTGCAGCCACTTCACCTTTCACTTCCCGCCTCTCACTTCACTCTCACCTCTCACCAACCTACTCCCAGCCTGCTGTGCAGAATAGCAGACTTCAGGCAAGGGCCAGGCTCTGTGGGCTCCTAAAGAGGGGAAGAAGTGGGGATTCCCCTCCTCTTCCTCAGTGTTCACATGATGGTCCTCAGCTCTTTGTCCAAGCCCTCAGACCCTGGGTATTTGTCTGCAGCCCATGGTACTTACAGACATCTGGGTAGCTTCAGAATAAATAAAAACTGAATAAGGTGTGGGTCTTAGCAGCTGCTAGAGCTGGAGAGTAGCTGTGACTACGTGGGAAAGTGACTTTATCCTAAATGAAAGACCAGAATTTCATCTCAGTCCAATTCTGGCCATCAGACAATGTGAACTATAACATGTCTGAACAGCTCACTGAAGAAAAGTCCCTCCCCCAACTCTAAAAGAAGCCAAGCTCCTTCCCCCACAATTAATCTGCCCTGACACAAAAAGATGCTTGTAGTGTTCAGCCTGACACATTTTCCAGCCTCACATCCATTGGCACATATCTGCCCTGCCTCTGCCACTGGCTGATGATGCCTCTCCAGCCAGGCAGACACATATCAGCCTTGATAGGATGCCTGGAGTAAGGAGGTTTGGAGTCAGCTCCTCACAGCTGGGCAGCCAGCAGTGTTTGCTCAACATTTCTGGCAAAGCAGAGGGACCCAGCTCTCAGCTGCTCTGTCTTCTTCAGGTCCTGTCCAGGAGGGACCCATGCTCCATGCACTGGCACCAGGGAGCTCACTGGCAGGAACGTGCTGCCTTGTGCCCACCGTGGTGTCCCACTTCAGTGCCAGTCACAGCGCCTGGAGACCACAGCTCCCACCTCAGTGCTCTGTAATTTGATTAAGGTGAAATCTGAGCTGCTGTTCTGAGCCAAGAAATGCCAGGATGGCAGATGGCAGGGAAGAAAGTTGAGCAGAGCACTTTGCTGGCATCCAAGATCCTGGGAGAAACCAAGCTGCTCCTGTAGGGTTCAAATACTGGGGCGAATAAGGAGAAAAAGCTGCCAGTGAGTGCCTTGGTTCTGTTAGAAAACTCAACAGTGAAATATTACAGAGAGATTAAAACACAACATAATTACTTAATTTATTGAGAGTTAATGTGCTGGCTCCTCACTGACAAGGAAGAATCAGAGGGAGGTGAAATTGTTAAGCAACATAATTGCCCCCAACCTGAGCTTTAGCTGCCCTCCTTCCTTTGAGACTTTCCCAGCTCAGAGAGACGTGAGCTGCACAGCAGAGAGGCACCCCAGGGAGCACAAATGCATCTCTGCTGCTGAGTGGGTGTGTGAAGGAGGCTGGGCAGGGCTCTGCCTGAGAAGCCCTCTCCCCATGCCAGCCCCCCCTCCAGGCAGCAATAACAGCTGTGCAGTTTCATGTTTCTATCACGTTTGCACACGCAGGTCTCCAGGAACTTCACAAGAGAGGGAACTGCTGTTGTCTTGGTTCACCCAATGAGAAAGGCTGCAACAACCAACTGATCTCTGAGATCAACCAGAAGCCTAAAGAGGCAGAGAATCACAGTCACAAAATGCCATTAGCTCAGTGTCACCTGCTTCACTAGATTGCCTCTCTGTTGGTAGAAAACAGGGTAAAGATGAAACCTTACAGCTCATCAAAAGCCCAGAGATGAATGGGAACCAATGCAAAATACCAGCAACTGCACAGATCCAGAGAATAGCAGTAAACATTATTAAAGGGCTGGGGAAATTGATTCCTGGGGAGGAAAAGAGAGCTAAATATGTATAGCTGCCTAGCTATACCCAGAGGAGCATACTTAACCTGCTACAAGTATTTGATGGAAGAATAATTGTCCTGGGAGGAATAAAGGTCGTACAGCTATGAAGAATAGGGTGAAATTAAAAGGGTGGAGATTTAGCCTCTGATGGGCACACTGGATAATGGAGATGCTGACCTGTCTCCCTGAGGAATGCCTGTTGCTTCTCTCATGCAGAGGAGTGTGGGAGAGCCATTCTCTGGCACAGCAGTGGGCTCTAGAGGCTTTCCCAGCTCTGTTTACCTGCTTTCTGTGGGCTAACAGAGGTTTCCCATCCCAACAGCCTGTCACTGGGGGTCAGGTGGGGTTTTGTTTTATAAATTCTGATGACAGCTAAGGGAATCCTGGCAAATCTGTATCACTGGGGAGCCTAACCAAACAACAGCCTCCAGAAACACAAAGCTTCAGTAATAAAATACAATGCCTGCAGCCCTCTGCTCCAGAGGAAGAAGCATTGTTACTCATGTCAGAAAACAGAAGGACTGAAATCTAGCATTTCTTGTCATTAAGGAAATACTGCAGATGGGTGTTTGCTGTAAAATGTCACGATGGCAGAGCTCACAATGCTGCTAACTGAAAGCAGGAAAAAACACAGCTGCTGTGAGAAGAGGGCACTGCAGTACATAAACTTTACTACCCAAAGCTGGTGTGCACAGATAGGTTTTAGCCCACCCCAGTGGCCCAAACCCAGAGTGCTTCCTGCAAACCTTGGCAAGGGCTGTCATTATAACCTGCTGCCTCCTCTCAAGTGCTCCCTGTCTCTGACTGGGAGATGTTATTTTCCACCCATACCTAACCCTTGGACTCCTCTGCTTAGCTCCAAACAAAGGAACACAAGGAAAGAGAGAGGTGCCTGTTTTCTACACCTACTTTCTTCTCCTCTTGGGCTTGTTCTCATACTCAGAGGAAATCCACTCTAAAGCCATCTCTGTTTTTCATTCGCTTTACACACAGTCTCCTCACACAAAGTGCATGCTCACTGCTTGTCAAGCTGACCTCATGCCATGTGGGGGGGCTCCATGTTCACTCTCATTAAAATTCAAGCATTTTAAGGGAATTCTGCTCTGCTCCCTACCCTCTGGTATGATACATACTGAGTTTCATGTCAGATATACAAGAAATATGGGGCTGAGGAGGGATTGAACAGATAAACTTCCAGTTTTAATCTCCTAGGACATTGTGAATGTTTCCAGCACTATTGTTAAAATATTGTCTGATAAAATAGAGGCCACCCATAAAATGGGTGCTGCCATCAGAAGACAGAATAGGCCTGTGATGGCATGCAAGCATGAGAAACCGTGATGTGAGCAGATCTGGAGTTAGGTTTTCCTCAGGCTTTTAATACCACAGCAGTATGAGTGAGGAGCAGGACTCGCTGTTTATTTACTTTGGCTAGACACTAACTGGGATCATATTTTCAGCTGAAAAGCAGTAAGATGGCCCTACCAGGCATGGATGACCAGCTCTGTCTCCTCAGGAAGCCAGTGGAAATTTCCCTTCAGAGCTCTCCCTGTGGGAGGAACTGCAACATATCTCACCTAGGCTGTTGATAGCTTTGCACAGAAGATGCTTACAGACTGTGTAGAGACAGGCTAACAATTTTCTATCCTTATTTTCTGTCTTTACACATCAGGTAAAAACATTATTGGACTTAGTTAAAATAATAGCAAGCTCGTAGCTCTTTTTGCCTGTGTTTGGTGACACTTCCACAGTCACAAATATCAGGGCTGGATGCCATGTCCTCTTCCAGCTGCAGCCAAGAAGACATTGTTTCTTGGCCATGTCTGCTGCCTGAGATGCTGCTGAAAGCAATCCCATCCCCACTTCAGGCTGAAGGAGCTGGCTTAGCTCTAAGAACAGGTCACTGCCAACCTAGTTCAGGTGGCAAAAACCAGGGGTCAGGTCCTGCAACAAGAACACCTCAGCACACAGGAATCAAAGGAAACTCACCCCAGGCAGGGGGCCATGCCAGAAGGCTGGGACAGCAGCAGCCAGGAAGGTGTGTGGGATTGTGCCTCAGTGTGAGGAGGCCTGGGGATCAAGGCTCATGATTTCAGGAACATCGTGCACATTGTGCATCGTGCTGCAGCTTCAGCAAACTACCTGCTGTCCTCCTTCCCTCTTCCATGATTCTTCCATGAAGTACAAGAAAGCCAGCCCACCTGGTTCCCAGAGCCTGTCAGCAGCCCTTCAGCCTGGAGGAACAAGCATTTCCTTGTAGGATGTCAGCAGCACATGTTTCTGGGCGACTGAAGGGCAGGTGGTACTGCCTTATAAATCATCTAAACATGCCTGGTGTGATAAATGCCTGCTGTATTTTGCATAACATCTGGGACATCACAGGAGAGACCTTGGGGGCTGGGAAGGAGCAGAAAGTGAACGTTTTCTGAGCATCATGAATTGACAGAGATGGTGTCACCATATGGTCAAAGAAAGAGTCAGAGATGCCCAGCCCTCCTCCTCTGAGGGGAAAGGCAATGACTGGGGCATAAAAGCACAGCAACCAAAGAGCATTTATTGTGTTTGGTTTTGTCAGGGTTTGACAGCACTGAGGACAGTGGGGTCTCCATGGGGCAGGCTGAAAGAACAGAGGGAGGGTGAAGGAGGAGGAGGAGGAACTGTGTGGCTTCAGATGGACTGGTTGGTCAATTCCCCTGGGATTAAAAGGAAAAAGATCAGGAACAGCATAAACCAGCATTGGGAAAAGGACTTTCAGGAATTACTAAAACTGTAACAGGGATCAGGACAAAGAAGGTTTAGGGAAAAAAATCTGAAAAACATTTGAAACATGAGCATGATTTTAACAGCTTAGTTTGACCAACTATCTTAACCAACACTATCTATCTGTGAAAATAAATGTGACAGGACATCTCTTGTTGCAGAGGACACCTGTTGTTTCAACTGTCCACGATTCCAGCCCTCTCCCTAACACCTATATCCCACCAGCACTGGAAGGGAACCCACCTGAGTGTGTTTTATTAGGCATTTGAGAATATAGCACAGCACAAGGGAGCACAGAATGAGTGTTCTTATTGTGAGAGGATTTTCTTCTTGCCTTTGGCACCAATTCTCCAACTCTGTGTATGGAACTGACTAAATTCCAGGCACATCTGGAACCACACAGTAGAAGGGCATGGAGGAACCTCAGGACACCACCTACCTTTCCATGAGGTACGATGAACTAGAACTAAACCATGCATGGCAAATGCCCACCTAATCTGCTCCTAAAAACCTTTCCAGTAATGCAATCTTCACACTCTCCCCAGGCAATAATTTTGGGTTTTCACTGCCATGGCCATTTTACTTCTAGCCTGAATCTTCCTTGCTGCAATTTAAGCCCATTATTTCTCATCCTATCCACAACAGATGAGAATAACAGTTTATTGCCTTTTTTTCTTGTAGAAGCCTTTAATAGACTGCTATCACCTTTTCCCTTCAGCTTCCTTCTCTGTAGGCTGATTAACCCAAATTCACTCAACATTTTTCCATAGTTCATACTTGTCAGAACACTGATTAAAATACTGCCCTCTGGACTCTCTGTCCAGGGTCCTGCTTTCTTTAAGGATAATACTAGGGAAAAACAAAACTTAAAGAAACCCTGCTCACACATCTGTGAATGGATCTTTGGGTTCACTGCATTTCTACAGGTCCTCAGTCTGCACCATATTTTCAGTGCATTGCTTTCTCTTGATTTCTCTTCTCTTGCTCCTTTGTCCCTTCCCAAAAGAGGTGCATGGCAATTCTTGTCTGCTCACAAGGCAGGAGCCTGTGCTGTGAGGGTTTGCCAAGGCCCTGCTCCTTGCAGTAAGGATGGATTTCCTCACGATTTTACAGTGCCACTCACAGGACAGCAGATGAAACGAGGGCTTGCCAGCCTGAGATTAAATAAAGACAAAGCCCTTTCCAGTATCTGAATGCGTGCCCTATTATTCAGAAATTTGCTTTATCACCAGGTAAGATTTAAGGATAACAGAAGACATTCACTTAGAAACATTGATTTGCAATAATGAAAGTGAGCCGTAAAAAGAGAGAACAATGTTATTAAGATCAGTCTTAACTTGAGAATTCTCCATTATGGCTTCAGAATAGTTTCCTCCAGTTCCTATTCCTCTTGATGAATTAGAATTTGAAAAGAAGTGTTTGCAAGATGGGCACTTCCAGGAAAGTTGCTTTGCTATGCATTGTTTGTACCAAAATAGAGTACTATCATTGCTGTGAGTTCTCTATTTTTGACATCGGAATCATGCCACAAAATTAATAGACTTTAACAGTAATTGTTCTAAAGTCAAATGCTTTAAAACCTCCATGCATTTGGAAATGTCTTCACAGTCAAATCTGAGCCATTTATTTCCTGAAATGTCAACATTACTAAAAGCAAAGAAGAACAAGAGTATGAGCCAATGTTCATTTGCTCTCACTGTCTGTGCTTCTATTTCTACTGCTACCCTAAACAAGTCTGCTATGGAACATTCTGGATTAGTTAATGCCTGCCTGAAGCCAGTGTCTGGAGCAGCCCAGGGAGGAGATACGGCAGCTGAGCCACAGGGGGTGGGTGAAGGGATGGAAGAACAAGCAGGGAACAGTAACAGGAGTGGGATATGGAGCAACCATGGCCAGTGATTGTAAGAGAAGGAAGGGTGAAATCCATCTTTGATAATACTGTGAGAAACAGAGGAGCAGCGCAAACTCACATCCATTGGATGAGGTTTATTCCCTGAAGACATTTGTCATGAAATGCCGCACCAAACTCATTATTAATTTCCAATGGAATCCCATGCAAGCTGCTTCTATAGCTTCCCTTCATACAATGGCTTTGTGCATGGTGTATCTCCCCACAGCCAGACTCAGTTTAGAATCTTGCAGGGCACTTCAGGGGAAAAAAAAGCAGGAAGGACTTAACAAACAGCTGGTCATCACACTACTTGAAAGTGCACACAGAAGTGCTGTCCAGGATTTCCAACACGAAATAGAAACATTTTCAGTTTTGTCCTGGACCAGCATTTTCTGAGTTACCTCATTTCCACTGTCAGATGAGTTCCAGAAGTCAGCTCCACTTCCAGCTTTGCCAAAGTGAAGCCAGCTCCTGCTCCTTGCAAAGGAGGGGTGTGGAGCAGCTCCTGTTGCCCGTGTCATGTGGAAGCATTGAGCTGGTCCCACTCCACACCACTCACCAGGGAAAACAGGCACTCAGGGCTGCTGGCAAGCATTTGGAGACATGGATAGGGCCCAGCCAAGGGGACCCTGCAGAGGAGAGGCCATGCACAGAAGGACAAGGCTGGTCTTGAAATGGGGCAAGGCAGTGTGGAACAGAATCCAGAGGCCCACCAGAGAGGATAGTTAGGAGCATTTCCACATGAACCTGAAAGCATATTCATTCAAGGTTTAGCCAGTGTTCTCCCAGCAGGACTTGTTAGTATTAGCAGCATTAAAATGCTATGGACTAAAGGCAAAGTCATGCTCTGCCTAGCTGCAAAGAACTTCCAGGCAGATGAGCATTTAGTACCTCTAATATATAAACACCCTTGTTAAATAACAGGGTTGAGTTATGTTTCTTACAACCTTGGTGAAAATTAATCACAGCTCAGTTTCTCAGTGAAGATCATTGCAAAAGCAAAATGACTCTCAAATGGCTGCCACACATAGGTCACCACCCCATTTTTGTTCTTAGTTCATGCAATAAGCAGGAACAACTGATTTCAAGCCTTAATTTCTCCTCTGAAGAGCCCAGGGACACTGCTGGCATCCAAGTGTCCTTTCCCAAGCATGAGCTCTTTCCCAAGCTCCCTCTGCAGCAGGTGACATTAGCAGTTTTTCATATATTTGTTCTGAACAGAAAAGGTTTTTTCACAGACTGTTCATTGACATATAGCTCCCACAGCTAATCCTAAAATGCTTTCTAACACCGTAAACTATACATGTTACAGAGATTAGAGCTGAACAAATATTTCACTGTAAATCATTTATTCAATAAGTTTCATATGGCTATTTTTTTTCTATTTGTGAATTGTCTGCAAACTGCAAGCCAAATTTCCAAATTCATTCATTAGTCAAAATTGCCCATGAATTTCTGCTGCAGATAGTTTTTGCCCTGCAGGCCATTCATGGACAGTTTGTTATGAATAGTCTCAATTCAATGCTTGGTTGGTTTAGCTGCAGCAGTCATGTGGATGTGGCTCTGTTCTGAATGAAAATTCACTTTCAAATCTGAACCAATATTCACAGTGAATTTCTCCCTCTGTTTCCTCAGCCCTTGGAGAAATCAGCCTAGTTAATCTGACTGGCTGGGTTAAGCTGTCCAGAGCAGCACAATGGACTGGGGAAAGAACTGAGGGATGTCCAGCTGATATTGTTCTGTACAGAGGCAGGATGGGAATACTCCACTGGACAGCTGTGAAGGGTCAGATCTGCTGTCCTCACTCCTTCCTGAAGGGTGACCACCAGACACAATGGGGGAAATGGCTACAGTGCAGCATCTCCCTGAGTTCTGCTGTTACCCAAGGAAGATGGATATTTACTTCATACTGAATATTCTCACAATGAAGTAACAGGGGTGAGTTCTGAGCTGCAGCCAGACCCAGCTTCCTCTTGCCAAACCAGTGGGTCAATCCATACAGCAGGTTTCCAGGGTGTACATAAGCACCCTTCACCTCTCTGGAGAAGAAGGCAGCTGAAGTAGAGCACACTGTGTTGCAAACACTAGCTTGAAGATTGAGTTACCATTCAGCAAGGCTGCAGGAATCTCTTGTCCCGTTATCTGCCTTCAGCAGATGCTGCTCTCATCAAATCACTGCGCTGCAGGGCACTGCCAGTGCTGTCAAATCCAGCTGCTCCTCACACAGGGGCTCCAAGGAGCACCCAGCTGCACCTGCTGGCCCTGCCTCCTCATCAGCAGGGCAGCAAGACCCTGTTGTTATCTCAGGCAGACAACAACTGGGGCTACATGTGCCTCTCAGTACCACTGGTGTACTGAGATTTCATAGGCTGATGCAACAATGCGAATTGCAAGGCTTCTTTTCTCATTTCTAAGGTTTGAATTGCTCCATGTAGCTATCTTCACAGTGGAGAAGAAAATCCAGAGACTTTCTCAGCTGAGATATGTTGACAGCTAGGAGAGGATAGCAAATGTCCCCAGATGGAAAAAATGTTGACTTTATGTCAAGAAGGTCAAAGCCAGAAGAAATCAAACAAGCTGATAGAGAGAAAGAGGGAAAAAATGAAAAAATAGCCCAACCCAATAAACAAATGCCAACATTTAAATTTTTTCTTTTTATGATGAAAAATATTTATGCTCCTTCCCATGAAAAGCACACATTTGCTCTGAAAATATTGCATGGAAATGTCATACCAAATTTTTACTATCTTTCTTTTTTGCCAGTCAGTTTCAAAGGAGGTCTACTACAGGCTGAATAATAGCTATACACATCTCCAAGCTGCCACTGGAAAGGTATTTGCATTCATTGTATGAAAAAAGCCCTGATGCAGACCCCTCAGAATGTATACAACTTAACAAACCCGTCTCTGGATCTGTGTTACATTGAGCTTTGCCCATGAAACACATCGAGCCTCAGTGTATACAAGATGGTGCTGCCATTATCCTCTCTCTCATCCTTATGCTCAAAACACCTCCAAAACCATTCTTCCCAGTTCTCTTTCCTCTCTGCAGTCCATCTGACACATTTTTCCTTTCCCTTGACCACCCATCTTCCACCCACTTGTCTGCACCTGTGTCTTCACTCAGCTTTCTAGGAGTAGCTTGGCTGAAGCCTCTTCAGTAGTCTCTTGCCTCTTCCAAAAGGCTCCTGTGACCAAAGACAATTTCCTGATCCCTTCTGCAAAGCTGTCTCTGCCATTCTACAAGTCTCTCCTTCGATGAGAGGTTTGCCTTTCCAAGGTCTCCTCTCAGGTGCCTGCGAGCATTTCTCTGCTCCTCCAAACACACTGACATTACTGAATAGAAGACTACAAAGGCACACATGAAATGTGCCCTCTCATTCTTCTTACTGTCAGTCTTCTGGCATCCTTCAGAAGAGCAAGCTCTAAACTCCTTGCAAAAACTGCCATGGCCTTTTTCTATCTTTAAAAGTTCCTACCACTTTTATCATGATAAGAAACAAACAAACAAAGAGAAAAAATATATTAAAAAACAGTTCTTCACCTAGGATGAAAATTAAATCCTCCTTTGTATTGCAGGAGCAGATGTTAAACACTAAACAGCAAAGCTGCATCTCAGCAGGGAAGAATGACAGGGAAAAACCTGTAGCTGGTTAAAACTACTTTGGTAGGAATTTATGGAGGTAAAATATTTTACCTTTCTAACTGTAAAATTTAATCAAATTTCATGGGTTTTACTTGCTGGGACACCATAGGCTGCTTCCCCTGCTCCCTGATAATAGCTGTGAATATTGTCAAAAACAAACAAATTGAACTAATCTGCAAACAAAACACGTGACATTTTTTAATAACTTGGAAGGAATTGTTCACTTCTTCAAAATCCCACTGCTTCCCTCTGTGGCCTGCCTGCTGCCACCCCAGCCTGGAGCAGCTCAGCACAGCCCTTCAGTCAGGCAGGCCCTTCTCCCTACCAAAGCAGGACCGTGATGGATCCCAGCTGGACGTACATCTGCTACTCAGTCTCCTTCACCCCTTTCCAGGAAACCTAGAGGATTTTTCCTCTCTGACATTGGCCCTGAAAGACATGAAGGTTGCACCCAAGGGTGCCAAGTCCTTCCTATGCAGCAAATGAATGATTACAAAGCTATTGTACTAGAAGGGGAAGGGGGAAAGTGCATTGCTGGCATTTCTCTTATTTAATTTCATTTCCCCCCCTCCCACCCTTTCCTTCAGAGCGATGCAAAGCGATAAGAGCAGGGAGAGATTTCGCTTAAATTAGCTTTACAAACAGCCGGGCGGATAGGGAAATGGGATGCCTATGCTGCATGTCTAAGAGTCACAGCCGATGCGATGGGGCCTGGGAGCGCGGTGGGGCCGCGGGGATCAGCGGCAGCCTCGCCGCCAGCCGGGACGGCTCCGGGGCGCCGCTGCCGAGCGCTGGGCGCTGCTGCCCCCCGACGGTCCCGGCCCGCAAGCGGCCCCGGCGGCTCCACCGCACCGCTCCGCACCGGACCCGACCGCCCCGCACCGCCCCGCACCGCCCCGCACCTCACCGAACCGCCCCGCACCGGACCCGACCGGACCGCCCCGCCCCGCACCGCCCCGCACCGGACCCGACCGGACCGGACCGGACCGGACCGAACCGAACCGCACCGGACCGGACCCGACCACTCTGCACCGCCCCGCACCGGACCGGACCAGACCGCACCGCACCGCACCTGACCGCACCGAACCGAACCGAACCCGACCGCACCGCACCGGACCCGACCGGACCCGACCGCACCGGGCTGCGGCTCCCGCGCTCTGTGGGACCCCCGGGACTTGGACCGGACCGGGCTGCGGCTCCTGTGTCCTGCAGGATCCCCGCGACTCGGACCGGGCTGGATCATCCGCTCTGCGGGACCCGAGGGGCTCGGACCGGGATGCGATTCCTGTGCCCTGCGGGCCCGCGGCAGCTCAGCCGGACTGCGGCTCGTCCTCTCCGCGGGCCCCCCTCAGCTCCGAGGGTCACGGCGGCCAGGCCAGGGGAACCTCTGCGGGGCTGCAGAGGTGACCCAGAGAGAAATCGTCATTTTCACGGTCTATTAAAAGTGACAACTCGGTGCCCTCCATTTATTTCCTGTCACTGAGATTTATTTTCTGTCCAAGGAGATATATATATATATTCCTCCCCCCCCAAAAAAAAAAAACTCCATCTGGCAGCTGAACATCAAACTCTGGTTTTGATACCTTGCAGAAAAGATATGGGTTGGTAGTTGAAGCTGCTACTTTGGCAGCCTTGGAGACCAAAGCTCCCTGTCCACAGGTAACCACGTAGCATGGACTGTCCATACAGTATCATGGCTAGCTTCTTCCAAACACCGGCTCCTGCCCGCTCAGCTCACTCCTTGTCTAGCACAAACACCCTGTACCAGCTCACGAGGCCACCTGGTCTCCACACCCTGTCTGGCCTCCCTGCTAAGCCTTAGGGGAGGTCAGGAACAGGGCTGGCTGTTTTCATTGCTTCTTTTATTTACTATCCTCGATGAACTACAGGTGACATGAAGGCTATTTGTAGCACATGTATGTCCCTCTAAGGAGGGGTGGATTTGGATGCAGATCTCATCATTTGGGGCTTCAGGGGCTGTTATCAGCATTTGGTCAAGGGATGTGATTCTGCCCCTCTACTCTGCTGCTGCAAGACCCACCTGAAGTACTGTGCCAAACTGTGAGGCCCCCAGCAGAGGAAGGTTGTGGACCTGTTGGAACAAGTCCAGGGAAAGGTCACAAAAAGGATCAGAGGGCTGGAACACTTCTCCTGTGAAGCCAGGGTAAAAAATTGAGGTTGTTCAGCCTGGAGAAGAGAAAGCTCCAGCGAGATCTTGTAGCAACCTTCCAGTACCTAAAGGAGGTCTACAAGTAAGATGGAGAGGGTCTTCTTACAATGGCATGCTAGGACAAGGGGGAATGGCTTTAAACTGAAAGAGGTTAGAATTAGATTGTATATTAGGAAAAGTACTTCACTGTAAGCAGGGTGAGACACTAAAACAGGTTGCCCAGAGAAGCTGTGGCTGCCCTTGGAAGTGTTCAACGCCAGGCTGGATAGGGTTTTGAGCAGCCTGGTTTAGTGGGAGGTGTCCCTGCCACAGGCAGAGAAGTTGGAATGAGATGATTTTTGAGGTCCCTTTCATCCCAATCATTCTGTGATGCTGTGATTCACCCAGAAACCCTGCACTTGGAGGCAGTGCAAAGCCCAAGGGATAAACCTATTACACAGGCACCACCTTCACTGCCAGCTGTGCTGCCCCCACCACTGAATTACAGAGGTGTGGACAAGACTAAGCTGCCCTCTGCAGAGATGGCAAAACAAAGCCATTGGGTGCTGGTGAAATCACTGAGCTCACCATCTTTGCCAGCCATCACCTGAGTTCCTACAGAGACTCACACAGGGCTAACTGGACCTCACCACACAACTGGGAAAGCTGGGGGAGATGGAGATAATTGGTAGGAGACAGAAGATGGATGAACAGAGGAAGGAAGGGTGAAGTAAAAACCCACAGAGTTGTAAGCCAGAGTGAGGAAAAGGAAACTGAACCAGAGGCGTCAGCCACATAGACTAGAGAGGACAGGACTAAAGGTGGTAGGAGAGAAGGAAAAGAGAGAAGGATTGGAAGAGAAGGAATAGACTCCACAGAGAGGGAACACACTTTTCAGCAGTAGGAGAGGCAAAACTGAGATGGGGAACAAAAGTTCTGTCTGAGGCAAACACCAAGAGAGGATAAAGGATGGCAGAGAGGAAGAGGTGGAGAAAACCAGAGAGGCCTAGGTCTGGGAGCAGGAAGCTTAGGGAGTAGGACACCGTGCCTTTGGGAAATGGCTTGAGAAAGCAGCTGTCTTGGGAATATGAGGAGGGACAGCACTGAGACAGATGCAGGTGCCCCTGTCTGTGCTGTGGCTGTCACTGTATTCGCTGTGAAGGCTCTCAGAGCTGCTTTCACAGCTCACCCTGAGCACACTCCATGACTGCAAATAACCAGCATGGTGGGAATCCCTTAGTGCTGCAGCCACTGTCAGGAGCAGCCCAGGCAAGAGAGCTGATGCTTCTACCTGGTATCCTGAAAGAAAGCTGAACCGCCAGTGCAGCACTGATAAAGTCCTGACACCAGTTTACAGAGAAGACTGGGATTTGTGCCACTCCAAAGAGCAGCAGTGCTCCTTCTGTTTGCAGTGCAAGCCTTAAAACCCACCTGCTGCTCCCCAAAACCATTGGATGGTCACTCTTTCAAGGTCATGCAACATGAGAGAGCCAAACATGCAACAGAGAGCCAATGCTCTCTATTTTCTACAGAGAGCACCAGAAACCCATAATTTATGAAACCCATACCTTACTCTTTTTCTCCAATTAGCAAAGCATGTTTGTCTTTCCATTCAGGCTTGAGGAGGGCTCTGGGGTTAGCTGGGAGCCCAGAGCTCCCTGCCATACCTGAGAGTGACAAAACTGCTGGCCAGGTGTACTCTAACCCCAGCCCTGCCTGTGGAGACAATACACAGCTCTCCTGTGCTCAGGGAGCACCCTTGGACTGAGTTTGCTTGGTGCTAAATAAAACCAGCCCCCTCCCCACACCTCATAGCTTTCCTGTTCACAGGATGAAGCCACCAGATATGCAAAGATTACTACAACTGAAGTAAATCCTTTCTCCCATCTCCCAAGAGCAAATTTGAATGTGGCTGGTCACCTGCTTTGAAGAGCTGCAATGCCAACAGAGGAGGTGAATGAACTGGGCAGTTCCTTGAAAATACAGGTTAGGATTAAAGAAAATCCTAGTCTCTGAGTGCAAATCAATGAAAAATACAGAGTTCTGTGTATTCCTAGCATATCCTCTCTGCAGCTTCTGACAAAGTTACACTGGGAGCTGGCAACGTGCATATGAAGAAATATGTAGATTATTGTTCATATATAAAACTCTTATGAGGCAGTCAGTCAAAACCAATGTTGGACGCATTCCCTTTTATCCTTGTGCCTACTAAGACTGTGGACTCTCTGAGCAGAGAGCTTTAAGAGTAAGCTAACCATCCTTCAGCAGGGGATCAAATATAGTTGGACCTCTTAGGTCAGACCTCGGGGGGGGTTGTGTGTGCACATGCACACCTGCATGTGTGTGTAGATTATATGGGGGGTTTTTTATAAGTCATTCTCATTCCTGCTCCTTATGATTATATTCTTTTTCCAGCTGGGGAACAAAAGTCTCAGTGAGACTAGAGCTAGTATTTTCACTCTCAGGCTCCTACATCCAGATTAACCACCAGGTCTGCCTCTGACATGCACTCCAGGCATCCAGCTGTGGCCCCCCAGGTTGGGTGCCTGCATTCCTACTTACCTCAGGGAATGCAGCAAGTCAAAGGCAAGCTGAGAGTGAAACCCAGATCTGACTAGAACCCCAGCAGCACGTTTGCTGGATCACGAGCACCCGATGTATTTGTCTTCATTTAATGTACTATTTTTTCTATCCTCTTGAGTAATTTCCTTCCCTTAAAGGATATAAATCACACACCTACAAAGTAAAGAATTATTTAAAGAACAGTTATATTTAAGCTTGAAAAAGGAGTTTAAATTTAACTCCCTAGTGGCTGAGATGTGACGGCTGGTGAATATAACTTGGCTTAAATATATGAAGGTGTTTTATGGCTTCAGTACCACCTGGCCTGCAAAACCAGTGTTCCATACACTGGGGTGCTACTGTGGGTGAATATCCTTGTTGCAAGTTAACTTAATGCTGCCTTCATTCATTTCCCCTAAAGTGACCTGCCCTGCTCTCAGCCCCAAATGCACGCTCACACACACACTGGGTTTTGCCCCAAGCTAACTCAATCAGTTTAGCAGCTCCATTTCATTGTGTGCCACTCTCAGGTGGAGGTTTCTCTTTGCTTCTCTAAGTCACACCACAATTTCATTTTGTCCCTGATCTTATTGTTGATAAAGACAGGAGGAAATGTAGGAGTGGAGCGATTCCCAATGGAATACCATTGACTTCAATAGCAGCACTGAGTGTTAAAGGTAATCTGTTAGTATGAAAAGGAATACTCTTCCTGCTTATTAAGTATGGCTTAGCAGCAGAAAATCCACCAAAAGCTTTAAATGAACAATGAAAAGGACATTAAAGAAATTAATACGTTGGGAAGAATCATAGTGACTGTGTTTTAAACAACTTCACAACTGTTCTCTCCCACAAATACCTTGTGCAGCAGTTGCAATCGTGAGGTGTGCTCCCTTTCCTCCGTGCTTCACTCTAACAAGCAATGGATTTGCTCTGAATAACACAAGTCTAATGCTGAGACTTCTGTTTATGAGACCTGAAATATGATGCAAAGATATATGGCCACTATATCTACAAGATAGACAGTCACTGATAACTTCCAAAAGCCTTTGGAAAAGGAAAGAAAACACAAATCTACAGTCCAAGAGTCCTTTGTGGCCAAAAAGAACCAACTTAAAACAGGCAGAGACTGATTTGATCAATTTTAATGCAGAACTTGAACTCTGTGCTTAGAAATATGACAGAGCCTTCAGGAGCTGCAGCTCCCTCCCAGCCAGTGGACAAGGAACTTGATGCCACTTGAAGGAAAGGTCAGACATCCTGTGGGTCTGGTGTGTGCTGGGGACAGATGGGGGCACAATGTTTATATTAAAACTCAGCTGAAATGCTACCAGAAAGGCCCCATGGGCTGAATGCTCTTGATTTGACCGACAAGAACAGAAATGAGGGCATGACATGGAAATCCTGATTATGAGCCATGTTTCAAGGAAAACAGTATTTGTGGAGTAGATAAACTTTGAAATATGGTTTGGACTATTTCATACACCATCTTTAGCACCCACAGATCTGGAAGAAAGTTTTGATTTCTAATATCTCAAGAGTCCACTGCCTGGGGCTAGAGGTGGCTCTTTGTAAAGCGAAACACTTTGGAGTCTTAGTCACATCCAAAATCTATTAGGGTCATGTTTCCTTCTTTCCATCAACCCATAGCTGAAAAGAAAATCAAACTTGGGAGGTTTGCATGTAATCACCTTGCTTTCTGAACCAAAGCCTCACTGGACTTGCATGAGCAAGTACTTTGCTCTCATATCTGACCCCAAACTCTGCATGTCCTTGCTGTGGCAACTAATCTGGGCCCATTAATGAGCAGGGATATGGTTGCTGGTTTCACAAGGTCGGTAAATCCTTGAATCCCCAGAGCTGGCTGGCAGGGATATAAAAGTTAGTTTGCAGTGGTTTTTCCACTGGGTGCTCTCCTGATCTCTGAAGCATTGTCCCAGTGTGGAGGAGCTAGAAAAGTCAGCCAGGTAGCTCCTCTCAGCCTCAGCAAGGCAGCAGGACAAATTTAAGCCAGCTGTGAGCCTTTTGCACTGTTTTATGCAGTTAAATGTGGGGGCAGCAGCTCTCTACACTGTCCCCCATCTGTTCCCTGGCACTGCCCCAGCACCAGCCCATGCCCCGGGCCTTTGAACCACAGACCATCATTAAAAGAGCAGAAGCTGGGAAGCTAAAGGCAGGCTGTGCTCAAGACCATTTGCTCCTGGGACACAAAGTACTCAAGCCTCTTCATCCCAGCATAGCAGATACCGCAGTAGTGAGAGCATATCCTGACAGACAATCGCAGGGGGAAAAGGAAGAGGTGTCCATACCCCAGGGGCAGAGCACTTTATTCTTTGCAGGATCACAGGGGGAAAAGCCAGCCCGGGAGCTGGAAGGAGGTGCAGCCATGTGCAGGGGAGCTCAGCAGCGCACGGGAGCGGCTGAAGTTCTGCATCCCTCCAGAGGATGTCAGCGTAGAGCCACCAAAAAAGGCGATCTTTGTGACCCAAATCCGGCGGCAGTGAGGGAATTAGAATGTGCGGCCGCTCTGCCGACATCGCCCCGAAGCTCCCTGCCTGCTTTCCCAGAAGTAACCAACTTTCCCTGGCCAGTGTGCAACTGGTGCAATGACGGCAGGAGCGGCGAAAGGCACTCCCGGGAAAGGTTATCCCGGGAAACAAACGGGATGTATGCTCTGGGTGACTGGGCTGAGCAAGAGCATGGGGCGTTCTCACCCTTTACTGTCGTGCTTCGACCTCCTGCGCTGTCCCGGAGCGTGGATGAGCAAGTGGAGGATGCATTCACACACCAGCAAGATGGGCAAACAAAACTGAGGAGATTGTGTTCGCAGATAGCAGGAACGGACTGCAGTCTGCAGCCATTGAGCTGTGCCCCCTGGAGAGAGCTGGTGGGAGATCTGTGTGCCTGTGCACCTATTACTGTCGTTTGTGTCACCAAAAGTTAGTCTTTGATTTTAGACAAATTAATCCCAGCAGAAAACCACAGCCGAAAGAGCTGCTTTCTGTCCATGGCACATTTCTGTAATAGCTTCTATTCCTAAGAATCTTAATTTTGAGAGTCTAAAGTCATGCTGTATTTTCTATGGAGCTAATTCTAGCCCCTGCTGCCTTTGGTCCTTCATGTGGAGAACAGGGGCAAATGTCCCACAAGCCTCAGTCTAGAAAGAGAGGAGAGTATCCCAGATGCAAAGGGTGTACCAGTGATGCCAAGCACTAGAGAAAGTCTCTGGGCTATTCTGCAACCTCAGAAACTGCCACAATTTAAAGAGTGCTGCTGCAACCCAGATCTCACACCTTTTCCCTGTCTGAAATGTCCACATGGACAACAACCTGGTGATTGCTTGCCAGAGGGTCTTGTGATCATTCAAGAAAAATTAGCTACCTGAGAGAAATTCTGCAGATATTGATAGCATCCAGGAAGGCAGACTCTACCAAACATAGTGTGTTTAAATACAAGCAAGAAACTACAGAGCCTATGGGCTGTACTGTGTCCAGTCACTGAGCCAATGTTTCTCTTTGAGCATGTACCACATCAGTTTTCCCATTAAAGCATATCAACTGGAAGCAAGTCATCATCCCTTCCCAAGTATGATTTAATAAGTCCAAATCCAGGACCTGACCCAGGCTACATCCACTGCTAAAGCATCACTTGCCAGCCAACCACGCAAGCTGCGTCTTAATCTCTCTTCTTTACTGCTATTTGTTTTCTGGGGTTGGGGGTTTTTTGCTTTTTTTACATGGATAGATTAAATTTCCTGCCAACCCACTTTCTCATTCAAGCATGTTATAGAGGAAGTGGGAGGAAGAAGGAAATCAGGAACAAACAACAAGCAGAAAATGGCATTAGAAGGCTTAGTGAGGAGTCTGATCCTCGGCCATGCGCACTGCCCCATTCCTGCACATCAGCAGTGCTCTCTACTACAGGGAAAGGAAAAGTGCTTTTTCAGACGTCGTTGTCCATGGAAACACATCAAAGAAAATATGCCAGAGCTCTAGAGTCAGGAAGTCCCAAGACTACCAAGTTTCTCCTTGCTAAAAACAGCATTCACGTGTCCAAAGCTCTTGCCACATATTATCTCCCTCTCCCCCTCCATTGCTGTGTAGGTGACCTAAGGAAACCTTTCTCTGTGCTGTCCACCAGTCAACAAGAGCTCTGAGCTGGTGCCAAGGCTCAGGAAATGCCTTGCATGTGCCCTCCCTTGCTTAGGAGGTCACAGACCTGGTAACTCTCAGTAACATCCTCCAGGCACATGCAATGCACAGAGGCAGACAGGGAGGAAAGCAATGTGAAGAAAAAGAGCCACAGCATTTCACTCTCCCTGCTTCCAAGGCTTGTTTTGTCCTTGATGTCCATCTACTCCCCAGCCAAGAAGAGCCCGTGGCTCAGTGAGCTCAGTGACACTGCATTCCCTCTCTCAACACCCATATTCCTGATCCTCACCAGCACCTCTTGCCTTTCTCATGGCAAGAGCAGACTGTAACAAGGGCATAGTGAGTGAACACTGCTTTGCTGGCATCAGGAAAACAAGCTGCAGGCAGAATAGCCAGCAGCCCTTGGAAAGAGCACAGAAAGAGAGGCAATTCAGTCATGGAGAAACCTGACAACAGCTTTGCTCCAGGCCTCTGGTAAACAGGGGCCATGAGTTAACATAAGCGCTTGGGTTTGCTCAGAAGTGAACTTGTGAAAGGCATGTACTTCCTCGGTCTTCCACAAGCTAGAAATGTTCAAGACCATCATAAGAGAATCTGCTGAACCCTTTTGGGTTCACCTGGTGCTGGCAGACACATGCACAGACCCATCCACCTGCTCACAAACCAGTGCCATGGCCGGAAAGATCCAGGTTAGAGTGCAGACACAAAGAGACACTTGCATGCCTGAAGTGAATGAGGCTGGGATGCCAAATGTTGCTTTCAAGAAAAATCCAGTAACCTGGAAGAGCTTACCAACGTACTTGATGAAACCATGATAATGATGAACATTCCTCCAATATAAAAATATGTGTTTGATTTCCTGTGCCCAGTACCATCAATCACCCAATTACCTCCTGGGTGTCATCTAAGGCAACCCCGATTTGATGTCTTCTTAATGAGGGCCTAAACCATGATGTAAGAAAGACTGATGTCCTGAGCATCCCCCATCCTCACAGGGAAACCAGGCAGTTTTGGACAGGATACCATCTGTTCGACTGGTTTCCGCTGGAAACTCATCTGTGTTTCAGCAAGAGTGTGTTGAAGTGCATGCATCTGAATAATTTTAATTTTTTTTAGTTCAGTTGAATCAGCAGATATGAGTCCAAAAGCTGTGTAAGTTAAAAAAAACTTCTGGCAGTCTGCAGACCAGTTTTCCCAAATATTTTTAACTGAGCTCTCATCTACACCAGCCTCTAAAAAGATATCCACTTCTAAAGTGTGAAGCATCCTCTCATGGTTATTTCTGTCTCAGCACTCAAAAGTACAGTTAATCCTTGTTTCAGAACAAGTTCCTCTCTGAATTCTTTGGTAGAAGGTGACATAGCCATAGGTACCAACATTTAAAGCAACATCCATGGCATGTGATGGACAATCTCTGTGGCACATCTGAAACTGAAGGCTGTCAGCAAACTCGACCATTTCAATGGTGACTTTCACTTACTGCTGCAATAGCTTGAACCTCTGATTTTTAGTGATAAATTAAAACTCTGGAGCACTGTCAAGTCATCTAACTGGTATTGTTTTCTTCAGTTATTTGTGTTGCAGCAACACTTCACTAGGCACAATTTACAGGTTAAAACTCCAGCATTCCAGGTGCTGCACAAACCTAGCAAACCATCCTGCATCCCAGGAAATCCTGCTCTGGATCAACAAGACATGCAGAAGGATGATGTAAGGAGCAAACCAGTAGCAAGGGATGGATAGTGTAGCAGAATACTGACAGGGCTATCATGGGAATAAAATGTGAAGATGCTACTAATGTCACATCAAGATTGCACAATCAAAAGGTGATAAATGGAAACATTAAGATTCCTATGACAACTTCCTGAAAATGGCAATGCAGCTGTCTTATTTACAGTAAGGTCTATAGCTGAAAACACATTTACAAGAGCATTTGGAAGTAGGTTTTGAAAAATACCCAGGAATGAGAACATGATGCATGGGCAGCAGGGCTGAGTTACCACTGCTGTTGGATCTGCAGGTTTCTGGTTTTAATAATCACTCTCAGAATATCTGTGAAATTTTAGAGAAGAAATAGGGAAAATGAAACATGGAGAGAAAAATGCAAAATCCCTGGCAAAACATCAGGTTGCCCTAATTGTAACCTTCTGGTAGCAGCTGTTGATACAGACTAAGAAGTGTATTCTTTGCAGTGCCCTAATGCTCTGAGAGTGTGAATGCTCAGAGACTGAAATTTCACATGCTCTGTCTGTGGGGACCAGCATTTCTGTTTATTTCCTAATATTTTTCCCCCATCAAACTTATTCAAATGCCCAAGAAAATCAGCGACTGCCTTATATATTGAATCTGGGATAAACATGCTATGGTTTTGATTGGAAAGCCAATACAAGAGCAAAATTTGACAATTATAAAAAACATTTTCCCACATCACTCAAAGCCGCATAGGGTCTCCCTTGCCAAAAGACAGAAAATAAAACTCACCTTTGTCCAGAGAAGTAGCGACATTGCAAGCCTGGGAAATTGTACATTCAAGGGCAATGTGTCAGACTATTATGAATGGGAAAAACAAGGCTCTCATACCAGAGCTCACTACCAAATAGGCTGGCCTAATAACATTCAGCTCTCGGCTGCACGGTCACTGCCTACTGCCAGTCACATCAAGGATAAGTACTAATGGCCAAAGTCATTGTAGTTACAGAATTAGGTAGGAGGAAGAAAAAAGCAGCAGCAGGCAGGCAGAAATCCTTTTTTTTATATGAATAAAATTTTATTGAATTTTATACAATTAGAAAGAACAAAGAAAGAGGAGCAAACAGTCTTATGGAGGGTAGGAACCAGAAGAGCTTTCCCAGTAGAGGAGGGTGCCTGCTGAGGGCAGTGTTCCTGTAAATGTCACACAGGGGTTGTTACAAAAGCAGAGAGAATGTGTCTGGGCTTTTCTTTGATTGTTTTGGGTTTTTTCCTTCCCCCATTAGGGTTTCTAAAGCCACTCTTCTTCCCCCATCAATCCTACCACCCAGCAGCAAAGAGAGCAGACAGGCAGGAAACTGGACTGCACCAGTGAAATGTGTGCACACACAGAGTAACCACCTGGGGGTTTTGCACACATTCTGGATGCAGTGCTGTAGAGGGGGAAAGAAGGGATTTTGGATTTTTTATCTCCTTTTTCTTTCATTTTTCCTTTTTTTTTTTTTTTTATTATTTTAAGAAAAGAAGGCACAAAATCTCAGCCAAGCTTCAAAC
Source organism: Ammospiza caudacuta (assembly GCF_027887145.1). Classification (NCBI taxonomy): domain Eukaryota; kingdom Metazoa; phylum Chordata; class Aves; order Passeriformes; family Passerellidae; genus Ammospiza; species Ammospiza caudacuta. The sequence goes on from NC_080594.1 coordinate 29,049,174, forward strand.
CTAGTGCTGCTTGGGAGCTCCCAGTCTCCCAAAAAGCCACTGTGTCCACGTGGGAACCCAGCCCTCACCTCTCCCTCCTCCTCCTCAGAGTCTGTGCTTGCATTTGTACTGCTCAGGTAGAAGGCCCTGCCCAAGGTTTGTGCACTGCTAGGGAAAGTAAAGCCGTGCCGGGACAAGGAAAGTGGGGATGAGGAAGAGTCTGTTGGCTTAAACAGACCCTTTTCCAATGTGAGAACTATGGAAGTCACCTGTGACTCCCCACATTGCTTTTCCAAGAGCAGACCTGGGAGGGCTCTGGTGCTTTTTGAGGTGATTGCTGCCTTTGCCTGTGCAAGGCTTGGTGCTATGCAGGAGGGCCAAAACACCTATCCAGGTGTGGCCTCTTTGAACCAGCGCTCTCTAGCAGAGGAAATCCCAGCCCTCAGTCCAGCCCTCCAAATGGCATCAGATTCCTTCAGAGGTTTCAACTCTTGGCTTTGATTAAGGCTATTTAGTTGCAATAGAAAAAATAGAGGTGCCAGCCAAAACCACCTGCCAGGCTGCAAGGAGATGGCAGGGCCACTGGCAGATGCCACCAGTACCCAGTCCCAGGACATTGAGGGAAGTGGGAGAGGCAGAGAGATAGTGTGTGGGCTTTCATTAAGCCTCTGCATTCTAAAGCAGGAAACAAATCCTGCTAACATGTCTGTGCACGTGGGAGAGCAGGAATGAAAACTCTGATGCCTCTCTGTGAAGGCTCCAAGCCCTGCCATGCTGCCCAGCCCTGCATAGCCTGATGAATAAAATCCACCATGCAAACATCAAAGTTGTGGGGTTTGAAGTCACTTGCCCCAAATCAGAGCAGCCCAGGGGCAACAGATGCCTCCTGAACCTGCCTGGTGCTCCATCGCACCACCCTGCTCCTCTCTGCCTCCTGAATAAGCCCAGCAACACCCCAAAAAAAAGGAAAAAAAGAGATCCAAGCCCTAGAGCAGCAGCAGCAGCTTCAGCAGCAGCAGCAGTGGTGCAGCCTTGCCCTGCACTGAGTGTCTCAGGGAAAGATGCTCAGACGGCTGCATCCTCCACAGCTATAAACAGGGCTCTGGTGGCACTCCAACCTAGTGCAGGAGAAACACCCAGTCTGAGGATCTGCTTGTGTCTGTGTGTGTGCCTGTGTGTGTCTGTGTGTGCTGAGGTGGGGGGAAGAACCGCAAAAAATAAAGACAAATGCTTCCTGGCCCACACCCTCACCCAACCATCCCCTTGCCTGGGCTGGTGGCTGTGCCTTCATCTCCCCTCCGGCCTGTCCCATGCCTCCTCACACCCAGCCCCAGTGCACAGTACTCCCTAATCCAACAGTGGAGCCAGGGCCATGGGAAGCTGGGACTGCGCAGCCTTCCCTGCCCCAACACAAGTCATCATCCTCTTGGAAACAAAACAGCAACAACAATGGAAAAAAATAATATATATATATATATCTCCCCAGCCTCCCTGAAAGACCCAAATGGATGGAATCAGTCCCCAACAAAACCAACAGGAAATAAAAGCAAAAGTTCCCCCCAGGGTCAGGCCCGAGTGCATGTCCCAGCTGGGGCCCAGCAGCCTGGGAGCACATCCCGACCTCCCTGCTCCTCTGGCCTTGGCACATCTGTGGTGTCCATTGGCACGAGGAGCTCCAGCAGCTGGGGGGAGAGCGGCTGGGCCAGGGCTGTCCCACCAGCTGGCAGCAGCCTCGAGAGGGGAGGGCAGGTGGAGAGGGAAGTGTGTGACCCCCCCACCGCCTCACTGACTTTCAGGAAGGAGTAGGGTCTCTTTGCCCCACCGGGGATGAGAGGCCCCTTGCTCAGCTCTCAGCCACCCACACGGTCCTACACCAGGGAGCCAGCCCGGCTCTGGGCGGGCACCATGACGGGCACAGCCCCGATGCGCTCCAGCGTGGCCTGGCTGACTGCATAGGAGCGGGTGTGTGGCAGCCGTGGCTTCCTGCCAACCGAACCGTTGCTCCGGATCACCTCCTGAGGCGACGGCGCCGTGCTGGCCGTCACCACCAGTGTCTTAGGGGGAGCCGGGGACGGGTGGCCGCCGTTGGCATAGACGGGGCGGGCACTCGTGCTCCCTGAGCGGGAGAAGGGGGGCTGGTGAGCATCGTTGCTGTTGCTGAAGCGGGTGAAGGAGTCTGTGGCGTGGTTGGCTTTAGGGTCGTTCCAGTAGCGGCTGTTGTAGGTGTTGGAGGAGGTGAGGGTGTCGTTCTCTGATGAGGACGCATCAGCGTGGAATGTCTTTGTGGCAGAGGAGCATTTGGGTGGCAGTTCATCCTCTCTGGGAAGAAGAAGATGTGAGGGCATAAGGAGGACACTGGCCCACTTGTCCAACACCCCCACCCTTAACTACCATGCTGGGGTCATCGATCCAAGCACCAATGTGAATCAGCATTGCTCCTTGGCCTGTTCACTCGTCCTTCTCTGCGGGACCTACCTATGTGTAGGTCCTGTGTGCTTCCGGTGCCAAATTTGCCACTGAGGCAAATGACCCATGCTCAAAGAAAGTCAGGCAGTGCCAGACAGTGATAGCTGTGACTGTAACCTCTGTGACTGGAGAATATCACAGCTGTATCTCCACAGTTTTTTAGCTATCACTGCTGGCAGTGATAGCAGTATCTGGCATTATGGGTCAGAATTCCCACCACATCACTCTCCTACAGAGCTAACAACATGAAGTCCCATCCCTCTTGCTGGCAGAAGGATTAAAGACATTAGAGGCAATACTGAAAAGAAAATGTATTGTTACTATCTTTCATTTTCTCCCTCCATTTTCTGGATATATATGGGCATCTGACCTGGGGGAACACACCCAGGATTAACAAAAATGAGGTTTCCAATTTCACTCCTGTCAGCTACAGCTTTTGCTTGGAGGTCCCCCATCACCAGCTTTCCCTGACCCTTACCTTATCTCATTGGGAATTTCCTCCTCTTCTTCTTCTTTGTGTTTATTTTTCCAGTAAAACAGTGCTACAGCCACCAAAACAATGCAAACAACGAGCACAACGGCACCGGTGGCCACCGCTCCTGCAATCAGGCCGATACTCCGTGGGTGAGCTGTGGAGATGATTGAACAGAGCATGAAGAAGAAATCAGGGATGGGCTGTGGCCATCTGTAAGCACATGAAACTGCGTGGCTTGGGAGGGGAGAGAGGCAATGTTCCCATTCCAGGGCATGATTGTCTTCTGATGGAGAGGCATGTGGTAGCTCACAGCAAACATGGTTACACACCTTACTGTCACAAGACAGAAACAGGTGGCCAAGCCTCCCCTGGCAAAATACTTACGTGCAATGACTTGCAGGTCCAGAAGGCAAGTGCTGGTTCCAATGGCATTTGAAGCCACACATTGGTAAAGACCTGAGGACACAGTGCTGATATTTCGGAGAGTGACAGTGCCCTGGACTTGGTCTAGTCAGAGAGAAAAGAAGGATTTAAATCCCTCCCCCGCTTGAGGAAAACCATGAAAAGGCAAAGCCAGTAAATAGAGAATTTTGGTGTGAGACTATTAAGAGAGAAATAAATTAGGAAATAACCTTTAGATGGAAGCATTGTGCGTGCACATACACACACAGAGACAAGATTAGGCCTTAAGGAGCTTACACTACATGTTTCCTTCTCTTCTTATAGAGGAATTTCTGCAGATGAAAGCTTGGGACTCTCAGCATTGTGTAAGAATGGGGAAGAAAGAGATGCAAAATTACCTATACCCAGATCTACTTGTTGAATTCAGTCTTGCTCTGCAGAACCCCTACTCTCCCATCTCTGGGCTCCCCATCTCCTGCTCTGCCAATATTCCTCATTCCTGAATTACATGAAACTGAAAGGTGGCATATTCTTAAAATACAGCAAGATAAAGGGCAAAAGTACAGCTGTCAGTATTTGATCAGGACACCTAGGCTAAGAAAACCTAAGAGTGGGACTTGAGGCTGGGAAACACCAGTTTGATCAGAGCCCTGCTTCTCTATGCATCTGAAAAGCATCTCTGGCAGTAATTTATTGGAGAACTGTGGCATCAGTTCCTCATGGAGAACTGTGAGAAGCTGGCTGTATTTCCCCAGGATGATTCTGCCTCTCTTTTACCCACTTCCATTCTATAAGCCTTTCATTTGTTTTAAAATGCAGGTGGGTTGGCAGCTGAAATTTCCAGCCACATGCCAAAATCTAGAAATCACACTCTCTCTCTTCCATTCGACCTAATCCTTGTTTTTCAATGGGGAACATGTTTCTGGACCAGAAAAACCCACAAAAATTGAAGTGGCCTCTGGAGGGTACCCCGTCCACCGTGGGCTTTAGGAATCTTCGTTCCAATAAAGGGACCATGCAAATGATGGCAGACGCTCAGTGAGCCATGCCACCTCTGGTAGCTCAGACAAGGGACAGCCCAGGCTGCCACCTGGGAAATAAGAGGATAATCAACAGAATGAGCACCTTGTGTGGCAGTTGGGGGCAACTTGGGGACATTGTCCAGTTTCTCCCAGAGGTATGTTGGCCGGGGGATGCCTTCTTCTGAGCTGCAGGTCAGTGTGATATCGCTGCCCACGTCCAGGGACCCCTGGATTCTGCAAAGCGGGGCAGAAGGAGGAACTGCGAGAGAAGAGGGGAAGGTGATAGCAAATCAGGAAATGTGACCAAACAGCAGAATGCAGGCTCACTCTGGACATGTGCTGCTGGGGAAAGCAAGGACAGTGGCATGAGCTGTCAAGAGGACAAAGAAGGAGGCAGCAGACAAGAACTCGTTATGGTTTGGGGGGAGACAATTCACACAAAGATTCCTGACCCACCAGCCCATCGGGGTTACAGACTACTGCTGACTTTCACAGGACCCAGTTCTCTTAGACCTCTCCCTTGAAAAAAAGGTGAATATTTCTGTCTTTGAGATAGCAAGGATGGTGAAAGTTAACAGAACTATAGACAAATTTACTGTGATTTGGTTTTGCTTTCATATCCCTATAATGGCATGCACTTTGGAGTATTTAGCATCAATGGGCGCATTCAGAACTAACAGCTTTCATGGAAAGGAAGCAAAGATATAAAGTCATTCTCTCCTCCTGTTGCTATGCACCAAACCCCTTACGCTCCATTCAGCCCTCTGGGATGCCCTCGTATTTTATTCCTGCTACTTTGCAACTCCATATCACAATACCACCCAAAAAATTTCTCTCCACCACATTTTAAAACTTCATTACACACTGCCTGCATATGAAGACTATGTGCCCTACAAACTCCCACAGTATCCATAAGGCAGCCCATTCCTCACCACAGGATGTCTGTGGGCTCAAAGGCACACAGTACTGTGTTGCTCATGATGCACTGTCATGCACAGAGGTCCCCTTGTCCCTGCCCCTCCCCCCTTCCCCCCATAATACCAATAAACACACCCAAGACAGTAAGTCCAATGACTCCAATATTCCTGACGCCTCGGTCGGGAAGATTGTTGACCAAACACTGGTAGGTGCCAGTATCCGACAGCTGAGTGTTGTTGATGAAGATGGAGGCACTGGTGGTTGGCATTGTCACAGCAAACCCCACTCGCCCATAGAACTGGGGTGCACCACCAAAGATCTGACCCCCTTGGTAGAGAATAACCTGCAAAAGAAAGGAAGGCTCAAACAACACTCTGCAGGAGCTGAGCAAGGAGGAAGAACAGCAAGCATAACATGGGCTTCCAAAGCCAAAAGGACCAGTTAGTAAAATGTCTCTGAATAAGCAAACCTCAATATACATCCTAGCAATGGTGTTTTTTCCAAAACAGGAACACATTCTGTAGCCCATTTTATGTCAGTAAAAATGTTCATAACAGACCAGAAAGATACCCAAATCTTCTGGTGTAGCTGGATTGGCAATACCAGCCTCCTTCATATGGTAGTCATTACCTGCCTGGACAGGATCAATGTACAGAAGCAGAGGCTCTCAGCAGGTCAGTGAATACTTTGAAGAAAAGCATCTGTGGACAGTATCATTTTGAGTCTCCATCAGTAAGATCCTGCCATGATTTGACACTGTTTACTGAAGGACTTTGGGATGAGCTGGATGACAGGCAGTGCAACCTTTGAACCTGCACAGCCTCCGCCAGTCAGACTGTGCTCAGACCAAGTCCCTGAGGAGCAAGATTTCTTCAGTGCAGGTTCTCACACTGAATACAAAATGTGATCAGGGCAGTGTGACCCAAGATTTATTTCAGAGAAAAGGCGTTCTTCTGTTGTCAGAGTATGTGGGCAAAAAACAGACCAGCAAATCTCAGGTTATGATTCCTGTGCCCACCATTATATACTCTCATTTGCTAGTATTCATAAGAATGGACTTGCAAAAGCTACAGGCAGTGAAAAAATAAGAAGGGAAGTAAAAGAGACAATGAGTCTATGAGAAGTTATGTGTTAGAGAACATTTTACATAGATTTCACAAGTTAAAACTGCAGCTACTCCCAGGCCCTCCAAATTCCATATCCAGTACACCAAAACCTGGATTACATTTCCTGTGCTATTTTGAGCACACATACTACCAGAGGCCCAGGGCAGCAATACAGTATCACATACACTTGCCCCAGCTGCATATCCAGGCAAGGACACAATGTGCATCTGTTAACAAAACGTTGAAGAAAACAGATTCATGTGATACCCAGAGAGCACATTCAGCAGTTAAAGGACAGTGAAGTTCTGGGACCACCGTGGACTCAGCATTGTAGAGGGCCTACATCCAGAATATGGTGGGGAGCAGGAAAGCCCCAAGGAAGTACCTGCTCCTGTAAGAAAAGACCTACCTGTTGGGGCTGGTTGGCGTTGGAAAGAGGAATGACCATCCAGATGACATTAAGGTTAGTGAGAGCAGCGTTAGTGGTGAAGGTGCAGGGCAACACTGCTGTCTGGCCTCGGGCAACCTGGATACTCCCTGAGCTGACTGACACCTCCAGGGCACACACCAGACCTGGAAAGAGAGGGACACACAATTCAAGCATTTCAGGAGAAGGACACACAGTTCAAAGCACTGCAGATGGTCCCATACACTTGCAGGTCACAACTCAGTATCCCATTCCTACACAACTGTACCCTACTATATCTGTCTAAAAGGAATTATATTCCTTCTTCACAGATCATTCTGCTCTCATGCAGACATTTTTTACAGACAAATGTAGATATGTGGTCCTTTTAATTGTGGGTACTCTAGTTTCAGAGCCTCTGACAACAGCAGTGATTTTTTTTGGCAACAGGTAAAGGGCTATAAGAACAACCAAGCTGTCTCTAAGAGAAAGAGATATGTTTTCAAACCCATCATTCTTAGTGATACCCAACACCAGGGAATGAGAAAAAGAAACTGCAGTATTAACCAAGAAATACAGTTCTCCTCCAACTTCTATGCTTCATAAAGTACAGCAAGACCAGATGTATTTTAACAATATTTTTAATTTAAAGGGTTAAAAGTTGAACTATTTTCCAGTCCAGTCCTTTCTATTTAGGTGATGAAAAATTACTATTGCTACTGGAAGATCTCGTCAAATCTCATTTATTTTCCAGAATTTCTACCATCCACTTCTTTGCATTCCACATAGACTGCACAAAGATGAAAGCCTGATAAGCACCAGCTTCCCCGTACAACAGCTCAAGGCTGCCATTTTAAGACTGCAAGTCACACAGGGAAATACCTCTGTTCCTACCACCAAAATCTTGTCAAATGAAACTAACCAAGGGGTCTCCACCACCACTTCAAGTTGCACTAAAATGCTGTAAACCATTTTTCTCCACAAAATCAAAATATTGACTATAAAAAGGTATATCTCTCTATGACAGCTCACCATTTTCTTGTTCAAAGCACGTGGGAGGGTGCTGGAGAAGAAGGCAAGGAGTTTTCAAGCTCCAAGGCAACAGCAGAATACTGCTAGCATCCAGGTGCTGTCTTCAGACCAGCCTATTCTCTTGCTGAACCCAGGAAGGGCTGCCTGAAAAATTTCTATCTTCTGCCAAGAGACAGTGGTTTGCTGAAGGTGAAATGCTTCATGAGAAGAGTTTTCTATCTGAACTACCAAGATATCAAATAGGCTGATGTCTGAGGAAAAGGTGAGTGTCCCCACATGCTTGTCTGCTGAAATCCTTCCCAGACTGCCTAATGTAGAAATGCAGCACCAGAGCCTGGAAGTGCTGAGCTTCAGATGCTGGGAACCCAAAGATTCTAGCACCTGAACAGCCTTCCATGTGTTCTGGTGTTTGAAGTGACTGCTCCAGAGTTGCACTACTCCAGGACTTGGCAAATACTCAGCTGCCTCTTCCAAACTTCCATTCCTCCATCCACATCTCCTACCTTCAAAGCCCCACATAGTTCAGGGAGGCTCAGAAATGCTCCAGAACACAGTCAGATAAAATTTCACTCTAACCTCTTCAAGTGAAGTTCACAAGTTTCTTACTTTGTGGGGAAAAAGCACCCCGAGTCTGACTTTCCTCATTGTCTTGGGACACACTTAAAAATACGGAATGTTTTGGAAACCCCTAGGGAAACAGTTACTCTCCAGTACTAACATCTCAGAGATTTAGGTGGCAGATAAGAAACAGCTGGTGGAACCTTAATCCATCAATCTCCTATGCAAGTCTGTCAGTAGCAAGCAGAAGTAAATAACTGGAAGAGCCAGGAAGAAGCATCACCTTTATCACAAGGCATCTGCCTTCCAGCTGTGTCTGTGGGCAACAGGCTGGGAATGGATTTGGACTCCTCATTTTCTTATGGCTAGCAAGGCAGTGGCAGTAGCCCAAAGCCCGGAAGTGATCCATGTCAACTTTGGAGATCTCTCTTGCTGAATGTGACTCCAGCAAGGAATTGTCTTTTCTGCAGGCTGAAATTTGAAGGCTGTCTTGCCATGACTACTCATCCAGTCTAGCATCATGAATGTGCTAACCAGTGTGCAGGGAGTCACAATGGTTTGAACATCTATTGGATTGACCTCCCTCTCTGACATGGTGCGGGAAGTTCTTCTGTTATGTTGAGTGTAGATTTAATGAGATCCTCTCCATGAGAAGAAAAGAAACTACTCATGCAATTTGGAACAACACTGTGTGTTTTTCAGTCTCATTCCTTATCCTTTCCACTTTACCTTCCATAAAAAACCCACACATTCCAATCCTTGTCATTCAGAAAAAGTACTACATAAGTGTGAGTGTTCCAATTTACTGGAAAAGTCAGACTTTGCAGTTTGCTTTGCAGGATTAGTTATATCAATCACTCAGTCATCAAGATGATGAGGTTTTCTAATCACCCTCTTCCTACTCCTAATATTTATTATTAGTTGATTGTAAACATCCTGCAGAATAATAAAAACACTAAAATAGAACACGCATAATTTATTCACCATAAAAATACTTTTTGCTACATTTGAGAACTTCGCAATGTACTCATGAGCAATTTTAAAGATGAAAGAAAACACATATTCACTTTTCCCTGCCAGTACCCCACTCTTATGCTGCAACACCCTACAGCCCACATTATCTCCTTTTCCTTTCAAGGCACCACAGCATCCCTTTTACTTTGAATGCCATGGAGCAGGGAAGCACTAAGGAGTAGCTGAGATCTCCGTTCATTTCTCTTGTCAAGGGGAGCTGCTTTGAACCTGGCCTGCATGATGAGCAAAATCCCCCACCACCACACTGTCCTATCTCTGCCTTGTTAAACCACCAGGCAAGCCAGCTCCTCAGGCTTGCCTTTACCTCAGGCAGCCCAGGGCATGCAAACTGCTCCTTGGCCCTTTTTTGGCTCTTTTGGAATACAAGGCAGGTGGCACTTAGGACTCATTTTGTTAAGCTGAATGGCACCTGCAGGGCTACAGCTGGGGAAACACACACACAGCCACTTCTGACAAGGAAGACTGAACAAGGCATGAGGAAAGGTAGGCAAACTCCTCCTCCAGCATCATGAACAGGGAGGTAGGGTGGTATGTTAGCACAGCACTGGGCAGGCAGTACTGTAACATGACTCCTTTCTCAGTGAGACAGCTGAAAGAGCAAAGACCAAACCCTCTTCAGAAGCTGCACCATCTCAAGACTATCAGAAAATGTAACATTTACACATGCACTTGTCCATCTATGCAAGTATCTTTGTGACTGCATTCTTCCACACGTTTAACAGTCGTGGCCCAAAACACAGATGGATGCACACAAAGTCACACACACTTAAAAACCTGTCTGCCCAGGGTGACACCAACTAGGAAAACTCAACCAAATGATTAGTGTTTAAACATTTCAAAATTGGGCATTGCAAAAATGTGGGTTTGTATTAATGCAAGAGGAGGGAGGCAGAGGAGAGAGGGGAAAAGAGATTTCAAATTTAGCATATCTGTTGGGATAAGTATTTTACAATGCAGCCTAAGGAATGAGGACTTCAATTCCCTTGAGTAGATATAAATGCAAATATAGATATATGCACACACATACAGCCTACTAAGTCAAATTACACATAAGAGGTCAGAAAAATCAAGCAAAGGATGTTGTAAGAAGTCTCCTTCTGCAAAGTTACACAATCCAGGTATTTTCTAAGCATTCAGAAGTTTAATGACTTCAGAGAGACAAAGAATCGATCACCACCGAGTCATCTCTTGGAATTGGATTACAATGGCCATTACACCCTCTCTTGTGACTGCAGTCGCCTCCTTACTTAGTAATTAAGCAGCCCTGTAAGCAGCATGCCCAGAGGATGAGCAGGGTACACCACTGTCAGCAGAAAGAGGAATGGGCCCTTCCTGTACGTAGGACACTTTGATCTTGGCTTGATTCAGCAAACAGCGTTCTCCTTTGATCCTGAGGCAGCAAGCTCCCATCACTAATTAGAAGGGATGCTCCATTTTTCTGTCCCCTATCAGCAAACCAGTCAGCAGAAGAATGTTTTGGCTGCAGAGGCTCTTTCAGAATTTCTTCACATTTTTAGGCTCAAGTAATTATTCTGGCAACAGAACTGATTCCATTTTTGATGGCTCGCTGCTGTTGCTGCTTTTCCAAGTAGCTGCTTTTCCAGCTCCCTCCCTGCTAAGCATGGAGGAGTCTATGTAGGTAATTTATACATCATGACACAAGCACATAGGACACAGTCCCACAGCACACATTGCCCTCCCTGGTGGGTGTAAGGAGGAGTCAGATGCTGCCATGTTTTCTAGCTGCCCTAGAGGGGTTGCAAGTTTCACAGAGCCTTCAGAATATACCAGATACAGTGAAACTGAAAGACATGGGCAAATCTAAGCACTTTGACTCATTCTAAGTTGGTTAAAAACATTCCCAGTTCCCACTCACTGCCACACCTTTCCTCCAGAGATCACCAGCAGAATCAGCACTTGCTAGCACTTGCTAGCAGCAAACTCCTGATACCAAAGGTAGAGACTAGAGTACAGGTTCACTCTGCAGTGCTGGCAAGCCAGGGAAAGAAATGGCCAGGGGAGGAAGGAGGGAAGAAGGTGTGAAAGGGATGAAAGAAACCCTCAGCTGTGTGCATTCTGCATCTCCAGACCTCAAGGGAAAATGTGCAGGAATATGTGTCACTGTGGGGAAAATGAGAATAAAGCTTCAAGCTGATTCAGCTTGCATAGGAAACCCAGGGAATGGCTGGAATGGCTCCTGCCTGTCCCAGCGCAATTAGCAATCCTGCTGCCACATGCTGGGGAAGATACCTTTGGCAGTATGACATTTTGGGTCCCTTGTTAGAGAGGCACAGATGAGGTCACACAGAAGTTTGCAGAATAGGGTAGAAGCACAGTGTTCCATCTGGCAACCGCAGGCAATGGAGGGAGAAACTGCAGAGCAGTCTTTTTCCTGAGATGAAAGGAAAAGACAAGTTGCTGTGCCTTTTGCCTGGCTCACATCTCTGAGTCTGGGACCAAAGCTACCCCCTGTGCTAAAGAAGAGAAATGTCTTCCACCCTGAATGAGCTGAGGTACACTGCCAAGCCAACACACTGAGCAGCAGCAAAACCTACAGCCCAGGAAGGAGTGACTCACAGCAGGAGGAGGCAGGAACAGAAGCAGGCAGTACACCTGCCGTAGGACCTGCCTCTGCAGCAAACACTCAAAAGCCCTTGAAAGTGCATGGCTTGCAGTTGCAAACACAGAAAACATAGAAATTATCCAGCATGATATGACAGCATCCAAACTGGCTGCTCAACAAGATGCTTGAATACTGGTCTTGCCCATCCTCACCAGGGACTGTGTATCCTGCTTCATTCTGGATGTGGTACACTTGCTAGTTCAGAGTCTATCTAACCAAACACAGTATTTACCCAACCTAATGTCTGGAGGCAGCTTGCAGTAGACTCCACCCTGCTTGGGTAACCAACATCACCAAGCACTGCAATGGAGCATAGATCTGAGCTTATGCCTAGCTAGACTATTTCCAGTTCATTAAGGAAATTCTACCATGGAAAAACTTCCAGGTTCCGAAGTCATTCTGCAGGGCAGGTATCTGGGACAGATTCACACTGTCATAGTAGACTGCATCCTGGGTCCAAGGTGCCCTAGCACAAATTTTCCTGGGAAGGATGCTTGGTAGAAACCTCCTTGGAACAATAATAGTGGGAGAAATAGAGTGAGGAAGGAAGGGCTCCAGCAAACAATACCCCCCTCTGCCAGCTCACAGCAAGGGGACAAAGTTTGGTCCAGACATTCTTAGGGGGATTGCTTCTGTGCCCCAGTTTAAGGGCACATGTTATGCAAGTGTCTGACAGGTCTAGCAATGGGATAGTAACCTGTGGGAGACAATGGAACAGTGTATAAGGCAAAATAATTTCCAACATTTTCCTTCCTATCTTTGCTGGCTCTGCAGGATTGACTGGAGGACATAGCAGGAAAACCATCCCATCTAGCATGGTTTAGAGCAAGGTCTCTGTAAAACAGGTATTAAAACTATACTGATACTAACTTTTCCTCTGAGATGTTTGTAGTGTTAGCATTCCTGTTAAATGCAGATCAATAGGCACCTTTATCCCTGGAGAAACCATCAGACACAGCTGGTGGTATCAAGTCATTCCCTCAGCATGGAGCTTCCCAAGTGAAAAGATCCATTTTACACTAGTAAGAGTAATCTCAGGATTACTGCCCAACCTGTAGGATATGCAGGCTAGCAGACACTAATCCATGGAGAAAACACATTGTCAGGGTCTTGAAGTTGAGCCCTGCAGTGTTTCTTGCCAAGAACTGGACTAGCTGCTCAGTACCTCTGGAACTGTGCTGATCACACTGACCCTTCTTGCTTGCCATTTATAACCTGAACTAGACAGAAAACTAACAGGGGAAAATTCCTGCTGACCCACTCTACTCTGGCATCAGGTGCTGACTGGTGAGCAGCAGTCACTACCACCCCTGCCATCTTCTCTTTTGGAAATAAGTCTTTCTCTGCAGGCTAGTTGGGAGGAAGATTTCAAGCAACTGACTGATTGGGATGACATAGAGCATATCTCCCTGTGCTGACCTCCCCAGTCTGCAGCTATAGACAGGATGAAAAATGGACTCAATGACCAAAACAAAAATGGCAGAAAAGCTTTCAGCTGCACATACTTCCAGAATGGTGTCAGTTCCCTTCCATGTCCTTGTCAGAGGAGCTGGATCAGCTGGTGCAGGGGTGGGAAAGGGGCTCTCATGACATACTGAGGAATTTGATTCTTTCCCTCTTTCTGACACAGACTGCCTGGATCCTGCTGAGCAAGCCAGACAGCTTCAGGTATCTTCAGAGGGTCCCCATTAGTGCGAGATCCTCATGTGCTCAGGTTTAGGCCTCAATTTTAGCCTTGATTAGCTGAACTGCTGAGTACTCAAATCTACTAGGGAAATCAAGAGGGGCTGTGCTCTCCAGGTAGCAGAGTTCACATGATGCTAAGCTCCCTAAGCACCTGAACTGTGCTTTTCCAATAGATCTTAATGCTTCTGTTTAATTAGTCACAGACTTGAAATGTAGAAGAAGTTTTTGAACAGTGAGGAGAATATAGTGTTAGAGCAACTTCTTGGCATGTGCTAAGTGGGAACAAGAACTCAAATCTGGTTTAGAGACGCAGCCTCCATGGCGCCAATGACTCAAATGCTCCTTCCCAGTCCTGGATTCCTGCTGTGATCCCAGTACAGGCTTCTCTTACATGCTTCTATCAAGCCTTGCTAAAGCTGCCAGGAGAGCTGCCACCTTTGCAGCTCCAGCAAGCTGGGATAGATGCAAGGCTTGCATCTATCTCTGCTGCCTTGCATGCAATATGTGTGCAAGTTAGAGGCAGAAAAACAACTGCATTGTATTATAGCAAGATTATAAAAATACAAAAGAACACTGAGAGGAACAGAAATAGCGTCTACAATGACATTAGCTAGGATGAAACTAATCAATGGCTGTGCACAGGGCATCCGTTAATCCCCTTTCCATGGTGTAGTGTTGCACTATTAAGTACATTATGGGAAGTTTAACACTTCCCCCAGATGCATGCGGCACTGGCTGGAAACAGAAACTGCTGCCATCTGAGCTGGCAGTCCTTGAATTCACAGCATTTGCAGAGGACTCAAGGAGCAGCTGCACTTCAGAGGTTGGGGGTTTTTTGCTGTAGCAGATGAGCAAGGCCAGAGGGGACTCAGGGGGGAACAGGAACTCAAGAGCTCACTCATTTCTTCCCAAAATTGAGAGTGGAGGGGTGGGTAAGGCTAATTCAGCCCACTCTGTATGACCATTTGGTGTCAATTTTGTCCATCCCTGGCTGTGTTTAGAATCAGAGTCATCAATGACTCATACCCTAGGACTCAGGTGGGCAAATCAGGAGCAGGCAATCTGTCTACAGAAGATAGCTGAAGGCCACACAAGGCAGGTTACCCAAGGTACAAACAGAGTGGTGCATCCTTGCAACAGGATGCCAGTCATTTCCCTCTCCTCAGGTCCTTCAGAGATGCCTGAAACACTATTTTCCAAATAGCAGGCACAGACAAGAAGGAAAGCAAGAGTTTAATTTGGCACAAAAAGTTATTTGCCTATTCTTTGTCTTTCAGAAAACTAAGACTGGAAAATACAGTTCTTTTTCCTTCACCCCCCTACTCCTGTGATAGATCAGCTCTGGGGAATCCTGCTGCAGTAACTTAAGATGTTGTCATCCTCTGTTGTTTGCCTTGTTGCTGAACACAAGGTTATTGCCCCAAAGCCAGCATAAGCTGAAAAGAAGCAGTTCCTCTGCCTCACAGCTAGGCATTAAGTAGCATAACCTGCTTAGGAAGGTATGGGCACATTCTAAGTTCTTTTGCCGTAAGAGGGGGAAGCTGTACTGCAGACACACTGTCCTGTTCTGCTCACTGCTACAGCAGAGGCATCATCCTACAGTAATGGATGTCTAGGAATGGGAACATTTTAAATGACCACAGTCAGTTACTTTAGCCCAAGTGACTTGGGGATGCAAGCTTATCAAATGTTCCTATAAGTACATTTAAGGTAAGAAGCTCAGCTTGAGTTTGCAAAAAGCCTGCAGCAACAGCTCTGAGCTGCAGACTTACCCATTCATCTAGCTGGGATGCCAACATACACCTCTCACTTCCCTCCTCTTAATTATCTTACTGCTTGTCACAGCACAACAGAAATGAAATTCACCTTTTACACAAAGATTGGTATCTGTGTTTCCAGAAAGAGGGAAAATGCACGGAGCTGACTGAGAACAGTGAAGATACACATTGGCTTAATTTTCATGAAGCAGGTTGCAAAACCTCCCTGAAGCCAGCTCTTAACATTTGGGAAGCTCCACCATGGCCAGCCCTTGTCTCTGAAAGCATCCTCAAGCATTCCTGTGGGTATTCTGTAACCACACCTGAGCCCACACATGAAAAGTACAGGTTCAGGCTGCATGGGATGAATTGAGAGCAGCATGTAACATGCTTACCCCAGAGTGGGCATCTAATTAGAGCTCTTGCCAGGCTCTAAAAGCAGAAATAGGCTTGAGTTCCCACCCTGCCTGATCCCATTTCTTTGCTGGTATTCTCCCAGCACAGCCCAGTCAGCAGAGATGTGTCACACTGCGGATCAGTGCCAAGTGCAGGCACCAGCACATGACACTGCTGACACAGCAGCATTGTCTCCTTGGGGAGAAGGTATCCACTGGTGCCTCTACAAGAGAAATGGACCTGTTCCCAAGACTGGGGAACAGAGAGTCAGGGTTAGGAAGCTGAAATTAAAACAGGTCGGCAAAGCTTTACTAAGACACTCACTTCTATTTTCTGTTTGCCGAGACATAAAAAATACATTAACAGCCCAGCAGCTTTGTAAATGATTTATGGTCGAAAGAATAAATTTCTTCCTTCTCTCCTGGCTAAAAAAAAAATACAAAAAGATTGCAACAGTGATAAACTGCTTAATAAGGGAAAACAACTCAAGGTTTAAATATATGCAATGGTATATTGAGTGGGAAGGACAGAGCCCATAAGGAATAAGATTAAAGGATTAAAGTCCAGTAAAGGGAGTTGGCACAGGGGAAGGCAGGATGAATGGGTGGGCAGGCTGGAATATACAACCCATGGGGTCGGGAAAGGCAGCAGCAGCAGACAACCATCCTTAGGTCAAACTCCAGTGCAAGCATCCCAACCTATGGTTCATCCAACTGCTTTTACCCAAAGCATCAAGAGCTATGTCCACCCTCCTCCAAAAGGAGGAAGAGCAGAGGGTGATGAACAAAAAAGGCACAGGGCTTAACTTACCCTATTAAACACAGGCTGGGTGAAGATCCAGGATACTGGATCTTGTCTCCCTCTCTGCAGACACCATTGACATCATCCTGGAGTCCTCAAGGAAGTTCCCTGCAAGGGTGGGGTTAAGCTGGGCCTGACCAAGTTCAGGTTGGAGAGAGGGGATGAGGTTGGCTTTGGGAAGGAGAGCTTTAGGGAGAGGACTGTGGGGCTGCAGTAGTAGAATGAGAGATGGGATTGGGCCTTAGGAAGTTCAGGGGACTGTGGACAGTGGGGTTTGAGGATTGGAAATAATTTCCAAGAAATGGCTCTGCTTCTTCAAGCCAAATGCAGGGGAGCTCCTCCAAATGCCTCTTGGGACCACCTCACCAGTCTTCCCCTGTTACTGAAATATTCCAGCATCATCACCACCCCATGGTTGCATATATTGGCCTGTGGGGGATTATGATGGGGTCACCCCTTAACAAAGGGGTGCCTAAGACACAACAAAATAAAATTAAATATTTTAAAATATTTGAAAAATATAATTTTAAATATTTTAATATATTAAAATAAAAGCAACCCCCAAGGAATCAACCTCCCAAGCCCTTTCTGAGAGGAAAAGTTTTCATAAATAGACTGAGCCCATTTTCCTTGAGATCAAGAGGGACTGTCACCAGGGTGAGTATCAAGTTCTTAAAGGATTTGGTCCAGAAAAGCATAAGTTTTGGCTGAGTCCATGCCAACAAGTTGGCTATCTGCTTTCCACACCCATTTTGTGTCCTGTGTATGAAATGCTCTCAACTTGTGGAGTGCACAAGCTTTGCAAATGGAAGGATACTTGGCCAAAGTTTGTTGCTCACCACAACTTTGAGCTGCCTTAACAGTTTTCCTGCTCTGTGACCTGACTGAGTCCTGCTCCACCAAAGCTGTCACCTGTATGGCCAGCAGGAGCCCACCTGGAGCCAGGGCTGCTCAGCCAGACACTGATGCCTGGCTGCATTTGATATGTCCTAGAAATTCCACTAAAGGCTCGTAAGTCAGTGGAGATATATGTTTAAAATTAGGCACGTGTTTGAGTATCTTGCCAAACTGGGGTTTAAAAAAAACACTTGTAACTTGTTCATAGGTGAGAGAGCCTTTAAGGCTTAAGAATGTGGAAAATCGCCATGAAACTTCCCTGTCTCCAAACAGGACTGATTAAAGCAAAGCAGTCGGATTGAAATTAGTTTACATGGCCATATTCAAAGACATTGGACCTCCATATCGTAAACTTCATTAATCCCAAATGACTTTGGATTTAAAATTATTAAAATCATTAAAAACAAGCAAACAAAAAGGAAACAAAAAAAAAAAAAAAAAGGAAAATGAGGCAGGCTCTTTTTCATTTAAATTGAAAGAAAGGAAAACCCAAATTTGTCTTTTGCTCTGGCAAATGTCAGGTCAGTAATTGAATGTTTCAGATTATGAGTTGAGCTGTCTAAAAGAGGTTGTAAAAGGACAATTTTCCACTGGGAAAAGAAGAGTTTTCATTAAAATCAAAATAGATTGTAAGACTATCAACTTTGATGACATTTTCAGTGAGTGAAGACAAAATGAATTGCTTTGACTTCCTCATTTAATTATGGTAATATTGGCACACTTCAGTTCAATAAGGTAAGAACACTTTATTTCAATCCATTTAAACTTTTGCCATATATTTAGATATTACATAAATTCCAACTTTGCATAATTTTATGCAGTACCAGTGCAGTGAATACACACATGCATACTTAATATGCTATGGCCTTTCAACATCATGTGAAAAGTCTCTTTTCCCAGTGGAAATTTACCCTGATTTTTGGTCCTTCCATTACACAACCTGATCTCTCACTATGAGAAAGTGAAATGAAACAGAGAGGGTACATTAGGACTTCCCTGCAATAAATGTCCACTTTGTTACCTGCTTTAGCTACAAACAACTCCATCACAATCTTCTCGTGGGAACACCAAGAGTGCTGGAGCTATAGACATTTCCATGTGAAGTTTGGTCCCCATGTGGTTTAAGGGGAGAGTGTCAGGCACAGAGACTTCCACACAAAAGCCACAGCACCACATAAATTTAAGCACTTTGCAGTCCTTTCCCAGAAGGAGAGTCACTCCGTGCTCTTTGCCCTCTGGAAGTGCAATCTTTTCAATCTGTCTGCACAAAAACCCAAAACTCTGGTTTAAGTGTTGCTGACTATAAATCAGTTCCCAACACTCCAGTCATTTGGGCTGATCATTCCCATGATGTATGTTGGAAGCAGGACCAACAGATGAAATGTACACAGCCAGATTAATACAAATCTGCTGTCCATCTGCTACGTGTCCTTTTGGCATGTGCCAGCACAGGGTGCAAAGACAAACACATCCCAGAGCTGAGAGGCTTTCCCTGCTCATCGTGTACCCAGAGCTGAAGCATCTGCAGCTCTAAGCATCCAAGCCACGATCACTGAGGCTGATTTTTTCCCAGATGCTGTGCACTTTCCCCTCCAGCCAGTGCCAGCCCTCCGGCACTCTAGTTGTGTACAGAGCATCACACTGAAAAACTCGAATGGCAGAAAGTTGCACTGGTAGCTCTAAAGTATGCCAGGCAGAAATGCAGAGTCTCCATTTTGCAGTGAGGAAAACCAAGATGAAGCGAGGATATAACTCACCCAAACACCATGTAGCAGGTCAATGGCAAGACAGGAACAGGAATTTAGAACTTGATTCATGGCCCTTGCTCTGCCTATTAATCACTCTCTCCACCACTGTACTAAGTATTAGTATTGATTTCAAATTAACACCCACACACACATCTTATCAAGGAGAAAAAAGAATAACCAAGAAGGTTCACTATGTTCAGCTCCATTGGAGGCCAACATGATTCTATAAGCAAACATTTTCTGCAAGCAGCCCTGGCCCAAAGCATTCCAGGCTGGGAGGAAAAAAGCAGGCACCCTCAAGGAACTATCAAATGCTCCAAAGCCTTTGAGCAGCTTTTCAAAAACCACAGAGTACAATCATAACATGCTTGCAATGCAGAAAGGAGACTTTGGGAGAGCAGATGCTGCTGTTACTGTACCTGACAATGCAGCTCCCTCCTTACCACCTTATTTCTGATGCCAAGATCTGGAGATAACCCCAGATGACCAAGCCCCACAGTGCCATCTGATTTTATGCTTGCCCTCTCTTCTTCCCTTCTCATAATGTCCTGAATTCCCTTTTACAACAGCTGCTAACTTTTGCAGACATAAAACTGCTATGAGCTTCCCTTGTCTTTTAAAGTAAAAGTCTCAGGAAAACATTTTGCAAATTTTCCCTCTGCAGCAAATGCAGGAAGTTGCTTATGCCCAAGCAGCACAGTACACAACTGCTCTGAACTAACATTTTTTTCTGCACAGCTGGCTCAGTTTTTCACACAGATGTTGTTTCTCCTGCCAAGTCTAAAAGCACACAGAGCAGCATTAATATGAAAGAGCCCAATTGGACAACGGTTTAACAACAAGTTGAAAATTCCCCAACCACAGCCTGTGTGTTGGGTTTTCCCTTTCCTTTGTTTTTGGCTGGTTTTTTTTGTTTGCTGTTTGTTGGGAGTTTTTTGTTGGTTTGGGTTTTTTTTAATCTATTTTTTTATATTTTATGTACCCAGCAGGGAGAAAAAGGGACAAAAAAGGTAAAACAGAACAAAACCCTAAGAAAACACTGAAGAAAGTCTTAGCCTTTCAGGGGTGAATTCCCTTTCTGAAATTTGAAACACATGTTAATCTTTAATGTTAAACCATGGATTAAAAATTAATTCAAAAATCTCACCGTTTGGAACCCTTACAAGTCCACTGCATTATTAAAATCTCAGATCAATGCTACTCTGCATAATGAAGCCTCCCCAAACTCTTTCTTTTCTCTTGAAGCCAAGAGCAGGTACTCACTGCTCTCCCCAGGTATCCTTAAAATGCAGAGAAACCTACTTGTGGTTCCCAAGAGCTGGAAAAGGCTGAGCCCTCAATTTTACTTACTTTTTTGTGCTCCTTTTTGTTTGCCTGGAGGGGGAACCAAGGGACCAGGCAGCATGTGCAGAGGTGTTGCGCTTTCCACCAGTATTTTTGGAGCCATGGCTCTCTTACCAGCTGCTGCCTTACAGCTCTGCAGGAAGCTGAGCAGGAGGTTTCCATCTCTGGAGTCTGTGCTACCACGTCATTTACCATAAGGGGTAAAACTTCCTCTTTAAGCATCACTGTTTTTAACAGCTGCCTCAGCACAGTTATGCCAGCAATTACCATCACAAAACAACCTCTCTCCTACACTCTTTTCTGTACTCTCAGGCTCATTTCTGTCCAAATCCTCCACCTGAGACCATCCTCAGGAGGCTGCCTTCACCTGCAGCCAGCTGGGTCCAGGCCAGATGAACCACAGTGCCAGCTGAGGTGAGCGCTGCCTGCACACCTCCTGGGTGAGGAAGCTGCACGGGCAGCCAGCACAGCTCTTGGAAGGGACTGTCCCCTTCAGGGAGGTGCTGATGCCTCTCTGATCTCCAGATGCTGCCAGAGGAGAGGACATCTCATCTGCAGTCAGGGCTGCTACCTGCTGTGTGATAGGTACTGTGTGAGAATGGATAGGCTGTGCTGCCCCACATGTGGGCACCCCCAATATCACCGGGCTCTGGGTGAAAATGAAGCCATTTGTTCCTAGCTTTAAATCAGTGTTTGTATTCAAGGAGAAAAAGAAACAAATTTTAAAAAATGCACAGTAGGGTTTAAACACCTACAAATCGCACTTATCTCTCCCTTGTTTATCATAACTTTTCCTGCCATAGTTGCTAATGGAAATAATAATAATCACTGTAGTAGAATCATGCTTTGGCTTCTTTCCCAGATTCTCCTCTTGCTCACCAGGCAGTGAAGTCATTGTATCACCAAAAGTTCACAGACATCTGGTTTCACAGGACTGCCACCATGAAAGGTTTTGACAGCTTCCATGGAAGCTGAGAAAGCAGAAGAGTAAAGGAGGAGAGCCCTTGACTTGGGGACAGAGGAGTGATAGGTAGGAGGACAATAAAGTGCCAAAACTCCACTATATTTGCCAACAGTATAAAGTAAAGAAAACAATAATTATGAATGAACAGACAATTCAGCACACAAATAGTCCTGCTCAGGATGCTGATGTGTTCTCCCAGCAGGATCTGAGCTCCCCTGGGACCCAGAGGAGACAAGGATCAACAAGCCCAGGTGACAGGCCTTTGCTTGTGCAGAGCCAGACATAAGCTCTCACTTTCTGGCCTGGTAGTTCATCTTCCAAATTATCTCTCCTTCCATAAATTCAGTCTTCTACTTTTAAACTCATGTGCCCATCAAGTCAGATTACAATTAAAACTCTGCAAGTATGGCAAAATATATTCATGAACATCTGTTTGAATAATAAGCCTGAATTTGCTTCGACAGTATTCATCCGACCTGCTTTCCTTGCCTTCTGCGAGTGCTCACACCACCTCTGTCAGTTCAAAAATCACAACGTGAGTCAGAAGCTGCTGCACACACTCACATAAACATGAACATGATTTTGCCTGGTGGAGGAGGGGTTTCCAACCTCAGGTGCACAGGCCTTTCAAGGATTGCAGGCTCTTCCTCAGACTCCATAAAAACCAGCTAAGATAAATCAGCCCAAAGTCAGAAAGCTAAAACTTACTTTGTCAAAGTCCAGCCTGCCACTGAAAAATGTGTATCTGGGCTTGAATGCTGGGCTCTGCAGTCTGTACCTGCTGGGAGAAGATGGGTAGTCACTCCTGCTGAGGACATAGCTGCTCCTGGTGGCTCCCAGAGATGCAGAGAAGGATCCCTCTCACTCCTCGTGCCTCTGCCTCCCACTCAGACCTGCCAGTGGAACTGCTGGTGTAATAGCTCTCTCTCCCACACAGCTCTGGTAAAAAGATCCTGATTAATGGGTAAGAGCAATTTCTTTTCTACCATAGGCCACATTGAGAGATCAGAATGCAAGAATGCATTCATAAAGAACAAGAATGCAGGTGGCCACGCTGACACCCTGAACTGAGGGTAACCTCTGGCAGGGGAAGGGGAGTAGGGACAGCCTCTGGCCTCTCCATCCACCTCAGCAGCTGTCCTAGCAATACATCTGACTGCCTGACTCCTTTTGCCTGGCTGTGA
The DNA here is from genome assembly GCF_027887145.1 of Ammospiza caudacuta. NCBI lineage: Eukaryota > Metazoa > Chordata > Aves > Passeriformes > Passerellidae > Ammospiza > Ammospiza caudacuta. The sequence goes on from NC_080594.1 coordinate 29,071,973, forward strand.
ATTGGGGCAGTGTCCCTTCAGCCCAAGAGTGCTTTGTGCTGCTTGGGCGTGTGGTATTGAAGGAAAGCAGGAGAAAAAGCAGAGAGACCAATGCAAGGAGCAGAGGCCTGCCTCGAGGCTAGATGCAGGTTGAACACAATAAATACTCCAAGAGATAGGTTGCAAGCTAGAATATGACCCTAGGGAAAACATTTGTTGAAGGCCATAGAGGAATAAATGCAACAGGGTACACTTGATGGCTACTTATGGAGGTAAATCAGCATGGCTAAATACACGCAGCCCACAGAGATACATGGAAAGGCTTCTCACCAGAGGCTTCTGCAAGAGCCCCATACCTCCACAGATAATTTGCTTATCTCTAGGCAGGGTGTGGAATGGCTAAACAACAATACAGTAGGACAAGAGTAGTCTCTGAGCAGGAGGAACCAAGAGTTTGAGAAAGACGCTGGCTAAATCCTAGAACCACAGAAGCTCAGAAGGAGTTGTCTTTTGATGTTGCTACAGGAATGTTCTGTATGTTGACAGTAAACATAGGCCACAGGGAAGGAATTCAGCTCTAATGACAGGGTGCTATTGTGGGAGGATGTGCTGTACTGAGACTGGCACAAGGCTGTTGCCCATACAGGGATGACTTCCATCAAAGGAACAGCTTTTTAGAACTGCTTGCCCAACTCTCAGTATATGACAACCTACAGATATGTATTTCTGTACCCAAGTCACAAAAAGGTGAAGTCTTTTCCAGGCTCTAGGAAGCAATACAACAATGGAGCAAAGCACTTCTGCTAGGCTGGAAGAGACAGCATTGCTCTAGACAGCACATAGAGCAATAATCCATAACCACAGAGGACAGATGGAGAAAATACATCTACCTTTGGAAATGAGAAATCTGTGAAATGAAACCAAGCTTCTGTTAGTCTTTTGACAAGAACATTTCTGGCTCAATATAATTAAATGAGTTTTGTTCCTACTTGTACTTTTAATCAATCAAGAAGAATGGTGGTGCTGCCGCCACATCACCATTACATCTAAAATGAAACACCAAGCATGGAGGTGTGGGATGGTAGTGGAGGGAGGGCACTGTGCAAGCTCCCTGCCATGACAGTACCTTCCTCCCCAGCACACTAGAGCTAAAAAGGCTATGCAGCACCAATTTGGTGTTTTGCATCCTCTGAGAAGTGAAAAACAGGAGGTGGCAGAGTGGCTTTCCCCCTGCTTTCTGGATGCTTGGGTTTCTGACAGATTTCTCTGTGAAGGGCTACCCAAAAGCTCCATGGAACTGGAGTGTCAAACGTGAACATTCAGCACTTAATTTGTGGTGCAAATCCTGTCAAACTCGATTGCGTCTCTTTGCCCCTCCAAGGCATCCCAGGCTCTCTCCAGTTCTGCAGGGGGATGAGGCTTTAAGGAATGACCAACTGTTAAAGCAAGCCTGCAAAGCGGCAGGATGCACAGCGTATGCTCCAGAGCCAGGCATGCCCTCTCCTCCCGCCCGCCAGCTCCGTGTACGCGCACACAGTGGTCAGCCGGGAATACACCCCAGGAGGCCTAATTAATGAACATATTTGAAAGCTCCAGGCGTCACTTCCATCCATCTTCCATCCATCAGGCTGCAAGAAATGAGTGATAACGTAAGCATCTGAGCATGAGCTGTTCAGATTGAGCAAGGAAGAAGATGGGGCTGGAGGCACTACCTGGGAAGCATCCCAAAAGCACAGGACCCTCTGCAGGGCTCTGCCATACTCATCTGTACCAAGCACAAAGGTACCAGAGAGACAGGAGCCTTCTCAGATCAGGCAGGATTAAGTGGGAATTCAAAAAGCACAGCAGATGCTTCTTTCTGCTCCCTGTGAAAGCAGAAAGTGATAATCATGGAAGAAGGAAGGTAGGAAATGAGATAGAGATAGGGAGATACATCAAAGGGACAGCAAAGAAACAGAAGAAAAATAGATAGAAAAATGCTAAAAGATAAATGTAGTATGCTTTTAATTTGCATGATAAAAATAGTTCTCTTTTCCCCACCAATCATCTTTATTAGCAACAAAATTTGCAGTGAGATCTCTGACTAGCTATCTAGCTGTGACAACAGCAGAGCTGTGTAACAAACTGCTCCATGGAGGCTGAAAACTCCATCTCAAGCAGTTTTAAATGCAGGGTATAGGGCTGACTGAGACTTAGCCTGCTACTTTGCTAAGCAGCACACAGACCAGAATTGTGGTGTCTGAACTTCTAGGCCCCAAATCCACTCTTATTTTTGGAGAGTGTCTGAATGAAATCACTGAATCTTTACTATTTATTAGAACTTACCTACATGGCGCTGACCCATGTCCCAGACCACCGTCCATGTATCACTGGCCTAAAAAGGTGCCCCAAGATCTCAAACTTCTTCATGCTTCAACTGTAGGGACACTCTACAGACGTGAGGGAGGTCACAAAAAAAAATCAGATGTGTAAGAAGTCCACTTTCCCAGGGACCTGCAGCTTGTTCAGCAATAGTGCGTGTGTTGTGTGCAGCCATGCTGGAAGGGGACAACCACTCCAGTGCTTCCAAACTCCCTTCTCAGCCCAAGAACACACATCCACATCAACACACAACACTGAGGCTGAGAAGGAGCACATCAGGCTGTGAACTCTGTCATGTCAGGTCTTGGCTATGAGCAAGGAAGTCAATGGCAACACCCTGGGCAGGGGAAGAGAATGGTAGGATATAATAAAGCCTCTATTCTGGCCTTATTATCAAGCAGAGCAAGATAGCCCGGGAGCCACTCCTCAGGGAGAGAGAGTGCCCAAAAGCTAGGCTAGCTCGAGGCCGATGCCACGGGGCTACCCTCTAGCAAGCTTGGTGATTATAAGCTCTTTAGTGATTGCAAGCTCTCTTAGGATCTCAGCTCTTGCTTGCTAGGTAGGGTGCCCTTGGCTGAGGCTGCAGCAGACACAAGAAAGGAGAAGGAGAGGTCCTGGCAGTTCCACAGCGATGGTTTTATTGGGTGAGTCTGTGAAGGGTCCCAGCGACAGCTCTTCTTCTGTCGAATGGGCTAAAGCAGGCCCCTTTTATAGGGTTAAGGGAGATCCAGACTTGACCAATAGTAAGGGTTAGGTATAGTGGCCTATAGGGTTACAGAGATAAGCTTTGGGGTGGGGGTCAGAGAGACAGGAACTTATGTTGCTGTCTCAGCAGTTCCTACTGTTCAATCCTCCATGGGGCCTTACCCAGGTCCATGGGGTTTACTACAGTAGGAGGCAACTCTTCTTTCACACCTCCTTCACAACACTCCAGGGACACAGTACTTGGGAAAAGATTCCTCATTGAAGGACTTCTTTCTTGGAATATCTTCTGCAACGCAAATTCCAACCAGTAGCCCAATCACAGGGCCTGAGGCAAGATCCAGCAAAGCCCCTGCTGTTAAGAGGATGGAAAAAGCAGTGATGACACTGCTTTGTCAGACAGAGAAAAAGCATGGTGAAGAAAGCACCTGCCAAGAAAAAATGTGTACCAGCTCCCCACAACATTTTTGAGATGTAGGCCAGCTCCAAACCCACAAGCGTCTATGCTCAGCAGACACAGCATGTGTCTGTACTAGGTTTAGTTTAATCCAAGTAGCATGTTAAAACCAGCAAGAATGCCACACTGGAAAGGACATTGTGTGCATTCCTGATAGGAGCTCACAGCAAGACCTGTGCTGCCGCAGTCCCTCTGACTCTTACTCATGTTGAACAAAACAGAAGCAGCAATGTTATCACACCCTTCTTTGCCCAGACTGACAAAATCCCTACACACACTGGTTCAGGGCTATAATGTCAACCAGCAAGTATCAAAGCCCCAGCTCCCAACCAGAAGTAACAGCACCTCATGTGTGTGGGGCTGCTGTCCAAGGTACACATCTCTGACAGGTTTATTGGATCCTTATCTCCCACCTGCTGGCAGGAAGCCAAGGTACAAGAATTTGTGACCATGCTAATTCATTATTTCTCCCTTACTGGCACCAGGTCTGGACAGAGCCATCAGGAATATCTTATGACCACTTTTTGGTTGTAAGTCCAATGCTCAAGCCCAGATCTTTTGAAGGTGCTGTCCCAGGGCACCAATGGTTCACAGTACAGTACAGGTCATGAGATCAGCACTGAAAATTCATTGGGAAAAAGAGGCCTGCAAAGGACCTGCAGGACACAGCCAGCAGACACCACCACCCAGCCTGGCAGCCACACTTAGCTGGCAGGTGGGTCACATTGGTGGGGGAATACAGGAGGCAGGCCAAGCAGAGCTGGGGTGCCTCAACTTTGATGGGGTTCACATGTCCTAGAGGGCACCTCTTCATGTGTTTATATAAACAGCACTGTTTCCTTTGGATCTTCCTCTAAAACACACTGAAGAGAATGAGGGGTGAGTTCTCACCTTCTCTTCAGTGCAGTGTTCTAGCAGGAGGGAACTGAGAAGGGGAACTGGCACAAGGACATTTCTTCCTGTTGAACAGATAAAGCACTGAGATCTCTGGCCAAGACATTCTGTTCCTATTTGGGGCATGTACTGCTGCACCCTTAGGCAGCAGCCTCGTGTTCTCCTCATGCTTCCTTCCCTCTCAAAAATACCCCAATTCTCCTGTAAAAATATTTACCACCTCAATTTCTTTCTAAGACAGCTTTTACTTCACCCATGAAAACACAAAAAAAAACTGAGCTCTGATAACCACTGCGCCCTTCCCCTTATTCTCATCCTTTCCCTTAGCACAATTTGAAGAGTAATGACCCGAACCAACCCCAGCTTAAGACAATGGGTGTCTGTGTACTGGCTTCAATGGAATGTGGATTAACATGGGATTGCAAAACCTCCAAAATTAATGCAACTGTAATGCTGTTAAAATAATGGCTTGGAGGTCAGGAGATCCCTGAATTGAAATGTTTTCCTTGAAATTAAGCAAGCTACATCACATATCCTGCATTGCCTATGATTATACCTTCATACAGAGAATGAAATAGAGTGCTGCACTTCTGAGAACAAAACCCAGGAATATAAAAGTCTGTGCAGAAAAAAACAAATACTAAGAGTAGATAGCAACTGCTAGCTACTTTCTTTCTTTATCTCCCAGTTGGTACTGATAATTTGTTCACTGCAATGCCTTTTGTTCTTGTGCTTTCCTTGAAAAATTCATAAAACAAAAATGTTAGAAGAAAACAGTGCATGTAGAACAAAAACTCTTCTGACAACAGTAATTCTGCTACAAAAGAGCTCAGAGAGCAACAACTTTGGCCACAGACTTGGCTTCATGTAGTCATGGAATGCCACCTTTAAACCTCCTTTCCAATTCCCCAGAGGCCAGGCAAAAGCAACAGGATGAGCAATCACTAACAGTGACAATTCCTTCCAGAGCTCCTCTCCCTCTACAGGCAATGTCCTTGTGTATATTATTGTCCCAGCTGTGCAAAGAGAAACTGAACAGTCTGGCTCCAGTTTTAATACGACACCCCCTAAATTGTGACTGCTGACAAGTATGGATGCCTGTCTTTGCACAAGAGATGACAGCCAGAGGCTGAGTACCTGTAGTTTCTGCTGAAGGCAGTGAGGGATGGAGTAGTCTTTTCTCCAGTCACTGTCATAATGCTATGATAATGTCATGTGGATGGAATCAAAGGGAAAAGCAGACAGACACAATTTGCACTAGTTGTTCATCTTTTGAAACCTGACTGTTTTCCCCAGAACTTCCCAGGGAAATCCTGGCTACATTTATTTTGGCTGGGGTACAAGGCTATTTTTAGGGAAATAAATAAACAGCTGAATACACATTTTTAATTTTCATTTAGGTCTAGGATTTATATTTTATTTGTTAATTTTGCTTTAATCTCCTTGTCCTTCATTACTCCCTGGCATTCACAGCAGGGGAGATGAGAGTTGCAGGGAGGATGGTGAGGAATAGGATCCAGTGGGAGCAGTGATGAGGAAGGTACTGAAAGGGGGAAGAGAGTGAGGGGAAAGAGTATTGTTGACAGCATCTGATCCTCCGATTAATGTATTTCTAAGCAGATTAACCAAATCCCAACTGCTCTGTGCCAGGTCTCTTCTCTAAGCTTCTCTCTCCCCTATGTAAACAAAAAGGCATTTCCTCTGAGAAAATAACCAACATACTGACCAGAACTCTGGCAGGCTCCCCACCCTCCTGTAGCCCAACACTGTGGGGCACAGAAGAAGGGAAAAAGTATAAGTCTATGGGACAAGTATGGGTCTATGGGAGTAAACTCTGCTTTTAAGCGTATTTTGTGCTTTGCCTTCTTTTTTCACCTCCTTGGGTCTCTGCATGACTCCTGACTTGTCCATGTCCAGGAAGGGTGTGAAAGATGCCACGATTTGGGAAGATGAAGATAGAGTGGCTTCTGGTCTCAGAGTCATATGAGACCTCATGATCTCATTATATTCTGCTTGTGCATAGCTGCTCTCCATGGCATCCACAAAGGGAGAAAGTGAGAGAAAGGTGGGTCAGAACACCACAAAAAGATGTGGTGGGAACCACTAAATACAATCCACTTCTTCCTGCCCTGCCCCACGAAAAGCTTCATTCTGACTCCCTTAAAGAAAGAAGCACTTCCATTTCTACCCAGGTTTTCAGAGCATTTCAGAGTCAGGAGTTGGCCAAAGCCCTGTAACCCTGCATCACTGTCCGTGTTTTAAGAGACTGGGAAACTGAACATGGGCAGAGACTTTTCTGAGGTCACAAGGCAGGTCAGTGGTATAGCCCCACTCTTATGAGATTACAGGCCTCTTTACAGGTCACAATATCAGCCTTGGCTGAATAGTGGTCTCCTCTAATGAGCCTCTAAATTTAGTCTCCAGGTTTATTTGTTCCCAGATCTTGTGCAAAAAAACTCCTTCACCAGACATTCTCCAGCCTTGCTGCCCAAGGCAGGTTTGACACCTCTGGTGAAAGCAGTCACAGAGGTCATGGGACATTTCTGCCTGCCCAACATGCTGATGGAGCTCACACACCATCACATCTATTTTCAAACACAGCACTGTTGCCAGTCTGTCTTCAAGTGGAGCTTCCAAGGATGGAAAGACCTCCTGCCTCTTGTCCCCTTTTACAGCCACTCAGTGTTTCACCCAAGGTTTCCTCTTAGCTCTTTGCCTTCTCGTGAGCAGCAAGCGGCTGAAACACTCACAGACCTCCACCACTTTGGGTTAGAAGAACTCCCCTCAGAAAGGGAGGTTTTTCTATATCTCCTACCAGCGAAGGAGAGCAGCTCTTGCAATGAGCAGTCAACAGAGTGCATGAAACCACTCAGAAAGTAGAGGAATTCTCATTTGCTCAGCTGCCTGTCTTGCCCTACACAAGCCATGGTGAGCACTTTTAAATTTTAGCAAAGAAATGCTTAAGCCAAAATGCTGGCTTTGCTATGCAGTGACTGCAACATAAATTGACCCTGAGAAAGCTCCACAACACACAACTTTTAAATGAAACATTTCAGATCATATAGTAATGTACAGCATGGTGTTTTCCTATCGATGCTTTTTCATTAAGAAAATCACCAGAAATTCCTTTGCTGCAAATGAAAGTGGGGGTTGTGACTAAACAAGAACATACAGTGCCAGTTAAGGATGCAAGGAAGAGATAAGGGCAAGGGGGAAAAAAAAAAGCAAATGAATTTATGTTGCCTAAGGCATTGAGGAGAATAAGAAGGGATTTACAAATTCATCAGGAGGAGAAGCAGCACCAGAAAGAAGGTGGGTTCATTAATAAGTGAGGATGAGGATGAAATGAATAGTTTAGAAATGGCTGAACAGCTTTTGTAAATCTGTCTCTAGCCATAAGAATAAAGAGAAGAATTTTGGACTAGAAAAGAGGGGGGGGAAAGCAAGTTTTAAAAAAGCAGAAGCAAAAAGAACTTGAAGAATTATATGTCCACAAATGAAATAAAGCAAGCAACATCCTAGAACTTAATCCAGAAAAGACAGAGACATTTTTAAAAGCATTTCTCACATCAACAGAACTAATATAGAGCTGAATGTTAGGCAATCTATACATATAAGCACCTGCATAAATGTATGCAGGATCAGGGGCCTAATTTGTTATGGCGAGGCATTGACAAACATATTATCCCAGTGACAAATAATCTGACAATTTACATTGAGCTAGGGAGGTTCCACAAAACCAGCCAAAAAAGCAAACATAATAAAGATTTTCAATAAGGAATAGAGGCAGCAATATTTAATTTTAAGTCAATGTCTAGCTTTAGTGAAATAATGAAACAAATACGTCGGGTCATTAAGAATCTAAAGAATAAAATCACATGAAATACACAAGTTAAAATATTTTGCTTTTTAATACACATACACATTAGCACACAGAGGAAAGATAGCAAAGAGAATTTGAAGCTTTACGAATTTGAAGGATTAGCCACTGCCCCACTGGAACCAAAAGCCCATGGATCAAAATACTGGCCAGTGGTACCAAAAGAAAATATGCTTTGTTGGACTGGGAAGTGACAAATGACATGCCAAGGGGTTTTCATCCATGGTGGCCTTATTAAAACAGTGTCACAGGGAAACAACACTAACTGTCCATGAAATTTGCAGCTGCCACCCTACAGAGAAATTACAAATATAATGGAAGGCAAAGAAAGAGGGTTTCGATGAACATATAGCTCCTTAAAATTGAGCATGTGAAGGCAATGGTCTGAAAACTAAAGCAGACAGTAGCATGAGTGGGACAGAGGATGATTGCATCTGGACTTACCAAAGCCACAAACTGAACCCATCAACACAGAAAAAAGGAAACATTTAATGTCTCTGGAGAGCAGTAATCTAAAAGATAGATACGCAATAGAAGGGAGAAAGCACAGAAACTGTTTCACTCCCTGAAACTTGAGGTTACAGAAAAGAAGCAAATAAAAAATCCTGATGTGCTTCATTAGCAAATCAGGCTCTGGCAATTTTGAGTGGGAAGTAGAAGTGCATCTCAACACAGCAAAGGAAAGAAGGGAGAGTGTCCACACCATTTCAACACAACCAGTCCAAGGATTCAGTTTGGTTAATTCCATAATTTTTTCCTCATCATCAACAGATGAACGGCAAACTAGAAAAAAAATCAGAGATGACTGATAAACAGACATGGAAGAATATGCACAGAAGACTAAGCAGGGCTAAATGCATACAGGTTATTAAAGAAAAGCCCTAGGGCAGTAAACTGTAAGAGGCACTTGATGCATGTGAACACTGCAGAGTGAGAGGAGGTAATAACTAGGAGTTATGAGACTAAACCAGGAAGAAAAAAGGTAGACCGTACACCAGGAAATAGGTAGGCCTTGTTCTGCTTCTGAATCAGATTAAATCAGAAATAACTCAACAAAAAGGAAAGAAGGAGCACAGAAAATAGATACTACTGCATCCAGAGAGAGCATTTTGGAGATCTTTTCTCTGTCTTCCAGTCTTTGCACTGTCTGAGATCCCAGTTCCCAAGCTACAGCAGCACCCTCGGTTGCATCGATTTGTTCCTTCCTTCTAGGAAGAGCAGACACTTTACCCAGCACACAAGCACTGGGCAAAATTCAAACTGAGCCAAGCAGCCTTGCTGGGTGTTTGAGCAGCTCTGGCTAATCTAATGCACATTAGCAACATGCATGGTTACATAAAAGAGATACTGAGGCTCTAATTCCACTATTCATTACCATTACTAGTACAGTGACATACAAATACATAGTAAAGACCTCCTGCCCCTAGGGAGTTCATGTTTCCAGATGCCTGCTGACCACAGGATGGGCTGGGAGAGGGGCACAGTTCCTGAATTTCTCTAACCACTGCATAAACAGACCTGACCTCTTCTGGACAATGACAAAAATAAGCATTTTCATCTCTCATAGAAATTTAAGTCAGCTCAAACTGCAGGAAGACCTACAGAGCACTTAATGCATGAGAAACATCCTTGGGGTCGTACCTATTTTCAAAAAGCCAAATCCAACCCCCGTGTCAGATGTTACTTAAGAGCCAATGAAGGAGAAAACAAGAGTAATAGTGCTCAGCAGCCCTAAGGGCCTTCAGCTGAGCTGCTGCTAAAGGTCTGCACTACTGCAGGCTCAGGGAAGGACAGAGCACACCGGAGAGAAACGTGCAGCTTGGTGGCAGCTTGTGACAAATCTGGCCACCTGTCATGCCCACTACTACAGAAGGGAGTGCTTTGGGAAGTCCTTGCCCACTTACTGGAACAAACAGACATTGCCTCTCTGAGAGGTGTCTTCTGAGGTTAATACACTCAACATCCTTATTACATTTATTCCTCATTTTCTAATGGTTAAATCCTGGCCTGCCTTGCCTTCATATGCCACGGTGTCAAGCAGATGGGATGCACATATGTATTCACCACCATGTATTTTGGGCAGGGCCAGATGCAGCACAGCATTGAGTATTCCCAGGTCACCGGTGGGAACAACATTCAGTTGCACCCTTAGGTCCTAGAGAAGCAAGCTCTGCTCTTGGGGGGCCAGGAGTGAAGACCTGCCTTCCTCTCAGTGCCTGGCAGAAGCACTTGAGGAACTGCAACGCTTTCATACAGCAGGCAGAAAAACTTCTATACGGCTCACTTGCCCCACCCAGAGGCATTTTGCTCTGCATCCTGCGAATACCGAAGTTCTGCAGCCTCCAAATTCCGCAGGAGAGGGGGCAGACAGCAGGCGTATCACTGAATTAAACCCAAGCAACGGCAATGATGGTACTGAGGGACTCCTACAGATCTTGACAATTACCAAGTTCAGGCCCTCTGGAGCCTTCTTTCAGTGTCTCAGAGTTGTGGAATTGATCTGGAAACCACTTTATTAATGTTCTTTCTTTTCCTCCCCTTCTCCCCAAGCAGCATCATCATTTATTAATTTATGATTAAATGAATTATTGATTCTCACTGCACCTTCAGTATTCGGCATTGTCCTTCTTCCCCAGAGACAGCTTTGACTGACGTGAGAATGGCAGGATGTCAGAGAGATAAAAAAAGGGAGAGAAGAAACTCAGTGTGTGGGGGACCTCAGACAAGCGTGCTCCCCATCAAAGTGCCGAGCTGCAGATGAGGGGCACAATGCACCAAGGCACAGCAATGATGCCACCTTCTCAGACAGCAGTGAAAAACCCCAGAAAGCTCAAAGCCAAATTGCTTCTGATAAGGAGGGAATGAGTAGCAGAGCTATTCATAGGCATTCACCATGTGGGGAAGTATTAAAAAAAAAAAAAAAAAAAAAAAGGTCTTACCCAAAGCAGAAGCTTTTGTTTTTATTCAGAAAAGTCAAGCTGCAGTTCTTTGAATACATCATTGAAAAAACCTTCCAGGCTTTTGGCTTTTGCCTTGCAATTACAATCAACAGATGGTGATTATTTCACAGGCTGGGCATCTAGTCAGCTCCCAGCCAAACATAAATAAAAGACCTTTGCATGATTGTATTGGGCATTCCAGTCCAGAAATAAAAACCAAGGTTGAGAGTTAAAGAAAAAAAAAAAAGTGAAAGAGAAGAGTGAAGTTCCCTGATTTTGGAGGTATCTTCTTTTCAGGAGAAAAGATGGAGGGGGGGAGGAGAGAAACAAATACAGTATCTTAATAGAAACAGGCCCCTTGCATAGATGATCAGAGTCCAGCACTCCTGAAACCAATGGAAAGTTCTGAGCCAGAATCTCTCTGTCATGAGTTAAACCTCAATCTTGACCCTTTAACTGGATTTTGCAGGTTAGATAAACCTTCACCCTCTTTGATAGCATATTTTACCCAAACATTGCAATGCAGCTTCCCCTAAAAAGCCAGGCAAGTTTTACTACATCTTAGAGCGGAAGGAAGACATCAAGGTACTGCTACTGCTTTTCATCAGGGAAAAAGGATAACCAAGCTACCACAGGAAAATGTCCTCTCCCCACACATCTTTCCTGACCAAAAGAGCTACAATATTCTCCTTGAACTAACCACACAGAAAACACGCCTCCAATTTTTCCCCTTCCTGCAGCCCTCACATCCACAAGAACTGGTGCTGGCCCCAACAGCAAGCAGTGCACGCTGGCCCCGTGTGCTCTGTACCCACAGCTCCAAGGGAAGACCTGATTGCAGCAGACAAAATGACCCCTGAGGTGGGAGGCACAGGCTGTGTTTCGGTGACATGAACTCCAGGAAGACAGAGGCTTTGGCCATGAATGTGTGCAAACACCCCCAGAAAAAAATGCAATGAGCACCTCTGCTGTTTCTGCACCCCAATTTTGCCTCTGTTTTGGTCTCTGTTAGCCCACAACTCTGTTTCATCCCAAGCTTATATGAAAGGATGATAGGTTTTATCCTTAAGCAGTGCAGGCATTACAAACCTCAGGCAGGTAAAGGAAGTTATTACCTGCATCTCTCTCTGCACCTTGACAGATTCCCTCAGTGCTTTGCTGCATGTGAAAGCAGCTTTTTTGCCACCTCCCTGCTGTGCTCTTTGCTCTTGGTGGTACTGCAGGGCAGCCTCACCTGATCTGCAGAAAAGCTTCAGAGCCCTCATTGTTATTTTGTACTGCAGGGTGGTGGCTGAAAGTCTGAAAGGCACACAGCCAGGGCACAATTTTGTTAGGAAAACAAGGCAAACACTTTGTGTTCCTGCCTTACAGATGACTCTGGGTTACTCAGCCATTATCTGCCAAATTAGGGCCAGCACGGCTGGCCTTAGGAGCCCATCCTGTACCAAAGTCACAGCCAGCCATGACTTCGTAGCCATCGCCGCAGGGCACACGTGGCAGCCTTGAACTTTGCAGCAGCTTGCACAGAATCCTCACCCATGGCTCATGAACACACAAGCCCTGCTCCTATGGCAGCACAAGGAAGGAGATGAGGATCTCCTCCAGCATCCCAGCTTGCAGTACAACACACAGCTGGACTGTTGCTGACTCCCTCCCAGGGAGAATCCACGGAACCTGGCCATTTCATTACACACTCGGCAGGACTGCAGGCTAGAGTAGAATTAAATGTCTGCTCTCTACCTGAGGAGTAATGAGAGAGACATATTCCAGCCCAATTTATGCAGCAGCATCAGAAGGCAATGGGAAAACAGGCCCGGGGTGGAGCAGGCAGCATGGACAGGTAATAAAGGAGTGAAATCTCTGCAGAGAACATACAAACATCATGGGATGAGGAAGGAAATTACGTTACACCCTGTGTGTGCAGGGAACAAGCTTGACCCCACAAGAGCAGCATGCTACCCCACCACCTCCTATTAAATTGGTGGGCTACATGGCTGGGCCTGGGGCTTCTCAAGATAAAAATGTTCATTTCCTTAGAGAACAAGGTTTTGATCTTCACGACCTTACCGGGCCTCTGTCCGTTTACCCATTTTAATTTCAGATTAGCATCTCTCATTTTCAGTACCTAGGGGATTACTGTTTTCTCCTGTGCAGCAAGCACAGTTCATAAAAGTATCGGTTACCCTCCCCCTTGTTCAGAAAATCAAGGCAGATCTGACCAGATGGCACATGCTCCTGCGCTCTGTGTCAGGCTGCATTAATTCAGGGGAAATGAACTCTCCTCCAAAACTATATTTATTTCAGACGCCGCCATGCCCAGTTGCTGGGCTGTCCTCAGGAAAACCTAGAGCCAGCTATTTTCCATGAGCTTAGCAGGAAAAAAGCACAGCAAAGGCCTTGCTGGAAGTCTCGGATGCCAGGAAGGAGGAATACCCACAGGCTCCCAGGTAGCTGGAAGTATTTCAGTGGCACTTCCCCAGGGCTTTGAGGCAGTAGCTGCTTCCCTAACACTCAAAGCATCACAAAGCAGAAGGTGCTCCCACACCTCATTGGAACAACCTGGTTAAATCTTAAGGCAGTGCTAATGGAACAGCACAGCCTTTTTGGGAGGGTTGCATTACACTGCCTTGCTAGGATCAGGAATGAGATCCCTCCAAGTGACAGAGGAAGGTAGAAGCTGTTCTGGTATGGTGCAGGGTGTGCAACTTGAGTAACTATCTTGATCCAGTTCTTTGAAAGGCCCACTCCTGCAGGGCATAAGCAAGGCATTTCACCTATTTATAGCTCTACCTATGCTGCCCATTTCCTTCACCTTCTGCCAGAATAATTTTGCCCATTGCTGGAGACAATACAGTGTGAGTGCTGGAAAGAGTCTGGGAGAGAAACGCCTTTGGTTCTCTCTGTAAAATGTTATTTACCTTCTTACATGGCACATATAACAACACCTAAGTGCTATACTATAATTAGTAAAATCATGCAGAGAAACTGTTCATGTGGATAATGATACTTTTCATCCTCCCATGTGGGTAGTTCAAGGTTGAATTAATTCATGTTTGCCCAGCTTTGTGAAATCTGTGGAAGAAAGGCTATTGTTATGCAAATAATTATTAATAATGACTACTCCACTGCTGCTCCCCATTAAGTGTGCTCAATTTATAAGTCAAAGGGTATTTTTCTTCCTGCTGCAAGACTAACTGGGTTCCACAAATTGAAATGTTGGTGTCAGCATACCTGGAAACAGAGGATAACTCTGAAATTAGGGTGTTTTTCTCAGACCAAAGGTTCATCTTCAGGTCCCTCCTTTCTGTCCTACAACCAATATACATGACTCTGGAAGTCACTTGGAAGAGCAGCCACACTGCCTCCCCAAGGCATCAAATCAGGCCCAGTTCAGAAGATCTCAACACAGAAGCAAGCCTGTGCAGAGCAAAATTCAGACTACCAAATACCCTATAATATGCCTAAAGATGAATAATTATCTTTATTTCACAGAGTGAAAGCATGAAGCAATGAAGCAACTTTCAGGGGTGTGGTGAGTACAAATGCACCATACATACAGTGTTCAAATAAAACACTGAATAAGGACAGGTATCTAACAAAGGCAACCTTTAAGAACACTTGGGGTTCAATACAATGCAGACACAAGGAGTTTACTATCACACCCACCATTCTTTGGAGCAGATAAGCAAAACTGTTCTACAGTGGTTGCTATGGTCCCTGAGAGTCTCCCATTCTGGAGCTGAAGGCAGGACCACACAAAGTAAGTAGATAAGAAATTTCATTTGGGGTAAGCTTCTTTAAATTTTCAGAGTATATCATGAGTCACACAGGGGTCATACCAACACACCCACAGGACTGTTGCATGACCAGGTGCCCCTCAACTAATTCTTTTTTTTTTTAATCCCCTAAAACCATGAGAGCAGAAAAAGAGAAATTAGGCTGTTATCATAGTCCTTTTAGAGCCCTGTGCAGGCACAGTCTGATGACTTATAAAAAAGAATAATTCTGTCCACATGCCATGCAAGGCTCCTTGCAGTTAGGACACATCAGCTTTACTGTGCTATTTCCACACAGGAAACAGCCTAAATGCAGCCCATCTAACATACCCTAAGTCCTCATGCGCACTTACTTTGGTAAGGGATTTATCAAACAAAAGCAGGAGAAGAAAGAATTAAGTTACATCTCTGGCTCCCAAGGCAGCAGTTTGTGTGCACGGGGCTCCTGGGCAGGACAGAAAGATGGAGGTTAATGGGACAACCCCAAGGATCACCCTCCATCACTGATGAACACTTTCACAGGTTTCCAAAGTTAGGTGCCTTAGGAAGACACTGGGTAGTAAGGTTTGAGATGGATGTCTCCCACATCTTCAGCAGCTGCAGACTGGAGAATCTGCAGTCAGAACTTTGCTCAAAGAGCATTTGAGGACCACAAGAGACAGAAGCAATGCCTGCTCATCTCCCTGCTGTTCTGCAGATACAACCCAGCTAACCATCAAGGAAAATTGATTTGTGCCACATGAATGAGCAAGTATGAGGTGAAGGAACTCCTGCAACTGTGGTAGAAAGAAGGTTCTTCTCCATTTTATTTATCTGCTACTCTGCTTTGATAGCAGCTGTGATAAACAGATACTAATCATTCCCACAGACAGCCCAGTTTAGATGTGTGCCCTTCCCTGAGGCTCCTGGAAGAGCACATGTTGTTCACATGAGAAATGCAGCCAGCCCCACTGCCTGCATAGGCCTGCAGGTTTGCTCTGTCAGTCATCAGCCCAAGGCACAAACCCTTGCAATCCATCCACAAATACCTAACCCCTTCAAGAATCACACCAAGCTGTTGCAGTGTATGGGTGCTGGTGTTGCTGCCCTGAAGAAAAGTGCTTGCCCTAAGCCCTGCAGAGCAGCGTGTTTAGGATCTGATACTTAAGGGATTCCCTAGTGATTTCCACAGGCTGATAGGAACATCCTAGAACAATTCTTTTCTGAACTGTAGCAAATTTCACCTAAGAAAACTCTTTGTCCTGTTTTCAGTTGAGGGAAAGTCAGATCTCTGGGTAAAGTCTCCAGCCACCAACACTTTTTGAACTCTGCCAGGCTTGGTGCTGTAACCACTTCTTTGGAGAGTCTGTTCCAGTGTCCAAACACCTTCTGGGGGAAGAACCTTCTTCTAATATCCAGACTAAACCTCCCCTGACACAACTTTAGGCCATTCCCTTGGGTCCATTCCCATGGCCACCATAGAGAAGAGATCAGTGCCTGCCCCTCCTCTCGAGGAAGCTGGAACTGCAGTGAGGTCTCACCTGAGTCTCCTCTTCTCCAGGTTGAACAGACCAAGTAACCTCAGCCCCTCCTCATACGGCTTCCCCTCAAGGCCCTTCTCCATCCTCATTGCCCTCCTTTGGACACTTTCTAACAGCTTAACATCCTTCATATATTGTGGTGCCCAAAACTGCTCACAATATTCAAGGCGAGGCCATACCAGTTCAGAGTAGAACACACAGGGATTTTTATTTCAGCCAAAACAGCTTTTCCTTAGGCTGTTTCCCACAAACAATTTTGCCTTGCTGGGGTCTGCTGTAGTAGCCCACTTTGGCTAGGATAAGACATCTTAGATTACAAAACATTTCTGTAAATGCACTTCTCTAAGGACTAAGAGACTCAGTCTTTCAAACATCATACCTGGTCTCTTCTATAGAAAGTAAAGATTATTGGACACTTTCAGTTGGCCAACAAGCATTCTGTGACTGGATGAAGAGTCCAACTAAAAATCTTTAAAGATCCAAACCTCTTCTACTTTGTGTGAGCAAGCTAAATCCTGTTGCTTACACAGCCACAAGTCATTAGCTGGAAATTTGTGTCTTTTAAGGGCTTTAAAAAGTCTTTAGGTCCTTTTGTTGAGAAGAAAACAGGAGACTGGCCCATGAGAGAATACAAAGTTGATAAGTCTAAGCAGGTTACAAAAATGAGAACTTCACTTTATTTCTTTTTCCTCTCTTGGACACATTTCTCTACAGCAGCAAAGAGCATATTTATTAATGGCAAGAAATATAACTAATTCTTTGAAATGACAGATAAGAAGACAAAACTCTGGTGCAATTAGCGTACAGGTAAATATCAAGGTTTTCGGAGTAACATCCCAGGTAAGGATGCACTGTGCTGATAAAGCACTGAAACAACACAATTGCCAGGGTCACAACAGGACAGCTACTTTCTCAATGCTCTGGTAAACTTATTCTTCCAAAGAGGAACGAAAAGCTTCTTGAGCAGAACATCTGAAGCCTGGTTTCTTTTAACTGTTTAGTATGTGGCTGTCCAGGAATTCATGTGAGTTTCTACAGCAGCCATCACAGAACCGAACCGGACGTTCCCACACATCTCCAACAACCTCAAATTCCATGCCTTTCTTCAGCAAGTCACTCAAAAATGACTGATCCTCGGTGAATTTTTATTTAGTTTTTGCTTCTGCTGTAGAAAGCACCTCTTCTGCAGAGGCCTGTTCTGTCACTGGAGTTCATTTGCAACCCAGATCCCACTGGTTTCACTAGCAGGGAAGAGGCGTGCACACAGACACACTAGAGCACGGGTCTGAACTGAAGCATCCAAGAAACACATCAGCAGCCTCTTTCTTGGACACAAGTTAGCTCTGATTGCTGTCTTGTAAGACTGGTCCTGGGGGATAGTTGTGACATATGACTGCAGTGCAAACAGTGCAGATGTTCCCTAAGTTGGGGATTGCTCAAGTCTAGAACAATTTTTGTGTTATACATGAGCAGCATAAGGAGAAGAAACACTAATTAGATGACTTATGATCCCTGAAAAGACCAGGAAGAAGTGAAACAAAAGACTACTTTCCAGACATGAAGGCCGGTCACTGACAAGCGAGCTGGCATCTGCCTTGGCACTTTGCAGTTTATCCGCTTTGCATGATGCAGTTTAAGATTCATGGCAAACCCCTTCATGTAACAGGCACCTCCAGCACATATGAAGGCAAAAAATTTCCCATTACATGTCTGCCAGGCCATGAGATACGCCAGAACTTTTGCTGTAGCAGAGGCACATTGAAGAGGAGGAAATCAGTTTCCAAATTTTACAGTTCAGTGATCCCTTAGACTTGCTCAAGAAAAACATGTCTGTTCTCCATAAGTTTTGAGGAAAAGAGAAAAGACCTAAAATATCCCCTGCTAGTCCATCTGTGGAGGAGATTCCCCCACACCCTGGTTACAGCATGCATCAGAAATGCAGGACCTAAAACATGGCCAGATGCTTTTCCAAGGAAGGAATGTGCAGTTGTATTTATTTACAGCGATGCCCCACACTCTTTTCCTACTCTACTGGCAGCTCAGAAGACTCACAGCCAGTGTGAGACAGCTGTTCCAGGACTGGCTTTTGTTACAGAAATGATGCTGTGGATAAATCATAGTCTCATGCATTACCATGGCCAACAGGATACCCCAGCATAATTAACCTCCCCATTTCACAGACTGCTCAATTGAGACATGAAGCATTGACTTAACCTGCCACGATTCCACAGGCAAAGAACAACCAAGGCAGGGGCAGCAGCCCTCCCTAGCCTCACCCACAAACAAGCAGGAATGAAGAAGGCATGTCTGCTTTCTTGCTGCTCTGCATCATCTCCTTGAAATCCCTCTTTCTGAGAGCGGTCTTGCAGTGCACTCTTGGCATTTGTGTCAGCCCCCCACATACAACACTGATCATGGACCAGGCTTCATAGGATGCTTCCTGCTTGTTTTTTCACTAATGGATATAATTTTTTAAAAGTAAAATGTTGGGGGGGAGGAGAGATGAGGGAACCCTGAGTGAAAGCTGCCACTGTGCTCAGTCTCTATGGAAATAATCCACAATGCTAATACGTCCTAAAATGGTAATAAAGCCTGTGTTCTCTTATGTAATCCCATAGTAAGAAAGAGCTCTGTCGGCTTGCCTGACAAATGATATCTCTGTAACCTTGGAGGGGATTATTACTAAAAAACACAGGGTGGAAAAACAAAGCAACACCCCAGATGCACGCAAATCCATCGGATGCAGAAAAAGGACAGACAGCTCCAGCCAGCTCCTGGGCTTTGGCCCTACAATATTATGTCTCTGCCATCAAACGAGGAAAGGATCTCCTGGCACAGCAGTCAGCCCTGCCCTGGCTCCTCCTCTGCTCACAGCCCCTGCTCCCTCCCCTCGGTACCAGAAGCAGGCAGGGGGCAGGTTTTCCCCTTCCCTGTCCTCCCTCTCTCCCTCCCTCTCTCTCTCTCTCTCTCTCCCTCCCTCCCTCCCTCCCTCCCCCAAAATGAACATTCAAAGCCCCGGCAGCTGGCCAAATCCAGTTTGCCTGCGTCACCAATGCACGTGGATTCACATCTGTCCTGCCCAGCGGTGATGGAGCCAGGGCTACGTGCGTCCCTGAGAAGGATTCATGCCCCCAAATCCATCAAGTTGTGTGTCAGCAAGGGTGGGGACAGCATTTTCCAGGCACAGCTGAGTGGCACTGTAAGGCTCAGAGCTTGCCTTAGAGGTGTAGGGAGAGGGGAGGTTTGGAGGTAGGGGACAGCTCACTTTGGAGCTGTCCCAAAGTTTGGCTGATGAACTACAAACCAAAGCCAGGCAGCTCTTTGTTCTTGAGCCTCAGGTGCAGAACAGAAATAAGGTAGCACCAGCTGCTTCACAAGGTGAGACAGTGTACAGGTAGCTCTCTCACTGCCTCCCTCTACTCCTCTCTTCCCCTGGAGGCTGAGCCCCTCTGTGAACACAAGAAAAGGGTCCAGCAGGCCACTCTGGAAACTGCCAGAGGTGCAGGTTTGCTTGAGCAAACACACCAGTCCTCATGTGGAGCAGTCAGCCCCAAGCTCCATCCTCCAGGATGTGGCAGCCAGACAGTCTGGAGGTTGACCCCAGAACACGACTCATATGCAATAATATGAGCAGCAAGCTCTTATCTCAATGCCAGTAAAGGATGGTGACTACCCCAGTATCTCTTTCCCACAGATCAAAGCACGGGAACACTTAATGGAATGCCAGAAAACTTCTTTGGAAACAAGAGATGACATCAGGCGGGTTTCCATGCCTGATTGAACATTCACCCTTTCATGTTGAGCTGTGTTTGAAGGAACTTTTATGTTTTCTCAGACAGCAGAAGATGCATGAATAGGGACTCTTGAGTCAAAGAAGATTCCTCAAGGCTGGAAAATCACAGTCTTGAAGAAAAAACCATCAATCCTAACACTTTAAAAGATGCTATTATGACATTTAAAACACATGTTTAATGGAGTAGAGCCTTTATCAGTCAGTGCATGTAGAGAGCTCTAATTCATACAAAATGTGACTATCTGGAAAATAAAGGGTTACAGTCATTATTCACAGCAGTCACATTTTTTTAATTAATAACCTTGTAATTGGTATCGACTTAAACCAACTGATGACAGTCTTATGATGAGCCATTCCCAGCCAAGCTTCGTACCCAGTTGCCCTCAGGTCAGGAAAACAGTGAACTCCATTATTGGCAGAAGCTTTCTGCCCCACACCACTCTCCTTCCTGTGCCACAGGGAGGTCACCCTACACCACCCACCTCTGAGCCTTCCTCCAGCCCTTCCTTTCCAGCACCACGGCTCCATGCAGCCTCTGCGGTGCTGCAGCCTGATCCCACAGGCCAGCATCTAAAACACCAGCACTTCCTGGTGCCTCGATTTCCCTGTGGCAGACTCTGATTCCAAAAGGGGAGCCCACTGCCAGGACCACCAGAGCCCCTACCCAATGGCACCCTGGCAAAGGAAGCAAAGGCAAACCCACCTCCAGGCACACACTTCTAGGAAGCAGAAGGAGCAAATCCTGCTCCTCTGTTAAGACGTAGGCTCAAAGGGATGGAAATCGCCCCCACAAGATCTGCAAGATACGGTAATTTTGGACATCTCTGACATAAGTGCAGTGTGCAGCTTGGACATGCCTCTCTGGAGCAAAAAGGGCAGCACTGACAAAGGGCAACCTTGCCTCTGCAGCAGCTCAAGTCATGGCCTCACCTAAGACAGGTCACAGCTATAAATAAAGCCCTAGGGCAACATTTCTGACCTGCAGCTCTTTTACAGCACATTTCGGGAGAAGTTTACTTGCAGAAAGAAAAGCCCATGTCAAGTAAGTACAGAAGGCACCACAGCAGTTCCTCTGCAAGGCAGGGCCAGCAGGCTCGCCTAGGGATTGAGAGTGTGACACCTCCGCTGGCCTCGGGGCGTCCCTCCAAACCATGCCCTGCTTGTCCCCGCTCCCCGCGGGACCGCAAACATGCGCTTCTCTCCCGAAGCCTGGGCAGGGCTCCGTCCCTCCAGCGGGCACCTCCGGAGGCTTCCCTCCTCCACTACCGGGGAGCAGCATTAGAGGGCAGTGCGCTGCCTCGCAAGCGGGACGATGCGTGCGTGTGTCCCAGCCCGGGGCCGGCCCGCGGGCCCCCCCTCGGGCACGGTGTTCCCCGGCTGTCCCGCAGTATCGTGGCCGCAGGACGAGGCCACCCCATCCCCAGGGAAAGGCTCCCCCGAGCCCTGCCCGCCGCATCCCGCCTCGGCAAGGCAAGCGGGAAATCCTGCAGGGGCTGCGTTTTAATTAGAAAATGCCTGGCTTTAATTAAATAAATGTGAAGCTGAATAATACAATCAGGAGAATTGCCTGAGCTCTTTTATTTTGCAATTCAATTTGGTTTGTGCTGTACCCACACTTTTAGTTTTCTTGTGCCAAAATCTTTTGCATTGATCACTCGGAGCTGCATTGCAGAGTTTGCCAGGGACAAAGCTGGAAGCGCTGGCTGTTGAATAAAGGGCAGTTGGAACTTTTCACAGCTGGGGATGCATTGGAGGCAGCCTGCCTCTGCAGCAGAGGAACAGATTTTTCCAGATTTTTGAGCACCAAAGTTCTCACTGACTGCCTGTTTAAGTGGAGTTCAGCAACACTCTCACAAATCAGGTACAAAAGAAGAGGACAAGAGAATACCCTGTCCCATCTATAACCAAGGAGAGCAAGCAGGTTAGCATGCACACACACAAGTGTGCAAGCAAGCCCATAAACCGACACAGCATCTTCATTCTGCAACCCTGCAAACACTGCATTGACTTCCTGAGCACACAATTGTTAAAGTTCCAGAAACCAAAATTACAAACAAAACCAATATTTTTGCTTTCAAAAAGCCAGTTCTGGTTGCTAAGTGACTACAATATACTTCTCTATCACAGCATTTGAAAAGCGCATGCACTAAGAGCAAGGGAATTGCTAGGTTAGGACATCAGGAATGTGCCCTAGCGGGATGATGAATTTTAAATATGTATTCGTACTACTGTAGCACTTAGAGACCCTGTGAAACCACTGTCTTTGGTAACATTAAGAGTAAAATATGATTCCAAGAGGTCTTAAGCTAAAACAGGGTACAAGAAGTTAGTGTAAGATGCCAGAGCACAGACTTGGAAAAAAACCGAGGGCAAGGAGGCAGCTCCATTAGGACTGAAAAGAAAACCCACTGCAAACAGAAAAAACTTTAAAGGGAGATATCTAGAGGCAGAACTGGTGACTGAGGCTGTAATAAAATGTGTTTGGATGGAGAACTGGTGGAGTATTTGGGGAAAAGAACACAAAAAGGTAAAAACATGAATGAGGGGCTAAAGTAGGAAAGCTTAAAAACCAATGACAGAAGTTTGAGAGAGCAGGAGACACCACAGTAGCATCCTGTAGGGAAAAAAACCATCATGGGAGAACCAAATAATGTCATAGGTAAAAAATCTGGAGGAAAAAATATGAAACTTTGATAGACTGCAGACAAAGAAGCAGTAAGAGCTGAACCTATCTCTTGAAACAGCACAATAAGTAATAGCTGCAAGACAGCAGCTCTAGTTCTGGTTACTGAGGCAATATATAAAAAATGCTCAGACTGAGAAAGTATGACTCCTCTGCGCTTTATCAAGCATCACATAATGAAAAGTATGAAACAATTTTACTTCCCTTCCACCAATAGCTCCAGAATTCTTAAAAAGGACTATTGATTTTATTTCCTAAATACTCTATTTTCAAGACTACTTACCCATAAAAATTATTGTTAGTGAATAAATTAATCAGCTGACTGTGCTTGTGAATAGTCTTTCTGCTTGTGATTCTTAGGAATGCTGGCATCTCTGTCTGGTGTAAAGTCTGCATGTAGCCACAACAAACCCTGTTGTTTTGTAAATGTCTTTTTATTCATTAAACAGTGCTATGCTTTCCCATACAGCTCTCCTACATCCCTCTCAAATGGGAATTGCACGTGCTGTGCCAGGCAGGGAACAAGGATAAACAGGCACAGACACAGATATTTTGCCATGGGCTTTGGAGCATCCACACACAGGGTATGTGCCTGAGGAATGGGGGCTGGCCCACTGGGCCCCTAGCTAGGTAAGGATGTGATGTGTGGGGTCACCAAGCCAGAGGACCACAGCAGTAGTGAGACCAGAACACTGGTCCAAGCACAACTGCCCACTAAATATCCACCACAGAGAAGTTCAGAAAAGACCAAGAGAATGTGCACAAGTAATTTAGAAAGAAAAATTACAAAACTTGATTGGTAGTCAAATTAGAGATGTGGTCTTGCTTTTAAGACAAAGAGCTATGATTACTGTCTATATATACAACACTTATGTCATTTCTTGAGATCACACCAAGAGTTTGTGTGGGTGTACACCAGTATTTTGTCACCCACACCGTTTTCAAACCTGCTGGTCAGAAAATTTACAAAGCAGTAGATATCTCCAAGGTTTCTTTCCTGTAAGATTTGTGACATTGAGAAGATGGGTAAATTTGTGTTGTGACAAACTGTTGTAACAACTCAACAGACAGAGAAACCTATCCAGGTTTTCTCCTGCCAGGGAGTCAATCACCACACACAGATCCCAAAGCCATGCACTTGCCAGTACCTGGTCAAGTAAATAGGAAGGAAAGTGGAAAGCAAAGGATATTTCTAAGGGTCAAAAGAGATGTAGGAAGAAGCTCAGTGTTAACAGTTTGGGCAGGGGTAGGGGTGGTCATGTGGAATCCTTTGGCAGGGCATGAGGTGCCGGAAGATGTGTGCACTCTCTGCAAGTGCTGTGGTGCTTGATCCTGGGGATGTCAGCAGAAGAAGACAGCATTGCAGGAGTGTGGGATGTAGGACAAGAACCTGCAGGCAGACAAGTTTCCCAAATGAGCTTTTTTGTGTGTGTCAGCAGGTGAAAATACCATTTTCTTTAAAGGTTTATAAAAGAGGGGTAAGTACCAGGTAGGTAGAGATGCAAATTGATATAAGAAAGCTCCTTCTAGGCATGCCCACACACTGCACAGTGACATTAGACACACATCTAGGTGCAGCACTGTCCTCATTCACCCATATGTCACCAGCAAGCACAGAGAAATCAGAGCAAGCCCAAGCTGGGTACATTAACTCATCATATCCCTGCCTTGTGCCTTGCTCCTCAGGCCATGAAGTCTCTTTTTCCAACCTGAGCTTCTGTACCTGAAGGACTTATAAAGTGTGTTGAACAGCACTTTACATGTGAATGATGCCTTATCATTATCTGTAGATATCCAAAATACTGTATCTACGAGCAATCTCTGCAACACACATTACCATCTAGCAGATAAGTTACAGATCTATCAGGCCATCTGTGACCCAGGCTTTGGTCATCCCTGTGCCACAAACCCCCCACATCCTTAGATGAGTCATTTCACCATGGCTATCCATGCAAAAAACAGATCTGTATTCTTTCCCTCACTGCCAAGGAAGCACAGTAGTGGGGAGTTCAGGAAAATGAGTAATTTAAAGTTAATAGATGAACTGCTGTATGTTCTTTCAGTGCCACTGCTTCCTGGTCTTCAACACATTTTAATTCTGCAATCATCTGGGTAAAGAAAGATGGGTCCTGCAGCCTGGCAGCTCCTTGGCCATGCTCTCCTACTCCCATGGTGCAGCTCCTGCCCCCCTCCCCAGTACTACACGTTCCCTGCCAGCGATACCCAAGCGTCTCTGGCATGCCACGTACTGGAGTGGTAACCAAACCCAGCTCCTCAGAATAGACACACTCCCCCCATGGCTCCCACCTCCTGCCATCTTCAGTAACCTTACCCCAACAGGGCAGGGGCTGGAGGCAGGAAACCAGGCAGGCCAGTAAAACAGGAGATGCTCAAGACTGCAGGGATTAACTCTATCCACCAGATGCAACTGTTACCCAAGTCCTCACCCCCCCCCATCCCCAAATCTTCGAAACAGGTGGGGAACGAGGGAGTGGCCACCACCCTCACAAGAATCCCTGCATGGATGCCAAAGGGCTGGATATAACCAGGTACAGCCAGAGGCATCCTGGCAGAGGGAAGAAGACGGCAAGCCAAATAAAGACATGGAATTCAACATCAAAGTGGAGATAAAAATACATGGACATCACCCCTGTTCTGAGCAGAAGCAAAGGCTGAGAAGTTTCACTGCCAAACCCAACCAATTTCATTCTGCCCTTCCTGAAAGATTTCAAAAACCACAGCAAATACAGACTGAACTGCTACACACAAGTCAGGTCAAGCGTGTCAGGAGCCCTTTAGCAGCGCTGGCAGGCACTGTTCACATGCAGTGCCTACGGTGTGTTTGTGGGGTGGGCAACCTGGCCCTGCCACAGGGGCTGCAGGCCAGCAAAGCCAGCATTACTGCTGGAACACAGCTCACAAAGGGCAGCTGTGTTCCAGCCACATCACAGGTAAAATGAAACTGAGCGTGCAAGCACTGCCAGGTCCACACGGACATGGTGGCTGTGTATGTACACAGCACCTCAGGAGGCACTGCTGGGAGGGAAGAGTTGTTCAAGGCTCCTGGAGGGCAAGAGAGGTGAGGGCAGCCCTGGGCTGGCAGATGAACATGATAAAGCTTGGGAGATGGCCAGGCTCCTTGGACAGGCATGGCTGAAAAAGGAGCCACTGTCCTTGAGCACCCTGCCCCAGACACTGGGTGAAGGCAGGTGACCAAGAGGACAGCGTGTCTCTGTGGAAGCGCATGGAGGGAAGCGGTGGGAGAAAGGCAGAAGCAAGAGTAAGACCCCCTGATTGTGCACAGCTTGGAGTGGGACAAACTGGGAGACCAGAGGGACACAGGGAAAGAATGAGACTCAGAGAAAACTAAAAAGCAAGAACCACCAGACAGAAAACACAGAGTCCATTTTTCTGCACCACTGAACAGAGTCACTTAAGTCTCTTACAAGACCAATGATGTACTAGGAAAAAAAAGATAAGCCTTCCCTCTGCCTAAGCAGATGAGGCATTTCTGGAGCAGAGCACAAGGAACAGGCCAGAGAGCTACCCTACCTGAGCAGCTCTTGCAGTGTGGCACAGCACCATGATGAACAAGGTGCACAGCACAGGCAGGATGGCAGAACAGCGTTCAAGGCAGCAGGACTACAGAGGTGATAAGACTGATCACATCTAACACACTGGGAAGAACAGGTGAAAGGGCCAGTTTGGTGGTCTGGAGCCCTCCAGCCAGGAGCCTTGGGGGTGTTCAGCCTGATCTGGGTTGTGGTTTCTCACCTTTCTTGGGGAGCCCTGACTGTGACATAACACCCCGTAATGGTTCAGACAAGAATCCCACGTTACATCTGCTCTGCAATTGATGCAGCTGCTCTGCATTACCTTGGGACAGACCATCTATCAGAAAAACCCAATGAGACCATGAACAGGAAAAAAGGAAAAAAAAAAAAAAGGAAAAATCTATAAAACTCTAGGGAGGTAACTCTAGGTATAATTTGTGTGTGATGTACCAGACCCAGCAGACCAATGGATCAGCTCCACTACCCAGTGCAGGTGTAGCATAATGGAAGGCACTTTCACACATATAACAGAGCAGCCAAGAAATATGAGGGAAGAGAAGGAGAAAGCCTGCCAATAACCTGGAAGAGCACAATCAAGGTGTCACTTGAGCAATGCATCTCAGGCACAGAAAATGAGATGCATCATTTGGTAGGAGAGGGTACACTTTTAGGTAGAGCTCTTCAGGAAAAAAACAACCAACTTTTGTAATGTGGCAATAAGTGTAGATTGCTGAAGCAATCAAGTTGTGTAGAGGATCCAGTACCAGTGGATATCATGATCGATAATGCAGGATTATTTAAATACCTCAAGAAAACAAAGCTGAGTGCCTAGACTGAGCACCATGGTTTGCTGGCACTGCCTTCCATTGGAGAAACACAGTCCTTTTCATGGATAGGGTTACAGGAAGCAGGATTATGTCTAAATTTTGCCAAACACTCTCCACAGGCAGTTTCCCTCCCAGACAGCTTCAAAGCATCACCATTGTTAGGGCTCAGAGGTGCCAAACTGGATCAGGCAGACCGGTGTACTCTGCAGGGGCATGAGAGCAGGCTGACATGGCAGTGGCCATGACACTTAAATGCAAGACTTGAGCAAATGGAATGCAATGAGAATCACACACTCAGGGTCAAGGTATCTATGTTCACATATGCTTTTACATCAAATGTGCTTTAGTTTGGCTCCTGCCTGTATTCTGCCCCCTCCAATTCCATTGTAACTATCAATGTCTTTACGAGAAGTCTCTGAAGCAAAGGAGCTGTCAGGATGCTGTAGCAGCAGAGCATGAGACAACAAGGCTCTTCACACTTCAGCAATACATTAGAGACACTTAAGACTTGGGGCATTCACATATTTGCTGGATATTATTGATAGTGATCAAGGAGTTAACTCCAGCATTTACATTTTGGAGGTTAGGTTACCCCTGTTTGTACTAATATGTCTTCTTGCCCCTCTGACAGCAAACATTGCAAATGCCTTTTGCAACTCATTGCAGAAAACCTGCTGCAAACTCAGAGCCCCCACCACACCCTCAAGCACCCAGCTCTGTCTCTGATGTTTGCTTTTCTCTCCTGTTTCTACCCCGTGACATGCAAGCAAGTGGGGCTGGCAGTGGGCCTTCCTACACAGGAAGTGTGAAGCAGTGGCCATTTTGCTTGGAGCTGGATCCCAATGCTCTCACATGAAGGAGCCTCTTTTTCTACTTAGTTCTGACTGTGAAGTGTCCCCAGACAGGAAACAATCCAACCCCTTTCTTAGGAGAATATTGATAACCTCTGAGCAAAGCAAACAGCCTGAGGATATGAATTCAAGAGGCAGAAGTGCAAGAAAGAAACCCTATAATAGGACAGCAGCACAGGGTGAAGGGCTCATCCCATCACCAACATGCAGCATGTTGGACTCTCAGCTTTCTATTTCTCAGTGTCTCTGACTCAGTAACCCAACTGCTTAGGGGAGCCCAGAGCCCCTTACCTCCCCCCCAGACAAGTACCTTCACTGCAGAGTAATCCTTAGCTCTTCTGTGGCTGTTGTCCCAGCCCCACACATATTTTGAACCTGGCATGTGAGCCTCCTTGCTACCAGCCTGGGTTAAAGCCCAAGTGCTGGTTCCACTCCTGCAGATAACCCTCCACATTCAGCAGTGCAGGCAAGGCATCCTCCAGGTCCTGCCTATCACTCTACTGATATGGCAGCTCCTGCCTTACCCACACCCTCCCAGCACACCCATTATCCCCTAAAAACCTATCTTTCCCACATCCATCTTTAATGAACACATTTTGCAGTGCTGTTCCCCTTTACTTCCAGAGCAGCAGGCAAGCTGATGGGAAATCATTCACTCCCTCTGCCACCTCTCCACCAGGTGAAGGGGTCAGAGACCTGCTGGACACCCAGCCAGGAGGGCCTTGAGTTCAGAGATATGCAGCTCAAACTTGCCACTGTGAGGCTTTACACAAGCCAGCTTTCCAGAAGGATTTCAGGCCAGGAAAAATTAAAAGCCCTCAAGCTATGTATCAAAAAAATGGAAGACCATATAATTCATTCTCAGCATTTACAAAAACGTGTAGCATGCTCAGCAGCAACTTCCAGCTGAGAGACTGACTGATGACCTGCAGTGAGGACAAAGGCCCCTGAGAAATCACACAGAGCACAAGTCACAACACACAACTATCTCTCAGCTGCTGATGATTCAAGAACACCATCATTTGGGGTATGCAACCCTCATTTAAGTAAACTTCCTTGTACTATAGGAAATCTCCACAGCAGGACCCCAGCAGGTACTGATTTACACAAGTTTTTACTGAAGCTCTTTGCAAAGAAATCCTGGGCTGCCATTCAGATCACATGTCTGCAAGGCTCTTCAGGAGCATGTGCATTGCACTGTGTGTACAGCATGCACAGGGTCTGTAGATGCAACCTCTTCTGCTGTTCTTACTTCTCTCAGTACAACACACAGCTGCCCTGCTGCCTGTGCTGCTGACAGGCAATGGCAAAACCAGTTGGTTTGCAGTCCTCCAAGTCCCAAGTGCCTGACAGAGCAGCTCTATACCCCGCAGCAGAGAGACAGCAGTGCAGTAAGAAATGCCATACTGAAGAGGTTATGAAGCCCCCAAATATAGCTGGGAAAAGGCACACATGCCCTTGAAGAGAAGGAGCAGAAGGCTGCAAGGTATGTGCAGGGCAAGAACAGTGCTTACAAGGGTCAGAATGCATCAGAGCACCAGTTCCTGCAGCACAAAGCCACTGGGCTCAAGTTGTACAGGTGTTTTCCTCTGGCCATGGCTTTGAAGACTGCCCATTCATCTGATTTGTGAGTTATGTAATCACCAGAGGAAAATAGGGTTTGCTTGTTTGCTTTTTGCTTTAATAGAAGTCATGTAATCACTTTAGGTTTAAGCTCCAGTCCAAATCGGACTATTTTTACATTTCAGGCTTGATCTCTCTGGAAAGAGGACAAGTTCTTTTGCCTGGCTTACAAAGAATGGGCTGTGATAACACAGTGACTACTGGAGGACTACATGAAGAGCAGCGTGTCCCTTCTCATCCTGACCCCTGGGGTGCACTCACTGGTTGCTCACCCCACAGCTCCCAGGTATAGCTCTGTGGGAAATGGTGTTGAAACCTGAACTACATGGGCCTGGGCAAACCTTGATTCATTCACTAATTCTTGCTCTAGCTTTCTTGCACCCATAGATCCCACTTCCCCTGCTCCCCAGAAGCAATTAATTGTCTATTTCATCCTACATTTTGAGCTCAGCACGTTGTTCATCATTTCTCCGTGAAATCCAACAGTCATTGCTTTTATGACCCTTCCCTTGGCATTAGCTGTCACTGGGCCTGCTATTTACCAGCTGAAGTTCCTTCAACCAGAGGAACAGACAGAAGATTTGCGCACTTAAACAAATCATCCCTTCCATTACACAGGTGCTATTTTGCACATAGACCAAGTCTGGAATAAAACAGGTTTCTTCACCTGCTCCTCACTACCAGCCCATTTGTCCTCATTTGCAGGAGAGACTGCCTTCTGTTGAAGACAGCGCTCACTTCAGAGATTTTCAGACCTTGGTCCAAGCCACCATACAAATAACATCTATGTACAGACCTTCCTCAAAGGAGAGTGTTTACAAACTGATTTGTTGCCCCAGGCCCCATCAGTAACTGGTTTTGCTCCTTGTCAAACAATTTGGATTTCACTCGGTGCTTCTTCCCAGGCAGAAATGCCTGTCATGTTGGCAGCAGGATTAAAATGGCATGTGAGCCAGCCAGGGTGAAAATGTCTCCATTAATTTTTAATCTTTCCTCAGGCAACTCTGCCTATAGATCTACACAGGTATCAAGACAGCTTTGTCAACAAAAACTGTTAGCTCCTCTTCCTCTCTGTCCCCAGCGCACAGTCAGCAGAGCAGCGACAGCGTTAGAAGGCAGTGACCCCTTCAGAGCAGCTGTGCCCCTGCCTCACCAGGGTGCCTGGGGCACCTGCTGAGGCTGAGGGCAGGTGCCCATGCACTGAACACGTGACTTCAGTCAACCTCCTTCCACAACAGCCCTCGGAATACCTGAGTTGGTGATGGCCAGTGAGCATTTGTCACGGGGAGTCTGCTGCCAGGCAGCCCTTTGTACCAGCTGCCTTTGAGCAGCCATCACTTGGAATCAAAAGTGCTTACACAGCCTAGAGCAGCCCTCCCCTGCACTGCCTCACCTCCTTCAGCAGGGCCCACAGAGGTCAGACCACTAGGCAATCATGTCTCTCTGAATTGGCATCTCCCCGAGATGCACAAAGATGCTGTGACTGAAATCACCCCTTGCTCTGCCCCAGAGCTCCCAACAACAGTGACAATGGTGACACCACCTTCAAGTTCAGAGAACTGCTTTGCTCCAACCCACACTCAATCCCCTCTTCTCTGACGTCAGGTCTTCCTTCAGTCCTCCCCAAACAGAGATGCACCAAAAGACATGTCAAAAACCATCATCCCTGTAAACACAAGAAACCTGTAACCACCCTTTCTTACCAGCTTTCACAGAGTTAGGCTCCCACTGCTCCCACACTCACTGAGCCTGACCAGGCAAAAGCCCATAGCAAAGCAGGGAAACCTTCATGGGAAAAAATAAAATGCTGCCCAAGATGAGTTGCCAGCAAATTGTTTTCTCTGCAAGCCCAGGCTTCCCACAGAAGAGTCATGCTTTTGGACACTTTGGCTTTCAGACCAGAGATAAAGCTGAGAACCAGATCACTTCTAGTCATTGGGGTCCTGTTTTTTAATAATATGAAGAGTGATGAGCCAGAGCCAAGGCTAAATTCCAGCTCAGGTGCCTACATGCTCCCTATGTTAATCCCCCCACTGCCCTTCCACAGATCTGACTGTAGGAATAGTAAGTCAATACTTGCTCAGTAACTTATATTCACTTTACAGGGGAGGCACAGCAAAGCAGAAACCAAGCTCAGGGAAGATTCTGTTCAGATGTATTGGAAGCCAAAGAGATTTGGACAAATGCCAATAAGGAAAAAAATTATTTGAACTCTCTACCAGGCACAATTCTCTCTTCAAAAGCTGATGAGAAATGTAGAGGTTTGTGTGCATTTGGTTGCATGTCTGGT
Source organism: Ammospiza caudacuta (assembly GCF_027887145.1). NCBI lineage: Eukaryota > Metazoa > Chordata > Aves > Passeriformes > Passerellidae > Ammospiza > Ammospiza caudacuta. The sequence goes on from NC_080594.1 coordinate 29,104,102, forward strand.
CATATGTCCTATTACTATAGATCCAGTCTTAAAATACTGCTAAGGATGCAGCTTTACAAAACATATTTGATGTGAGGACCATTAGCAAGGAGAACTGTGTAAGTACTAGGCTTGACCAGATGGCTGAAAGGTTTTTTTGCATTTTCTCATCATAGAGTTACCAATGGCTCTGCATCATCATCATAATAGCTTTGTCCTCCAGCTGCATGGTCATAATTGCATTTTATTTTTGTATTTCTTTGCAATTTAATGCTAAGCACAGCTCTCAAAATGGCTGCTTTTGTTCCACATAGGACTCTTCCCTCTCTCTGCTGGCTGGCTTTGACTTCTATTTTGACAATATGTTTGTCTTCTCTAATATTTGTTTACCTTTTATTATTCCATCTATTTTCTTCGACATACATCTTTAATTAGCTGCACTCCTCTGCTTTCATTGCCTACTAAAACATTCATTTAGAAAGTGTGGTGCTCTCTCCTGCTGGAAATCTCAGCTGTATGCTTAAAAGGTCAAGTCTATTTCTTGCAATAACCTTTCTCTGGCCAAATAATCAGTCGTGTATCAGAGATAAGGTGGCCCCTAAGGAGACAACTTGTATTCAAAATGTATTGAAATATTTTTCCTTTGGCAACAAAGATTTGTAAACATGATAGGTATCTATCACACCGGTACAGTAATAATTATTTTCTACTTTCAGAGATAATACACTTTTCGAAAGAGATGCTCTTCCTTCTAGACTCATAAAACTTGAAATCTCTGGAGATTTTGTTCAACATGTTGCCTTTTTCTTGGAGCTAACACCCACTGCTGAGCCTCTGAGCCTCCAATTTACCAAGTTTGCCTACCGTCTGTATCTTCCTCTTGAATTTTTCAGAAAACTGGGAAGAACTGGAGCCACTTTGCTCATGCTCCACCACAGACACTTACCTATTAGTTTTCCCCAAGCTGGTGCCTGGGATGAAGGGCAGAAGAGAAAACAGCAGGACTCAGAGATCCATGCTTGATCTTCATCTTCCTCCAGCCCTGCAAGTGGGACAGGGGACCACAGCATGGCTGGGGCACTCCAGAGACAGCTTTAGCTTTGCAAAACAAGGCAAGCACCAGACTTTTCCAGACTACTGGAAAGCATCTGGGGATACAGTGACCAAAAGTGACAACAGCAGCAGTTTGTCCCTCTCTGCCCATAGCACGGAGAAGTGACCTGTCTTTGTCCATGTCAGTGGCAGAGCTAGAACCAGGATTTGGTATGGAACACGAGTCAAAGCAGACTGGATCATGCTTTGCTGACATCCCAACTCTGCCCACACCTTGTCACACTGCCTTCACATCAGCCCCAGAAATTGTGCAGCTCTCTAAAGAGTCAGTTCTGGGGTGTGATTTAAAATGCCAGTACAGGGGAAGCAGTGACAAGTCATGGATGGGGGGCAGAGTGTTGCAGATGGTCTCAATGCAGCTTACAGCACCCAGGCCCACCTCTTGAGCAGCCCTGACTCTCAACTCTGTGCATTTGCAGCCTCCTCAGGTGAACAGCAGTTGGACTCTATCTTCAGCCAAGTAACTGAACCACTTCCAGCAGAAAGCCAGGCTCTCCTCAGCCCTGCTTCAGCACTGTAATTAAATCACAAGCCTTTCCCTTTCCCCTCCCTGTGCCAGGTCAGCAAATTCACTGTTATGCCAGTTACTAAAACTGTATCTCACCCTCTTTGGCAATTTATCAGTTTTATTGGCATGAATGTGTCTTCCCCAGCCAGGCAGTGAAGTAAAGGTATGGCAGAACAAAGAACTGAAGTGTGTGCAGGACAGACAGTGAAAAGCTTGCATGATGCATGGGGCAAGAGGCTGCCAGGGTGAGCTGAGCCCGTGCACAAGGTGGGGAAGAAAGCACACCTGAGCAGATAGAGAAGTCACCTGTATCCAGAGAAGCTGTGACACTGCTCCTCAGGAATTGGGTATGGGCAGGACTGCTGTTGCTTGTGGTCACAGTCACGTGGTGGTTCACAGGAACCCAGGGCAAGCTGTGCAGCCCAGGGCTGGTTTTAGCCAGCCTCTGCAATGCCTCTCAAAGCACACAGTTTTGCAGCAAGACTTTTCTGGTTCCTGGGATGCTGCAGGAAGCCTACTGTAAAACACAGCAAAAGAAGATGCATCCAGGCTGCCTGTGGGTTATCAGGCACAAGTAGCCCTCCTCTATGATGGAAAACAAGTTGCTGAAATAAAGATATCAGCTCTCCAGCTGTGTAACCAGGGGTCCTCACTGTGAAGGCACATGTATACCAGCGTTCTCACCGTCAAAACACTCCTCAGATTTCACTGTCATCTCAAAGCTGAATGTATTTACCCTCCAGGTATTGTCTGCATTATATTTTAATAATCTGCCCACCTGTTATTATTTTTTTTCTCAAATCTGTAGCTCTTCAGCAGTACTGTAATTTAACTGCAGCTGAAGGCTGCTTGGGTTTGGATGACAACATTTTCTCCATTAGTATCTGCCAGACACAAAGCTGAAGCTCATCAAATGATAAATGATCATAACCACTTTCTGCTCTATGAGATTTATATAGATCATGATGCAGAGGAGAAATAAACTGTTTGGCCATCATAGCTCCACTGTGGGCAAATGCTGGTCCCCAGTCATGACATGACCACCAGTCAGGGATGCCCACTGGCCTCAAAAGGTTCCTAATGACAGTTGTGGCACCAGCATACATACCCACTGTGATATTACTCCCATCTCTTCCCTCTCAGGGAAAAGTGAAAACCAATACCAGATGCTGTTTTTCTGTCAGTATGGTAAAAAGGAAAAGAGAGATGGTCACCACATGGTCTATCACATCCCCATGGCATCCAGGCTGGAATAAAAGAGGACTTCATCCTGCCTTGTTACACCAAAGTCATTCTGAAATCTGGTGAAAATACAAGACAGAGATCCCTCCAATAACAAATATAAACTTACATGGGAGGAGGTGCTAGGGAAACTTCTTCCTGGACTTTGTAGTTGACCAGATGAAGCTTCAAAGTATTTGGGTTCCTTTTGCAAAATAAAGCAAACTCTAAACTACTATGATTCCAGAAAACCAAGGCTCTGCTATCCTGAAAACTCACATTCAAACTAGCTTTTCTGTGCAGGACTCTTATTTTGCCAGCATCTCCTTTAAGTGTGCAACATGATATTTTTCATACTCAGCAATACCAGTCAAAATCTGTAGCATCTCCTTGCTGAGAGAAAAGCAGAAGAAAAAAATAATGAATCATTGCATTGAAGTAATTCTGATCTGGCCTGGGGGTATATTATGACAAGGCTTCACTCCCTGGTATGCTTCCAGAGGTTTCCATTTCCTTGCTGTCACTTCCTCTCACATAAGCATTGTCTGCATTGTGTTCCCAGCTGTCAAGCACTCTGGAGATGCCAGGAGACTGACAGCCACTTGCACAAGTGCACTGTCCCACCACACAGCTCTCCACCCTGGCCCCGCAGTCCCTGGCAGTGCTGCCAGCTCCCTCCAGCATGACCCCGGCCACCAACCTGCTCCCTGCAAGAAGGACCCAGGCAAGGAGGAGCCTCATCTCCTGGCAGGGAGCAGGTGAAAAGAACTGTCTCTGTGCACAGCTTTGTTCCCTGGTGCAGAATCAGTCCAGGGTTGCTCCCTGCTGGCAGACACATCCTCAGCACTGTGTGGCCATCCTGAGCGGCCTCACCAAAGCAGGCAGCCAGTGGCTCCCTGAGCTGATAAGGGATTGGACACAGAGGGGAAAGGCTACTCTTGTTCTGTACCCACACTGTCCCACAAGGTCTTGTGGGTTTGGAAATGCCTTCAAGGAAGGGTCTTTACCTTTGCCTGGGCAAGAAGTCCAGGCTTTTTCAGGGTTCCAGGATCTTTTGCTCTTTGGGCAATCACCTGCCTTCTCTCACAGACACAGGATGACAATGATAGAATGACAATCAAGCAGCTTTTCACTAGACCTTGTCAGACAAGGAAGGCAATACCCAGTAACAAGACCCAGCCAAATTTTATCCATGCCAGTTGATTGAGAGGTTCATTAAGCATTGCTGGAGCCAGGACCAGCAGCTCAATCACAACTCCTGAAGCAAATTAGGACCAGGCAGTACCAGAAGTGGGCCATAACACAGAGATGTTATGGCCTCCCAGCACACCAGCCTAGCTGCAAGTCAGCAAACATTTAGTGTGTAGCAAGTGTGCACTGGCTGTGAAATAGCTGGTACAAGTCTGTCTGAGAGAAAGATCAGTTTCTCAAGACTAGGTCTCAAAATTTGGTTGTCCATGTCAACATAATGCTACAGACTTTGATTTCCTACATGCTATCATAGACCACAGCTGTTCAGAGCTGCCTGCCTGTAGGGAGGAGGCAAAGGATCAGTCCTGCAGTTGCCATTGGTTGCCATTATCTGATTCTATAGTGCCTGCCAGTGGCAGGATTCTCCTCTCTAGAGGTGTTTGGAAATTTTCCAGGCTGAAATCTTCTACCTCTTAGCTGGTGCTGTTACCTCCCCAGAAAGACAAGGATGCACCCCTTTGTTGGTGGTTCCTGAGGTGACAGCAGCTGACAGACCCTAACAGAGTAAAAGGATTTAACAGCTGAAAGAAACTGGCTATTATACTGTCAGGTAAAATGTCTACACGGATGCTGAAACAGCTTGACTGCTCTCCTGTCAGTCTTGTTAGGAGCTCATTTTATTATGCTTTGTTATTGAAAGGCTGAGTTCATTTTGGGACCTCTTAATTACAATGCTGCCTGCTTTGGAAATAAAACCTGCAGTGCTGTCTGCAAGCAGTCACAGAGCAGAGAATTATACCAGGCAAGCTAAAAAAAGATGTTGGAGGCAAACCTTCAGCTGTAAAGGTCTCCAGTTTATGGCGAGGCAGGTTACTGCAGGGGCAGTGGAGCTGAGTCACTCTGTGTTAGGATGATGAAGATGGGGAGCAGCTGCCCCAGGTAAGAACCATGGTAGAGCACGGGCACTATGTCAGTGTTTGCCATGCTAGTACCTGGTGTCACAGCCTTTGGGCAGCTGGTGTGACAAACAGCAACACAGTTAGGGGATCATCCTGCAGGTTTGGAGAGAAAGGCAGGCAGGAGCAAGAGAACAGATCAGGTACAAGGTGAGAATTTGTGTGCATTAGAGATAGCATGGGCAGCTGCAAACTTGGTAAACACATTATTTTGGAGATCATCGAGGTGAGATGCTTGCAATGGGAACCCATTCTAAGCAACATTTACTGCCAATGAAAAGACTTTGCAAACTCTATGGAAAGCATGCAGGCAGCTGCAGAAGCAAGGCAGGGAAGAGGTGGGGGAGGTGATGAATGTGTAAGCACATGGATCAACCATATGAAGTTTCAGAAGGGCAAGTGCCAGAGTCTGCACCTGGGAGGGGGCAGCCCAGGTTCTGTGTGCAGACTGGGGAATGAGTGGTTGGAGAGAAGCTCTGTGAAAAGGGACCTGGGGGTCCTGGCTGATGGAAAGCTGAATCTGAATGAGCAGTGCCCTGGCAGGAGGGTCAACTGTGCCCTGGGGGCCATCAGGCACAGCATCACAGCTGGGCAAGGGAGGGGATTGTCCCACTCTGCTCTGCACTGGGGCAGCCTCACCTTGAGTGCTGGGGGCAGTTTTGGGCACTGCAACATAAGAAAGACATTAAGAGAGAGTGTATTAGAGAGTATTAGAGAATGTCCCAAAGAGGGCCACAAGGATGGTGAGGGGTCTGGAAGGGAAGCCTTGTGGGGAGTGGCTGGAGTCACTTGGTTTGTTCAGCCTGGACAAGAAGAGACAAGACCTGATGGTGGTCTTTGGGATCCTCAGGAGAGGAAGCAGAAGGGAAGGTACAGATCTCTTCATTCTAGTGATCAGTGACAGGACTCAAGGAAATGGCATGCAGCTGAGTCAGGGCAGATTTAGTTTGGATATCAAGGGAAATATTTTTCCCCCAGAGGGTGCTTGGGCACTGGAACAGCTCCCCAGGGAAGTGGGTGCAGCACCCAGCCTCACATAATTCAAGAAGCATTTGGACAATGCTCTAAGGCACAGGGTGTGACTCTTTCTTGGGGTGTCCTGTCCAGGGCCAGGAATTGGACTCAATGATCGTGATGGATCCCTTCCAGCTCAGCATATCCTGTGATTCCATGATTCTATAGACAGGAAACAATCCCTAGTATAATGTATGTCCCAGGGTATAGGAAGGCTTTCTGGAAGGGGTGGTGGGGTATCATTTCAGCTAGTAAGCTAGTAAGATGGCTGCAGCACAGTCATCACTAGAAACACTCAAGTAAATGTTTCACCTGTCTGTCAGGAGAGTGATCCTGCCTTTTCTGCATGGGCACAATCACGGGACAATAAAGGACAAACACCTTAGGTGCCTGTCATTGTGCTCCAACCACAGGTCCTCTAATGCTTCCAAGAGAACAGACAGGGCTTGCAAACCCCTCTCAAGGAAACTCAAATCCTTCACAGCCAAGATAAGGGAGAGCCTCCCTGCACTGTGACTGGTCTCTGCCACCCAAAAAGACAGGTCTGACAATTTTAGGCCTTAACTGAAAAGCAGAGCACAAGCTCAACAGCATGATGGGCACACTGATTCGCCATACCAAGCACTACATACAAAATCAGTACAGGCATGGTCTGAGGCTTTTCTATCTCCAAACAACTCAGCACCAGCAGGGCTCCCCCACCAGGGCTCCCCCCATTTCACCGAGGACAGCTACTCTAAGCAGAGCCTGGGGGCGTTGGGTGCTGCTAATGTCCTCCAAATCCTTCCCAGACCTTATCAAAGAGACATGAGGACTGACACCCCACTGCAGTTTGACAGCAGACAGATTTTACACTGACAGTGTGGGGTAAAGTGTTACTGGAAAATGTAACATTTGCAACATGTCTCCACTGAAAATCACAAGTGCTGGTGCTGTTTGTTTCCTCCTAGATATATATATTTGTAAAGAACAAAAAACATGTGGCAAAGGGTCCAAACCATGTATGGACTCAGGTAGTCCAGCCCTTGCTGTTACAGGATAATTTACTATTAGAGGGTGACTCCTCCAGCATTTTTCTGTCTGTATATATGCATCCCAAAAAAATTGTATCCTTACCATTGTCACTCATTACCAAAAAGTGTAATTAGGAGTTCACTTGATATTCTACCTACATTTCTTTCCTTGAGCTCCTACTCCTATCACCTCACTCCTACTTGTATGCCCCCTGCTACCCTTCTGATCAGCTCCTCTACCTCAAGTTCACACCCTTCAAGTTACAGGAAGACAGGTTTCCCCCCTTAATCACCAATTTTCCATGATAAACACACTTAGTTGCTTTAATCTTACTTCATACCTCGGCTCCCCTCCAGCACCTAATCATTGCAGTTATTCTTTGAACTCCTTCTAGCTTGCCTGCCCCTGTGCCAGTGAGAGGTCTGCAGCTGAGCACCGAGGTGTGGGTGGGATCTGACCAAAGCTGCATGCTAATTTCACCATTAGGAAGATTCGGTGTCTGGCAGGATGCGGGTGTTCCTTCATTCACACATCTCATTGCTCCTGGCTGGGCTGTCCTCCAGCCGGCTGCAGTTTCCCACTCCCACTATCATTTGTTGGTTTTATTTAACCAAGGGATTAAAAGCTTGCAGGACGGTAATTACAATGATCGTTCGAGTGGCACGTCCTCTGGCACGGGAAGTGCCCGCGGGGATGGGTCAGACAGTGTTCCCACACTCACAGCCTCTGCAAGCGATCCCCACCCACGGCCAGCTGAGTCCAAGTGCAAAGCACACGGCCTGAATGCCGTGGCCACGGGCAGAAGAACCCCGGGGGTGTGTGGAAGGACTTGGTGCCCTTTGAAACTTGGGGCCCTGCAAAGGAAGGCTGCCTGAGCATAAGCCCGATAGCACTATCCACAAACACAGCCTGAATCTAGGGCAGGAAAGGCAGCTAGGGATGCTCTGAAGTGGCAACTGCAATCTTTTACTGTCAAAGAAAATGTAGCATAAAAGCCACCCACACGTGGCTGTAGAGTCACATTAGCTCTAGCATCCTAAGCCAGCATGAAGAGAGTTTCTGGTGAGACATGACTGCAGTACGGAATGATAACCTGTCACTGAACCACTGAGCACAGGCTGGGAAGTGTCCCACAGGTACACAACAAAAGTCGCCTGGACAGAAACACAGGGATGTAATATTTTCAATTTGTTCACTTTCTGTATCTGTTCTAGGAACAAATTTCCACAAACAGAGGTAATGAGTCTTGCCTGGTTTGAGACACAGACCTGAAAAGCCCTCCACATAAGGAACAACCAGTATTAATAATATATTAGACCTCTTCAATACCGTTCTCATAGCTGAGAACATACGTGATCCTGTACAAACTTCATCATCTCTCATCTCTGTGCCTTGGGGGCTTCAGAGTAATTTCAAACTTTGAAAGTCTTCCCCTCCAATTGCTCCAGTTTCTGTTGTTCCTCGAGAGCTGTCTGAATTTCACAACATCACCTGAGCAGCAGATAAGCAAAAATTGCCTCAGCTGTAGAGGAGAAATCTAGGTTAATTATGTTGATAACTTAACCTCCAGGCTAATCTCTAGTCCATTAAGGTAAGCAGATGGTCAGCTCACCGCAGGGAAGAGGAAGGGAGGACAGAGTAGCATCTCTCATTCACAACATGCAGGATCAGCCGTGTCCCCGAGAGGATGGGCATTCCCAGCCCGCGCCCTTCCCCCACAGACAGGTTTTGTTTGTGCCATAGCTGGCAGGGCCATACGGAAGGGGAGCACAGAACCACAAGCAGGATAACAAAAAGCTCACACAAGGTGAGAGTTTTTATGATTCCAGTAAGCAGTGCACTGGCATAGGTTGAAAACAGGGAGAGATAGGGAATGGGAAGCGCATACAGATGGGTCTTGCAGGCTGACATACTAGAAATGGGGTGGTGAAACAAAATATCTGTAAGAAATATAGGTCAGATACAATGTCATTGCAAGAATGGAGGGGACACATCTGCAAAATAGTCTCCTGATTAAAGGAGACACTGAAGGCCCTCCCAAGAGCACTGCTGCATGGGCTATGTCCCTCCCAAGGTGACAGGGGGAGAGGACCTTGTGGTCAGTGCTATGAATAGGTGTCCCAACTTCTGTCCTCAATTCTTTCAGAAATGAATGGATCAAGCAGTAGCAAGGCATTTTGTCTCAGTTTCTCCATCTGTAAAAAAATTCCTCCTACACCTTGCAGGGAGATTTTGTAAAGCTTAAATGCCTGCACAGTGTTTTTCATCCCTTGGATGAAAAGGAACTGTGACATCTCACATCTCTCTTAGCAGTCAGCCCATTTCTTCAGCAGAGAGACAGGAATGCCAGTAGCTGCTCTGCCTGCTTAAAAGCTCCCTGGCTTCCATTGAAATTGCAGAAGAATCTTTATTTGTTCTCCTCCATATAAACAGCAAATCCCAGGAGAATAGATGATAGGTTTGTGTGCAAACAACTGCAGTGTATAGAAGGGACTCTCCAAATCAGCAATTTTGGGGATCATTCCTCAGGGCAAACCCACCCTTTCTGAACTTAATCCTCCAACCACTGCAGCAAGTGGCTTCCCCAACACTGACACTCTGCAGGCCATCTGCTAGGACAACAAAGGTGTCCACAGCATGGGAATATTCAACCTTGCAGAGAAACAGAAATTGGGATCTTCAGCCTAACTGTTCTTTTTAGAGGTGCAGTTCAGGAGAAACAGTCATGCTGCAATGTTGCATTGAGATATTTGGGATTCCTGTGTGAGCCACAGCACGACTGTCAAGTTGCTAAGCTGATGTACAACATGTACATTAAACAGTTACATCTGAAGGTGATGGGACCAGCTGGCGCATATTAGAGCCATTTTACTCATTTAGGGAACAGCCTGAGTAGCCTTCCCTCAAACACACACTTGGTGGGCTGCACTTTGGGAAAAGGGGAGGGTTATAAGCAGAAGGTGGCACCTGCAACGCCATGGGTATATTTAGCTGGAGTATTGCAGGCAGAATCCCTTGAAGGAGGAGCAGTGCTTTGGATTCAGCCAGGATGAAGCTGCACAGCTGTGGCTGGCATGCTGAGATGCAAGGAGCATGAGCCTATATCCAGTGCTGCACTGAAGCAATCTCATGGCTTTCAGACCAGCACTGGCTTTCATCCACAGGCTCAGATAGAAGGTCAAGTGAGCTTACTTCTGCCTGCAGTATCTCATGTAGGCATTGTCCCCATCACCTCCCTGTGAGCCTGTAAGTCCCCTGCTTCTCAGCTTTCCTTTCCCCTCTCTGTTCCCTTTCCATAGTGCAGGTTCTTTTGGGAGGCAGGGACATATGACAGTGAGTAGCAACTCAGCACCATTAACATGGGCACACACAGAGTAATGGTTCACAAAAGGAACTGCTGCTTCCCTGAGGAAACTGCACACAGCTTCACCTCCCAGCAGCACCCTCCAGGCAGTCATCCTTTCTGCACTGCACCTCATGGAGCAGCAACAAAAGTGCAGCTTCCATCAGAAAAATAATTGCTACCAAAGGACCCCTTCTCACTGCTGAGATGTGCTGCCTCTGTGTGCACCCAGCTTTGCTCACCCAGATACATTTTAATGGCTCCCTATTCCTTCTGGTACTGCATAACCAACTAAGCTGTTCCTCTTCTGGTTCAAATTCAACATTAATAAAACACATTCTAAAATAATGCCTATAACCAGCTGCACCACCCTTTTATGCAATACTGCTGGCTTATGATTGGCATGAGGAACCATGCATCTCCCTGGGTCCTCCAACTGAGACAGCTCACTGCCTCCTTCCCCACCATGCCAGCCAGCACACTGACTTCTCCAGACTGAGGGACCCTGGGCATGTGCTGTGCCCCTTGGTGTGGCAGCACTTCTGTAGGTAGGCAGATGTCATACCCTCAGTGTCACTGACAGGTGCTTAAACCACAGGTCCCTAAATACTCTTCCAGACACAAGATACAACTGGGAAACCTCAAGAAAAAGCTAGCAGCACTCACTCTGCTAAAACTGGCAGTGCCAGCAATGGGGTAGGGGCAGAAAAGCTGCCTTATTGTGTTCCAGAGTCCCGGATGCATTTGTGGCACAAAGGCACTAAACCTGCTCCAGTGTCAGCAGCATCCTGCACCAGTCGCTCTGTACTGAGCCATATCACCCCATTTTGTGTTCCTTGTGAAAAGAATGCCTTTGATGCTGAAAGAAGAGGCACAATGTTTTAAGCAGCAAGGAGACATCTGACAATGCAACACTGATAACATGGATGTTAGAAACAGTACACGGGAAGGAAGCATTTTGTCTCACTCCTCGAAATATTTGGGCTTGTAAAAACACAGAGGAAAGATCAATTTCTCCTTTGATTCCAGAAAGACTGATAATGAGCAAGTGCAGGACTCAGAACTTCTTCCACATGTGCACCAGCATTGAGCATGTTATTTAGCAAAGGTCAGACTAGAGGAGAAATTAGCAGTTGTGTTCCTGTCCCAGCACTTGTCCAGCTAAATCACAAGTGCTATCCCCTCTACCCCTGCACATGGCATGGGAAGACATCAAAACACAAAGCATAAATCCAGCTCTACCATTCCAGGATGCTCCAAGTTGGGCAGGTGTGACCCTGAAGGGCCCTGAGGAGGAGGGAAGATACACCACATTTCAGCAAGACTTTCCTCTCCCCAATCACTTGAAGGAGGAGCCCTGCTTTGGATTTAGCCCAGTACTGCATAGTGATAATTTCTAATCCAGCAGCTGAAAGATTACAGAAAGTTGAAGAAGACAGATGGTGTGGCAAAGATGGAGAAGACTCATTGCTTGGCTACAGCCTGTCCTTGCCGAGGTTAGGTGCAGGATTTCAGAAAGCTCCACCCTCTGTGTAAGCCACCACTTGCCCGGAGCCAGCCAGCCCCAACATACCACTGAGCTGCTGGCTCAGTGTGGGAGCAGCAGAGGCTGCTGGCAGGAAGGATTGCAGATGGCCTGCAAGGAAGAGGGATCCCTCCTCTGCACAGCCTCACAGGGTTTTTGGTTTGGGACCAGACAGGGAATAAAGACATTTTACATCCATCCAGCACTTCACAGAGGCACAAGCACAACCCCCACCAATTCACACACTGCCTCCTTTCACTACGAGCAACAGTCACCCTTCCCAGTTTTATCTGCTGGAAAAGGAGGCAGGCAAATTTTGTAGCAAGTCAACATCAAAGCCTGGGACAAAGTGATGGGGGCTGCCTTGGCTCCCTGCAGCTGGCTCTGCTCTCCTCTCTGCAAGGAGCACCCACACCCGCCTTGCTCTGCCCAGCTGGGGCACAGTGGTGGCACAGAGAAAGCTCATGTGCCAGCCAACACCAGTCTTGCTCCCAGAAGGGCTGCAGGAGAGGGATGCTTAGATCTTTGGATTTTTGTTTTTGTGGGTTGGCAATAATCTGAGGCCTAAGCGAACATTAATGTATGGATGGGAGTTTTTTTACACCTCTCTTTTAGTTGTTTTTAAGACACATTAGAAACATTACATCTCAGCTTCTTAATTTTTGCCAAAGTCATCTCCTGTGATCTAATGAAATAGTCACATCACAACGAACAGAATAGAAGCTTGAGCAAGGAAACAGAAAGACATTGAAAACTCACCTTCTGCTTTATGTTAACACTTAATTAAACCACTTGCCTGACAAACACTATGCAAAATATCTCCTTTCCTGAAAGTCAGTGCAATTTTCAGACAAGGATGAAGAAACTTAATGATACACCTTTTCAGTCTTCCAGGAACACTCCAGGAAAACCTGGGAGATGGCTTCCTGATATTTCTCATGTGAGTAACAAGTAGAGAAAAAAAAACAAACAAACAAAACAAATGTACTCCAGGAGATTTCAGGCACCCACAGATAATGGGACAGGCATCAGCAGCACTGCAGTAACCTCCACAAATCAGCAATGGATCAGTGAAACATGCAGAAGTTTGACAAAAGAAACTTCTCTGCTCCAGATGGCATCATTTATTTATTTTTACGGGACACCTTTTAAACAAGACAAAGCAAATAAACAGGAGTCATGGCATCCAGTGTTCTTAGATCTCTGCAGGCTACATGAACCTTGGCAAAACTTCTCCTATTCCTATCCCCTAGTCTTGCCTCCTTCCAAACAAGGATCTCAGGGACACTTTGGATGCCAAAAGAGGAAAATTCATTTTGACAGATCCAGGAGGAGTAAGTGGCACTCCCCAGATTTGCACTGGCACAGCCAGGACACAAGTCTCCCTTCCTGCCCTCTGAGTGAAGATGCCAGTCACCTCTGGGACAAGGGTGACACAGGCTTCTTGCACATCTCCAACCATTGCAAACTGAACATGCACCCATGCCCTTGACTTAATAAATAAAACATTAGAAAGCCCACAGAGAGCTCCCCGCCCCACTTCCAAAAAAATCAAATCAAAACAAAAACAACAACCCAAAACTAAAAGCTCAGTGGACCAAGGTCCCATTGCTGATTGTGAGCGTGGTCTGAGGGCAGACAGTGCTTTATACCTCCGTCTTCTGCTTCAGTGGAATGTGCTGAGGGCGTTATTTACAGCAGGGGCATTGTTGCACACCAGTTACTCGTTCTTTGGGAGCTGTGGAGGCTGCAGGAATAATGAGATAATTATCCCCATTTTTCCCAGCAATGGTGGGAATGAGACTGCCTTTGTCCCCTGCTCCAGACTGCACAAGCTTGGACGGTTTTGCTCTCCCAGCAGAGCCACCTCAGCAGAGGCTCCCAGGACGCTTCAGCTGAGGCAGCACCCGGTTGCTCATGCGGGGGCACAAAGACCACAGCAGACCCTGGATATCCCCACACAGCAGAAATTCTCTGACTGGGAAATGTCAGCCCACAGAGAACTCAGCATGTCCCCACTCCCCTCAAAACACACACTGTGCCCTACTTGGGCGAGGATCGTCGGGAAATGCAGACAGCAGATGGGAGGGAATTAAACTCAGATTGAGGAGAGACTCAGGCCCCCCAGAATTGAGACTTATTCCTGGCAACACACAGCTGAAAAGCACTTAGATATCAGCAGTCCTTGTTAATTCACCAGAGGGTATTATCCAAGCTTGTTACAAGATTGATGTTCAGTGTGCTACAATCATTGAATAGTTACCCCCAGCACTTGGCCTGGATAGGCATGCAAAATCTAGTAGCCAGAAGTTGTTTCTCTTCCTTGCTTGATCATTTTGCTGATCTCTTGGCCTGAGCATAGTGGATCAGATTAGAAGGCTTTCTTTCTTTTTTTTTTCTTTTGGCTTCTTAGTCTCCTTAAACTAGATTCACACTTCTGCGGGCCACTTGTCACCACTGCCAGGAGCATTAATTAGAGCTGATAAGAACCTGCATTACCTGCTGTGGCACAGAAATGGAATAGTGGAGGAGCAGCTTGAACCAGGAGCTCGACAGAGCAGCCACCCTCCCTTGCAACTCAACACATTCAATGGCTCCACACACGTTGAGGCAGTCTAGAGCTCACTGGGAAGCCAGAGAAAGGTGGTGCAGTCGCCAAACCTGACAGCAAAAGTGCAGCTGGAAGTCCTTAATGTAAAGTTACAGGCTGCACTGCTCTTGCCTGCAGGTGGACTAGATGGGTCTTTCCACCCTAATTCTTTTCACCAACCTGAGTTTCAGAGAAGGCACAGGGCTGCAGGCTCCCTAGACTACAAAGCCACCATCATTAGGTAACACCTTGATGCAATATTCCTCTTATTTCAGCTAGCCTGACAGCTCACTGCTCTCTTATGGCTGAGAAGCTCAGCAGCAGCCACAGCTACACCTCTCACTGCAAGGCTATTTGCAATGGATGGCAAATCACCATCCTTGAGGCAATCCTTTCCCACCATCACATCCTCTGTTTTTCACCAGCCCCCAGCTCAGAGGAGCCCCTGTGGGCCTGATGGCTGCCAGGGCACAAGCACAACAGAGCCACTCACTCATCCCAGGGCCGCACACAACAGCTGCATTGACAGGGACTTGTTGAAGCTATTTCAGCTGGAAAACAAAACCGCTTTTTCTGCTCCCCCTTGTTTTTAAGTGGGCATCAGGCACAGGAGAATGATGCTGGCTTTGCGCACAGCTGTGGCACCCCAACTCTGTACCACTGGCAGCAGGAGAGCTGCTCGCTGCAGGACCCACTGTGGCCAGCACTGAGCTCTGCAGGCACATGGCCCTTTTACATCCTCAGCTCCCAGAAAAGGACAACTCTCCCTGAGGGCTCCAGGGAGAGCTACCAGGCACCAGGATCCTCTGCCTCCCTTTTCTGGGACAGCAGAGGCAGGCAAAAGAGATGGGACTCTGCAGGGCTCTGAAAGGGAAGAAGCTAAATATTTTTGGCAAATAGAGAACACAAGCTGAAAAAAATTGGACACAATGTGTAAATGATTCTATGAAACTGATTTGAAAAGAAAAGTCAGGTCTAGTAGGTCAGAATTACTTCCCCCAGTACACCTAGGTTTCTCTGTGTCTTCCAAAGTAACTGAAGAAAATAAAATCAGGTCCTTATGATATCCAGCTGCTAATTAGCTCATGAAGGAAAGAGGTATAGATTTTATGGATGACAGGGACAAAACAGGAATTGAAACTCATAGCTTTGTTTCTATTCCTCTTTCCACTTCTGTCAGCAACCAAAGCCTAGGTAAAAGAAAAGCCTACACATCCCTCTCCCAGCCTGCCTTTTGTCTCTTTCAAAATAGGTGAGAGCCATCAGCCTTCCAGCTTGATTCCAGAAGGAAAATCCAGCCCCTGTGCCCAGGAAAGGGCTGGCTAGGATGTCTCTTCCCCACCAAAACTCTCAGGCACCCCAGCCTACAGCTGTGCTAGCCCTGCAGATCCAGGCTGCTGACCTCTTCCTGGCACAAGCCTTTCCAAAATTCCATGAGAGGATTGTTTTTTTTCTCATGGGTTCCTTGTTTAAGAACATTATATTTGGAGCTCAGATAGAAAGGATCCATTTAACCAGATCTTTTATTCCCTGTCTCACCCACACGTACACACGTGCTGCTCCCCCATGGCAGCTGTCTGTGCACACACACACCCCACACATGCCTTTTGGCTGCCTCCCATCACATTTGCTTTAATTAAACAACCCTGGAGGCTTGTTTCTAAACACATATTATTGATAGATTTTTGGTTTTGTTTTTTTTTAATACCCTGATTGCTGCAATTCTGAACTAAATAAGGTGAATGACAAAATTCACAGGGGGAAGAGAGAGGGAAGGAGAGGGAAGACAGCAGCTCTTAGATCTGAGCAGCCTGAGGACACAGGCTACATTTGGAGTAGGATGCAGAAAAACTTGGTGGCAATCCCCAAGGAAGCTGGATCCCCACGACAGACTGCGAGCACCCTGCCAGTCCTTGGATGAATTGCATCCCAGCCACTAGGAAGGAAGGACTGGAAACACCATGTAATTTCTGGCAGCCTGGCAACGGGGTTTTGATATGAAAAGGTCCCACAAAGAGAAACTTTACCCTCCCCTTGGTGTCCTGTGCTGCTTTAACTGCAGAGTGCCCAGGGATAGGAATGCACATAAAGCACTCCACTGACACCCTGCAATGTTCTGCCTTCACCATTAGCAGGAACTTTTTAGGAAAAAGTGCCCAGAAATTTGAAAAAGTAATATGTGCCCTAAAGTACTGAGAAGGAAGAAAAACCCCATCAGATTGCAGCAGATCTGCCATACTGATCAGAGAGAGAAATGCCCTCCTGACCCTACAGATGACTAACAGACAGTCTGAAACATGAGATTAAAGCATGTGCAAGAAAGGCTACACTTATGACTATTGTCCAGGTAAACTGAGAAAGCCTAGAAGGAAATCCTTCCAGGGCTGCCAGCACTCAGGCTGGGAGGATCCTTTCAATTCCAGTTGGTGCAGGCTTGCCTGTCCAACTGAGGCTCTGGTTTCCAAGACATCTAGTGCAAATGACGCAGTGAGATGAATTGGGTGTATTATTTACTCCAAAAACTCGCCCAGGTTTTATGCTGGCTGCTCATCTTCATGCTGGATCCAAATCCAATGCCCTTGCTGAGCCAACACTGAAAGAAGAAAAAGGTTTTACTTTGTGAGAAGGCAGAAGAAAGACGCAACAATAAACCACATGTCACTGCCAAATGTCTCTGGGAGAACTCACATGATCCCTGAAAAGACAGAGGAACAAGGATACTGGGATGGGGGAGAAAGGGAGAAATTCCAGACTAGTTTTGCAGTGCTGGATATTTGTGTAGCAGGAAAAGCATTTCATTCCCATGCAGCTGCTGCTGCTGCACAGGCCAGGAGGGCAGGTGAGGGAGAAGCTGCAGGTTGAAGTGATCAAACTATCGTGCCATGAACGCTGAGTATGAATGCTGCAAAGAAAGGGAAACTGCCAGAAGTCTGACCCTGCTCTGCCCATCCTGTGACTCCACAAGGGTGACTCCACATGCCCCCCAGCCTGCCCTAGCTTGTAGCACACTTGGCCCACCTCCTGGGTTTGCTGCCAGGCTTAACTCAGCATCTGCAATGGCCCATGATGAAAAGCACTGTCAAAAGCAGTGCAAAGCACTGCATACACTGGTCTCTGACAACACTTGCCAACTGTTTGGCTGCATCACAGGGCAGACAAAGGCTCACCACACACAGCTTTGGGAGGCAGGCTCAGCCTGGTCCAGCACCCATGGCAACAGAAGTCCCATGCCTGAGCTGACACTGGGTTTAGTAACACACCATAACCTACAGTTTATGCTTTTGCTAGGAAAATGACCTTGAGTACAGCTTTGCTGGTTAGTCCCTGGTGCTAAAATAACCCTGGAATGCCAAGGTTGTGGGTTCAATCCCTGTATGGGTCATTCACTTAAAAGCTGGACTTGATCCTTGCGGGTCCCTTCCAACTCAGAATATTCTGTGATTTTCCCACCAGACTGCACCTTATACTCAGCCTTCCTATTCCTCCCACTCCTCCAGGGAACATGCCTCTGCTATTCCAAGTTTTATTTCCTTGAAATAAGGGGGATAGCTTTGAGGAGCATAGGCAAAAGCCAGAAGCAGCACTGACCCATGGTATGGCTGAGCAGCACCTGTGGGAGCTGTGCCAGAGGGAGCATCTCATCTTACCCCTCAAGGGAGAGCACAGGATCTCTCGCTGCCATTGGGGCTGCCCAGGGGATTAGCCCACAGTTGTTCCTTTTTGATGAGGGAGGAGGCAGGCATGTGAGCCCAGTTCAGTGTGCCTGGTACTCTCCATCAATCAAAGGGATGAAAGTTGCAGTAACCAAGGCCAGAAAGTGCCTCAGCTGAGCTGAGCTATAACTGGTAACCACAAAACTCAGCAACATTCCTGCTCTGTAGTCCTGTACAAGCTCAGAGATATTCAGCTGTACACGCCCACCGCCATCCTAAATACTCAAGGAATCCCTGAGTAGCAGCCCTGAAGCCTAGATTCCTTCAGCCTGCTGGCTGGGATATTCTTATGCCTAATACTCTGCCTAAATTCACATTACGGACCTCCTTTCCCTCAGTAGTGTTTCCTTTCTTATGATTTGGTGACTTCTGGCAAATGCAGTATTTTGCAGACTCCTGCCATCAGGGCTAAAAGTGACAACAAGGTACAAAGCAAAAAAGGTCAAGTAGACAGTGTAACTTCACAATTCTTTCCTCAAAGTAAAACTGGAGTAAAAAAGGATCCTGCAAATTCATTGTTTAGTTACAGCACCAATAAAAGCCCTAGAGCCACAAATCCTGTCTGGAAAGTTTGGGCTAAATAGCAGTATCTATTCTGGGCCTAATTTGTGCAATAGATTTTTCATTACTTTGAAATACTTTACACATTGGAAGTGAATTGTGTAAGAGAATACTGATGTCCTTTTCTTCATCTGACTTAATTCCTTCCTGCCCATTCCAGGCTACATATGACCATTAGGAAGTGGCAGTGCAGGCAAAAATGAAAGTGCTGCAGTAGCAATCCAAAATACTGCTCCTCACCAAAGGGAGAAGCCAAGACTGATGCCTGGGCTGTAATAAGAAGGTCAGAGCTAGACATATCCATGCCTGACTCCACAGGGGTGGAGAGCAACCTCACAGGGGCATCACCCCACGGGACACCAGTGGGGAAAAAGGGACAACCTCCTGGAAAGCAGCTTCAGCCCAAGCTCTCCCACTGCCCTTCTCCCTTCTGGAGGTCAGGTCTTACAGCACAGGCACCCCAGCCCTGCTGCTGTGTAGGCACTGGAGGTGAAGGCAAAGAGCAGAAACTATTTCAGGTTACGTGAACCCATCTCCACCAAATAGGATTACCAGACACAATCCAATTGGCTGAGGTGGGTCACAGAGCTGAAAATAGTTTTGTACTCTTGCCCTCTTAGCTGGTAAATACCTTTCAGCCCCTAAAAGTGCTGAGTTGTGCTATGCATTGGTGGAAACAGCTTGCACAAAAGTGAGACGGCTTGAGGACAAGGAAGGGGAAACCTGGGCACTGGGTGAAACGCTGCTGTGGCATATTCGGGTCAAAAGGACACCCTGAAAGGATGGTAGAAAAAAAAAGAAAAACCAAATTACAAAAACCAAAACAAAAAGCCACACACCCCAAACTAATTAGTTTGAAGTTGCAAACCACTCAGTTTAATCTATGATTTTTATTTATGCACATCTCATACAAAAGCCCAAATAGTTAATCTGGGACTAGAAATACAGGAAGCAGCATAGAACAGAATTTACTGGCACACAGAGCCCAGCCCTCTTAATACAATCCCCTTCACAGACAGATAAAGACTCCTCTTAAAGCCTGTCTGGGAGTTTTGTTCCTGTTGTTCTGTTTGGAAGCTGCTCTCCAAACTTCCTCCACCTAACAGAATGAAACTGTGGTTTAATTCCTGGACTAGATTACCACAATTGATTTCTCATAATTGATTGCACTATAGCAAATACCTTCCCTTAGCCTTAAAAACTCTTCCTTTTTCACACTGTTTACCTGCTAACATATTTACAGAGCTCTCTCATACTCCCCCTACCATTTTCCTCAGGCTAAACAGTCCAAGCTCTTTTAATCTCCCCTTGTAGGGCAAGTTTTCCATTGCCTCATCATACTGGCAGGCTTGCTTCAGCACAAGTGCAGCTTCTGCTTAGCAAGACAATCTAGGAGCAAGTCCCTCTGCTCAAAGGAGAAGTCAAGGTTTTGAGAGGCTTCTTCTTTGTTGCTGTTGATTAGTTTCTTGGTTGGTTGGTTGGTTGGTTGGTTGGTTGGTTGGTTGGTTGGTTGGTTGTGCAAAACAAACTTTCTCCCTTTGTTTTGATCACTAGTTTTTTCAATGTCAGCATTTTAGCCTTTTCTGATCTCAGAGGATTTGCATTCTTCATGCTTTTTAAAAGCTCCCTGCACTCAGCCATCAGGACAGCCCCAGTACAGCCCCGTTGACTGTCCTGACACCATGGTCATTGAGATGATGGGAAGGAGGGGCTGGAACAACTTAATTTTTGCCCTCGGACACAGGCAATTCAAACAGGAATGACATCCCAGCTGTCAGCACAGGGCAAAAGAAAAACATGCTCACAGCAACCCTGAACAAGAGCCTTTATCCCACCAAACTGACCAGGATGGAGAGGTGAGTGGGGCTCAGCAGGGCTGTCTTCTTCCTCCTGCTCCTGCTCTGCCTAGCACTTACAGGATGCTCATGGCACAGGCTCACTCCCTCCTGCTCCATTTCCATTAGCAGGGGATGATGCAACTAGACTTTTACTGCAATTTGCTGAGGAACACTGCTGTCCAAACTGATGAAACAGCAATTCAGCAGAGGACACAGGAGGCACTTTAGAGAAGTGGCAGGGACACCAGACAAGCTTTCACCACATTTATCAAAGTGCCAGCAGTTTCATTTCAAGGCCGCAGCGACAGTTATAAATAATGAGAAGAACTACTCTGCATCTAGAGCATTTTAATAAATAAAAATGTAAAAAAGAAGCCTAAACAGCACAGTTAGTTCTGCTTCTGCAACCTTTCAGGTTTTCCAGCAATGTATATATCAATGATTCTCTCCTTTGTAGTTCCTGACAGCACAACTCCCCCCTGGATGATGGACCTTTAGCACAGACATGATCTTTCATATGCAGAGTGCAGGTTACTGCACTTTTACTGGCAAATGCAGAGCTCTGTGTTTGTGTGTGTGTACACACGTGCGTGCACTTGTATATAATTTCACTCAGAGCTGCTTGCTCAGCCTTCAGGCACAGAACAAACCAGACGAGGCACTTTGCTGCACACTCTAAGTTATGCACACTCCCTTCCAATTGCTACTGGTTTTGAGCATGGCACTTTTTGAGAAGGATCCATTTCCTATTTTGCCATCCAGTTTTGACTCTTTGTGAGGAATGGCAAAGGAAAGAGGAGGAAAAATACCTCCAGAAACACAGGTCAGCCAATGTCCCCCCTTCCTGCCCAGCAGTATCCCCACTACCTTGCTCATGAGGCAATTTCAAGCACAGATGACACAATGTTTAGCAGTCTTCTAGCATGGGCTCAGTGGGCAACATGAAGCCCACTCAGAGTATCAAAGCAACTTTTCAAATACCACATTTCCTCACACACTGTTTAAACACAGCTTGACCCTGTAGGACAGCAGGACCACCACACAAGAGCACTCAGCAGCACAGACACTGACCACACCACATCCAACTCTAAGAGGATTCCAGAGCACTCACACACCTCTCTAGAGGTCCAGCACAGCCCTGGTGGTGCAGCCTGTGACCTCACTCACTGGAGGTGCACCACTACAATTGCTGTGCTTCATTCAGCCTGTGGGGAGCTCAGTCCCTTTGCACACCCTGCAGCTCCTGACCTTTCATGCCCAGCTTGACTGATGCCCACCCTATGGCATGGTAAGTATGCCCTCTCTGCTAATGTAACTCACAGCCTAACTAAACTCCTGCAGAAAGAAGGCATTTTCTCTGTGACTTGCTGCCAGTTGTCTGCACACCCTTACTGATATGCAGCAGTGGCTGCTGCCACACCATCCTCCCTGCAAGAGAGCCAGGAAGGTGCTGTGGGGAAGGAAACGGCTTCTGATGGAAAAATTTACTTCACTGATGCAGACTTGGAAGTGCCAGTCCACTGGAACTTCCCAGTCACCCCATCCAGCATGGCAGGCAGAGTGAGCTGGGAGCCAGCCTGCAGCATCTGCTGCCAGGGTCCTGGATGTGCTGGAGAAATACACCTGCTGTGCCAGTGGAACCCACCTCTCCTTCCCTGGCTGTTCAAACATACCTGGATCTAAAAGAAGCAGCACACTGTTACCAAAATCACAAAATCCTAACAGACATGAACTGTTTGCTCTCCCTCACCTCCTACTCTCAATGGTAGTCGCTGCAGGTTGTGTGATAAAGTAAAAGAGGCACAACAAACAGCCCCCAGAGCTCTACTTCTTTATGGATGTAAAAGACAAAAAAACCCCAAAACCCCAGGGAATGGAACAAACTGGATGCCAATGTCACAAAAATAGTAATTTTAAAAAAATTAAAAGGGAGGAAAAGTAAATAACCTTGAGTCAAAGTACCCAAGTATCACCGTGCAGCTGAAGAGCCTGCTAATCTTGGGAAGGGTTTCTTTTCTTAGAGAATGTATCCTGCTGAACTGCACAGAGATGAGCATGAAGAGATACTCCCTTCCCAGCAGAGGAAGTGTAAATTCAGAATGCAGCTGTCAAGAGAAAACACAGAGCTGTTTCCAGAACCATATTTATAGCTGAATTTAGAGGGGTTTATATTTAGAGAAACTGTTGGGTTTGGGCTTTCTTTGGGGGTAACTTCTGCATTTCCTTTTAATTAATTGAGAGTCATTCAAGTCACCCAGGTGATAACCTTGTTTAGATTCATTCATAAAACTAAAATGCAACAAGCTGAGCTGAACTATCGTGACAGTCTCATAGCTAAAGACTCCTAATCTGGAAATGAAATGCTGAAGGTTCTCATAGCAACATCATCTCAGGGTTTTATATGCTCAATACCCAGCAAAACAGTCTTCTAAAAATAAATTTAAAAAACAAAAACACAAAGAAATATTCACACTGAAATTATAGTCTTCTCCAAGTGCAAAAAAGACAAGATATTATTTCCTAAATGTCACAATTTAGAAACCTATTCATCTGTGACATTTCTATTACAGTAACACAAGCATCTGTATTTTTCTCTTCTTGAGTTTCCAACAAATTCCACTGAGTAAAAAAAAAAAAAAAGAAAGAAAAAAATATCAGCTTAGTTACATATTATCTCTTACACATAACTGGAGCTTCTCTCTCTGAACAAGTTTCAGAAGCTGCACCAGAGCAAACTCTGTAAGAGGGAGTGCAGCATTTAAAAGATACCTGGTAAGAAGGTCCCCTAAAGCAGGATCCATACACCCCAGAAAAACTTCAACAATTTGTTGGCCGTGTTAAAACTTGCCTGAATTTTCCATACTCAAAAATTGTCACAGGAGTCCAAGAATTCCAGTGAGACTCAAACTTATTTTTCTCTGGGCGCCTTGCGCTTCATCATTTGGTAATGTTAATATAAGGTCTGATCCTGCTGAGCTCTGAGCATCCGTGGTGCTCCCTAGGGAAGTCTGTGGAGGCTGCCAGCTGAAGTGCTGAGCATAAGAGCACTCCAGCCCCTATAGCCTCAAAGAGCACCAAGTGCTGAGCTGCCTCAGAGCGTGCAGCCACTAACAGAAATCTGGAAACATTCCTTTTTCTTCCTCATGGCAAAGAGCAAGAAGTGCTCTTCTAATAAAGAAGTTGTGACTGACTTTCCACAGCAATTTCCATCCTTTTATATTACAAATAACTCCTCCCAAAAGTTGAAAATAAATGCAGCATCCTTTACACCACCACTCAGGGCACCAACCCCAGAGCCCAGGGAGCAGGGAATGCTGGATTTCCAGTGCTTCTGCTGGCAGCAGAGAAACAGTCTCTGGCCTGCTCCAAGCCTCCACCACCAACCTGAATGAGCCCCGCTCTGTTTGCAGGGTTCAGTGCCGCTCCTGCACCACCAGTCCTATCGGGCTGCCAGGATGGGATGGAAGATGAGGAGGTGAAGGCAAGACCTCCAGATCTCTGCCTATGCTCCGTCATTTGTGTGCTCAAGAGGGGTGTAGCTCACTTGAATCAAGGCCTTCTTCAAAAAAAGGGAAATCAGAACAGCAGGAACTCAGCAGCCAAGCAACAAATGAACAGTACTCAGTGGAAGAACCAAAAAAGCTAAAAAGGGTGCAGCTACATTAAAATTTATGTTACCAGAAGCAATGATTACCTTTACTTCTGAGCAATTTACCCATACACACAGAAGAGAAAGGTTTCCCCTTCATGTGTGCTGTGAACTAGCGATTTAACACATTGTAACCGGTTGTAGTGGGCTTTGTTTGCTGCCAGCCTTGGCAGAGGTCTGCCTGGCCTCATCACTGTCCCCACGCTCCAGCTGGCTCTTCCTACAGCAGCAGAGAGGGAAGCCTGCTCTGCTGCTGCCCCTTCTGTGCCTGCTCCACTGAATTTAAATGTCATCAGTGTGACACTATCTGGGGAAGAACACAAACAAACCTGGAATCCCTTACCTCTGCCCACAGAGGAAAAAAAACAACCAAAAACCAAAAATTGATTCACAAAAGCAGCACCCACAGTCAGACTGGGACATTGCAGTGTCTGGAGTTCCTTCATGGCTTGCCAGCTGGGGTTTCTCATGCCACCAAGGGCTCCTGGATGCTAAAAGCAGTAGGAGAAGTGGGCAAGTTATTCCACACCTTGCAAAAAAACAACAAGTTCACTGTGCCTGTGCAGGCAGCCCTTACAAAGGCTCCGAGTGGTAGAATGGGGCAGGAGGCTTTGCCCACTCTCAGCAGTTCCAGGGCATGTCAGATGTTGCTCCTCTGTCCTGCCTTTGCCCCAAAACCTTGGAGCTGGGGAGATGCACCGCCATGTCTGGAAAAAAAAGCCAATCCAGAGAGCTTGCTGCATGGCAGGATGTGGTTTTTAGAAGGGAACTTCAGGAGCAAGGCACAGGTCAGCTTTAACCTGAGGTGTCAGCATGAGCTAAGGAGAGAGAAACCCTGGCCAGGATATGGACTCACCCCCACGCACATCCCACTCATCCTTCAAGCCTTTGGCAAAGGACCCCATCTCATCCTATCCCCTGCTACCACTCCAGTCTGACTTATCCCTCCCTTTTTTCATTACCTCGGTGCCACACGAAAACCAGCTGCAACTCAAACAAGCCTCTGCTAGACCATAAAGGCAGAAGTGGGAACAGGCTGGGACTGCTTAAAATGAGTGGCATGTTGCCCAGAGCCGGGAGCTGTCCCCCACCAGCCCGGCGCCCCGGGCTTCAGCGGAGGGGCTGAAAAGCCGCATTGAGGACAGCGGGGCCGTCAGGGCTGGCTGAACATCCCGTGTCCGGGAACACTGGGCTCCTTGTTCGCTCGCCGGGGCCGTGGGGAAGCCTCAGCAGAAAGGCTGCTATTCAAATGGAAATCAGGGCCTTGCTCCCAGCCGGGAGGAGGAGGAGGAGGGTTGCTGGCTCCTCACAAACAACAAGAAGATCGCTGAGAGACTTTGGATCGGGAAAAGGATGGAGGAGGGGGGAGACGCTCTCCGGCACATACACGGCACAAGTGGATGCTCGAAGGGGGAGAACAAGGGAGAGCAAAACCCTTTGCTGGTGAGCACCCAGTGTAACTTGCCCCGTGAGAAGCAAATGCGGTACGGCTGGGCATCTGACATGCTCATGATCCCAAAACCACATCCCAAACTCAAATGAGCCACATTACACATGGAAGAATAGCAGCTGCAAGGAATAAGGCCTTGTGCCCATGGTCTTGTAGCAGACTGGCATAGAGACACACTGATAACTCAATGCAAAAATGGTATCAAGTTCCAAGAAATGTCTTGCTCTTCTTTAAGCATTAGAACCTGTGGATCCATTCCTTCCTCTTCAATTATTTTTCCCCTGATGGAGGAGTGGAGCAAGATGAGAGGAGGGGGATAGTATCATCAGGAATTTGTGTTTGATTATTACATTATAACACAACTTTCCAGTCTGTGCAAGGAAATGCAGCAGCTCTTCACACAAGCCATCTGAGTGAGCAATTCAGCA
This sequence comes from Ammospiza caudacuta, assembly GCF_027887145.1. Classification (NCBI taxonomy): domain Eukaryota; kingdom Metazoa; phylum Chordata; class Aves; order Passeriformes; family Passerellidae; genus Ammospiza; species Ammospiza caudacuta. Next base: position 29,130,195 of record NC_080594.1, read on the forward strand.
ACCAAATAAATCAAGGCAAACCCTCAATTAATTAAACCAGAATTAAATTAATTAAGAGGAGACATTATGACTTAAATCACAGGAAATTCTACAAGCCAACCTGTGGCTTTATTTTCACAGCTGTGCTTGTGCTACTCTGTGCTGCTATCAGTCAAAATTAGTTCTAGGTAGAATCATAGAATGGTTTGGTTTGGAAGGGATATTAAAGATCATTCAGTTCCAGTCTCCCTGCCATGGGCAGGGGCACCTTCCACTAGATCAGGTTGCTCAAAGTCCCATCCAACCCGGCCTTGAACACTTCCAGGGACACCCACAGCTTCTCTGGGCAACCTGGGGCAGTGCCTCACCACCCTCACAGAACAGAATTGCTTCCTAGTATTTAATCTACACCTACTCCCCTTCAGTTTGAAGCCATTTCCTTTTGTCCTATCACTACATATCCTCATAAAAAATCCTTCCCCAGATCTCTTGTAGCCCACTTCAGGTACTAGAAAGTGCTCTAAGGTCCCCCAAAGCCTTTTCTTCTCCAGGGTGACAGCTCCAACAAGAGTCTGGGAGACAGCAGCTGTCCTGCAGAGCCAAATATCTCAGGTTAACTTCTCTCTCCTCATCCCAGTCTCCATCCTGGATCAGGCTTGACCAGGAAGGGAAATATCTTCTCCCCAGTCTTGATGATATCCCTTTCCCATGCATGATTTTTCTAACCAGGGCACTGGAAAAAGGTAGAACCTAAAAGTGACCTTTAGTTGGCATATTCCTATTTTGGTCATGAGCAAAGACAAAAAGTTGGGGTTTGGTGTTGTTTTTTGTCTTTGGTGTTGGAGTTTCAGAGTTATTCACTGGGACTTACTCCAAAGCTCAATTATCAGAGGACAAGATCACAGGCCACAAGAAAAAAGAAGTGATACACTGAACTCTGGTTTTTAATTGGGCTTGCCTAGGTCATCCACGGGGCAGATATTCAAAATGGAACTGTGAGAAACAAGGATTAAAGAAACAAATAAAACATGTTTGTCCTGCCCATCTTCTTCCTCCACTTTAGTAAGTAATTGCTCACTATGTTTCTCATTCACTCTGTTTCTTAGCTATCTAATGGACAACAGGAACATTTTTGGAAGTAGAACTTTGGACAAACACAGGGAAGCTTCATTTTCCCAGAAGTCTGTCATTCTCCAACTCCACCAGTAGTTAAGACAGTCTTTATCTAAACCATTTTAAAGAAAATTATAAAATGTCATGGACAGACAGAACAAAAGTACATCTTTTCAAGGGTCACTGGTGTGGGAGGGAGGTTGCTTGGGTTAAAAAGCTAAGCTTGCTTACTGGGAGAAAGTAATGTGTTCTGGAGAGAAATGAACATTCTCTCCAGCTGTGTATTCCCCAAGGAATTAAGAGCCACACCAGCCATATATTCAATAGCTACTTACATGAAGTAAAGCACCTGGAGATCAGAGGACAGGAAAGGAAAGGGGGATCTCTTGCTGCCATCGATTCTTGTAGGAGAAAGCGTTTCAGTTATCTCCAGGCAATGCCTGGTGTCCCTTTTACTATCTGTGATTGTTTCACAGCACACCATTTAAAAAATTATTTACTCTCAATTCATGATCCGTTTGAAAATAATTCACTCTTAATTCACAATCACTTGGTGAATGATTTAAGGAAAAAAATTCCTTTCCATTTGAGAGAGAGTTAGTCTGCCCGCACCTGCTGTCAATGTGGTCAGTAACCTTGACCGCAGGGTGCTGTGTCTTGTCAAAATCTGACACCAAGAAACAAGGAAAGCTAAACAGAAAATTTTCCTCCTTGCTCCCAGGAATGCCATGCAGCAAATAGATATCTCCCAAATACTTCTGCAACTGAAGAAGCTTTAGGAGCAAGCAGCCAAGGACAGCCAGACCCCACAGCTTCCCTGCACAGTAAAGAGTATTTACAAACCCCGCTGAGCAGCAGGATCCAGCTCACTGGAGCTGACAAAGCATGGTGATCTCAGCATATGTTTCACAGGCCTTAGTGCCTTTTCTCCACAATGGATGAGTGGGAAGGGAGCGATAATGCCATGCCATCAACTGCTACTGGACCAGCTTCACCTCTCTCCTCCAATCAACCTGCTGCAGCCCCAGGTACTGTGAGAGGCAGGAGGAAGGTGCTCTGGGAACTTCACTCTCCTTCATGCTGTACAGGTGGCTCTCTGCCCAAACCCTGAAATACACCATCTATCTTGTCTCTGAATTATGGATTCTGAGCAAAAGCCTGCTAAATTACTGTAGGTTGGAGGCCCAAGTTCAGGTACTTTGATTCATTTCCATGCAAAAGGCTGGGTTAAACAGCTGCTCCAAGATACACATCACATCCAGGCCAGAGATTGTTTTGTCCTCAGCTTCCACTCTTTTGAACAAAAACAAAAGCAAGGAAGAACACTATTGCCCCAAAAGCATCTTTTGACCACTGCCAAGATAAGCAGTGTCTCAGCACAGAAGGGACAGGAGACATTTCAGAAATGTAATATACCTGGAGGGAAAGGATGAAAGTGGCAATCTACTTCACAGAAATTTAAACTATCCCAATGTTAATTCATTGCTCCTTCTTGTTACTAATGTAGCAATTATTAATCATTATTACCTTCATATCATGTTAATTCACCTCCTGTTTAACCTCTGCGGTGCAAGTACCAGCCTTCATCAAGACAGTTTATAAACAAACTGTCTAATCACTCAAGTATCAACACAGCTCAGGTATTCAGCCCAGATGCTGCCAGAAAAGCAACAGCAACAGCTGCCACATCCACTGGCACTGCTAAAATATAGCTGATTATGTATTAAAACAAACAAACAAATAAATAAATCACGTACTTTTGTTATTCCCTGATTCTTTCAACCTCCAGGATAGACAGAAACTGAGCCTATACCTAATCATCTGGTTTACTGGCTTTAGAATAAACGTGTGACTGTGGGTTATATTTGTGGTATACCCTCAAATCCCAGACTGAAGATAGAATTGCTGAGTCCCTAGGGAGGTTTTCAGGGTGCTCAGGTCTTCTAGTTTTTCAGTTCCTCTGGAATGTGACACAGCCAGGCCCAGACTCATCCTGCCCCCCCCTCCACTGAGCCTCATCAGGCCAAAGGAACCCTCATAAAGGCTCCCAGTTTCAATCCCTCTAGGTGATTGTTGTCTCCCCAGGAGAAGCTGGGAGAGGTGATTTTCTGAAGCAGAAAAAGCTTGGGGGAGCAGCCCATTAATGTGACTCACTCCCAGGGAGTCCTTCTCCATTCAATCCCATATGAATCAGCTTCCTCCCTTCTTCCCCCCACCCCTTCAGTGCATTCCCATTCTCACCATGCTCCTCAGGCTGCAGGCACCCCTGCCTTGGCCACCTTCCTGACCAGCTCCCTCTCTCCTGGGGCATGAGGAAGGTGTCTTTCTTCTCCACCACCTCCAAGTATGACAAAGGAAGTGTCCCAGGCAGGTAAGGGAGACGTGGGTCCATTCTCTGCTCCTAGTGACAGCTGATGGCATCTGCAGGGGTGCTCTGGGTTTGTCCCAGTTCACACAAAGAAGCTGCAAGGAGTGAAAACTCTGAGGCTTTTTCTTCAATGAATTCTGTGTTGCTTCTGCTGAGCAAATGGACAATCACATTTGATTTTTCAAAGGCTCTTTATCTAACCTAATTCATGTGGATTGTCTCAAAGGTGACAAAAAGCACACAGATCACCCTTCTGCTGCATTTCAAGGCCTGGCTACAAAACATAGTGGAAAGGCAGCATTCAAAAGAAAACATTTCTCTTTTCATATATGCAGGAACCCATTCCCTCCCTCAACTTATTCTCAAAAATAGGAGACAAGAGGGTTAAATTTTCCATGCAAAACCAGTCTGAGTTAGAATCCAGGGATAGGAAAGTTCCAGGCAATCTCTTTCAAACCTAGCAAAATAGTTAAGTGACTCAAAGCAAAGAGAGGATAACAATCATGAAAATCACAACTATTCAGGGGGCAACAACTGCAATCAGAGGGACTTTTAACAACATTTATCAAGAGTGAAACTGAGGCAAGAAAAGGTGAAAAGCATAACTAAAAATACCCAGGTATCCTTAAACACAAGCAGCACAACAACCCTCAGATTGCAGTACCATTGTATTTTTAAATCCTAAAAATGCTGTTTGAGTCCCTAGGGAGGATCCGAGCTGGCTGTGGGTTCCCCATGCCCTGGGTGCAGAAATGTGGTGGTGTCTCTGTTAGGGTGAGCACAGCCCCAAGTGCCCTGGCTGCGGCAGCACGGATGGGGCACAGTCAGCACGAGGGACAGAGCCAGGGTGCAGGGCTGGGAGCCTGAGCAAGGCAGCTGAGCCAAGCAGGCAGGGTGCAGGGCCAGCACGGGTGTGCCTGCACCCCTGAGCTGCTGCTGCTCAGGAGCACTCAAGTGCACAGTGTGGAGATGCTCGAGTGCCCCTGTGCTGCGCCAGCCAGGTCTGATGGAGCCACTTGTGAATCAGAGTGAAGATATCCTGCCAAAGCTCCTCTGCTGCAGAGCCAGGTAGGTGCCTCTCACTGGGATCCCCTACATGCAGTATCTGCAGGAGCTTATCCTGAGCCCTAAGCAAAGGTGTGGAAGCTAGCACAGGTCTGCCACTGCATCCAGGCTGCAAAGCCCTTTTCTGACCCCAGCTCTAGGGGACACAGTGCAAATATTGAGCACAGCCTCAGCTGGGCTTATTATCAGTGGAATGATCACCACCATGTTAAAAACAAACCGTTTCCAGGGGAAGCTTCTAGATGTATTTATTTGCTTTCGCTTCACTAACCAGTATCTGTAGCATCTGTGTGCTTCACAGCTCAGACAAGCCACTCTGCATGACCTCAATGTAACAAGAGAAGCACTCTACCCTGAAGAGACATGGGGTAACAACCCCCTGCACTGCAACCTCAGGAAACCACCAGCCTCATCCTTCTGCCCCAAGGCGGGATCTCCTGCAGTTCTGTCACCCTGCCAGCTGCTGGATCAACTTATTCTTAGAGACCTTCTTCAACAGTGCAAACTCCATACTTTCCCCAGCCAGCCTCCTCTAAAAGCTGTTGACCTCTTCTGTGTGCGGGAAGCCTCCGAGGATGATGCAAATCCTACAGAACCCAGCGGTACATATGGCACTCTGGCACCTGGTGTTAAGGTTGCAGCTATTTGAGTTTCTGCAGGAGAGCATGAGCACACAAGCAAAATGAGCCCTGGGAGCTTTAATAAACTATGTGCTAGCCTTACATGGAGAGCAGCCCATAAGATAAAGAATCTCTTCACAGAGTCTCTGAAGTCTTACACACGGTCTATTTGTATATCTGCACTGATAGTAGCACAGATACATCCACAGAGCACAACACACCCTTGTACATAATGACAAGGGGAAAAACATTGCAGTTCTGCTTGGCTGGGCCCCAAGTCAGGGCAGTTTTGCTCCTAACCTTTATCCTCATTATATATCTTGGTTCATGGTTGCAGTGATAGCAGTAATACAGCACCAACACAATGTTTTTCCCTGACAGCATCCTGAAACATCCAGAAACAAGGCCTTGTCATTCATTCCCTTCCTAGAGGTGGGGAAAGCAAGACCCAGGTGTGTGCACTCTCCACCCTGCAAGTGTAGAACAGGGCAGGGATCAGACACAGACTCACACTCCTCTACTATGCTGTGCAGGCAGCACCTCCTCCTGCCACCTGCTCTCCAAGACTGGTCAGGGAGCAAAAGCCTGATAATAGGTACAAAATGCAGCCCCTGGAGCAAGAAAGAGCAAAAGTAATCTAAAAGATTAATGGAAAACACAGCATTGTTGAGGTGGTGTGTTTCTCCACTGGAAAAAAAAAAATCAGAATTTTCCTATCCAAGTCCTCAGTACGGGCAAAAGAAGTCAAAAAAAAAAAAAAAAATCACACAAGGCACTGCCCTGCTGCTGCTTTGCTGATGTCAACTACTGCAGAACAAAAAGGATGAGGTTGTTCAGGCACAACCAGCCTGCTGCCAGAAGACATCCCTCCAATCTCTCTGCATGCTGCAAAAAAACACAAGTTGGTACAAGATAAAAAAGCAGACCCTGCACCTTTCTACCCCATATCTATCAGTGTGCTTTTGCAATGATAACCAAAATAGCTGTGAACTCCTCCAGTGACTCGAAGCACTGCTACCCCATCTACTCACCAAACCATCTGCAGGAGGAGGCAAGGACGTGTAGTTCTTAACCATATTCTTTGTTGCTTATTTACTCTGTGTATTTGCATAAGTACTGACAGAATTTGAAGTAAAGGCCTCTTCACACACACATTCACATTCCCCCACCCCACAGACAGGACGGCTTCAGCCCCTTCATTCCCCACACTTCCAGTGGAAAAAAATGTGTGTGGGCAGGGTGGGGGGATAGTCATGAGCAGAAGCCACGATCTGACTCTGTCAGCAGATGACTTCTATTTGCACTCGTTAGCACTGCCCTAGCGTGAGCTAACACCACCCCCTCGGGTAATTTAAATTTATAAAAAAATAGAAAAGAAGGGGAAAAAAAAGCCTGTATTTCTATATTTAGGAGGTTAGGATAATCGGGGTGGAAGAGCCCATCTGTTTGGCGTTCACTCCAGCTGCTATGAATGCGGAAATTTGTCTATTTTCTTTCCTTTTGCCTGTTTTGACTTGTCCTGGCTGACTGTGAGAGAGACACAGAGAGCGTGATATATGGCCACAGCCATTTAGGTCTGCAACTGTGCGCCATCCCATTGGAGTCACAGCAGAACCACTTGGCATAATCAGGGTCTTTCCCACAGGAGTGTAAAATAGTAAATAATAATAATTATTGTTGTTGTTGTTGTTGTTATATTATATTTTTATTGGTACTATTAATAAGTCTATGTTTGTAACACCGAAGACAGAACAACACAGAAAGGCGCAAGACAAGATAAGACACATCTTAGACCTCTGTAAAAGTCAGCTTTGAGAAGGCAGCCTTGCATCTGCCACATGCTTCTTTTGGGAGATTGCCCCACATAAAACTGAATTTCTGTGGGATGCCAACTCGTCATCATTGGCACTAGCCACTGGATGGAGACATAGCCACACTTCTTCTCAAACCAACCTCTTCTGCCATTTTTGTCCCAAGGCTCTATGAAAGTGAGCTAAATTCAGAAGTGGCCTTTGATCTCCCACCTTCCTGAGCTGGCCAGGCTCTGGTCCCAAAATACTGAGGATGCAATTACTTCAAGAAGTCTCTTGATGCTGTTCCTGTCATAGACACGAGTGCCACAGCCCTTGCAAACCTAATGCAGTGCTACTTTTGCTGCTAAAGGCATTCCTACAGTGTGTTACGGCACGTGGCAGACTTTTGGGACCATTTGCTGTTTATCTTGTTTGGTACAGGTGACTGCTTTTTAATTTAAATGTTTCAATGTTTTAACATTCATCACTGAGGTCATAAAAGGTGTCAAGGATGAGCAATAAGTTTGGATGTATTTCATGTGATTAGTGTTCTGAAAGCCTTAGAAAGAGGAGACTGTTGGTGCAATATTCAGAATTTCACTGCCAGCTTTTCCTACAGAATCTTCTCCAGCCCTGGGGCTGAAATCACAGTGCAGTGCATGGAGGAGGACAGGTGGGTGAGGAGCATGGATCAATAAATAGGAATATATACCAGGGAATGCACAGTCCGGGCACTCCCCAGCCCTCCCTGCAGCACACAGTCCTAGCCCAGATCAAGTCCTCCTTTCTGTTGCCTGACAAACATTCCCTCACCTTCCCAACCACATGAAGCTGAAACTCTCCCACTGATTTCCATGTGTACAAGACTGGGATCTAGACCATCACCTAAAGGGCAAGCAGTGTGTAAAGAGGTCCAGAAATCCTCTCTTTGGAAGCAGCCCTCCTCTCATGAGTGCAAGTTCCTTGCATATAAGCACCGATGGACATCGATGAACACATTTGGCAGGCTGGTCTTCATGGTCTGTCTGGTCTGGGTGTTGGGTGCACAGCATGGCTTGGGTGCACTTCTGATCACTGGCATGAGGAACAACACTTTACTCCTTTGACTCTCTGCTCCAAGGAGGTCATTTTAGCTCTCACAAGTCAGCAGGGACAACATCTCTTCCTCCCGCAAAACTGACCGCCTGTTTCTGCAGTTGCATCCCACACATCATCAATCACCCAGAGATGGCTCTTTCTCTTCCCAGCTTCCCAGACCACCCTCTCCTGAATTGTCTGTGCTCTTCTGATAGCAACTTCAACTCAGTAAGTTGGGCCCTGTGGCCCAGAAGCATTTGTTCCCTTGGGACACAAAGCCCCTGCACCCAGCCCTCCTCTGACAGAAGAAAAGGGTTCATGATGTTAGGTGAGGTACTCACTGCCATGTCCCACCCTCTACTACACATAAGCAACCCCACATAGGTCAGCCCAAAGACACAAACAGGAAGAATATGAGATCTCACTGGTTCACAGACCCAAAAAAACAACTGTTTAAATGTGCCTTCAGGTAGGCCAACAAAGCATCACCTGTGTTACAGAGCTGAAGGGTGTCTCACACAGCTTCAGAAGCTGCTTTCCACAATGTACACAAAAGTTGCACACAAAAATGTTGACCTTCAGCAGCTGACATTGTTGTAGCTGTTCTTTAAGATGTTAAAGTAACTCACACCTAGGCCTTGCAGACCCAGAGAAAATTCTTCTTTCTGTGATGGACCATTTGCATTACTTTTGTCAAGCATTATTTAATATTTCCAAATTAATTTTTTCTTAGAGGGATGATAAGCCAATAAAAGTACATGGAAAATATTCTGAAATCTGAGAAATCTTAAAAGATGAAGATATAAATAAAAAAAATGAAACTAATGACTGAGGTTTTGTTTGTTTGTTTTTCAATTCTTTATGCTATTTCATGCAATATTTAAGGGGGGGGAAAAGCACAGTGACATGTATGAGAAACTTCAAATAAACTGCCTTGTATTGGATGAAATCAGGAATACTGCAACTTAATTCAACATTTATATCATCACTCCCCCACGTTCCCCATCTGAAAGATGCAGTACCCTGTAGTTGCAGATAAGGAAACAGAATTCTCTTGTATGTTCACTTTCATGAAAGATAAATTTGCTTTGTTCTCTATTTTGGTCCCTAATTCAGAAAACCACTTAAAAATATGCTGAAGTTCATAATTTGCCACTCTACCACTTATGCATCTACTCAGGAATATGCCTAAAGTCAGGCATATGCACAGCACACTGCTGACTGTGGACCTTAGAGCATTCTGTTCATTTCTGCAGCTATTCTAATTTAGTGACGTAAATGTACAAGGAAGTAACACATTTTGAGCAATTTTAGCACTCACTGGCAAAAGTGAGTTTTGAACTTGCCTATCCCCACAAACAGTCTGAAAAATTATTAAAAATTAATAGCTAATTCTTTATACATTTCAGAAACTGCTTAATTCCAGCAATTACTTTAAGCTGTCAGGATAGTGAAATACTATGGCATGAACTTTCACTTTGTATCATTGCTGAGCAACCAAACCTGGAGCTGAAATGCTGCTCTCCTTCTTAGGAAACAGTTAAAAAAAACCACAACAAACCTTCTTATGAACATGTGGCATGTCAAATATTATTTGTAGAAGCTATTCAGTAAGTAATTTCAAATAAGTAAAATGCAAAGAAACCGCAGGATGTTCACAAACAATTTTCAAATAGAAATGGAAGAGGAATTCATTAAATAAATTATTTGCTATAAATTATTCACCTACCTCTAATCTTACTACCACTTAGACTATAAAATTCATGCCATAAAAGATACAGGATTCGTGCCATAAATGATACAGGATACATAATAAGGCATCATTAACTTATGCATTTCCCAGTGCTGCTATATTTTGACTGTACAGTTATATGTGCATTATTATATATTATATATATATACACATGCATTAAGACATCCTTTTGGCTTTAATGGACTTTGAGTGTAATACGTTTCTGTTTTTAAAGCTAAGCTAAGGAGACCTAGTCTGATTTTAGCTTCTAAGTTGATTTTGAGCTCCAAGGCTGAAACACTCTTCAAATCTGAGAGAATAATCCAAGCTGTACTCTGAGCAAAGCCAAAATGAATGGAAGCCTTACATAGTTCACTAATTTAGTGAGATTTCCAAAATTTGGGCCCATTTCACATAAATTCACAATTAGAGGTGGACACTCCTTTGTGTCTATCAACTTATGTTCACACAGTGAACATTTTCATAAAGGTGAAAGGGGTGAGGAGAAGCTGGAAGCAGATCACTGGCAGGAGACAACAGTGACCTTCTGGCACCCTCTGGCCAGCACTGGATCACAGGGTCAGCAGCATCCCCACCTGAATCACTTTTCCCCTCCGGCAGCTGCAAGAAGAGCTGCCAGCTGTGCCCTGGCTATATGGCCAGAGGAGCAAATTCCAAAAAGAAACCTAAATTACACTATGAAAATTATTTTAGCCACAGAAACAAAATCCCAGAAAGGATTCTCACTTGTTACCAGGGATGAAGGAAGGTTTTTCTTCTTGTTTGTGTCCTGATTTGTTCTAAGTGACAGCTATATTCCACAGCTTGTTTGATCTCCAGCAGTTGTTTTATTATCTTATATCATAACTGTTTATTTTTAATTAAAAGTACAATGATTGTCATTGAATTTCTCCATTTGTGGAAAACTGATACAAGTTGTCATTCTTTGGTTGTGGAGAAAGAGAATAAAAAAGGATTCTTGCAGTTGTCAGAAGAATCTCTCAATTATCTCAATTGCAGTGAGTTGCAATTAAATGCTACTCCTTACCATCCATGCACGGTTTTACACCTTGGAAAGGAAGGAAGAGTTGGTTTGGCAGAGTTTCATCATTCTGACTGGCTCATAGCAGGCTCAGTCCTTGGCCCAGTGGATGTCAGGTGCATTTGTCCAGCCCAGCACTGTGGCCCTACACACGGTGTTATTACACACTGGTATTTCCACAGACCTTCTGAGTGCTTGAAAAGACCCCCAGAGGAGGCAAGAGCATGGGGTCCTCTCGCACCAGACACCTCTTGAAGGCTCCAGTGCCAGGTCCTGAGACACAAACCTCAAAGCTAAATAAGCTTTACCACAGCAGTTTCTACATCAAACACAAGGAAAATAGCTGTGGCTCTGCTGACAGGACTGCTTCCACTCTTGCTTATTGCCAACATAAATTCACATCAGCTAGGCTGTCTAAAAAGAACCTGAGGGAATTGTGTGCTTAATTCCCATAGGTATCTTATAAAATCCCAATTGTAACAGACAATGCTCTATTTTTTTCTATTTTCAGGGTGAAGCCACGCCATGGGTAGAGAGTGGGTAAGGAAGAAGGGCTGCATTAGACCCAATGGAAACCAAGCTTCCCTTAAGCAGTGAAGAAAATACTTCACAATGCCTGAGGACCAGACTCACTCTTCTCTGTAGGAGTGCCCTGGCTAACACATCTCCACCATGCAGGGCAAAACTCACACAGAAACAGAACTTGAAGGCAGGACAGTCACGGCTCAGACCATCCTGCGCCTCCCAAACCAGCCCTAATCTGATCCTGATTAGCCCTGGCTGATCCTGCAGCAGAACCCAGTCAGGAAAGATTGCCTCCAAAGTGTCCTGAAGGCACAGATTATTTAAGATTGCCACCAGTGTCACACTGCACCCAGCATGTGAATAGGCAGCAAGCTGGAGGTGAGTAGGACAGATACCTTGCACACACAGTCCCCTCACCTGCGACCCCAGGGCCACCCCTCTGGGGGCCCCAAGCAAAATATTCATCATGAAGATGGTCAATTCAAGGATGAGGGAAGAACTGCATTTGATTTAGTTGCTGCAGATTTTCTCTAGAGACTCAGAATCGACAACCACCCATGAGCCACTGCCACAAAAACTCAGGATGAAAAGTATCCAGCAGGCCACTGATTAAATCAGCGGCCAGGCAGCATTGCCCAGTGGAGAAGGCATGGGCTGGCAGTCAGGAGATGCAGGCTCCAACCCCACGTTGGCCATGGGAGTCCTGCATGACCATGGCAAAAGCACTTCTCATCTCAGGGCCTCAGTTTTCCCCATCAGCTGCATGGTGATCTAGATAACAGGGCTGTTACCTGAGTCAGTGAAGAGAAAGATTATACAGGGATTAGCATTAAAAAAGTGGGTGGGCAGAGCACAGCATAGAGAGGAAGGGTTGTGAAAAATACATGGGCCTCTGTCTTCATGCTCCTCATCTCTTTCCACAAAGTGGTTACTAAAAGCAAAAATAGTATGCTCTCCCTACAAAAGCAGCACACAGCAGACACATATATTTAGATCACTGTGAAATAAATACTGACTTTTGTCCAAGGTAGGAAAAAGGTACCCTGTGCTACAGAGAGGAAGAAAGACAAAGACGACTGAAGTCACCCTGAAGCAAGAAAAAGGAAAGAGTACAGACCTCTGAGACAGATTCAGCTGTGGTATAAACATGGATGTTAGCCATATTCAAAAAGGTCAGGAATAAATGACAAAGCTCTCACGAGCCTGACCTGGAGGTCCATCAGGTGCTAGATGTGTACAGGACAAGCACTCATCTTCCTGCATGTCAAACGAGTAATTTCAAATCCCCAAATAAATGGTAGGACACTGCAGCAGAAATAGCCCTCAGGAAGGACAGGACAGAACACCTTTTCAGTAATTTTATTTCGCAGCTTTTTCGGCTTGCATAGCTATCCCCCTTGCCCAGCTGAGGATGTCACATGCTGCTTTTCCTCTCCCAGGAGACATCAATCTGTCACTAGGGCCACTCTCTCGACACTATCCCCCAACATGTGTTCTCTACCCCTCTGCTTGCTCAGAGCACAGAAATGACAGAACAGAAACCCAGTGGCAGCAGGTGGGAATGGAGCCCACATCCCCTAATCCCAGTGCTCTCAGCCAAAAAAAAAAAAAAAAAGGAAAAAGCAAAAAATAAAGAGCTCCCCCGATCCCCTGGTTTTTCCCTTACATGCATAGCATCACTGCTGCTGAATTGCAGCCTCAGAGCAAGGAAAGAAAGAGGCCCAAAAGGCAGCTAGGAAACCCACCGTCCATTGGCTTCCCTCCACACGAGGCGAACGGACTCCTTCTGCTGCAGTGCCTTGGCAAGCACACCTCTCTCTGACTCAGCACCTCGCCGGCACCTCCTGTCAATTATTCCCACAAACTGCTGACGCCGGAAGGGCTATTTGCAATTAGGATGCAACACAAGCCGGTGGCGGTGGGATGCCTCAGCTCCCCCCCTTCACCTGCAGCGGTGCCCTCGCTGTGAGCCCTCTGGCTCGGGGCTGGAGCTCCCAGCGAGGGTGAACCTGTGGGGGACGGGGCACGTAATGCAGGAGGGCTGGAGGATGGGGACCAGGGGGTGGGGGAAGCCTGCCTGTGCTGTACCTATTCTGTGCATAAACAGACAACTGCTGTCAATGTGGCAGCTGAAATGAAGTCTTGCAAAAAAAAAAAAAAAAAGGCAAAAAAAAAAGGCAAAACAGCCACTGGGAATAAGGGCGAGAGCAGCAAGAACAGATGAAACTATGCAGAAAAGCTACAGGAGAGCTAGCCGGAGCATTCCCCAAAGAACAAGCAAAGCACAGCCTTGCTGCAGCTCCTGCAGCTGAGATGCACAAGCCTGCTCTCCCTGTCTGAGGCATTTCCAGCACAGAGAGGGAGGCGCTGATTGCGGATGAGTCCCGTAATAAGGGCCCAGGGCGCAGCAGCTGTTTCAGGGGCAAAAGGAAGGGCTGCCCTTGACAAGCCAAGGACATGACACTTCTGCAGACAGACTGAGGCCATTCTGTCCCTCTGCCAAGTAGCCAAGGTCCTTCCAACCTCTCCGAGTCACTAGCTCACATAGTCAGAAAGCCAAGCAGGTCTGCACATGAGCAGCTCCACAAGCCATGGAGATGTTCAGGCAATAAACCCCATCAAACAGTGAAGATGAACCACACAGTTATGGAAGCAGCCCAGAAATCACACACGCTCAGCAATGCCCTGCAGAAGCCCTCCATCATCTTCTGCTCCATTAAAGCAACCCGTCTTCCCCCCATCCCTGTCTCCTTCTCTGGTCATGGGGAGCACCAGGCGCCCTTCACTGCCACAGGCAGTGAGAGGCAGCAGAGTGAGTGATGCACTCCATGCAGGAAATCCTAGGGACCCTTTTACCAAGAAGCAGGGCTGCATTTGCTGAGATATGACCTCCAAACCAAACATTCCGGAGTGCAGCTAATGCTGATAGACCACATGGGAGCACAGGTCAGAGCAGGTGGTGTGGAGCTGGAGCAAAATCTCCAAGAAGCACTTTGGGTTCAATGCAGTGAACCAGTCCCTGCAACATGATGCAACTACCTCTTTTTGCAGCCATACCAAGCAACACAGTGTCCAACATGCCTTGCAATCTGTGTGCCCACAGCTGTAGAATTCGTCACAGACTCATGCCCTGCCTGGAAATCCAGTGTGGGTAAAGAAGCAGAGACATCAAACTGCAGAATGGGTGATATACAAATCTCATCTAGATAGCTAAGGCTGAAAAGGGAGAAAAGTTAACTAAAAAAAACTCTCACTAAAGCAACCTGTATTTCCCAACAGCCTCCTGATCAGGTAAAGAACATCAACTGCACTGTGTGGAGTGAGAGCAAAGGAACAAAGTCAAAGAAAACAGAAAAAAATAGTGACTTCAGCAACATGTGCAGGAATTAGCTAAGAGTCACAGCAGGCTACAATTCTGCAGCGTCTAAAAGAGCGTAGGTAGGACTTGGAACAACCTGTCCCAGCACACTTAGAAGCTAAAACCCTGCAATGATCTAAAGATACAAAGTAACAGTGACTGCTACACAATAAAATTTAACATCCCTGTGAGAAACACAGTAGCTGAATTTTGCATTGTGCCTCTTACATGTTAGAAAAAACAATTAGAAGCAGAAAGGCTCAAAACAGCCTAACTCCAAAAGCAGCGGAACTGAAATTGTTACATTGTACAGTGGTGTGCGGAAGCAATCTCAGCATCATCACTGAGAAGGTACTCAGTGCTCTAAACAAAAAACTGCTGAGAAGCAAGAGAACACACTGTATGGCCAAACAACAGAAACAAGAAGTGATTCAGTCTAAACAGTTACCTCATAAAATGGTAGATAGGACTGAAAACAAAACTGAAGGCCAAGTGCAAAAGCCAAAACCCAATCACTTCAGTACATTTAAGAGACAAGTCCAGAAGTGCAGAACAGTTGAAGAAAATTTTCTCAAGTGGCTGTAACTAGCAAAGACCAGCAAACTCTTGCTAGGTCAGGTGGTTCTTGAAGTTGGTGTGCTCTTCATAAGGGAGCTACAGGCTAACTGGAAGTGTCAGCAGTGTTTGGTTAAACCAGCCCAGTGCCCTAAGCCCATAAAAGTACACAATAAGGGACAAACCAAGCTCAGGGGAACTTGTGGCCCTGCAATCCACTCTAATTTTGGAAGGAAAAGGACAGTACTAAGTAATTAATTTTCTGTCACTTCAAAGTGCACCTGCTAAATTGTTCTGGGCAGGACGCCAGTCCACTGCCAGACCTGTCCCCTGCTTGCCTGGTGTGGGAACTCCTCCCCTGGCCTTGCCCCAGTGGGGTTCAGGCCAGCTGAGGTCAGGCTGAGTCTGGAGCTGCTGCCCCACTCCTCAGTGCCCAGGCTCAGAGGCATGGGAGCCCCTCTCCCCCGCCCTTGCTCTGGCCCTGATTACAAGGGATTACCCCCAGGTTTCTAACCAGTTCTGGGGTGGTTTAATCTATTCCTTAATATCTGGAAGAGAGACAGGAAGCTGGCAAAGTGATTTGGGCTGGCTGAGACAAAAGAAGATTGACAGAGACTTCCAAGGGATCTGACAAAGCTAAGCAAGTGGGCAGCGTAATGCAGGATGAAATTCAACATTACCAAACAGACAGTAATAAGAACTTGAGAGAATAATCTGAACTACTCATATACCATGGGGCTCTAATTCAAATGTAATCGCTTGAGAAAAATATCTTGATATCACTGTGAACAGCTCAATGAAAACATCTGTTCAACATACAACAGTGGTCAAAGAAGCTAGCAAGCTGTCAGGGTGTCTAAAGGCAGAGGCTGAAAAGAAGGACGCTGGAAGTATTCTAATGCCACCAGGAACACTGAAAGTGCACCCTCAGCTGGAATTGCTGGGGTTACTTCTGCATGGCACATTTGAAAATGCAGAAGGCAAAGAAAGGTTTCATCATTCATCAATCAAAAACACTTAATGGACAAACACTGTTAAAATTGGGACAATTTAACTTGGAGATGAGTTAAATAGAAAGAAATTATCAAATGAGAATGAAGAAGTGAAACAGATAAATCTCTGGGAGTTTTGTTTGCTTGTGGGCTTTTTGTGTTTGCTTGTTTTTTCAAGAGAAAAAAAGAAAGGTTGTTTAGCATAACTGAAGAGCAGAAAACATGACCAGACATAGGGAAAATATTGTCATTTTCCTTTTCTGGTTTTATTTTTTTTACTCCTCCTAAGCACAGACAATAATTAACTACCAAGAATGATTAGCCCATGTCATAGTCAAGTCAAGAGCTCAGCAGAAATCACAGAGGCCCATGCATTTATAAGGATACTGGGAACATCCACAGATACATCAGGTAGAACAAAAAAAACCCAAAAATAGAATGAAAAAAGCATAACATCACTATACCCTCATGCTTCCAGGCACTAGCCAACTAATTAGTGGGGATTAGGAAGTAATCCCCCCCAGTGGGCCTGCAGAAAGGGGTGTGCCAGCCCACTTGCTCTTGGCAGAGATGTTAATGGTCTGGGCAGAGGGAGAGCTGAGCCTGCAGCCCACCCGCAGCCCCTCAGCTCGGGAGGCCGAGGGCTTGGTGTGTCCTGGGCCACTGCACACCCACCCTGCTGGACACCAGCTCAGGACATGGCCCAGGGGGCTCGCTCAGCCCAGCTCAACCGGGCCCCTGGCAAGGGAGAAGTTTTACATCTGCTGCTTTGCAAGGTGGGGACTTGCCTGAGGAAGGGGAGGAGATGGATGTTTTATTCACTCTGCATTGGTAGAAGGAGTACATGACTTAATTCATTTTATGGCAAGGAAGTGGAGTGTGCTCATACCCTAAAATTAAGAGAAAATTGGGTTTTGTAGGCATTGAAGTCCAGAGCAATGCATACACCAGCCTATTCCGAGGGCAACTTGTAGCACAGACACGACACCAGACTCCCCTTTGCTAAATGTCTGACACCAGTTTATCACTGAGGAGGTTTTGGCATCTCCCATTGGAGCATCCAGATTTGGCCATGGCAGCAGGGACCAATGGGCTGACCTGACCCAGGACTGCCTAGACAGGCTGCTGCAGAAATGCACCACAGATTGTAAACAGGGTGTCATTGCCTCCCCACAAACAACACTCCTGGCTTCAACATTCCTGGTAAAATCAAAGCCCAGAGGTAACTTGAGTAAGTGGAGTTCAGATGCTGGCTTTCTCCTGCTGATGCTTGTGAAGCAAAAGCTCATGTTCTCATAGCTACATTGGCTCATGAGAGTATGAGAAAATAACTGCACAAGTTTTTGTCCCTAAATAAGCAATCTGATGAACATAATACCAAAATTACACTTGAAATTAGCTTCATGCAGAGATGCAAATGTACAAGTACTGCTATGCTGCCAGGAGGAGAGCTGTGGCTCTGCACATGCACAAATAATAAGGGACTGAGCTCAACCTGCTAGTCCTGTTCTGATTTCTCCAGTGACTGTTCCAGAAGGAGAAACAAATATTAACAAATATTTGCTGTATTTCTTAAATAGAAACTTGACTTTTTCAGTACAGTGCTCTACAGCACAATGAATAAGGAAAGGACAAGAGCAGTGCACGTGTACATGGTGTTTGCATACATGTGTCAAGATGGCAAAAATAATGGGCAAAGACTGTGCACAGGTACGACCAATTGCTGCAAGTTGGTTTTTATCTCTTTTAAGTGCCCTGCAAAAATAAAAAAGCAGCAACCACTAAAGCTTTACTGAAGTTACTTCCACTAAACCAAAACTTATCAAACATGGGATTTTTTGTAAAATCATAACTGCATTTCAAAAGAAAAACAGGGAGGAAAAAAAAATCAAAAATGTAGAAACATTCCGTTTAAGTATCTTTGGTATGAAAAATTTTGACTTTTCACATCAAAATATCTTTTTGCTTAGAGTACTTCCTTGTATTATAACAATACCACTCCACAAAGAGACAAAATATCAGTGTCCTAAGATGGAATTTATCTCAAAAATTTCCTTTTAAAATCATCAAAGCATTTGACTTCCACTTCCATTTAGAATGAAGCCAAATTCCTCAATTCTGATGAAATAGAGCAGCCCAGTTCATGCAGTGAAAAAAAAGGCAGGAGCCAGGACACAAGTGACCTCCAAAACCAAAGAGATGAAAACTTCTAAGAAAAAAAGAAAAAAAGAAAAAAAAAAAAAAAAAAAAAAAAAAAAAAAAAACCTTAAAAGTTCACTCTGCACAGTAAAAAATGTTGTGCTTTATCCCTGGTGCACAAGGCATGAAACAGTTGCAAGAATAAAGTAGGGAGGCATATGACCAGGAGCCCTGTAATTGTGACTTCTCTAAAGGAGAGGCTGGGCAAACGTCCTACCTGACAGCAAGAAAATAATTTAATCTCTGTACACATCAGTTTTCCATGCTGTAAATCAAACTGACTTCCCTCACAAAGTAAGTTTGGAGACTCTCAATTAGGTAATGTTTATAAATAACTGTGCAAACACAGGGTAGTAATAACCAGAGAACTGTCTTTGCTACATTGCTGTCTGTTAAACAACCAGGAGCTAAATTTTTCTCTGAACACTTACAAAAGGGAAGGCAGCATTAATGCTCCACAAGGAGGAAACTACAAAGAACAGATTTTCAGTGCATGCACTTCTCCTTGAAATAAACTGTGTTAAAAGCACTTTACTTAAAAAGCACGATGATAGTAGCATCCTGCTAAATATAGATGACTCACCACAATTTAGTAGTGAACATCCCTAAAGACGACCATTACATTATTGCTTAACCTGCTGCATAAATTTAAGCATCCTCCTGTGGTTACAGTTTGTTCCAAGACACTCAAGACTACTACCAGCATCCACTGACCTTCAGTGGGTCACAAGGTCTCTCTGAGTTTTGCCTTCTCCATCTGTACTATTGGTACAAGAATAAAAACACTACTCTCGCAAGAAGGCAGGAAAAATAATTCCTAAGTTTCCTAAGTTAAGGAGTTGTTTATACCATACTTTGTATATCCATATTACTACTGAGCAACTAAATATAGCTGCTCCTGAGGCACTCTGAGATCCCTTGAGAACAGAATCTTATAAAAAGAAAATTGCAGTTTAGGCAATACTGAAGAAACAGAGATAAAGAATTGGTTTCCAAAATAAGGGAACGATGCCCACTTCAAAAAGCAGTAGTTAATGCATCTGTGCCTACCACTGGGGACCAAGGTCAGGTCACGAGCAAAATGATTTATCTACACGTCACAAAACCACACAGCTTGACACAAATGGCAATCTGTTCCATAAAAACACTGCAAAAGCATGAAAGGGCAAGGGACTGACACAGTACTCCCTTTCTAGGGCTGAGGACCTGGTGCAGGGCTGGGAAGCACGGGTGGGTAGGACAAGGGTGCTGCAAGGCCAAAAGAGTTTCAGCTGTGAGAACCTCAGACCGACAGGAGGGCGACTCCAACAAGTCATGTGAGGAGCTGTAGAGCTGCTGTTGCATTAATCCACCACAGCCAGGCACCCTCACCCCCTGCTCTTGCAAGATCCATCTGCAGTGGACTGTAACACACTGAAATCTCACCTGTTGCAGTTCTGTGTCACAGGTTCCAAACACCATGCAGTTAAAAAACACGTCAGCTCTGCACTCTGACTGTACCCGATGTGTGATTTCTACCACATTTGACAATTTGCAGGATGCTATTTCTGGAGACATAGGAGGATTGATTAGCAATCCCAGGTTTTGTTTCAAAGCTCTAAAGAGAATTCCCTCCTATCTTTCCCTAGATTCCTCCTTGGAAAATATTATTGCCACAACAAATTATTACGGTTATAATGTTTTAGAGGGAAAACATAGATGCTGCCCTTGGCCCAGGACATTAACATGGATATAATAGGCCCAGAAAATGGGCAACTAGCACCAGCTACAAAGGATAATTGTTATTCTACAAATTGCAAAGCAACATAAGAAAATGGCTCTATAATAATTGACTTAAATATCACTATGAAGTCTAATTTTATTTTATTGTAGGTATAAAGTGTGAGAATGATGAAATGACCTCCAAAGTCTTTTTTCCCCCCAACAACTTTCATTTTCTTGGCATTAAGTATTTTGCCTGATTATACACTCTTACAGTTTCAGATCCTTCTTTTAAATCTTATTTTTAATTTAGGAATCACTTTGCATATGACCCCCCATTTTCTTCTATCTTCTAAACCAGTCTAAAATCTCAAAAATGGCGGAAAAAATTTAAAAATCACTCTTCCTAATCATACTTGGCAAGCCAGAGTAGAAACACACTTACTAATCTTCTGCAAATGTTGTTTAGAAAAAACTCTCCCAATTTAATTTCAGCTTTCCTGGGTGTATGTCTGTTCCTTATCCCTTAGAGTGTTTTCTTTTCAAACTCAAGAACCACTAAAAAATATGGCAGTGTTGTGTTCCACAAAAATAACTGTGTACCACAGCTATTTTCATCTACCACCATCTTCTAAAGACTTTTCCTAAGACAAAATGAAAAAAAAAAAAAAAGCCAAGCTTGAGATATAGGTGTTTCATTCAGGTAACTATGAAGTCTTAAAGGAAATTGCAAGAAAAACCATTACACTATTGGAGATAAATATTTCATGGGAAAGGGTGTTTTCACACCTAGTTCTGTCCAATGTCACTGTCCCCATGTGCCCTCAACAAAAAAAAAGAAGTAAATATTGAGTCAATGCTTAAAAGGATGATTAAATATCACTTCAATTTTAACCTTATATCTGATTACTGTTGTATGTTTTTGCAGTGACATCATGTCAACAGGACTTCACCACTTATATGCCTTTAACTGGAGCAAGTCCAGTAACTCCATAGACATTTACACCTTTGCAATGACTGCAGGCAAGAAAAACCTGTAGCACTGAGAACCTGAAAATAATTGAACTTGCTTTCCAAATTGGAAAAAGGAAGAAAAGCAAATCAATAGTGTGAAGTATGAAAGCTGAGATTATTTCCTTCAACTTAATGCTAGTAAACTTTATTTTTTTTCCATAATTCATCTCTTTGAAGTCAGCAGATGCAATTTCCAGTTAATGCATGAGACTCAGACTCCCAAACAATTTCTGAGGACAGGAATGCAGGGTGCATTTGAGGCTGAGGCATTTGTGAAAAGTTAATTTATCCATCACAAGACTTGTTTCTAACCAAGCCCGGGGTAGAGGGGAAAGCCTGCTGTGCCTTGCAGGGCAGTGAGAGCTCAGCACAGCCACCCAAGCAGCAGACTCCACCCATATCCCGACTGTGAGGAGGTTTCATCTAGACCTTGCTGAGACATCTCTGGTCCTCTCATGGGAGATCCCATAATTTCTTACTGTCCTCCCTCTGTCTCAGGGACCTCTTGCAGCAAGTTTCCCAGTTTCCCAGCAGTGAAGGTGGCCCAGCTATCTCAAAGCTGTGAGCTGCTCACTGCTGAGCTGAGCTCTGCAAAACTGCTTAGCGAGTGTCTGCATTAAAGGTCAGACCTTAAGAAAATTGCCATGTGGACCTCTGTAAACCATAACCAAGCGGGCTGCTCTAAAGTTTAGCATTACTTGAAAGGAGGCATTGCCACCTGATCAACAGATGAGCCTGAACATCTTGCACTTGGTAGTTTCTTCTGCTGCCCTTAATGCAGCACCTCCTGGTGCTCCCCGGCAATGCACTAAGCGATGTGAATAGCATCTGTCATACGCAATTTGTTTCCTCTCCGCACAGAGACCAGGGAACACACCTTATTTTGGAAGGGCTATAGGGGGCGGGAGGTGCTGGAGTCTCCACGTCCCCGGGGGCAGGCACGTATCTCAGAGCTGAAGCGGTGCGCCGTGTGCCTGGAAGGAGGAGGCAGAGGAGAGGATGGGGGGGACACAGGGGGCTCCGAGCAGCCTGTCACCGTCTCTGCGGAAAGTTCCCTGCTGCCTCAGGGCCTGAGGGATAGACCAGAGTTTTCCACACAGGTGAGCTTACCAAGGGGCTAGGCCCAGACAACTGAGCATAACGTGAAGCCCAGTTTCAAGCAAGTTTTACGGCACGGTAAAAAATAAATTAAATAAAATATGTATATATAAGAATAGAAGGAAGGATGGTGCAGCGGAGGCAGCAGAAGGAGCCGAGCAGAGCAGCGCTCCTTCCCCACGCCTGCCTGCAAAAGCGCTCGCCCGCCGCCGCATTCCCGAGCATCCCCGGCGGGACCGCAATCAAAACTTCCCCACGAGCGGGGCACCGCCGTGGCACCGGCGGCGGCGACCCCGCGGCCGCAGGGCGATGCCCCGTGCCGGGCGCCGCGCCCCGCTCCGCCCGTGCAGCACTCACCTCTCAGGGCCAGGAGCGCGGCCAGGGCTGCCGGCACCCACCTCCCGCCGCCGCCGGGGCGCCGCCGCGTCATGCCGGGCCGGGCGAGGGGCGCGGAGCGGGCCGCCGAGCCCTGCCTTTGCCCGCCGCCGCCGCAGGTGCCGCCGCCGGTGGTGCCGCCGCCGTCCCGGGACCGCCCGCTCGCGGCGAGGCTCCGCCGTGCCCCAAGCCCCGGTCGCCCGGGGAGGGCGGCAGGCGCGGCGGCCGGACCGAGAGCGCAGCCTGGCGGCCCCGAGCCGCCCCCGCAACCCGCCGGGCTGCGGCTGTCACCCCCCGCGCGGCACCGTCCCGGCGCGCAGCGGCACGTCCCACCACCCTCCTCCTCTCTCCGCGCAAATTGGGGGTTCCCCCCTCCTCCCCTTCCCCGCCAACCCGATGCCGCCGCATCCGTAGGGATGCTACACGGGCCAGGGCGTGGAGGTGCGGTCCAGCGCAGAGCTGGAGACTGCACCCCCACCGCTCCTCCGGATCATCGCGGCAGCGTGGGGGCTTCTTCTTTCCGGAGCCTGCCTACAGCTGCATTGAAGACGGCAGCGGCAGCGCACAGCAAAATATTTGGGATGGTCTGCATGGGACTGGTCACCGCTGCAGCGCACGGTATAAACACTGCAAAGGTATGAACCACCCTAACTCTGCCATGCAGGAGCCTGGGAAACACGAGCATTCCGCACTCCTGTAAAACCGACCAAGGTATCTCCAAAGGGTGTAGGCAGGTCTCGGAGTTGGGGAACTGCAATACTGTGTAACGCAGGAATCGCCAACAAGTTGTGTCACAAGCTTAAGTCAGTGCAGTTCTTAAGGCTGCGCAGAAAAATTAATCAGTTGAAAATCAGCACACATCAAGTGTATGTAGAGGGTAGAAAGGAAGAAAGGAAACCCTTTATGAATTTAGGATGAGCTTGTGGGGAAAGGAACAAGCAGAAAGCTTACACAGAATGACTCCTCGCGCACAGCCAGCTCCCTGTCCAAGTCTGATCATGGTAGTTTTACTTTGTGAAAATAAGCAGTTTGACAAGGAAAACTCTCTAACAATTCTGTCAAATGTCCAATTGCTTCATTCCCTCACTCAACGTTTCCTCCCCAGCAAAGCACAGCTATGCAGCCTTTGCATCCTGCAGGCAGCAAATCCATCTTGTCATGCTTCTCCCCACCTCCAGTCACAGTCCCTGGAAGCATCCCCCTGTCCCCTGCCCAGACTACCCTATTGCTCAGCACTGTTCAGGTTTCTGCCTCCTCAGTTGCCTCAAAAGGTGCTCTGACCCTTTACATGGCTTCACTACCCCTGTGAAGAGGGGTGGGGGAGAGCTGCACCCAGGAGTGAAGATCGCAAGGAAAGGTCTCAGGGGTAGAAAAACATAAATTTCTTTAAGAACCATGCAAAAAAAGCAAGCTGGTGCCCATAACAACAGTATGTGGAAAGCTAACTACCATTTCACCAGCCTTGGTTAGCCTAGGTTAAGCTCTGCCTTGGACAGCATCAAGCTTTGGCAAACTTCTATCAGAGGACTAGGTAAAAATGTCACCCCAGCAGTCCAGGTTTACCATTTATCTTGGTTCTGAAATAAAACTACTAACTCTGTTTACAAGGAGCAATGGTTGACCTACCCTTATCAGGCAGCAAAATTGCTCACTGCCACATGGGCTGGGATTTCATTCAGCAAGTGGTGGCTCAGAAAGTCGAGAAGGCATCACATGGTGACTCAGGGGATGTACCCTTTAGTCTTCTCAGGTTGGTCTGGTGCCTGCTGCATGTTCTCCAACATCAAACCTGATGAGGCAGGTGTTCTGACAGCTCTAGCACTCTAGAAAAGCACCCTCCACCCCAGCCCTGCCATGGGCAGGCAGACTTAAAGAGGGTTTTGCTCCATTAAGGAGCCAGCTCTTGGCAAAGGCTCAAGCAGCTGAAGCATAACGCTTCAGAAAAGCATCGAAGGGAGAGCCATAGCCCAGCTGTTCCCCTCATTCTGTGGCAATATGGGAATTGAAGTTTTCTCAGACTCTCTCAGATTGCTTCTCTTTTCTCCAGCTGACTTGCTGCATTTTTCATCAAGCAAAAGGACAAACGAAAATGATGATTTTATGATCAGAAGCAGTTCCAGGAAACCTCCATCCTTGTGCATACACACAGTGACCACCTTGAGGAATACAACGAGTATGTCCACACATTCACTTACAATGAAGGCCCATGAATGTTTCTTGCCAAACATAACCCCCTTCAGCAAACTCAAGGGCAGAGAGCACAGAGCATATTTGGCACAGTGGCCTGCCACTGCCCTTACTCCTGCAGATCACTTCCAAGAAAGAAAAGATGCAAAGACAAATCAAGGGAAAACAAGAAAAATTGCATATTCTCCCTAGGACTGCCGCACTGCCTTCCTGATCTGCCAAGACTTGGAAGCTGTCTTGACCTAATGGAAATAAGTGTGTTTTTTAGTATAAGGACACAGAGCATTTAGCAAATGCCATCCCAGCTCACTTTGGACTGTTCCTTGCATCCTGCTGTGCATCAGCTGGCAGGTAAACAGCAAAGATCAGTTCACCCTCTACAGTAAATGAATTAATGTGCTTCCTAAAAAGTGCAGTGAGCATAATGTGAACTGAGAGCCTGGTGGTCAGAGAAAGCATTTCTGCCCAAAATGGACCCAAATGACTCCCTCCTGATGCAAGCTGCTAGGATCAGGGAGCATTTTAATCAGCTTTCAGACCTGGTCATCAGCAGCAGATACTGTACCATACCTACAAACCACAGTGACACAGCAAGTGACTTCAGCTGCTTCTTGTAGCAACTGCAAGAACAATCTGTGGCCACACTCCAGAAGGATGGAGCAGCCACAGGGAATAATAATCTTCAGATGCACCAGTCAGTCCTCTCACTCTGGCTCCCTCTTCACCTTATCACCACTTCCAAAAATAGGTTGCAGATTGTACAGAAAGGACGTGGCCGAGGATATACTGTTCCTGGAACTCTGAATTTCTACTTCAGCTGTCCTTGAGCCTCCACAAAATATTAGACTTATGCCAACCATTTATCCAGGGAGTGCAGCACACTCCAGCCTGTTGGACACTAGAGCTATGAGCACAGATATTTGCTGCTCTAGCAGTCCATTTTCCCACCAGTGAGTGTCTATACCTCTTCCTCGGCATTGATGGAGTAGTACATCATGGACAGAGGAGAAGTGCTTTGCCATATCCCAGGCTACATTGCTCAGAAGAACACACAAGGATCCTTTAACTGAAGAGCTAAGATACTTCCAAGATTGTGCATGTTAGGCTGGACAAGGATAGGAAAAAAAAAAGAAAAATAAAAAAAGAAAGAAAGAAACCACTCCCACCTTCTTCTTTTGAAAAAATTATGATAAGTAATGTAATTCTCATGTCTCAATGAAAAACATCTCTGTGAGTCAAATTTGAAAAGAAAGCTTTTTTCCAGGATGATGCTACTTTTTTTTTCCCCTTTTGCCTTAACATGGCTCTAAAAATCCAGTGGGGATGCAGTTGGGTTCAAGGGCTCCAATAGATGCCAGGTCTTACATCACCATTGCTGTCTCCCAGCTTGTTACTGGGTTATCTATTGTCAGATGGGAATTTATTGAAGGTGACATTGCTTACAAATTGATCAAAATCAGCTTCAGTGAGGTGTCCTTCCAAGATATAAAAAGATGGATAAAATTCACTCAGTTGATCATTAATAACTTCAGTCTGTGAAATTGGTTATCTCCCTTTGACAGACGAAATAGAGTTTGCAGATTGAACTGTTTTAATCCTATCTGAGAAGAAATATGACAGCCCTTCAAATATATACCAAATTAACTATGTCTCTACCTTTTCAATAAAACTAATTCAAACAAAGCCCTGGGTTTATTTTGCTGAACACCTGTGTATACAAAACAGAGGTCACTAAATAGAAGAAAAAATAGAAGAAAAAACCGTGATAACCCTGTCAACTCACCTATCACAGGTTTTTTTTCTTATTGGCCACAGGACTGGTTATGTGGGAATTCTGTCCCAAGTGTAAAGGTTTGTGCTTTTGAAAGCCTGCATAGTGGAACAAGCAGGAGCATCAGGAGGGAGATGTACCCTCACTGTCCAGCACCAGGTGCAGTCCAGTGCAGGTGCTGTGTATCCAATGCATGGCCAGCATAGGCTTTTGGGTGAGCCCTCTCCATGTGTTGGTCAGGATAACCTGATCCCTGGCACAGCAATGGCCTATGCATGCAAGTCAGCCACATAGGGAGACCACACGAATATCTGAGGGAAACCAGCCCTGAAACAACAAGCAGATTTCCACACTCCTTCAATGCCAGATGGCAGGAGCGGATGTGTCCATGGAAACCCGGGTGGATTAGGCGTACCTTCAAACTTCTCAGCACTCAAGTAGGCCATTGCATTGTTTCTTTCTGCAAGGCCACTTTGACCCACACATCAAGAGCCATCTCTCTCTGCTGTCCCCACTAGACCAGCTGATGTAGCTGAAAATACCAACACGCTTTTGGGCACATTGACCTAAAGAAGAGCTTCCATGCTTGAAAACTAATCTGTTTTTTTCCTTATTACATCTGCTGGTCTAATAAAAGATATTGCAGTTTTCTGCATTTCTTAACTCTCTGATGTTCATTAGCAACTAGTAACTGCACATAATGTTTTTTCAGCCACTTACTTGCTTTTCCAATGAGGAGTGAAAATGGATAAGGAATTCAGAAACACAAGAGGCTCAAATCCTTGTGCCAGTGGACATATGGCCACTTCTCTTAATTTTGATATCACTAATGGTGTCTGTATCCAAAACTTGCAAAAATAACTTTTAATTCACAAAGTTACCCACAAAAGCCAGAGATATCTCACATAGTGGTGAAAACCCTTGGGATATACAGGACAGTTTGACGGAACAGGACAGGAAGATCCACATGCAGCAAACACCAGCTTTCCAAGCTCATGGAGCAGTGTAGGTATCTCTCCAACACCTTCAGGGCTGTTCCCAGTTCCAGATGGTTGCTTGGCTCAGGGACCACAGCAGTGTCTATGTTACTCTGCAGCTGAGCAAAGCATCTGTCTTGGACTGATGGAAGAGAAAGTTCAGATCTTTGGCATCCACAGTGCAATGTACCCATGGATGAGACAGGTGACCTATGCAATGATGAGGGGGATACATGTTACTGGCCTAAAGGTCAGTTTGGGGAAGTTTCTCCCCTCTAAAGCATGATGGTACTTATTACCACCACACTGAAATGGCTGTTAAATACACCTCAACCCTCTCCTCAGTGTTTTCATGGGAGAAATGTTCAGCATCTTCTGAGTCTGACTTAATCCTTCAACACAGGAAGCCAATGGCATCCCAAGGGTGACTCCTACAAAATCTCAGCAGCCACGTGGCAGCAGATGTTGTCTTCTGTTTAGAAACAACACAAGAATGAAGTAATATCAGAACAAAACTAAGCTTGCACTTTGACACGGCCTGCTGGCTAACATTTCTGATTTCCCCTGCTCCACTTCAGACTCAAATCTCTCCTTGTTGCAGCATTTGCTAGGCTGCTGGGAAGCTGCTCAGAGCCGGTGCCAGCTTATCTTCCTTTCACCTGTCCTGCAGGAAGTCTAGACCATTCTCTAAATCACTGCTGACAGGAATGCAAGCTCCTAAGCTATTATTGACAGCATTTCTTGCTGTTGCTTAGTGCTAGCCACGGGTCACACAGTATTTATTGAGAGTATGGAGCACCTGAAGAGATAATAGTGTCCTGGATGTGCACAAATTCAGCTCTGCTGAACATCCTGCATTGGCACAATATGACATGGATGCCTATGCAAGGCAGGGTGTACATAATTCACGTTTGCCTGGGCCAGAAAGGATTTATTTCACAGCAAAAACAAAGAGCAGAACTTCTCTTCTCCTAGAGACCCTACCATTCTCTACATAATGAAACAGTCATCAAGTGAGTCCATCAGAGCCAGGATTTAAGCCAGAGGAAGAAGTCATCAGAGCTGACTTAAGAACAGCAGGAAGGATTAAACTCTGCCCTCACCAGACTTAAGAGCCAGGATGTCTTATGGAACTGAATCAACAGCCACTGTTGGAGAGCTAGAAAATAGCTCCATGTATAACATAAGGCAGATCTGCACCTCCCACCACTGTCAGACAATGACAAAAGTGGAATTTTCAAGACATGTTCACCAATGTTCTTTCTAATGCTCATTTGGGGATTTTAACTCCAGGGTCAACATCAATTAACTAACATGGGTCAGAGTAAAGAGTCTCTCTCCATTTTGCACTAAAGTTTTTAAATAAGTTGGCAAGTAGGACTCTTAAGCACCATTTTGATGCTCATATAAGCAGCCCAGACACTGTGGTCCCAAGTAAACAAAAATGCCAGAAGGTTTTTTGCTGAGTCTACTCACAACCAGCTTCTGCTTCCCTTTATGTACATAGCAAGGCATTTTCTCCTCCCTACACCGCACAAAATGGTCATTATAACTGACAACTACAGCAGCAACACTAAAAACTGTACAGAGTCATGGAAGGTAGTGTCCTCTCAGTCCACATCTTGTTTTCTCCAGGACAACACAGGAATGCAGCTATAGTCCAATTACTTGCCTTTAATTGTGAATGCAGGACTTCTGTCTCCAGAGCAGAGTTGTCAGCCCTGCACCTTCCCTCATGCCTGCCTTCATTTAGTGGTGCTTAAAAAATGTATGCTTAAAAGCAAAGTTGAGTTGTCTAAGTGCAAAGGAAAGCCTTTTAATTAGAACTCAAATCAAAACAAGAGGGGGGAAAATGAAGGAAAAGCATAAAGTGATTCAACATTTCCAAGTTAATTTCCTGGACCTTTCCCCTGCTCCCTCCACCTCTTTTATTTTTATTTTTTTTTCTCTGAGTCTACCAAGACAAGAGCCCCGTTTGGGCCAGTTGGACTGGAGGGTGTTGTCTGTAAAGCACTGCATTGGGACTGCCAGTTTATTTCACCCTGGTGGCACTGATTTATACCAGTGCCTGGTCAAGGATTAAGCCCTTCATCAAATCTTAACAGCCCTTGTCCCTTTAACAGTAAGATTTCAAGCAGGAACCCTTCCTAGACCCTGGGTGTCTCTATGGTAACACAACAAGATCGTTTTGTTCTAGCTCACAGCATTGTGTGCATATTGAAAAGCACAGTTAAGATATTTTGAAGTGGAGAGTCCAGATCAGCCAATTCTGAAGCCCTGCAAGAAAAAATGATTATGCAAATTAAACTCCTAAAGGTGAATGGCAATGAATGCTTTCAGCGTAGACGGTTACAGTATGAGAAATGAGAGCAGCAGTCTCAGCAAGGTGCCTCACTCAGCAGTACAAAACACACCACACCAGTTGCCTTTCTTTTTGCTTATTTTAGCAAAATGGTCTGGGACAGAACAGGTCACACCGACAAAATTATTTCTGGGTTTTGTAGCTGTTGCTGCAGTACAGCCAAGACTGAGCATAGCTGCTACATGGAGAAATGAAGTCTCCAGGAATCATAACAGTGTCCCTCTCACATTAAGAGAAAGGAAGTAAAGATGCATCACTGACTTTAGGACTGGACTAGAAGAGGCAGTAAGTTAGAAGTCTGCTTGATGCCTGCTTTAGAGGAAAATTTTCCCTTGTGCCAATTGACTCATGGTTGGCAGCAGTCTGTGGTATCTCTCACTTGCTGGCTTCTCCAGAAAACATCACAAGAGTAGCTCGGTCCTACAGAATACCACAGGTTGGAAGAGCAGGAGAATGTCTCGTGGTGGAGGCCTAAGGAAGTTATTCCTTCTTGCATTAATTGTTTTGTTTTTATTTTTTCATGGCTATCACTCACCTGCTAACAAGGCCAAGTGCCAGGTCCTGCACATTGGTCACAGCAACCTCAGGCAGCACTACAGGCCAGGGGAAGAGCAGCTGGAAAGCTGCCCAGTGGAAAAGGACCTGGGGGTCAACAGTGGCTCCACATGAGCCAGCGTGTGCCTAAGGAGGCCAATGGCATCCTGGCCTGTGTCAGCAACAGCGTGGCCAGCAGGACCAGGGCAGCGACAGTCCCCCTGTGCCTGGCACTGGTGATGCTGCACCTTGAGCGCGGTGCCCAGTTCTGGGCCCCTGACTGCAAGGAGGACATTGAGGTGCTGGGGAGTGCCCACAGAAGGGCAACAGAGCTGGGGAAGGGTCTAGAGAGTGAGTGCTATGAGGAGTGGCTGAGGGAGCTGGGGTTGTTTAGCCTGGAGAAAAGGAGTCTCAGGGGTGACCTTATCACTCTCTACAACTCCCTGAAAGAAGCTGTAGGCAGGTGGGGGCAGCCTCTTCTCTCAGGCAAGGACAGGAGTGACAGGAGAGGACACAGCCTTAAGCTGTGGCAGGGGAGGTTCAGGTTGGACATCGGGAAGATGTCCCTTTCACAGAGAGAAGCAATGGAGAAATAATTGTCAAGCATCAGAATGGGCTGCCCAGGGAAGTGGTGGACTCACCCCTCCAGAGGTGTTTTAGAAAAAATTGGATATGGCACTATGCATCATGGTTTAGTTGACAAGGTTGTTCAGTCAAAGGTTGGACTCAATGATCTTGGAGGTCCAATCTAAATGATTCTGTGATTCTGCTGGGTGGCACAGTTACACTCAAATCCTTTCTTACAGACAATAAAGAAACAAGTATTATATACAAACCTAGGAATTTACTGTTAGTACAATTGAAATCATAATAGTCTAATCAAGAAATATTATTTACCTAAACCTAATTATTAGATGCAAAAAAATTAAAAACTATTATCTGGAAAAAATCTGAGTAATAATACAGCTGAAATCAGTTTCCACACTTCCCGGCAAACAACCCATTTTTTTCTTTGCAGGGAAGAACAAAATGCTGATATATTCTTCCTCCTCCATCTAAGATTCATATGGAGCAGAGTTTATACATTTTTTAGTAACATTTTATATTTCACTCCTCTTTCTTTGGCCTGCAAGTCCACACTGCATCCAGATTTACTACACATGGAGAATTCTTACATATATTGAATTTTTTTTATTCTTTTTTAATACTTGTTTTGTCCAGCTCTCATGTCCCTATTTCTTTATCTAATCATTAGTGAGTAGAGCTGATGTCCACATTGGTATCCTGCACCTCTTTTGTCATCACCCCAATGCCTCCCCTCTGTACTGCATCCTCTGTCCCTTCTTTCAAGGTCTCTGTTATCACACCATGCCTGCATTTCCCTCTGCTGTATCAATCTGAGGAGCAAGGAGCACATTACCTCATCTGAGTTTGTCTTTTTGAAAACAGGAGCTCCCAAAAAGATACAAAGTAGTAACAGCTGCCTGTTGGTCGGCCAGAGAGAGCCTGTTCTGCTGGGGAAACACACAGCACTTCCAGCCCAGCTAGAGGGCTACAGAGGATCAGACTTTTAGGAAACCAATTGGAATTTTCAGTGTGGTAGAACAGATTCAACTCAATTTAGCTAAATTAGGCCCTTAATAAAAAATTCACTTTTTTCTTCATCTGACTGTTCTTCAAAGGCATGTGGACCAACCTATGGGGGGCTCCATTACCAGTAGGCCCTTGGGTGCAACTGGAAGATGAATATGAAATAATTCTGAGGAGTCCTAGTTACCGTCCCCAGTGTTGTTCACTTTGCCTAGACACATCTGAAAGTAAGTATAGACCTGAACCAAGTTTTTCAACCAAAATTCTACCAAAACTGTTTTCTCCCCACATTGCATCTTTTTGTCAAGAGATTCCAGTTCAGCTTCTATATTTGAGCTTCTCAAATATAGAAAAAGTTTGAGAGATTTTTTCATTAAAGCTTTGAAGCAATAGTGTTGTCTATGAGTCATCTAAGTTTAGCAAAAGTAATCAAAAAACCCCAAAAAAACCCACCAAAACAAATACCCTTCACTTAAAAAAATAATTAGCAAATTAACAATTTCAGTAGGGTCAAAATTTAATTCAGACTAGGTTGCTTGGAGCTCTGACCAGTCAATTCTTCAAAATCTCATGGACACAAATTCCAAAACTTCTCTGCACTTCTCCACTAATTATCTTCAGTAAAAAGGGTCTACATCCATATTCTTTATGACTTTCACATACATATTGGCAGACAGGTGCCTGTTCCCCTATCCTCTCTCTCCTCCAGGCTGAAGAAGCCCAGCTTCCTGAGCTTCTTCTTGTTTTCTTGTGGAAATGGATCAAGCCCTCTACATCCCTGCACCAGTACTTCAGCTCAATCTGATTTCATCAGCAGAGGATAACAGCAAGCTCATTCTGCCAACAGGGCATGCTAACCAAAGCAAGTGTTCTCACAGTAGCATCTGCATAAACATAGCTAAACAACTTAAAGTGCCTGTAGGACAGGAAAGGTCCAAAAGAACTTCTCTGGACATACCAGCATTTGAAAGATGATGCAGGTACTACTGATTTTGGGACTGGGCTTACACTTGTGCGTAAGGTTGTATTTACTGGTGTGTAAAGTTACATTTGAGCACCTCACATGGCCTCCTGATCCTCTCTCTAGTGCTTAAAAGCAGCTTTTTTTCTGAAGTTATCCTCCCCCATCCAATCAACTCCCAGTTTAAGATGGCACAGATTTCTTCTGCGTATAGAAATATCAGCTCCAGTTACCACGGATACTATTTTCTATAATGATTTCTAGGAGGTGTCATCTCCAAGGATGAATCCCTCTCCCAAAAGAGAAAAAAAGCAGCTAGATTTCTCTAGGATATCAAACAGCTACAAACCAGATTTTTCTAAGGCATCTCATAAAATGGATCTTGATGTTATAAAAGAGACAACAGCAGAGTCCTTATCCATACCTGGATCCCAGAGCGACTCAGACAAATGACACTGTTGATTCTTTCCTCCTTAGCCCCATTTTCATTACTGACATGTTGCTAACAAGGAAATCAGAGGACTGTACAATAATGTATTCATGTTGTTGGATTGAAAGTCTAAAAGCTTCCCCATTTGATTAAGTAAATGCAGCAAGCAACATGCAATCAAGGGCCAAAATATTCCTTGGCCCGCAGCCCAATAAATGAATCCTTAAGGAGCTGGCATCTCACTTCCACACAAATATAGCTCTCTGCTCATTACCAATCCAGTCTGAAATACTGGGGAAGGCTACAGGAAAACAGACACCTGGCAGAGATGCTAAGTTAGTTTCCTGCATATTGATTTATGCAGCGATACTTCTGAAATCACTAACAAGTGAAGCACAAGCTCTGCAGTGAGCAGCAGCCCCAAGGTGTGCCAGAGGTGCAGAGCAGAGCTCCTACAACAGCCTTGCAAGTCCTACAGGTAGGATAGCAAGATCTTCAGCACCACAATAGCAACATGGGGTTTTGGCTGACATCCACTTCACAGCCATTGGCAGGGGGTGCTCCCCCACAGTGTAAAGGGGCTGGAGTCCATTTTGAGCCTGCTTTTTCCCTTCCCCTGTTTGATGTTGAGAGATGGGCCCACAGCAAGGGCAGCTACTGCCCTTACAGGAACCAAAAGCTCCAGCCTACCTGGCTTTCCTCATCACTTGGGTCACATCTACAACAAGGCACATTAACCTGTTCCTGCATGGGATAGACCCCTTCCTTTACAGCCAAATTCCCTTTCTCTTCTATCATTCTGTCCTACAGTTTCAGCTTACCAGAAGGCAGGAACCCACACATCCCTCATAATCACATCTCTGGTGACCCTGGCAGCCAAACCCCACATTATCTACAGCATCACTAGACATCTGCTTTTGCAATGCTTGTCCTGCCCTCTCAGCTTATTTCTCCTTGGAATCAAACTTGGGCTCCATGAAGGAATGGCTGCAAAGACAGAAACTGGGACATTTATGGAAATAGTCATCAAGCATGAAAGCTTCAATAGTTCAATATTTCACTGGTGAGCAGGATTGCCTCCCAAAATAGTCTCAACATTATTCAGGTGTGCTTTTTCTCTTTCACACTGTACCATTATTTCTGTACTTCTGTTTGTGTGCAGCACCAAGCACACTATGGCTGACATTCAGGTTTGGTATTCCTAGGCTCTACAGTTGTAGAAATAAAGAATGTGATATGCCTAACTGAAGGTGTGATCCAGGCTATAAATTATACAGTCTTGTCAAAACTGAATTAATCATGTACCTTTCACCAGCTCAGCTGTACTCTACCCATTAATTCGTCTCCACCAAATGTATTCTAGTGTTACAAATAACTCATTGGTTTCAAAGGCATTTCTCCCCAAACTATCCCCACTCAGGACAGACAAAATTCAGATTCAGCCTTGGGCAAGTGATGCTTTTCTAGGCATAAAAACCCTGTACAACAAAAACCCTCTCATCTTTAAGGCCTGGTGGTTGTGAAGGGATAGAAATAGGAGCCTCATGCTATTAGGGAAGGGCAGTTCCCAGCTGCACAAAGGGGACACATGTCCTGAAAAGACTCGAGATTTTAATGCTATGACTTCTCTGCATAGAAATGCATTTGAGTAATTTTTAAATGGTTGCACAGATAATTCCCTTTGAATTCTACACAGTTGGATTCATTGAAATGGAGGCAACTTTGCTCACAGTAGTAGTAGTGTTGTAGTTGTGAATACTTTAGGCTGTAGCTGAGACAACGTTTCTAGGGAAAGGAATTAATTTTTATTAGATCACTAAGACATGAAAAAATATATCACATAATCTTTTGCAAAGCCTTCAAGATTAAAAAAAAATCCTTGGATCTGAACACTAGGGAGGCAAGGAGGAAGAATTTTTCCAAACAGCATTTTAAATTCACTACTATTATTCCAGGGTTGGGCTTTTTTCCCCAGCAGTTGGCATGCAGTGGGCTAAAAGGTTATGAGGGCTTCTTCAAGATGAGCCACATAAACAACTTGTACTTCAGGACACATTAGGAACAACTCCCTTGTCAACTCATTCCAAAACAAAGCTTACCTGGCATGCAACTTGCTCCCATTCCCACACCACACCACAGCAAAGTCTTTCCAGCTGA
Source organism: Ammospiza caudacuta (assembly GCF_027887145.1). Lineage (NCBI taxonomy): Eukaryota > Metazoa > Chordata > Aves > Passeriformes > Passerellidae > Ammospiza > Ammospiza caudacuta. The sequence goes on from NC_080594.1 coordinate 29,165,770, forward strand.
CAGCTGGCACCTGCAGTTCACTCTTAGATAAGAGAACAAGTAGTTGCATCCAAAGAGAACTTTTGCTGCTGGAGTTTTGTAACTTTCTTTAGTTGGTTTGGTTTTTTCCCCTAGCTGTTTCTAAAAAAAAAAAGGAAAAAAAAGATAAAAATTAATTCAACAAGTGATGACATGAATAGAAGTATTATGAACTGAAGAGGCTGGAAGAAAAGCTAAAGCAGCAGAATGTCACAGCTTCAGCTGGAAGGAAGCCAGGATTGCCAGCCCAAACTTCCTCAGCAGTTGGAAAGTACATAACATACAAAGCTCAATGTTTCTCCAAAAGAGAACAAGCCCAGCACTCTCTAAACTTCAGAAGAAGCAAAATGTGCTGTTTCAGAGGGTTAGTAATGGCATGAAGAGCAACACTTGCTACAGTAACAATGTGCCATTAGGAGGGAAAGGCAAGAGGGCTTAATTTGGGAAGATCATTTAAGTGTGCCCACAGGCAAACTGAGTCAAAAGCTTCTTGGCCTCTTCCAAACATAAGATATTAGCAGTCACTGCTAACTTTGCATCCATTGGGCTCTATGGGCATTTTAACACCACAAAGTAGGGAAGAAAATCTCTCATTCAATATCATCTTTGAGCTGAATTAAACTCCGGGAGGCCCACTGTAGACAGGCAAAGGTAGAGGCAAAAATCACTTCCCTCAGTGCTCTAGAGCTCACAAAACCTTTCAGTCTGACTGGGAAAGCACTGCCCCAGTTTGGAGCTTACACAGGTCTGCACAGGCTGGTTCAGATTGGTCACCAGTGAGTGTCAAATAGGTACCGTGAAATAAGGCAGAGCAAAGTTCCCATCAGCGCATCACAAGAGAAGGCACTTACCCGCCCTTTACAGAAGCAGATAGTGTAGTAAAGCTTTTCTGGGATGAAAGAACATCAAAACCCATAAGAGTCAAGCCTTTTTTTAATTTACTTTTACTGCTTTTTAAGCAGACCTGCTGTCACCAGAGGATGACCCAACACAGTGCCACAACTGGCCCTGTTTATATAATAATAACCATGAGCAGGATTGCAAAGGAAAACTTTGAGGCCCTGCCACTTGCCTCTATTAACAGCATTTCCTCATTTAGCTCTCACAAGTTTCCTAGCAACATCCTTGCATTGCACATTAACACATTCATTAGATTTTGCACAAGCACCTGTAGAATAGTCAGAGCTGAAAAACTTTGCTTTCATCCTGACTCAGAGGGGAAATCAATTTGCTTCAAGAAGCAAACCCTTTCAGGGCAGCAAAGGCTACCACCATGCTTATGACATGCTTGTGAAGCCTTGCAGCTCCTAGTGAAGGAAGAACCCACTGCATTCAATTTCATTATTGGCATTTTCCATGTAGGAAAGCAGTGGGTAATCCTCTCCCTGCAGCTTTCAAAGAAGGCAAATGTCAATACACAGCATAATGCTCTGAATAACACAGAAAGAAGTCCAAGCAGCCAGAGAGGCAGACACTGGACAAAGGGTCAAAATGTACAATAATTCACTGCTACACAACCTGTGTCAAACTCTCCATGTGTCTAATATCTGCCTGTTGAGGCAGATGGATGCTACCCTTTTTTCTCACTGCCTGTGACAGTGGCTTTCTTGCCCGTAGCAGCTAGTTGACTGATTCACCCTCCCCAGCACCATCTCAATGAATCCATACAGGAGGAAGGACTTGTCCCAGTCTGCCAGGTGGGTTCAAACTTCACACTTTGTGCACCCACAGTGTCTGCACAGGGAGATGGGGATTCACCAAGTGCCCAGAGCAAAATCTCAGTAACTATCGGGAATGAGAAAATCATCCTAGTTAAATCTCACTTGCAGCAGTGACAGAGGGAAAAATAACACCCTGGGCTGGGGCAAGGCAGAAATCGTGCCAAGTTCCTCATACCATTAATGTATACAAGCACCTCCCAAGAGTAGCAGCTGCATTTACCTACCACATTTGCTCTGTGAGCACCACAGAGCTGCGTGACTGACTTGGCCTGAAATGACTTGGAGGCTCCTAGACAAATAAGGAGCATTTGGGACATCCCTAAAGGTGATCTGGAGGGCTTGGAGGTCACAATATTCCCAGTCCTCTTCACCCTGCACTCCCATTTCCCTTCTCTGCAGCAGTAAGTTGAACTGCAATTTTTCACTTGTCTGAAAAGTGATTTGAAGCACACTTTGAAGCCCAAGTGTACCCCACATCCTGCCCTGATGAAGCTTCATGCACTGGAGACACGCGTGGTGCGAGAAAATTGCCTTGAGCCAAAATGCACACTTTGGGGAGAGTGCTTTGCTTTTGAGGCAAACACAGCCTCATCTTGCCTGCTGCCTAAAAAGTGGTCATGATAAGATTCCCAATTTCCTGCTGCCTTTCAAATGGGGTCTCCAGCCCTCGTAAAAGCTAATGCTGGTGTGCAGAGCTCCTCCAGACTCAGAGGGAAGCTGGTGCCCCGCAGGGCCGTACCCTGTAGCAGGGAAGCAGCAGGGAGCTGGAGCAAAGCCACTGCTGGGAAGTGTGCATCTCTCTGATTAATGCTCTCAGGCTGCCTGTTGACAAAAGCAGCAAGAGGATTTGTAATGCCTAAGCCTATCATCATCACGCTCTGAGAAAATCCTTCGCCGAGAAGCAGTGTAAATAAGTAAAGTTTTACAACTTAGTGGACTCTCTTAATTGAGTAGCCCTTGTAAATTAATAACATTGAAGTAAATGTGCAAAGACTTTGCTGACTTTCTAAAAGATGTCTAATAAGGTCCAGGTTTACTAAAGTGCCCAAAGGAGCAGGTCCCCAAACCTTTTTGTAATTTGTTGAGACACTAATGATAGTTAACTTCTAGTGGTTTATTCAAGAACATGAATATGAGGACAGCAGAACCATCAGTAAGTCTTCCCTCCCAACACAGCCAGGTGCCAGTCCTTCTATTCCCACTATCTGCAGTCCTACAGGAAAGGGTGTGGGGGGAATCTCTCCTTCCTTCACATGGGCCCAATGAAAGCCATCCTTGGAGCACCTTTCAGAGCCAAAGTGAAAAGCTCAGAGGTATCTTTGTGTACCACTGCTACTGCCTGAGGGCTTCATATCTCACATCTTTCCATCCTGAGCAAACGTGTTTAATAGTTGAGTCCCAGTAGCTAAAACATGAAAAAATACTTTGTTTCCATTTCTCTTGTACTTTTTGCTTTGCTTTCTCCCATGCCAGACATTAACAGCTTGGTTTCCCTGAGAAGCTGTGGTTGGGTGAATAATGCAGAGTGAATATACTTTTTTATTTATTTGAAGGAACTTTGTCTTTCTTTGTTCATGGACACTGACAGCAGTTCCTGCTACTGCATTGACTGTTTGAATCTATTAGGTCACCCACACTGTATTTATTTTGACTTTAATGGCTGTGAATATTCACATGTCCTGAGTCATGCTGATCAGAGCTTGCCTACCCATAAAATTGTGCTGGTGTAACACACATTTAGTTGAAGCCCCTCCCGACTTCGCTTGTACTCTACAGGATTGAGAAAAGATTATGATGATCCAAGTTAAGTCTGTAAGGAAATTATGAATTAAAAAGCAGATGTAAAACACTTTTAGACTAACATGGGAGAGCTCAGGGAGAGGATTGTGGTGCTTTAATTAAACCAGGGTAAGGCTGTGAGTGAGAAAGGCCTCAGGTAATGAAGAGGTCCCTTCCCTCAGGTTCAGCCATGCCAGTGGAAGAGCAGATGTACCTCAGTGTCATCAGAATGGCTGGTGTGAGCTAAGCTTGAGGTTTGTGCGCAACTTGGATGAGGGAGGGAAGCTTGAACAGCTTCCCCAGCAGATTGTGCCAGGCTGGCAACTTCCAACAGGGCAGCAGTGCCTAGGAGTTGGGACAGCCATCCTTTCAGCACCAAGGGGCCCTTGTGTGCTTGTGTTAAAATGACTTAAACTGGCCATCCCTTTCTAAGTTGTGGGCAGTTTTGGTCAATGAAATACACGTGATTTGTGGAAAAAATACCAGAGCAGCCCTCACGTGGGCACCTCCCTCAGCATAAGACAGCCCCAGCTCAGGCAGTGGCCTATACATGGCAGAAGTGCATTCCCACCTCATGCAGCATGATCGGCACCATGCAAACACACACCCCTCTCCACAGAGGGCTGGGAGGCTGCTTCCCATGCTCACAGCTCCTAAAGCTCTTCCAAAAAGGAAATGGATGCTAGGACCCATGGAGCAGTGATACCTACTGGGTTCTGGCCTCCTATAAATTCACTCACTCAGAAACTCACCACCCAGAGGGCAGGCAAACCTGCTGGTACCACAGACAGCAAGCATTTTCTGCAGCCTGGTTACACTCAGTCCAGCAATCTCTAGGACTCTTGACTAGGACCTCTTGAAGGTGGTATAGCAAAGGAAAAATGAATGGACATGGGGACAGGGATTGATATCTGAGCCAGGCTTCTCATAGCCCCCAAATCCCATTCCCTTTGCCCTCTTACACATTGGATATGTGCAGTAAGCTCCAGATCAAGCAGAAAGTCAGAGAGAAGGGCTTGTTTCCAAAAACCAAGTCTTCTACAACACAACATCCCTTTTTTCCCTGACCACAGGAGAGAAAGAACAAGCAATGCTGTGACCTTTTGAGGAGTATGGAGTAGGATGGGGATGAGGGACACAGTGCACAAGACCATGACACTGTTCTCTCAGCGGTCAGCTGAGCTTTGGTGGACACACAGCAATCACAATGCACCAATTGCTGCAGATCAGAGTGGCTGTCACTGGCCAACAATAGCTCAGCTTTCTTTGCACAAATAGGTGCAGTGGACAAGAGAAAGTGACTGTGTCGCTGCCTCCTACAACCTCCTGGCCTGGGTAACCTCGTGCCTAGACCAGCCCTTGAGCTTGGAACTTGCTGGGGCAGGGCAAAGAACCTGATGATGCCATCACAGCTACCAAAAGATCTGTTGCAGGCAGGTCGTCGTCCCTTAAGGAGTGACATGGCCCTCACAAAACCATCCTTCTTTTTCCTCCTCTCTGCTCTTCTCTCTGAGTACCTGGTCTCTTCTCTGCTTCTTGGTGCAGCATAGCTCATGATCCACTCCCCAGAGGAGTCCCAGAGGAGCACTCCTCCACTGAGCCCAGCATAGAAATCAGGAGTGAGATCTTCAACACCACAACAGGATGTGTGATCTATGTGTTCAAAACAGGAGAAAAATATCCCTTTTATCCTACCAGAAGCTAAACTTACTTCTGAGCTTCTCAAGCTAGAGACACCATGCCATGGCAAGGTCTTGTTCTTAATATTTAAATACGAGTAACATGCCCTTGGCAAGTAAGTGCCTGTCTGGTAGAACAAAGAGATTTTTTTGCCAATCATCAAGCAGAGGCGAAATGTTACTTGCATGCATCCCCAAGATAGCACAAAAAATGCTCCTGAACTTTGGGCCATATTTAAGTGTTAAAGCCAGCTCTCTGCAAGTGGAATTCTATTCCAGGATCACAGCATTTGCACACTTACAAACTGATGTGACACAGAAGAGCACAGAGAAGAAGATGTTCAAGGAAATACACACTCACAAGGCATCCACACTGTGAAGCTGCACTGTGCATTATTAGACTGGCTTCTCATTTTATTAAATCAGATCACTGCAGAAAAGAAAGAGCTCAGATGCGATGGTCTAATGAAACATCAAATATGAAAGTTGCCTGTTTAAGGAAAAAAAAAGCATGAAAGCTGCTGATAAAAATCCCACAAAATTGACTGGTATATGAAAACACTCAAGTAAGTAGGTATAAAGGTGAAGAAAATGATGAGAAACAGCTGCTAAAGATGCTCATAGACAAAAAAAAAAAAAAAAAAAAAAAAAAAAAAAAAAAAAAAAGAAGCAACTCAGTAGTGCTTGTCTCCTCCCTGAGAAGCTCAAGAAAGCCCCAGAGCTCCTCACAGCCTTATGCTTCAGGTAACCAGGACCCTAAGCCAAGCCAGATCCCAGGGCTGTCCTAGTTCTCATGCAAGCCCAGCCATGCCACTTGCTGCTCGTTAGATCCCCTGCTTGGCTTGTTTGGGGAACAGGTCCTTGATGTCCTTTTGCTGGATCTTGGTGCAAGGCAACTGTGGCACGAGCAGGTGACACAGGTCAGACTCTTCTGCTCACAGCCATCCAGTGTCCCACAGCTCCTGCCAGGAAAGCAAATCAGATCCACCCAGGAAAGTGAGGCACCACGCTTCCTCAGTTTTCATGCTACCAGCTGGTCTAATTTCTCTTGACATTTCTTCTGTAACAGCAACTGCAATGTGTCAGGATTAATTAAGCCAAGCAGTGGGCAAGTCTCAAAGGAAAACACACATCTGCCATGACCTACCCCCACCTAAAAGCCAAGGAGTCTTTCCTGCCATGGGGATGGAAGGGAAAAGGGAGAAGGAAGCAGGGATGGTGAGGTATCATCCAGTGGAAGAAGCACAGTGAGCATCTTGAAATGCTGGTTCAGATGAACATCAGCACAGCTACAGCACTCCAGCTCAGAGCAAGCACCTTGGGCCTGGTTATTTAGTCATTCAGACAGACCCCAGAAGATTTTGCAAAGTGTGCATCAGAAGTCTGGCACACAATTAAGGCTACTTCTCCCTAAATCTGAACATGGGGCAGAGTTTGTTGGAAGATTGCCAGTGAGAAGGTCAGAGATGAGTGTGTGCCTGTGGTCTGGAGACAGGGCTGACCTTCCATTCATAGACCAAATGGTGGCCTAGCAGTGAGGTGCACAGCTATGCTTCCCAGTTTCAGGCTGGGAAGGAAGATGGATCCCCAGTATAACGAAAAACCAACACATCTGGTAACAACACCATAAGACATTAAGTGCACAGCAGCTGCTTTTTGTGAAGTCAACTCTCCCTTCCTGGCTGCAGCCAGGAGAGGGGTTTGCACCAGAGCCTGTGCAGCAGCAAAGGATGCTCCTCCCTCTGGATAGGTGCAATAGCAAAGCAATGGCACAGTATGCAGCCATCTCCCAGAGGCCCCTTTTCCAGCTGGAAGGCAAAACATGTATCAGCCTCTCAGCTTAGTGGGTCTCAGTGGCAGTCATCTTGCCCACTAACAAGAGAATATGACACTTGGAAATGCTGGGATGTTCTCACTTCCCCTTCTTTTGAATTGCTTCTTTCAGTTCCAGCCCTGCTGCCACACCTTTCATGCTTCCAGTAGTCAGATGAGGAGCCATAGCTAGTCTCCTCTGTGCTTTCAGCATTAATTCACATAAGCTGAGCTCTGTCATTTTCATCAAGTGGTAGGCGCCTCAGCAATAAGAGACATTCCCACAATTATCATAATGTTTTCAGGCAGGAAAGGTATATTTTAGTTATAAAAAGAAGCTGTCTCGGTAACTGGCACTACACATAAGATAGAGATGTCATAACATCCTTTACAGACATAATTACCTAAATACTAGTGTTGGTTGATTATCAAAAATCCTGATCCATGAATCAGCCTTCCGCTCGACTCAGTCTGCGTGATGTTGTATGTCAGTGTCTGGATAACTGCGGAAATACTGCACTGAATGTCTTCTAATTTTAGCAAAGATTTACATTTGTCCAAAAGACTTTAATGATGGTATATTTATTATCATGCTCTTAAAATTAATCTCCTCATCAGAGACCACCAAGAGAGATTGCTGCATAACCAAGGAGGCTAACTACATATACAGCAATGAAGAATATGTTGCAAGACCTGAAACTTACTAGTTAAAATTGTTTATTGATAACTATCAAGAAACTACTGGGAGAAAAACAGGATTGAGACACAATTCATGCACAGAAAAAATAGTGTTATATAAGCACTGCACCATTGAGCCCACTTTACTAGGTAGTAATACCAGAACAACAATCTCTAAGCTGTGTTGTACAGATGTTACAATGCAGGGTGTTAAAGGGTTTGACCTTATTTGATATACTCTGCATTCTTCAAGTGCTAAGACAAAGTCCCAGATTAGATGCTCAGCCATACTTCTGCTCCTTTTTTATCAAAATAAGGAAAAGTATTTGGTAGAAGGTACCCCAATCAAGCCAGGTTGGACACAGAAAATGATGATTTTTTTCTATACGTGCTGTTCTTGCAAACATCCAAAGCCATGGATTCTCTCTCTGAAATACTCATGATGTATATTGGCCTATACATTATGAATACATATTATTATAAGGGTGTGTACAACCCTTTCCAGTAAATCTCTTGAGCTCAGACATGTCTAGATATACCTGGACTGCAAAATTCAAGCCTGGCTCCAAATCTAAGTCCTTCCCTGCGCCACCACTGATGAAGAGCTCCATGTCTGTCAGGTTTATAATGAAGAGGCACTATATCTCCAGAGACATGGCACACAATTCTCAAGGTCACTGTTTGTCCTTAGGCATACTCCATCTGCATCCACACCCCACAGCTTATTGCACTTTAAGCCTGTCCACATGGTAAGTGGTTTTCTAATACCAGCCATAATTTTGCACCCAGTTGGCATGTGGAAGGCTATATTAAGCCCAGACGATTAATGCTGTCTTTGCTAAGAAGCAAGAAAATAGTGTCTGTGCTATTATACTTTGTCAGCTTTCCCAAACACTTCAGGCAACTAATTCTGAGGACTTTTTGACTGAATTGACATAAAATACATCCTTCCCCTCCAGTTGCTTTTTAGCTGCTTTCGGTTAATTTTATACTGCAATCTCAGAGGTCATTGGCAAGAGCATGTTCTGCTACCCACCAGGCACTTGAGGAAATTTATGAAGACAGTCAGGTACCATTTCTTCTGGTCATCCTTGGTGGGTTTACATGCCAGCATATTGTGTATGAACATCAAATTCCTCTTTGTCATTAGAAGCTCCCTGGATCTGTCCATGGGGAGCTGTTTTGGAGCAGATATAGTGGTCATTGCCTTCAACAGACACAGGAAGAAAATGTGGTCATCAGTACTTATGAAACTGGAGAGAGGCCACCTGCAAAGAAATAAGAAAACTCTAGGAAATCCATCAGAGCAAAGTCAGGAGAAGAAGTCATTTACAAGATAGACAGAGTAGGCAAAAGTTTTCCCTTTTGCAAGGGGGAAGACATTTATATATACATTTATACATTCTTGACTTCTGGGATTGAATGTTTTGTGAAAATACCCTTCAGAAGACATTCCGACTCGAGACTCAGTTTCCAAACACTTTCTACATCCTTATGGTGTGAAATAAGGTGGAAGGACTGGTCTTAAACACTAAACTGATATTATTCCCAGGGAATTGGAGATTATTCTGTGGGAACCACCTTTTCCAGCTGCTTGCTTTTGTTATTGACTGACATGGTGCACACCAAGGTGAGGTTTTTAGCTCAGGAGTGAGAAGAACTGTGCGTACTCACAGATAGTGTGAGATGTGGCTGTCTGGACTGTGGGTACTTGCATGTGACCTTGGGGCCAAATGTCTGCTTTCAGTCAACAGAAAAGGAGTTAATGCAGGCTGCAGACTATGGAGAGCCACTCAACCCATCAGCTGAGTTTACTGTGTCTAACAAGAGCAGCACAACTCTCCAATGCACCCCCTGCATTGACTGGATCTCTGCTGATCTCTGCAGTGTCACAGCTTTCCACATACCCGCACTTTAGCAATGCAGTTGGAGGTAAATCTTGCTGTCTGTAAGAATTTTTGGAAATTCACTCACTGCCAGATTCTAAGTCACTGAATATTCAATTGGCCTTGCCTTAATGTTGTGGTCTGCTTTTCTTGTAGCTTGCTCTAGCCTTAGGTATCTGCCTTCAAAATGTCAATTGCAAACACAACATGCCCTGATATCAAATATGCAGGTTATTCTTTTGCAGACTCAGATTGCCTTATAACGCCATAATCAGTGAGACTTTAATTTCTCTGACTCATATCATCCAGGTAATGGGGATTCAGCAATTTTGAAAACCAGTCTGAGGGCAATCAATCAGATCATTGATTTCTATGCACAAAATGAGATGTTGCTCAACTGCAACATTTTGACTTCCACTAAGTAGGAGATGCAGTGGTACAGAAGTGAGAACTGAATGTTTAAACTCCTCACTGTAGATAAATTGTCTCAGCAGCATTTTTCCTGTCCACAGCGTTGCCATCTCTTAACCAATAAGCACTTTCTGTACGGACACTGCACTTTGCTGGCTGCCTTCCCACAAGATTTGTGAACAGGTAGTTCCAATCGTGCAAGATCCTCACCTGGAACAGAGAGGGTGTTGATGAAAGCTGCTTTCAAATCAGTTCAATCCCTCTGGGATCAAATAACACTTGGAGAGAGAAGACCTCCTGTTACATCAGACAGAATGAAGTTACCTGTTTTACTGTGTAAATGTCAGTGCAGCCATGTGCAGAACACAACCAACAAAACCACTGCTGTTGTGCACCACCATTTCACCAGGAATGCTAGAATCTGTGTTAGTTCCTTGGCACATGACCCTCAAAAAGGCCAGTGAATAGTGGAGGTTTAAATCTCATCTCTCTGCATCTGCTCTGAAGTTGTTGTTTTTTGTTATGGAGAGACCTAGCAGCACACTTTCTACAGCATCCAAATGACTAAATTTTCCAGTACTGGACAATGAAATCTCTGATAAGGCTGAGTTGCCTATGCAGAAAACAAGTAAAGAACAGTAAAGATATCATTCTCTTGCTATCTAAGATATTTTAACATCAGAAGGGATCATGACTTTCTCATTCCTGACACATTTTGAACTGGCAAAGAAGTCCAGGGACCCATCTCTTGTCTTGTTGGATGGATTGCAGGGCCAGCTTCTCAGGTCAAGAGCTTAATGGTGGGAGCTCCTGGGGGCTCAGGTATTTCATGCCTGAAGACTATTGCCTTCAAAAGTCTCATAAATAACACAATAGGAACTCCAGTAAGATAGACTGTATCTTTTTCTTCAGGCACAAAATCACACACAGTTCCATGATTTATACAAATGCAGAGCAGCCATTTGCCTTGTAAGACAAATGAACATTATGGAGATCTTTTCTCACATGTTGTTGGAAAGCTGAAAGGCAATCCACTACACAATCAATAGTAAGGCTTTGCCAAAGAAGGAGGAAATAGTCTCTCCTCTATATCCTGACTGGAGAGGGCAATATACTGACAAGGTGGATTATGACAATGAAACACTGGAATAGTTGCTCAGCTGGGGGGTGTGGAGCCTCTACATCACAGATGATTTGGGAAGTGGTTTTACATCTGTCAGGAAGGACACTAGTGAAGCTGTTGCTGTCTTTTGAAGGAGAATTGATTAGCCTAACTTCCCAAAATCTGTAAAGGCCTACAGTTCAGTAAAAGCTACAGTATCTGGTCAGGAGCAAGGCCCCACAGGCAGGCATCGTTAAGCCAGGCCAGACAAGATGGTTGACACATTAATATGAGGCCCCCAGCTCACACTGCACTGACTTTTGCACTGCAAAACATCTGCTGAAGACAACAAGAATTCAGATATGAAGAAAAGCAGGACTTGTTCTTGGTATTCAAATAGCAAAAAGCTCCTATGGTTCGGGCAGAAAAAAGCACTCTGTCTCATACAAAGGCATTGCAAAATCCTTCACTTGAGTTACTTGATGCAAAATATCTCTGCTCATTCGTGCTGGAGCAGCTAAATTAAGTGTGTTGCTTTCTATAAATCCTTCCTGTCGTCAGTGGGTTGCCTTTTACTTATGGCCATTGTCCCTTTTGTTGCTACCAAGGAAAGAAACATAGCAGAGAGCTTTTGTTTAATGAGCCATCACATTTAAACATCATTTGTCTCAGTTGTTTTCCTTTTCTCATCTACCTTTGCTCATTAAACTCCACCCTGCTTGGCTGCTAACAGCATAATCATGGGGAGCAATAGCATCACGAGATTCCTTGTACCAGCATGATGCTGCTACCCCTGCTGCTTTCCCCCTATTCACCAGCTCTGATGGGGCTGTGCTTGCCTAGCATTACAGCCAGGGTAGCAGCAGCTTCAGAGCCAGCTTACTCCGAAGGCTGAACAGCTGGAACTGTACTTCCCCATATGGAGCAAGGTTTCAGATGGATTTTCTTGGTGCTGCCTGTGACGTTCACCTTGTCCTTCTGCCCATCTGTTGCAGCCAGTTTCCAGCCCCTTGCCTCTGCAGAGGGCAGAGGGCAAGGGAAAGGGCCATCAGTCTGCTCTGTACAGATGGCACGTCAGCTGTGGCAGCATTCACTGGGGACAGGGACAAAAAAAGTGAGGTAGAAGAGTGGCATTTGTGCCCCTCTGCAGAGGTGCTGCAGGAGAGTCCACAGCATAAAGGTTCTCTTGTGCTTCTTTCCCTATCCAGGAACTTCAGCAATCCTAACTCAGGCAACCTAAGCCAAGCAAGCAGGGGATGCAGTAACAGGGCAAGGCTTTGGGATAAGGGAGCTACTTGCTCCAGTCATTCTATGATCATAGAGATCATAGCCAGAGCTAGAGTGAGCAAAGACAAACGTCATTTCCACAGTTCTTCATGTGTGTGCCAAAATATGAGCCAAAAAATTCCCCTTACATCTCTGAACCTCTTGTTTAGTCTGTTTTGGGGAGGAAGGGTACACCAATTGACTCTTACCATGGCTCATTTTGGTATGAAGAACTATAATGAAACTCAGACTCAGAGTCTGTTATTTACCTCTGGTTTACGCTGCCATCTCTTCTCAGCTGCCCAGCACAGGAACATTCGGATCCTGATGGATGCCACTTGGTATCTGCGAGGGTAGTACTAGGACCAGGAAGCTGCAGCAGCGTCCTGCAGTACCTGCTGCTTGTCATGTTACCCGCAGGACGGAACACGGGATGAGTTTAGCCTGCAGCTAACAGCAGCCAAGTCCAAGAACCGATGGTGGGAGATGCCAGCTGTGGAGCTGTCGCTCTTCTGGCTCTTGGGCAAAAAGCTGAGTCTGGAATAGCCATGAGTGTGACAGTGACCCCACAGTGCTAACACAGGGCTTGCTAACCCTGTCAGGAAGGCAGGTCCTCAAAGAAAGTGTCCTTCCATCTGCACCACCATTAGCTGGCTCTATCACGTTTCTTGCCTATACCAGACAGATTGAGGGTTTGCATGGGATCTTATCAAAGGATAAATCAAAGACCTGAAGTTCATTAAAACAGGGAAGAGTGGATACAAGGAAGACATTTCCGAGAGCATATTGTAAGATCAAATTCCTGCAGAGATGGTCAAATTTGAATATTCTTCCCAGACCCTTAGGAATACTCAGTAGACCCTGTAACTTCCCACCAGTGGGAAGGTTAACATCAACCTCAAATAAAGTCCACATGCCAGTCCTCCAGTCACTCAACCTTCCTGTGAGCTGAAGGCAGCCAGGACAGAAAATATTCACCCATTTGGATGTGCAGATTCCCATTCTATACGAAGCCACTGGGTGCAAACAACTCTGCCTTGACCCCTGGGTAACCCTAAGCCCCTTTTCTCGGGCTGAATTGGCCATTAGAACTACCAGGATGACAATAAAAAGTATTCCTATGGCAGAATGAGGAACCAAGGGGCAGAACTTTTCTAATGGGTGGCAATTGTGCTTCTTTGTCAGCAGCAAAATCACACCACATGTACATGCACACACAGCGCTGGGCCCATCTTTCTCAACTAGACAAGTTGTGGCTACTTTCTGTAGATACCTCAGCCTCAGCAGGTCAGAGCTGAACATCTACTTTTCCAAGGCTTAACCCAGTGAGCACTGTGAATGGGGCTCAACCTCCTTCGTAGTGCAAGACCACTCTAGACTTACAGAGAAGAAGAGTTGCAACTCTTCCATACTCACCCAATGTTGCTGATCTTCATCTCTCCTTTATGCACCCACCCAGATTGGAAAAAACTCTACCAGCCTTCTTAATTATTCTGTGTACCTTTCCTTCTCAGGAAAAAATGGCACTTTCATAACATCATGTCCAACTGGCACAGCACAGCTAATTTCTCTTTTATGAAGGGCTTGATCCAGAGCCAGTGCCGTCTCTCTTGCTCCTCTTTGATTCTTGCTGTCCAGACCCAACTCATTCTTGTCAAGCTAAGCTCTTTATTCAGCAATACCCTCTATTTAGTCAGTGCAGGGAAATGTTACCAGTATAAACTAGGTTATGAGATTGGAAACTAAATAGTTTTACTGGTGAATATATGGATAGAAATTCCTTTGCCCCTTTGTTTTAGTGATGTTTTTGAAGAGGCTTAAATTAAACCAAAAAGTCATTTATTCTAAAAGAATGCCTGCAGGGGACATAAACCAATAGTGCCTTAATTATGCCTGTATGCTCATTTTGATTGCTTTAATGTTTCTAATTACAGTGTTAACACTTCTCCCATTTGACAAGCAGGGAAGACAATTTGGCTCAACCAAGGAAGCTGGAGCATGGGTTATGGGAGATGTACATCACCTTCCAGAATGGCTTGGTCCTGCCAGCTTGGAAAGAAAGGATGCTCTCATTGGCATTCTGTTATTTCAGCTTGTTCTTCCGCTGGGGCACTGATGGGGCAGCATTTTCAATGACAATGCGGTGGCAATGAAAATGCTGCTATTGCCACTTTTGGCAAGAAAACTTTGTGGACATTTGCAGAATCATAGAAAACACAGTTGAAAGAAACTGCAAAGAATGATCTCTGCTTTCCTTGTGGGAGAAGACAAGATTCAGTGTGTTCATCCAAACTTCTCTACAGGCAGAAGGCCTCGAGCCATTTATTCCTGTGCTTAATTACTGTACCATTAGTAAAGGCTTCTTAATGTCTAACGAGATCTTCCTTCTGTTTAGGCCAATTACATATTGTCCTATCCCCCTGGAGACACAGCACTGATTATTACTTCAAAGCATGTTAAGGCCAATACAAATTTAACAGCAAAGGCTGGATTGTGAGTGAGGTATCTCAAGACTGATACTTACATACATTTGGATGAAAGCCATTGCCTGGACAATTTTTAAGGGGTCTCCATATATAAGTGCTAAAAGACTTCACTACAGAAAATTTTAATTCAATTTGTTTAGATGGAAGAAAAGGATGGGAGCTTTTAACTATTGCCTGCAAAAACATGCTCCTCTTACGTCCAGAAGAATGCTAATTCAGATCCCTTAATAAAATAATCTGAACTATAATGTAATTGGTAAGCAATAGATGATATTTATATCTTAGTAAACTTAATCAATGTATTGAATGCAAGAAGGGCTTCTAGTCTCTCAGCTCTAAGATTGCAGTGCTTAAGATTTAGACACAGCCCCATGATCAGACAAGGTTTTTGTCACCGTGCTATTTACTGCTGAGCCAAGACAGCCCATCTAAAACAGCAAGGGCAAGAGAAAGAAAAAAACCCACAGAATTCAATAAAGTAATGCTTCAGATAACCGTGTCACTCTCTTTGTAATCAGTTCCACCCCATTTTTGGTCTCAGATTTAGAGGTCAAGTCCTCTGAATTCAACATTTCTTTCCTGGTTCATTATCGAATGCCCTCTTTGACCACATCCCAAGAAAGTTGCCAGTATCCATCCTGCCCCTTCCACCCATCATCCTAGAAGATCACCTGTCTGCAGCATCTGGCTCCCCTTGCTCCCAGGAGAGCACATCTGGTCTGATTTCTGTAGGCACCAAGACTGCTCCAGGTTTTCCAGGAACAGTAGGTATTCAGAGCCACGTGGAGCATGCACTTCTCCAATGCCTGCAGATTAAAACATCCATGAAAGTTAAAATAAATTACCAAAGATGTGAAATGAGTGCACAGGAAAGCATGTTAAGGCCTGCATAGATATATGGAGAGAAAGTGATCTTTGCTTTGCTTTTGTTCAATTGTCACCATAGTGAACTGTGGCCATTTTCCTTCTGTATCAGAGCCCCACACAGAAGTTAAATGCACTTCAACTTCTGCACATTATCTCACACCTCACACTAATTTTTTTAACTCCCCATGTAAACAAGCCCTCAGAGGATTGTTTTTTTCCTCATGTGATGGTTCACTTTGTCACAAAGTGAAATGCATTGGAGAATACCATTTGCAGTGAATTTTCCCTCAGTTGTGCCTGGAGTGACATCTTTGTTGTGAATTGTTGCAAAACTTCTCCCTCTGCCTAACTTATCTGTTTTTTTTCTTTTCCACACATCTATATTATAACAGCTTATAACTAGTAAAGAACCATCCCTCTACCAGGCAGAGAGGCAACTGCTGGCCTGGTCTACAGGTGAGGTACAGAGATGATCTAGGGAGATTAACTGCTGGGCTAAGGATCACACAGGCTGTCTACATCTGAGCATAGAAAATATCTAAACCCAGACCTCTTCTGCCCCTGGAAACATATTTTCTTCTCCTCTAAGTGATTTTTTCCTTATTAGAAACAGTCAATGAGCTTCTTCAAACCTCAGGATCATGCCAGTTTTGTGGGAAAGAAAAAAAACAAAAATTACTGCCATCTGCATGACTCCCATCAGGGGACAAATCTTTCCCTCTCCCTCTCCCCCTTGTATTCCATCCTCCCTTTTTACTTAAGAGCAGTAGGAGACCTTCACATTAAGATACTGAACCCATCACAGTCGGAATAGACAAAGTGAAAAGGGAGGTGATGGAGGCTGAGACAATGTATTTTTAGTCATTTCGATGAATTATGGAGATGTGAAGCTGATAATTTATTGAAGAAGGGAAACGGGGGACTCTATGTAAATGTTTTCAGATGAATAATTAATGTGCCTTTCTAGCATCAGGGGGTCTTTAATTAAAGCCTCTGTTAAACAAGGGAAGGCAGACAGGCCTGGCTCCTTGCAGCAGCTAATTGCACCTTTCCCATGTACAGCTACAATTCAAAGACAAAGTATCATTTGCACAAATAAAGAAGGACAGATCCTACCTGGGGTGAGTGGTGGGAGGCTGCATGGGCCAGCTGAGTGACCTCAGGGCTGAGGTGGTCTGCATCACATTTTAAATTAGCTTGGCATACAAGCCTAGTAAGGGGGTGTGCAGAAGGGAGGGTGAAGAGGGTACTGTGGCCACAAGGCTTTGAGGAATGCAGAAAGCCCCTCACAACCATCTGTGGAATACAGCCTCTTCAAGAGGAACCTACTGACAGGATTATCCAGGGCCTTGCTGTCACTGCGTGATACATTTCCCTTCCAAAATCCTGTTCTGTATCATGCCTGCCTCCCTGTTCCAATGCCAGGAATGGGTTCACAGCAGAGAGGAGCACAGTGATGAGGCAGTGTTTGCAGGATGGAGCAAAAAGGCAAACTGGAGTCTTCCCAGTACCCAGCTGCTGTCCTTCTGGCCAATATCCTCCACAGGCACCACTCCCTCCGCTGAACTTCACGTCTGGACCCCTCATTCCTTCCGGGCTTTCACAGCTGATGAAGATGGGATTGGATGAAGCTTTCTTGTGGACTTCAGCCAGAACACAGCATCATCCCCTCTCTCATGCCATGTGATAGTGAGACCAAACTTCAGCCCTCTGCCTTACAAGGACTGGGCCTCCCAGAAGGTCTGTGATTATTTTCCAAGAGAATGTATAAAACCATAATAGTTTTAGGAACTAGAATGAGACAATTAAGGAATGACAAAACCAGTCCCAGTTAATATTTTTGAGGACCTTCTAATACAATTCCAAATTTTACTTATTTAACTGCCATAGGAAAAGCAGGGAAACTTCCAAACAGGGAAATAAGTCTTGTTTTCCTTGAGAATGTTATCTAAACTAGACACAGATTAATTCGTTTTGACACCTTGGCAAAGAAATTATCCCACATTTTCATTCATCTTTATCTCCAGTAACATTCCTGGTAACGTTTCAAATGAGGGGAAAATAGTCAGCTGAAACTTTATTTTTAACAGAAAGGGTTAAATCTAAGGTTGGCTAAACAGGTTCCCAAAGCAAATATTTCCAAATACAGAAGCTAATAACACATCTCTTTCCTGCACTGCTGAAGGCTGGCCTGAAGGAGACCTTGAGGGGTTACCTAGTCTGTGCTGGTCATCTATGAAGGAGGTTTGCTTATCCTGTTGCCCCCACTTTCTGAAGCCATACTTGAGGCACTCCCTTTCAGGAAACTTCGAGCAGAAAGAAAATTCGGAAAACACCCTTTCAAGAAAGGTCTCACTGATTTCTGCAAACATCTTGGTCTTCAGGAAAGCCCCAAATCTTCGCTATTGAGAGGATGTGTCTTCTGTTTGCCCACACCAATGCTCTTGGTGTAGGCAAACCAATGCCTGACACGCCTGCGAGCCCAGCGAAGGTTTACTGCTGTGCCTTGCGGAGGCCAGTGCTGCCAGAAGGTCCCGGAGACTGCCGCACTCCGAGGCCCTGCGAGCAGCTACGAGGCTCTGCTGCTCTCTGCTGGGAAATGCGGGCAGAGCCCGAATTGCACAAGTGCTGGGGGAAGAGATAGATGCGTTTGCCGGCACATAAACACTCAGAGCCACCTGAACAAGCACAGACACCTGGGTACAGGTGTCTCTTCTTCAACATCGCTGCCAGAAGTACACCCACACCAAAGTTTGCTGGTACAGGAGCAGTCTGGATGCAAACCCGCAGCCCCAGACACCTCTCTTCCCCTTGCAGCCCAGCCCTCTACCTCGTGCACAAGCTGGCTTTCTCCACTCTCTTGCACTAACACCTGCTCTCCTCCCAGCCTGTTTTTTTTTCTCAAAATGCTCTGGATCGAGAGCAAAACAATTAACCTACCACTGAGGTAAGGAACCAACGTGCAGGGCAACCTTATGACCCCCAGAGAGTGCGATCAGGACACAGACGAGCAGAGATGTCTCTCCAAGGACCCCAAGCCTCTGCCTCACAGCCTGGGGGGTGTTTTTGATCATTGTTCCGTGACCTGAAGCTACTCTTTGTTCACCAGAGGTCAGGAAGGCTTTAACTATGTCTGGCCACACCTGTGCAGAAGCACAGGTCAGAGAGTTTTGGGGCTGCAGTGTGCAGAGAAGAACGAGGCCCTGGCTGTGGGTATCGACTGGGCTGCCACAGCTCACGGATCATGTGGCAGGTGAGCTCCCTGCTTTGGCCACCAACCTCAGCCAGGGGAAAACCCCAGCTTTGGACAGCAAATCCCACACAAAGGAGAGGAACAAATCTCCCAGCATGGTGCTGACCAAAGCCCTCTGCCCCTTTAAGCAATGACATTTAAATTTGCTGATATGTTTCATCCCATGCATCTCATTACGATTTTCAAGTAGCAGATGAGACGACCGGAATTTGAGATAGGCACTTTCAGGGTTTGGCTATTATATACATATATTTACGGCTCAATAAAATAAGAAGAAATATTCAAAGTAAACAGACTGTGGAAAGTGATTTCTTCCAACTCTCCACTGCAGACTTGCAAGAAACCAATCAAAGAGGCTCAAGAGTGGTTTGAGCGTAATTTATTAACCCAAAAGGGGCCGCATTGTTAACCAACATTATTTATAGTGAGCAGCTCAACCATCTCTGCTGAACAACTGTGCGATACTGCAGGGACAAATGCAGTGAGTTACTACAGAGATAGGACAAAACCAGCAGCATGTCTTTGTTACAGCTGTTAGAAAAAGCGCCCCCAGGAGACAGACACTGAATCTCTAATGGCTATCTTATTTCTCTGACAATTTATTTAAGTTTTAACTTAACAGCAGGAATGATAGCCACAGTTACACAGTGACTCCCAATAAAGGAGTGTATTGCTAATCTGCAGCTGGTGTTTTCTTATTTATTTCAAAGTCTTTAAGTTCCAGACTTAGCATATGGTGCCATATAAATAATGATATAATAATATGCTTTTGCTTTCCATGTGCCTGTGTAGAAAAAAGCCATGTGATTTATCTTACATGAGCATTGTATTTAAGGCATTATTTTGCTCAGAATTTTTAATGCATTTAAAATGCATCTTCTGTTTTTTTTAATTTGTTCTTTTGAAAGAATAAACAGAGCAGTGATGTTTATTTAATAGAGTCATTCATCTTACTTCCCTGTGCAAAATCCTAGCTTTCCAGACCCAGCAGCCAGATCCCTGCAGTAGGCAGTGGGGCTGGAAATGGAGAGATCTGCTGCTTACCAATGAGGCACAGATGAAAGGAACACATGGGGCTCGAGATTTACCCACAGCATGACACTATTTGAAGCCAGCAGGCAGGTGAGAACTGCTTAGTTCCGTCCAGTAGAGGATAGAGAGGAGAAACCCATGGGAGAACTCCTGCAGGGAGTCATGCTGTGGAGAACACAGCTCGGGGATGGCTCAGCACACAACCACCCCAACACACAACTGATATGCATCAGCACTTACAAAAAGCCGGCAGTCCCATGCTGTCTGGAACCATCACTGTCACACGGAGAAATGGGAAATGCAAGAAGGGATCAGAGAGGGAATGACCTGGCATCCCATGAGTGCAAACAGCAGTGCTCCAGTCCAAGAGGATCTGAGTGGCCAGTGTGGCTGAGGATATGGACAGCACTGTCATGAACCTGGCACTGGAGCAGTTAGACAGACATTCTCTCAAAAGGCCAATGGCATAACCTGAAAAACACACACAAAGTGAACTGCTCTGAATGGAAGTGACATCTGTAAGTTTAGAACAGCTTTTGAAGTCCTGTATCTCCCCTCCTCTCATCCCCATAAGCCCCCATGGCATTTTCAGCCAGTTGTTTCAAAGCCAGCTCTTGTCAGACTGGAGCATGAACCAGAATATGTCAGAAGCTGGTTACTGTGGTAACCCAGCAGAGCTTTTATCTTTCTCCTTTCATCTCCTCTTTGGGGAAAACTGGCAGTCTGTTTATTTGCTTTTTCTGACGAAGTTCATCACGCAGAACACAAACTGTCTGGATCTGTGTAAAACTGAGGACAGGACAAAGTACCTCTCACATCAATGTACATGGAAATATTTCTCTCGGCACTCTACTACCCTACCTCTTGCTTCCCTGCCTTCCTGCACAAGCTATTTGACATGTCCTTTTCCAGGACTGAGACCAGAACTAGAACCAGAACCAGAGCCAGAGCCAGGATGAGGGCCAGGACCAGGCATCAGCACCAGTGACATCCTGGCCTGTATGAGGAATTGTGTGAGCAGCAGGACCAGGGCAGTGATTGTCCCCCTGTACTTAGCCCTGGGCAGGCCACTCCTCAAATCCTGTCTCTTCTGAATCGAGCCCACTTCTGGAGTCCTTAACGACAAGACACTGAGGTGCTGGACAGAGTCCAGAGAAGGCAATGGAGCTGGTGAAGGGTTTGGAGACAAGTCCTACAAGGAGCAGCTCAGGGAGCTGGGGGATGCTCAGCCTGGAGGAAAGGAAGCTCAGGGGGCCTTATCCCTCTCTCCAACCACTTGTAAACAGATTGTAGCCAGGTGGGGGCTGGTCTCTTCTGCCAGGCAACCAGCGATAGGACAAGAGGACAGAGTCAAGCTGTGCCAGGAGAGGCTCAGATTGGACAAATATCTTCACAGAAAACATGATTAGACATCGGAATGGGCTGTCCAGGGAGGTGGTGGAGCCACCGTCCCTGGAAATGATTAAGCAAAGACTGGACAAGCCACTTACTGCCATGGTCCAGCAGGCATTGTGGCGCTCGGTCACCGGCTGGACTCGCGGATCTTTTCCCACCGATGAACTCCGGGATTCCCGCCCCCCGGCCCTGGAGCTCCGCCCTGGAACCCCGCCCTGGAACTCCGCCCTGGAGCCCTGCCCTGGAACTCCGCCCTGGAGCCCTGCACTGGAGCCCCGCCCTGGAACCCCGCCCTGGAACTCCGCCCTGGAGCCCTGCACTGGAGCTCCGCCCTGGAGCCCTGCCCTGGAGCCCCGCCCTGGAGCTTCGCCCTCACCCAAGATGGCCGCGCTGCCCTCAGCAGCCCGCGTGACGCCAGCCGCGCCGCGCGCCGAGGCACGTGACGGCGGTTACCCCGGCAACCGCCGCGGCTTCCCGCGCCCACCCACTCACCTACCTCTCCCCTGGCTACGGCGAGCGGCGAGCGGCAGAAAGAGCCGGCGCAGGCGGGGGGCGAAGCGCCCCCTGCCCTTCCCTGCAGAGCCGGGGGCAGGTGAGGGAGAGCCCCGGCCGGGAACCGCTCCCCCCGCTTCCCGGGCTGCACCGCCCGGCCCGGCCCGGCCCGGCCCGGCCTCCCACGGCCTCCCTTCTGCTCGGAGCGAACCCCGTTGTCAGCAGGAACAGCACCCTCCCTCCCGGTTCCAGGAGGGTGAGCGCAGCTCCTGATCCCCCTCGGTCCTCCCCCAGCACCCCGCCTCAGGCTACATTGCAGCAGCCGGGACTCGGGATGGGAGAAAGAAACAGGGCCAGACTGCCCGCACTCAGTCACAGGTCTAGGGATGGGAGTGAGGGGCATGGACACAGCGCAGTCCAGCTGCTCAAGGGGTACATGGGCAAAGCCTGCCCAAATTTCGGCTTCTGCTGTCAGGGAGCAAACCTGGAGGTTTCATTCTAAGCAGGGAATGAGGCAGGAGCTGAGGGCAGCCACAGCGCAGACATCAGAGGGGTCAGCAACAGGCACAGGCGAGGAAAGGTCATGGGATCCATGGGTCGGTCTGGGATCCATCCAAGGGACTTCCATAGACACAAAGATACCTAGAATATACACTCAGAGTCACCCTAGGAAAACTAGTCAGCGAGGATCAGGCACTGATACAACTGCTGCACAGTTCAGCTCTGAAGGCTACAGCCAGAGCTTAAGTAAAGTTCCGGTGATCATGCAGAAGGTGCAGGTGGAGCCAGTCACAGAAATAAACCCTGTTAGTGCATGCTTTAAGTGTGCATATTACTCCATCCTCTGCAGCATATTTGCAGAGGATGGAGTAATATGCTAAGTCTAGTCTGTGGAGGTAGATGTTTTAAAAACTCTTGTTCTTTATCTGCTAAATGTTGTAGCAAGGGTTCGATCATCACTCAGAATCTGAAGTGGAGGAATCTGAGGACCACACACCCATAGCTGAATCCCCAACATCACTGGATGACTCACGTGGTGTGGAAACACCAGCATCTGCAGCCCAGCCGTCTGTAGTGGAATTGCCACTATCTGCAGACCAGCTGGCTATCAAGAAGCCACCCCATTCCGAGCACCACTTCCAGCTCATTGTATAGTCTGCATCCAGGGAAAGCTCACCTGAGATCAGATCACCTGTGGGTGAACTTCCAGGTTTCAAAGTCAAGATGCACACCTCTGAATCCACACAGGATGGCAGTAACACCGTTGAGGCTGTGTTGTCAGCAGCAGAGATTGCATTTGAATCATTGGAGAATCCAGAGGATTTTGGAGACCCCTATCAAGTTGCCATGAATTATGTGGAGGAACATAAAATTCTACAGCTATTTCAGGTGAAATACATATTTCTTATCTTCTTCCAGAGCCTTACATGAGGAATTTCTTATCTTCTTCCAGAGCCTTACATGAGGAGCTTGGCCTAAAGTTAGCTTGAATCAAATTATCCCTTCCCCAGATCCCTCCTTGTCCTGTCTTAGGTATTACTTAAGGAAAAAGCAGTAGAAAAGGACCCTAGATCATCTTTGGTGTCTGAAGAGATTCTTGCCTTTTAAAATGCAGATGGCATTGGAACAGGAAGTGCAGGCACCCATCTATCCAAAGATCAATAATTCTTTCCTCCTGTTTGTCTCTGTCTCAGGATATCACAGAAAAACTGCTGATCCATAAGCCTGATGACCCCTTGCAGTTCATATTGCTGGAGGTAGGGTGCCTTGCTGGGGCTCTGTGGGAACAGGGTCAGCTTTGCAGGGCACACCAGAGTCATGGTCAGCCCAGGACTGTTTCCCTGACTGTGTGTCTGCTGTCTTGGGAGGGAGAAAAGCACAGGCAGCAGCAGAGGGCCTGGGGTGCAAGGGACCATGTGTGCTCTGAGAGGAAGGAAAGGTATGGGAGGGTGGGGGAAGAATGGGGTGAGTGTGCCCTGAATTACCTGAGAGGTGAGGGAAGCTTAATGACAGAGGTCTCTGTGACCCTTTTCTAGCTGCCTCTATCCCAATCTGGGAGGGAGCACTTTTTCTGCCCACACCCCCCTATTCAAGAGAGCTGTCTCTGCTGATCCTGAAGTGTATTAAAACACAGGTAATTCAAAGTCAGTGAAGTGAGACAATAGTTTGGGAGTGAGTTAGAAGTGTGGATTGCTTCTTGGGAGGAGGAGGAGGAGAAGGTTAGAAGAAAGAAAGCAGACAGAGGAAAAGAGTGGGTGTCTTCCTTCATTGCCCTCCAGTCAGTCAGGAGAGGCACCATCTTGGAGGTTTGCTGCTGGGTTCATGGTGCACTAAGCACAAAACCTCCAGAGGAATGGCAGGGTCAGTTCTGGGCATCAGTGTGAAAGCAAATAAGCTCCCAAATGACTCTTTCCGTTTTCCTTTTGCCCAGGTGCAGTCTATGATAAATGCCAGGCAAGCAGAACCGGAGAAACTATCGGAATAGAACGGAGATGTGTAGGTGTTTCTAGAAGAAGGCTTGTGCACTCCTTTTGGTCCCCATTTACCCTGCTGTTGTGGTATTGCCACACCATGCCTTCCCAGCACCGTGTAGTCATTAGCAATAACTTGGAAAAGATCTGCTTGTCTGTCTCTTGCCTGTTTTATCTGTTTTCTATGCTTGTGCTTCCCCTTGGGTCTAAATCCTGCAACCAAGTTTTGGTTTGGAATCACAGACTGAGATCTAAGTGTGCATGGATCTGCATGCGCATATGGCACATCTTGAAGAGGCAAGTCTGCTGAACTTCTAGGCATATAAATGCATAAATCTCACATTTAGGCCAATCCACACTCTGCCTCTCTGTGCAGAGAAACCTCACAGCTCAGACAATGCAAGGACAAATGCAAGTGGAGTTAAAAAGCAGCCCTGGACAACCCACAGCCTTCTTTTCTCATGCTGCATTGGTGGCTTACTGTGTCCAGTTATGCAGCAGCACCAATGCCTATCTCATACTTTGATAGTTTGTGTCTGGGCTTTCCCACTGCCCCCAGAGCTCCTCTTATGCAAGAAGCTGTCTCTCTGCCTCTTCCACACACTGGGTACAGCTGTCTCACCCTTAATCACCCCCGCTGGACAATGATCACTCTGCTTTTTGGGGTGGCCCTGCCTGTATCATTGTAAGTAGGGTGTTTAACCAGAACAGTAAAGCAACAGTTGCACACACCCTTTATGCTTTCAGGAGACATTGTCACTCAGGAATGTGGGAGGTGAATAAAAGCAAACAATCCAAAACCAAGCACTGGTAGCCCAGAGAATTAAGAGTCAAGATACATTTCGCAAGCACATCATTTGAACTGTGTTTGGTTTTTGAAACAATTACAATTCTAATTTTCATACTATCCAAGTGTTTGCTTCTACCCTGTAAAAAAAACCTTTTTTTTTCTTTTTCTTGTCTCTTGCCTGACAATTATTGAAAATGTGCAACAGAGCATACTGTTATTTTGGCTTAATATATTGTCTTATATGCAATAGATCCCAGAAAGGGTTTTTATGTCACTACAGGCTTTTCTGTTGTTTAGCCAAGTGCTCTAATTTCCTGATGAATGGTGGTGTCTTCCCAAATGACTGTTTCTATGGCTATGTAGAGGGCACCATAAAAACTTCCATCTATTTTTAAAAAAATAATGTATGATGATTGGAATGTGTGATTCTACCCGACACAGCTTAGGCGCCAAAAGTCTGGGAATAACAGAGGGCAAGTATTTGGCATACAAATTCCATGTGTGAGATGAGTTTCCTTTCTAGCTGAGTTTCTCAAAAAGGATCAGTTAACTCATGTGTTTCAAGATTGAAAACAGGTAAGCACCCCTGTCATTCATAGGCAAGGGAGTTTTTCAAGGTTATTGTGAGCCTGAAGATGGCTCACAATTCAGATTAAATTTTCATTGGTTTTATAAGAGTTTTAATGTATACTTAAGCATCTAGATGCCACTGCAGCAGTGAGATGCTTTTGAAATCCCTACTTATCTCCAGCAACTGGAAAAATCTGACACTGAGAATCTGAGATTGATCTGCTTACAAATTCTTGACCAAAAATGTATCAGGCTGAAAAACAATGCATACATGCCCTGTCCTAATGTATCTCTGTGGAACAGGAAATGTATGGAAGATGAAGATAGTGTTTGAAGCTTTCTTGTCTCTATGGTCATTTGTCAGCACATTGTCACAGGAGATGGAGAAGCTGACATGTCTTTGAATTTTGTTGTAGAGCAGGATTAGGATGCCTTGGGGTACAGCCTTCACTGTGTATTTCCTGCCTCTGTCATTTGGGTATTGTAGTTTGTTGTTGTCTTTTGCTTACAAAAAGCTTTTGACCTGTAATACATTCTCAGACTATAAGTATATGCCTTCAACTTCATGTCAGCATTAAGGGAGTTATGCAAGGGAAGATCCTTAATTCCTCTCCCAGGTAGGTTGAAATGAACTGGAAAGCAGTCTTCTTACAGGTGACAGAAGTTTTGCAAGAGAGGCCCTACCCAGTGTTCCTCAGTAATCTCAGGGCCACAATTTTCCTTTGATGGCCTGGCCACCTCATCTCATGCTAACAAAGTTGCTGTGTGGCAGCAAGAATTCCTCCCCAATACACATAAGAGAGAGCATCTGTCTTGTCTATTTCTCAGAAAAGAGAAACAGTGTTTTCTGTTCTTTTCTTTCTATTAAGGAGAGGTCCTTCTCCATTGAGGAGCAGTTTTCTAGAGATGAATGAGGCTGTACCCAGGATAAGGTCTGTGGGCCTGGAGATGGCATGTGTAGGGACTGGGGAAGGCAGTGGGCCAAGGAAAATCCTTCAGCATTCAGAGTTGGGGGTGGGGGGGGATATAATCTCTGAGCAAGGACTTAGATCAGAAATGTCACTTCCTTTACCTCAAACCTCTCAGATGATCAAACTTAATTTTATAAAAACAAAAAAGCATCCTCCAGAATGTTTGCAAATTACAACCTTAAACACTACGTGTTTAAGGTAGTGTCACACAGCTGTATTTTTTCATCTACTTCAGAATTATTCTGAGAAATACACTCTAGCTCTAGAAAAAAACAACTTCACATTAAGGCACTGCAGTTTGTGTACAAGAAGGCTTTTCTGTGCTGAAGAAAAGAAGAAAAGTTGTATTTTAAATGGAAACTTTTACTGTAGCCTTAATTCCAGAGTGACTGTCCCTTTTCCACAATTTCTTTCCAAAACCATTGGATCCTTATTTCATCTTTGTAAGTGGACATTTATCATCATGACATTAAACTGTCATTAAATTTCTTGCCTTGAATGCTTAGAAGGAATTAGCAGTTCCTCGTGTGTAACCGAAACTCTTCCATATAAGTCCTTAAAGCACACTAGTCACAGCACATTTGAATGCCCTCCAGAGTGCTAAGCAACGTGACTAACATCTGCTGTTTGCTCTTTCTCCTCTCCACAAGGGAAATGGCTGTGCACTGAAGTGCATTCTTCTAGAAAGGGTGGTTTGGGCTGTTTACCACACCTGTGTATCTCTGTGTACGTCCAATGGATAAGTCATGAAGTGGAAGGTGTGGAAGTTGGAGGTAGT
This sequence comes from Ammospiza caudacuta, assembly GCF_027887145.1. Taxonomy (NCBI): domain Eukaryota; kingdom Metazoa; phylum Chordata; class Aves; order Passeriformes; family Passerellidae; genus Ammospiza; species Ammospiza caudacuta. The sequence goes on from NC_080594.1 coordinate 29,193,227, forward strand.
TTGTAGTTCCCATGGATGATTCCTCTGCAGTATGAGCTGGGTACTGAGAAAACGCATTCTTTTCAAGGGAGAGATTTTTTTGTTCATCCATGGACAGACACAGAGGTGCAACACCCATCTAATCTGCCAAATGGCATAGTCTTATGGTGCCCAGACTGTTTCTGTTGTGAACCTTGTGCTCCTCCAGAGGCAGGACACAGAGGAGCCAATCAGGAGGAAAAGTGCAGTCCCTATAAAATAGGTCTCTTGGACCAAAACATCAGTTTCTTTTTTCTGCCATCTCTGTATGGAACTTGAAAGTACTCAGGTGCCTCCAGTATACTCCAGTATTGCTCCAGCAATACTGGAGGTGCCTGTGTACTGCTTCTAACCAATGGGGGGAAAAAAGTTGTAACAACTGATTAAAAATCCTCTGAAAAGTTCACACAGCCTCTGCTCTGGTTCTTAGGTGGAGGGCACAGGCAAGATCTCCCTTCAATGGGCAGCTGCTTACAGCATGAGACATTTCATTGTGACTCACTGGATATGAATCACTGCTATATAACACCAACTTTAAGCTAGTTGAATGCCATTGATTTCAAAGTTTCACAGTCGTGTGGAACTCATAGTAGGCAGTAGCAACTGCTTTCATGTCTGAAATGGAAGAAAATAACCTCTGGGTAAAGTCCAACAAAGAGCTTAGCTAAAGAGAGCTCCTCCAGGCTGAACACTGGAGAATGTGCTTGGAAAGAGAATATACTGAGGCAAATTGATCAAACCCTGTCTGACATGCCTCCAGGTTGTATTCCAGAGAAAGCTTCTCTTGACCATTCTTTCATCCAGATAAATGCAGGAAAAAATGAATAAACATTTCCTTAAGGTCAGGAATTATCCATGGCTGCATTCCTTTTTTGGGGACTGTTATGGACAACACTGATGTAGCAGCATCACCAAAAGCTCACAGCCACGGTTTGACATACAATAATTAAAAGAAGAACTTTGAGTTATTGAAGAGATGTGGATTGGATGAATATTCATCCATCATCTCCTGGAGAAAGGCAGTAGGCTGGAATGTCACTGCAGAACAGATGAATTTAGGCAAAGCAGATGCGAGAGATTTCTGTATATATAATTCAACACTGGAAACTGACTGTGGACACCCCAGTAGTTGGTCTGTTTTAGAAATTCCTGGTATGAATGAATGGTGTGGCTCTTCTCCCTCAAGGATATCATCTCAATTCCCCATGAAACTCCTCTCACAGATGGGGGTAGCTCACCCTCCTTTGTCACAGACCCTATTGTTTCAAGCACTAGGAAGGAAATCTCCATGGTTTATTCATCCAGGAGTCTGGGGTAAACTATCTTCCAGGGCAGAAGAGAGGAGAAACTGCTGGTGTCCTATCATAAACTGCACTGGAATAATACCAGGAAAGAAACAAACAATGAGATGGACTCATTTTCTTTTTGACATTGTTACTTTGAGACCAAAATGAGCATCTTTTTCATTGTCATTAAAGAGACAAGAAGTGGAGGAACATATAGCTGCACAGAGCCAGAGTTATGAAGGTGCACAGCTATCTAGTGCAGTTCTCAAAATTAAAAGGGAAGCATTGTAGCAAAGGGAGTGCATCTCTCAGTTTACACTTGCCATGAAAACTTCACTATAAACTTAAAAGTCTTTAAGGCAAATACCTTATTTAGAATCATGTGGTCCAACCTTAAAAATTATTATTAACTGGGAGGCAGGATCCATGTTAGGGTTAGGGAGTTGGTAAGGAAAAGCGATGACCTCTGTCCTTCCTCCTTCCTGTTCCTCAGCTTAGCTTCCAGCATAAAACAGGAAACGGGTGAATAAAGGATGTGTAATGCTGCAGTTGTTTGTTAATGGAAAAAACAGATGTCATACCAGGCTTTGAAGAAAAACAGTTCCCACCTTGAGGAGCTGTTGAAGTTTGAATAGGTGAGTAGACATCGGAGGGAAGGCTGTATTGCATGCAGGAAAATGGTCAGAGACTCAAAGGTTTTTTACAGTGTCTCAAATTTACATAAACATCATGAACATGACAGTCCCTCTGAAGAGCAGATCGATGCCAGTTCAATCCTGTTATTGTTTATACAATATATGTATAAGTATACCCTGGGTCTAGCATATTATCCTGCCTCCTTGCAAGGAGATTCAGCAAAGGACACCATTGCCAGTTTGCTGAAACCCCACAGTATTGAAAGCAAGCCCTGCCCATTGCAGAACCCAGCTTTTGGCCCTGTTGCCTGAATTCCTTGGTAGTGTAAGAGAGCTATCTTGAGACACTCCTTGACCATGGTGTGATGCCATGATTAAAATATATGTTTGCCTTGGCAGATTGGAGCATATATGGGAGGAGTTTAGCAACAGCTCCCTACGTTTTGCCCCGTTAGATGATTAAATCTTTGTAAATTAAGAGCAAAGCCCTTTAGAAAGGTAGAAGCTGAGCTAACTTTTCCTAGTTAGCTTACATAGACTTCTTAGTAGTTGTTCTAAGCCTTCCTGGCTTGTCAGAAATTACGTGTGGAAAAACAGTGTGGGAATAGCAGGTTATAGAGCATCTTGAACTAAAAAAATAAAACCAGAATAAAATGTAACCTTGCCTGTGTGTGCCCATAAGAGGGCAGCACAGACCGGCTGAGCCTTTGCTAAAGGCTAGGCAGAGGCATGAGTAGCTACAAGCAGAGGCGAAAAGATGTGTGTAGAAGGGCTAGATGGCCTAAAGCACAAGCTCATCCATCATCCACCTGAAACTGAAACCCAGGTACAGGTCGGTACAGGCTTGAGTGGGTCAGACCCCAGGTGCACAGCAGGGTTTGAATCTCACAGATTTCTCAGGGAAGTTGCCTGTTAGATACTGGAACCTTGAAAGAGTTTCAGTGGAAGAATTTTGGACAGTGCCTACAGTTCTGTTAAGGCAATGAGTTGATGTGTGAGACATCAACCACACCCTTTCCGAGGCAGAGGCTGTCACCCCGGGAGCACAGTAAACTCGCCCCAGGCGGGTGCTATTTATTTCCATCACCGTGTTGCACCAGCCAACACCCCTCTGCTGCTCCCGCTCCTCCCACTGCCAAAACTGCTGTGATGCAGCTCTAACTGACTGTCCTCCTTCTTTCTGCTGGGTGCTCTAGCCCTCTGGCAAGGTGGATGGTGGAAATGCTGAGATAAATGAGACATATGCTTGCAGCAAGTGTGTTGGAAACTGGGTACTGACAGGCAACCATATGTAGATGGCAGTGCTCCACTGCCAGCCCTTTGTGGCCTCTGTATCAGATGCAGCTAATGCAGAGGAGGCAAGCAGTGGGTTTGGGAGGATTGAGGTGTCCCCAAACACTCTTCAATAATAAGCTGGAATCAATGTGAACAAGTGTCTTTGGCCCCTTGCAAACAAGGAGTAAATGTTCCCAAAAAAAGATCACTTCTTTGAAGCATGTTGTGGCTCATGACTGACAGAGGGGATTTTGGAAGAGAGGTTTTTAACCATCAGCAAGAACAATGCAGTTACTAGATCCAGACAGAACAGCTTGTTCCCAGTCTGTTAGGGGAAACTCAACTGAACCAACAGTAGTAAAGGACCATCATAGTGCCAAGGCTGTTTGGGAGTGGGATTGCATCCTAATGGCTGTATTGACATTGACATACGCTGCCTTTCAGAGGCCAGGTTTCATAACCAAGAGCAATACAGAGACACTGTCTAGCAGATCTTCCCTGGACAGCCTTTTAAAGAAGCTATCTAAAAGGCAAGCAGAAAATTTCTGCCTTCTCAAAAGTCTTTTCTCCTGCCAAAGACATCTGCAAATCCCAGGCAATCATTTGCCAAGGCATAAAGAGATTTCTATCCTCCTATGAGCCTTCCCTGTGAGCTCCTCCTCTATGAAGACAGGCTGCCAGAGGTGAGGTTGTTCCTCTTGGAGAAGAGAGGGCTTAGGGGAAACCTCATTGAAGCCTTCCAGTACAAGGGACTTATGAAAAGTAGGGAGAAGGACTTTTTATATCAGCAGGTAGTGATAGGAGAAGAGGCAATAGCTTGAAACTGAAAGAGGGCAGGTTTAGATTACATGTTAAGAAAAAATTCTTTACTCAGAGGGTGGTGAGGCACTGGAACAAGTTGCCCAGAGAAATTGTGGATGCCTCATCCCTGGAAGTGTTCAAGGCCAGGCTGAATGGGGCAACTTAATCTAGTGAGTGGCATCCCTGCCCAGGGCAGGAGGTCAGAACTGGATGATCTTTAAGGTCCCTTCCAACCCAAACCATTCTATGATTCTGTGGCCAGGCTCCTCTTCAGAGTGGGCTGGCCTGCCCTCATCTGAAGATGAGATGTAAGAGAACACCATGTCCCTTTTGCTGGCCCTTTATGCCCTCAAGGGTGTTGGCTGTGGAGCGTCACTCTTGGGCTTGGCTCCCCTTCCCTGCCAGGAGAAACTCCTGCTGGTGGTAGGGGAGTCGGGGCACAGCTTGACCTCTGCACTCTCCCATGCTCCTCCGTGCTTGTTTTATCTTCTGCTTCTTCTGTGTTCAAAAATGTGACCTGTGGGCTGCTGAAAGACCTGGGTGAGATCAGCCGCTCTAAAATGGAAATCCTTTGGTCTGGATTTTCCTCTGCAGAAATTGGCCTTGGGCATGTGTTGAGGCTCTCCTACAAATTCCCTTCTTAGTCAGCACAGTAAGAGACATCCTTAGGGTGAGATTTAGAGCCCAAATCTCTCCCAGTGAGTACAAGAAGGCACCCTGAGGGTCTCCTTTATTAACAGTAGCAGGAGCCAATAAAGATTAATCTTTACAAAAATCCACTATTTCTCTATGCTTTTGGGTTGAGACCACTGAGGAAGGGAGCAAGAGTAGCTGGTCTAATTGTTAGCAGTGGAGTACCGAGATTTAATTTGTTATTGGCTTTACCCACTCGTGCAAATATTACTATGAATACTAGTCCAAACCTCCCTGGGGAAGCAGTTCCCTGCCTGACCTCAGTTCTTTATCAGACAGAGCAGCTTTCTCCAAGTTGTTTGTCCTTTCTGCTTGCTCAGGAGGAACATTCTCTTCTGAAAGGCTGAAAGCACAAATTTTCATGCAATCTCATGATTACAGTAGCTTGGGCTTTACGCAACTACCCAAAATTGCAAGTTTTAATGATACTGAAATACAGATGTGGTTATAAGCTCATGAATAAAGCTACCCTACAAAATTGGGAAGATAAGGTGCATCCCTCTCTTAAACTCAAAAAACCCCAGTCCTTGAGAGTGTGCCCTATGAGCACTCTTCTTCGGAATGAAGAATTGCTAAATGCAAAACTCCAGGATTGCTAGCATCACAAAGGTGCTCGTATCTGTGTTCTCTGTAACACTCTTTGCCAAGGTAGCTGAAGTTTCAGACAGAAGTTACTGACTGCATTCCACATCATACTAAATATATATATACACAGTTCAGCATTTCAGCCTATATGTTTGCAGGTTTAGCTTGGGTGGTCAGCCCAGTGGCCCGGTGGTTTATCCTAATCCACTATAATTAGCCCATGGCTGTTGCTCATGGTATGCCATTTGTCTCCCCACACTCAGCCCTGTTTGGTAAACAATTTCAGAGACAGAGTTGCTCTCCCCTGATCTCACTAGGTGGTGTTCACTTATTTATTCTCTGCACCCCACAGTTATTCCTCTCTCTTGAGGCTGAGAGGTATAGAAGTGGCAAAAAAAGGGCAAAAATGTTGCCAAAAGGGGGAGGCAGCTGTAGCAAAAGACAGGACTCCACTGGGGAGGCGGGATGCAAGGCTGGCAGGAGGCCAGGCCAGCTGCAAACCCAAGAGGCACCGTGACATCTGTCCCCCACCGCCTGCATCCTCACCCCCTGTGCAGCGGCACTGAGCTGGGAGAGGACACAGCCATTAGGAGTTCCCTTCTACTCTGAGGAGGAGCTGGCTCCCGGCCATGGCACGTGGAGGGCTTGGGTGGCAGGCACAAGCCTCAAACCCAAATCTGGCCCAGGGAAGGAAGGTCAAACTGCAGACTGGGAAGCAGCTGTTCGCAGCCCTGCCGGGAATGCAGGAGCAAAGCTGGGTGGCAGGAATTGGGTCTGGGGCTACCGGGAGCAGTGCCCTCAAGGAGGAGGCTGCTGGCCCAGCTGATGAGGTCAGGACTCTACCAGGAAAGGTGGCAGCCGCTCTGCAGCATGCTGCAACAGGGATGCTTGGCTTTACTCCCAGCAGTGCTGCCATGAACTTGCCACCATATACTGGAGGGACAATCATTAAAAAAGTCCTCTCCCTGGGCCAAACAGTGTGTGTCAAGCTGAACCTGTGCATGGGAGCACAGGCTTGGCCAACACTGAAGCCACATTGATGGGGACAAGGGATTTCCCAAGACTGGTCCTTCAGCCGTGAGCTTTGATCTCAATGTACAGCACCTCAAATGCAGTGAGGAGCCTCCTGCTCATGGATGGCAGAGGCTCTGTCATGACACTGGCATGAGGGGGTCACAGAGATGACTCCTGGGAGTCTGCTACTTTGACCACAAGCTCCTTTTCCTCTCTGTGTGCTCACTCCCTCCCTAATTCCTCCCTCTCATATTATCTCAGCCTTAAATCATTATTTCCACACTATGAAGAGAAGAAATTCAAAGGATTCAGGAAGATGGGAAAGTATTCTTAGAGGTGAAGAGTGGAACCAACACACTGGAACTAACCACAACATCTAATCAGCCCTTCTCAGCAGCTTTGGGCATCCTCTAGCATGCCTTCCATACCAATTTTGAATAAACACAGCATACTTTGTGACAGGCGTGTTCTAACTTTGCCCTGTCACCCGCTGAGCACATAACAATAACCGAGTGATAGATCTCTTGAGAAATCCATTTTTCACCTCCATCGGAAAAGAGGCCAGGCTGTGGCTTCAGCATCTGACCATCCCTGCAGATGAAACCCCAAATGGCAGCATGTCTTCACTCCCAAGTCCCACTTTGCCTTTAACTTACCCGCAGCAGAGATGTGCACATATGTGCACACACGTGGCTGGATACACAAAGCACACACGTGTATGGGTTTGTGCCTGTGCACACGTCTGGTTCTGTGTAAGGGTGTGCACACTCAGCAGTCTGGAGCTTCCCATGTGCAAGAGCACACACAAATGCATGGATCTGTCTGTATAGAAGTGTTGGTCCATCTGAAGTAGGCCAGCACAGACACAGTCCTACAGGGGAGGCTAAAACAGCTGTAGGCACCCCACTGGAGGTATCCCTGTGGGAATGGGGGCTTCCCAGCCCTAGCTTGTCAGCCCCACTGTGCTCCCTCCCCAGACAAGGTCTCTGTCTGACCCTCTGCTCTGCACAGGCATTCATGTAAACTCATAGTCTCACCTTGTTGGCACACACCAAAAGAACTTCAAAGAAACAAACAAAACCCCCATTCCAAGCCTCTCCTTTCCTATATCAGATTTCTCTCCAGAGACCATAAAAAATATTCTTACCCACATTCTATACCAGATTAACAAACTGTGACAGCCAAATGGTAGCAGCAGCTGAAGGGTGACCACCACCCAGTCCAGCCTGACCCACTCTTCCAGCCCAAACAAGGATTCACTCTAACAGCTTTTTGCAGTGCCCTGGACAGGGCTACAGAGCTGCAAGAGCTCAGCTGCATTTGGGTTCTCTTCCAGCAGCTACTTTCAGTTCTGGTGATTGGCAAGGCTATGAACTTCACTGCCAGCTTCCCCTTTCTTCTCCTCTATTTCTTCGTCTTGTTTTCCCAAGACAGCATTTCCACAGTTGCAGCCTCTTTTCTCCTCCCAGATGAGATGTGATGGGATGTTTTACCATGGCAGGCTTTTGTCCAATCACTGCTCCAAGATCAGCCCAACTGTGATGCTCAGGAGATGGAGGCACTGCTTTTCCCCTGCCAGCTGCTCTCAGTGTCCAAGAAAAATGATGTGAGCCTGCCTTCCTAGAGCCCAGGACACCAGCTGGTGTGAAACACCTGGTCCCACCAGCATTGCCAAAATACGGGGTGGCAAATGCACCAAAATAGGCTGCATGGGTTGTAGGGAGCAAACTTAGTGAGCAAGGAGGTCTGAGTCATTTAGGTCTAGACAAATCTGCATCTGTATTCTTGAGGACCCAAGGGACTATTTTCCTGTCCCTTTCTAGTAGATCAGGCTGGCTGCAATCGATGTGTCTCCTTTTGCTTATGGCTGTGTTACCTCATGGAACTGGAAATGCCAAAAATACTGTCCTTTCTTCAGGGTTGAACCTCACACAGACCTCATGGGAGAGTGGGATCTCTCTTCAGTTGTCTACAAGTACCAAGAAATTCGTAAGACCCTTTAGTGAACCATGGCTCACTAATTTCACACCAAATATTTGCCAGGATTGCCACCAATAGGACATATAGATGTTAATTTTGTGCTTGTTTTTGACTTGTGATGGGCTCTAACATCATGGAACTCCCATTACCTTTCCCAAGCCTGTTATTTATTTGCTGGTTTTTGCATCAGCAGATGAAGAACAAGTACAACCACCTGTGCTTTTGCCAGAGACATGTTCAAGACACCAGTAATGTGAATCTTGACTTTTGGCAAACTTGTGCTGGAATGAGGGTGAGAGGGGAAGGTGAAAGACATTCCATTGCTATTGTTGTTCCTCAGCCATAGCTGTTCTCAGTTCATCACAGGCCAATGAATAGATATATCTGTACTTCATTTTGTTCTGTCTTAATAAGACTGACTACATGAAAAATCCAGAGTGCCCAAGGAAATGAAATATTCTCCCCACTTTTCATGTCATCCACAGTGTCCTGCAGAGTAGCCAACACTTACATTTCTGTTTCCAAAAAAAATCCCAAGCTGAATGAAACGAAAATGGATCCAACCCAAACAACTGGATCATTCCTGTGCTACATAATTAAATGAAAACATTAAAATTAATTTACTTTATTTTTCTATTCAGTGCATTCTTCTTATACCTACGTTGAAGCAGTGACCCAGCAATCTTCGTGTATTTACGTCCTTCCAACTTGCCCATCCTCTTTAAAGTTCAAGTGCCTCATATAAGTGACTCACTCATCCACCCTTTTGAGAGTATAAGAATAGAAATTCTTTAAAGCTTTGTGTTTTCAGCACAACGACATTCCGATATGATCTAAGAATCACAGAGACACCCTTCGGTCCCAGGAGGACTGGGGAACAGGTTTGGCTAGAAAAAAAAGTTTTCCTCATGTGATGGGCACCCCACCAATCACACAGCACGCTCCTCAGCAAACTGGGCTCTTTAAAGGGCGGCAGAGGTGGGAGAAAAGGGCCTTTTCAGCTCTGCAGGTGGGTTGGGGTTTCTGCTGGAAGCATCACGAGAAGAGAGCGGTGAGTGCCTTGCTTTGGTCATGGTCTTCCTCTTAAAGAGGCATGTGAGCCAGAAGTGTCTATTAGGAGAAAAGATAGCTCTTATATTTAATGGTTTTTTTTATTTTAGTCCCTGGGCTGTGTTTGGTATGTGGGAGTCTGGTACCTGGATAAGGTTAACTGCATGAAATCATTAAGTATTTCAGTTTTCTTACCTCAGGCTGTGTCTTCTCTACGGCTATTTTAATTTGTTTCATATTTTTTCTCCTAAAGACTGGGGAGAAGGGAATGGAAAAATTAAATCTGTTGTAAATCTGAGTGTTAAAAGAAAAATAAAAAGGAAAAATTGTTGTAGAGGAAGATGAGTCTTGTAGTTCCCCCTCACTTGTGAAAATAGGAAAGTTAAAAAAACCTGCTTGTTTTGGCTGTGCTGAATTAATAAAGGAGAGAGGAAAAACCTACCTCCCAGCTCTACTTACAAGGTAATTATGCTTGATGATGATTTACCAGCCACACCACTGTTCACACAGGCTTCATTTCATACCAATCTCTTTGAAAGGAAACTTAATTAGTCTGTGACCCCTGCTTGATGCTGAGCTATGTTTTTGCTTTATTTTTCTCCTCTGGTAGCACAAAATAATTGTCTGCCTCTTCCATTTCTGAGTGTGGTTGACTCCTAGCACACAAGAAGTTTTCTGTCTGAGGTGGAGCACTGGGGAAAGTCCAGCAAGGCAGGAGGAGTGCATGAGTTTGTGTCCACTGGAGATGTTTGCTTTGAAATAAGTAAACAAATGATGAACTGACATTTGTAAAACATTCAGCTTCTTACAGTGGAGTTCAAGCGATTCATCATTAACATATTAAATTACTTCCTCCTAATAACTGTGTAATTCTCGAGGTGTCCCAAGCACTTGGAAAATACCTTCTTTTTAAGCCCCTTAGGGGATAAATTTTCCATCATAACCGATTTTAGAAAACCCCAAAAGTAAGTTTATTGCTGATGCATCGGGGTCCGCAGGCGGTCTGTGGCTCAGGGAGCCTTCCCATGGCACTGGCCCTGGCCTTGGCACAGCCTCCGGCAGCGGTTCCACCTGGCTGCCCTCCCTCCATCAGCGCCCAGGGCTGGCCCGGCACCTTGCTGCTGCCTGCAGGGACATGCTCTCCAGTGGGCTGGGACGCGAGGGAGGTGCCCAGGCTCCTGCCCCAGGCTGTGCGGGCAGGGAGCAGGATTCTGCTGCCGGGCAGCCGGGTTTGCTCAGCTGCGCTCGCTCGAGTGGGGCAGAGCCCGTGAGTCACAAAACAAACGCATCCTTTGTCTCTGCCTCCCTGCACCAGGGCATGAGAATGCAACGCCCTGAGCAGGGACGCTGAGGGAAAGGGAGGTGGCAAGGCGTGATGTGAAGCACATACAAGCCCCACCACCATGCTGAGAAACCTCCAGGAGTGGGGTGTAAAGCCAATGATGCTCACAGGGATGTTTTGGGATGTCCCTGTGTCACAGTGCTTGACAACTAGCACAAAATGCAAGGCAATCAAAATGCCACCTGGTTCTGTGTTGGGCAATGCCAAATGAATTCCTACCCATTGGTTTTTTTGGCTAGACATGGAGTAGAGCTAGGCTAAGAAGGGGGAATTAATCTGCAAGGCCACTGAAATCCTGTCCCAGGGATATATAGAAACAAGGTGTGGAGGCTTCAAAAGATTGACCAGCACCATGTGTTCGAGAGGTGCACAACAGACACTAAATCCCATTTGAATCCGGGAATTGTTGCCAGAAGAGTGTCCTTTCAAAGCCTGCATGAGGTTATCACCCAAAACACAAGGGCAGAAGCCAGCCTCTGCAGAAAGGAGCTTCTTTTTTGTCTCCCACAGTTGTGCTAAGGATCTCAGAGATACTGAGAGTAAAGGAAGTGAGGGGAGGTCAAGAAAGTTTCAAGAGCATGGAAATTATAGATTGTCTGCACCTTGTGGGGTACCAGGGGGAGGCAAAGCTGCCGCTTCTGGGCTCTGGCAGGCTCAGCTGGACCCCCATGAGGGTAAGGAGTGTTTTGGGGGTGTGAGGGGAGAGGAGAGAGGAGAAGTTATAACCAGTTGTACTGCTTGTGACTAGGAGGAGTAAGATGTGCCTCAAGAGGGACACGGGTTTTTGGTACAATGAGAACAACAGACACCTTTCCAAAGCTGCCTAGAGTATGGAGCAAAGTCTGTGGCAGTGATAATTGAATACCTCAGACCTAGATAGGTCACACCTAAATTACAAGGTTTCTAGGATGTGCTGAGGAACACCAGGTGAAGGTTGAAATTCCAGGATCTGGCTGCCTTCTTAGTGGAAGTTTCGGATAAAGGTTACGGCTGAAGTTCCAGTTTCCTCAGGGACTTCCTTGAAGCCCAGGAAACTGCATTTGGGTCATAACACTAATTTTAACAAGCCCAAGAAGAAGGCTTCTCTACCTCCAAATGCATTTGTGCCTGTGGGCAGCTGTGTCTCTGGGGGTTGGTGGAGGGCTGCCCACCACTGTCACTCCCAGGGGTGCCTGTGAGGTGTCTCTGTGCACAGCCTGCCTCGGGCACGCCAGCCAGGCTGGCCTCATGGCTCTGTGGTCATGCACCTGTGCCTAGTGCTGTGCAACCTGCTCTTGCTGAACACAGCTCACCTCCGAGGCATGAGGAGCAGAGGAAAGCTCCTGGTCTCCCACAGCTTCTCCTCTGGGACATGTTGGAGCATTGGCTCTCCAGCTGCCCAGCTCTTGTCATGGCTTTGGAGCACCTGCCTGGGAGGTGCTCTCATTGCTGATGGTGATACTGGACCACCTGCAAGGGAGAGGAGGTCAGACAAGGGGTTGACCCATGTGGCACAGGTTAATAAAGTGGAAACCAAGAAATGAGCTCCTTTGGCCTGTATCACTTGGAGGCAGAGGGATAATTCATAGAAATATGGCAGGACTGGGAGTTTTTAGATCTACAGTACATCCTTCCCTTTTCCTCTTCTTGATCTCTCTGCTTCCCCCTGCCCTGCAATCCCATTGAACTTAGTTAAGGTATGGGAGAACCTTATGTTGTCAGGAAGCTTGCCATTTTCCAGCTGATACCTGTGATGGTGACTCTGTCCAGCTTTCCTCACAGCCATAGCAGCTCACTGGAGGTGGGCTCACCCCAAAAGAAGGGGCTTGCTCTCTCCAAGCTAATATAACTGCAATAATACCTGCCCAAGGGAGACAGGAGTGAGCCAGGTTCTGCCTGCCAAGGAGAAGAAGAAAGCCAGCTTGTGGAGAGGCAAGAGCTTGGGCTGGATGGACAGCCCATGTACAAGGTGTCAGTGCTGTTGTTACCCTGAACAGGGTAACACATTCAGCCTTGCTTTATACAGTGCAACTGGAGCAGACCCACTTTTCCATGTAGCAGTCAGAGTTTACCTGCCTGTGTTCAAGCAGGAAAGAGTTCCTTGCTTTTTGGATTGCTGCCTGGCTTGCAATGTCCCTTAGATGACAATAACTAAAAGGTTTTTTAGCATCTCTGGGGTTTGCAGGACACAGGCCCATGAGACAGGCAGTGTTCTCTCCAGCTCTCAGATGAGTGGGAGACCAGGATTCCTCTTAGATTTGGCAGACTCTGCAGTGTTGTATTACAGAACACATGGCTGAACATTGGTCAGACTCAGACCAGACCTGCAAGACAGCCCCTGGACACCCTGGCTTGTCAGGAAATTTGGCAGGGATGGAGATCCAGGTTGACCTCACGAGCCTGCCATTTTCAAATATAGATCACAGTTTGATGTGTACTGGGTCTGGCCTCCAAACACCCAGCTGGGACTAAAAAGTCTTCTCAACTTAAAAATAATGGCCGCATATTATTAAAAAATTCCTACACATGTTATCATACAAAAATACTCAGGCATTGCCGACATAATGGTGAGAGCTCTGGAGATGTCTGCATGCCTAACCCTCACACCACTGCAGAGAGAGCGGTACAAAGTGCTTGGTTTCCATCTGTCGCTGTTGGAGGTCCTGCATACCCCAAGAAGGGCAGCTGCTGAGGAGGCAGGAGGTGGCATTTTTAGACATCTCACAATGTTCTGTTCCTCAGAAAGCTCCCCTTCCTTGACAGCTTTGTCTGCTCATATAACCCAACATCTTCTTTGAAGAATCAGGAAGTCAGTGGCCCTAGCAAAAGAGAGACACAAGTGCAGGTACTCAGGCAGAAGAAGGACGTTCAAGCAGCTATTGCTCAAGCTGGGCTCACTGCAGCCTTTCTTTCCTCATTTATACCTTCTTAATCACTTGGTAAATGCAGTTGTCTCAGGGTTGGTGGTTTTTTCCCCTTACCCTCTCCATGCACACATCCCTTTCAAAGAAAACCTTGGTGGGCTCTGGTGTCTGAGTTTCTTTCTCCAAGAGCTCTCACACCTCTGACTGATGCCTTTATGCTGCTCTCTCTGGAAGGGGATGAATTTGATGCAGGGCACCTGACTCTAGACTGCAGGATATAAGCATTCTCAGGAATTTGGTGGGTGTGCTACTTGGCCTGCCTCCCATGAGCCAGCTGCAACCTGAGCTGTCCCTCTCTCCTCATCTTCCTCCCTCATACCTGACTTGGGGCACTCTGCTCCCATTCCCAGCACGGGTGGGAGATGGGGCTGCTGGTAGCAAAGCCCTGTGCTGAAGGTGTGTGTGGGATACAGCCAGAGCACCGTGGTTACCAGCTCAGTCCCGTGGTAGTGCTGCTCAAAATGGCCCAGGATAGGAATGGGGGTGAAGTGAGGGTGCTGAACTTGCTCCCTCTGCATCCAGATGCAGCTGGTGTTTCAGGCCAGGTAGAAATTACACCCCATGGGCAGAGGTTGTTGTGAGTGCTGTTGTGAGGATGAAAACCCTCATCAAGAGAAAGCTGCAGACACCAGCTGTCCCCAAAGTGGTCCCAGTCTTCTGTAGCTCCAGTATCAGGGAGAGTCTGAGTTAGCAGATTAACACCTGGGGAGGTCTCCTCTGAAACTACTACAAAGCAAGGGATGGGAGGTGTACAGACAGGCTGGCAAGTTCTGTCTGTCCTTCTCCTCATGGATAATTTGTATTTCTGATTGAAGTGTATTGTACCAGTGATTTAATTGAAGACTGTATTTGTTGTTTTCTAGGTTGCATGAAGAATTAAAGATGGCGAAAAGTGATGATTGCATGCACATCTTGCAGGGTCTGTTAGTCTTTGGGAATGTGGTCATTGGGGTAAGTGAAGTGGAACAAGAATGGGTGGAGGCTTCCTTCCAGTATGACACTTCTTAAAACAGCAGTGCTCCCTCTTCACTTGTGAAATCCACACTTATATGGTGTATGTAAAGCATGAGAGAAGAGGATAAGGAGAGCTGTCCTAATGATCAGTTGGGTGGGAAAGGGACAGCAGGGGCAGATCCACAATACCATGATGGATGCTAGGGGAAAAGCCTTAGAATTGTCAGCAGGAGCAGACCAACATTTTTCCAGCCACCTCCCTCCTATAGTAATGGAAGGTTCTGTTCATTCTTTCTTAACATCCTCAAGTCCTGGGCCTGACCTCTCAGATCAAGGCTGGGTGAGATTTGCCTGCAATTCTTCTGTGAAGTCCCAATATAAGAGATTGTAGAGCTGGGCAGAGGGAGCTGGGTAGCTCCCACTTGGCAGGAAGTTGAATTAAAGGAAAGCAGCCTACACCTGTTTCTGTCTTTGCTATTTCTTTGGGGAACCTTGAGCTAATGGGTTTCTTGTGCTTGCCAGATGTGTGGCATTGCCCTGACAGCAGAGTGTATCTACGTTGTGTCCAACCCCCATGGTGCCTACCCTCTGCTGAAAGCCACAGAAAGCAATGGCATCTACGCTGCCGCCTGGATTGGCATCTTTGTCGGCCTTGCACTCTTTGCCCTGTCTATCCTTGGTATCATTGGAGTCATCAAGGCCAGCAGGACCTTGCTATTGGTGGTAAGCATAGCAAAATTTACCTTCCTATTGCTGCCAAACTGAACAAACACTGCCTTGGTGTCCTGGTCACCTTGGGGAAACAACCAATGAGCAAAGACAGCTTTTATACTGATAAGGAGCCGAAGGTTCTTCTTGGTCATGGCTGTGGTGTCCCAGAAGGTGACTCCTGTGAAGACTCATGCCCAAAAAGCCCCTGAACCAGGCTGAGGGAATAAATGGAGGTAATCACAGTGAAGGTTTGACTGGCTTGACCCTGACCTTGCCCTGAAGCAATGCAGGAGCACTTGTACAATCACATGTAGCTGGGATGTGGTTTAGATCCTTGTTTCTCCCCACCCCTTACTGTTTTTCAGCTGTCATGCACTATTCAGTTTAGGAGTTGATAAGTAATGACTTCTGTACAAGGCATTAGTGAGTGTCAGGATACCAAATATGGGTGCAATGAAGAACATAAGACATCAGCAGGCAGGCAGAAATTACAGGGGTGGGGACAGAGCTTTGGATAAGCCAAAGACAAGGTTAAGATGTGGACAAATCTCAGTGCAATGTCTTACTTAGTCATTTAGTATGGCAGTGGCAAAACTTAATTGGTGTTTTTATTAACGAAGGGTAGAGATGAAAACTCTGAAATGAGCTCTCTTGTGGATTCCTGTGGGGTTGCAGGGTGTCTGTTTTAGACAAGAGGAACTCAAAGATCTGAACTTTTGAGCCAGGGAATATGCCAGAAAACAGCTGAGGAAACAGAATTCCCTTAACTCTGAATTTTGGTGCCTCAGCTTAAACCCAAGGCTCTGGTTTAGGATTTATGATAGGATACAAGGGACAGAAACTGAGGTAAGTAGGGAAAAAATGCCTTAAATCAGAGAATCCCACATTATATAATGTGGGAGGAGGAACAGATACATATGAGAACTCCAAAGAAAAAATGGAAACTGTCAAAGGGATTATGCTGGAAAGAGAAACAAAAGAGTGAAAGACACTATGAGAGGTGACCCTTGTAATCTGTTTTCATGAAGGATGATTGCTCACAATGTAGGAGTGTTCATGAAATCTGATGATGAAAATCAGGGTGATCTGAATGATGCCCTAAGCTGCACCTTCCCTTTCCCCAAAATACAATTCTCTCCTGCCAGGAGTGAACAGCTTCCTGCTGAAAAGCTTAGAGCTGGTAAGTGGAAGTGAAAGGAGGACACATGACACAAACATGGGTTGCCAATGAGACACAACAAAGAAAAGGACAAAGTATTTTCTGTGGAGGCAGGGCAGTCTTAATGCCACGAGGTTCTGATGAAATCTTGTCTGTGATGTGGAGAGCAATTCCAATCATTCACCTTCAAGAAAGCAGATCGCAAATTGGAGCAAGCACTGGGAAGGGCTACGAGATCATTCAGGCTGGGTGAGAGGGAATACGATAGCCTGGCCACCTTTGCATCAAGTAGAGTTTCTGGCTTAATCTTGAAAAAAATGCTGAGCTGTTTCTCCAAGAACCCATTCTGCTCTTTCTCCCACAGTACATCATCCTGATGCTGATCACTTTTGCATTTGAAATGGCTTCTAGCATCACAGCAGCGACTAACCAAGACTCAGTGAGTATTTCTTTTCTCATGTATTCTTTTAACTTTGATGAGAAACACAAGTTCTAGGGCACACAGTCACCCTGTTCAGTGTAGTAAATATGATGGTACAGTGTAAACTCACAGGACTACTGCTGAGCAGAAGACAATCCCACAAGGAAAAACTCCAACACCATTATTCTAATCAAAGAAATAGCTTTGTTGTTTTGAACATAGTTTTGTTATTTTTAACATTTTAAAATGTTTAACACCTTGTGGTTGAGGAAATAATAGTGTGGGTTAGTTGAGTCATCAATAGAGTGTTTAGTCTTTCAGCTACCCACTGATTAATCTATCATACACAGAGAAGAAAATCTTCAGCTTTGCCCCAGGCAGTGTTACTGGTGAGGGAAAGATTACATGGATTATTGGAGATACTGTGGGGAGGGAAATTATTTGTGGTGCTTTAGTTCCAACATACCAAATGCAATCCATAGCTTCTGCACAGCTCTTGTGGTAAACATCTAGTAGTGCCTGCTTGAGATTTTTAACTTTGCTGCTCCTGCTCCTCAAATCCTGCTCTTTATTCTCATGTGTAAAGCCAGAGGAGAAGCAACATTCCTGTTCTCCAGCAGGACTCTGAAACAAGAAAAACAACCTTCCCCAGATAACCCTGGATTTGCTTTACATGGCCACTTATTTACATAGTTTCTGCATTTTTCTCTGTTGTTGGGTTTTTTTTGTAGCTAACTCCAAATGTCTTCCTGAAGCAAATGCTGGAGAGATATCAGAAGTCAGAGCCAAACAATAACAGTGACAATGAGGTCACAAAGACATGGGATGAACTCATGCGTCAGGTAACAACACTGAAAAGTCACTAATTATTAAATGCTCTGCAAGCCTAGAATTTCAATCCTCCTTGGGGCTGCTGGATAATAAAGAGGATGGCATCTGCCTTGAACCTTAAAGAAAGTTCTGGCACACTCCCCCTTTAGCTCATTTATCAGACGGCAGACTGTCAAAGGCAGGCACTTCAGAAATCTCCCCCATAAATCTGTGATTAATGCCTAACCAGTGTGCTGACACGTGCAGGGCAGTGCCCTGGGCCCACAGAGACCTTTCCCTTGTGTGTCCCTGCAGAACCACTGCTGTGGGGTGAACGGCCCCTCCGACTGGCAGAACTACACGTCTGCCTTCCGCAGCACGCACAGCGACGCCGACTACCCCTGGCCACGGGCGTGCTGTGTGCTGGATGCAAAAGGGCTCCCCGTCAACCTCAATGGCTGCAAACTCGGAGTGTCTGGCTACTACAACAGCAATGTAAGATCACCTCTGCTTTTTCCACTTAGCGTACATCAGTGCCTTGCTGGAAGGGAAAGAAACCTTTCTCCTTCACTGTAAGCTACAGGTGTTCAGAAGCTTTCTGGATGAGAAGAAATGCCTGTAGAGTCCTGGCCATGTTGCTGAACAGGACAGGAATTTTTTTTAGGATAATGTCTTTCCTGATGGAGAGAAAAATCTCCCAAGCCACTAGTAAGAATTGACATCTCTAACATGTACATGGACAGTAGCTAAATCAAACTTAGCCCAAAGATGACAGTATACAATATGAGTAGGCAAATCAGCAGTTCTCCTCCTCAAGGAACAACTTTTCAGTAGACCATCATGTCCTATTCACTAGGCTGCTGAATCATGAGCATCAGCTTCTGCACTAGCTTGCATTTCTAGAAGGCATTCAAGCTTTCAAATTTTCTTGACGCTTCTTGATTCTGGAGGTCAATTCTGTGTCAGCTGTGTTTGGTTATCTAAGTGTACTTGGCAAGTGATGGCACAGCAAGTTGTCCTTGAAGTGTGTGAGATGGGTCTACTTTGTATTTGGAGCCAGAAACAGGTGGGTTATCTGCAAGTTGTCAATAGGCAGTATAGCTCTGGCTTGGTTTTTTGAGACCCTCTGAGCTACCCAAATTGCAGTAGGAGAGGAGCATGCCACCATGGCACCTCAGCCTCTCTCGGGGGTGGATACGTTTGTCACCTTGCAGTGCAGGCTCATGGCTGGTGTTCAGTCATCCCTGTTGTCTTTCAGGGTTGTTACGACGCTATGTCTGGGCCAGTGAATGCACATGCCTGGGGTGTTGCCTGGTTTGGCTTTGCCATCCTCTGCTGGACTGTAAGTACTTAATATTTGCCTTTATTTCCTCTTCTCTTCTCTTGCTGTTCCACACCCAGTTGGGTGGAGGTGGATGACAGCACTGACGCATTTAAAATATCCATAGATTATCGTCATTCATTCATCACAAATGTGCCTGTAGTCTGCTCCACAAGGGCTACATTTACAAGTTCCCCTCCATTCTGGCTTCCAGAGGTGGGGAATTAGATGGTCTTCCAGCCTGCCATGGCCTGCTGCTACCTGCTGCCATCTCAGCAATACAACACAGCAAACACAGCTTGCAGATGCTTCTTTGTGAAGGGTATTGGATCATCAAGATAGCTAATTGAGCTAGTAGTTTGAAGATTTTGTATGAATGTATTCAGTACTCAGGCTTCAGCAGCTTCATGACAATCCCCAGTGAGCAGAGCGATAGCCAAATAGTTACAGCTGCAAGTATCTTCTTTCTTTACTGTGTAGCTTCTGTGCAGACAAAAAACTTTTAAGATCCTCTGCCTGAACAGGCTTTGATTTTCAAGAATTTCTTTTACTCTCTCCTACCAGTAGGACTAAATGGGGCTGAGGGAGGGGTGGAGAGCAGGAAATGGGGGGCAGAGAAACTTAACAGTGTTGTCATTTCAGTTCTGCGTCCTCCTTGGCACCATGTTCTACTGGAGTGGAATAGAATACTGAAGGCCTGGTGTCCTCAGTGCTGTCCTGAAGAGCCATGTGAAACTGCATTTTTTTGTCTCCCACTCCATTCTCCTCAGGCCATGGAGGATTTGAAGTTTTCCCACTACCTCTCCTGCATATACTTTTGCCCCTCCAAAAACTTGACACAAAGAAGTGATGACTGCAGGAAAGAATCTTCTTGTCCCTGCTTTGCCCCTTGTTCTGCAGCCTTAATGCCTCCTGCCTGAAGTACAATCCTTCTTTCACTGTGCAAGAAATCCTGGAGCATAAGATGAGGGGAAAAAAGTGATCTGCTTTGTTCTCTGATGACATCAGTAAAGAAAATGCCATATACACTTGGTCCAGAAAAATGTCTCTCTAAAATTAGTTTGAATGTAAATTATAACGCTCCATCAAGGGGAATGGGAGCAAAACTGTAACCTCCTGTGACCAATAAGGACAGATGCTGCAAGGGAAAAGACTGCAGATCTCTCTGTTATATTCTACTGATCAACTTCTCTTGCTGGTCTCTGTCACCCTTGCCTTAGAATAAGGCAAATTCTCTGAGCATTTAAGTGTGTCAGCAACAAAAACATGTCACAGATAGACAGTCTGTTGCTAGTCAAGCCCAAGAAAAGGCTAGCTCACTCCTCAGCACTATGCTGCCTATATGCAAGCCTACCTCCTGCCACTGACGAAACTACTGCATGTGCTCCTACCTTCTGAAGTGCCAGTCCAGGAAAAGCTCCACCTGCTAACAAGCAGCTCCTTCAAAAAAGCTGTTCTCTACTTTGCACAAGATTTCATGCATCTACGGGCCAGAATTTGTGCAGAACACAGGGGGTTCTCTGCTGCAGTTGCCTTTGCAAATGTGGATGTTCCATGCTCCTGGTTTATTATGCTTCTTGCTTTAGCTACCTGCGTATAAATGGTCACACTCCCTGTGTCATTCCCCTTCCATGTCCCTGGATCAGGTAGGACAAATGGCAAATAATGGCAGTGAATAACTCTTGTGAAAAAATGCAAGCAAGGAGCTAACTGAACCAAACCCAGTCCTTGCATCAGTGCTTGCTGTTTCCACTCAGTTCAATAAAGGCTGTTTACTTTGGCCCAGACTGAGCTGGTGTCCTTCCTAGTGAATGCTTCAGTAGTTAATGTATTGTGAGAAATGTGCTCCTCTGTAGAGTGTTTTAAGGTGAAGCCTCTTCCATAGATGTACTGGTTCATGTCCTGATGCTTGCCATCTGCCTTGATTCTTTGTTTTTGTATATTCACCAAAATACTAATTAAAAAGAAATGGAAGTGAATTTTTTCTCTTGTTCAAGATTGTGTCTTTGGGAAGGGAAAACAATGAACATCTGTGTCTAGGACATGTGGGGCAGGGCAATGACAGGCTGTAACACCCTGCAACAGCAGAAACTCAGCAGCCAAATAATTCCTTGCCAGAGTGATGAGGAAGAGGAGGAGGCACATATAAGGGTGAAGAGATGAGGAAGAAAGGTTGAGTCCCTGCAACACAGAAGGAGCTTTCTGTATGACTGTGCCTTCAGAACTGACAATCCTCACGGATCAGCCACTCCCCTGGTTCAGTGGTGTGGTGACTGTCTTGGAGACCCTGGACTCTGAGAAATTCCACAAGGAAATTCGTCTTCAGCACTTTTGTTGTGAGACTTGAGTCATGGATTGACCATGCAGATCATGTATGTCAGTGATTAAGGTTTGGTTTTCTAGGGGGTGAGGGGGAAGTTTGGTGGTAGGTTAGGTTTCCTTACGTTTTAGCTTTCATGTTTTTCTGATTCTGCACTGCTTTAGTGTGTAGCAGTTCTGAACTCCATATTAAGGGACAGTAAGCTCTCTTCACAGAGTAGGTAGACAAAACAATTCCTTTTCCAGCTTGGGACCGAGAACAACCAACCCAAATTTCAGGCCCAAGAGCATAAACAACAGTGGACTGAAGAGAGAAAAACAAGATGGGACTTATAACCTAAAGCTATAGTTGGACAATTAACTCCAATATGCAAATGGATCAGAACTTATAAAAATGAGAGACCCTGTGACCGGTCATTCATTTTTGTGACCATTTTGGTTCATCTTGGGTGTAGCGCTGGCTGGGCTCTTGTACTGCCCTATGTGCATCCATTGAGGCCTTTTAATAAATACCTACTTTATTCTTTAACTCCATCTAGCCTCTGTTCTAGGTCAGCCTTCACAAGGCATCAGCAGAGTTGGGTGTTTTTATGTTTATCCTGCTGAAAGCTACAGTAAAACCTAAATGTAAAGAAAGCTAAAGAGAATCAGCATCTGCCAAAGTTAGGGAGCAATGGCAAAGACTAGGTTCTCTGCTACTGGCCAGAAACTGCAAATTCCTGCCAACTGCAACAGCAGAGAGGAGAAAAATGGAGCAGGAAGGACACAGCAGGCACAGAGACTCTGTCCTTGCTCAGCCAAACACCTCCAATAACTCTTGGTCGTGGATAGGTGCCCGCCTGCATAAGGGCCTCTTGCTTGAGTTTTTTTCTGAAACTCAAGCAGCTCTGCAAATGGGTGAAACAACTGGCTCTGGGACCTTCCAGAGGCCAGCAAGGCCTTCTGAACATGGATATCACTGGACATTCTGCCTGGAGAAAACTGTAGGACCACAGAAGCTGGTAAGATCAAATATTATTTTTCCTCCTCTGGTCTTTTGCTCCACCTAAGTGTGGTGTGATTACAGCATTGCATTTGGTATAGAGGAAAGTGCTGCAGGATTTTGAAGGAGAAGAGAAACTGGCAATACTTTAAATAGACTGTTGCAGTATTAACTGCTCCAACCAGTTGCAAATTATACCATTGACCTATTACATAAATGGCAGCTCAAGTCAATTCAGTTTGGGTTCTTCAAATTTGCTTTCTGCTTCTTAAGCTTTCCCTCCCATTGCACTTGATGATTTGTGTACTAAAAAAATAAAAGCTGTGACCAAGTAAACCAGGCAATGGTGGATGAGTGCAGAAGTTCCAAGAATGCCACAGTGCATACAGAAAACCCCAGGTTTATCTGCCTGAACTAAGGGAGAAGGAGAAGATTGGACTGATGACAGAATTATGTTGATTAGGGTCATGAAAAATCCTGCTGAAAAATCAGAAAAATCTGTGCTTCTGAAGGTTTATTCCAGCCTCTGAAATTACCTGAGGTGCCAGGGAAAGGGTGAGGAAGGGATGGAGTCTGTGACAGGAATGGTGGTGACCAGGCTTAGGTGTCAGCTGAGAGTTGTAAAAACACCCTGGTCATTCTCAGCTGTTAGGATTGCTTCCTGAAGGCATGGATGTATGTGGGCTTCAGAGCAGGCAGTGTGCATGCGTGCATGAGAACTGCTGCACTAAGACATTCTGCTAACACAGAATGAAGCGAAAAAATTCTGCAGGTGAAAGTCATTTGGTTTGTTTGCAGATTTGCTCTGTGTATTCGTTCTCTACAGGTGTGAATATTCACAGTTCTCTCATGGCAATAAAAGCACACTTCAATTCTCTCATGGAGCTACCAAATGTATTTTTAGATTAATCACTTACTGCAATACTCCCAGCTCTGAGAAATCAAGAGTCTTGTTGAGAAGCACCCTCTGTTCATAGCTGATAGAGTGCTGTGTCCTCCAATCCAAAAAGAATCCCACATGCTGCCCTCCCACCCACACAGAAATGTAACCTGGTGTTTTTCACACTGCTGAATGTTTGTTGCTGGCAGTACTGAAGGTGTCTGTTCCTTCAGGCAATGGGGCATTGTGGGGCTGCCTTTGTGTATTTTGTGCCTCAACCCCCATTTTTCCAAGTTTTCCTCCCCCTTCCTCCTTTCCCCTCACTTCTTCTGTAGGAGACCTCTTTGCACAGACCCTTTCAGGCCCTGTTTTTCTTTACTTTGCTGGTTCATGTATGACATTAAATGGCCATTATGTGCCATACTTACATCTGGCTACCCACCTCACTGGGAAAGCTAGGAACCAGGCTGACAGTGTTGTTCTGTACCTTCTGACCTGGGTGATTTATTCCCTTTCCCACTCACTGCACTGGCATCTTAGTTTTTCACATTCCTTACAACAGGGACTCAAGCCAAGCAAATGTTTATTGGGACCAATGACCTAAAACTAGCTCCTAAATGAATCCTCCTCCTCCTCCCAACCCTTGGCAGCCCTGCCCTCCTTGGCAACTGGGAAATCCCCTGCCACGTGTGGTATGCTGGGAACCTCCTGCAAGAGCTCTCCTGCCATCTCAGGCATCTTTCGGAGATCCCGCTTTGGGAGGAGCGGATTGTGACTGCTGAGGGCTGATCTTCAACAGGGAAAAAGGTGAGGGTGTTTCTGCCTTGCTTCTGAGGTGAAATTACATCACAGGCAAGGTCATGTGCAGTTCTTGCACGATCACCAGTTGAGATAAACCCTGCAAGAGAGACAAGGGATGAGCAGTGAGCTGCTCTGGCTACACAGGGCGGCTGCTCACTGTGAGCCAATGCAAGACTTCCTTGTTTTTCCCAAAGCAACGCTCACCTTTAGCAGGGTGCTGTGGCTGGCACAGAGGCTGGAGACTGTGAATCCAAGTCACTCTGTAAATAACCAGCTTAGTCCTTTTATACTGTCTGACCCTTGATATTTAAAGTAAATTATCTCACAGTGAAAAAAAAAAAAAAAAAGTAAAGCAGTTTGTGAGCACTATTTTTTCTATTTTTTCTGATTTCTTCTTCCTGATCTCTGTGAAGGAAGAGGAAAATAAAATGTTACCTGATATTCTTCAGACTGGTTCAACTTAATCTCATGGCTGTTGGGTGTCGGGTTTTTTTTTTCCTTTTTGGATTTTACTTATCTAGAAATTTCCTCTGTTGAATAATCATCATGTGTGTTATTCTCCTTTCTCCAGTTCTGGTTGTTCCCATGTTTGTGTGCCTTGTGGTTCTTTCTTAAGCAGCTACAAAGTTTTTTTTTGAAGTCATTTCCTCTCACTGAATTCAAATAATTCCTGGTCTTTTCAGATAAGGAATTTAAATGACAGAGAAATGTACCCTCTGCAGCAGATGTGCTATGGAAGAAAACAGGTCCCATTTTAAGATGGATCTGGACCCAAATTGCAAACATAATTTCTAGGAGTTGTCTAGGTTTGCAAAATGTAGCTCATCTCACACTGCAGTTTGCTAAAAAGACATACAAAAATATGTTTCATTATGGAATAAGGCAAACATTCAAGTTTTAACACTCACACTGTGTCTGATGCCCTCAGAGAGGGCATCAGGACTTGGGCAGATCTGAGCTTTACAGATCCCATTCATTTCTAATCCTTAACACTGAAACTGTTCATCCTTTACCCTTGTGGTGAGGCACGTTCTTTGAATAATTTACTCTGTCCAGATGCAAAATGAACTCAGAAATCTGACTTCATTTCTCTATTCTTGGCTGTTACAATTCTGTTCCTTTTGTTGGTAGTGGTGTCTTGTGCCAGTCTCCCTTCCCTTCCCTGCACTGCCTGCCTCCCCTTTGCTGCCAGCTGACCTTTACCCTCATCCAGTGGGATTCCAGTGGGATTCCAGTGGGATGTCCTGCTGCCCAGAGCTGCTGGACTCCTGGGTTGCACTGGGGATGTACGAGACACCAGTGTCAAATGCTCCTTGGTTCTGGCTAAGGTTGACTCCTGGTTAACAGCCAGGTTGGGAACTTGCTTAATCCTGGTTTTGGCTTAGCTGAAAGTATCCCAAATGTTGTAGCTGTGGCTTCCAATACAACCTACACAGGGTACTGCCCTGAGTCAGGCAGGCAAATGAAACTGGCTGAAAATGTTCAAGCACTGCCATGTGTTTAAGCACCCTGATTTAGGGCACAGTGCCAGTGCAGCAGGAGCAGGTCTGCAGTGTCCCTTTGGCCTAATTTCTAATTTTTGTAACCATGGGAATGCTGTGGGGCAGTCTGAGGTTCTCCCCTTGCCTTATGGCCAAGTCATTGCGAGACTCTGTGGCACAAAGAATGGGAAAATACTGGTTCTCATACAGCACTCATAATTGGTCCTGGCTAACAACAATTCCAGAGTTCAACAAACATGGTTTTCTCTCTCAATTTGTATGCCAGTTGCCATGGTAAGCAGGAAGCACAAGCCAGGCATTTTCCTAAAGGGAAACTGAAGTCATGAAGGAGGTAGGAAAGGGAGTCAAGCCCTGAGTTCTGCTGCTGAGTAGGAAAAAAAATATTTCATTTAACCTGATGATTCATCTGCCTTTTAGGGAGAACAGTGATCAAGCTGCACTGCAGACACATCCACTGAGGCTAAAAGCACAAAACACTCCTTTTTTTTCCCCTCTCTTTGATCCCAGGATGGAATAAGGGACACATAATACCAAAATTCACTTCCATGCTGCAGCTCAGAGATTGGCTCAATGAGAGCCAAGGAACTAAATTAATAATTTGTTTAGGTTCTTGCTTGTCCTTTACAAATCAACAGAAGTGCATACACGATGCATCAGCAGCCTTCATAGTAACTTCTCCTGTTCCAGCCTGGCTTGTGCTGCACAAGAACTGGGAGCACAAAATTTTTTCAACTTTGTGCTCTACTCTGCAAAGCTCTACCCTGCATTGCTCTGCATTATCACAGGCAAGGCAGAATTCTGCAGGAGATGTGCTAAATATGAGCACATGATTGCACATCACTGAAACTTCAGCCTGGTAGAACTAGCAATGGTAAGAGGAAAGATTATTTCACCCTTGAAAATATTAAAGCATTTCAGATAACAGCAATTCCACAGAAATCTCCAAGCCCCCACTTCATTTTCAGAGCTGCAGAGCAACTGCAGCTCCCACAACCTCCAATCAGAAAAGTGTGTGGTCAGGGCCTAACCTCCAGTCCCCACCATCAAAGCCCACACAAACACAGATCAGTGCCCTGGCCACTCACAGAACAAAAGAGGGGCTCAAACTCTGTGTCAGAGGACAACAAAAGCATTTGCGCTGTATTCATAAACCAAATTCAGAAAAAAAATGGCATGTTCCACAACATCACTAGGGCACAGATCTGTTTTTATAAAAACTCCAGTTTAATCTCATGGCTGAGACCTGGCAAAACATCTTTCTTTTGTGGCTGTTGTTTTCTTTCTTTTTTTTTTTTTAAACAATCACACACAGAGTCAGGCAAGTCCACACAGAGGAAAAAAAGCTTAACAAAACTGCAATTCATCAGAGCTAGCAGGAAAAATAATCACAAAACCAGGGCCAGTGGGATGGAGACAGTCCTCTTCATAGTGTCCAGCTTCCAGCCCTTCTCTTGACCTGGCAGCAAATAACATTCAAAGGGAACTAGTGCCTGCAAGCACAAGATCCAAGGTCTGGACTGTATGGAGCCCTCAGAAAGTTCTTGCCTTCTGCCATCCTTCCTTTCTGGGGCTGTTTAAGTCTTACTCCATCTCCAGTCCAACTCATGGGAAGTTTTCCATTCCTTGCTTGGAGCATAATTAGTTATCACCAGTAAGCCTTTACATCAGTTAGGAGCAAGCAAAGGTTAAACAAAATAGGGATCATCCCTAGAGATTTTTATTCTTTTTTTTTTCCAGAGATGGAGAGAAGCAAAAAGGACAACTGCAAAACCTGGGCATGCCTGAAAGGTTGTATGTGCTTCAGTAGATTGTCTGCATTTTCAAGGCCTGGGGAGAAGCTTGTGGTGGAAACTAAATCAGCCCTTGAACTCTGGTCTCCCCTGGTCTTGTCCCTCCTTTCCCAGGACAAGATCCTTCTCAGGAAGGCACATTCAGGCCTTCTGCCCACCACAGATTAACCAGAACTAATTAGCTTCTCTGTGGGCAAAAAGCCACTTGATCTCACACTCTCAGTGCTGCAAACCTAGCAGCAGAAAGCAGTTCCATGCATCAGCCCAAGTTTCACAGATGTGTAAAATACTATTTAGGCAATTCCTTCATGTTAATTACATTTCCTTTTTAAAATACATTTACATAGAATGATCTTTTATATATATATATATAGGTTTATATATATATATATATATATATAAAATTTTAAAATATTCACCATTCCAGGTGTTTCAGAATCCATAAAGAAAGAAAAAAATATTTTGATTGCACCATTTGGACTGGACGCTGGATGAGGGAAAATGTTGCAGACTTCACAGATGCTCTCTAAAACAGACTTAAGTTCCTCTGAAGCTCTAAAGGTGAAACAATAAGTACTTCAGTTTTTCTACAGTGATAGCATGAGATGGACAGCCCAGAGGGCTGGGGTTTATAAGGTAAAATATAACCTTCATTTCTGTTTACTCTCGTGCCAGTGAGGCAGCTCCCACACAAGCTAACATTGTCCATGTCCCTCCTTTCCATCAGGGATTGTCACCTTTGCCAGCTCAGCCCTTTCACTCTGAGCTAGTTTAAGAGAAGCTGCACCAACTGCCTGACTACATGGGAAAAGAAATTTACTCACTCTTCCTCCACTTGTAAAAGCCCACAAGCAACACATGCTGGTGATATTTTGTCATGTCTGATACTGGGGCCATCTGCAAACTGGGCAAAAGCCTTTACTTTTCACAGTCTCAGGAGAATTGAAATGTACTGCAGGGTCTCTGAAGTGATCCTTGTGGAGCTGCAGATGATGAACAAGTCTGTTTAGGAAGTCCTTTCAATAATACCAAGAAAAATCAGCTTTGCTCACCTGGGCCAGACTCATCTCCCATAAATCCAATCTATCCTTCATCATAATGCTTCACAGATAAACGAAGGAAAAACAAAAACAAAGCCCCCAAACAAACAAACAAACAAACAAAAACAATAAAAACCAAACCCAAAACCAAAGAGAAAAAAACACAAGAAAGAAGAAAATCCTTTCTTAAAGAGACCTGGTCTGACCCTGAAACTGACACTGGGGATGGCTTGGTAAAGCTGGATCTCAGGAAGCTCCTGCTACCCAGCCAGCACCATTCAGAGGGAGGTGGTGTCTGTCTCCTGGCCCTGCCCATCTCCCAGGCTCTGGCCCTTCAAGCTGACTGCAGGCACCAGTATCAGCATGGACCCAGCATCAAACTTTACAGACTCTGCAGAAAGCTGAATCTGGAGCTGAGAACAACAGGGCACCTTGCAACTAAGAACATGCTTTCATCTCTGCAGGACCTGGGGCTATATTTTAAGTGTTGCGGATACATCAGCTGGAGATGAAATTGTAGATAAGCAATGGGATCAAGCAACAAAATAGAGATATCATTGCAGCATCTCTGCTTAATTAAAATCTAGCACCCAGATCTGAGTTCAAATT
The DNA here is from genome assembly GCF_027887145.1 of Ammospiza caudacuta. Lineage (NCBI taxonomy): Eukaryota > Metazoa > Chordata > Aves > Passeriformes > Passerellidae > Ammospiza > Ammospiza caudacuta. The sequence continues at coordinate 29,222,108 of NC_080594.1, forward strand.
CTGAAATACCCTTAAAAAGTATAGTCTGGATACAGATCTTACTTGAGGCTGATTTTTAATATCAAGCAAAGATTTCTAATAATTTTCTCTTGCAGGAGTTTTACCACCTATGCCAAAAGCAGTATTACTTACTGGAATGCCGTTAAGAGTTGAGACAGTGTATTATATACAAATTGCCAGACCTCATTTCTTGTTCATAGATCAGCTTATATGAGAATAAGGAGGTGAAAAAAATGGTTGTAACATGCCAAGGTTTCATCACATTTTCTTTTCCTTCTGATGCATTACTTTGTGAGCTTCTCTAGCTCCCTTCCAGCTGCCTTGGCAGTCAAAACTTCTAGGACCTGAGAGACTGTAAGTCCTTGTCCAAAGCAAACTCTTTTGTTGATGCCAAAAATCCTGGGCATCATTTCCACAACTTTTACTTCCTCTAAAGCCTTACCACAGCACCTTGTATCACACCTTCCCTTTGTCATTAACCCAGCCATGGTGATCAAAAGCTCTCTCATGAGGCAGTGCCATGTATATGCAGTGTGGAGCTGTGCTAACTATGAGGAGCATGAAGGACTGGAAATTCCCTAGTTTTAATAAGAGGCTGCACAGGCATATTATGGTCTGAGAGTAGAATAATACAATTGTCATGAAGCTGCATATTCTGGGCCTGCTGTCCACAGCTTGCCCAGGTAAAGCATAGGCTGCTGCCCGTGAAAGAACATGGACCCAAACAAGAACTCCAGGCTCTCATCTGGTTTAATAATTTCCCTCAACAAAACTGACAGCACAGACTTAGTTCTCTGCTCTGTTCCCATGTGGTACTGTACACAAATGAAGAGTGCAGCGGGGAGGATCAGAGACTGCAGCTTGTGACAAGGAAAAGCCCTCTTGTTTTTCACATTCCCTTTGGAAATGGAAGGAGAAAATTCTGCTGAAGATATATTGCTTGTGTTTGTGGGCCCATAACTTCTCAAAAATACTCTGGCATATCTCTCCTTTTGCAATCAGAGAGTTCAGAGAAAGCACTGCATGGGGGGCTCAGGGCCCTCCAGCCACAATGGCACTAATAAAGTGACACAGTCTGCACAGACCAGGAGCTCATGGGGTGAGTTTGCTAACCACTGGAAATTGCCAGGACTTCACAAAACAAAGCCCTAAACACCCGTCTTTTGGGAAATTCTGGCTGACACTCATTGTGGTGGCCATAGCACTTCCTAAGAGTTTACTGCTTAAACTATAGCCCATCACAGCCACCTGAGGGCCTGCAGACAGACATCTCCAGGAATGATGGCCCCTGCAAGCACATTACAGGGACAATTTCAGTGCTGGCAGCAACACCTGTGTTCCCATCTCCTCTCTAGTCACCAGTGACTCTTAAATTGCAGAGACAGCACAGGCTGTACCTGACTTTGCCATCACCCACAGTCATAGATCAGGCAATAGATGAGCCTGTGGTGAATGCAGAGTTAGAGGCTTTATAAAGGAAGCTTTAATTCTATTCCCATGGCAGTTGTTGCATATCTGAACACGTATTTGCCTGTAACATTAATGTTTCCTTCAGGAGAGAGTTTAATTCACTTCAAATCCCCCTCTCAGGACTTGTTCATGATCTGTTCTGCAGTCCCACAAATCATCCTCTTTACCATACTCTTAATCAATCTGAAAGCACTGAGGTCCAGGGAGGTGGCAACCAGCCACACTCTCAAAGAAACAGTGTAAAAGCATAGGAGAGGAAATTTAAATGGAGAAGAAGCACCTGGGGACATGCCACCCAGTGGCAATGAAAGACCAAAGGTCAGAGATATGTCAGTCAGGGTGCCAGAAGGCAACAGCCCAAGGACGTAGAGATAAGGAGATCCTCTTGCTTTTGTCTGCTGTTGGCAGTGTGGAGCTCAGCTGGAGACAGCTGCAGAGGCGTCATCTGGCTTTAAGCAATGATGAAAATGGTTGATACTGGCCTTTGGTGTGACCTTGCCTTGGCTTTCAGTGCTTTCAGCCTGAGGGGTCTCCACGCTGGGCAGCCAGCTGCACACTCATTCCTCACCGCACCCGCCTTATGTGCCCAGGGAAGGAGAGACTGAGCACTCAAACTCCTGAGCAAGACCTGGAAGACTGAAAGAACAACTAGGCCTTTCCTGTCCAGCGGCCTTCATTCCAGCCCTTGCACAGGCTGGAAAGAGCACATCTCTGATGCAAGGAGAGAGCTGGAGGCAGTGTCTTCAGGTTGTGTGCTTATCACTGAAACACCCTTGGGTGCCTCACGCCCTGTGTGATTTGCTCATGCTAGCTTCACCTTCCTCTTCAGCTACCCCCAGCCTCCTGCACTGTTTATGTACACTGTGTAAATCAGAAAGTCCTTCATTGGAGTCTGGGAAACAATGGTAGGAGGTCCCAAACATCTGGACTTACCTCCTCAGCAGATGTGCCCTGCACCCTGAGCTGCAGTGTTTTGTAACAATGTTTCCTCTCAGCTCTATATCATAATTATACAGAGATTTACCTTTCCTTTTTTCCATAGGGAGGATGAGACTTTCACAGGGCTTGTTAGAGAACAGGTGTGAGAAATGCAATTCCCTGGGACTGGCTTACCATTAAAAAAAAACAGACAGTGAGGGACTAGGCAGGAGCAACAAGGGGAATGAAAAGCAAGACAAAGATACCATGACCTTCCATAGCAAAAGCTTTGCAGGAAACCGTAAAGGATTCAGGTCCATCTTGCACAGAATAGTTTTAACAACAGCAAAATGGCAACAGAGTTGGTCTTGGACACTCCCATTACAGCCATCACAGAAAAGGAATAGGAGGAGCAGCTGCTACTCAATCTGCCTCCCACTTCGTCCATCCAGGATCACGGAGCGCCTCTGGGGCTGGTAGAAGCAGCTGGTGGAGGTCTCCAGTCTCTGGCCGTTCTTGGGGATGGTCATTTTGTTCCGCAGCGTCACGCCCGCGGGGTCGGACAGATCCCCACAAATGGGGCTCAGGGAGGAGCTCTGCGTGGGGCTCCTGATGGGCGACAACAGCACCCTGGAGTCTGCTGAGGACGCGGGGTGGTCCATGATGGGGAAAGGGGGACTGAAGAGAATCAGACTCTGGGGCCTCCCGGGCCTAGATCTGTACGAGGGTTTGGAGAACCCCGATGGCCTCTCTATCTTTGAAGACTGTGGGTTATCTCCAGCTGCCTCCGCGCCAGAGGTGCGCTTTCGGCGCAGAACGGGGGCATCCAGAGCAGGGTGGTGACTGGACTGAGACGGCTCCAGTGGAGAGCCCAGGCTGCCATGCCAAGGGCAGACTGAGTCCTTTTGAGCAGGGTCACTGTTTTCTTTCTCTGCTTTGGCTTTCTTCTCTGTCAGCGGGCTCTTGGGAGCCTCCAGGTGGCTCCATGCCACCCATGGAGCTGGCCTGATGGCCTGCTTGGCCTCTGATTCCTTCTTCTCAGTGGCTAGAGCAGCATTCTGAGCCTGCAGGGGCTGGGGGATCTGGGTGTACTGAATCTTGGGTGGTATCACAGGCACTGCTCTAGCCTGGCACATCTTAATCATGAAGGAGGTCCTGACTGCTGACACGCTGACAGGGGCAGAGTTACGACGGCCGGTGGTGGCGTGGGCCACTGCCAGGTAATCCAAGTCTAGATCCACGGGGGCATTGAAACGGGACCCCCAGGGAACACCCCGAGCGGCAGCAGGGCAGTGTGTCGGCAGCGATGGGACAGAATCACTGCTCTTTACTTCCTTCTGCCCATACAGGAGGTTCCCAGGGGCAGATGGCATGGACAGGCTCTCAAACGTGAAGAAATCTGGGGCTGGAAGGAGTGAATCCAAGTTGAGGGATGAAGGCCTGGTCTTTATTTTGCGAGGTGTTTCTTCACCTTTATTGCTCAGCTGTGACTCAGCAGCAGAACACAATTTGGTGACAGTCTCGCCTCCCAGGGCAGTGTCCTGAGACATGGATAACTCCCCCTTTGTGTTCTTAGTCTGTGAAGAACTGCCTGGGCTATTTTGGTGTGGGAAAGACAACTCGAGCTTTGGGCTCCAAGGGTTTTCTTTGCTCACATGCACTTTCTTTCCCTCTGTCTCTGAAAGAGGGACTCTGGAGGGTCCTGCTTTCTCACCTGGTGCTTTCTCCCTGATAAGGGGGTACTCAGGTTTTGAGGGCTCTTCTGAAGGACTCGGGCCATTCTCATCTTGCATCACTTTGCCCAAAGCAGAGGGGGACGTGGATGGTGTTTTGGACAGCTCACAAGTCACTGAATGCAGCATGTCACTGCAGGGCTGCTGCTGGTCAGGGGCATCTATGAAAGAGAATGGGGTGGCCCACAGGCTCAGCACCGTGTCTTTGCTGTCCAGGGAGAGGCTGCGACTGAAGCGTGGCCTCAGAGAAAGGCTTGTGTCTGCCCTCTGCCTCTGTGGGTGAAACTCCTGCGTCATCTTCTCCTGAATGTCCTTAAAGGTGGGGGAATGGAGAGGGCTTGTAACCCACTGGTGATCCTCCCAAGGCTCCACAAGTTCTAAGCTCTGCACATTATCTGTCCAGGCATCCTCATCATCCTGGTCAGCAGCATCCTGGGTTCTGCTAACAGCACTGCCTTCTTTCCCCTCCTGGATTCCAGCTCCACGCAGTGCCTTGGAGGAGGGTGTGTCCCTTTCGTCAGTAGTCATTATCTCATGTTTCTCCCTCTCCGTCTGGACTCTGGTAAGACTGTCCTTTTCCCTCTGGAGCTGGTAAGTGCCATCTTTTTCTTTCCCTGATTCTGGACATGCTCCTTTGGAACAAGATAATCCATCACTAGTGGCAATCTCATTAAATTCTGATTGACCATGAAGTGTCCAGTCCGGGGTAGGAGTGAGACATTCACTCCTGCTCTCCACCATTGACTGCTGGTTCTTTGGAGTGGCTGAGCCCGTTGGAACTGTGCCCAGTTTGGGTAGGGCTGAAGCAGCACTCTGCTGTGCAGCTGCATCAGACTGGCAGCTGGGGAGGCTGTCTTGTTGCTCCATGCCACTGGCACCAAATAAAGGCACCTGAGTTATCTGTGGTGCTCTGCTTTCAGATTTCTGCTCAGTGAGGGTGGGACTCTGCCCTGGGCCGGAGGAAAGACTTTCTGTTTGTTCTGAAGAGGAGGATTCGGAAATTTGGCTTGTCTTGGGAATAGCTGCTGGCAAGAGCAAGAGCTCCTCTTCAGGTTCAATGATTTTCAGTTCCTGCTGTATGTCTGGCCACAGCGGTTCTAGAAGGGCATTCGATGGGTCCTCCTCAGTCTGAAAAACAGAAAAAATGGGAGTTCACAACTTCCCAGTAAATACCCCTCCATTTTCCCCAAACAGCCCTCCTAGAACATCCAGGCTCCTGGATGAGCATGCTCATGGGTAGAGAAACACAGACACACAGACTGCTACCAGTTCAAGGAAGAAAATGCATCTATAAACAAGTGGGTTTATGGAGGAGAAGGTCTGAGGTGCAGCCAAAAGGAGGCCTGGACAGACATACTGAAATAGTGAGCTGAATGAGTAGCTGGAATGTTCCAGCGCATTTCTCAGCAATTCCCATTCAGATTCGCTTGGCCTTGCCAGAGAAAATGCATTCCCAAACTGCACACAAACTCGAATGAATAATCTATTCAAGGAGATATGCCAGCAGATCTTTAAATAGCTGTCCAGAGATGAGTATCGCTGTAAGAAACTTGGTGAAAAGGCTTTGCTAGAGATACAGAGGAGACAAAAAATAGTAAGAATTTAAAAAATAAAATTGTGTGTAGAGAATGGGAGTAAAAAGGACTGTTCAGGCTGTCCAGGACAAATGGGACAGCAAAAATAGAAGGGGAATTCAAAGACCACAGGTCAAAATGTTCAGACATCCGGACAGTCTCACATCTGGAGAGTCTCAGAGCAGACAGATGGTACAGACTGAAATTCTACAGTTACAGGAAAAGATGACCAAAAGGGGACAGTAGGTAGTTACATAAAGGTAAATCACCACATGGAGATTTCACAGAAGTGAAATAAATCAGTTAATGGTCAATTATTGATGCTGCTTGGCCTAAGTTACAGATTGAGTTTTCACAACTACAGACACACAATGAAACTTTAAACAACCTCCCAGTCACCACCACAACATGGTCCCCCACCTTTCTCATGCCTTCTTCCTTACCACATCTCTTAGGCGTGATCCTCCTTCTGTCTTAGCCATCTCAACCTCCTGTTGGTCACAGCTGCCTTCTGAGGAGACATCCTTCATCTTGAGCTGTCCTTGCTCTGCTTTGTCTGCTGGGAGTGGTCCCTTATGGAATTCTGAAGTTGGTGTTTGTTCCAAGGTGGGATTCTGCTCTGAGGACTGCTGGGGGCCACTGGTGCTGCTTGTGCAGCTGCTTTGCCCACGTGTCTCCTGATTTTCTGCTGCTGGCTGTGGCGTTTCCAGGGACTCAGGTTTCCCAGCTGCCACCAGCTCCTCAGGATGAGAGCCTGGGTGAGAAACACAAACGAATGTAACTACTTGAGACTGAAAACTTGTGCACTGGGACATAGCAGTGCTGCCAAGAGCCAACACCAACTAACAAAGCTGGAGAGCTCTCTCCAGGCACAACCACATGTTTTGAGGTCACCCACTTCCCCAGGCTCCTTACTGCAACAAGCACCACTCTGACCTGCTATCAAGCCAACACCCACCCTGCTATAGGTTAGTTTCTCTCCTGCCACAAGCTCAAGCTGGAGAAACCTCCACACCACCAAGCTGCAGGGCACTTCCAGCAGCCCAGGTGAGGATCCATGTCCCCCTCCTTAACACAGCTTACCTCTGGATGCTGCCAATGGCAGAGCTGGCCCCAGCTGTTTCTCCTTGCACTCCACTGCCTGCTCTGTCCTGGTGTGGGTCCCTGGCTCCAGAGAAGAGGAGCTCGTGCTCTCCACCACGGAAGACAGCTCCTCTAGGCTGGAAAGAGAATGCTTCTCCTTGGTGGGCAGGCGGCAGGGTGTGCTGTTGGTGCTGATGACCGCCGATACCCTCAGCGGGACAGAGACAGCAAACGGCTCCGAGATGTTCAGGGCTTTCCTCTGGTGATGAGGAGAGGCCTCCAAGGGAAAGAGGCTGCTTGGGAAGCCTGACTTGGTGGCTGTTTCAGAGGTGTAGAACATGAGCACTCCTTTGGCTGCAGTCTGCTCGTTTTCAGCATCCTCTGCTACCCGGAAAACCTTCAGCTGCTCCGGGGCTGACTTCACCTGCGGCGTGCGGGGAAGACCTCTCTCCCCACCCAGCTCTGAACTTCCTCTGGCCCCCATGGCAGATCCTTCCCGCTCCCACTCATTCTCCTTGCTGAGGTCATATGAGCTGCCTGTGCCTCCTGTCCGTATCTTGGTGGGAACAAAGAATCCTCCCGTAGTCACTGACCGCTTGAACCTGCTTTTGTCATCCTCCCCTAGAGATGGGAACAGAGAAGTGAGTCAGTGGGAAGCAAAGAACTAGCAAACAAACTTCCTCTGTGAGGAGCCCTCCTCAATCCCTCCAGGGATGAGTCCTGTCCTGCTGAACACTCAGATTTCCCCAGATAGATGAAGCCAAGTGGCACTGAATGCTTTCTATGCTCTAGCCTAGGGCTTCTTTCAAAACAGGCAGTCAGCACAGGACTGAATGCTCTCCAGTGGAAACCAGCTCAGACTGTTATTAGACACCCTTCTCCATTCAATGCAGCCAAGTCTGGGGCTATCACATAGTGCCCACAATGCACACACCAGGCTTTGTCACCTTTTTGTAAGCCTTTTTCACCTCCAATCCCACCTGGGATTTTTGTGCCCAGAATAACCAAGAAAGAAATCAGAGCAGTCCAACTGCCAATAAAGATGCAGCTAAACACAGAGGTAACTCTCAGGTGGATGCACTGAGATAAACAACACAGAAAAGAATAAAAAATGCACACACACAGAGGTGGGGACACACGTCAGCAGCCACGGCATAAGTACAGGAGGATACACAACCTGGTGAGATAGACACAGATTGCTCATCCACTGAGGGTGGTGAGACTCTGGAACAGGCTGTCCACAGCAGCTGTGGATACCCCATCCCTGGAAGTGTTCAAGGCTTGCTTAAGTATTGGTACCACCTGGTGCAGTGGAAGGTGTCCCTGCCTGTGGCAGGGGTTTTGGAACTGGGAGATTTCTAAAGTCCCTTTCAACCCAAACCATTCTGTGATCCATGCTGCTGAGAATGCAGAGCTGCAATCCTTCCCCCTACAGTACAGCCAGGCTGTGGATGTCTCACCTTCCACTGGCAGGGAGCACAATGAGTCCATGCTCTTTGCAGGCCGGATAGTTGCTTTTTCTGTGGAAAAAGAGTTGTGAAAGCAGGTATCAGATCCTGTGGCTTTGCAGGCTTCAGCCCATAAAGATCAAAGGCTGCATACATATAGACAGGCATGCCAGGCAGACATTTTCCATTTCCAAGCATTCCCCCATGTATCTACACCACATGGCCTATTACCCACAACACTTGTCCACACAGCTGGGGATCTGCTAGTGCTAACAACAGCTTTGCACCTGCTGGACATGTGGAGAGCTATACTTAACCCAGCCAGACAACACCACCTCCACTCTGAAGCAGTTAAGCATCCCCAAAGCTGCCATGTGCCACTCCCTTCCCCGACTTAGTCAGGCTATTGGTTGTGGGGGACTTTTTAACTAAACTGACATAAATGCCTTATCACCTCTCATTCCTGATAGCAAATGTTGGGTTATTTTTACGTTGCACTCCCAGCTCTTTTGCTGATGTGAGCATACCCTGCCTACAGCAAGAACTCTGGGAAATTTCTGACGGCAGTGAGACCTATTTTGCTGGCCATCCTCACTGGACTTGCTTTTTCAGAAACAAGCTGTTGTTTGTTACTATGCACTCTACAGGTCTGTTCCTGAGAGGCTTTGGAAGCTTGTAGCTGTTACTGCTCTGAAAAAGGAAGGGAGGTAGGGAAATGTAGCTGGCAAGGAAGACAAGTTAGTCTCTGGCAGCCCAGAAAGGGCCCATGGAGATCTGGAAAATGTCTGGGAGTAAAGTTTGCTGTTTACAGAGTTGCACAAAGTAGGTAAAGCAGAAAGTCAGCAGGCTTGTTGGACTTCATTTGTTTATATAATTGAGGCTTCTGGCTCTGACTCTCACATGAGCATAGGAGAAACTCCAGCTACTTTTTACATTTATATGGAGTCCTGGCTGCTTTTTATGTTCATAGGATATGATGTCTTGAGCACTGTTTCCACTTTCCAGAAGGAACAGAATTCAAGCTGGGGAGCTGTGTAAGTCACATTTTATGTGACTTACAGATTTGTGTGCACAGACTGAAGCTGTGCTAAAGCATGTGCTGAGTTTCAGCAGCAACTTTGTCTGTTCCCTCACATGAGGCTGTAAGCAGAGAGCACTGGAAAATGTAACCCAGCAGCACAGAAAGGCATTGCTTCAGTGCTGAAAACTCTGCACAAGGCTGTGCATCTGTGTGTCCTGCTGGTGAAGGTGTCCAGCCCCCTGCCACTCAGAGCTGTCCTTGGAACAAGGCTCAGCCTCCACGATCACTGGGGCTGCCATCCTTCCTGGGCCTCCTTGGGATAGCGCTATTCTGGGACGGAGTATTCCTTATCAAAGTGAGAAGGTGATCCTGTGATCAAAATAGGATAGAGAGCTATTTTGAAGTCTGTCATGGCCACACTGTGTGAGGCCATCTGTACATGCAAAACATGGGGAAGGCAGGGGTCCAAAAAGACTGGATCCAGTATTTGGCTTCACACTCATTTCTGATCCGAATGCAGCCTCTCCTATATGTGGTGGTAGCTAACGATGCCAATATTAAATGTTTTATTTGAAGTCCTACAATGTTAGGCAGTGGTCCTCCAAACACCAGCTCCTGAAGTCATGAGATTTTATAAAGAAAAAAATCCACTTTCATCTCCCTATAGAAAACAATTCCTTGACTTGGAGATACTAAAAAAAATCTGGAACATATAAACCCAAAACATTTCTTTATGAATTCAAAATAAAAGGGCATGCTTTCTTTTTAAGATTGTGATTACTTTTGAGTCAAGTTCATGATTTTTAGAGCTTGAGTCATCATTTCTTAACACTGGGAACTGGCACTGCCATGTGATTTTCTAGGAAGCAGAGTGTTTAAGAGATTGCAGCCCAGGAGAGGTTAGAACTTGGGATTACAGCCAGAAGAAAACACAACTTCTCTCTTGTAAATTCTGCAAAAGGAATGGCTTCCCTCAAAGTGCTGAGAGCCAGAGCTGAAGGCACTCCTGGTGCCTCAATTTTCACAAAGACACTGAATGCAGTTGGTTCTTTAAAGTCCTTTAGTGGAAGGACAGCCTGGAAGGGCAGCCTAGAAAGACAGCCATGCACCCAGTGCCATGTAATGAGCCTCAGGAGACACAGACTGGCTGGGCTGGAACAGTGGACGAATCCAAACATACACAACATTTCCTACATTTCCTAGTCCCCAGACTTGACAGCTGGACAACAGGAGCCCATTTATCAGGTACCAAAATGCAATATTTGCTGTAGCTGTCTGTCCAAGCCTCCTGGAAGGGTGTTTCTTGCCATCACAGCAGAATGTGAGAGATGTGCAGGAAACCAGGCAACAAGCAGGACCCCATTAGACTATCTCAAGTCTATGGCATTAGGGACAAGTGGATACAGGCTGTCCCATGCTACCAACAACACAGGAGAAAGCCTCAGAGAGAAGCATTCAGCTGTAAAGTGTTTTCTTACCAGAGAGCTTCTGTGCCCTTACAAAGACACTCCCATTTCGACTCAGTTTAGACTTTGATTCTGAGCCAGAACGGCCCAAATTAAATATTGACTTCCATTTCTTGGACTTGGTGGATAATTTCCTCCTGGAAGGAAAAAGGGCTCAGATGGTCACCAAACCTCAGCAACTTTTGCCTTTTTAATGCCCTCCAAAGGCCTCTGAGCTGTCTCCCCTCAACACTTTCTATTTTTTTCTTCTCACACCTCTTTTAACTCTAAAGCATGCAAAGCATAGCCATACAACCAACCCTTGTTGGCTGCATAGGTAGCAATCACGCTGTAATGATTTATCTGTACTGCTGATTTAACTATTTCATGGATGGAAAGACACCTAAGCCTTCAGATAGTTAGTTCTGGCATCATGCTACAGCAACAGTGATTGAGCAATCAACCATGCTTGTCTCCAGAAAAGAGTGATTTTCAAGGCTCAGACTATCCTGAAATAAAGCAAAAAAAAATTGCTTTTTTAACAGGTTTTAATGACACAATGTATTATAAATTCCAGGGAACTGATGGAACTGCTACCATTTCTCAGTGCACAAAGTTATGCTTTAAATACCATGTCTTATGGCAAAAATAAAGGGATTCCTTAACGAGAACTAGCTATTAATGCTTCTCAGGCCAACCTTAATTTAATCACAGGTGTTATATATTCATGTGCAAGTATAATGTACTAACCAAACAGGAGGAGGTTTAAGGGAATTAAATCAATTTCTCATAATCCTCAGAGGAAGTGGGACACCAGTTCTCTGAGTCTCTTTGGAAATCCCAGCTTTTGCAGAAAGAAGCTTCTTGTCCTAATGCAATTTTTTCTTGTATACATATTTCTTTGTGAAGATCTGTTTCACTTCCTTCATTCTCATTCTGACTCCTCCTTCAATCTCTCCATCTTTCAGAGCAAGAATTCTCCTAGCTCCCTGTCCTGCTCTCCACACTGGGCTTTCTATCCCCATATTTCTGCTTTTCTTTCTGATCAATACACAGAGAAGTACAAATCAGTCCTACAAAGGAGATTAATATTTGGGGATAGGACTTTTCAAATGAGAAAGGAGAAGACACTCTAGAGGGACAAACATATTTTTGTCTTAAGCTGGTTATCCTCTTGCCAGTATTCTCTTAGATGACTCCTTTTTGCTTCAATATATCAAGTGCCAATAAATATCTTTTTGTTCTGGTGCTTTCTGGGTCAGTAGATTAATGAGCCTCCTGCTGCAGAGGCTATAATCTATCTGAACCAGGCAGTAGAGTGGCCATATATTAACAGTTAGATAGACCAATAGATAAATACTTATTCTGGGCAGCTGTGCCAACAACTGCAGCAACCTCAGCTGCAATCAGACTCTTCTCCTGGCAGAGACATAGCTGGCACAGGTGCCACTGTGTAAATATCTCTCCATGCTGGGACTGAAAATAAGCCTTCCTGCTTGGCTGCAATTGCAGAGGAACCAGGAGAATGAAGAATCTGGAGCAGGTCACTGGCACCAGGCGTGCCCTGGACCAGCCACCAGCAGGTGGAACTCGTAGATGAGCTGTGCCCCAACCTGCTCCACGCTCATCCCGTGTTTAGCCAACTTCTGAGCTGGCACAAGGAGGCAAAGACAACTCATTCCTCCTGCAGGAGGTCTGTGAGGATCTCCCTGATGGAGAGAGGAGAGCTAGTGAAGCTATGAACCCAGCACCTGAAATACTTCTCAGGAGTAGCTCTGCCTCTTTTGAGGACACTGAATTTTCTTTGTGTAGGGGCAGTAGATTCAGATGAGCGCAGGTGTGGGGGTATCACATTAACAGAAGGATCATGCCCAATCACACTGGGGAACCTGCACTTTTCTGTTTGTGCTTCACACTCCTCTTGGCACTTACTTGCTGTCAGGAAGGTCAACAACTGTGTGGAAGAGGGACCCAATTACAGGCACGATTTCAGGCAAGCTGTTCTCCCTCCTCTCCTTCCGAGCAGGATGGGATGCAGACAGACTCCGTGCCTGGGCTTCTTCCAGGCTCACCAGTTTCATTGGCAGGGAGGCCGAGGGGAGGGTCAAACTTTTCACAACTGATGCACTCTCTGAAAAACAAGAAAATACATTCCAGCCTGGGGTGAGGAGAGATGAGAGCAAGAGCTTCATGACTTTATTTGACTGGAACATCTCCTGTGGAGGGGGGAAAGAAGTGGCACGTGCAGGGAGAAAGGCTTTTTGTCAGATAAGCCTTTCAGCTCCCCAGCAACCTTATCCATCTGAGAACATTCCCAGCAGGGGCTATGCTTGCCAGCCAAAGGCTGGGTTGTGTGGATTTGCTTCCTCTGCTGCACACACTTCTGTGTGAAGGAGGTGTCTCTGAAAACCACCAGGATTCACACATTCCCTTTACTCCTCCCTCACTCCCTTCCTCCATCTCACCCCCACCCTCCCCCAATTTTGGAGCAGTTCACTCCCTGATCCCAATTTGGTTCTTTCTCCCACTTCCACATCTTTCTCCTTATCTTGTTGCAGGATGGGGGATTGTTCCAAAAACCAGCATTAATTTAACTTTTTAATCCATTTCAGTGACCAGAAAGCAGTCTCACTGATAACCCAAAGTGTCTGTTTGTGGGGACAGGGGTAAAGCCATGTTAAGGTAAAGATGGGCAGAATGAGCTGACACAGGGCTGCAGAGCAGAAAGGTGGATACTGCCTGAGTACTGAAGGTATCAGAAGTCTTTTGAGTGTGTAAAATGGGAAGGTGCATATTTCTGCAATTACTGCAGTGAGGTCACTGTGGATCCATGCCTTCTCACTTCCCAGTCTTTGCCAACAAAACCATCACTAAACAGCAAAATCAGCATCTCTGAAAACTATTGATGTCCCAGGAAAAAATACATCTCTTTTATAAAATGTCCTCAGGAACAAGATAGAAGTTTTTGGAGCACAAGATTAATTTTTTTCCCAGGAGTGCCTGGGAGTGTGACCTCTGCCTTGGGTGGAAATAGTGGCTGCAGGGCAGGTATTGATGGTATGAGGAATTGTAACTGGGGGAATCCGACAGAAGAGCTGAGACTGTGGCTGATGGACTTAGAGAGAAAGTTAAGACCAATACTGAGAATCAATCAGGTGGTTCTTCCTTTTGGGGAAAGGGTTAAGCCACAGGAGATCATGCAAAGGATGAGATATAAGGCAACCTGAGAAAACACTAAAGGAGGCTAGTATTGAAAAAGAAGATGTTGAAGATAGGGATGAAGAAGACAAGAGTAATGAGATATTGGGCTCAAGGTGTCTTTGGGGAAGTCTGTGGTGATAGCAAGGGTTTCTGTGCTTGTAATGTTAGTTGAAGGGAGAGCAAGTGACACGGGAAGTGGCTCAGGGAGGTTGCTACCAATGTTCTCTGCAGAGCTGGCTTTCCTGGTGTTGTTGAAGATCTGATCCACGTGGTTCAGGATGAACTCGATCACCAGCTGCTGCACGCGCACCTCCAGGAAAGCTGCATCCCCATTGCAGCCAACGGCCTCAATCTCCTTGGACCTGCACGAGCAAAGAGGGGCACCACTAGTGAGCATTGCCACACACAGCCCCTGGCAAGGACAGACCAGATTCCTTCCTGCAAGCAAGGCAGCTGGGATGATTTCCCCACTCTTGCTGTACCTCTTCCTCTCCTTCCCTCACAGGCCCTCATCCTCTCTTTGTCTTTTCACTCTTTTAAAAATTATTTTCTTTGATTTCTTTGCCATCTCTGCTACTTCCTTTCCTGAATGTGTTATTTTCCCCACATGGCTTTTACATTTTCAGCAGGTAAAACTGTGACTCTCAAGTTCCATTCTTCTCCCTTTTTCCGATTTTAGCTATGTCAAGGCTGGGCCTGAAAAAACAACACAGGAGCCTTCAAAGGCTGCTTCTAGATCCCTACTCAGTGCTTCAATGACCTCTCAGTGAAATCCCTTAGACCCTGCTAAGGTCTTCCCCATGCCAATTTCTTCAATACTTCACTGTGTGCCCCAATAGTCTCTTCTCTGCCCCCCATGTGCTCTCACATTCTCAATCTTGCTCTCAGCAAAGGAATATTCCTTATCTTGACATGCCAAAGTGTTGCTGAAGAAATTATCTTTGGGCAATGGATCCTTTGTAAAGTTAATGACTGGTGTGTTAGATAACAGCTTGGGGCATTGCCAAGAGGATAACCCTGTGAGGAGACTGCAGTTACATTGCTTGCTCCTTTCTTTTCCTCCCTGGGACTTGTACTTATTAAAGATTGCAAAGGAAAAACAGACTTCATTGGTTTTTTTGACAAGGACAGATGTTAGAATGAAAATGTCTCAGTAGTAAAGTCCCAATTTATGATATTCAATAGTGCCAACATTTGATTCATTTTCAGAACCTGCTCTGGCAATTTTGGGATTCAGAAGGGTGAGATAACTCTTTAGAGCATGCTTTTCAGGCCTGTACCTCTCTAGCCAATGCTCTCTGCCAGCCCAGGGCTACCCTGATGGCTCTGCCATCACCCCTCTCCTGCCCAGCTGCACTCTTGCACTCTCCTTGCATAGTTCATTCCTCTAAATGCAGGGGTATTGGATGGCTGGAAAGGGAATTTTGACAAGATACAAAATATTTAATTTTTTTTCCCATATGCTATTTTTCCTTGTTCTGCTTAGCTCTACAACATAGCAGCCAAACCCCTGCCTGCATCTAATCCAGGCTTCTTCACAGCAGAGTGCCAGGCATAACAAATATGAAAAACTAGCTGGTGGTCTTGAGATCTGACACTGGCTGCCGTTTCAAGCCCAGCAAGCTCATCTCAATTTTGCACAAGCAGATCTGGGAACAGGTCTCTAGTATTATTGCCCTGTTTTTCTCCCTCCTGATCCTTGCTGTCTCTCACTGCCCTGCTGCAGAAGCACTGGCACCATCAAAAATGTCATTAGCATTCCCAAGTGATGAGTTAAGTTCCCATTTCTAAATCTATGCTCAACTTGCAAATAACAACTTTTTTTTAATAAGAAACACACAAACCCACAAGCTTCCTTGGACGCTGGCAGCAAAACCTTAAATTATTCAACCTGGAAGAAAAGCTGTTTGCTCTGCTATGCTCTTCCCTTCAGTTGCTCAGCTTTTCCCCATCTTTGCATTTTCCTCAGGTCATTGAGCTCAGATGCTGCCACTCCCCTTGGAACTCAGCACGGTGCTCTAGATTAGAGGAACCTCTACGGTACCTGAGGAGATTTGGAGCCCACACCAAGGCCAGGTTTCTGGTGTGCATGTTGGTCATGTTGCTGAAGGAGGCCAGGTGAGTCAGGTGCTTGATCAGGTATTCCAACGTCCTGCAGTGGTTTCACACAAAAAAAGAAAAATGTGTCACATTACCAGTGCATGCCTGCTGGGACAGCAAGGCTCAGAGCCAGCCCTGTCCCCTCCCCAGGTGTCTGCAATGGCATCACAGAGCCCGTGGGGCAGAGGAGACACAGCACCAGCATCTGCAGGGGATGGCAGTGAATAGCTGAACAGGTGAGCTCCAGCTGGGGTGGCCAGGGGTGGGGCATGAACCAAACTATCCTGAGCATGATGGGAGCAAAGAACACGGGAGATGGGTGGAAGAGGGAATGGGATGCTGCAAAGGCTGAGCTCTTAGATCTTGCTCAAGCACCTCCAGCAGATCATCTTCTCCTTACCACACCCAGGACACTGCCCAAGGGTGCCACAGTGCTCATACTTGGGGAAGGGGGATGGTAAGAGTGCAGCAAGAACACCTTGTTCTGTCTCTAACAAAGGTTTGTTCAATGATATTTAAATGCCAGATAAATTGTTGCCAGATTTGGAAATGGTGAGTCAGCTTTTGGAAATTGATTTCTGGAAATGAATCCTAGAGCTATTTCAGGCACTATTCCCTGATGAGAGTGAGGTCACCATGCTGATCCTCAGCACCTCTGTGGACACAATCTTACCTGTAATGTGATGGTGGCAGCTCCTGGATGACATTTTGAATTCGTGCCAGCTGCTCATCCTCGGGGAAGCGCGACACTGCTTCCTGCAGGGGCACAAGGAAACAGTACACCCTGGCAATGGACTCAGGGGAAAAGGAAGAGGGATAAGAAGGATCACACGAGACACCCTTGTCTCAGAGGGAATGCTCTCTTGTTACCCTACAGAGCTATTGGAAGAAGAAGTTTCTTTGTGTCCCCAGCACAGCAGAGATTTCATGCACTGTTACTCCAAGTCTCAGCACCATGCCCAGACATTCAGACATGGTGGTCAGTATTTATGGGAGAGGGGCAATCAAGGACTTAGACCTTCAATTACAAATTACAGGGGGGGGTTTGGTTTGTGTTGGTTTGTTTTGCTTTGCTTTGCATGGGGTATTTCTTTTTTTGTTCTTTTCACTTTTTAAAACTTCGTTAATGATGGATAAAATGAGAGGGGAAAGAGAGAGGTGAAAATAATGGAAAAAGCAAAAAGCAATGACAGCCCCCAAAAATAACCTGTTAAAACATGTTTTTCAAGCTGTTTTATGAGAATACCTTGAATATACATGTTCTGTATTCTTCAAAATAAACAATATTTTGACTGTCATAACAACATAGCTGAAGGGATTATTTTTGTGGGTTTGCATATTTCATGATGGAAGAAGCCATAGCAGAATCCCTGCCCAGCAGATTAATAAACTCTTATACTCAGGCTTAGACAGAATCAAAATTATACATCTCAGTCTTGAGCAAATGTCTACAGACCAAGAGCTCAGAAAGCCATGAGAAGCTTTTGTCAGCATTCCTGGGAGTTCACTGCATTGGCATTCATCTGTTCAGCTATTCCCTTTCAATATTTCTGCTGGGGGAGGACAAGCCACCACCAGTTCAAACAGTGCACGACTGTCTGGGAACCTCCTCCTACCCACCCGCCTGCCGCTGGAGCTTGGAGCGAGTTCAAAGGAAGATGCTGTGACCCACACAGCCAGCACAAGCTTTGCCTCCAGACAGATGTCAGCTCTGCCAGGGGAGGAAAGGAAGGAAGCAACCCTTCCCAAGCCATCCATCACTGAAACATCATGAACCTGAAATTACCACTGCTAGAGAAGCATCTTCCTGTAGCAGCCACTACAGCACCCTCTGTGATGATGCTACCACTGCTGGTTTTGTCACAGCCCTCTTCCCTGCAGATCACTTCTCATCTGCAACCATCAGCTAACCAAACACTGCCAGAGAAGTGATGGCAGATAAAACAAGTGAGCTCACTAGTTAGGTATATATGAGATGCACATGTATTTGGTTTGCCCAAATTAAAGGCAGGTTAACTCCTTCTAGTGATTTTACAAGTGTCTGTGTGTTGGAATGTTGGGGGACACAAGACAGATGATGGACTTTGGACCTGGTTAACGTAAGAGATTTGATAACAGGATGCCTTGGCAAAAGCAAACGGAACTTTGAAAATTAGACCTGGGTTGCAAGGAGATTAAATGAAATGAGTTTACCAGAAAAAAAAAATCCCATTAAACTCTGCAAGCAAGACATGTTGTTATATGCATAAGTTTGTGTATGTGATTTTAACCTAATCATTGCAGTGCACATTACTAGTCTCCCTGAAATAGTATATAAGTGTTTGTATCCCACAACCAAATCGGATTCTGATCACCAAGTCAGTCTCCATGTCTCTCTCCATCGCCGACATCTATGGTGTCTTAAAAAGAAAGCCCAGAAATCTGAAGCATAAGAGCTCTTGTCATCTTAATACAATGTTTCCAGCTGAATAGCCTTGTCCAAAAATGGAGACTGAGAGAAATAAAAACTTTAACTGGTGCACCTAAAGCATTAGATTGTACACAATATTTTCTCCCCTGGTGCACATTTTTATTCCCATATTCAACCTTCCAGGTCTCAAAGACCTAATGATTAGACAGCAAGTGAATACCAGCTTCTCTGAGGTCCTGACCTGTTCAGTCCTCCAAGCCACATGTCTGACCCACACGAGCTGTGCTTTGAGACCTGAGGAGCCCTGCAAAACTGCAGATTACAGCAGCAGAATACAAAAATTCAAGGAAGAACCAATAATTCAATGTCTTGCACATCTGTTCATCATGGTATGAATTTACGCCATTTAAGATTTTTTTTTTTAACTCCACTAGTGATTCTGGGAGTCCACAATTCATGAGCCCTTGTTAAGGAGTGGAATACAGTCCAGAGAGAGAAGGTAAGCTTGGCCTCCTAGAGCTGGTCCCTCTATGCCCAGGCTAGAACAAGCCAAGCAGAGTCAACTTATCTGTCCCGAGAAACAACCATCCATCACTAGGATACAAGACGGCAATCACTTGGCAAGAATGTATAGCCAGTGAGGTCATGACCGGGATGTTACACCTGCGAAGTTGACATAGTGATGACCAAGAAGACAACCCTTCCCTAGTCATTAAGAACTTGACTTTCCTTAGACAGAAATCTCTGAATCACTGTGGTGACTCAGAGTGCAGCCTATCCCAGCTCAGAGCCAGCTCTGGCTCAGTCAGGCTGGGATTAGCATGTGTTCTTTATTCCTACCAGCACTCCTCTGCTGAGGTACAGCTGCCACTGTTCCCTGCTCAGACACCCCACGCACACACACGCTCCTAGGGGGTTTTCTGCTCCTTAGGGAATTGGTCTTTCTTCTTTCTTTCCTCCTAGTATCTGACTGTGCTTCCTGTCAGCTGGGTTACCAATTATAAATCCCTTCTATGCAGGCTTACATGAATAATGGATTTTGTGGCTAAGTGGAAAAACTGAAAAGCCAGAGATTTAAAAAAAAACAACCTTTCAGGTCAACCCAAAGTGATAACATTTTGGGAAGCTGGTATAAGATTTTAGAAAACAACTGCTCAAGGTTGACCAAAAGCATCACACTCAAACATTAGTTACAGAAATGATAATTAAAATTTGGAACTATTTAACCCTTTTCTGAAAGACATTTTCTATAAGTTAGATGTGTTGCTGTAACATTGAGACATTTCCTTTAGAAAGTACTTGTAAAAGAAACACTCAGACAGTTACAGACATGTTTTCCCTTTTGTTTTTGAATAAAGCTATTTACCAAATGTATCTACTGAAAATCTGCAAGTCATCATCCCAAAACTTCACTTTTCAGCAAACATTCTTTCCTAAAAGAAGTTTCCATCTAAATCTTAATGTTTCCTTTCGAGCATTTTTTCTTCCATAAATCAGTAGTGATAGCCAGGAAGACACCGGCCAAATTGCTCCAACAAAAATGAGACTCATCAGTTACAGTGAATGGTTGAATGATACCCTGTATTTTCAAGATCCTATTCATCCTGACTGTCTCCAGCAATCCTACCCCATATCCTCAAAATCCTTTTATCCTGAGGATACAGGTCAATTTTTCAAATCTGCCCAGGATCTTCCCTGAAGATCTGACTCTACATCACCTTGAAACAAAGACCAATCTTACTTAAAATTTGGAACAGCAAGACACCTAACATTACTGCTCGGCTGTCAGGCAGCACAGCGAGCCACTCCCACCCCAAAATCCCCAGCAGAGCTGTGTTCCTAAGAGCTACCTGACTTCTTACTGCAAGCTCCTGCTTGGCTGGTCCCATCTGGCTCTGCCCCACAGCAAGCACCCCTTGCACTGACACCTCTTTCCAAAACAGGCAACAGGGAGACTTTGGAGAGCATCTCCTTGTGAGGACCCCATGGATGTCTCCCAGTGCCTCCTGTGCCACAGCAGTGTCTTTGGAAGTGCTTGATTTGGGAGAGAGGCAACTCAGACAGCAACACCTGATTTTGCAGAACTTCTTCTCTGCAACATGAGACATTTTTGGCAATGGCTGTCGCCTCCTCCTCCACCCAGCAAATGGGAAAGAGCGGGATGACAGAAATTCTTAACAAAGGACGGATGTTTCTAACTCTGAGAAAGCAATCTTTCCCATCCCCCACACCAGTTATCTTAAGAAGTTGGTAAATTCTTTTAGCTGGAAATGCATACCTTCAGCATGCAAGACTTCAGCCTCAATGATGGAATGTAAATTTGCTGGTGTCATAAAAAACTGAAAGTAGATTTAGAGCGCTAAGAAACACGCAGGCTTTAATAGCAAGCATAGCTTGCTGTGCCACCTTTTAATAAAATATTATCTGTCATCAAAATTAGCCAAGTCTCTTAAAAATTCAGGCTTTGTGGTCTTATATTTCTGCTCCCCCGCAGTCTGCTCCTAAGCTCCAACTGTATCCATGTATAATCTATGGCTGCTTTCCAGAATCAAGTAACTACTCTTTGAATTGTAATCTCTTTAAACAAAGTTAGAGATTTCTGCTTGGCCAGCTGCCACTTTCCTCTGCCATTTTTATTTATAATGTGATCATGATGGACCTGATATGCCATATCTGGCATAACCAGTATCCTCATCTGCAGCTCTACAAACAGTATGAAAAGTGTGACAGATGCAGAAAAGTGTATACTTTACACGTGGGCTGGGCAACCAGTTTGTGCAGGTGTCAGGGGCAGTTGGAGGGACAGGGATGAGGAAACCACACCCCTGTGATGATCACAAGCCCAGGTGAGCCAGAAGATTCAATGATGGACAGTAATGAGGAAAAGAAAGAGAATTAGTAGTGCTCGGAGGAGGCACACAATGGGAAGAAAAAGAGGCAGCAGGGAAGAAATGCAGTGAAAAAATGAGCAAGATGAAGGGGAGGAAACAGCAGACAAACTGAGAGAAATAAACATGAAACGGTGAAAAGAAACAAGGACAGGGAAAGAGAGCCAACATGAGATGAGAAGGGAAGAGCACTGAGAGGTGTTTACATGGACAGATGCACCAGAAGCCAGGACATTGGAGTGAATCCCAAACAGCTGTCATGGAGGAATCTGCATCACATCCACACTGCTGGAGAAGAACAAGAACAGCCAAGGGTCTTACCGTGAATTTCTTGTAGAGCTCATAAGTTAGGAGAGGGTTGGGCAGTTCCCTGAAGTACAGCTTGCAGAGTGACCCCACACAGTGGATGTCCTGGAGGTAAACTTCCCTTGTCAAATCTGGGCATTGGTCAGAAACAAACTCTTGTCTGAAACAATATGGAAGCATAACAATATGGGTGAATAAGAGCTGTAGCAGGCCAGTACTCCACCCTAAGTACTCATTTACAGAGTAAATGAGAAAAACAAATGGGAAAGCAGAGATGTCTCTTCAGGCTGGCCCAGATTGTGTCCCAAGTTCAGAGAGATGCTGAGGTTTCAATTAGTCTCCATTATCCCTAACGCAGGGAGTGGATCTCAAACTGATATAAGGAGATTGCTTTGTCCCAAAGTGAGAGAGAGGAACTCAGTATTTGCACTGAGACCCTCCTTGCCTTTCCCACTAATAGATGCAGAGGGTGACATAGCTTTTTGGGCTAATCCCTAAAATGCTGTCTTTCCCTGTTAGCAACTTCAAAGACAGTTTATCTTCTGCGTCAGTGTGGAGCTCTGTTGGCCACAGTGTGTACCTGAGGGACTAACACCAAAAAGGTATGAGCAATGTCCCTGAATCCCTCTGACACTCCCAAACGTTGCCCTTACCTCAACTTCTGTATGTTGGATGTCACTCCTGAGAGCCGGTAGATCCCATCCACGATGCCGTGAGTCTCAATGAACTCCGCACAGCTCTTCAGCACGTAAGGGACTACGAGAGGGAAGCAAAGCAAGATGTCCAGTGAATACACACTGACAGCTCCCACAAGTCACCACAGAGAAGACAGTTCCATGAAAAAAAAAAAGCAGAGGCTCTCTGTGGATGCAGGGAAGGGTACAGCAATGAAAGAAATACAGTGCAAATCAAAAATAGCCCCGTGGCAAGTGCAAAGTGGCCATGAGGATATACTGTGGTTGTGCCATGCAATGCTCATTAACATGTGACAATGACTGACCCTGAAGTCACAGTAACATAGCAGAAAGAAAGGTAGGGTTTCCCTCTCTTCATTTTTCTTCCAAAATAAAATAAGCTGTTTCATTCTAATTGAAAGCATGTGGCAAAGCTTGAGGTCCTGGGAACCTCCAACCTCCTCAGTATAGAGCTCCAGCCTTGCTGAATTGTGCCAAAAGGTTTCATTGGCTTGGATAAAAATCAGAGAAGCATTCACACTTCCATATAAGCCTACATACCCACAGTTTAGTGCTCATAAATCCCACTGAGGGGGTATAAAGTTCAAATATTGACTAGATCTGCACACTGACAAAACCTGACATCGGCTTCAAAAGAGCTCCATCAGCATAACTAGACAAAGACTTAACCAGTCTTAAAGCTGAGAGGAGCCTGAGGCACAACATTTACATCCAGGCTTGGACCCAAAGTATATGTTTATTTTTTCCCCATTATATAGGTACAAGAGCCCCCCATTCTCTTGGTCAGATCAAGGCTCCCTGTCCCCAGTACTATAACAACCCAAGCTATAACAATAACAGTAAGAAAGCCCTTCCTTATTAGGTGCTAGAAACTACTGTGTATTTAATGCAATACTTCACACAGCCATAGGCACAAGTCAGTAAATGCACAAGTCAAAAGTTCCCTGCTATAATGCTGACTCTGCTGCACTGCACATTTCAAAAGCTGTATGGAGAGAAACCAGCTAAGCCATAGATTTGACTGGAAAGCCAGGCATAGCAATTACTGCATCTTTGTGACACCCTGGAGACAATGCCTCTGGCTGGACCTTCCCTGAGCCCTTCTTCTCAAAGTTCAGGACTATGATGACATATTAACATGGGCTTCATCAGATGGCATCCAAAGACAGCCCTCCAATGACAGCCTGAACAAAAACAGTTAGACATTATTATTTTTCTTTATTTTATTATTTCTCATGGGAGTCACTGAGGCCAGAGCCAGCTCATGGGTGGACCTGTCCCTGCCAAGCACTGCAGGGCACAGGCTCTGGTGAGAAGGGCTCCAAGCTTGCACCCACCTCAGGGGCACACTGCTACTGAGCCAGTCACTCAGGGAAGGGCTGCCCTTCTGCCTCCTGACTTGCTGAGGGAAGTAAAGAAGAAGTCCTTTCATGTGTCCCTTCTCTTGTTTTTAGCCAACCCAAACACAGGCATGCACAAAGTCCCAGTGATTACTTGGAAGTCTGAACGGCCCAAACAGACTAACTCTTCTCAGCCAAAGGAGCTTCTCCAAAACACCAGGGAAAAACTGACTTTATGGGTTTTATGAGCAGGCACTCATAACATGGGTACATTGGTGTGTCACACTCAAAGCCCTTGTGCTGATTTTCAAGACCCTCAAGCTGTTGGGTGGAGCTCATGGCAGAGGCCCTAAGCCTAAACAGTGTTCATGAAACCATGGAATTGCAAAGAGAACAGCTGAAGCCTACAGAGTGAAAGCTTTGTCCACAACAGTCACAGAGCTATGGTATTCTCTCCTCATGGACTTTGGAGGGGAAGGTGCATCAGAGCATTCCAGAAAGGAAAGAACCTGGGAAGCATTCCTTTCAGTGCATGCAACACCTACTTGCTATGTGGGCTGAATGGTGTGGAAGGAGACAGAGAAAAAAAAAGAAGTACTAATTTTCGGTAATATCCTTCCAAGAAAAATCCAAGTGACACATCAAAAAAAGAGGACCTTCCTATCTCTGAGCAAGTCCTGATTAACTGCAGTAGGGAACTCATATCATATGATGATGAGAATGCTAAAAAAAAAGAGAAAGATAAATTACTTCAGGCCTCATTTCCATTTCTGGAAAATCAGGCTTAAACATCTTTATGGCAGAAGCTATGCATACATGGCATATTAAAATTTCCTTCTTGGTAGGGGTCTTGGAATAAATGACATGTAACCAGCAAAAATGAAAGTTAGGCAGATCCATGTCCACCTCGGATCTGTCTGGGTGAGGGAATAGAAACCATTGAACTCCATGCAACGAATAAAAGAATTAATTGAACAGAAAACATATTTGATCACGACAGCCACATGACAAGGTTTGTCTAAAGGTTAACAGTCTTTCATGGAGACAAGCCTCATATGATGGTGCCTGGCTGCCAAAAAATGGGGTACATGCACAAAGAATGCTTTATTAGATCCTTTTAAAAGCCTCAGTATTAATAATAAGAACACCAACTAAAAATGCAGATAGTGATGTTTGTTGTGACTAATTTGACCTCTTGAAAGTAAGACTTATTAAATCACACCATTTTTTGGCTGAGTTCTAAGTTTCCTTGGAGTAAATTAGGTCAAGAGGCCTCAGGCAGGTAAGCAAACCCCCTATACAGAAGAAGAGAAGGCTGCATCCGTCTGTTGAGGACTGGTAAGCAAAAACATGGGCCTGAGGGGAACAATCTGTAGCAAATGTATAAAATTCAACCCCTTTTTAAAATTGGGTGAAAACTGCACAGCAGGGACAACCTATAGATTGCAAATAGGCAATATACGCTGAGCTCTGCCAGCATCTCTTACTGCAGCCCTGCATTTTTCCTTGCTTTTCCAGCCCTGGGCTTCTCACTTATCTCTGCCAGTGCCCTTCACTCATCTTGTACAAGATTTCCTGCCATACCAGGTCTTTGGCTCATAGAAAGAGAAAGAGTCAGTTATGCCAAAATTTGTGGCAGTTTTGTGATGTCAAAAAAAAAAAAAAATCCCATAGAGGACACTTTTCACTTGCAACCGAAAATTACAGACTTTGACCTCAGATCCCTGGAGGTGAAGGGACTACATTGACTTCCTGCAAATCAAGCCCCTAAATGCAGCACTTGTACGGAACTGGAGCACAATAAATGTTTTCTTTGAGCAGGACCTATAGCTCTGGCATTCCTGAGCAGCTCTGATCTCCTACAAAGCTTAGCCTTTTGGGCTGTTGGGGGTGGTGAGGTTAGAGCAGCAGTGAGCAGCTCTCTCCCACTTCCAGGAGTTTCTGACCTGGTAGGATTATTTCAGACGTGGCTCCTGATGAACTGAGGCTGGGATCAGCCCTGAATGGAGGAAGGTACAGGCTCTGGCATGTGCTTTACAGCAGGTCTCTATCAGAGTCACAGGGCATGTAAATCACAGGGCTGGGTGTCTCCCACGGGGAGATCAGACGTGGATGGGGATTTGCAGCAGGGGCTGTACGTGCAGGCACAGAAAGGAGATGGGGGGCAGGGAGTCCAGTCTTGACACTCCTATAATTAACACTGTGCTGCAAGCTTAGGAGGCTTAGGAGCTGGAAGGGGCAGCTGGTGTCACACAGACCCTGCTTGTTCTGCCAGACAGCCAAACTGTCCTCATTTAAAACTACAATAGAAACCAGATGGAGGAGGACAAGAGAGCGTGGAGCAAGGCACCAGTCAGAAGGGAAATTGAGTTATAAACACTCTGCACACAAAAGACAATACTTCTCTTCCCCTAGACAAAAATAAACCAGAAGGGCAGTCACAGTAACTCATTCCACTCTCACTGGGTATCACCTCCAAGTTCAGTGTGCACCTTCACCAGGGTCTTTTCCAAGACAGCCCATGCCACCTCCTTTACAGGTGTCTGCTACTCTCACTGGGTCAGGCACCACTTCTCCTCCTTCTGATCCCCCCAGCTCCCAGTGGAAGCAGTGGGCACTGAAATTCCCACCTCCCTGCCCTGCTGGCTCTCCCTTCCCAGCCATGGTGCTGCCACCCCCCAAACCTCCCCACCAGCAAGCCAGGTGCCCATTCTTTGCCAGCCTGGCAAAGGCTCCATCTGGCACCGGACTGAGCTCTTTGGATCCCCAAGCAGCCCAAGCTGGAGAGGTCACTAAGAAAAGAGGGAGTGACCCCATCCAGTGACCAGTGGGAGGACGGCCTCCTGGCCTCCCACCAAAGCCAGCAAAGAGCAAGGAGAATGCTGGTCCAGCAGGAGATGCAGGCAATATCCTGGCCTTCAGTGCCACCTTCCAGAAGAAACTCTGAGTGTCCATGGGCTACAGAGGGACCCAGGGAGGAGGCTGCTGAGTCAGACACCCTAACCAGTCAGTGTGAATAGTTAGACTTACTGCCCAGTTAGACAGTAAGTCAGCTAACCTGGACAGGGCCATGTGCTCAGGGTGCACTGCACTGAGCTGGACTGAACAGCAGCACACTGAATTTTCTACTTTATCCTTCTGTTATTTTCTCAGACTACTCCTTGTAAGGATAAGCACTGCTGACAGACATGCTCAGGGCCTCCTTGGTTGCTGGTTTCTGCCACATGGTGGAGGTTTTATGTCCTCTCTAATTTTATTTTAATTTTAGTTCAGCTATTGGGAGGATAAATGCAGACCTTTCATTTCACCTGGAACACCAACTTTTTGATTTTTGACTTGCAGGAAATAGTTTGGATTTTTTTTTTTTTAAATTTCCCCTCACTATGAATCCTGCACCATAAAAAAAAAAGGTTGCAGACATTTTTATTTCATCCTTTTGGTTTTGTTATACATAAGTATTTTTTTAAATTGTCTTCAATGACCCTCAATAGTAGTGCATGCTTCCTATCATGCTATGTCAATACCACGACAATAAAGGTCAAAAGTCTCCTGTTTCAATTTAAATTACTAAAATAGAAAATACTTCCTTTTATAAAGTGTTTCAGTCTGTACTAAGCAAGAGCTGTTATTTTGTACAAAATAATAACGAAATAGAACAAACTAATATATTCAGTTGGCCTCCTAATCACAGGAAAGAAACAACATTGTACAAATGGCAACATACTTGATCATCAGTATCTCTGATATGATATTTTTCTGCATTTCCTGACTTTCTACTGTAAATCACAAGTTTTAAAGCTGATTCACTATATTTTTTTTTCTTTTTTTGCTGACATGGCCTGATTTTCACTAGGCATAAGGTTGGTTGAGAAACAGACTTGAAAGCAGATCAAGCCGTGTTCTCCTCCCTGCAGCTCACCCGAGCCCTGGTGCAGCACATCAGTCACAACACCAGATTTTCTCCCAGTGCACTGCCCTAACCAGTGGCAGCTAAGGTAAATCCTGCCTTCCCACCACATAGCATTTCCTTTGCCTTCCACTGCTTCCTTGCCAGCACCAGCCAGGGATGGAAGGGACCACAGCACCCAAAATCCATGCAGAGGGTCTCTCCTGCTCAGAGATTAAAATGGCAGAGCTGGGAAAGGGGATGGTTTGCCCTGTCAGGACATAAATGCTACAAGGACAAAGCTTCAGTTTCCAGGATGTCTGTGCATACTTTTCACCAGCACTAAATTCATTTTGCAGAATAAAAAAAAAAAAAAAAAAAAAGGCAAAAAAAAAAAAAAGCCAAAACCTGTTTCACTCTCAAATTCCAGGGTTGAATTTGGCTGTTAGCTGTGGCCAAGCTGCCACAACCCCTCCATACACACACACACACACGTATTTGAACAGCATGAGATAGTAAACAGCACCAAACCAGCTTAAAAAAAACCACCTTGGTTTGTACAATTCACCTTGGCTTCTCTCCTTTAGCTGCCATAAACACAGTTTAAAGGGATGAATGGTTGGCACCAAGGTGATCCTGTCCACATGGGCAGCACAATTTATTCACTGTGTAAGTCACACACTTCATGTGTTTTTTCCCCTCTGCTTCTGTGAGAAATGGCCCTGCAATGTCACAAAGGTTATCACAACAGTGCCATTCCCTGTGATGAAAGCACTGTCCTGTCACAGTTGTGATTTTGTGGGCAAAAATGTAGGAAAAACAGATCTCAAATCTGTCAGATGCTGCGAGTCATCACCCTCCATGGCCTGCGTGGGAAGTGGAAACACTGAGTGCTGTTTGGGATGTGCCCTTCTAATTCCAAGCACACACATTTCAACACAACCTGCAGGCTCACACATTTCAACACAACCTCCCTGCCTGGGAGTTTGAGTGAAGCCAATGGCACCACCATCAAGGATATTTTTTTTCCCCCATTGATATTATACCCAGCTTACATCTAACATATCTAAGTAAGACATGTAGGAACACCTGATTTTCCAGAGCAGATCTGACAACTGTGATGTTTGAAGCAGGAATGAAAAAGCCCTTGGCAGACCCAGCCATCTCACAGACAGCACACATCAAAGAGAGCCTAAGAGAAAGCACTGCCAAAGCAGGCACTGAATGCTGACTATCAGCCCCAGCGGTCACCGTGCCCCTCTGAAATGTGACTTCACCTTGACATAGCTGGCAAATTCTGTCACGCAGGCACTTTTGAAAGAGGTTGTACTAAATACTAGAATAGTTTTGTTAGGAAAACATCCTGCTGAGAATTTCCTGCAAAAAAAGGAAAAGATAACAGAACAGGATATCTCCACTCCTGGCTTTTATGACTCTGTGGTACAACCACTTCGGAAAACAGTGGCTCAGGTTCTGCATGGCAGGTCAATGAGCTGTGCACATCCTCAGCTAACCATTCCAATCCTAACAACCCTGATCCACAGCAGATTAGGGTGGATATTG
This sequence comes from Ammospiza caudacuta, assembly GCF_027887145.1. Taxonomy (NCBI): domain Eukaryota; kingdom Metazoa; phylum Chordata; class Aves; order Passeriformes; family Passerellidae; genus Ammospiza; species Ammospiza caudacuta. The sequence goes on from NC_080594.1 coordinate 29,251,189, forward strand.
TACAGCATTTTGTTTACCACATCACAAGCAATCAGGATAAATAATTCTGGAGATGGGAGTAACTGGATAATTTATGCTGTGTCTGGGAATGGACTCGGGTGTAAGTATATAAAACATCAGAATAGTTTTGGAGACGCATGTAATGAATTGACCTCTGTCTTGGTAAATGCCTAGATGCTGTGATGATAAGCAAGCTGTAAGACAGGAATTCTGCCATGGACCTCGATTCTGGTGACAGGTACCAAAACCAGTAACAAATCCAAAGGCTGCACCAAATGATGGAGTGCAGGAGAAGGGCGATGCCGATGCTGCAGCTCAAGGGAACTGGGACAAGCAACCTGCCAGGGAAGAGCCCAGGTAAGTGTTGGGTGATGGGATGGAAAGCCAGCAATGCAGGCTTCATCTGAAGTCTCTTGACAGCCTACTGTCTTTCATCCAGATTTATAAACAAGCTCATAGCATGTTTTCTGTATCATGCTTTCCTTTCTTCTTCTGCTCTCCTCTTAAGCATAGAAATCCAAGTAAGCCATGCTAACCCACTTAACTGCTGGCAACAAAGCCCCAGATTGCATGGACTCCATAAGTTTCTTCCTCCTCTCACCAGCTTTTGGTCTTCATGTTTTCATTTACAAGAGCTTCAGAAGAAATTTAAAAATCAATCACATCTTTTACTTGGGCCTGCCACCTGATATAGACCTGCTCATTTTCTTACAATCCCAAAATTACTGTGGAGGCAACTTGTAAGCTTCAACACATGCTTCTTGACTGTTGTAAGGAGGTAGAACACAAAATCTCCCTCATCACTTTGAGATTCCTACATGGGATTATTAGGATCAGAATCAGGACAGCAGCAATTCAAGGGGATCAATGCTCCCTACCTGAGTGTCAGTGTTAGTTTGTCCCTTAGTCCTTTTCAGCTTGGACTCTAGTGTGCTAGGCAATAGGGATTCCAGCTTTCTCTTTATAATACAGACTTTTGGGGCTGTTAGAAGGAAATTCTGAGTGCTTAGGTCTTGATGTGCACCTGAAAAATACCCGTGACTAGTTAAACAGTTTTGAAGTCCTTTGTACTGTGCCCTTCACAAACACCATCTCCATACACTGAAATCTGTAGCAATCTCCAGAGGACATGGAATCTGCCTGCAGCTTCTGTGCTGCTCTGTAATGATCTCCCACTGCTCAACAGATCCTTGCTTCCCTTTTGTAGTGGTGGCATGGTGGTGACAAAAGCAGCTAATTCCCAAATAAATGCTATTGGAAGGCTGCAGAAGTGACAAGATGAAGCAAGGAACTGGGCTGTTATCTCAGGAACACCCATGTTGCAGCAAAGTGGGCTGCTCTGCAGTTCTCTCTGCTGTTCTTTTCCAGGAAATTTCTGGAATGTGTAATTTTCCTTCAAATGTGCAAGGAGAGGATGGAGGCTCACCAGCACTAATGGTTCTCCTTCCATGCTTGCCACACGTTCACAAGCATACATGACAGCCACTCCCAAGCTTTAAAGCACACATCCAGCTGTGCCAGCTAACTCAGGATGGCAGTGCCAATGAGCTCAGGTGTGTAAAAGGGAGAACAGGGGCTCATCATCCCACTGAGAGCCCAGGTTATCATTCAGTAACAAGGTACAAACTAACAGAGAAGCTGGTCCTGGACCAAGCTCTCATGTGGAAGAAAAACGGCATGGTTGAATCTCACAGAACTTACTTATATCTTCTCCCTTCTTTTTATTTTGTCCTCTGTCACACTGATGGACTGATGCAGACTGACACTGGGTTATGCAGCAATGTTCTTTCACTCAGGCCTCTCCCTGATCTTGCCTCTAGGGCTCTCCTAGTCAAGAGCGGTACAGCAATTTCCAGAGGTTATTCCAAATGGGCTGTTTTACAGACAGTCAACAACTTAGGGCAAAGAGCAGGAGAAATCACTGAGGATCATTACATATCACAGGCAGACAGATGAGGAGCCTGAATGCAAACCCATGACGGCTGCAAATGAGAAGTGAAAGGCAAACGAAAACAGACTTTTGCTAAAAAGTAAATAAGGCTTTATGATTTCGGTCTGATTGAAAACAAACATGCAAAGGCACTAGCAATAATCAAGCATTATAATTTGTAGCCAAGCAGCATCAAATCCATTCCATCTTTGCTCAGTTGCTGAGCATATATTTAGACTGACTGCTTTCATTGCCAGGTTGCCTGGGCCTGACCCAAAGAAACACACTCATACAAAAAATCCCATTGGACTCATCAGTATGTTCCACAAAAGAAAATAGGATCAATTTGTTCTACACCCTCTCACCTTTTACTGAGACATGCAAATACTAGCAAAGGAGGTATACAAATGACAGAAGCATTTTCACCAGCTTTACAGGAGCACAAAATGATGGTGTGAGTTTCAGCACAGATTGGAGAATTAAGACTTCTGCTGGCAGTGGAAGGTCACCTAGAAATGCTCCCCCCAACCCTGCTCAGAGGAGGCTGAAAACAGGTCAGTATTTCTCTGAAGAGGATTAAGCTGTGGGTGACTGGGATTGCTGATGCTTTTCTGGTGAAACAAGGTGCTGCTCTACCCATCCTAAATCATGCCCAGGTATATGATCACAACAGTCTGTGGGCTCAGTTTCTGGGTCTGAAAAACATGGGGAAAATTCTGCCAGAAGCAGCATCTGATCAGACACACATAACTCTACACAAAAATAAATGCATATATCAGCAAATAAATGTGTGTGCATACATATACACAAATGAATGTATTTTTACACATACAACTATGTTTGTTTATGTATGTATGTGTGTGCATGTGTGAGGTTTCATGTGCATTACCAGGAAATTCTTCTTAGAGAAACAGATGGGTTTTATTGAGTTGTCAATCAAAGCCTAACAAAGTCAAAAGATGTGAAAGTCATGTTAGGCCAATGTCATAGGTCTGGGGGACACATCATGACATGTGGTCCTCCTGTTTGTTGCTGCTGAAGGCTTTGCTGGGTGAAGCACTCACCCACAGCCAAGGAAAGCTGTTGGTCTGGGGGATTGCTGCTCAAGCATGCAAGAACATCGGCATCAGCAAGTCCAGAACCAGTCTCAATGGACTGGTTTATCTCAGTAATTTAGTTAAGAAGGGCAGCCCAGGGGATATGGGTCATGTTGGCTACACCTTTTCATCTTCAGAGGCTGCAGTACTCTAAAGTGTATTCTTACAGCTATGCTCACAAGGATTTTGTTTTCCTTTCCATACACCAGGGAGGGTAAAGAGCTCAAGAAGAAGCTGCTGAGCAGCCTGGCTCAAACATCTGCATGTGGTGCTGCTCCTTCAGGGCTTCTTGCAGAAACAGCAGGGAGCACAGCACTGCTCCATCTGCCAGCCTTGTGGCACATCAGGGCTCACATATGTTGCAAGAGGGCAGCTTGCTCGCTCTCCAGAGCCTGAGAGAATCAGCAAGGACAGCAAAGGTGGCAGAACAACATTTGCAGATGGTGTCACAATGCCTCCCAGCCCTCCAGAGGCTGAGCTGGGCTAGGATTGTTTAGAATGTTTCCTGCCAAGCTGTTTGTGTCTGTCCACCTCCACCTCAGGACGTCAGCACACAACTACTGAGATGCACCCAGAGGACAAGGAATGGTTTCTCCAAGGCTAAGCTGCAGGGACTGGACTCTGCAACTGCCTGCCAGAGGTGGAAGGGCATCAGAAATAGAAACTAACTCTGTCAGATGGTCCGGGATGAAAGGAGGCACAATGTTGCTTTTAAAGACACTGGTAAAAGAGGAAAAGAAATAAAGCTGAATAAAATACTCAGCATGATGGTATCTCCTTACTTCTCAAGAAGGCTTCTATCCCCTCACCTAGTAAGGACAAGTCAGGAAAGACATCCATCTACACAACACTTTTCTTTGTACTCACGAGGCCCTTCTGCTCCCATGTCTTTCTGTCCCCATGTCTTTCCACACAAAAAATCTTCCACAGGGGATACAAGCCCCTTGCTCCCTTCACCTCTCAATAAACATGCATGCCAGGGGTTATCAAACTAAGGGTCATTCTCAGTGCTAACAATAGGAAAAAACCCAATACCAAGCGGTTACTAAAGCAGTAAATCTAATCACTTGGCAATTGTATTCCTCGGTTTCCAAGCCCCCCAACAGATTCCTGATATATTCCATATTTCACACTTTATTTTGTTTTCCATTTTGCAAAGGGCAGGCTCTGAAGCAGTATGAAGAAAAACAACTTTCCTGCTCCCCCTCCCCCACTTTTTTCCCCCCTCTGCTATCTGGGCTCCAAGTCAGGCTAGGTAGTGCTTATCATTTCCTCTGCACAGCAAACACCAGGGTGCATGCGTTTCCTGCTGGCTGGTCCTGAACTGCGAGCTGACATTGTTTTCAAGGCCCCCTCTCTCAGAGGCAGGAGCAGCTCTGCTGCACAGCTCTTCCTGTTGATGTCAGGCTCCTCTTCCTCCTAAAGCAAATGGGCTTCCTGACGGCATCTGTGTCCTTTTCCATGAGGACTGGCAGGAACCATTTTCCTACCCAATGGCAGGGAAAAGAAAAAAAATAGTACTGGAGAAAGAGATGTAATAGGGAGGAGCAGGGGTGGATGGGTTTTTTCCATACTTTTTCCGTACTTTTTTTCCAAGTAGTCTTGGAGAACATCTGGGGTCCCTCTCAATGAGGAGGAGAGAGAAGAGATAAGAGGTCAAATCAATACAGTTATGTCTTAGGGATGCTGGTATTTGCAAGTAGCAGAAAATCACTTATTAGCAGAGAACATCAGAGACTAATTACAGCTGCCGATTTCCCACTGCTAAGGAATGCAAGCTCACAATAGAACAGCTACAGCCACAGCCCCTGCGTTCCAGCAGCGCTGTCATAAGCTGTGGAAAATGCCAAGACCTTTACACCAGACTATTGCCTTCCTTTTTATTCTCTCAAATGGAGGAATCACTACCACTGCCAGTGCTGTTTCATCAGCAGTGGAGAAAATGGGCGACGAATGTGCAGAACACAGCTCACACCAAGCTGAATCACTTCAGCTCCACGGACTGCCACTGTGTGTGTCACTGCCACAGCAGAGAAGAGGAAACCTAACCAGACATCATTTCAGGCCTCCCCCAGCCCATGGTATTCAAGGTTTGCACTGTCCCATTAGAGAAGCCAATGGGCTCGTCCCATCTCCCACCAGGAAGTCTGCAGTTTGCTGCACAGTGTAAGAAACAGACATGGAGCCTGTGGCTACAGGGACACACAGCAGGGCAGAGGGTGAGGAGCACAGCCAGAGGGTAACAGTGCTGCCTGCCCTTCACAGGATTTCAGCTATGAGGGTCCCATGGCCTCCCTCACAGAGCAAGGAGTTGAGTCCCCTTAGGACATGCACCCCAGCAGGAAAGCGCTTCTCTTGACTGGGGAAATGGAGCCCCCCAGCATTTTCTATACCACATCCATACCACTGTAGCCAAACAGGTGGGGTGGGGAGGGTGTTTATTGAGGAGTGCACAGCAATAACCGGAATAGCACCTGTCTCTTAGCAGACTATCTAGAACTAGTGCTCCTAATTGTCCTCTGGGATGAGTCATAAGTATATGTTAATAAAATACATTCTTATAATGTGATATTCTCCTTTTTTTCCTATTTGTGGCCTAGTCACCTTCCTGAGACACTGCAGTAACTAAGCAAAGGACTATACCTCCAATTTCTGTCCGCAGTTTGCCACAAACTAGAGGCCAACAAAATTATTCCAGCTGTATGCAACTATAGTCAACAGCAGATGTGGCCCCAAGTCTGGCAGAGCCAGCAGAGCTGCAAGAGAGTGAACTGGGGCTTAGTTTTCCTCACCAGAAGAAATTCTTACTCAAGGTGCAGTTGCAAAATCTTAAATTCTGGTGAGGGTGTAAGATGCAAAGGAAAAAAAGCCCAACTACAGGAGCTGGCCAGGGCTGCTGAAATGTGCAGTGCTGACTCTGGAGCAAGCATTCCCAGGCACAGAGGGTGTGCCCCCATGGCTGGAGCTGTGCCAGCGCTCACACACCACAGTGGGATGGGGAGCTGCTGTGGCAGCAAAATCTCCCTTGGCTGGAGGGGGGCACAGGAGACACCAAGCCCATCGAGCCCACATCTTCCTGCCACCCTCTCCCCCTCTCCAAGCACCGCCTGCTATTCGTGAATGAATTACCTCAATCCCTCTTAAGCACTGTACTGACCAGGAAAAGGGCGTGGGGATTATTAATGGAAAAATCCTTGAGTCTCTCAGCCCTGCAGTGCGGCTACAGTTACAAGGAAAACAGGATACCATGCGGCACATGGGGAGGAGGAAGAGAAAAGGCTCAGAAACTCTAATGACCTGCAGGGATTAGCTGGGGAGGAAGAACAAAGTGCTGGTGGTGAATAGGCACAGCTGGCCCAATGACCAGGAGAGAAAGGAAGGCACACAGCAGTGGTCTGCACAGGGAGGCACAGCATCGAGGGAAAGAGCTGCCTCTGGGTGATCAAGGGCTTGTAGCCATGAGTGAATGGAACTGTGAGAGGGTATTACAGAGTAGGGAAAACATCCTAACGCTGGGACATAGTATCATGAAGGATTGCCTTCTCAGGGACACAGTGGGAGGCAGGCATCCTGGATATTCAAAATCCATCAGGAGATTACTCTAAACGTAATGGGTCTGCACTGGCCACTGAGACAAAGACAAAACCATCTCATCAGCCTTCCCTGGCCACTGAGACAAAGACAAAACCATCTCATCAGCCTTCCCATGTCATTATCAGGTGGTGCCTTTTAAGCAACAGAAAGATTCCCTGGAAGAGTTTGCTGAGTTAAAGGAAAGCATAAGTGCCAGCACTCACTACAGCAAGGGACGACCATAACCAGCAGCTGGAGTTTAAATTGGATACTAGAGCATGTGGGAAGAAAGGCCACTTGAAAATCATCCAGCTGAAAGATTTTCCAGTAGGAAAGTGTGCATTTCACAAAATCAAAATGTTTCACCAGAATGCATGGATTCTGTTCAATTTTTCAACCAACACTCAGTTACACAGTTTCTAGAAGGTGAAATATATTTACTCCTTTATTGATATCTTTCACTTAATCAAACCTTTTGGAGAATTTTTATTTAGGGGTAGTTTCTCCTATTTTATTCCAGTTCTGGATGAAAGGAAGTCTTGTGGTAGGGGAAGATGGAGTACAGTACAGTGCAAAACAGGAACCAGCTCTAATGGACATTGAGTGATATCATCAATGCCTGCCTAGAATTTACTCCTCTCTGTACACTTCTGAGGATGGCAGCACTGTTTCTTGCAAGCTGAAGCCCAGAACATTGCATGTGGTTCTTGTCAATGAATGAGAAAAGAAGAGGTGAGTGTCCTATGGTTTGCTTTTCAACCCTCAGGACACAAAACCCCCTCATTTGAAATCTTGCTTGTATGTCACGTCCCCTATTGTGAGGATAAAACCTCAGCACAGTCTCACAAAATGTGCTTTGCTTATGTCAGCAAAAATCTAAGCCCTCGGCAAGGAGTCATGAATTAACAGAGGATAAGGATCATTCTCATCCCATAGGTGCAAACAGGAGAAAGAGAAATGATTTGTCAGCCTGAGTCATGCACTGAGATAGTGGAAGACCTAAGGTTAAGAGACAGTTTTCTCGTATCTGAACTCCTGGCAAACAGAAACTTATGTTCAAAAATTCAGAAGTTGGTAAAACATGCAGAAATTGCAACTGGTTTGTCAGAATCGCTGACCCAGAAAGTTGAGTTGAAAATCTCACACAAATGTATTTTTCTGGAAGAGGATCAATTTCCCCCAAGCTTCCACCAAACCAGAAAGAATCTCCCTAACCAAAGTTCTATCCTAAACCAGAACATACAGGCTAAAACCTCAGGAGATTTGAATCACAGATCACTGATCAGATGGTCAGAGAAAGCTTTTGGGTTGTTTGTCCTAGAAGTCAGTTGGTGCCAAAAGACCAGACTTCAGTAGCCCTGTTCCTGGGAATGTTTGGAATTGGTCCTGTGTTTTGTGGCTTGGTGTCACTTCTATAATTCTTTTCTTTTTTTTTTTTTCCTCTTGAATGGCTGTCTCATAACTGAATACCACAATAATAGCAAGACTGTATCAAGGGGTCATCTAGGGAGAAACAACAATATTTCTGATCATTTCAGGGAAGAGAGGTTGGGGGCGGGGGGTGGGTGAGGAGAGGCCTGAATTCCTTGCAAAAGATGCTCTTTCTGTTTACATATCAGTTATACCACACTTCTTGCCTTCCTTGGCTACTGACTTCCTCCATCTCCTCAGCTATCCATTGTTTTTTTTTTACCTTTCATTTTAATTTCACAGCACACTCAGTTTTCAGCATAACTTTCTTGCCCTGGAATTCAGACTCAAGCCCCACCTTTGGGACCTGGATGGAGGTTTAAAATCCCTCCCCAGCAAAAATGCACTTGCATCTGGCATTTACCATTCAGGCCCATATCTTCCAACTGCAGCTCTAAACTGCATCAAAGACTTTTGTTCCTAGCTTTTGTTCCCGGCCCTTGTTCCCTTCTCTGTTCCCTTGAAATGTCAGCCAGCATGATGGCTTTGTTGGTGCCGTCAGGGTGGTCTGCCCGCTTCCCACGCCGGCCGCGCGCATTGGCTGGCCATGGAGCAGCCAGCAGGTCACTGGGTGTCTCCTCTAGGGTGTTGCTGTTCCTCACACCAAAGCAGAGGCCTGATGCAGCAACACTGCCATGAAATCAACAGAAAACAAATCCACCTCCAGCTGCCCTGGCTGGCACGAGGACGCGCGGACTGTTCCAAACCAGCAGCTGCTGATGCTGCCAGGCACACAGGAAAACCATGCTGGGAGCTCAGCGCTCTCCTTGGATATTGGGATGGGTATCCACTCCTTCAGACACATTCCCTGCTTTGTCTGCAGGAAGAGTCCAAATATATGCATTACTTCTGCCTCCTGAGCCAGCTGACTGCAGGGCTGTCAGAACTCAGATCTCATGGCTGTTCCAGCTCTGCTGACTTCTCTCAAATCCAAGGGTATGTGTGTCAGGGTCGGGATAGGGTGGCCGGGAATATCCTGCCCCAGAGACCTCCTTAGATGCCCCCAGGACTGCTCTGAGATGACCTGGGACCTTCCTGAGCCATGCTGCTCCTTGTAAGATTGCAGGAGAGTCCGTGCTGAGCGCAGTAGGCTCTGCCTGACCTCAGGGAACTGCCCATAAAATGTGTCTTCCTGCTGTCACAGCATCCCAGGGCAGAATTCTTGTAAGGAAAGGGGAAAATCAGCTGAAGCAACTAGCAATCACAGGCCATTTCTTTCTGCCCCATCACAGGAAGCATTTTTAGCCTGCACTCCCCAGTAAGGGTTGTCCTAGCATTGCTCCTTGGCCCACGTGAAGTGTTTGTACCAAGGGGGATCTTCAGGGCTTCCAGGGCTTTTGTCCTGCTCTCTCTCTCTTCTTTGCCCACAAATACGCTGCAAAATTTTGGCCATGGCCTCTCAGTTGTTCTAAAATAACATGTTTGGTGTTTGGCTTCAGCCTGAGAAGACTGAGCAAGGCTGCTCTACTGCACTTTCCTGGGAAGCATTGCAGTAAGGATGTGATCCAATTTAGGAATGAGCTGAGGCTCTTCCTGCTCTCTGCTCTGCATCTCTCAGGTTCAGTTGATCTTTTCCTATCACAATGCTTTTTCCCACTCTTTATTTTCCATTAATTTCCTTCAATTACAGAAAAAAGGGACCCTGGCCAAAGAGGAATTTTGCTGCAAGTCTCACAAAAGTTCATGTTTGTCTGCAGCTTAGTTTCATTCAAGGAAGGTCATTCTGTGTCAAGCACACTCAAATCAGACAATGCCTTGTCTCCAGGTCTCCAAAACCTCCTATCCAGACACTGTCATTGAAGCTTTCAACTTGGACACTGCTCTGATCCATACCCAACCTCACCAAGAGTTTCTCAGCAATCTGAGAAGAGTTCTAGGCCAACACAACCTACTTCTCTTGGAACTGACAGCACCACTGTCTTCAATGTCAAATGCAGCAACTTACAACAGTCAACCTTCTGTGGACAAATCCACCTAAAATTTGGTTATTTTTTCATTCTTTGCATCAGTTAAGTTCTGGCGCATTCCTTGGACATCCTTGGAATTAAGTCATGGCTCACTCTAGTAGTAACAAGGAAAGTGTAGATGTTGCAGAAACACTTTGTCACAAGAGAGATTTGCAAGTATCCCCATCGCATAGAAGTTGCCTTTGATCTGCTGTTTCACTAACCCAAATCATAAGCCCCTTTATGGCTGGGAATACTTTCTGTATATCCAGAGTTGAGTACTTCCATACCAGTTGGCTGCAGTATCCCAGATTTATACTAGTATCACTGAGGTCAGAGGCTGGCCCCATGCCCTGCAGGCTGTGCCTCAGGAAGAGCTCAGCGGTGAAAGGCAGCATGCTGAAATGGAGGCAAGGAGTCAGAGGCTACAAGGTGCTGGAGAAACCTTTCAGAGCCACACTAACAAAATGAAGACACTCTTCTTCTGACAGCATGAAAATCCCTTAAACTGCTTGTGTCCCACTGCAAGAGACTCTGTGTATGGAGAGCTTGAAAGGACACACGGAGTGATGAGAGCCCCGTGCTAGGGAAGGCTCGTGGCACAACATACAGACAAGGGGTTTGCTCCTAACTGGATCCCTTGGCTTGTACAGCCCTTCTCCATCCAACTTTGCCACACTGCTCTGCACAGCCCCCTCTACTCCACAGCTTCATGCACCAGAGGATGCTGGGCAGGGAACATTCAGTGAGGCCAGCTGTGCCTCTGGCCCACCTGAGCAGCAGATGAAAGAAGTTGCAAGGAAACACATCAATACAAATCCATGAAGTGAAGATACAGCTGCCAAGGCCTAAAGACCAGTGCCCTGGTCCCCTAGGCACAGATGGCCCCATGTGGGGACTGGTTTCACACACAGCATTCAGGTCATCCCAGTTTCTAAGAGAGCTCTGGGCAGAGATGGGAGACAGCTGTATGAATCCTACACATAATGCACTTCCCTTGATCTGAAATGCTGGGCATGATAGCATGATTCAGCTGCATAACCTGGTTCATAAACCAGTTTGCTTTGCAGAATGCAAGCAGATATCTGGGTGGATGATGTCCTGTTGGACTAGGAATGGAAGGGGAGATGGCAAAGTGGGTGGGAGTCACAGTCAGGTGTACACAGGCAAGCTTGTCCTGCTCTGAGAAAGCTAAGGAAAAGTTGCAAAAGATAGCGGTGTTCTCAGGAAATCCAGTTTTGAATCTGGCTTGCCTCACCCTGACCTGAGACTCCTTTATAAATTACATCAGGAAGGCAGCACTGGCCAACAGAACACAACAGCTAATCATAAAATGTGAAGAATATCTATTATGTGCTCAGCTAGTGACATTTTAAAGCCTATAATTTTTTGCATCTGCAGTCTCCTGGCCTGTAGTATTTATTCTCTTTTCCCTTGGAGCCAAGCTAGAGACAGACTCAGATAAAAATCCTGAGATGAACACCCTGTATTTCAGGGAAATTGAAGTCAGGCGTCTTTACTTCAAATTCAGCCCTGATCAGAGCAATCTGAGAAGAGTAAGTTCAAGAAATGAACAGGGCTTCAGAGAGGCATCTTCAGCTCTCATTTTGGCCAAGACACAGCAAAGGCTCCAGAGAGCTCCAGAGTGTAATCCAGCAGGCTTCTGAGATATGCAAAACTCAAATGCAACTCAAGTCAGCTTTGTGGGCCTGCAGACCTTTGCAGACAACAGGCACGAGGTCTGTTTCTTCTGACTTCAGGTTTTGTTGGGGAAATTTCTTAACTTCAGTTTGGTAGCACTTGGGTAACATCCATCCTCCTTCGCACAAAAGCCAGGGCACTCCTGATAGAAACCTTTACAGAGGGTTTGAAAAAAAGCCATTGGAAAAACACGAATTCAGGAAACAGGAATGTTATAACCTTGCTAATGCAAAGGCAAAAGCCATTGTGTGCACACAAATTTAGAAGCAGCAATGGCAAAAAACTTTGAAGGAAAACAGCAGTGATTTTTATTATTGCCTTATATGAGTTCAGAATGCTGCAAAGTTAAACAAAACAATTATAAAGCTGGGTATTTAAAAATACCTAATGTTTCACAGTCTTCCTTGAGATGAATCAGGTATCCAAACATCTGGGGATTGCAACATCCATCAGGAAACACAGACAGATGAGACACATCAAGACAGGAAGGTTTAGGGGCTGCCATCGGAGAGACAAGGAACAGCAGGAGATTCCCGCAGCTCCTTTTGGGTCAGAAATGTTAGTTCTACATGAATGTGTACACTAAACAAAAAGAGGAAGAAAAAGAGAGAGCTAAAAAAGGTTTTTGCAAGTCTCCTGCTGTTCTGTGTCTTTCTCACTTTGCTCTGATGTCTCTGTACATGTCACTGGTTGGCAGGATGACTGCTTCCTGATTCATGATTTCATATTTAATTCTTTCTATATAAAAGGAATTTAAAGGAAATTATTACAAATAGTTTGGCCACACTGCATCAAGTCACTGGAAACTATTTCTTTATCCCTAACGTTCTCTTTTTCTTTTTCCCTCCTTTATTTTTTCTTCTCCTTTAAAAGAGAAGTTAGATGCTTTCCTAAACACTTTCCAGACTTGAGCTATTCACATATTGCATGTGGAAGGCAAACACAGCCCAGGCCTGGAAGAAAGACTCTCTCATGCTGGTCACCCCAGTAGCTTGGGGCGTTGCAGGCGGTGTCCTCAGCAGTGTTTCCTTTCAGAGAGCTGTGGCTGCATGAAAATGCTTTGGGTGTAGCAATCCTGTGCTCATCCCACAGGCACTTCATGAAAGAGGCAACTGTTCCATGTTGGGAATTCAGAGAAACCTCTGGCCAGCAGTGGCTGCTGGAGGCACCCTGATTAAAGCCCCATTGTTTTGCCCACTCCAGCTAAACTGCTCCCTGATGAAGCCCCCGTCTGTCCAGCGGTTTGGGAAGAAGCAAATAAGTAAATAAAGTCGTTGCTGGGAATAACAAAGACTGGAGGAAGCAAGGAAAGAGGAAGCAACCAAAGAAAAAAACCTTTAATGCACTACATTTCTCAAAGGCATATGTCCAGGAATTGGGTTTCTGGACTGTGTTTCTTTTGTCTTTCTGACTCCTGGATCTTGCTGTACTAAGGGCTTTGAGACACTAACAAACACTTTGCAAACACAAGAAGGGGTGTTGCAGGAAAAGGGCGTTGAGATCATACTTAATCAAACTTCCTTACATTTTGATAGCTACAGTACTGCTGTACAAGTCCATCATCTCTTTGCCTTCACAGTTCCCCACAGCCAACACAGCTGAGCCACACTTCAGGCCATGACCCGTATCCTGATTTTAGTATATGGCTGACCTGTTCCAGAGAGAAGAAAACTCCAGGCTAAATTCATATTCTTGCACAGGTGTGTCTCAAAGGGGGATGAACTGAATGATCTAAAAGCAGGACCGTGTTGGACACTGTAAAATCAGAGAAGTTTTGATTCATAGCACAGGCTTCCAAAGCAAAGGAAGCTGAAGCACCACATCCTTCAGCAGGTGATGAAGATGAGCACATTTAAACACTGAGAGCTTGTCGAAGCAAGGCAAAGCTGCTCTTATCCACATCCATAGACTTTGGAACCAGTCAGAGACTGAAGCTCATTTTAACATCAGTTAGGCGCCAAAAGGAGAATGAAAAAATGTAGTTAGCTGATTAAAAAAACCGTCACTTGCAATGTAGTAACTCAATGGCATCTCCTTTGCACTTCATAAAGCCAAAATTGTTCCGAGGGCTGAAACAAGTCAGAAATTATTCTTTTACCGATTGCCCTGTCTCACTTTTGGGTAAATATCTGGAAGAGGAGTTTTGTATAACAAGCATGGTCAACACTTAGAGCATGTTCCTGTCTATCCTCCAGCTGTCTGTACCCAGAACAGTGTCTCTTCATTGCAGTCTCCATTTGTTCCAATACAGTCAGTTTTGCCCTCAGACTAGTTTTTCCAGCCTTCGCCTCCTCCCTTTCATGCATGTTGGAATTTCCTCACATGCTTTTCTCCATGCTACTTTTGCCCTTATTCCCTTTTCCCATTCATTTCCTCCAGTGTCCTTTTCCATTTCTCTGCCACACTTCTTTCCTCCCAGCTGTTTCTTTGGATGCATTATCATTAACTTCTATCCATAAATTAAGGTTGGGCCTGGTTCTAAAACCAGAATCAATCAAAGTTGCTTCAGGCAACTTTTAAGGGGCAGTCCTATCCATGAGTCAGTAACAAACCCATCCCATGGTGTGCAAAGGGAAAGCTGTGTTGTTGCACATTCTGCCTTCTAAATCAGAGACTATAAAATGAAGCCTTGCAGAAATTCTTTGTAGTGTTTTTTATTTTTCTGCTTGGTTTCCTTTTTTTTTTTTTTTTTGCAAGATTAGCAGAAGCAGCCTGGCCAAGCTCCAGTCTAGGGTAATCTCTTCTGCTATTTCAGATCCATGCTGAATTGTTTTTCCATTTCCTAAGCCCAGAGGTTAGATGGCAAATGGCTGTCATGTTCTCTTCAAAGCTGAATTGTCACGTTTTGGGGCAGAAGCCAAGTCAGAACAAAGCACTCTGAGCATGTGATACCACCCTGGTGCTCCTCACACCTCCTTCAGAGCCTCTTGTTATGGAACCTGCTGAGAAAGGCAAGCTGGGTGAGTTCAATCCTTCCCTGCCCTCACTCTCAGCCAATGTGTAACTCCCCAGAGCTGCAAGAGCCCACTTTTCAGTACTGGGTGATGAAAACAGCTAGGACTCTTCCCATTTAATAACAACAATAATGGGAACTTTGCACCAAAAAGAAGGTGATACCAGCATCATTTAATCACTGAGGGAGGTAGGATGTGGAAAAAGAAGGAGTGCCCTAAGGTCTCTCATGGAGCCAGGCACTGGCAGGAGCAGAGCTTGCCACGGCCTATGGCATGCCATGGGTGGGACCCCTGCCACCTCCTTCATGCAGTTCCAACTCCAATCTGAGCAATTCAGCCCTCACTGGTGCACAAATGATGGAATGCAAAGAGAAAAGCAAAAGGTGCGCTTTTAAGCTGCTTACATCTCCAGCAGGTCACCAAACCAGATGGGAAATACAGGTAGCCAAGCTGAGGCTGCGAAATCTCCCTCCACAGGTGAGCACCCATTGTAGCCACCAGCCCTGCCTCAGCACAGGGCATGGAGTGGGTGGCACTGCCCAGGGTGCACACCGAGCTCTTCCCAATATTTCAGGCAACTGCGCTGCTGGTAGCTCAAAAAAGCACTCAGCCAAAACTGCTGACACGTGTCAAATTCCCCAAGCAGCGTTACTGGGCCAGCCAAGGGAGTCTGAGGAGCCATCTGGCCAGGGACACGGAGCCCACGTGTCAGGGAGTGGCCTCTTGCTCCCAGGGCTGGGATAATTGGACATTGTTCAGCATCTGAATTGTCGCTCTGTTGGGCTGTGGGCTTGGCTGGTAGAGACGAGCTAATTACCATGCAAACTGCTGAGGGGAGGAGAGGGTCAGGGAAGGCCCTCACGCTTCTCCTGCCCCACAACAAACAGGAGGGTTTTGTGCCCCCCAGCGCCCCGAAGCAGAGAGGGGAGAATGGGTGGGAAAGCAGAGGTGAAGGGAGAAGCCTCTTGAACGCTTTCCATTCAAACACAAACACGGGACCCCTGTCAAACCTGGCAGCGGATTTTCCTGCCATACACAGAGTTTTGTTTGCAGTCAGTTCCTTGGGAACCAGCAAGCAGTCGTCCAAGTTGCCCAGAGATCTCAACAGCTCATGGTGCCACATCTGTTACCTTCCCTTCCCTGTCCCACATCAGCCAAGGTGCTGCTTTTCACCTCCACAGCCCAGTCAAAGAGCTGAAGGTACTGCAGAGAGAGGGCTGCACTGAAAGTCCCAATCTCCACCCTGCAGTCACCACAAGGTAAAGTCAGCAGTGCTGCTGCTGCCAGCCACTTTTCAAGGGGGCAGGGCTGGGAAAAGGGATAGGAATAAGGCACATTACAAGCTACAATATCTTTCCTTAAGCACAAGAATTGATATCAGGTGCACCTGCACTGTTCCTTGAATCACAACTATTCAAAATCTTTTCATACCCTGAAAGCATGCTCTGTCAAGAGGCAGGAACACATTTTTCTAATTTTTCCATTCTCCTAAAGAAAACATGCACGTGTCTTTCCCCTTTTTCTACCAAAGCTCAATTAGATCTGCTTCACAGGTATATAATGTTGCAAAGAAAAGCCTTGCAGTCACCCTTTGTCCGTCAGCTAAATCCTTCCACCATCCTGCAGTGAGTTCAAATCTGTAGTGAGAGATGCATGAAAATCCCAAACAGGGAACCATCATTAGGGCACGGATAAGCCTCTAAAGCCCTTAGGATCCAGAGCTGCTGTTCACATCTGTTTAATGCCCAAGAGCTAACATCAATAATTTAATGAGTGCCTTACATTCTGAAATATTTCACAAACTGCAAAAACAAGACTCACTCCACCCACCTCTAGGCTGGGAGGTGGCAGCTGTTGAGCCAGGCAGAGCAGCACTACGTGACAGTTTAGGACACTGGATAAAAAAACAAATCCTAGCTCCAGCAGAAGTTGCTTCTGCAAAGGAAAAGACAGAGCACAGCATGCGCATTTGTAAAAGAGACCCTGTCCTCTAGGAAACAAAAAGATAAACCAGGGATTTTTTAAATATTGGGGTCCTTGTTTTACCATGTGCCCAAATGGTAACATTTCCCCACATGATGCCTAGACAGCAACTTGACAGAGCTGAATCTATGCTTGCCATCTTCTGAATCACCCACCCCATTCCTGTAGCAGATTTTTTTGGGCCACTCCCATGCAAGCACTACCCAGACATAAAAACCTGCTTGGGGCTGCTGCAAGCGTGACTTAAAGCTGAGCAGCGGCACACTCACTGATCTGCCATGCTGAGGGGCCTCACTAGCATCCAGTTAATCTCCTCAAATCTCATTATTGCAGCAGAGTGACAGATGGGTGTTTTAGCAGGATAGAAATTAGGACTAATTAGGACTAATTAGGACTCCTAGCCCTCCTTTGTGTTTGTCACATCAGCTCCTCCCTGCCCAAGCAGGTTTGTGAGCAGTGACGGAGGGCTGCCTCCAGCACCGTGTTCTGCCTGCCACCCCGAGGAGGACAGCAGGCACTGGGTCACCTACACCCACCTGATCTACAGATGGGGCTGCAGGGGATTCCATTCCTTATCTAGGTTCTGGCAAGTCTGGAGGGTGACCCCAAACTGAAGTTACTACCCCAAACTGAAGTTACTGGGATATGGAACTGAATTTCCTGGCTCAGCTCCCGTTTGTGGCTTTACGCAGCGAACCTCAGGCAGCAGTGTGTAAGTCACTATCGAGCCAGGAGGAAAGAATGAT
This sequence comes from Ammospiza caudacuta, assembly GCF_027887145.1. Lineage (NCBI taxonomy): Eukaryota > Metazoa > Chordata > Aves > Passeriformes > Passerellidae > Ammospiza > Ammospiza caudacuta. The sequence goes on from NC_080594.1 coordinate 29,268,589, forward strand.
GGACCCAATGGATCAAGACCAGCTCTTCTCATTTACTGCTCCTAAGCCTGCCTTGGGCACAGAGCTTGATGTATTGACTTTGGCAACATGTGCATACTGCCATCCTGGCAATAAAGTCATCAAAATGGAGAGAGACGAGGAGGGTAGCACAGGGGGAGGTAAAAAATAACAGCTAAGCAGGGGGAACTGAAATTATTTGAGAGAAGGGAGAATCCTCCATGCCCCCTCTGCACCCCTGAGCCATCACCTCAGGCCAAACCCCACACTCTTCTTAGAGATTCCAGGACATTGGTTTTAACTTTTTTTTTTTTTCTGCATTCATCCTTGTTGTACTTCTGGTTTCCAGTCGGGACTGGAATGGAGAGAACAGGATTACAGAAGGAAGTCTGTTGCTCTATTTTTCTGGCTTGATTAGAAGCAGAAGATGCAATAAATCTCACAAGAGAGTTTGTTCTCATTTAGCCTCTCATGTATCTGAAATTACCTGACCAGAACACGGGTAAGGAAAATGCACTGCCAATTGGAGCACACTGAGAAGATAAAAACAGAAAGAGCAAAATGGTGAAGCTGTTTCCCTCTCTGATTTTGCACAAAGAAAGTAAACAATTCAGTCCTTCTGACAGCTTATTTCACACAAATTGCAGCACAGATGAAAAGGCTCAAGAAGGAAGCTCACCCTGCCTGATCACACCTCTGAACCTCCTGAGGTGTGACTGCTACCACCACAATGGGAGAGGAATAGAAATGCCAGCACTAGTTGCATGTGCAGCAAAGGGTTTCCACATGCTGGATGGCTCTGTTGAGCTGCCAAGCTGCCTGTCTGCAACAGGACTGACAGTCACATTCACTGCTGAGATGGTAAATGCAGAATGCCAATGTATCAAAAATATCACAACTGAAATATTCAGCTGCAGATAAGCACACACACAACACACACACAGACACCCTTCCTCCCAGTGTTCTGTCTGCTAAATCAGCATTTTTTTGATGAGCCAGTGAATATAGATGGTGAGTACAGGCACAGATCCAGCCTGGATTCTCAGCCTTGTATCCCACGTGTATAGAACATTTGTGAGCGTGTTCAACATCTTTCAGGTAAAAATGCAGTATCAATGCTGCTGTGTTTAGTGAACACCAGCCAGGGCATCCTTTAAATGAAGTTTGTATCAGAGAAGCTGAACTGGTCTCCTGTCTGATGCTCTTCAGGAAATAAATTACACAACTTAGTTATATCAGGAATATCTCCTGGCCATTTGGATGTTCAATCCCTGTTCTAGAGATGCAGGTATATCTCCTCTAACCATTTCCTCATGTGATAGTATCTAATGACATGACAAAACAAAATACATTCACATTCCCAGATTGGTGAGAGCAAATAAAGGGCATGAGATTTAAAGTGAGTTTTGCATTGGGTTTGGCATTTATTTTTTGTTCTTTCTTTAACTCCTCTGTACTTTATAGAACTAAACAAAGCCTCCTGTTCCAGATGATCAATCTTCACGCTGCTCCTGGCCCCAGAGAGCACAGGAGATAATAGCATTTCCAAAGACATTTAGTTAGCTGAGTCCTGAGCGTAGAAGAGGGCAGTGAGGAGCTGGAGACAAATTGCTATGAACCCAAGTCAGCTGCTCAGGGCATATTTCTAAGAGCAGCAGACACAGCTGAGAATCCTGCAAAGGGATGTGAGTTTCCCCTCCCCTTGCTCGATCCCTGTACTGGAGATGTAACACAAATTCTGCTCCCCTTGTTCCCAGTGCCTTTTTGCTCTCCCTTGTTGCCATAGAGGCTGGTATCTGGGACTTGAAATGTGATGTTCCACTGGTGAGAGTGGGTGGAGAAAAAGCAAGGTTTGCATTATTAATAATTTCCCCTACTGTATCCATTTTGGCAGCAAAGTTTCTTACTCTCCAGTCTGCTGGACGTGCTTTGGCAGAAAGGAGCTTGGCCACAATACCCTGGTTCTGTGCACTGTGGCTTTGGGGGAGGACAGGGGGACAAACACCACCTGAGAAAGGTGTGCTGCCTCAAAGCATTTTTTGTAGACGTTCTACTAAGCCAAAGCTCTGCATGGCTTTCAGAAGATGCAGCAGAGCAATGTATTATATAAATTAATTTATTTGGGCTGACCAGCAGCAAAACTTCAGAATGCATAAAGAACTGGGGCTCTTTATGAAAAGACAATTCCTTTTGGGTATTAACCAGGGCAGAAAGAGCACAGGCAAGGTAGAAAGCATCCTTTACAATGTCCTGATTGCACATTACTTATTGATTGAATTGCCAGCAAAAACTGGAATACCAAGGAAAATCTCTGCTAGTAACTGCATAGATTACTGAGAACATCAGAAGAGTTAGGAGGTGAGTTGCCAGCAGGTTGAGGGAGGTGATCCTTCTCCTCTGCTCAGCACTGCTGAGCCCACAGCTGGAGTCCTGTGTCCAGCTCTGGGCTCCACAGTACAAGAAGGACTTGCTGGAGCAAGCTCAGCTCAGGGCCACAGAGATGATTAAAGGACTTGAGCATCTCTCACATGAGGAGAGGCCAAGATCATCTTATCCTGTATAACAGAAGGATTAGGAAGGATCTATCATTGTGAATGAAGACCTGCTGGAAGGGAATGAAGAAAAGGGAGCAAGTCTATTCTCAGTTGTACCTATTGACAATTCAAGATACATAAATTAAAAACCAGGAGATTCCATCTGAACACAATATTTTTTTACTCTGATGGTAGTCTGAGGCTGGATCAGTTTGCTCACAGAGGTTACATCCAAAATTCTGTGGAGATATTTAAAATTCAACTGGACACAGTCTTGGGCAACTGGCTCAAGCTGACCCTGCTTGAGCAGAGGGTTTGGTCTAGTTAATCTCAAGAAGTCCCTGCTCAGAAATTCTGTGATTCTGTAACATTTTCTACTGCTGTTAAGGTAACTCTCCCTACATGGACATTAACTCACCTAAGCTGAGGCAGCCATGCAGCCAACCTGACATTGCCTGGAACTGAGTCTGTCACACCCATCATCACAGGTGACACCAGGGTGGAAGAAGGCTGGTTTGAACCTAGGCCAGGTGGCTGCTCCCAAATGGGAACACAGCAACTGAGCTGGAGGAACTGAAGGCAACTGCAAAAAGCATGAGTTTTGCTCTTCCCCTTTTGATGCACTGTTAAAATCAAAAGGGCCCCCACTCAGGTGAAAATGAGGAATCTAATCCAGGTGCAGGGTCCTGTTCAAGGCAGGGGGGGTGAAACAGAAGAGGACTGGCATTCCCCTGTGCACTTAAGTGCCACAAGACTTGTAGCATTAGGGACTGAACCCCTTGCTGTCACACACAGGGATCTGGCACCTGAGTGAGGGTGAGGGTCAGTATTGGTGGCTATAACTTCATTGTATGCAAAGGCCCCAGCATCTGACAAAAAGGTTGATCTTAAGTCCATGGTTAAGTACTTTCTTATCTGCAATCACACTGGTGCAGAAGATTGGAAAGTCTGCTTGTGGTTTCAGATAAATGTGGAAAACAGAGTCTACATTATTGAATTAAGTATGAAAGTTATAATAATACAGTCAGCACTGTTGCACAACGTAATTTCATTTAAAATAAATTCAATTTATGCTACACTGTTCTCTGTGTGCATTGTAAACATACTGCAGATTTTTTTTGTTTGGGGCTTTTTTGTGGGTTTTTTTGTTTGGTTGGTTTGGTTTGGGTTTTTGTTGTTGTTGACAATGCAAAACACATTAACTGAAGTTATCAGCAGAGAAGCTGAAGGCTCTGGCATGCGAGCAAAGGACAGCTGAGGCTTGAGGCTCAGGGAATGTATGGAAACGAGCCACTGGTAGGCGGCTGGGAACACTAGTTGCCCTTGAAATAACCAGCAGTGCAGCCATTTAGCAGCCTTCGCATTTCAGTAAGATATCTGTAGGTTTCCCTGTCAGAGCTCTAAGTGTATCTGGCACCCTGCTGGTGGTGCTGGACTGGAGGCAGATGCTGGTAGCTCTCCATCCTTTAATCACCCTCCAGACAGAGATCCAGTCCAAGCCATGATGTGGGCAGTCAATCTGACAGCCACCCCAGCCCAGCCCTTCAGAGCAGGGCTGCTTATGCCATCACTGACAGGCTGTTTTCATTTCCCCATTACCGTTAAAGGAGAAACACTGGAACATACATTTTTGGCACAACCCTGCCTGCCAGCAAATGTTGCTGCTGTAGAACTGCGTCATATATGCCAAGCCCAAGTTACAGATGCTTTCTGAGCTCTCCAAACTAGAACCAGGCCTGCACCAAAGCTGGGGACCCAAGCCACCCTGACCAATGGGGACCTCCCAGAGTTGCCCATCCCTTGCTAGCTCAGCCTGTGTTGCACATCCACCCTGTGCACTGCCAGTGTTTCATCCAGCACAGCTGTTTCCCTGAACCTTTGAGAGCTGTGGCACCACAAGCAGCGGAGTCCCTGCTCCTTGGTTTCCAAGTTCAGATGAAATCAGCTGCTACCAACAAAGAGAAAACATTTGCTAAATCAAAATACGTGTCCTAACCTAAGATCTGCAGGCAAGATGTGATTCATGCTGTTTGCAGGGGTGGGGGAGAAGGCAGGATCAAAGTGGGGCTCAGTGCATGGAAACCACACATCTGCCTCCTGCAGTGCTCAGTCAGGGAAATGTAAAGCAGCAGGCAACATGCAAGAGTTCTCTGCTAATCACACAGTGCTAGCAATGGAAAGTCAATACAGAACAAGGAGCTGAGCTTGCAACATGAATGTTAAACAGCAGTAACACTGTGCCACAGAGACACAAAAATCCAGGTCCCAGGAACCAGAAACAGATTGAGGAAGTAACACAAACATAATCCAAAACAAGAAGGAACAGCAAAGTAGCAGAAGCAAACAGATGGCTTCTGGTCCCATTGTTCCCAGTGTCCTTTTGCTCTCACTTGTTGCCATAGAGGCTGGTATCTGGGACTCAAAATGTGATGCACCACTTGTGACAGAGGCTGGAGAAAATGCAAGAATTTACGTTATTAATAATTTCCTCCACAGTATCCATTTTGGCAGCAAAGCTCCTCATCTCTTGTCCATAGACACACTTTGGCAGACACTGAAAGGCCAAGGAGCTGTCTTCCCTCAAAGCTCAGCCTAGCTCCTCCACCTGCCAATACATGTACTCAGCTCTCAGGCCCTGCTGCCACAGCTCTCCTTCACTGTAAAATAACACAATCCCACTTCTTTCCCCCCAAAACTTCAGAGTTCAACTGTCCCTTCTGCTCCTGTCACAAGGGAGGGGATGCAGCCTTAAATATCCACACAGCCTGCATGACTAGAGCCAGGAATAGACCCCACAGAGCACAGGCCATGTGGCCTCCCAGCATACCAGCAGTGTGAAAATGTGGATCAGACCCCAGAGCACACCACACACAAAAATAAAGAGGACTAGAGCATTTCTGAGCCAGCCCAAGAGGCCGTTCTTGTCCCGTTCTCCTCCCAGCCCCTCCCACTTCCTTCCTTGAATGGAGACAAGTGTTTGCATAGCCACAGAGTAAGGTAGGTCAGGAAAGAGATCTAGATTGAAGGCAATTTGGCTCCACAAAAAGGTTCTTTTCAGCTTGATCAGTTCTTGAGACAGAAATCCCCAGTGCCACAGTTTCTACTTTTGAGAGAGGGATGAATGCAGCTCTTCATTCTTCTGCAGCAGATTAAATGAGCATGTGGCATTTTCATTTTTCCAAGGGGACTTTAAAAAAAAAATAAATAAAAGCTTCTTCTTTTTCCTCCAGTTTGCCTTTAATGATTCTTCAGCAATTTTCCCAGGACTTGTTGCCTGCAGCACTAACCAAAAGCACCTACCCAAAAGTATGGCACAGTTATTTGTGCTATGGACTTGCATGCACCCTCATGCTCATCCCAGCATGCTCCTATCCCAAAAGACATGTCAGGGTGAGGAAAGAAAGCCACAGGGCCCAGAAAAGCTGTTTCACATCTGTGTGGCAGGTTTAATGATTGACTCAAAGGGAGTCTGTTCTTGAAGCAAGAAATTCTTTCCTGAGTGACAGGTCTCCTTATCCAGTCGTGTATGGGCAAGGCAGCTTCACAGTGAAAAGCATGATGACAACATCACTGTGCAGAGGACAGGGTGCGCAAGGGGCTGTACCAATACAAGCAAGCAGTATCCAAACCCACCTTTCCTTTGTACCCAGCACGTTACTGCTGAATTATTGTTACTGCTTTCCCTCTGAACTACCTGCCTATGCCACAGCAAAGTCTTTGCCTACTGCACCTCTCAGATGCATTGAAGAACCTGCTTGTAGAGTCAGGGTTGGCCAGAGCCACCAGCTTTTTGAGACCACTAATGCAAAATGAAAACATTCCTTATTCTTTCATTCAACTGTAGTTGTGACCAGGCAGAAGCAGCCACTGCACAGCCACACAGCACAGAAGAGTGTCATATGGGCAAGCCGTGTTGTTATCTCCTTTCTCATACTACAATCAAGGGACTTGTAATGGTTTCCTCACATATCTCCCTGTCTACATTTGAAGACAACAGCTCCTCTTCCCTCCCCAGCCTCAGGGAGTGCTCCTGGCTGCCCTTGCTCTCTCTCCCCTCAAGTAGGGAGAACAAGGCAGTTGGTGGCTCCAAAACTTTTCAGACGAAGTAGCCCTTTTTCTAAAGCAAGTAAGAAACAAAGCTAATAAGCTGCATCAGATGAAGAGATAGGAAGGGGTTTGGGTGCTACAGGCTCAGGGTGAGAGCCATTGAGGGAGCTGTGGGGAGTGTGGGAGGGGGCTGAGGGGAAAAGCTGAGCTCATTGCATCCCAATCAGACAACATCAGGCAGGAAACAGATGTGGAAGAAACCACAGAGGGGTACAGCAGCAGCAGAATTAACTCTCCAGCAAATAGGGGAATCTCAGACACACAGAGCTGACCTGCACCATAAGAACAAGGCCTCAAGTCTGAGGTTTGGCTTTATGCACACCTGGTAGCACCTCTTAGCCCAACATCTAGACATCAGCATACCAAAAAAACACAGGAAACATTCAGCCTTTTTCCAAGTTCTACCTGGCTCTAAGCATATGAAGCAAAGGTAGGTCTGGATCATTAGCAGTTCCTATACAAAAGACTGGATAATCTTTTACCATCACAATTCAATTCTTGTAGATGCTGTGTGCATTTCCATTTTAAAGAGTGGAAGTTGTACGTGGCTGTGTACCTGAAATCCCAGCTTGAATTTCCCAGTTAGAAGCACAAGGAATATTAAAATTCCTTTTGATTTAGCTCCTCTCACTTTAACAGCTTTGACTCTTACAATAGCCTCCTCTTACAATACTTTTGTGATATAACCAGAAGCAAACTGTTCTTTGTGACTGTTTTCTTAAGCAGTTCAGAGTGTCCTGCCCCAGCTAAAGATGGTGCACAAACTTGTGTCTTGTCTTCTCTGCTGGCCCATTCGTCACCAGAAAATTACACTGTTGTTATTACAGTAACTGAGAGCCTGATGTGCAACTCCCACTGACTTCAGCAGAGGCACAATGCATTTTTCTCCTCTGGAAACCAAGCTGGTTATCAAGAGGCCAGAACATGACTCTAATGTTAATCCTTCAAGACTATTATCTGTTAGCCCCATTACACTGATACATTTCAATAAAGTTTGGCACAGTAAAAAGTTTTAGTAAAGGGCCATTAGTACTCACTTCCTTCTGCATGGATACCTACCCATGTCCGAAGTCTGGGCATGGACACTGCTTTCTAGTGAAGCTTTTATATTCCAAAAGATCACTTGCCTTCAAGTATGGACTCAGTGCTGGAAGTGACACAGGAGGGACTACATAAAATTAGACAACTTTTCCTAATTGGTATTGCCAGCCATCATTCCTTTATGTCTGATGTGAGCTTGTCCTCATACACGCTGCTATTTAAGGCATTGTTTGATAATTATGGTGAGGAGGAAGAAAAGTTTATTTTTCCCCGAGTTTCTAGCCCTCTTACCAAAGAAAGACTTGAAAACATAACCCAGTGGCACAATGAAGTTTTGGAAAACAGAAAGCGGACAAAGAACCCAGCAAAGATTTTATATGGTGGTTTTTGTGGCCTGAGTCATGATTTTAAATGCTTGTGTGCACTGATAGCAGTCTGCCCCCATAAGAAGTGTGACCAGTGTCTGTGCAGAGACTGCCAGCAGGAAAAGGCCAAGTAGGGTCAAATGTGGTACTGACAGGAACTGACTTGAAACACAGTAAATTCAACACATCTGAGTGTCCAACCAGCCACCAGACATCCACATCTGCCCATCACCACTGACCTGTGTCAGATCTGAAAGAATCAACTTGCAGCTAAAGGCTTTGTATCATGTTTCTGGCTCCTGAGCTGCTTCACTGTACCTGCTAAAGTCTTCCCATTTGATCTTTTTTTAATACTTTGTAGTTCTGCTGCAGCTTTTATTGTATTATCATAAAGTTCTTTCTAAGAGAGGCTTAGGTACATAGATCTGGTAAGGGAGACAGCAGGATCTTTGGCTGTCTCTGAAGAGAACCATAGCAAGTCATTAAAGAGTTACATGGGAAGAGAGGAAATGCTGATACCTTTAGCAGAATATCATTCTCTCCACTGGAATTTGGCAACAGCACAGGGACTAAGGTCCTTACAGAAAGCACAAGCTGCCCATCAACAACCACAAGCATGTAGGGACTCAAGTTGTGCCTCTCCTGCACAAAGCATCGCACAAGTAGCGCAGCACCCCCTAACTGTAAAGGTCATGTACTAGCCCCGAGGGGAAAATTCCAAATTGAATCGTCTTCACTAGCCTGGGCCACCCCCTGTGCTCCCCTGGCCAGCACCAGCAAAGCAGGTCTCAGCCTCTGGGCAGCTCCAGTCACACACACCAGCACTGCAGGATGCAAACCTGAGCACGGAAAGCACAACCAGTATGACTCACGTCCTGCCGGACCCACAGCATCTTCTTCACAGTTAACCCTTCTGGGTACACTTTAAACCTGCTTGCAGAAAGGCCCACAACACAACAAAATGTTTGCTGGACAGCAGCCAAAGAGCTCACCTGCTCCTGACTCTCAGATATCAGGAACAGTCTTAGAACTTCATTGCTTCTCAGTAGGGAACAACCTGAGCCTGCATCACACCAGTTAAACACACAGCACTGAGAAAAAAACAAAGCAGAGAGAAAGCTACTGCTTCATGTCCCTATAAATCCTGCTGCTTACAGGAGCGCTGACTTGTCATTGGACATAATTCTTAGCAGGACAATTCAACTCTCCCCAAATCAACCATCTCTCATACCCTGAATGCTCTTCTAATTTGGTTGCGAGTTCATGATGTCCTGGTGATATTTCAACCTTCCTTTTTTCCCTAAGACATCACTGCAGCATTCTTGGGCATTCCTATTTATCCTGAGAGTCCTACTACCAACAAAATTAATATCTCTAATACTTTAATTTCTTTTCCTCTTGTCCTGATGAATTGGAACTTCCAATCCAACTTAACTTACACCCTTACCAATAAACCTACAACAACTGAGCCTTTCATTTCTGGATCCCACAGCACTGGGCAATGGGATGTGCTACTGAACAAACAGCAGTACCACATAAAGTAAAGGAACTTCCTACTCTCCCCACTGCTCCTCAGCATGGAGAGATAAGTACACTTGAACTGTGAACCATGCCACAAATGAGATTTGAGAAAATGTCCTTCCTTCTTGTTCTCAAAAGACTTATATTAAAATCAAAAGACTTATATTAAAAAAAAAAAAAAAAAAAAAAAAGATGGCATTTTAGGTAATAGATTTTGCTCATCTGGCCTAATTTCAACCGCAGTAAGTACTTTTTTTCCTTTAAAATTCCCCTTGCTGCTTCAAGTGAATATACTGCCTCTGCCCGCCTTCCCTGCGTTGTTTTCCAGTGCTCCTGTAAACAGCTGTAAATAGTTCCTTCACCACAGAGGTCCATGGTAGCACTGGATGGAATTTATCTGTCAGTACCTCACACTGGCAAAGGACATCAGCTCATTAAGTCTGTTATTTTTTTGACACTTAATTCAATTGCTGTTAAGAGCTATATAAGTTAAAAGATCCAGTACCTGTTGCAGACAGCCCACAATGCAATTGAATGGCTGGTTTTCCCCCATACATAAATAAATGCACATATATAACAGTTCATCTTAGTGATACATTTGCTGCCCTCTTCACTGTGCAATGGAAAGTACTCCTGTTATGCAGCCCATCCCTCTGCCAGTGCGGTTCCACACTGCACTTCATCAGCCATGCTCATCAGCAAATGAAAGACCTGATTGTACAGCTCTCCCTGTACAAAGCTGACATTGCTGCTAGAAGTCTTTTTTTTTCCTTGAAATAACCTGACATTGGTAAAATTGGTCAGTTCAAATTGGAACATAATGCTAAATAGGGATCACAATGCTAACATCACGGACGGTAACAGGCATGTATTTATTTTTTCTTCTCGCTAAACTGCAGGTCCTTCTGCTGGCCAAACTCACAACCACCTCTCTTGTCATTCAATCCACTTTAAGAAAAAACGTTCCGCTCCTTCCCTCATCAAGGACTGACCATTTCAAACTCAGGACTCCCTTATTTTATTGGAGTTACCTCTTGTCTGAGCTACTGTGGTCTCATTCAATACCTGGGAGCATGAAGGTCAAGGGGAGAAGGAGTGAAAGCCAACAGGCAGGGTGGTGAACGTGTTAGCTCAGATGTCTCCTACACCACACACTGTACTCCACCCCATAACCCAGTCTCGGTCCTGTCTCCATCCAGCAGTCCAGGGACAACATGGGAACTGGAGTCCAGTTCCTCCCCAGAGTCCTCCAAAATTCTAGTTTCACGGACTTAAGGTGGATTTTGAAATCCTGGAGGAGGCAACACTGAGCACCATTCAGATCTCCAAACCTGACTCGCTAAAAGCCTGTACTCCCTTCCAGGCAGATGGGAGCGGGCATCACGACTGATGTCAGGCTGTCTTTGTACACACTTAGGCAGCCCGAGAACCCCAGCCCAGTCCTTTCCACACACACAGCACTACTCATGCAAGGGTCATGCAGATGCATCACCAAAGCAATCTTCCGACCGTTCATTCATTGTGAGTAACGGGGCAGTGACTCCACTTCCCGGGGATAAATCAGCTCCAGGTTGTCTAACCCTTAGCTTTTGGAAAGGTCTGGTTTGCAGTCCTGCCAGTAAGAACGGGGGGACACGCGCTTGGCTTTTCTGCAACCAGAGCGAGAATAAAGAAGCATTTACCATCCTGCCCAGAGCTCTCCAAATACTCCGTCAGGTCGCAGCCGAACGCGCTCGCGGCTCCCTTCCTCTTGAGTTTCTGTTTGGCTCCCTTGTTCTTCATGAGGTTAGTCCCAAAAGAGGTTCACCCCCCTCCTGCCTTGCCCCCCTCCCCCCGGCCTCACGCTGGGCGACAAAATTCTTGCTCTTCTCCTCAGACCACCGCCCGTGTCCCGCTCCCAGGGAGCAACATCGGGGGTCCCGTACAGCGTCCAGCCAGAGAAGTAAACATTAATCCCCACCAGATGTTGGGCTGCTCCTGTGGCAGAAGAAGGTCAGGGCGAGAGGAGGCTCCACAGCCCGCAGCAGCAGCGATCATAGCCTGAGCCCAGAAGGGTTCTCATCAGAGGCAAGTGGGTGGCGGATGGGTGCCCGCATCAGAGCTGGCAACTTGGGGGCAGGAGATGGTGGGGGGACGTCTTTTCCCTCAGCGCAATCCCGGGACCCTCCACAGCCACCTTCTGCGTTTCGTCAGTCGCGCTGTCGCCACTTCCAGCAGAAGGCGTCCCAGCCTGGTCGTGCTCCCCTTGGCTTTCGGAGGAGACTGGAAGTTCAAACGGACTAATGAGAAGGGACTGGGGAAGAGTCTGCACAAGGCTCCTCTTTGGCTCCCCCCCTTCCCCTCCTCCTGCTTTGGACAGTTGGAGGAATGAGAAACCAGCTTCCTGTCCTGACTCCCGCTCACTCGCTCTCTCCTTTCCCCGTTTTACAAATCCTGGGATAATCCAGCTCAAAAAAATGCTGAAAGGAAGTTAGCTGAGGAGGGGGGCGGAGGACGCTTTTTGGCAGTAAAGTGTGTGTGTGAGAGTGTGTGTGTGTGTGTGTGTGTGTGTGTGTGTGTGTGTGTGAGCGAGAGGCTGAGGGAAGGCGGGGAGAGGAGTTTGGGGAACAGGGATGGGGATGGGGGAAGGAAGAGGGAAGATTTGCCCCGGCAGATAGGGGACTGCCCGGGAGGAATCCCCGGCGCGGCCGGGCGCTCCCTGCTCTCAATTCCCCACAGCGCGGCAAGGGCCGGGCAGGCTCCGGCCAGGAGCGGAGAGACCGGGAGCCTCTCCAATAAATCTCTGCCCTGCTCGCCGAGTCCTTCGCTGCGAGGCGCCTTCCTGCCCTCCAACGTGACTGTGTCACTGCAGGACCTGCCTTCCTCTGCAGAGGTGCGGGACGGAGCTGCTGAAGTGCAAGGAGGGGACCGAGAGTTGGGGAATTAAAGAGAGGGGGAAGGAGGGAAACCTGCAGCTCCCTCCTCCCCGGCAAGCAGAAACAGATGCTGCCCGGGCATCTGAGTTCACATACTTTCGAGTCAGCTCCCAAAAAAGGCTCCCCCTGACCAACAAAGGGATTTAGATAAGGAGCTGAAATGACTCGGTACAGCAAGAAGGGAAATGGGACAGGTCTGTCTTCAGGCCCCAAGCCTTGTCTGTGTCATCACCCCTTTCACCCCACAAACACTTTTCTGGTCCAGTTTTCAGTACACACAGATGTCAGCTCATTAGAGCAGTTCCTTGCACTTACTTCACATTTTTTTATCCCAGAAATTCTGATTTCTTTGCAGGACTGGGTATGCCCACCAGCATACCCAGGGAGGCAAAATTACTTCTCCAAAGGCTTCACTGACTGGTCGTACTCTGTACCAAATGTAGCTGGTCTGGCTTAAAAAATGAACAAACAAATGAAAAACAGTATATTACAGCTTTTCACTAAAAATCAGGCCAAAGACAAGGAAAGTAGTTTTGGTTTAGAGGAAAATTGGCCAGGAAATGGGGCGAAGGACATGCTTAACCCACCTCCCTTCACAAGCCTTGGTTCTGCATTTTCATGGGGCAGAGGAACCTCTCTGCAAACTCACCACCTCACTCATTTGAGATTAATTTTTCAGAGAAATCAAGCTCTGTCTGAGATCTGACCTCTGTCAAAATCAATTCAGGTTCTGTTGGTATGGTGACTTTTTTTTTCCTTTAGAAGTGTTAGATGTTACCACTTAACACATAAGAAAAAATATCAAGGGTCCCGGTGATGGACCTTGCCCAATTATAGCTCCAATTGTGCAGTTTATCACTGCAATTATCATAATTATCCTCATTTTACAGCTTGATGCCTGACAGGTTGAGGGGAAAGTGATTTGCAGAATGTCATAGAGATGTCTGGCCTGTCACCTCCCTGCCTTCTGCTCCCACTCGCGGACTAAGGAGGAACACTCAGCTCTCACCACCAGACCAGTGGTTGTTCTCAGGAGCCCTCAGTCCTCATGAAACACTTAGAACTTCCTTGAATTTATTCTGAGCTTCTCACAGCACCTTGATGTCGAGTCAGAGCATGGGATCCCTCCCCGTGCCGGCGTGCCGCCAAAGCCATCGCGTGCCACGGCGCATCCTGCCTGCCTGCCAAGGGCTCGCTTCACACAGCTCACACAGACAGCAGGACGCTCAGACCTGGGTGCCCTGCCAGCCCATCCTCCCCCTGGCTAGGTGGCTGGAAGATGCAGCCCTGTCCCAGCCCCCTCAGGGAGGAGGCATGTCCTGCTGCACTCGCCAGCCCTTTCCCACACGGATGAGTCCCCACACAGCACCAACGGGGGGAGAGCAGGTTCAGCACTGCAAGTAACCACACCAAGTTCTTTGAAGTCCTGAACTCCCTTCTGCAGACCCCTCCCTTCCTGAGCTAAAGAAGATGTTTAATCTCACTGTGCTGGTCTCCTCCACTGCTCTACATCAGATGGAGGTCATATCTCTAACACGGTCTGTGTCCATCTGACCCCCTACATCATGCTCCTGCCCCATCTCCATTGCCCTCCCTCGTCTTAGATATGGTTTCTCTACACCTCTCTTGCAAATCTATCCAAACAGAATGTCTTCAGAAGAGAATGCCTTCATTTTAAAATAAAGAAATTAATTAATTCAACAAATAAAATCACCCCCTGCATGAGTAAAGCTTCCTTATGTCATCAGCGAGGGAGTTCTGGCCCCAGGGGTGGGGGAGAACCCTGTGCAACATGGATCCCCTCCCCTTCCTTGTACAGCCCTGCTCCAAGGCTCACAGTCCCAGAGCATGGGCACGCAGCAGCACTGCTGGGTCAGCACATCATACTCACCCCGTGGTGTTTACTTCAGCCCAGCAGGCATTTTCAGCTGGAAGCACCATTTCTTGGTGCCATCTTTGGAAGCCATGGTGGTGGGTCCTGCTGGCTGATGAACTCTGCAGAAATTAGGTGCTGCCATCTCATTTTAGTTATTTGGGGTCTGTGGTCTGCTGCCCTGATCCCAGCCAGGACCCTGGACCCTGAGTATCCAGTGCCAGATTGCAGGACCCCCCAGCAGCCATCACCACCATGGTACCCTAGTGGGGAAAGCAGAGAGACTGCCACCCCCATAACAAGAAAAAACAGTATTTGAAGCACAATAGTGGGAAAAGGGGAAGAGAGGCTAGAAACAGAACAGGCAATATTGCCACTTTATTCACAGAAGCTCTTTCAGATGCTGTAGGTTTGCTGCCCAGCTCCTTGTTCCCATGGAGGGAAGAGAGCTGGAGAAAGGAAATGGCATGGCAAGCTGGGTGAAAGAGGTGTGTGCTGCAGTGAGAGAAAAAAGCTATGAGGAGCTCCAGGAGAGCTCTTGCCAGGCAGGCTGGGCTACAGGGGTGGCTCTTCCCGTGCCAGGATAAGGTTCAGCAAGAGGACAGAGGGGAGGTCGCTACAGGAGTGCCCAGAGAGCCTGTGGCCAAGAGGAGGAGAGGAAGAAGGAGGAGGAGGAGAAGGTCAGGCAAGGTGAGCAGGAGCCGAACAAGGGAGGCTTTACAAATAAAGCACTTCATATCGGAGCCTGCAATCAGTGCTGAGCCAAGGGATTTTTCTGAGGGAAAGGGCTGATGTTCTCCAGAGAGGAAAAAATACGAAATCTGGATTTGCGCAACCCAGGAGGCAGGGCTCTGAGCTAGCTTGAGTGAGCAGGGCTAAGGAGTGAGCCAGTGTCCCTCCTGTGAAAGCTTCCACAGACAAATTCAGGCAAACCTGGAGAGGAAAAGTTCTCAGGCAAGAAGTATGGAAAGCAAAACGGAATTCAAGGTTGAAACAACTGGAAAAGAAGGGGGAAATTCTCTCCACCCTAAAAAATAATAATAGAAAAGGGAAAAGTGAGTGCAGAACAGGAGCAACACCAAGCCAAACCAGGGTTCTCATAGCAGCTATCCCTCTGTAGAGATTCCTTCCTCACTCTGCCAACATGTGCAGAGATGTGCCCCACATCAGCCTAAGTCTGAAAGCCATGACAACGACTTTAATTCCCTCCTTTTGAACCTGTAAATGCGGGTCAGGATTTTAAGTCAGTTACAAAGGCCTCCCTGCCAGCGAGGGCCACAGGTTCACGCAGGAAGGTGGGGCACCTTCCCAGCCCGCTTCACTGCTGACTGCCATGCCTGAGCCGCCCTTCAGCTTGAGAACGGATGTGGTGAGCCAGCCTGGTGTGTGAATGAACACAGCGTGGATGATGACCTTACAGTTCTGTACAGCTCTCTCCATTCTCACAGACAAGGTATGGGTGACACCAGGAGCACTCCGAGGGCCTGGGGAACAAGCTTTGGCCATTAGGTCTAAGTGTTTCTTCCCCTTCCACTAAGAGCTGGGGGCTGTGGCTGAGGTGTTGCACAGGCTATTTCTGGGCACCCATCTCTCCCCTCCCTGCTGCATTTCCTTCATTGTGTGTGAGCTCTTTCCTATCTGTGGCCTTTAAATCTCCACCGATCTGCCAGGCGCCACTCAGCACAGAGGAGGGGGGGAGGCAGACTCACAGAGGGGAGATCTGAACCCCTAAAAATAGCCCTGCCGAGTACGTCTGTTTTCCTGACACAGACAGTTCATTGTTAGACTCTGACACGCCAGTTCACCCTCCCTCCCCACCCCTCAGCATACTCTCTTTTCTCTCCTGCCCCTCTCCAGAGCAGTTTCCTGTCTACTCCCATCTCTGTGGCCAAAGCTGGAGTGTATTGTGAAGCTGAAGGCCAGCGTGGAGTCTTTTGTTTCTCTGAGTACATTTTGGACCACAGACTATTGGATTGATCCTTGTCACAGGGCACCTACCACTCTTGGTTCCTAATTCTACCCATTCCCAGCCACACAAACTGTCTCCTCAGCTCCCTTTTTGCCTTCCTCCCTCTTGACCTACACCCTGACATACCTTGTTCTGTTTGTCTCTCTGCAACTGTTTGGTCAGCTACTTTGCAGATCCCAGCACCCCAGGAACAAATGAAGGAGAGGAGGCACCCCACACATGGTACCAAGTCTCCTTGCTGCTGGCTGCCTGTCCATGGCATGACAGTGTAACCAGGGGCAGGAGGTTTGGTGGTGGATGTGACAGTGCTGGGTTAACACTTGAACTCAATGATCTTAAAGGTCTTTTCCAACCTACATGGTTCTAAGTACCCCAGTGTAACATGATAATTCAGTACTGACCATACAGAGCACAGCTACAAAACATGCAACGATGTTTTTAGCCAGATTGCCTTCTCTCACTGTTCACAGTGCTTTCAGAGATGTCTTGGATACAGAAAACAGGATGAGGAATACATCTCCATTCCCTAACTGAGAACACAAACTTGTTTGAACCATGACATTTGCCTAATTCTGTGTTTGTCCAGTATCTAACACAGAGGATGTCTAATTCTTGACTGGGGACTCCAACTGTTCATTATTTAAACAACATGAAGACCATTATAGAAAGGCTTTATGTCTCCCTGTGTAAAACTCTATTGCAAGCTCAGTAATATATGACAGCATTGTAAAACAAACATTCAGAGAAAAGAAATCTATCAGACAAGCCACACAGCTAGGAAAAACTTCCTTCATCTCAGAGGTATGGTCTGAACCTCCTCCCAGCATCTTACCAGCAGGATGACCCATTTGGTGAGGCAGGAAGACCACAAAACTTCCATGATGGAGACATTCCAAAGTCACACAGGCCTTTTTGAGAGCATCCTGCCAGCAAATTTTTAAATAACTTTGAAGAGACAGCTGGCAACTTTATGCGGAGTACAAGCAAGATAGTGTGTCACAGAGGGTGATTCCTTTAACACATTGCCTCACTGCAAATATCAACCATAAGGATTCCCACCAAACCAGGAAATGGTTTTGCCTGCTTTTTTCCCACCTGATCAGCTAACCAAAGAGGACAACAGAAATTAAAAATATGCTTAAAAGTACATTGTAACTCCATAGCACAGCAAAAAGCCCAATCAGCTGCACCTGTGAACATGGGGAATGTCTTAACCATAAGGCCATTTCTTCTCATGTCTTACCAGTCTGTGAATACAAGCAATAATCAGAATCTCTAGGAGCACAGAAAACACAGTTGGGGACGAAAATCCTGAGGAGATCTGTCTATCTATCCCTTTAGACACCCCTTGCTTTGTCACTTTTTGGCAGCTTTACTACCACAGCCTGAGAGATAGAAGGAGAGTTTCAAGCATCAGTCTCCTCCACATTTGCAACTTGCTGGTTTCGTGGCAGTTTCCCCAGCCCTTTAGCCTATAAACACTGTTCTAAGAGTCATGAAAAATCTGTTGAGCCAGGGGTCTATAATAAAAAAAAAAAAAGAAACTATTTTATCTCTCCTGTCCTCAGTTCTGCCAAACAACAGCATTGGTAGCACTCTGTAAAAAACCCCACATGCATAATTTCTGATTAGCCCAGCTCACCACCATGCAGAGAACACTGAAACCAGCACCCACTTCACTGCCTGTATTTCCACTTTCAAATGTACCTCCTTTATCATCCTTTCTGCTAATCATGTTGCCACAGGAGAAGGAAGTTGTGGGTTAACATGACTGCATAAAAACAGCCATCTTGCATTATTTTAATGGTGATTCAAGGCTAAGGGCTGAGAATGAATCTCTATTGTAAGAACTAAGCTGGAAGGAGGAAAAGAAGTAGGTTTAGGGGTTCACTCCAGCTATCACCCATTTGGTCACTTTCTGTAGAAGATAAGGGCTGTTTCATAATAATCTTTTTGTTGTTGTTGTTGTTGGAAATAAAAACCCCAACAAATAGCCCAGGGGACACTTACTATTTTAGGGATAAAAGGTAGCCTGTTACATGCTATTTTTAAAAGTCACTTAAAACCTGACTTCTTTTATTCTGAGGTCTTCCCTTGATCACTTGCATGAATCATCTATTGTATGAGAGTCTTACATCTTGTTTTAGCATGAGCTTTCAACTAAGGTTCCTTTATTTGTGCCTGAACATCCCGCATAAAGATGAAGAATTCTTCCTGTGAAGAATTACCAGCTATGATGGTGGTCTTCAGCTAGGACAGTCTGCTACTTCTGTCTGCCTCTAACAGGGCAAAGCATGATTTGGTGGCAGGAAAGGGGGAAGAGAGGAAATCCAAGTTTGCAAAAGGCAAACATTCTCTATGCAGA
This sequence comes from Ammospiza caudacuta, assembly GCF_027887145.1. Lineage (NCBI taxonomy): Eukaryota > Metazoa > Chordata > Aves > Passeriformes > Passerellidae > Ammospiza > Ammospiza caudacuta. The sequence continues at coordinate 29,287,276 of NC_080594.1, forward strand.
CACCTCTAACAAGGGATGGCAGCTGTGAGGGGTAGGGAGTGCTGGCAGCTGTGTCAGGCAGGGCCAGGTGTTCCTGCATGTGGCAGGCTCTAGCACATTTGTTGTTTCTTATTTCTGTAGGAAATGCTCTGGTGGGTCTGCACAAATGATCTCCTATTGTCTTCTCTGCAAGGCTGATCATTCCCTCTTCCTTCGTGTTTTTTCTTCCTGCCTCACACCACATCTCTCTTCATGGTCAGGCATGCCCCTAGGTTCAGTGGAAAAACAACTTGCCTTTCTACTGTGCTCTCAAATGCTGAAGGTACTGAGCAGGAAAATCAGCTCTGTGGGGAGATTCCTTCTGCCTGAGTGTCCCCTAGCTCAGGATGTGTAAAATTAAATCCCTCCATATACTACCTCAGGAAAAGCCACGTTTCTCCTTTAACATTTCCTTACCTGTGCCCTGGCCGTTCTAGCGGGACGTGTTTTCTGTGGGGATATGCCAAGTTAAGGAGGATGTTTTTAAACTTCTCTAGCACACTTGTTTTCTCTTTTCCTTTGCTTTCAGAAATGTCACCAGCTCTGCAGTGGTGTCAGCAAAATTATTTAGTTTGAATCCTACTGAGTCTCAACACCTCCAATCAAAGGTGGCACAAAGTCCTCTTCTTTCCATCGCAGGTCAAAAGGGCTTGGCTTGCCTTCATTCTGACACCTCATTGCCTAAATCTGTAGCTCAGATTATTTCCTGACTCATTCTGAAGTTAGACTGGGTGTAAATTATAGCAGAAGCTGCTCAGAAGACTTCAGGCTAAAACTGGTTATATTCTCTTTGTGCTTTGCAATTACTTACCCAGCTTAACTGAGTAAGTAATTGCAACTTTTATGGCTAGTGCAGCATCGTTGTAGCTGGCCAAGAGGACTGGGGCATCTAGAGAGCCCTCTCCTGTGTAACTGGGATGCCTACAGCAGGACTGGTGTCTTTTCTGTGGGCTAGCAGAGCGGGTTTGTCATCTTTAGAGTAAGCTTTGGCTAGGAAGCCTGGCTCCCTAATGCTGCCCTGCTATATTTAGACCCACTTCTGGTGTGCCCACCCAGTGCTGTTCCCCTTGTTTGTTTCCTACCAAACAATGAGACCTGAAAGAATTGCTTGGAAAGGGGCCAAGGCTCTTGCAAACGAAACTGTCAGGCGGCCAAGCTTTGCAATGGGCCCCTTGTAACACACTGTACTGAGAAATGGGAAGCAATTGTGCCTCTTCACTCCAGCCTCCACCATAGGCTCTTTCCCCTTGCTAAGAGCCCTGTGGTGTGGCCCTGCCCCAGGGACTGTCTTTGAGGAGGTGTCAGAGGACACGGGGGGAATGCCAAGAGACAGCAAATCAGGATGGCAAGGAGCAATGTAAGATCTGCTCTGTGTTCTCCCTCACCCCTAATCCTGTACTCCTGCCAGAGCGCATTTTAGCAGCAGGTTGTTCCTGGAAAGCTTTTGCTATCTCTGCCCTGATTGTAGCAGGAGCTGCTCATGTACATATAGGGTTACAGGTGTGGTGAGTGCCCTTCTCCCTCACCCCATTGTTCCTTTCTGTGCTCTTGTGGTGTTTGGCCACCATTCTCTGCTAGAGCAGCAGCACTGGAAGGGGAGAGAAAAAAGCAGCCCCAGCCCAACTGGTGTGCAGAGCAAGAACAAGATTACTTCTCCTTGTTTTAAACAAATGGAGCCAAAGTAAAAACCAAAGAAGGGGAGAAACAAGCTAACAAACAAACAAAAAAGCCATATAGGGAGAAGAGAGAATGAAAGTATTTTTTAAGACTGAGAGGTCTGCCTAATCCACAGCAGCCTAAATGATGAGAACCTGGAAATCACAGATTTGCATCCAGAATGGATTTGTTCCATTACTTTAAGTTCCAACTTTGCTGCTTCTAATGGGCCTCTGAGCCAAAATATCTCTAGCCAGAAAAGGACATGTGTATCCCTGAGGGAGATTCCAGGATTCCAGAAACATCCTTCAGCTGGACCGGGTTTGGGTCTTCCTTTAAACCCATAAGTACTAGAGAGGTTTTCTTGAAAAAAAAAAAAAAAGAAAAGAAAAAGGTGCCAACATTTCCAACTGAAAGAAAGCTGCTGAGTACCAGAATGATAGCAAAATTTACAGAAAGAGAAAGACTAGCTAGAAAACTATCTGCCTAAACCACACAGACATCTGCTAGTCCTGCCTGAGAAGAGGGATATAAATTTCTTGTGAGAAGGAGGGCAGGAGTGCATGTGACCCTAGTGCCAGTGTCATACTCCCAGTCCACTGATCACCCCATACACACAGTTCTCTGGCAAATTTAAGAGATGCTGGGACAAATGCAATGGTTTGAGTTATGTAGCATCTTTTTGTAACAATACCAAGTATTTCCAACTTGAAAATGGAACCAACTTTTAAGAACAGCTTAGGAGAATGCATGCTTTCAGGAAAAATGCAGCTGGGGCAAAAATAAGTAGATAATCATATTTTGAGACCATGGGCACACAGCACTGATTCATGGCCTTTGTAGGAGAGCAGTCTCATGGATAAACTGTATATGAATGGAGGGTACAGGGAACTACCTGAGTACTACAATCCATGTTTTACAGGCAAATCAGTAAAAGGGAGAAATACATGCATCAAGGGGAGGCTGCATTTCAGACTGACCCCTAGCAGACAGGTTCTATAGGATACAGCATGCAAGACCCTACAGCGTTGCACTCAACATATCACAGAAGATAATTTGAGTAACTAAAAGGCCTCCAATAAAACTGAGTCAACTGGGAATTGCCTTTATCATAGGAGATAAGGGAAAACCCAGTATGTGTTGGGTTTTCTGGATTGTAATGTTATTGTCACACAGCAACTGCTGTAAATTCCCAGCTTGTGGTGCCTGGGGGTTTCTTGCAAGACTCTCAGATTTCAGGATAAACCACTACCAAAAAAGCTACAGCAATCATTAGTGCATAGAGAAATGTTAAAGATAGGAGCCCAAAAAACTTGGAAAATTTTGGACATCAAGCTGAGAAAAAAAGGCCTGTCTCTGTAGCAGCTCCTGATTTAGTGCACACAGGCTGGACAAGAAATCTGTGATCTTGGTTTGTGTTGCAATAGAGAAGGAGGTTATTTCATACTTGCTGTTTATTGCAGAACACAGATCCACTGTGCTCAGTGACTAAAGATAATTTATGGAGCCTTAACAGTCAACAGGAAATTATATTCACATTTTGCCAAATCACTTTATCATTATGCCATTTTGAAAAGACTGTTCATCTATTTCAGTGGTTGCTTAGGAGATGTGACAGGGATTGGTCTGCAGCCACATCCTTTTCTGACTCTCTAAGACAGCACTACAGCCCCTTATCTAGTATGCAACCACTTGAATTACCAGGCAGATTTTGTGCTTGGGGTCCTTTTGTGCCCTGTTGTGGCAGCACAGTCAGGTGGAGGAAGTCCTGAGCTCCAGTTGAACATGAAATGGAAAAGGTTGCCAGAAAGGAGAATCAGGAGAAGGTGGATTAATAACATCCTGAGAAGCTCAGGGATGGCAGTGAAATGGGTGCTGAGGAAGTGCAAATTGTTTGAGGAACATGCAACAAAAACCTGTGTTTGGTGATTGCAGAATGGGTCCTGTTCTGGGAGGAGCCTCTTGCAGAAATTTCTGTTTAGATGTGAAATGAGTAGGACCAGTGGGAGGACTGCTGGGACTGCAACCATAGCTAGTTTGGGGTTTTAAAATTGTGTTTTTAGCTTTTAAATTGAATGGACCTTCCTTTAAGAAAATGAAGCTGTTTAAGAAATCAGTGGGAAATTTTGTGTATTAAAGGCCTAATCTCTCACCAGCAATGTGAGGTAAGTCGCCAGAGAAAAAACTAGAAAAATCTGCTGAAGTTCAAGAGCTCCTTTCCCTACAATTTGCAGACTTTTTCTGGAAGTTGTGGGAGGTTTTCCTTAATTTATTCATTATTTATTTTTATTTTTCTTCAAGAACTACTGCTCTCATCAGAACTACAAAGTTCATAGCATGTTGGAAAACCAAGGAAGACTAGATTTTCTTCTTCTGTCTCACTATAAGTAAGGCTGGAAAGGCAGAGAGCTGTTAGCTCTAAAACCTTGTAAGACATATGAACCAAACAGAAACAATTAAATTCACACCTACAGATACTATTTCCTTTCCTTACTAAATCATTGTTATCAGCTTCTATGTCCTGCACAACTATTGGGTAGCTCCATTATCCAAATAAAAAGTAGAATTTAAATGCTGTCTTACTGCATCTTAATTGAATTCCAATTTTTATCTGAAAATAGCTTGACACAAGTCAAAGTAAAAAAATTAATTATCACATAAATAAGCAAAGCCATTCGCTATTTTCTAACATAAGTAAATGCAAATTGTGGATTTGAATAAAAGTGAGTGATTAAATTGTTCTATTTACATGTGCAGAGAGCCCAGTCTAGCAAAAAATTACCAAATTTAGAGGAAGGGCTATATTTAGTTTCAAATCAGGATGTTTTAATTTCCAGCTAACAGGAAGCAACCTTTTTAGTTCAGTTTAGTTTTGTTTTCTGGTAATTTTTATGGAGTTTTAGAAATTACTACAAATATGAAGCGTAATTGAAATAGATTACACCAATCATCCTTTTTTTGCTATCTGATATTTTTAAAGCACACCATCTCAAACAGACAATCATATATCAGTCATGTGGAAACTACAAATGCTTTTCTAAGATACCCCAATTTGTGCCAACTCATAGTTGTCTCCCTTTTAAACTATCTAGGCTACCCACAAATTAGTTTGAGCTAGATCATCTCTTTTCAGATTAACCTTTGCAATAAGTAACATGATTTCTCACATGTTTCCTGGCTTTGCTCATTCTTTATGGCCAGAGAAGAAGAAGATAGCAGTGGAGAGCCCCAACACTCAGTATGTGCTTGGCAGCCTCCAAACAAAAGGAAAAAAAAATTACAAAACACTGTTTTTTCTGTTCACTCTAGGCTAACACTAGCTCCTGCTGATTACAGGCATGTGAAACCACAGCCACTCAGTACCCGAGGGTTAGGAACACTTTTTGAACTCACTGTGAAATGCCACAGCACCTGAGCCCAGCTCTGGCATCAGGGGTAGTAGGCGCCGCATTTCCAGGGGACCTTGGAGTCTCTGTCGCCCCTGAGTCCTCCTGCTCTGCCCTTTCCGGGTACAGTGCTTCCCAGAGTTCAGCTTTTCGTGCTGTCCTTGGGTTCCCAGAGCCTGTTTGGAGACTACAGAACAATAGCAATTGCTGAAAATATGAAATGAGAGAAAAAAACCATCTTGCTAAAACACTCACACACTGGGAGCAGGATATAAAAATAAGATGTGACATCTCAGCTCTGGGGCCCCAGGATCTATAGGTTGTGGATAAAAATGGCTTCTATTTTTCTTCTAGAGTCTTACCTCTTGTTGTGCTTCTGAAAAATGCCAATAAGGAGACAAATCCTCTTTGTCATCTCTCCTAGGAAGTACATTCCTCCTGTGCCAATACCATCACACCTTCTATTACCATAAAGCATTCTGGATCCTTCTCCTTCCTTTTATTTGGCTTCTAATCTCAGTGAATAATTTTGCCATGAATTGTTTATTCAGCAAATCTCATTTCTTTTTCTATTTTTGGAGTATTCCAGAGCAGATTGAAATTTCCTCAGAGTCTTTATTTTCTTAGGCTATCTGGCAAGTTTTCTGCAATTTCTTCCTCTTGTCCATGGATTGACTGTGAACCTTGACTAGTTGTGGTTTCCAGGCATTTGGGCCAGCTGTGATGAGTGAGACCACGTGGCCTGAGAAAAATCAAGAGCACAGTCTCATGCTAATGTTTGATTGTAAAAAGATAATCATTATTAATTTGGGTGCTGTTAACTTTTACACCTGTATCTTTCATTTAAGGAAGATGCTGAAGGGAGAAAGATTTAAGTGTAAGACTGCTTGCCATTGAAGGGGAGCAACTTTTTTATTGTATTCAGAACAGGAGACAGCTTCAGATCCAAACTTCAGAGAGAGCAATGATGGCAGAGAAATTACGTTGTCAAGCTGCCAAGAGCTGCTTCATTTCATTGCTATCCTGGGGTACCCTCATGTTCTCCCTGTCCCCATCTCTGCCCCAAAAATCTGTTGTGTGGTTGCTGGAGGCAAGTGGAACAGGTAGTGACACAGGGATAACCCAAAAATAATCCTTCTTTCAAATACAGTGTGGGTGTGGGTTGCCACAGTAAGGAAATCCCATGAAAGGGTGTTCCAGTGGAAGGAGGGCTCTTTGAAGGGAAGTGCTTCTCTTGGCTGGCCTCTGCTGCAGTGTGCTGGCCACACCTTGCTCTGATGAGAGCTTTGGGGCAAAGCTCCTGCTTGTGCTCACTCCTGTCATCCCTCAGCTCCTTTGTTTACCTTCTGAGTGAGGGAAGGAGGAGCAGGGGGTGGAGAGGAAAAGGAACATGGTTTCTTTGGACAATCACTGTCCATGAGCAAGAGCACTCTGTGGAAAAAGAGGAAAACAAGGGAGCTCCACCCTTTTACCACCAAAACGTCTCAACCACATCCCAAACCTCAGCTAGCTAGAGATTCCTTCCTCACACTGAGAAACAGAAAGGGAGCCAGGAGAAGTGGGATGTTCAGGGACCCAGAGATATTTTTAAACATGCTGGAGGTCTGATTGCATAGTTTTGGCCTGGTTTTGTTGGCACAAGGCCCTTTCTTTACTGGTTTGGATAGAGCACGCTTGCTGAGGAGGCCCTCCTCATCTGTCAAGATGAAATTTTCTGGCTGGAGAGACAGCTTTGGGGATGGGTAAGCAGACCCAGCAGCTTCCTTAACCATGTTTGTTCTGCAGCCTGTTTTGTCCAGGAGATCCTCCTCTCAGGCTTGCTGCTCTGTGTAATAAAGCAGGACTGCCAGAGAGGACCTGCTGTGGGCCTTGACACAGCGTCTTCAGATGAGGACTTGGGGCCAGACAGCCTTTCCTTCCCACACAGCTCTGTGGCTGTGCCACAGCCAGAGCCTCCATTCCCTGTGTGGGAGGCAGGCAGCCACCATGCCAGGTTGGACCAGACCCTCTGTCCTCACAGAGCTCTGCCTCAGGGCCTCTTACCAGCTTGCCAGCCACAAAGAGGAGCACAGGAGGAGGGAATTGAGGAGCAACCAGTTAGGGACATGAGCCATGACTAAACTTTGCGTGCAAGTGTTTGTGGAAAATGGACAGGAAAAGAGCTGAGGCTGTACTCAGGGGGGCAGCTTGGGTGCCTTACACCTTTCAGAAGTGCCACTGCTAAATGAGAAGGTCAGAGCCAGATGATTAAATCCTCCTGACTAGGCTGTGGAGGGAGGCTCTACACCCAGTGTACTTGATCATTCTTGATCCAGTGGGAGATGATGACAAGGAACTGAAGGCAAGAGAGGCCCAGACACTTCCCCACACATGGCTGATCTCAGCCCATGTCATGCTGTGGTGATGTGGTATGTTGTGGTGATATGGGACATCCTGTGACACAAGTTGTGACAAAGCCAAGAAAGCTTAAAAGTACTAAAGAAGAAAAGCTTTGCTGTGTTTATTTTTGGTAGAAACAGGAAGGATACTTGTGAGGCTAAAAAGAGCCCAAGCCATGTCCTTCCAGAAGCCTACACCTAACAAAATGTATTTTCCAACACGGTAAAGGCAAGAGCTCATCCTTTACGTAACAGCTTTCATGAGAAAGCATTCACTTAGATGGGAATTTCTTCACCTCCTGTTGAGAAACAACCCTACCTGGGGGGTAAAAGAGCTGTCATTTAAACCTGAAGGTAACGAAAAGAAGCACACATCTGAGAAATCAAACTTGTGGTAGGTAGGAGTTCAAACCTGTCTGGAGTAACAGCGCCCTGGGCCTCCCCTGAGGAAGGAAACTCAGGACTTGTAGTTAAAACTGCATTAGGGGCTTCAGTGAGCAGCTCATCTGCAAGGCAGCACCTCCATCACTTCCAGATTAAGCTGCTTGAAGGAATAAGCAGCTCTTGTGGGTTTTGTTGCATGCAGGGGAATCCTTGATCCAAATGCTTATCATGATTTTTGTCCTTTGTGTACCAACGCTTCTAGAGCTGCAGTCCTAATCTAAGGACTCGGTTTTTCTTACTGATTTTTGTTTTAAAGCAGCTAAAACTTGCCAAGAGGGAACAAAGGAACAATATAGCCTCACTTTCTGGTAAATTAACTTTTCCCCCTATGGATCTATATTAGTTTTTTTCTTTCATAAACAGTGCAAGCAGGTAGATTTAATTTTTGAACAAAATCATAGTCAGTAGCTGTTAGTAACACCTGATCCTGCCTCTTTGGGCAAAGTACCCGTTTAGAAATCCCTGTGTCTCCAGTAACTAAAGCCCCTTAATTCAATCACTTGTCTACTATTTTCCTCTGATATAAAATTAAAATCTGCTCCGACACGGTCGCTGCAGCAGGAGCAGCACGTAGGGCCCTCCCTCACTCGACGCTGGAGGCATTTGTGGGATTTGGGACACAGTTTGACATCTAGTGGTAACGTGTGGTATAATCCCAGAGCTCGTACAGCGAGTGCGAGGGTCACAGTCCTGCATCAGCAAAGGTGAGGTGTGTGCTTGTGTGCTGCGTCTTCTTGTCCTGCACTCACTTTTGACCAAAGCAGAAAAACAGCCAAGAGTAGACCCAGGTCACATTCCATCCAGAAAAGAAATATCTTTTAAGATTTGTGTTTTGATCTCTTTGCTTATGATCCCTTAGTCAATTATGCAATAGCATGAAGGTCTTAATGCAAGTAAAGCAACAGAGGATGTGCAAATAGTTAATTCTGAAGTCTGGCAGGAGGCTGAATTTAAATAAATTTAGGGTATTTCAGCTTCGGGTTTGATTGGTGCCATTAATGATTGCAACCAGGAGAGTCTTCTTAGCTGTTCTGCTGCTGGGAACTGAATAATGATGCACTGATAGAAGCATCTTTATTAAAAGAAAACATAGGGAAGAGCAAAATTATTCAGGTAATTTGAGCAGCAGCCCGAAGGAACACTCCTGGAGGGTTACAAAAAATTGAAATGTGCTTTAATTTTTTTTTTCTTCTCCACATTTCCTGCAATCAGAATGGGAAAGTATCATAATCTCTTCAGAAACATGATTTTAGCCTAACCTATACTCAAAACCTCATGGGGAAATTGCATGCTCTCAAAAGTTTGGCCAGTTTCTCAGCTTGGACTGCAAGGAGCAGCTCCTTTGAGCTTGCAAAATTTGCTTCTTCCCACTGAATGCAATCTGTGCAGACAGTGGCCAGACAGCTTCTCTGTCTGCCTGGAAATATTAGAATATCATGTATACAAGGATTAGTAGCAATTTACCAGGGATTAATTTGACCTGCTGTTTATAGCTGCTAAAACAAAAAGAATAAATGTTAATTAGAAAATACATTATTTATATACATTGTATATATTTAAATATATATATTGTATATATTTAAATATATATGTAAATATATAAGAGTCCTGGAGCATTTTCTTTTCTTCTAACTACAGTCGGGAGCTCCTCAGGACAGGAATTGTCTCTGTCTGCTAGAAGGATGCCACAAACATTTGTGGCACGAGACAAATGTGTTCTAGAAACAAATGTGTTTATTCTAGAAACCAGGTACAACCACAGAAAGAGAAGAAAATCCAGCAGAAACAGGAACTTGGCCAGTGGCATCTCTAGTGTCTTCTAGTTGGTGGTGATCGTGAAAGAAAATTTCATGGTCAATAAGTTTCCACATGCGTAATGTGACAAAGGTTTAAAGGAAGACCATCAAACAAGGACAGTGAAAGATCATTTATAATCAAGATACTGCCATCCATGTGAAAGTATATAGAATTATTTTGAAGGGAGAGAGTGAAAAACAGAAGAAATATGGCTATTACTTCATAAAAGAGCTTGTAGCTTTCTCCTACATATCCCATCTTTGCCATCAGCCTATGTAGCTGCATGTCCATCTCCAAGCCTGGGAACAGCCAGTGAAATCCCCACTAAGAACTACTGCACAGGAGTACAAACTCTAAAATTTTTAAGCATTCTTTAGAAAGCATATAAATCTATGTTAACCCATTACAATACTCTTAACAAGTTTCCATCAATATATTTTTTTTAAATAACACATGAATATTTTAGAGAGTGGCAACTCAGATGAACAGAGAAAAGCCTACATAGGAGAAAGTTGAAGAGACAATGGCCATGTCTTTGGTCTCCCAACACATAACGGGTAAATCTTCTTATCTTGTTAGTATGATCTTGATAATGATAGCCAGTGCTGCTCTTGCTTTGTATGGAATTGTTCTCTTAAACATTTGTTGCATTTTGCTGTGACTGTACATTATGTTAAAACAAAATTACAGGGAAAGTCTTTAGGGAAATTTATAAAATACTGGCTGGGAAGGATTTTGCTACTACCCCCAAGGTAAGACTTGTTCTGGCCTTGGTCTTCAAAGCAGGAGGAAGAAATAGGATTTTTGTCCCTGTGTATGGGAGTTTTTCCGTCTCCTTTCTCCTCCCATTACGTCTCCTCTAACAGTCCTGCAGTCCTGTCAGCTGGAAGGTGAAATTCTGAAAACTCAGGTGAGTGCTGGTTTCTGCTGTGCAGAGAGGGGATCCTGATCCTGGTGTTTCACACCACAAATCTCTCAGCCTTCAGGGCATGCTGTATTCCCTGCACAATATCAGCTTTCTGTTCTCTTGTTCCTCAGCACCTTGCTCTCTCTGCTCCCGTTCCTGCACATTCAAACAAACACCAGTTCATTTGCTGTGGAGAAATGGCTGAAAGAAGCCACATATCTCAGTGTATCAGCAGCTCTGATGCCCTTTTGCAGACACAACAGAGCAAGGATTTCTGCAATCTGTTTCTGGGTACTGTTCCTATTTATCAGGAAGGACTCTTCCTGTTATGCCTCAGTCCCTGTGAGCCCACAGAGGCCATGCAAGGCACAGAGCCAGGCTGGCAGGGCACACAGCAGCCAGTGACCACGACCCACTGTGCAAGCAGCAGGAGCCCCAGCATGGCCACAACTTCAACACAAAGAGAGCAGCCAGGACAGAGCTGCCCGTGTATTCCTGGGCAACAGTTCCTTCCCAAGCCAGCTCTCAGACACTCACTCTTTGCAGCAGTGCAGCTCAGAGGCAGAGCCCACGCAGGGGCACTGGAGGAGCGGAGCTTTCTTTCCCTGCCCCCGGGCAGGTGCCCTCCTTACACAACGCCTTTGCAGAGCGAGTGCCACTCTTGTGCTAGCTGGGACCTGTGCCTGCCACGTGCCTGGCCATCCTTCCCCTGAGGTACCATCCTGCCCCCTCCAAACTGCAGCAGCTCCAGGGCTGGAGCTCAAAATATTTTCCCTGACAGATTTTCAAAGGAGATGTCAGGGGAGGATTTGTCTCCCCCAGCTGTGTAATGCCTACGTCAGGCCTTGACATCTACAATATCTCTTTTTATAATCAGCCACAACTAACAGGCTCTTGAAGGGCATGGTTCATTTCTTTTTGCTGACTATAAAGGAGGTCCACAATGATCAGCCTAGATTCAAACATCTGCATTCAATCAAAGGAGGGAGATGAATTCCTTCCCAGTGCCCAAAATTTTTGGAAGCTCTAAACATTTAACCCCATTGCTTAACATTCAGAAATTATTTCGCATTTTTTAGGCTGGAAGCATTTCTCTCTTTTTTCTGGCAAGCTCAGTCTTTCTCTTCTTGCACGCTTTGAAAAAAAAGGAAAATCTTGGCATCACCTCAGACTAAAATGGTAGATGCTAGTTAATTGTCTAACAAAATTGATTGATTAATTTTTTATCTATCTATTTATAAAACTCTCTTAACGCTATGAAGTGCTATAGAAATGCCATGCTGTTGTCAATAATTAATGAAGTAACATCTGGTGGGCACAAAGATGGATCACTGTCCCACAAATAAGGGTACACTGTGTTAACTTAAACTCTATTTTTAGGTAAGTGAAGCTCATTACAAGCCTCCACAGAACAGTTTGGCCTAAAGAATGGTCCTTACCTCAGAGCTTTTATTGTTGTTCTTGCTGCAGCTCAAATGAAATAGTAGCCCAACACTTTGTTTTCATCAGGATTATTATAAATATTCTTCCCACTTTCTCCATTCTGCTCAGTTTCTGGAGCCAATCCAGCAACTGGGATACCTGGTCTCCTGCCAATGCTCCATTGAGCAGCTGTCCTGTGAGCCTCTCCAGTCCCCTCCCCACGAGGTAACTTCTGTGAGTGTGTGTGTGATGCTAATGAGATGCATGTGGCTTCGTTTGATAAGTTCAGAGAAATGTGTTGTGCATTTGGGTTCCCACCGATCCCTCCTTTTCAAGGCTGCAGGAAGTAAATCAGTCATGTTTTAAATGATCCCACGCTCCAGCTGCTGCAGATTTGGAAATTGTTAATGAATGCTGCTCACAGCGTTATCTGCTTGTGGCCATATGGCTCTGTGGGGAGGAACTTCCATCCCCAAGTATTCTGTGCACCTTTCTGCCATTCTGGCAGCACTGCTGGAATGCAGCCATCACCTGGGCTGGAGGGTGACAAACAAATCTTCTTTGGTAGCCAGGGCATTGCAAGCAGGCATGAGGGAGAATTTCATTTTTATGGCTTTTACACAGGCCACTGGGGTAAATTTTGCTTTCTGTGCCAGCGTAGAGCAGATCTTAAAAGCCTTGACTCCTAATGATGTGTGGACAGCATCCTGCTTGGCATTATAATGCATGAAATTAATCCTTTTTGATGCTGTATTCTGACTTGGAAACTCTCTGATTCTCTTTTCAAGGCTCAGCAACCTTTGGAACAAATGTCCATTCCTTATCCCTGCATTCCAGTTTCAGAATTCTATCCCCCTGTGTGTGACTAGTGGGAGGCTTTATCATATTGAATGTAGACTAGTGAAAAAATATGGGTTAGAAGGGACCTCAAACATTCATTTTACCAATCTTCTGCCCAAAAGAGAATAGCCTATATCTGGGCCATTCCTAGCAGATACTTATCTAATGTTACCATGATGGAAACTCACCCATCCAAGACAATCTACTTCAGTGCATCTGTAGCCTGTAATTCCTCTTGCTGCAGTTCATTACATTTCCTTTCCCCAGCAAAAATACAAAGGAAAAAAAGTCCCATACTTTTTGCAGTGGCCTTTTATGTGTTGCAGACTGCATCACATCCTCCTCCTCCTCAAACAATGTCATTTTCTCTAGCTTAGGCAGTACTCTCTGTCTTTTCTCACACATCTTGTTTTCTCAACCACTGACCTCTGTTGGCACCCTCCTCCCAGGCTGTGCCCAGCTGATGCACAAACATTTTGAAGTGTGATGCCAGCTGTCTGAATGAGCTCATAGCAATCACCAGTGCTGAAGGATTCCTGCCCAGGCTCTTCACAGGAGTCTAGCCATACATCTTAGTGTGGTCTTACACATTTTCCCAACAGTGTGACATTGATGATTCACAGCCTTATTTTGATCTGGTGGAAACCCTTCCCACCCACCCCTTTCTCAAACCCCTCTGCACAGGACTGTTACATAGATAGCAACAAACAGTTGCTTTTCAGTATCTAAGGGACTTGCTTCTCTTTGAATGTTGCTGATTTTCCCCTGGGAGAGATAAAAAATCCACTGTAGCTCCCAGATATGCCTTACAGGAGCAATCTCCAAATCATTAAAATTATTACACCAATTTACAAAGCTAATTAAAAATAGACTTCTCACCATGTGAGGTCCTTTTAACCCCTATATGAAGCTTTCAGCCTATTTTCAGCTGAGCCTTGGCCCTCCCTGGGAGGAGGATAGAGCTCTCTCCAGCAGTGGGAAGGTTGGGAAGGGCTTGGCTTGAACTGCAGCACCCCATGAGTAGCAAAGAGAGTTTTGTCACCCCTTCTACGTAAGGGAATACTCTTATAGTTTAGAAGGAGGACACTTTGAAGAGCCCTTTGTTAGAACACCAAGGGCATGGTTAGCATATTTTCTTTTGTTGTTTTCTCATGCAATGGAGAGCTGCAACAGTACCTTTGACATTTCATTGCAAGGAAATTTCAAGGAAAGGCCCCTTTAAGTGTTGTTCCAAAGGCTTCAGAGCGGGTCAACAATAACAGACAGGGATGATTAAACTACAGGCCAGCAGAGGTGAGTTTGACACAACTGCTGATGTTTGGGTCAGCCAGTGCCTGTTTTCTGTCCAGAGGATTTTCCTTTTGAACAGAGGAGGGTCCACTCACACAGCTTGCTGGGCTGAAGCAGGGATACTGAGGTCAGAGAAGAACTCCTCACTGGCCCAGGGGAGGCAGATAACTTCCTAAGGGGTTGCATCACCATTTTGTTGCTGTTAGCATGCATATGTGGCTGGAGGTGAGTGCTGAGAGGAAGGTCCATAGCAAAAACTGGCTTGTTCTTCTGTGAGGATGACAGGACAATGCTCTGCACAAAGCAATAGGTGGGTTCCTCGTCACAGAGCCTCTTACCTGCCTGTGCCCCCTTTCCTCTCCTCCTGCTGCCCAGCCAAGTTCTTTGCCCTCCATGGCAGCAGAGAAGGGAACAGCCCTGCAGCAAAGACGAGGACAAAGCACAATTGTCACCCTCTGCCACCCGTGTAAGGGTCAGGCCAGCTAACAGACAAGGAGCCATTTGAGCTCAAGGCTTTGGCAGGCAAAATGAGCAGTGCTGGGATCGATCACACACAGGCCTGTGGATATTCATCGTGGGTTAGAGGTGCTGTCCCCAGAGGATGCTGCTTCACACAAGGGGCATCCCTATCTCAGCCTCTGTAAGAGCTGGGGTTGGGGAGAAGACCTGAACTATTTGGAGAAACTTGTAGGAAAGCTAATGCCCTACTATGTTTTTTTTTTTTTTAAAAAAAAAAAAGCCAACTTTTTTCTCTCAACAGAAAATCTCTAACTCTTTTAAAATGAAGCTAGTTGCTGATCTAATTCCAAATGCTCTCTGCTTGACTTGAAAGTGATTTCAGCAATGCTTTGATCTACACCCAAAAGCCACTGGGAGTAGTACCAACTGCTCAAATAGGCCAAAGCCAAGAAAGGAAAGGATCCCTACACTTAAAATTAAAAAAAGAGCATCCTGGTTCTTAGGCCTCCACCAGATCCACCCTGCACCCAGGCAGGCTCACAGGCTGTAAGGAATGCTTCTGTTGAAAACCAGTAATACCCTCTGGAAGGTCATGTTCTGTTGGGAATGATTTCCTTCTCTTTCTAGATCACTTTATCCAGCCTTCTAATTACAGCTGGCTAGATTATTTTTACAAATAAATTATCCAACTAATTCAAGCCTTTATCCAGCTCATGAATCATTAGCAAACAGACTTCGCTTTTTGTTGCTCTTGGTAATTATTTCATGAGTGGTTCATGCAAATAGACTTCATTCAGTGGGGGGTGTCTGCAGTTTGCTCCCTTCTCCCATTCAGGCCGTGTAAGTGGCTCCCTCGCTGATGTGCTGTGCTTTACAGCTCTTGAACTACATGTCAGAATGCTTTTAATTACAAGATTTCTGCTTCCTAATGCAGAAACCCCCCCCGCCACAGCTGTGTCCCAAACGTACATGTCAGACAGAACCCCACTCAGACCCGTCCTCATGAATAAGAAACAAAAGACAGTGGGGGAGGAGTGGAGATGAGCAGCTGTGCGGAATCTGAATAAATATTCACTGATTCCCTTTCTGCAGCATCTGCTGTCTAAGTCTCCTCCTCATGTGCAAATAACACATGAAGTGTGTGCAGGGAGAGCTCAGAGACAGGGGTATGCCACATTTTTCTAGGGACTGGCTCAAAGAAGTTAACAAGTGCTAACCATGTCTCCAGACAGAAATAAAGATCCTTCTGATTATTATAATCCCCATTGCTGCCTCATCCTCACACCTTGTGTTTCAGGCTCCTACAGCCCATCTCCTGGAGACATGCAGCCTGGCATATCCAAAGGAGCCAGAGGAATAGCAGAAGTTTTCATGCTAGGGGAGCTCTGTTCATCATAGCACACTCTCCTAAAAAATGATCTTTTTCACCTACTGGGTTGTTGTGCAAATTCTGTTGTTTTGCACAGGCTAAACTATTCCTTTCACACCCCCCCCCACCCCCGCCCCCATCCAGATTTCTACCTAATATCCCTCGCCCTACTGTGTTGAACCTGTTCTGTTGAGTGATGTGTCTCCTTTGTGTCTGTGTATTACTGCCTGTATCCCAATGCGAAAAAATATTTTCCACTCCTTACCCCCCCCAAAAAAAAACTAAACCAAACCAAAACAAACAAACAAACAAATAAAAAAAAAACATAACAAAACAAAACAAACCACCACCAAAAAACCTTGGAATAATCAGTTCACACACAGCTCTCTCAGCCCTAAGACAATTGTTCACAAGATGCTATGAGCCAGCTCCCTGTGGTTCAGTGTTCCCGTTTCCTGTTTAATGGTGCTCCCCTTTATTTACAACTTTTTATCTGCCGTACCTTGAGGGCTCTGACAGACCTGAACTGCCCTGGCTGGCTTACCTCTGCCCATTAGCCCAGACCTGAGCTTCAATAAATCTCCTGGGTTATGTTGCCTGTGTACCTGTGCTCAGTGCTGTCCTGGCCTAATTAATTCTTTTTCTGGAGATATACTGGGTCCACCTTGTAGAAAGGCTGGTCTTGTTCCCTGCTGGGAACCTGGACTTGACTCATCACCTTGCCTTGCCTGGAGCTGTCAGTGGACTCTGCCTCAATCAGCACCTTGCCTGGTGCTGTGGGACTGTGCCTGGTCAGTGAGAGCAGCACCTGGGCTGTGATCACCTTTGTGATAATAATTCCTCCTGGTTGCTTTATGCCATGAGCACCACACTCCAAGGAGTTGTTGTTTATTGATAGCATTGCACCAGGAGCTCACAGAGTGGCCAAGATGCATACACATCAAAATGCATGCAGATAAAAATGTGTGAAGCTTCTGACTTTTGAAATAATATGACTACCTCAAATCTCCTCCGCTCAAAAATAACCATAAGTGGCTACCTGTGGCTGCCAATGGCTGCCTCTTGTGGACAATCCTCTCCTGCTGCTCTTGAGGAATGGTCAAGGTTAAAGCTGTCACCACAGTTGTCCCCCTTATACTCAAACTCGTCAGAAGGGATGAAAAGTTGCTGGAGTCTGTCTTACATTTGGAGTATATTCCACTCTCCTGTGGAAGATGGGGGACTTCAGCCTGAGCAGTTGTCAGGGTGACATCTTTCAGCAAGGATAAACTTGACAAAGAGAGTGAAGGGCACTATTACAGGCAATTAACCTGATTTCAGACTATATATAGCCCCTATATGCACTGCAGACATTCACAGAGAGATTCCTGCCATGGTGCGGGGATTTCTATAGCACAGTAGCCTTAAGCTGGAGGTGGGAAAGTGTCTTGAGGAAGCAAGGTAGGAGCATGCTGTGCCAAGTTCATCAGTCCATAAAAAGCTATCACATGCAGTTATCTGTTTTAAGAGGCTATTGGTCTCTTTCTGCTTTGAGAGCATTTCATTTATTATCCTGGTTAGAATGAACTGATAATACATTCATCAAAGGCTTGCTTTTCTTTTCTTTTTTTTTTTTTCTGAACAAATACTGTTTTCAAAGGAACAAATGCTCATGAGAAATGCTTGTTCCCTTAGAGATTTTAATTCTTCTGAATAAAAGAAGCACTTGATTCTTCTCTAATTTTTTGTTTGTTTAGGCTGAGGAAGGGGTATTAAAACAAACAAACACTTTTGTATTAGAAATTAAATTGGATAAAATTGCTTAATATGACTGATGAGAGACGGTCAATGAAATGAAACAGAACTTATCAGTGATCATATCTAAATGAAGCAAAGTTGGGAGTGGGGGAAACTGAAAAAGATTGAAAGCTATATATTTGTAAGGTGATGTCATGAGTGGAAAACAGGCACCATATTTTGCTATTCCTAATGAAACATAAATGTGTTCGGGGAAAGTTGATGGTAGCTTATAGCTACTGTTCATCAATTTTAGTCAGAGCTCTGGCTGTGAATTTCACAGCCACAGATTCCCTGTTGATACTCTTTTTCAAGACCTTTGGCTTCACTGAATGCAGGTTTTTAAAGTGTTCACTGCAAGGAGTGAAACTAATAGCAGGATTGGAATCAGCTAAGAAAGCATGACAGATTGAAGAAGCTCTGGCATCAGAGCACTGATTTGGGACCCTGGCAACAGGATCACAGAGCAATTTAATTCAGATTGAAAGGGTGGACTTCAGGGTATCATGTGGTCTGATCCCCCGCTCTAAGCAGGGTCAGCTATGATATCAGATTGAGTTGCTCAGGGCTTTGTCTATTCTTGTCTTGGAAACATATAAGAATGGGGACTGCACTTGACCCATCAAACTAATGTTTAGTGACCTGAACCTTATCATCCTGAACCATTTAATCTATTTTATGCATCTGTTTATCTCCTCATACACCCACCACAGCAGTATCTCTAGTCATAGCAGCAGAGTGTGATGCTAAAAGATCTGTTTGGAGAGGAGCTGTCTCTAGCCCTACTGCCTTACTCTAAGATTTGGGTGCATTCACTGTTAAACATTCTGATTCTTTGGTGATAAACACAAGCAAGATCAAATAACAGACTGAGAAGTTCTCCCTGTGGCTTTGAAATGTGTCATGTCTAGCAAACTCTTAATCCAGAGGTATTTGCATGGAGCCCTAACTTTCTTGGACATTATTTTTCACATCCCTGCCTGTTAAGCACCTGTGCTGCCTGCTGATAGGTAGGCTAACATCAAACACATGTTGGCTAAAATTCAGAGGCACAGCTGTGCTTAATCCCCAAGATACACTCAGAGTTAAAGATTCATACTTGGTACTTGCAAGTCCATACTAATGGCTCAGCGCTTGTTATAAGCACGCGGGAAAGACCTTTGCATACAGGAGACCTGCTAACAAAAGTAGTGTCCTGACTAAATAATGAAGTTCTGCAAATTTCTCATGTTCATTTCTGTACTCATGGCCATAACAGAAACTGAGGTTGCTCTCCAGGACTGGATTAGTTCTACACCAATAATGATAACTTCAGCTGACTTTCAATGCCAAGAATAGAGTAAATTACTTGTCATTACTCACACATCTGCCTGTTTTTATTAGGGCTAACTCCTGAACCATTTGGACCATGCAGTGTGGCTGTGCATCTTCAGTGTTGGACTCTGGAGAGGACAACGGACAATGAGGTGGGTGCAAAGAGATCTTAGTGCCTGTTTCATTGCACATTCTGTGAGACAGGGCTCCTGGTCAGTGAGGGTGCCTAGGAGGCACTTGGTGATAATGACAACTGTTATGCTTTTCATTTATTTCCTGTCAATGGGCTCTAGCAGACAGCCTCAGCACGTAGCCATACACTCTTTTATCCACACTGGCATATGCCAAGATAGATGGAGTCAAAGTGCCTGTATGTCTACAGTCTTCATCCTTAAGTCCTTACAGGAGCAGAAAAACCTGGGAGTCAGCAGGAAGGCTGCCAGCATTCAGTCCACAGCTGCCTGGGAGTGTGTCCACACTGCTGCTTTAGGGACACAAGGAAAATGTTCCTTTAAAGTCCAACTGCACCTATTAGGGATCCATGAGATGGCTGAGAAGAGCAGGCCAGGGCTGGCCAGAAAGAGTCAGTGACTGCTGACTTCCTAGAAGTTCTTGATATTTATTTTCCACAGGATATGGTGAAAAAGAGGATCTCTTCTTAAAATTATTTGTTGAGGTATGACAAACTTTGCTAATGTGTTGCATTCCAGGGGTGGTATATTCATAGGGGAAATTTCTGAACAAAAGCCATAAAGAAAAAGAGGCATTTATTACCTAGTCTGAGAGCATCTGTACATATTCTGGATTTCAGGAATTCAGTTTAGCTATACATTTTTATGCTATCAATTTTATAACTGTTATGAATTACCCATATCTTTTTTATTGAAAGAAGAATATTTTGTTAAAACAGTTACAGATGTCTACTGCTAAAGTCCACTTACAGAAATGGTTACTGGCAAAGAAAAGTTCTTTAGCATTCCCTTCTTTAACATATCCCAGCCCAAAAAAAGCTATTCACATTTTCAGCTAACTGAATCCCAGTTCTCAGGTACTTTGCAAATGGGCAGTAACACAATAAATACCAACTTTCTTGTAAGTCACATTGAAAGTCAAAAGTTCACCTCTCTGAAAATCCAAGATGGATATGCACTTTCTGCAACACACAGGGTGTCAGATGTGTTACTTTTCCAGGGGGAGGAAGAGATTATACTTGAGATTTTCCATTTTAGTGCGTTTGAGAGACATTTTTTTATCCATTTACTCCTCTAGCATCAGTAGCAAGAAAGTGTGTGCGAAAGAGATTACTGAAAATATAAAGCCATTCAATAAATCAATTGTGTGCTTTCATGTGGAATATTGTGTTCATTCCCAGTCACCAGCCTTCGTGTGGTAGCAGTAGAAATGGAAGGAGCTCAGAGATGGGTGACATGAATGATTATCTGCTTGGGATGCTCCTGTTAAAGAAAGATTGAGAAGGATGTGATCTCTTAGTTTAAAGAAGATACACATAAGAAGAGTAAGGTTAGAGAAATACATAACAGCAAATGGAAGACCAAAAGTAGGGTTGGCATTTTTTGAGACTCTTCCCAATAACACAAACACCGTGAAAATTCTGGGCTTGCAGCATTTTTGCATGTGTATACTATTATAATAACTAGTGTTTAATACAGAATCTTTTAAAACTGTGAGCTTTATAGACAGACTTAAAGACAAAAAGCACCCACTCAGCCTCACCATCCTGTGGAACAGCTGTAACCACTCTCAGTCAGCACAAGCCACCACTGAATGAAAATTCTACATTTACAAACATAAGTTTCAATAAATATTTCTACCAGCACATACAGGAGTGCTGTACTGTTCTTCCTTTTCCTCCATCTGTTTGGTTTGGATTAACATTGGGATGAAGCACAAGTTTTCAACAACCTGATTGTTAGGGACAGCTAATTTGTGTTCTGTAACATTTAGGGCTCAGTGAGATGATTCCCTTGAATGTATCAAGGTTCAGCAGCTGAACTTTCTCTGCCACTATGGCAAGTATCTTCTCTTTGTTTATATGCTTTGAAGTCTTTCACAGCCCTTGGCCTTATGTGGGGTCCAAGGGAGAGAGGGGTCAAGCCACATGGGATATTCTTGATCAGTTTATAAGAAGCCTTGAGGTACAGTTGCTTTTGTTAGCAGGGACTGGGCTGTATCACCTTGGAAAACTCTTGCATTCAGATGTTCCCAAATCACTGCACATTGCAGCAGCAGGACAGTAGTGCGTCCATTATAAAAGCCTGTAGGATTTTCTGTCCATTGCAAGCTAAACTTCTGGTCATACTCCTGGTTCTTCCCACTGCAGGCTGAATAAATGACCCATTGGACAGTTTACATACATAAGTGTTATCTGCTTTCTCTTTTACTTATCATCAATTTCTTATTCTTGCTGGAAGAAAGAGAGCTGCTAGTGATGGAATGAAGTAGAGCTACATGCTGGGGGGATTGGTGAAATTTTTGAGATTTAGTTGAAGACGCAAATTTGTCATGTTATCTCAGAGTCTGGTAGAATAAATCCTGACACATCAGACCTGAAGGCATGGAGCACATTTGCACAGGAAGGCTTGGGGTGTAAATCATGCTTTGCTCAGAGCTTAGGCACTAGGAATTGTGATGCCCATGCCTTAAGCTGGCTCCTTCAAAGAGAGCTCTTTAAGCACCATCAAGGCACGTTGTAATGTAGTGCTGTGATTTTTTTTTTTTTTTTTTTTTTTTTTGTCTGTAGTCTTCACTGGGATGTTAGGGTTCCAGGAAAGGTAACAGCCACCTGACACCCCTCATCATCCCAGGATTTCATTTCAGACCCCCCTGCCAGCACAGAGGAGCCCTAAGCTGTTGTGACAAATATGCTTTCTCTTCACACACACCACTGCTAAACCTTCCTGCCTGTAGCACCGGTGACAATCCAGCCACAATTAATACTGCTGAGATGGAACTGAGCTCCTCTCCCATTCTATCATTCAGACACAGATGAAAGGCTGAGGGAACAGCTGATTTTCCCCTTCCTGTGATGTATTCTCTTTTAAACACTTGACTCAGCAGAGAGGTGACCAAGCATCCCCTGAACAATTTGGATTGCAGCAGGCACCTGGGCTTTTCCTTAGCCCGGAGTGACACAAGTGCTGGCACTTGGTGATTTGACACTCACAATGTATTGAATGTGGCCGGGGAAGAGATTAAGGCAGGCAGAGAAAATGTTTTCTAGGTGGGGAAAATGAATAAGATACCCATCCTGACCCATGTCCAATGGCAATGGAAACTATGGTTTGCAGAAAGCTGGAAAATATTGTGACAGTGTTCACAGGGGTTCTTGGATGAGGGAAGAGACGAGAATGTTGACTCCATGTTCAGAAGGCTTGATTTATTATTTTATGATATATATATTACATTATAACTGCACTACTAAGGATAGAAGGTAAGGTTTCCTCTTAAGGCTAGCTAAGAATAGAAAAGAATGAATAACAAAGATCTGTGGCTTGGACAGAGAGTCCAAGCTGTCTGGTCTGTGGTTGGCCATTAATTCTAAACATTCAAGATGGCCCAATCAAAAATCCACCTGATGCATTCCACAGCAGCAGATAATCATTGTTTATATTTTGTTTCTGAGGCCTCAGCTTCTCAGAAGAGAAAAAATCCTAAGAAAAGATTTTCACAAAAAGATGTCTGCAACACAATAATATCCCAGGTGCTTTTATACAAAAGTTGTGTTGTGAACATCCACCAGAAGCAGTTTTCAGAGTAATTGCCATTTTACATACTGTGATAAACCTCATACCAGATAAACCTCTCAATGCTCAAGCTCATGCATAAGAGAAAATTGCATCTCTGTCTGGTGTTGCACTCAGTGATAAAACATTGTGGCTAAGAGTTCAAGGATAAGTATGGACCACTAGCCAATTTCTGATAAAGGTATATGTTTTTCTAGGGAGAGTCGTTTTTCCTTGCTTGGGTTGGTTCCCTATCAGGCATTGTAGGAGTGTAACCCAAGAGTTTTCCCCTTACAGAGGAGGATGCTGCTTGAGTAGATGCTTATCTTTCTTCAAGAAGAACTAGTGTTGTCTGTCTCCCTTTAGCCTGCTCCTGGAGACCCCAACAATCGTTCCTGCTATGGACTAGGAAACCACTTGTCAATTGGGTCAACTTCGCTTTCCTGGTCATCCCAAGGATTTGAAACTGATGAGTGAGATCACAACAACTGTGGGATCAGCCATTTATAGAAAGCAAGAATTTTTTCAAGGGATTATAAAGAAATTTTAATCTATATTATCACTCTATGTGTATGTGAATGAGTATCAGTACTTCCAGACCTCCAGTCTCACATTTATTACACATGTTTTATGTCCTCTGCTGCAAAGACTTTCTCCCATCTGTCTGTCCCCTGCTCAGCAAACAGTCCCTGTAACCCAGGCCCAGGGAGGCTGCAGATGAGGCATCCTGTTATGATGGACAGCTGCCCATCTGCCTCGGAAGCTCCTGCCTGCACAACTTAAAACACTGCCCTCTGAAAACCCTTGGGAAGATAGAGAGATGCCACTTACTCCCAGTCTATTGCTGAATAACTGAGCATGTGACATGGCCAGCACCACTGGCCCCATTTCAACAAACCCTGTGATAATTATCTAGTGGGAGAGCAATGAGACAAGAAAAACATTTAGGTGAAAAGCAGAGAGAGAAATATTCTGTCTTGACTTATGGCTACTATCTAAGGGACTTCCTCCCTCCAGAACAGTTGAACAGATCCAGCTGTGTCCTGGACTCTATCTCATCATCTTTGGACCAGAGCACAAGTGCCTTTTCCACTAACTCCCACAAAACTCTGCTGCTGTAAATATGACAAACAAAGACATCTTTTCCTTCCTTTGTGTAGTATGTCTTGGCATTAAATATGTTATGAGCTAACTGAAGACAGACAGACTTGACAGGTGCCAAGTTCCAATGCAGCAATTTTTACAGTTCTTATAGGAAAAAGAGCAAGCCATCTTTAAAGTTAGCCTCTAGCACTGTTATAAAACATGGATGTTGATACAATCCTGACACCACATCACATACTCCACACCCTGTGAGGCAAGCCACCAGTGCAGGAGTGAAAAAGTGACATTGAACTTAGCTCATCACAGGCAAACTGGACTGAGATGGCAGCACACAGGGAAAGAAATGTTTCAGCTCTCATGTTGCAGTGCAAAGAGACTCTGTAACAAGCAGAAGGATTAGAAATTCTCATTGATATAATTGGCATTGGTGAAACCTAGTGGGACAATTCACAGGTCTGGAATGTTGAAATCCATGGGTTTAATCGGTTTAGGAATAAGTGAGCAGAAAAAAGAAGTGGAGGTGGCAGTCTGCATTAAAGATGTCATTACTTGATTTAGAGTTATTGATAATCCAGAACCAAAGGCTGTTGAATGCATATGCTACCTAATAAAACTCAGGAGGCATGCAAGTACAGGGATGTTCCAGAGTGCTAAATCAAAGCAGAAAATAAGGTGAGTTATTCTTTAAGCACCTGTCTCTTCTTCAAACCTAATGCAGAAGGGAAAAAATGAAAGCAATGTTTTAATGAGCTTTGATTATAAGGATATATGCTGGGGCTGACAGAGTTTAAAGGTTTCTAAAATTACAGATGATAATGACTGTGCGATGATTACATTAAATGTGGGCAAACAGAGGGCAGTTGCAAAGAGCTAATTTCTCAACAGCAGAAGAAAAATACAAGTGAAATCGATGGGGAAAAATTAGGCATGAAAGATAAATGAAAATTGGCAGGTCTTACAGAAAAGTTTGCTAGAAAAAAAGTACATCTTTTCAATCAAGAAAAGGGATGCTTTGCCTTGAGAGCTCATCATCCTTATTCAGCTGCAAAGTCAAAGCAGCAATCAGAAACTGGGAAGACATGTAGAAAAAATGAGTTATACTGTATCAGAAAACAGATGACAGTCAATACAAATTAGAAGTCATGAATATAGAAAACTGATAAGGGAAACTAAACATAAGTTGAAAACAAGTATGTGGTAATGTTAAGGACAATAAGAACATTAAGTGTCTAAGGGACAAAATAAATTCTATCAAGGTTCAGGAATAGTGGAGATAATATTTTTTCATACATTGGAAAAAAAGAGACCAACTTAAGTACTTCCAGTCTGTATTAAAAATTAAAAAAAAAAAAAAAAAAAAAAAAAAAAACAACCTGCAACATTTTAAGAGGATGAAGAAGTGCTTTCCAGTCCCTTAGTGTCTTAAACTATTAAACATCACCCACTAAGGTTAGATATTTTAGTGTTTCCAGATCTGAATGATTTTTACCCAAGAGTCCAAAGGAGTTCACTGTGTCACCTATTGATTAGAGTCAGTAATCTACAGTAAACAAACCTTGGCATGGAGGCAAAATCTCAGAAGACCAAGAGAACTCTAATGCTGTGTTAATGCAGCAAAAAAAGGCAAGCAGCTTGTTCCAGTGGTAGGTCAGATGGCCAGATGTCTGCTGCTGATAAAGTAATGAGCACAAATATAATTAATGACAATCAATGTGTCAAACCTTTTGTGATTCTCTTGGACTTGTGAGTTTAGCTGAAGAAGTTAACCACACAGATTTCTCTTCACTTAGTAGTGCATGATATTCTGATTTAAAACCAGACCTGTGATGATTTTACAACATCCATAAAGCACATCATAAATGGGTTAAGAGTAAACAGCTGTAAGGCCTTTAAAGAGAGTTGTCAGGAAGAACAACTCTTCAAATGGGGATGGTGTCTCGCACAGCTCCACAATCAGAAATGGGCCTGATGCCTAATGATCTGGAAGTAAATAAAAAATCACAGCCAGTAAAGTTTATAGAGAGATAAAGTCTGGCAGAGTAGTAAATATGAGAAAAAAGCCATCATGGGTCCTGAACTGTACTCAATAGCAAGTGGATGCTTACAGACAAAATGCATTTTGACGTGGTTCAATAAAAAACTAAGAAGAAAGAGCACAAGCTATTCTTACCACAAGTGTCTTGTGACACATCAGCTCTGAAGAGGATCTAGGGGCAAAGCCAGACAAGCAATGATCATCTTGTACTGCTGCCTAACAGAGATAAGGAGAGCTTTCAATGCTGAAGAAAAAAGTGTTTCTTACTTCTCTGTTGTAGAAGGGTTATTTTATGTTTGCATGAGAGTATTACAGAATCACAGGATATGCTGAGTTGGAAGGGACCCACAAGGATCATGGAGTCCAGCTCCTGGCCTTGTGCGGGACCATCCCCAAGAGCCACACCCTGTGCCTGAGAGCATTGTGCAAACACTTCTTGAGCTCTGTCAGGCTGGATGCTTCCCTGAGGAGACTGTTCCAGTGCCCAACCACCCTCTGGGGGAAGAACCTTTTTCTACTATCCAAACTAAACCTCCCCTGACACAAGTTGAGGCCATTGCCTCAGGTCCTGGTTGCCAGTGAGATGAGATCAATACCTGTGCCTCCACTTCCCCTCACACAGAAGCTGTGTAATGCAACGGAGTCTCCCCTCATTAATCGAAGTGGAGAATACTACATTCAGCTCTGGTGTCCATCCTTTAAAGGATGCTGAAAATTCAAATAAAAAAACAAACAGCAACTAAAATCTTTAGAGATCTGGAGAAAGCGCTTTTCTATGAGAATCTTGGAGTGAGTTTGTTTAATTTATCAAAACCAGGACAAAGAAGTGATTTGATTGCAACTTACAAGTACCTTAATGGGGAGAAAATGCCAGCTACTAAAGGGATCTCTCTAATCTAGCAGAAAAGAAATAATGCAGGGGTCACTGACTGAAAGCTGGACAAATCTGGGCTGGAGGCAAAGCATGAATTTCAACAAAGAGGATGGTCAGCCAGGAAACAGCACTGACATAAAATGTGGACGTCACATCCCCTGCTCTCCTTAAATGAAGACTAAACACTCATCTAAAAAAAAGATGCTTTCACGAAACACAAGTTCTTCCTGCCATTATAGTGGCAATGGAATAAGAATATGAAAGGCCCACAGTGCACAAAAGGTCAGACTGTTTGATCAAACTGTGATTCCTTTTAGCCTGAAATGCGGCAGGCCAGGAATTGCATTTGCCTTCAATTGGTCAAATGAGCCACACTGTAAAAATCTAATCTCCAGAAAAATGAAAAGAGGGTCTTTTTCTGCAGCCTGCAAATGTGTTATTCCCTTCTACTGACCATCCACTGTGGAAGCAGATGGGGACCTTAAAGAAGAAAACCTCACACTCTGCTGCTTCTTCATCTGTCTTCTTTATTGTTGCCTTTAGATGTTTGGGTAGCAATCCCTAAAAATCAGCAAAACATAAGCACAAGATCACCTGTGGCATAGCATTGTGGAGAGTGTTGAACTCACTTCTCTCATTTGGAAGTCTGTCTTCCGCTAAAACCCTCTGGCATTATTTGCTGGTATTGCATTGTGCTGTAGTGTAGCAGGGAAAGAATTTGCACAAAGCAGGACCAACTAAAGGCAGCCACAGAGCCAGGCAAGATCTTTGATTCACAGGACAGAACAGCACTGATAATAGTTCCAAAGCAGCTGGGGGCTGGCTTAGTCATCAAGCCAGGCTGGCTGCACAGCCCAGACCACAGGAAAGTGGGAATTGCCCCATTTATGAGGTTTCCCCACCAGTGATACACCAGAGGCCACCACAGCACCTCACCTCCTGTTTGAGGTGTGAGTGCCCAGGTATTGTTTCTCTGCTGCCAGCCCAGGGGCTGGCTCCTGAAGGTCAGTCTGGTGAACTTCTCCTTGCAGTCTCCTTGAGTAAAGGCAAAAGAATGGAAAAAGCCAAAAGGAAAAAACTCCATCTTGCAGATAATTAATAATCATATGTGGCTTCCCAGAATTTCCAGAGTAGTTCCTTGATCCCCTCAGGACCATGTGTTAGCCTTGTGAATCAGAAACAAGCTTTTCTCTTTCTTTTGCCACATAATTGCCACATTTTTTCCCATTCTTTTGCCTCTTTTCTCCTTCCCATCATCAGTACACCTTCATTCCTTTCTTTGATCCTTCTTTCCCCAGCTGATAATTTCCATTTTCTGTTCCCTGTATCTCTTCTTCTGTCATCTCTTTTGCTCCATACTGTTTTCTCTCATATTCCCTCACTCATAGCTCTAGCACAGCAGTGCCCTGACAGAGGTAAAGTGATCTGTTTCTGTAAGAACAATACAGCTGCAGCCTCAGCCTATTTAATGAAAGCCTTGAGTTTATGGCAAGAACAGCTTCTGAGTCCCTGAGGTAGAGGCAATATTTTGTATTAATATTTGATATCTTATTTAGGATGTTAAATCAGCTGCATGAAATCTCCCTGGAAGAGATGAAGGCAGAGTTCTGTTTAAATGATATAGTGCTAAGCCAGGCTGATGGACCACCCTTCTTGTCTTCCTGTCAGACCTCTCTGAGCTGCCCTGGTTTTAGATGGAGCACAACCTGCTGTCAGTCGGAGAACCAGAGGGACAGTATTTATGAAACCCCCATACATCTTACATTAAAATTCCCTGCAGCTGTGCCATCTTCCAACTTTTGCCTTGAGTTTCTTCTCTCTCTGGTGGAGTGCCTAACCCCAAATGCTGTCAGATGCCTTCCCACCTACCTTAGACCAAGCAAAGAAGACGACCGCACATTTTTTTACTCCCTCATTTTCACAGACACACACACACACATATGCAAAAGGACATTCCTCCACTGTCTGCATCCACATATGTGGCTGGGGGAATTAAAAGAGACCTTACACTCATTGCTTCAAGATACATAAAGCCAAAGTGATTTGGACCCTGTTGAAGATGAAAATTTCCCAGCTTTACCCTTTAAGCTTCATTCAGTTGATGCTTGTACTTCCTCTCATGTTACCCCCAAAACATGTGTATGCACCCTTGTCTTTTCTGCAGATGTTCTGGAGACCCTCATCTCCAGGGCAACCTCATCCTTCCAGATCTGCTCCTACAGCTCCTGGCTGAGCTCCTCTCTCTCCTTTCTGAAACTCTGCATCTCAAGGTGGTATTAGCAGCAGCCTATTTCCCTTCCCAAGACTAAAAGGGCTTGGTAAAGGTAACTCAGGGCACAATTTGCTCTCATTGCATTTTTTTGTGCTTGAAGTGGGGGGTAGGAGGAAAGGTAGATGCATTCTGTATTTGTCTCTTATCTTCTTCCAGAGAGAAGATGATGGGATGCAAGGAAGAAAGAAGAGAGGGGCAGAGGAAGAATATGCCTCTTTTAAGCCCTCACTGCCTTTTCTGCTCCAGGAGGCAGGTGAGACTGGGGAAGATCAGTCCTTCAAGCCACAGGCATGGCTTGTGTTCAGACAGGCATCAATGCTGCAGGACCTGTAGTCAGACACAAATCATGAAACTTGGGGAGAAAACCATTCCTCCGGGCTGGAGGTTTGGTCTGAAGAGGTCAGAGCTATAAAAAGCTGTGATCTTTGTGTACTGCTTCTTGAAGATAACATTTCCATCTACTGTGCCCCGGGGAAGCCCTGGTACAATGGCTCTTCACTGCATGTCTGCTGCCCTTCACAGAGGCCCTTTTCAAAGCCTGCCTTCCTTTTTTCAGGACACAGTATCTCAGCATGGGAGACCTCAGCAAATGGGTCAGTGGGAGAAGGCAGGTCACCTGCCCCACAAACACCAGAAGGGCAGTAACAGGAGTATGGGGGAGAAAAAGAAAACCAGCTTTTTTCCTCCCTTCTGGGCTTGGGCAGACTGACAGGCACAATAAAATGTGTGGGTGTCACTTGGCAGGTGTGAATCGTTCAGACAAGCTACAGTACACATCTCTAGTTGTTTTAAACTGTCTTCATGCATCAGACTTTACCACCCCTTACACAGATTTATTGCCACAATCTTTCTTTGAAAGGATTAATGTCACCAAGACCTGGCCGCTTTGGACATTTGCATCAAGGCTGCCAGCCTGGTAGTCAACATTTCCTCCATGGCAGTATCTTTCCCAAGTCACTTAGGAGAAGATCAATGCAGGAAAAGGGAAATTCTGGCATCCTTCCGGTGAAGCAGTGTCCTGTCAGCAAAATGACTGACCCTCTGCAGCTCCTCTCTGCTAATGCACAGTGCACTGAGCAGAGAAATCCCACCCAGGGCCTGGGGGCAGGTCTGGGGAGGAAATACAGCCAGAGGTCTGGGCAAGCATATGGAAAGTCACACATTCTCTGGTTAAACTCTGAGGCTGACTCACTGCCTGACCCCCAGGCAAACCACTCCCTTTGCTGAGCTTGTTTTCCTGTGTGAGTTAGGGCTGAGGTAGGGACATAGCCCAGCGGAAAATGGGAGGGGTCTAAACTTACTGCTGTGAGCAAAAAATCATTATTGGTGCTGAGCAATTAGGTGTGCCTTTGTGTGTAGTGTTTGGCAGATTCTGGTGTTACATCTGGCTTCATGCAATCAGAGGATTATTTTTTTCTGAGGAATGGTGATCAGCCTTATCTCAATAATAAATCAGAATAGCTTCCCAGTATTTTTAATTTCCTCATGAAAGCAACACAAACATTTTCCCACCCCAAAGCTAGCACTTCCTCCTCTCTCTCGCTCACTGCTGGCTACTCAGGAGCCCATGAGCACTTAAATTTCTTTTATCAGGCTGCCTGCCAGCACAATTAACCCACCAGCTCCTCAGCAGAGCCATCACACTTTTGGGGAAGCAAAAGCCCATTGCCCCTTAGGACTGACAGCCCTGCCTCCCTTGCTCTGCACAGTTACATCCTCCCCAGGATTAACCCTTTTTTATGGCTTTTTAGGGCTTTTTTCACCTCAGGACTGTGAAATCAAGTGGCACCTTGCTCTGTGTGTCCCCGTGTCTCTGTGTATTTAAGCAAGCTGGAGGATGCTGGCCTCTCACTGCAACAAGCACAGCCCTGAAAGCTCTGCAGAACTGTGTTGGTGCCAGGCAGCCTCTCTCCAGTACTGTACCCTGGCTCCCAAGGGCACATTTTCTTCCTTATATAAAATACACAGTTCTTCATGTCCTTCTTTTTGCTACTGCGACCAGTCCTATTTTGGTCATATACATTTGTGCTATAAATGGTATCCTGAAGTCAGAGCTTATCAACATTGGCTCTGGTCTCAGGGCTTCTTTTCAAAGGTGCATTGACATTCATCCATCTAATTTACTTCTCTTATTTTTGGCTGCTTTTTTTTTTTTCCCAGCAAATTGGTCAGGGAACATGGTAATAAGCAAAAATTCAAAAATAGACATCTGATAATGATCTTCTACCCCTAAAATTGTCTTGCTTTTTGAAGCTAGTAATTCAGCACTTCCCCTACAACTCCCGCTTTAGAAACTACTTGGTTTTAATTTTCCCAGTGTCCTTAAGATACTTTAAGGATCGACTTTCTGCACCAGTCAGTGTGTGTTTAGCAGGGAAGGTAGAAAAGAAAGCTGCTGATAGTTATCCCCACTCTGACTGTTTAGTTTTCAGACTAAGTTCACTGAGGTTGAACATTCCTGCAATCAGTTCTGTAAGAGACCATGTCCTTTAGGCTGCCATATCCTCCCCTTGGAGCTGCAGAAATAAATCCATAAGATGCTGGAAGGCCATCTGTGGCCCGAGAGCCCAGACATCAGTGTAATCTTGTAAAGGTGGCACAGCAGATTTCCATTTGCATCCCAGCTCCAGGGCAATCAGCCATACACGCTGGCAAGGTCTCATATGGCCATGTACCTGCTTCTGCTTGGCACTTGTAGCAGAACAGCTCAGGGAAGCAGAGGGTCATGGTGCTTCAAAGGGAGGGGAGCACTGAGTGCTGTGAAGAGACAGCAAAGGCAATGATTCTGTTTGCTGCAGACACCAAGAGCTGTGCTGCTCCCTTCCTTCACCCCACTCTTGGAGGACTGTTTGGTGGGAAGAAGCATGTCTTTTTGATATCATGCATTGCCCTGCATTGCTGCCTTTCCTATGTACAAATGTGTGGACAAACTTGCTACAGATGTTACCTCTTCTGGCTAACTGTCCCTTTGGCTATGTATCCCCTGTTCCCTCCACAACTATGTGTTTCTACCTACAAAAAAAAAAATAAATAAATAAAAAAGAAGGGTAATTTTTTTTCCCCACATCTGAAGTGCAGTTCAGAGCTTCCTGGGATTTCACTCAGGCCAGAGACATAGTAAATCAACTTCAAAGATTCTCCTCAGAGTGCTCCATCCCATAATCTTCACCACCTCCTTCCCTACTCAGCCCAAACGGCTCTTGCCATTTTGCCTGTAGTTTATCTTCAGTTGCAGGTAGTAACAATAAAGCTTTTCCTCATTGCCAGCCTGATTAGTTTTATCAGCCAGCCCGCCTTGCTTTTTTTTGTCTGGGATTTTTCCTTACTCTTCTCTCTCTTATCTCTACACTGTGATGGAAGTGTTTGGGTTTAACTGTGGACTGAAGTCCAGAAGGCTTTAGGCTGTCTGCCATTCAATACATCAAACAGAGAAGGTCCTGCTGAATCATGTGCAACCTCCCACTGGGCACACAAAATGTAGGACAAAAATCACCTGAGCTCCATTCACCTGCTTACATTTCTTCTTAGGGCGTGATTCATCGTCTTGACTAATTTTTTCATCCAGTGATGATCAAAAGACCTTCACATGGCTTTTTTTAGGGGGAGGAAAGACTGGAAGCAGTCCTCTACTCCATCAGAGTTTCTGAGCCTACTCAGAAATGCTTAACCAAGCCTTGCACAGCTCTTTCTGCTGTAGTGCTGTGTAGTGGAGCTCCCTCTGGCCATCAGGTCATATTATCAGAGATAATCAGAGCGTATCAGTTTCACACAAAGCTCAGCCAGACAAGCAAGACAAGCCAGTCTCCAATGTGCCATGAATCTCTCACTCACATCACATATCATTTTGCTTTTAGCAAGACCACCCTGTCACAGCATATGATGTACAGTACCCATCTCCTCAGAGGGCAGCAGTGAAAAACAGGTTATAGCTGTAAAACGTTTTATTCTTAAGGCCTATTTATTATTTCTATCCTCATTCTGAATCTGAACATCTCAGTATCTATCTTTCTGGGTTTCTTTTAGCTTTGTTTTGCTGTCATGCCTCAGAAAACACTTCCTCCTGCTCAGTAACACCAGGCAACAGAGTTTTCCAGGCTGCAGCAGGGGAGGACCAGAGTGCCACAGTACTGATGACCAGAAGGTAAGGGAACACAGCTGGGAACCAACGTGGTGCAAGAGGTTTCTTACCCAAAGGGAAGTCACATGAAGGGACTGTGTGTACCTTCACCCAGCTTCCTCTCCATCTTCCAGATTGCAGTGAGCAAGGAAGGATCATGTGGGATCACAGAGACATGGTAGGATGTCACTCATAACTGGAGGTCATGGATGTTCTTTAGGAAGGACAGGCAGGAGCAAAGAAAGAAACATGAGGAGGGTGCATTGTGGTTCCATCACAAACCCCTTGACCAAGAGGAGGAAGCAGTTAACAGAAATGTCCTTAGTGCAGACCCTGATCCTCTCAGGGAATATCGACCATCCAGACATCTGCTGGGAGTGCAACAGGAAACCCAGGTATGTCCTAGGAACATCAAAACACTGCAGGGATAAAGCAATGCTGTTCCAATGCTGTTTCTGCTCACAGACGGGTAATGGTGGTGAATGATGTCACAGAAAGTAGCTTGGACCACAGTGACCATACAATCTCTGAGTTAAAGATATAGAGAATGTTTGGGAAGGTAAACAGCAGTTAAAACTCTGGATTTTCCCAGAGCAAATTTTGATTTTTTTCATTTTAGAGACTTTCCAGGAAGAATCATCTGAAAAAGAAGCTGCTGTGAGGGGCTAAGATACCAAAGGGGCCTGACTTATTCTTAAAACAAAATTATTGAGAGCTTAGGAACAAACAATATTGTTCAGCAGGTAGACTGGATATTTCAGCATAGGGCCCATTTGGACAAGCAAGGAACTTCTCAATGAATTAAAATGCAAAAAGAAAGTATACAGGCAGAGAGACAAGGATAGACATCAAAGGAGGACTATAGAAACCTTTTGTGGTTCCTTGGGGATGAAATAATGAAGACCAAAGCAAACCAGGAATAGAGCAAGAGAGATTGGAAACCTCAGCAAGAAACATCCAGATGGGATTCATTTTAAAAAGTCAAGGCTAAAATATTGCTAGCACATACTCAGCAAATAGAAGATATGTGAAATGTTTCTAGTAACAGCATAGGTCCTAGGGAGAGGAAGCACTGACTAAACAGAAGGCTTTAATATAAAAAGGTTCCTTGTTGCTTTGGGCACCTAAGAAAGATGGGGGGATATCTGACTGGCAAGAGTTTACATCAGCCATGTACTTGTGGCAATTCTGGCAATTTCTGGAACTGGAGGTCAGAGAAAAATGATGAGACCAGTCAGGGAGCTTGAAGGTCAAATTTACAGCAAGTATTACAGAAGTGAAATCTATATTTGTGGGATAATAGATGACAAAAAGCAAACACAGCTATTCATCAATAGCTAAAGGGCAAGGTTGCTAGGGAGGCAGGAGCCAAGCGAGGAGCAAAAGAGGATATTTCCATCTCAGTATCAGGTAAGTTTTATGGCCAAAGTTACACTGGGTTGTGGAAAAATTTCCTGATGGCAGAGATGGAAGCTCTCTCTACTTTATTTCACTTGCACAGAAGCCTCTGTTCTGGATAGCACAGAGTGATCTGTGCCAGCAGTGGGTGGGAGGTTTTGGAGTCAGGATGTGAGAGGAACAAGGAGAAAATGGTGTCAAGTCCTAAGAAGGGAATGGCATCACTGTGTTTGATTGCCCTGGGTTTTTGAGTGCCATATGCTCTTCTGCCTTCACCTGAACTAAAACACCCAGCAGGGATTGCTGAAGGAAATCAGGATTGGGCTCAGAACACAAACCTGATTTCTTGTAACCATTATTTTTTGGTCTCACTGCAACAGAACTGACTTATCTCCCCCTAGAATGACATAGCAAGAGCTTCAAGCATCTCCCATGGACCCATTCCCTCTCTACACAAGATTGACAGTGAAGTCTTTCAGTTCCTTTGCAGTAAAGTCCAATTCAGTCAGACAAAAAGGACACAAACAGGATTTTGATTAAGAAGGTGTTGGAAAGGAGTGGGTAAGAGTGCTGGATATATGGGAGAAGTTAATTCTTCCTTACTGGAGACATCTGGGGAGGACAAATCAGAGACCTTACAGACACAGAGCTGCAAACCAGGTGAACTGAGTGCTGTGTAGGGTGGGGAGAAGCAGCATCATGATTCCCCGATCCTGTCCCCTCTCCCTACCACATACACACTGACAACGAACTTTTTGCATCCTGTTTCCTGGCTCTTCCACACTGGGCATGCAACCACAGATTTAACTCACAACTCACATTACAGAGAGAAATGGCAGCTTTGGGCAATTGCAGTCTGTGTAACTGGAAAGCTGTTCTGGCCGTGCAGATGGCAAAAGGGAGGCGATTCCCCTCTCCCCGAACCAGCTCACACCTTGCAGTGCCTGACCGAGTGCTGAGCTGCCAGGAGAGGAATCCCTGGCTCGGCCCTGACAGCCGCTGAGCCGCTGGAGGGAAGAGCACTGGCTAATGATATGTGCCCTTTGCTCTGTCAACACAAAGATTTGTCCCCCTGCCACCCTCCCCAGCCTCACCCTGCAGCTGGATCCCAGCCAGTGGAAGCCCTTTAGAAAATGGAAATGGATGCGTCTTTCCCAGTCATTAGTGTGGATTGTGCTAATGGGATGTCATGATAAATACTGACAGCTAGCTGAGGGCAGCAGCGTTCCCCGCGACTCCAAAGGAGAGGGCAGCAGATGCTCCAACAAGCTCCAATGCGCCATGGAGGGGGAGGATGCGCTGGGAAGGCAAAGGCAAGCGGGGCAGGCAGGCTGGTGAGGACAGGACAGAGCTTGCTGCTTCAAGGCCAGCAGCCCCAGAGCAGCCCTGGGTGCTGGCAGTGCCGCAGACACAGAGCACGGGGTAAGGGGTGCAGGAGCAGGGGATTTTGCCGCATTGGAAGGTGCAGGTCTGAGGGAGCCCCAGAGGAATCCCAGCTGTTGGCATACGTGTGGGGAGCCCGGGAAGGGCAGCCCAGGGGCGCACTGCAGGATCGTGTGAGTGCTCCAGGGCACCAGTAGCAAGGGTAGTTTGAGGGAAGAGATGAGATGCCCATGTTCAGGGGAGAGGAATACTCGACTTGCATTATCATTTGTGCTCGCACGCACACAAAGAAATGAGCTTAGAGCTTCGGTACCTCAGGGAACTGACCAGCATAACTATAGTTAGATAATTATACCATTAAATCTATGCTAATACTACTAAGGCTGGTCATGAATTTTTTAACAAACCAGTGTTTCATTGGAAAATACCAACTGGTTTTATCAAAGATAAAACTTTTCTCAAGGACAAGGACACTTCAAATTAAAAAAAAAAAAAAAAAAAAAAAAGACAATAAGAGTCAGAACACACACTTATTACAGTGAAGTGCTTTCAGGACATTTCTCTCCAAGCAGGATTTCCAAGTAAATGTCCATCCATGAATCAGAGAGTTGAGGGACCTCAAACTGTGGATTGTCCACCCACAGCAGATACTGATCAGCAGGCTGCTAAGGAGCTCTTCCTGATCTCACTGATTCATTTTCACTGATAAAAATCTCAAAATAATCTGATTTTTATTCTGGTGCAGATCAGAAAACAATTTTTTCATCCTAAAGTCTGGTAAGGCAGGAAGAACTAGTTAACACTCTGCTCTCACTATAATTCACCCTCAGGGAGATGCTGTTCTAGAATAAAAGCATTTTCTTACTTTCGAGTAATTACTCTTATTCCAGAACAGATTATGCACATGAGGGAGTTAAAATAACAAAGCTAGAGCAATAAGTGCTGTTCTATTGCCACACGACTCAACTTCCCAGAATATTCAAGTCTTAAAGGATACAAAAGTACATGTGTAGTCTTTTTCTCTTTAAGAGTATTAGCTCTTCTTAGGACAATATTTCTTATAGATGCCCTATTGAAAAAATCAGTCTTGTCTGACAAAATTAGACCTTCAAAGACAGGTGACC
Organism: Ammospiza caudacuta; assembly: GCF_027887145.1. Taxonomy (NCBI): domain Eukaryota; kingdom Metazoa; phylum Chordata; class Aves; order Passeriformes; family Passerellidae; genus Ammospiza; species Ammospiza caudacuta. The sequence goes on from NC_080594.1 coordinate 29,324,382, forward strand.
TGTGACTTACTCGAGGAGACATCATTGACTTTATTCCTTGTGCTGCACAGGTACAAACAGACATGCATGCACACATGCATGGAGCATGTGCACATTTGTGTTCATTTCATATCCCTGACCTGCTCCTGCTGCTGAGATGGAAAGCAAAGAAAGAGCAAGGAGGCCTTTCATCACAAATGAGACTGAAATAAAGAGTGGGGTACAAGGTGCATGTGGTGTCAGCACATTACATTACATCCACCCATCACTTTTCTCCCAATATTCCTCACTGGAAGTAGCTCTGAAGACATCACAATAATGACTATTGGCAGGATTTGTGTGGGCGAGGTGCTGAGAGCCAAGCAAGCCCAAAGTCTGAATTAACGTTTGAATCTCCCACGCAGAATGTCCTCTGCAGTGCTGAGATGAGGTCAACAGATGGAGGAGGATGGAGAGGAAGGGACTTCCATATCCCTGCTCATGAGCTCATCCCATTTCTTTGCCCATAGAGTCTTTCCAGCTGTTTCAGGTTGGGTAGCACTGCCTCTTGTTCTTAAAGACAGCCCATCAGCAGGAATATAATCCACTGTCCAGAGGTCTGAAAACTTTCTGAGCCTTTTTAATGTCATTGTCATGTCACATTGGTCTAGCACACTTTGCAATACTCTATTTCAGGACTGAAATAAAGTTTCATGTTGCAAAAATGATTAACTGGCCAAGCATTACTAGCACTCAAAACTGACAGCTTAGAGGTTGAGATGCATTTAACAAAGAGCCCAGCACAGTGGCCTTTCTATTTGCTGGTGTAGCACAATACAGCAATCACCAAGAGTCCTTAGTTCTTCCACAGACACATTTGCAGCCTCTTGTCCTGGTTTTGCCCACGGACACAAACTTCTTCACTGCTGATTGACGCAGAAACAGCCTGTCTTGGCATTCGGCTCAGGCTTGGGCTTTTTTTGCTGTTCCACTCAGCACAGCTGTAATCACCTTGGCCTGAACAGTGCTCAGGAGATCTCCAGAAAGTAAAGAATGTTAAATGCATTGAATCTGTAATGTTCAAGCTATCTCCCAAGCAGAAACCTAGGCAGAATACACTGGAGTAGCAGAGGCTGTTCTTGTTGAGGGAGAGCTTGCAGGCTTAGAGGAAAAGATATTGCTTTACCCACTAAAAACTGGACACCATGTACTTCTCTGCCTTGACAAATTCTGCTTTCTCATCAACAGATTCGGCCCTCCTAAGAGAGAAGGCTCTGCCCAGACTTGGCTACCCAGCCTCAGAAGAGTGGCATCAATAGCTGATGTAGTCAGTGGGCCCCACACGCACCAGAAGGCCGGATGAACAAACATCTAAGTGTTCACCAGCAAAGACCAGCATGCATCTTTCTGTGATGCATAACCTACAGCAGGAAGCAGATTCTGTTCTAGCAGACAATGATCAAAAGCTTCTGTCACATTTATGAGATGACTCTGCATGCTTGTGTTGGAGGAGGCATGTGGCTCACTCGGAGAATCCATAGAGATTTGTGTCTGCCTCTCATTTAAAGACCAAAAATTGCAATTAGAGCTGCTACCCAGATCAGAACATCACCACATCAAGAGAAATTTCCTATCTGACCTCCACATGTAGGTCTTTCATACAGGACTTCACAGCTGTGACTACATGGAACTGCTGGCTATGCTGGCATGCTCAGACTTGCATTCAAGCACTGACCCAGCAAGTGGGAGGCACCAAGTGCAGAAAAGCCCTCCCCAGCCACTAGATTTTGCATGGAAGCAGTGCTGGATGTTGCAGAGGGCAGTACTGCCCTGCCATTTGCCTCCTCCCGTGGCTGGATGGATGCATGGACTCTGCCCCCCTGTGTCCAGTGCCAGGAGGGAAGGCCAGCCTGGGGGCACACACAACTGGCAGCGATTGTGTGTGCCCAGGACAAGCCCATACTGTGTGAGGCAGGCCCCAGGCTGGGCAGGCGGTGCTATTTGACCCTCGCGCGGACCATTCATTCCTCTCGCACAAAAGAAAGTCTTGTTCCATTTGATGGCGATGAAAGATGTGGAGCAGAGAGAAGCTCGGAAACAGAAGCCACTTTCTCATATAGCCGAGGAGCTGGGTGACAACTGCCCTCTGTTCTCCACCCCCAGCCTCCCTCCACCTCCCAGAAGGAGCAGACAAAGGACGTGTCACAATCGGCTTTTGGAAAAAGGATTTGACATCGCTGTCAGTAGAGCGGTTATGGAAAGCAGGGCCGTTCACATCCTTCTGGATGCAAGATTAATACTGGCTGTTAGGGATGGCAGTGCAGAGAGATCTGCTGTGGTCAGGGTGTGTGGAGTGGCAACATCTCCATGTCCAGGTCAGGGTCTCCATGACAGTGCTTTCAAAACTACTCGTGCATCGATTCACTGTAATGGGATGGAGGATCCATCCATGCTTTCAACAGATAGCTCACTTAAGATTTAGTTTCTTACAAAAGCAGTTACTTACCTTTAAGGAAAAGCCTTATGGAATTTAATGGAGACAGGACTGACAGAATGGCACAGAAATAATTCTTAAAGCTGACAGTTTAACAGAGAGCATCTTCCTTTTTTCAGCCATTCTATAGAGATCAACCCTCAGGATAAAGCTCTCTGCTTGACACTGAAGAATGGGTCATAAATCCATCAAAAGGTAAATCATATCTTCCCTTTGCAAAACTTTTCCAGAGAGGCAGAATGCTGAAGTGCCATCTTTGGGACACACATGAAGCCCCTGTCCAAACAGCTCAATGGTTCAGGGCTTCTTTAAACTTGCCCATCAGTACCACCCTCCTTCTCACCTCTCTGCTCCCATCCTCTTCTCTCCCTATCACATGGGAACATTCTCTCCTGCAGAAATGAGATCAAAGCCTGAGACTTTCTCTAGATCTGCACTTCTTTAACTGGTGGGCAGGAGGATCTGAGGGAAGACAGTCACTCAGGCTCTCTCCAGTCTTTCATGCACAGACTCCATCCCCAGGGTGCAAGGTACAGGCAGAAGCAGGCAATTGCTCCCCCCACAGAGAAGGTGTGTGAGGGCTCTGGCCTGCAGGCACAACCCTGGCACATGCTGTGCCACTGGAAGCTGATTCCTGGGAGGCTGCAGGCTCTAAGCCCCTCTGCAGTGACACTGCCCTGCAGGTGGCTGAGGAAGGAGCAGAGAGCACTGGAAGCACCAAGGCAAAGCCCTGTCAGAGGCTGTGAGCAGAGCCCTCACAGCAGCTCCTGGCTGCACCTTTGGAGTGGTGCTGCTGAAGGAGCTGCCTCCCAACTGCAGAATAGCAGATGTGTTTACCACACATCAATCTGTCTCTGTCTGGGTCCTTACCCGGCCCCCATCATCATCCTATTCAAGAGTCTGCAAAGTATTTAAAAATAGCATTAACACTAACAATCTCTCTTTCTTTCCTCCCAAGCTTGTAGCAGAAATAGCTTGATTAGTGTACAGCTCTGGTGCTTCAAGGGGGAGAGAAATGAAACTGCAGAGCTTTGCAGAGTGGCTTTTCAGCCTTCTTCAGGCAGCAACTGCTGGCTGCTTTGCTGAAGCACAGGTTCTCTAAAGGATGGCAGATTTTAGATCAAGGACTGCTTGTTCTGCCACACATATTCTCAGGTAGATTTACAATGAGGGGAGAGAGAGAGAGGCCCTGCTGCAGCTTTGGACCTTGGAAGAGATGCACCTGACACCCCTCCTCATCCCCTGTCATTACTCTAACCACATCCAGAAGCTGGGAAGGAAAGGAGTTGGGTAGGGGGCCTGTCCTGGGGCAGAGGTGTGGACTAGGCAGAAGACAGCCCAGCAAGCTCTCTGAAAATACCCTCGGGCTGAATGTAGCCTGACCAGGGAGGGGCTTGGCAGGCAAGACCTCTGGTGTCTCATTGCATCCCTCAGATATGGATTTCAGGGGTGACTTTGAGGGAATAACTTGTCTCCTCCAGGGCTTATCCTCCCTCTCAGCAGAAAGGGTGCCACCTTCCCAGTTCAGAGGGAAGGTTTTACTCACTTTAGTCTGCAATGTTTTGAGATTTGTATTTACATGTCTTTGCAATGTTTTGAGATTTGTATTCACAGAGACAGTGTGATGCCACTACCTAGCAATGCTTCACAGGCCATGTCAGGTGTGGGCATGACTCTTGACTGACCTTTTCAGAAGGTTTCTCTCCCAAATCCACATCCCCTGTGTGCTGTCCTCCGGGGCTGCTGCCAGCTCCTCCTCACCTTTTGTTTGTGAAATACAGCATGCCAGCAGGGAATCAGCAATGGCTCCCCTGCCTTGAGGGCACTGAAGAGGCAAGTTCTCAGCACAGCTGTGAACAGATGGTCCCAACAGCACAGCACCACACACATTCCCTCAGCAGAGGACACCAGCAAGGTCCCTGCTGCCCTGTAGCCAAATCCCCTGTCAAAAAGAAGGGTGGGAAGTGTGAACAACTCACTCCCCCAATCCTACAAGTTGTCTCAGACACACACACTGCACCATGCATTGTTTCTGAGAGCTGCAACAGGAGAGGTGAGCTGGGAGAGTGGGGAGCAGCTGCAGCCACTCAGCCCAGATGGAGTAAGACCTCGGGAGGCTCACAGGGTTGCAGCAGAGCTTCCTCCTTTGCAGCACGACTCAGTGAGCATTTTCCACAGTGTTTCCTCTGCTGTGACTTACTGCTGCAAGATTCAGGGATGGTTGTGGGTCTGCCTCAAGGCTGACATAGCATCAGGCCCCTTAGAGCATGGCAGTGAAAAAGCAAGAAAAGCACATTGCAGGAACAAATTGCACACAGATTGCACCTGTAAGTTACCCTCTCCAACAGCATCTCTCCCAGGATCTCAAAGCACTTATCACTTGAGAAGGAGCTTAGCTTAGTGGCAGCCTCAGGATGGAGGTTTCATGTTGTACTTTCAGTGGAGGAAGTGTGGGCAGAGACAGGGGCAGATGGCCTAGGGAAGTACAGCATGCCAGGGAAGAGCTGCCACCCAGAGCACTGCAGTGTGGATTGCTGCACATGGCTGTGCTGGACAGAGCTGGGGTGGCAGTGAAGGAGGAAGGTCTTAAGGCAGCAGCTCCACTGCCACGTGGCTAGGAACACAGACTGCCCCAGCCACTGCCTTCAGGAGGGGTAAAGAGGACTGTAGCACACCGGATACTCCACTGTCCCCTCCCATAAATCTACTGTGGATGCTTTATCTGAGGAAAATATCTCTGCACAAACCCACTTGCCCCAGAACACCAGCATTGCAGAATTGTGCAGTTTTTGCCAGAAGCCAGCTCTGACTGTGGCATGAGGGGAGGCATCTTCCTGCACTGCCGACTCTCAGCTCCCCCAGTCCAACCATAGGGCAGACTGTTTAAATTGTGGCTCTGTGTGTGGCAGTGAAACAGCCATGTCAAAGCTTGTGGACATAAGAAGGGAGAGCCTGGAACATGAGTAAGCAAAGCCTGAGTGGTTTGGGCTTCCAGAGTTTCCAGCAGCCTTAGACCTGCTCTCTTCCTCGTGCTTTTCCACTCCAGAGAGAACCCCAGAAGTCAAAGTCCTTAACCAACCTCTCCTAGAGAGGTCCCAGAGTCAGGGTGTTCACCCAAGGAGTGCCTGCAGCTCACTAAACACCCAAGATGCCTGTGGTTAATTATCAGTCAATTAACTCCTCCTCAAGTTCTTCCCCCAGCCACAGGAGGATAAAGTCTCTGCCTTATCCCAGGGAATTCTGATTCAATGTCTCGCAGGCGTAGGCAATCAATTTCTTTGGTGCGGATTTTCCTAAAATCAAGGTGCTGCAGAGCTGGAACAACCCAGCTAACTCATCCTTGGAGCAGGGTAATGCTTCTGCCAGCAGTGCAAGAGGAATTCAGGCTTCTGCTGAGCCATCTGTGGGGAAGCATCTCTCCGTTTCCTGACACCCACACGCTGGCTTTCATCCACAAGCACACAGAACCCTTCTGGGCTGACCGTGCAACCTGGGGACTTCATGCCTCCAACACAGATGGATGGATGGATGGATGGATGGATGGATGGATGGATGGATGGATGGATGGATGGATGGATGGATGGCTTCCTACCATTAAGGCCAGTGCAGAAGGACACAGCCAGTGGCTCTGCACAGCTATAAGCACAGTAGAGGTGAGCATGGCCATAGTCCAGAGCACCCGAACGCAATTGCTTGGAATGTGCCCTTGGCAAAGGGAGAAGCAGGTGAGAAAAGGCACTGGCCCTGGCCTTGCCTGTGTTGGGTTTGCATCTGTGTTCCACTTTGCAAATGTCATTTGGGCTGTAAAATGTCACTTGATGTCTTTCTTTTCAAGGTGTTTTCAGAAATGCCTGCTCTAGAAAGAAACATGGCCAAGACCTGCCAGCTATCCTGAGAAGGCAGCCTTCTCTTGTTCTCCAAGAGCACTTGCCAGCCAAGGATCTCAAAATATTTTGCCCTGTTTACTGCATCCCATGGCAGGAGTTTTGTTACCCGAAGCCAAACGTGATCAACAAGTCCCCACCTGAGCCTGGGACTGTGCTACTTTGTGCGCTTCATGGTTTGCTGAGAGCTGAAACCTCTCCAGGAGAAACTCCTGGAATATGGCAGTCACAACCCTTGGAAGGGTAAGGGAGGGATCAATGTGTGCTGTGCAGCCCAGTGCAAGGAGAAGTCCCGTACCGCAGGGCTGAAGTGTGACAGCCCTCACTTCTGCCCTCTGTGCCTCCAGCCCCAGCTGGGAGCCTGAGGGAAGAGCTGCTTGTCACACCCCCCTTCGAGCAGCGTGGTGACTTTATCACGGCCGAGAGACAGCACCTAAGGGAGGTAGGTAGGGGAAAACAGAAACGGGCTGGTCTTCTGCTCCCATTTAACCTGCTCCGAGGCAGAGGCCGCCAGACAAGGCATTGGCTGTGGCTGTTCATGTGGCCAGAGCAAGGAAGGGCCCAGCGGCTGCCGCAGTGGGAAGCGGTCGCACCGACATCACCATCATCCCACATCAGGGAAACTGAGGCACACTGTGGGGATGCGCGCATCAAGCAGCAAGTGCGGGACCAAATTCCAGAAGCACTGTGGCCGCTGGGTTCAGGTTGTGACTGCCCTATAGATAGCCAACCCGCACGGGTTGTAGCTATCGCAGGTGGCTCTTTCTTGAAGCAGCCGGAGCGGGAAATCACCCCAGCACCGGTCAGCGGCAACGAGAGATCCTCGGCACGGCAAAACCATCCCGCCCCTCGCCTTCGGCGGGAAGAGCAGCGGCCGGCCGGGGCAGGGAACCCTCCCCATTCGAGGGCGGCGGGGGCAGCGCTGTGGCCGTGCCCGGCCCCGCTCGCCTTTCCTGCTGTTCCCGGCCCGGGTCGCCGCCTCGCCGCTCCTTCCCCCCTCGCTGCCTCCGCGCTCGCCCCTTCCCCGCTTAAGGTGGCCCCGCGGGATGCGCGGCGCGCAGGAGCCGCTGCGGGCGGCCCTCGGCGCTCCCCCCACCCCCGGCACGGGGTGGCCTTAAATCGGCTCCGCGCCGCGCGTAGCCGCATCGCCGGCGCCGTCTGAAGGCGGGCGCCGCCATCCGCCGGCAGCGCCGACGGGCCGGTCCCGGTGCCGGTGCCGCTCGCAGGGCGCAGGGAGGACGCGCCTCCGCCCGGCGGCGGGCGATGCTCCCCCGGCAGCCCCCGGTGCGCTGCCGCCCCGCGCCCGGAGCCCCCGCGTCTCCGCCGTGACCGGCCCATCTCGCCAGGTAAGCGGGAGACCCCGCGCTCGGGCACCGGGGCTTTGGGGGTGGGAGCAGCGGCGGGGATACAGCGGTGACCTTGCGGTCCCGCGGCGCTTGGCGCTGGAGGGGTGCTCTGCCCGGCAGCTGAATCCCCGAACTTCATCCCTGCTCAGCGCCAGGACCGATTCCGCTCCTGATGGGGAGCCCCTGTCCCTGTATCCCCCCACACCTTGGTCCGGACATCCCAATCCCAGGCTGGAATTTTCCAGCTGTGGGGAGATGCCTTCATTCCTGGTGTGTGTCCAGCCGGGAATCTCGCCGCCGGGATCTCCGAGCAAGGGTGCCCAACGCCGGTCCCGGGCACGCCGCTGCTCCCGGAGAGGTTTCATTGCGCCTCTTGGTGACAAATAGCGGAGAAGCCAAACTACACAAGGGCGACAAGGGGGATTGTGTGCAGGCACAGGTAGCCTCGCTGGAACCGACCCCAGGTGGGCGTCCCAGTGAGGGGCTCTGCAGAGGTGGGTTGGGAGAGGGCAAGAGTGGGAGGTTTGGGGAAGAGTTCTGCCCGGTTCTACCCCTGCCTCCCACACGGGTGTCTGCCGAGGGATGCAGTTGCTGGTTTTCTGGAGCAGCTTGGGGTGGATCTTGCTAGGCGAGTTGGAAAGTACTTTATTTCGGCCTCCCGCTCCAGCCACTGACCCATCCAGCCTCGGGCCAGGGGAGGAGAGGGAGAGGCTCAGCAGCTAATGCGTGACAGAGAGAAACCCCTCAAGGTGCTGCAAATCTGGAGAGAAGCAGCCAGTTCCTCAGTAACTCCTTAGGGAAAGCTGCCAAGGGGCAGTTTCTGTGCAGCTGGAGAGAAGGGCTGTTGGAATCAGCAGGGCAGCTCCAAGCAGCACCACAGCAGAGCAATAATGACAAGCTATAAATACCCGTCCGATAACTTGAAGTCCACACAGCTCAGCAAGTGACTGGGGGAGAGGGAGTGATGCAGCCACTGCAGGTGCTTTCAGCTCATTTTTTGGGCTCAGAGGAGGCTTCCTTGTGCAAAGCACATATGTAGAGAGTGTAGCAAGGTACAGCAGTTTCACACATGAGTCTGATCACCCACTTCTGCTTGGGCTTAAATCTCATCAGGTGCAAAAAGGGAAAAATAGATGGGGAGGTTCACACCTTGTACCTCTGGACAGCCAGCAGAAGTGCAAGGCATTGACCTCACTAGCCTCAGACAGACTAGGAACAGGGGCCATATAGCACTTCCACAAGCTGGGAGATAGGTGCACAGAGACAGCAGGATAGGACCCTCAGAAAAGGGAGGCCATCAATATTCTAAAATGTGGTTCCTCAGCAGGAGATTATGGGAACCTCTGTCTCAGGAAATAGAGAGGGTTACAGGGCAGGAGGAAGCCACTGGCAGAGCTGTATGTGACAGCCTGTGTCACATCTGTTTGCAGCCATGCGTGCTGCCAATCCCCTTTTCTCCATGTCCTGGAGCAGGATGTGGGGGCTCCATCACCTTTGCTTGGTGCCTGCTCCATGGTTTCCTGGAATCTCTCTGAGGGCAGGCACACCAGCGATACAGCACCAGCAGCTGAGTGCACGCTGTGCCTGCCCAGTGTGGGGCCAGGAGCTCCATGACTGTGATTCCTGCCCTCCCTCCCCCTGTCCCTCCCAGGAGTGACTTTGGTGTTGCTTTCAGGGCACTTCAGTCTGCATTGAATTAAGGCTCTGCAGAGCAGTTAAGGTACAGAGGTAGATGGGCAGCTAACTCATTGTGTCTGGTGTTTCAGGAATCTGGTGAGATCAAATTAAAGCTCTTCTTTGACATTCTGAGTGCAGTAACAATAATAGTAGTAATAATAATAATAATAATGATAATAATAGCAAAATCATCTAGGCAACCTTGCAATCCCAGAGCACAGCTGAGATGCAGCCACCTTTGCAACAAAGGGCCTCAGCCTGGCTTGCAAGACACTGGAACAGCCACGGGATAGAAAACAAAGCACTTGGGCTGAGGACACTTTCTCCCTCCACAAGGGTTTTAATGAAGCAAGCTCCCGCACCTTTGGGCTTTGTTACAGTGTCATCTGGGAAGACTGTTGCCTAGGGAGCTGTACAGAGCTATACAGCAGCTAAATGTACGCAAGAGAGAAAGCACTTCCACAATGTACAGCCCTTAAATTCATATTCTTTCCATGGTCTGGGAATATTTTGGTGCCTAGTGCCTGTGTTCTCTAATGATATCTTCCCTGCAGAGTGTCCAAGGTTGTACTGGACAGCTAAAGGCTGTGTTACCTGTGTACCCAGCGTTCTTTCTTCTTGCCTATGAAGCACTGGTAAAGGTGCTTTTTGGCAGGAAATTTTCCCCTGCTTCAGCAGCAGGCCGGGAGATGTCCTTAGTGTCTAAGACCAAAGTTGTCCCTAGCAGGCAGCTTGCTGGCAGGAGCCTGCATTGGATTGTCTCCAGCTGTACCCCTGGATGGCTTTCCTACCCTCTTCACCACGGCAGTCACCTGCCAGTGACAGTGCTCTACACATCCCTGTTTCTCAGTGCCTTCACAACTCCAGCCTCGGCTGCCCCTCTCTCCCAGGGTGCTGGTCCTGCTTTCCTCCAATGCCTCAGGAAGCAAAGTTCCTGTTCCAAACATAAGAAGCCACCCCACAACTCCATCCACCTCCTGGAACCACATCCAAGGCCTCTTATTCCTCACATTAAGCACTTTTGATGGTCTTTCCTGTTCACAATACTTGGGAGCAATAAAGATGTGTGTTGCAAGTCTTCATATGTATGCCTGCAAGGGATGAGATATTTGATAGGCTTCAAAGATGCCCTTTACTGAGCATGCAAAATTGCTCTGAGAAAGCTCTGCAATTATTCTCTGCAGGATGTACACAGGAAAGATGATATCTGTCCCCTTCCTCCTTGTATCTAATTGTTCCTAATAAAAGAAGAAGCCTAAAAAGGAGGTAATAAGCCAGACTGGAATCTGGGTCCCACACACCTCCAGGGCCCTGGAGGAGTCTAAAATCACTCTGCCCTTTTTGCTCCTGGCCTTTCTACCTAATAATAAGCATTAGGCTTTTCTGCACCGCTTCCCATCCCAAGATCTCCAAGCACTCTGCATGTGTGATTAAGAGCACTGCCTGCCCACATACAGAGCTGTTTGTCAGGATGACTACCCCCTCTTTCCAAGGGAGACACGGCAGCTCAGCGCGTCAGAGCTGAGACAGCCCCACATCATCTGTCTCACAGGCGAGAGGCCCCTGCCTCTCTGGGAAGCACTTGCTGGGAAGCAGCTCAGCCTAACAGGACTGTGATTTCAAACCTACCAGCACCAGAAAAGACTAATGAATATAGGGCATGGATGAGACCTGGGGCTGTCAGCACCCTCATCTCAGGTGCACACATGACTGCCTAAGCCCAGTTTTTGAAAGGGACACTGGTCAGATCCCCTGACTGGGGTACATCTCCAAACTGCATCTCAATCGGTGGTCAGCACACTTATGAAAACTTGGTCCTTTAATCTTTGATGCTGTTTTAGGCTGTGCAGGCTCATAATTAAGAGTTTGAAGTCTCTCCTAGCTTGCTGTCATGTGACATTAGTGCTCCCAAAGGCCTTTCCTTAAAACCCAAATTTATCTACTTTGCCAATGCTCCCAAATGTTCAATCAGCTACCTTGCTGGCCTCCTCCACCACACAATGTGGAGGAGCTGTCTGCCTGAGATGAAAACCTTGCACTCTGCAAATTCCTGGGATTTATAAAATGTGATCTGAGTTTCCTCATGAGACACAGTTTCCCAGGGCTGAGACACAGCAATGGGATCCACAGCTCCAGCAAAGGGACCTTCAGATTTTGTTTGCTGTTCATCCCTTCTCTGATCAGGTAATCCCACTAATGCCTGGCACACATAGAGAGATTCCTTAAGATGGGGTTAGTTAGCTCAGGAAGACACATGAGGAGGGATATTGGGGTGAAAAACAAAGCAATCAACAACACAGAAGAGGGAGAATGAATGCTTCTCTAATGCTTCTCTTCAGGGTTGTTCTCAGTAGAGGAACTGGACTGCATTCAGGAAAACATGAAAGGTAGCAATTTGGTGATAAAAGTAAGTATTTTCCCATGCTGTGCATTGTGACATAAGGAACTCTGCTACAAGATGCTGCTGGTGCTGAGTGTAGGATTCAGGAAGAGTAGGAATTGTGATGGATAGTGGCTTGTTCATCATTGGACAGGGCAGCCGACTTGAAAGATATTTTAATCTTCAGGGCCTCTCACATCCTCTAGCATAGGATTTTTTATACCTTCCAAAACCCCCAACACTGATCAATGTAAGATGAAGGACAAAAGGACAGAGATGTGTTTAAGTGAAAATCACTGGGGCATATTTTAATTTCCAGGCAGAAGCAAAAAAAAAGTATTTTCCAGCCTGTGTGCTGACACTTAGTTCTTGTAGGCTTGGGTTTTGTCAGCTGGAGCAGGTTCAGGTTAACTTCTGCTGAGATTTGAGCTGGTCCAGTGGTGCTTACGCTGCCACTTCCCGTGCCCATGTTGTGGATTTTAGCAGACTGCCAGCGTCCTGGCAACTTTATGTGGTGCTGGTCTATGAATAATGCTGCATTGCAAAAGGAAATGGTTTTCTTTGGATGTTACCTCTTGTCAATGAGAGCAAGGGCATTTATTCCCAGTACAGCCAACCTCTAGCCAAGCAAAGTGCTGGGATTACTTGGAGCTGAACAGGGTTAGCAGTCGGGCAATCTCAGCTCTGGATAAAAGATTTTAGAGCAGCAGTGTTGTCTCGTTCTGTAAGTTCACGGTGGGTCTGTGTGTGGGAGTACAGGGCACATGGGAACTGTGATTTGCTAAGCAAAGCAGGATTGCTCCTCGGCAATCCTTGTGTGGGAGAACTTGAAGGAAAAGCCAAAGGCCAGGCAGGCAGCAGTAACTTGCAGACCCTGAGGTGATTCTCCCCTGGGGCATTGCAGGGCAGCCTGGCTTCTAAAGACACTGTCCTTAAGGGCAGGGTTTTAGCAAGGTCCTCTGCTCCCAACAATTATCTCCCAGTGCCTCTTGATAGAAACAGCACAGTTGATCCTTGCCTGGCAGGAGTGGAGGTTGCTGGCTCCTCTCCCCCTTCATGCCCCAGTTATTAAAGTAGGATAGTTAACATTCATCTTGCCCTGATCCTCCCTCATTCCGAAAGCTGAAAACAGCTGTAAAGGGGTATTTCATCTATGACTGGCAGGTTTAATTTATTTTTATGGTTTGTCCATAGCTATGGGTTAGGCAACAGTGCTAGGCTTCATGAAAGCCCTGACTGTGACTGCAGCAATGGGACTGGCATTCATTGGGGTGACACTGCACAAAGTGCCACTTCAGAGACCAGTGCTGGGTGAGCCTGGGTGGCAGCAAGGGACCTTGTCCTCTCTGTTATGCTGGGCTGTCTTCCTCATGGTCCAGCCATTGTGTTCATTGTGTCTCCCCTCCACTTTCTCCAGCACAAATGCCAGGGTGATCTTAACTTTCTCCCTGCTGATACTTCATCCCCTGGATCCTTCTCTCCCGAGGCCCTTCCCCCAGCCCAGATCCACACAAAGGTGAAAAGGAAGGAGGAGACGATGACTTTCCTCTATCTGCCAGCTTCTCTCTCCACCTCTGACGTGAATGAGGCCCTTCATGGTTTTCTCTTGAGCAAACACAGATGCTTTTGTTTTATGGGCTTGTGGGACGGGATGGAATTAATAAATCAGAGCGCCAGTGCTGTGCCGCCACATTCCTGCAATTTTAAGGCAAGATCACACACAAAAAAGGGCAGAAACAAAATAGGCAATCTCTTCAGAGAGCGCTCAGATGATTTGACTGTGCCTCCTGCTTGCTGTCCCACTTGGTCTCCTGCTCCCTCACCCTTGTTCATTCCTCCTCCTCCTCCTTTTGCATTCCCATTAACCTCATTTCTTCTGTTCCCTTTCCCTTCCTCAGGAATCACTTTCAGTCACACCTTAGTTTCTCACCTACACCTATTTTTCTTCCCTTGTCTTCCTGTCATTTATGTTTCCTTACCCTTACCCCACACTAAGGTGTGACCACAGCTTGTGCATCCAGATATGAAGTTCAGTGTCCTGCATGTAAGCCAAAGAATCAGGAATGCCTCAGCTTTTTCACTGTGGACTGAAATGTCTGCTCTTACACCTGCTTCCTCCACCCCACTTCTGTTTTTCCTTCTAAGAATGTTGCTGCCTGAGAGATTCAGTGAATGACTCTGGGAATAAAACACAAAGTATTACTGTTCTCCTCTCAGACATGGTATTTAACAGTGTTCCTTCAAGCAAAATTAGATCCTGCCCCAGCACTGGCAGACCCTTTCCTTCCTTGAAGGATAACCAGAAATACTTTGCCTAAAATGAATTCTTTTGAGCCAAATGACAAGTTTTAACATCTGTGCTTGGCTACCACCAGGTGGTAAGGAGCTAGCTTTTTCTCCCCTGTAATTAGCTAACTGTATGTGGGGCTTCAGGAGGACAAAGTGAACTGTGTGGTTAGTACAAACTACCAGCAAGGGGCTGAGGCAGTTTTATTCACTGTGCTGGTTGTTTTTTCTCTAATGAGCTTAGGCACTTGAAAGTCATTTCCCCAGAGTGCTTATACATTGTTGTGCTTATCTCACCTGTGGGGGAACTGAGGCACTGAAGCAGGTGAAATGATTTGCCCAGATCTACATACTGACGCATAGTTGAAGCCAGAAAAAGAACCAAGAAATCTTGTTTCACACTTGACTGCTTTATCCTCTGGCCTCACAGGAGGCCAGCAAAGGCCTTTATCTTGTTTAGATGAGTGGATAGTCATTCCAAGAGGGCGCTGGGGCAAGGATATCTTTCTGTACTAATACGTGTCTTAATGAGTCCTGTTGCTAAGCGGCTTCTATGATAGATCATGCATCTTCTTCACTAAGCATTGAAATAATTTTTTAATCATTAAAGCTAATACAGAATCCTCAGAAACATCCAAATCTCACAGCAGGGGCTGAAATTAGCAAGCAAACAGAAACCAAATCCTGATTATCCCTGTGCACCTCTACAAAGCCCACAAGCAGCGTGCGCTGAAGTCAAACACGAGCCCGGCTGAGCTGTAGCTCAGGGCTGGGCTGGGCAGTCAGAGGCAAGCTGGCAAATCCTGCTGCTCCACGGTCCACAGCAAGCTTTTTCCTCCCTCAGACATGTGTGCCAGCTCCTCATCTCCATGGAGCAATAGAAAAGGAGGTAGGAGTGTTAATCATTGACCCCAGATAGCTGAGGCATCCCCTGGCAGATCTTTAGGAAGGAGAAATTATTTGCATTTTGTCAAGTGTTATTAAGTGGCAGATCTCAGCCTGGCCAACATTATTCCCCCAGCCTATTTTTGTTTTCTTTTTGCCCTTGGAACCACCTCCTCCATCCTACTCCCACCAACCTCTTACATTTTCTGTTTTGTGAACAATTAGTTATTTCAGGTGTTCTCTCCAGTCAAGTCCCCTGCTTTGCCTTAACTCATATGTCTGCTCTCCAGCATGGCATACCAGCACCTCTTGAACTCTAGCTGCCCACAGGCTTCTCCATAACTCCTCCAGTAATTCCAGTGTATCTCCCATTCTGGTTAGCAACTCTCATACTGTTTCCTATTTTCCTCAAACCTACAGTGCTCAGCAGCATGTTATCCAATTATAACAGGAGGGTTTTTTACAGCCAAAGTGAGGTTTCTAACTTCTGTGTTAGAATAGGGCTCTTGGAGCATTAAGGAAAACACAATAAATCTCTTATTACTCGATATGCATCAGCAGCTCCATTACAAGGGAACAGGACCATCACAAAGTCACAGGACACCAATAAGCATTTTGCTGAGATCATCACTGCTGACCTCTGTGTGGATTTTTAGGGGTGAATAGAGTTTACCCCAAAGGATTCTTTGGGAAAGGATAATTTAAAATTGTTCTTACCACTTCTAAGAGCCTCTCTTGTCACCCTCTTGAGAATAAATCCAAGCCTGTTCCTGTACCATGACCAGTCTCCCCACTTGTGCTCCTGGTCATGTCAGTCTGCTAGACAAACTCTGTAGACTTCTTCCCACCTAGCTGCCTCTTCTGGAGGTGCTGCAGAGGATGGTTGTGGCTCTTCTGTCAACACCAGCTCCTGTTCAGTGGTAGATAAGCTTCCATCTCAGCAAGTTTTATTCACAGTCCATCAAGCCATGCCAAGCCAAGCCACACTTGGATTGTAACTCTATTGAAGTCAAACCAAGTCCTGGAACTGTTAAACACTGGTGCAAAATAGTCACTAGGCAAGATTTCTGCTCTTGTGTACTCCCTTCTGCCCGGCACTTACCAGACTGTTAAAATCTGATACCAAGTAATTCTTTCCTAACCCAAACATGGGTCCTAACCTGAGCACCAGAACAAACACAAATGGCCTAGAAATTAGTTACAGCAGGAGAAGCAAAAATCCAGTCTCTTCCTTCTTCCTTCCCAAGCAGTTTTTGGATGTTTCCTCTACCTAGAAGCTGTTGCTGGCCCTTCAGGGGTATTTTCTATGGAGCTGGTAACGGATGGAGGTAGTTCACGTGTGCATGTGGGAAGCTAGAAATACCTAACTTGACCTGTTGATCTCCACAAACATCCTCATAACCAGAGAGAATTTTCCTTCCCTGAGCACAAGGAGAGAGCCAGATTCATCATCAGAATCAGGAGAGATTCATATCCACCTCTCAGATTTACAGCAGCAGCAGCGCGTTTCTACTTTTAACAAGAAACCACTCTTTGTCTGCCCTGATCTTCCAGGCCAACTTGGTCTGTCATGGAAGCTCCAAGGGCTCTCAAACTGCAGAGAAGGGTTCAAAAAAAGCCTAGTTCATCTTCCCTCTCCAGCCAGAAGTATCTATTCATCAGTTATTCTGTCCAAGGCCACCTGGCAGCCCATGAATGTGGAAGTGAGGTGGGCAGGACAGCACTGCCCAGCACACCCTGCAGAGGGCAGAGGTGTAAGAGCTGGGAGGACACATCTCCCAGGGTTATCGTGGTTCTAGTTGTGCAAAGATGATACTCCAATCTCAGGAAACAGATCCAGCCTGGGGGAATATCAAATCCCTTTTGCATCCAGGCCTAGGGCAGCCTGAAGCACACGATTTCACAGAGAGGCCCATGAGCACAATAGTGCACAGGCTGACCTCCCTCCCGAGGGAAGCTTTATAAACACTACATGCAAAGACACTTTCAGACCAGGCTGCTTTCATGTGCAATTAAGGAGCATGGCAGAGAGCAATCCCTATACAAGCAGGCCCTATGGCAAGCTCCATGCACTCTAAGAGAGAGAGCAATTTGTTTCTCATGCTGTGAGCTCGTCTGCCCTCAATTCCCTCACTGCCTTCCCTGCCTTCCCAACAGACTCTTCCATTTTAACTGTGCAAGACACGGAAAAACAGAAACCAAAACCCACATCCTTTTTTTCTGGTAGGCTTGGATTGTTGTTAGAAAGGGGCATGTGACTTTTGCTACTCCTCAGGTCCATCTGTTCACCCAAATGCACCCACTGCTACCTTTTTCTACAAAATAAAACTTACTCTGATCATGATGCAGGGATATATGCTGGCAGCTGCTGCCAGTGCCCAAGTTAGATATTAGTCCCCTGGCATTCCCAGATGGTGGGAATTGTATATGGGTTTGATCTCAACCACCTTGGTGCATTATTTGAATGTGGCCTGCCTGTAGTCCAGAGTCAACAGCTTCCCTGTTAGGACAGGGAGGGACAGCAGGACAGTCCTAGCAGGACACTGACCATCGGCTTCCTGTCCCTTCTTTCTTTTGCTCTCTTCTTCCCTTTTTATTTCACAAGCAGAAGGCAGAAAAATAAACACTGTGTGCTGACTCTAATTTTCATTCTAGTGCTTCTCTTAATGAAGCCCAAGCTATACAGATCAGCTGTGGCATTTAAGGTACAAATCAAGCAGCGGACCATAACGTATATCAATTGCAAAAGACAATTCTCTAGGTGCCAATTTATCCATTCTGAGTTTGTTTCTAAAAGTGTCCACATGACACTTGGATGCTGCACAGCAAGTGGCAAATATAATGAGTGCTGATGATTTATTTGGAGGAAGAAATCAGAATTAGCATTTTGGACCATCTCAGCCAGTTACAAAGTGAGCGTATTTCACACAGCTCAGAGAGCTGCAACTGCAAAAATGTCCATCAAAGACACCAGAGAGGTGTTTCTCCTCTCTGTGATCCCACACAACTAACACCTGCATGATGTGGCATCAGTGCTGTCCAGTGCCCTCTCTGTCTTAATCTATATGGAGCAGCCACCCACAAGAACATTCCACACAAAGTTGCTGCTTGCACGATGCTTTTCTTGATCACATAACTCAGCCAGTATTCCCAAATAAAAACTCAGGGGGATTCCTGCCTTTACACTGCATTCATTCTCTGCCCACAGTTCTCTCCATACAATAACAGATCAGGGCTCTGATTCTTCAGGGGGCCAGCACGCACATGTAACCATTAAAATGCCAGTATTTTCACTGATTTTGGGAAGAGAGTAGACATATTTAGCTACACTGGTGTTATAAATGACGTAACTGCTGCCCCACTCATTTGCACTGTGATTTCAGCCAGAGAAGTTTCTCCTTTGCTTTCTTTTGCCCTCCCTAGGAGTAATGGGGAAGTCCAGCAGGGAAGAGCATTTCAACATTGCCTTTGAAAGCAGGAGGAAAACAAGCTGTCTAAATCAATCAAGAGTGTGCATTAGTGATAGCTTGTTCCTCTGGAGGTCTGCATTTGATGTCATATTGACACACAGCTGAGATCAAAGCCTGTCTCTGTATCCTGGCTGCTATCAGAGGAACAGCATTGGCCTTTGGGCCCCATATCTTTACAAGGAGCTCGTGATCAATGTGATTTTTTTCCCCCCATAACAAGCACCTGTGAAATGTAGTTATCATCAAATAATGCCTAATGCCTTTTTCTCTGAAAAAGTAATTCCTCTCCATCTTTGAAAATGTTCTGGAAGGCAGTACTATGGGTTTTTCCTTTCTGCTTTTGTAAAAAAGCTGTAAAATGACAGCTCCCACTCCTGCTGAACAGGCATCAGCTGTTAACTCAGTAGGGAAAGCTCTGAATGAGATATACAGAAACTTTGGAACAATCCACTATTGTTTTTGCTTCCTTAGAATTATTTTGCCTCCTTGGAAAAAAAAAAGCTTTTTTTTTTTTTTTTTTTTTTTTTTTTTTTTTTGCTAATGCAGATATTGGGCTGATTCATGCTGATACATTTGGAATTATTATTCTGTAATAGTCATCAGCATCTATAAAGGACCTCAGTTCTGCCAGAGCTCAGCAGCAGGGAAGAGGATCTGAATAAGCCCCTGAGTTCCCTTTCAAGACAGGATAACTCCAAGCTTAGAGGTCTTTCAGGAGAGAGCAAGCTTTCACAGGAGATATCTGGTACCCCCTGCTTCTCTTTGGGCTTGAGCTGCTAATCTTTCTCTGGGTATTTCTGGCACCCCTGGATTACGTCTCTGCAGTGCAGGGAAATTGTGGTGGGGCAGAGGGCTGTGTCCCTGTGAGTCACAGCCCACCCTGGCCTATGGTCAGGGGGCAGAATGTGGTGACAGGTTGTATGGATCAATCATGAAGGACATTTGGGTCTGGGCTGGTTAAAAATAGCCTGGCTTAGACCTCCTTTTTCAGGCTCCAGAAGGCTCCCTGCAAGGATGGGCTTTGCAGCCAAGTTCAAGGTCTAGTCTGTATTCAAACTGGGTTATCTCCATTCCTGCTGATAGCCCAGATAGGGCCTGGATACCCTTGATCTATCTGGGGATAGCAGGCTGAGCCACGTGCTGTCTCTAAAGTGTTGGCTCCTGTGGGACGTAGCCAGCAGATCTAATTAGCTCCATCAAATTTCTTTTTTGTTTTCTGTTGTTTGTGGGTTTGGTTTTTCTTTTTGACTTGGAAGAAATCCCTGTATAAAGCACCACCCTCCTTCAGTCCATGCTCCCACACACAAGCCACATGTCTAGGACAAGGATGCTCTTCAGAAAGGTGCAGTGTCAAGCTATTTTCAGAGCAAGCTTTGATGAATGCTCAGCTTGGCTTCATGTGGGCAGTGGAGGGATGGTCATTGTGCATGGTGCATTCCTGAGGGACAAGCCTGGTTTCTGGGCTGAAGTAACTGTGCTCCCATATGCTGAAGGGATCAGAGCTGTCAGGAGAGGATGAAGCCTTTCTTTGCTTCTGAGGAAGAGGTGCAGGAGCTTGGGAAGGGGCAGCTGTTTCATTGGGAGTGACTCACTTCCTGGGGAAGTTGTCCCCACAGGAGCCTGCGCACCAAGGGACAGAGTGTTGATGGGGCTGAGCCTTGAAACTACACAGCTGCTGGTAGTTCTGCTCTTCCTGCTGTGGGAAGAACCTGGCCATCCTTCCCTGTATTGTTTTATTATTTGTAGTTCCCTGGGTTTTGTCTCTCATGGGGACTCAGTTAATTTTCCTTTGCCCTCTCTCCCCATGAGCAGTAGGGGAGTGCTCACCTCATTCAGATTGCAGGTGTCACTTGCCTGCAGCCCTTTGCCAGGTCTGCAGCAGAGGGATGATTAAAATCCCCAGCAGAAGAGCCCTCTTACACCTTGGGACAGAACTGCAGTCTCCCACTATTGCCTGGGCTACTGGGAGGTCAAGATCCCAGTTGTGGGATCAGAGCCTTTCTCTTCCCTGTTCCATCCACCTCCCCTATGAAGACAGGCTAAAAGAGTTGGGGCTGTTCAGCCTGGAGAAGAGAAGGCTCTGGGGAGACCTCAGAGCACCTTCAAATACCTAAAAGGGGCTACAATAGAGCTGGAGAGGGACTCTTTACAAAGGCATGTAGGGAAAGGATTAGGGAGAATGGGTTCAAACTGAAAGAGGGTAGGCTTAGGTTAAATATTAGGAAGGTGTTCTTCATTTTGAGGGTGGAGAGGCGCTGGCCCAGGTTGCCCAGAGTTGTTGTGGATAGCCCATCCCTGGAAGTGTTCAAGGCCAGGTTGGATGGGGCTTTGAGAAACGTGGTCTAGTGGAAGGTGTCACTGCCCAGCAGAGGGGTTGGAACTAGATGATCTTTAAGGTCCCTTCCAATCCAAAACATTCCATGATTGTATGATTAACATTTCGCTTCCTGAATGAGAAGTGAAAAAAGAAAAAACACTTCTTTTTCTTTGCCCCCCTTTGTTTTTCAGCCACCCAGGTCCAGCAGAGTTTAGGGGAGAAATTGCTACTTTCTGAGCAGAAAAACAAACTGCCTTTCCCCTTCTCTTTCCCACCCCCTCAAGAAATACAGCTGGATGTGAACCCTCAGGCACTGTCCTTTAGATCTAGCCTATTCTTTCTGTCCTACAACGATGCCATTCCTGAAGACCTGTCCGAGGGTTGGAGGAGTCTCACTACTGAGAAATGCCCTGTTTTGGCTGTGTTTGCACAGTAATTACCCATGCTTATCCCAGAGCAATAACCCATTCCACCCACTTCTGTGGTTCCTTGAATCCATCCTCCCACTTTACCGTGCACATCTCAAACAGAGAGGCAGCTGCCTGGTGAGGGGAAGCCTGCAGCATCTCGGCCTGTCTCAATTTTTAGCACTATTGTAGTTTCGACTGAAGGCTCTGATGGGCCCAAGGGAATGGAGGGAGAGGGGACAGCGGCTTCCTGTGCATTTCAGCAAGGCAGGGACTGAGCCGGTGCTGCTCACCACAAATACCGGCGCTGCCATGAATTATGCATTCCTTGTTTAAAGAGAGGTCGCTCTCATCAATAATTGAAAGCTCCCTGCTCTGCCTTCAGCATCACATCTCCCACACCGGGAGTTAGGGAACTCATGAAATCTTCATAGACTTTCTCAAGGTGGCTAGGGGCTGGTGGAGAGAGGCAGCAAAACGCAGGAAAACAAACCAAAAACCCTGCTGATGGCTTTGGTATGTGAAATTAAGAGTCATCTGCAGCTACCTGCAGGTCTGCTCCAACCCAGCTCCTCACAGCCCTGTCTCCTCCCCCCTCTACCTGTCTCCTCCCAGGGTACACACAGAACAGTAGGCTTGCAAACATGGCTCAAACCAAGATTAGGGAACAGTTCTTGAAACTTTTGGCTCCGTTACCTGAGAGTAGTTTGCTTTGGGCACTCACCTAGAAAATCGTTACACTGGCTGGCAGGATGTTCCCAAGGGACAGCTTGAACTGTGAAATTTGTCCCTCTGGGAAGATAAGGATCTTTAGAGTTTGTGTCTCTGACTAGAGCCCTACAGTCCTGGGGCTGGGGTGGGTCCAGCATTCAGAGTCTTGTAAGCCTGGCTCAGACCTGAACCAGAGGCTGGAAAATCGCCTCTCCTGCAGAGCAAACTTTTTGAAAAGTGTGGTTCTCATTCTGGATCAGGAAGGCAGAGGGCAGAACCAGAACCTCAGAGAGCTACCAAAGCCCATGTGATCATAACTCAGAAAAGGATGTAAATTGAGCAGCTTCTCAACAGGACTGTAGGAAAATCAGAGGCACTGGAAGGTGTCAGCCTTATAATCCCCAGTCAGCTGCGTCTCTCCCTAACTTTCACCTTTCTCCCATTCACCCAGCATGTCCTTTCAAATACTTTGCAGCTCAGGGAGAATGTCACTCCCCGGGTCATTTTGCAGCCTGGAATCCTTATCACTCTCTCAATATCTGGGTTGTCCTGCCTGTAACAAATTGTACCCTGCTGGTAATTAGTCAATAACAGATGAAGGATTGGTCACATGTGATGATCTGCGCCTCAGCCAGATCTTGTTCCTCCTCAGCATTATTCCAGGGAACCCAGCTCTACCCTCTGTGTGCTTCTCTCATTGTCTTCTCCTGAATCCTTTCAGAATAATGCCCCCTGTCTCAGAACAGGAGCTTAAATGGAGACTGAATGGTGTTGCATCCCAGGAGCTGAGAAGTCTGACAAAGCAGCGTGAAGCCAAAGTAGTATGAGAAACATTTTGTCCCTATCATACTCAGCTTTGTGCTCTGTGTGTTTGTTTATTTTTTAATGGAGAAGAGAAGATTGATGGATGAAATTAAGAAGAGGGATGTGTAATTGGAAAACAGCTCAAGAAGGCTACAGGCAGCATATTGAAGGCATCCATCAAACATTCAGCTAATGTTGTTAAGGGTGTGTAACACAAACAAGGGCTTCAGGAGACACTAGGGAAAAAAAGAAAAGGAAAGAGAACGGGGAATAGGCAGGACGGAAGAAAGAGCAAGGGAGGAGAAGAGCCAGCAAGAGAGTACAATCAATAATATTTGTATTGCAATCACATCCAAAGGCTCCCGTTGGGATCAGTGCTGGACTGTACAAGCACATTAAGAGATGGTCCCTGCCCTCTACAGCTTAAACCCAGGAATTACCAGATGAACGCAGGACATGGGTTTAGATGATCACAAAATTTTCTTCTGATCTTGAATCTCATTTAACAGGATCTACTCTGAGAGGGGTTAAAGGCAGAAGGAAGGTAGCTGGTTGTGCCAAGAATACACACTGCAATGTTTGCCAGCAGGCATGCAATTAATCCGAGCCACTTAGGAGACTTTGGTTTTAATTATAAAAAGTAGGTAAAAATATGTGCAGTAAGCCCCACTGGGGCCATCAGCAGGCTACCCAGAGGCATCGATATGTGACTGGATTTTGATGCTGTGTTTTCAAAAGGATGGACTGATGCTTTAATGGACCACTTTGTGGGAAATATTCCATGAGGGGTGGACATTAAGAGAATGCAAAGGGCCTTTGTGTGGGTAAGGACAGAAGACAAAGGCTAAAATTATTAGTAAGCCAGGGGATTTCTGTAGTCCTGGAAACAGGGAAGAAAAGAGACTCTGAAGGACTGAGAAAAGGCAGGTGAAAGATATAAAGCAACAGAGAAGAGTACACATGATGGATTCAGGGGAGACAGTGGGGGAGACAAGGTAACATTTTAAAGAGAAAATAAAGTATTCCAATAGAGATTTTTTTAAAAATGGGGTTGAAGTCAGCTCCTCTGTGAGGTTCACAAGTTACCTGGGGCTTTATGCAGGGTTTAACTTGTTCAGCCTTGCTTGCTTTGGAAAAGCAATAGAGAGAAGGTGCATGCAGAAATAAATGAGCACGGAGCACCAGGCGAGTTGCACACACAGGCAGCATCTCCACTTGTTTGCTGTGTTTGGGAAGCATGAACAGAGCTGGCTGGAAGAGGGAGGAGAAGAAAGAGCTAGAAAAGGAATTAGTTAAAAATTCTTCCAACTCCAATCCACTCTCCTCTGTGCTCTATTGGAAACATGGCTGCCACGGCTGCCTCCTCCTCTCTTTCCCTCCAGAAGCAACCTGAGTTTGCAGCAGTAGCAGGTCTGCTGCATAGAAACTGTGTCTGTATAATTAAGGCCTTTAATAAAAGGGAAAAAGCAGTGGCTGCCTGACTCTGGTGCAGGGACATTTGTAATTGCAAGCATACCAAAGGAAGCAAGGAGCTGTGATGACCCTGAGCAAGGGCTTGAGTGGGCCTAGGTATCTGCAGTTGTTAATAGCAATCCTTGGATTTCTTTTGTGGCTCTGTCTGTTCTCACAGCCATGAGTGATGGGAGGCTTTACTCTGCGCTGCTACACTGGTAAGAGAAAAGATTTCCTGTGGGGAAAGCAGTCCCTGGTGTGGGTAACCTTATCCTGCCCTGTGTCTGGCCTGGATCTGCAGTTTGCCAAATACCTCTGCCTTTGGCACTAAAGCTTGAGGGACACTCTTGTACCTGCCCCAGAGCCAGTGATCAAAAAGCAATGTAGTTAAGCAGAGCCAGCATGTTTGCTGCACAAGGCTCCTGCTCACATCACCAAAACACTCCAGTGTGCCCCTGGCCACGCAGCTTCCTTGGTCCACTTCTTTATCAGCTTTTTGTAGCTTGAAAGTAGTGAAATGGGGCACCATGGTGTTTCCCGAGTGAGGAGGTAAGAAACATTAAACATCAACACCATTAATGGTTGGCTTGGGGAGCAGTCAGTGGGAATATACTTCCCAAAGGGACTGCTCCATCATTGGTACCATTGGTGCCTAGCAAGGAATGAGCTTGTGTTGCAGTAATTTCCTTAATAGGGCTTATGAACATCCACTTGCCCACCAGAGGAGTTGCTGAGACATGCTAGTCTTCTGTCAGATGTGGCTGAAACAGGATTGACAGTTATTGGTGGTAGGGCACGGATGAGCCCTCCAATTGCATATTCCTTGGTTTTTTCAGGACACCAAGGTAAAATGTCAGAGAAACAATTAAAGACAGATTCTAAGAGGTCCCAGAGGATGAATTTAGATTAGCATCTCCTAATATCTTTCAGTACCCTGTGGCTGCTGTCATTTTTAGACCAGTTGTCATATTTCTTCTGCCACAACTCTCTAAGGCTGAAGCAAGACAATCCCTCCACTCTGGACAGATGAGGAGCTGCTGGACCCAAATCCTGGGCATAGAGTTGCTTTTGAGCAAAATGTGCCTGTGTCCCTTTGAGGACCTTGGTTTTAGCTGACTGGCCTTCGGTACACTTAAAAATCCGTGGCAGAGCTGGAATTGAGAGACAATCAATTTGAATCTCCTTTTGTATCAACATGATGCCATCACTCTCTTCCCTCAAAATGCCATCAGCCTAGGAGTGCAGGAGAACCTGGTAGGGCCTGGTGGGTACTCCAAAGTCTGTGATTTCAACGAAATGCTGCAATGGCCAAACACTGCAAACCAGAAGTAGAAAGGGATGTGGGATAATTAAACATTCAGCAGGCATCACCAGCACTGTGGAATGACCAAGGCTGGGATTTCATGGAATGCTTGGTAGATGATAGCATGCGTGCCCAATTGCCTTAATGCATCTGCCTAAGGAGGATGAATTAACACTGCAGAAGTGTTAAGAGATGCTGGATATCTAGAGGATGCCTGACATCTGTTTTGTCCAGTTGCATATTCAGGTACACAAATCTTGCACACAGCTCTAAAAAGTTGTATGAAAGAAGCAAATTAAATGGCCACAACAAAGCTCAGGAATGAGCACAAGTCTCAAAGAGGAGGCAAGTGGAAGTCCTCTCCGACTTCAGAATCAGCAACATGAACAACCCTAACTCAAGGACAGTGGTTTCATCATGGGATAGTGGGAGGTTCTTTAGAGCAACAGAAATAGCTAAAAACTTCTATTGGTACCAGAGTTGGCCAAGTTGGATAATGGTTTGGACCTCAAGTATTAATAGAGCTCCTTGTAAACTTAGACAACACTTTGCAGGATCAGGGCCAAACATTTGTCATGCCTCCCTGCATTTTTGGCAACTTATATTTTGGAGGCCTTACTCTTTTTTCTTTTCTGAAAGGTAGAGAGATGCCTGGGCATTGGAAGCTCCCTGCAGCATGCTGAGGAGACGTAACCTTCTTACCACGCTCCTGATTGCCTTGCCATGGGCTCTTCTCCTAACCTTGTGGCACCAGTACCCAACCACCCACTACCTCAGCCTGCTGAGAAGTAAGTGCAAAAGTTCTGCTGTCAGTGTGCTGGTGGCTGTGATGACTTCTGTTGCAAACCCTCAGCAGGGATGCTCTCTCATAGGAAGGGTTAAACAAAGACAGATTTGCCTGAAGGCCCCCTCTGGGTTTGCTGACAGCAGAAACATAAACTGTTCTTAAGAGTGTGTTAAACATGCACCTTAGGCTGGCTTTGTAGAGAGGATGCAGCACTAACTCCAGATAGATGTGTGCCTCCCTGAACATGAGGCAGCCTGTTGGTTATTAGTTTTCTGACACATTTTTGGTTTTTTTCTCTTTCTTCCTTTGCTTTGTTCCAGAAGAGACAGACGAGAACGTGACCTCTAAAGCTCTCCTTAATGGTACATCTGCACTGAGAGAAGAAGTCTTCCCATCATGCACTCGGCAGCAGCAAAGCATAGGGGCAACACCTAAAATCATCCAGCATTATGTGTACTCCAGGCCTCCCCCATGGTCAGACACCCTGCCAACCATCTTTGTTATCACCCCGACCTACACCCGGCCCGTGCAGAAAGCTGAGCTGACCCGACTGGCCAACACCTTCCTCCACGTACAGAACCTGCACTGGGTGGTGGTGGAGGACTCTCCACGGAGGACCAACCTTGTGTCCAACCTGCTGGAGAAGGCTGGGCTCAACTTCACCCACCTCAATGTGGAGACACCCAAGAGCCTGAAGCTGGGTCTGTCCTGGATCCCATCCCACACCCCGAGGGGGACACTGCAGAGGAACCTGGGGCTGCACTGGCTGAGGGACAGCTTCAGCAACACCGCACCACCGGAAGGCGTAGTCTATTTTGCTGATGATGATAACACCTATAGCCTGGAGCTCTTTGAGGAGGTAAGAGACATCAAATTACATGGGACAGAAAAGCAGAATAGAGCTGCAGAGCCTCTTAAGCCCAGTTGCACTTGCAAAGACCTTGCCACTCTGCCATGCAGTGGCAGCTGGGTATAGGGCAGATGCAAGCTGAAAGGGTAAGGAACATATTTGCCATGCTATAGGCTGTGGATGTGAACAGCCACTCACTCATCATTGCACCAGCTAGAGTTCCTCTTGCCAGGGACCACAGGATGTGTACCTCAGAATTTATACCTCTCCTCAGGGAGAGCTGACCTAATTTAAATAAGCACCAAAGACAACTTCTGGCAAGGTGTAAATCTGCGCTGCTGTAGGGGTGTGTTGGTTAGGGGATGATAGAAGAGTTGTCTGACTTTCTATCCACCTTCACTCCTTGGCTGTCCTTCAGTTCTCCAAGTTCCAGCCACCACAAGAGAGCTGTGCCTCTGGGATCACTGGAGCTTGCCCAGACTTCTGCTGGAGACGTGGCTTTTGTGAGATGCCAAGCCTATTGTGAACTTGCAAAAATTCAGTAAACTCTCTTGTCACCTATTTAAGCCAAACTGTACTAGGCCACTTGAAGAGCAGAATTATGCATCACAACACATTTCCAGTTTTCAGAGTTGTTAGGTCTCTGTTAAGCTCATCCTTTTTACTTACTTCCGGGTCCTTTCTGACAATTTCAATAAACCCCCACACTTCTAGGCAGTAGCCGTGGATGGAAAAACAAGGCAGGAGGTGTGGGGAGAAATTGGAATAGATGAGGACAAAGATGAATCAGTCAGGGAGATTACTTGCATGAGTGTGAAGCTGGAGTGAGTGGAGTTGGTAAGACAGAGCTAGAGGCCTGGTAACAGTAGTATTTGGCATTTACAAAAATGATAAAATTCTACCATAACAAAAAGGTAAAAGTTCAAATGGGATGAGAAAAGCAGAGGTTTTCATTCTTCTGTGGGACTGGATGTGGGCACAGAACAGCAGTGAGTTGTTGTTCAGAGAATAACGTGCTAAGAATTTGCCTTGTGGCTGTGGAAGCTGTAGCTCCTCAAGCAGCAGCAAAGTGAACTAGAGCTTGGCTGCTGAGAGCGATGTGATTGCGTGGGAAGTCCGTGGGGGAGGACAGGTGCCAATGAAAGCAGAGGATGGTGCACTAACGGGTTGGGACAGACATGGCAGGGTTGCATTCTCACAGCACTGTCTCTTTCTGGCACACAGATGCGCTACACAAGGCGGGTCTCAGTCTGGCCAGTGGCTTTCGTTGGGGGGCTGCGATATGAATCCCCAAAAGTGAGCCCAGCAGGGAAGGTGGTGGGCTGGAAAACCGTCTTCGACCCTAATCGTCCCTTTGCTATTGACATGGCTGGATTTGCTATCAGCATCAAGCTGATTTTGGAGAAGCCTCACGCCAGTTTCAAGCTGGAGGGAGTTAAAGGAGGGTACCAGGAAACAAGTCTGCTGAAGGATTTAGTGACTATGGATGGGCTGGAGCCCAAAGCAGCTAACTGCACAAAGGTGAGTACAAGAAATCTCAAAGATACAGTCTCCTCACTGGGTCCTGGCTGCTTTTACAGCCTCCTGCCACACTCTTTCACCTTCCATTGTGCCTTCCCTGTGCTGGCACACGTCAGTGCCAAATGATGCCGGGACAGACAGATGGACAAAGCCTGCTAAATTCTTCACAGACGTAAAGCTCAGAGAGAGCTAAGGAGCAGTGCTAGGTGTGCTTCATTAATAAAGAAGCTCAGATGTACAATTTGTGCCCAGATTGCTTCTCCAAAGTCCAGAAGGATTGGCAGAGGGTTGAGTCTGTAATTTTGCTCTAGAATAATCTCTCCTCCTTGTCACTTTTTCATGTGCCAATAAAGTGTCTCCCAGGATCAACCGCTTTCAATCACATTCTTCAAACAGCTCTGAGCCTCACTTTTCTGAGGATCCCACCCAATGGGTGAAGTACTTTCATAGTTTCCATGCTATTCAGAATGCCCTGAACTCTCTGTCCTTCCCTCTAGGTGTTGGTGTGGCACACAAGAACTGAGAGGCCCACTCTGGTTAATGAAGGCAAGCGTGGGTTTACAGACCCCAGAGTAGAGGTGTAAGCAGAGAGCCAGCTCCAGGGTGTGAGTATCTTTGTCTTTATTGTTTTTAACAAGGCAAATAATCTATACCTGATTCCTTATTTCTGCTACTATTTCCTCAAAAAGTGTATATGCGACTGCTCTGGTAATTCACCATGCCACCCTTTGGACAAGAAGTAGATTCTTGCTCATTCAAGCCTCCTTGCAGACCATATGGGAGTTTTGCCTGACAGAGAGAAAAGAAGCAGCAGAATCCCCCAGTTTAACTCAGTATTAATGACAAGCCAAATTCTTGCCCTTGGACTCTTTCATCCAGCTGTAAACTCCCTTTGGTGTGGGAGTTGTTCTACAGCATAGAACAAGATCACACTGCTGCAGGCAACTTTTTGTCCCGGCAGCCCTGCCACCTGTGCAGTGCTTCATGCATCCCCCTTCAGCTTTTATCCTGCATTTCATGCATCCCCCTTCAGCTTTTATCCTGCCTGAACAGCTGGGGTGTGGGTGCAGCAGGGAAAGGCTGATGGAATGCTTAGAGCACCTCAGAACAGGAACCAGCAAAGCACAACCTACACAGAGTCTCTCAGTTTGAGATGCTGGGTACCAATGCTCCCAGAGCTAGGAGTACATCTGCTGCTGAGGAGAAATACTGAATGCACTAGGAAGTGCCTTTGCAGTTCACAGAGCGGGGTTCAGCAGCAGGATGGGGAATTATGGCAACCACCACAGGTGAGGCAGGAATGTATCAGAGATCATTGACATGTTCTTAGAAAGAGAATGATGATGAAGAAGTGTCCAGATGCCATGCCCTCTGATCTCAATGGGAGATTCCTGCCCCAAAAGTCCAAAAAGAATAAAAATATCCCAATTTCGGAGTACCCAGCTTTTTCTGAAATCAGCCATAACTGTGTCAGGACACAGGATGCTGAATGATTTAGTCCTACTTTGGAAGATATTCCAGGAGTGCTTTTAGTTTTGACCCCAATATACACCTCAGCTCAGCTCTACCAGTGGAAATAAAACTGACAGCTTTTATATAGGCAGTCATGAGTATTTCAACTCCTGCACTGATCTCTGTGTGCATCACTAGAAGCTGCACTCAGCATTGTCACAGCACCTCACCTTTGCACACAAATAGTGCAAAGCAATCCCAGTGCCTGCACACCCAGCAGCAGATGGAAGGGAGTCAGTTATCTAAACACAGACACCTGGTGCCACCACAGGGACCCTGGGGTAGCCTGCCTGTCCCTCCCACAGGGCACAAACCCTGTACCATTTCTGACAGCTTTTTACTGATATTACAGATATCCTAGAAACCCATAAATTATGCCTGTGCTTAGGCAGCAGCTCCTCTTTTCACCAGTGCTTTTGTGAGATCCTCTACAATAGGCTCATTTTGCACACTCACCCGTGCTGAGTCTGCAGTTGCCTAAAGCTATGATTGCCCAAACTCATCTCACAAGGACTCACAGTCCAGTTAACTGCTCTGCAGGAATCACTTACTTTATACAGGGTGAGCAGGCCTATAAAAACTCAGATGGATTAGACCCTCCTTGCCTACTTGCCAGAGGAGAGGCTGCTCCATTGGAGATGCACAGTGCAGATGTAATGTTCCACAAATGAGCCATTTTTGGCTGGGCTCTTTTGTCCTCACCTCTCTCCCTGGCCAAACACTCAGCCGTCCTCTATAAGAAATGTAATGCACCAGCTATAGAGTCTCATGAGAATGGCTTCCCATGAGTGATTTGTTGTGGGAAAGGAAAGCAACCAGCCTACAAGATCAAGACACTGCCACTGATTCACCAGCAGGACTTGCACCTTAATCCAAGCCATCCTCTCCAATGGTTTCAATCAGATTGTTGGCTGGATCAACTCTGCAGATTTTTAAGGATCTTTGTACTTGCATTAGCAGTTACTTTGACCACAATTCCTTCTGCACCACTGTCTGTCATGTGGGGCAGCTGCTCTGACACATCAGGTTGGCAGGTGGCATCTACTCCAGGAGACACATGCAAGGTAAATTGCTTGACTATCAATAGCAATCAAGCAAAATCTTCAGATTGCATCTCTTAAAATTTTAAATTGAGATCTCTGCTGAAGGCTTCAGTGTATTGGAAGTTCATACTATCAAGGCTGCTGAGCTTCAGAACATTGATAGGCATGATCTAGATAAGCCCTAGCTGAGAACAAAAAGAGGCAAAATTGCTCCCCTGAGGATCTTCTGTTCTTAGACACAATAGGAAGAATGTTTCCATCTTTCCCTCCTGGCAATTAGTCCTCCTTGAGGATCAGATCAAGCCAGTTAAGTCCAAGACCTCCCAGAGCCCTCCTTCCCTTTAAATCCTGCAGATGTGAGTCAGGCAGACATTGCTTGGTGTGGGATTTGGTACTCCCCTAATCTCTAATTGGACCACTTGCATGGCTGCTTGCCACAGAGCAGCCCAAAGCTATCACAGCATATATCCCTGCTGACTGTATTGAAACACCTTTGAAACACAGGCTTTGCCTTCTGAGAACAGGAGATGAAGATTAATTTCACCTCATATTTTTCTTTCTTAAAGTCCTGAAAGCTATCACAGAAGACTGGTGTTATAAAAACTACCTATTATTATTGCTAATTTTTATTCACAGGCATCCAAAAGAGAAGAGTGTGCTTAGGTTAGCACAGGACTCCTGCTATTGTGAAATTTGGAAAGAGAGAAGGTTCATCTGCATTTCACAGCTTCCAGACAGACTGAATAGATCCTCAGATCTCATCCTCCTACTCTTTCTTTAAAAAAAAAAAATATCAGAGAAGTTAAAATAATGACTTTAAGTGCAGACAAAAAAATCTGTCAGAAACTTTCTCTAATTAGTAAATAAAATCTGCCAGCTAAGACTCTAGTGCAGAGAGAATCCCTGCAGCTCTTCAGCCATATCCCAGCCCAAAGCCATGCACAGTTCAGGAGGAACCTGTTCACTGATGCCTGCAAGGTGTTTGCCTGAGCCAGGGGGGATAGCCATGTTGTATTTACACCTTCTTACCTCACCTTGTGTTTGTTTTGACAGAGGCAGAGAGCTGTGATCGTTCCTGAAGTTCATCAGCAACCATAGCAACTGTGCACCCTGCCTGTCCTGCCCAGCGCTCTGAAGAATGACAAACACCCCAAATGTCACCACCCCAAACAGCTCCCATTGCCCAAAGAGGTGTAATAAGGAGGAACAGAGCTGAGGTGATGCCCTGAGATCCTCCCCACCTTGGAGAGGAGTACTTCCCTTCCCCACTGGGCCCTGTACTTTTAACCATTTCTTAAAACTTACTAGATATGATCTTCATTCTCCACTGTGCCAGCACAGTGGCTGAAATCCAGGATGAGTGCAGGTGCCTCCAAAGGTCTCTCCTGGCATCTTGCAAAACCTTAGCTTCAGTACAGCAACTGTGAACTGCCGTAGTTCAAGGACAGGAGTTGTCACTAAAGCACAAATATGGACTTGTTGGCCTGAGGCTGGTGTGCTCTAAAACAGCTTTAAAGCTAAGCTGGCATGAGAGTTCTCCCTCTGAGTGAGGCACTCTGAAATGTACACAGATCAGCCTTCAGTGTTGGAGAGGAACCTGTGCTGATGAACCTCATTTGGGGTTTGGGAGCTCAGAAGGGATGTGGTGCCTATCCCTCAGCTCAGATCTTGAACTGTCCCTGCTTAAGGTTGTTTTGGAAAACTCCATCTGAGATCCCCAGGCACAGACACCTCTGGAAGAAGTTCCTCTCCTGCACTGGGAGACATGCCTCCATGTGCTGCTGCAGAGAGCAGAAAGTAGGGGCAAAGATGGTGGACTTGAGCGTGTTCAAGGCCTGGAAGCCTGCTGCAGCACCATCAGGTGCTTCAGGAGCCTCAAAACATGTGCATGGACTTGGAGAGGAAGACAACTCTCTGAGAGGGAGGTGGGTGAGAAGTGCTCAGAGAAGAGGAACCTTCAGCCTGCACTCATCTGCTGTGAGAACATCAAGGAATGTGGAGACATCATCGGAAAACCTATCTTGAGCACATACATGACAACTGAAATAACAAATCTGGCAAGGTTTTCCAGCTGAACTTTGAAAGGAGTGTGTGGTGCTGTGAAGAGAGAGGAGTCAGTGTCATGTGGAAGGGTTTCCCTTTCCCTCAATAAAACAGGAAGACAGCCAGGTGGGAGGCAGCCTACAAAACAGGAGGTGCAGATGAGGACTGAAGAAAGGATGCACTGGATTAAAAGCACAAGTGTTGGTACCATATGTGTGCGTGGGGAGTGGTGTCGCTGTGACTTTTCCAGGAAGATTCCCTGAATGACCCAGAAACCCCTCTGAGCAGATCTTTAAAACCTTCTTCACTCAGGCCATGAGAAACAAGGTTTAAGGCATTCAA
Source organism: Ammospiza caudacuta (assembly GCF_027887145.1). Taxonomy (NCBI): domain Eukaryota; kingdom Metazoa; phylum Chordata; class Aves; order Passeriformes; family Passerellidae; genus Ammospiza; species Ammospiza caudacuta. The sequence goes on from NC_080594.1 coordinate 29,357,854, forward strand.
AACACATCAAGGATTTCACAGCTGGGAGAAAGTTATAAGCAACTGAGTCATGCCTTGCCCAAGGAATTCAGGGCTAGCAGGAAACTTATTTATTTGTTGATTTATTTATACTAGAATTCTTCTCTGCCTATTCCTTGTTTAGCTTTGGTTTTTAGCTTAGGTCACATGACACATTCATGAAGAAAGAATATTTTCCCCCTTGCCTCAGAACAGTGGAGCTTGGTGTTCACCGATGAATGTCATATGTTCTGTGCTCCCTGGGGTTTCTTTACAATGGTATCTGAAACTGGCAAAATAATCAGAAACACAGCAAGGGGGACAGTACAGCGAAGGAAATCACAGTTCTTTTATGCAACAAACGTGGGTGGCACTAAGTTTCTGGCTCCCGAGCAATCACACTGAGGTAAAAACATGAGCAAAGGACTGCCTCACTCAGCAGACAGTCCCCACGGGCTCTCAGGAAGCCTCAATGAAGGGGGCTCTTTGAAGGGTATCTGAGAGGGGGAGTTGGTCCATATTCCCTGAGTGGAGAAAGAGCAGCCATGCATCTTGCTACAGCAGGGGACCAAAGTATGGGAGAGGCACAGCGGAAGAGATGCCTCCTTTGAGAGAGAGAGACAGGAGAAATCAAATAATAGGCAACAACTACAGAAATGGAGACTGCATTTAGTAAGGCTAAGGCCAGGGCCTGTCTGGATAAACACACCAGAATACAAGGCCACCCTGCCAGCTGTCTCAGCATGAAGGAAATACTGAATGGGGTGAGAAAGCAATGTATTCTCTGGACTGTATAAAGGTCCTTACAGTGCTTCCTGGCACCTCATAGCATAAAGGAAGTCCAGCAGCCACAGAATGCTTTTCACTCTGCATTTGTCAGAGCTTTTTGCCCTGCCCTCTGCAGAAGGTAGCAGGGCTTGCACTCCAGTGGGCTTCACAGGCCACCCTGCCAGAGGCAGGTGGGCTCAGTGCTTCTAGCCAGCATTAACCCAAGATTAAGTCCCCTTCTTTGTGGTTTCAATGAATGAGCAAGGGTGAGGGAATAAAGGAGTTGATTTATGATCCTCCATTTTCCTCTGAGATGGGCAAAGGTTCTGCCCATATGAACAGGAGGAGATGTGGTGATTAATTCTCTGGCCTTTAACCTCACACAGGTCCTACATAGGGTTTTGGCACTGACAGTGAGTGTCTGTAGCAAGGATTTATTCCCATTGCAACAGATCCCACCACATACATGTTTTTAGAGAGTCGTTCTCTCTACATCCTTACAAGAAAGTAAAATTACTCTTTCTGTATGTACTACACTGTCAGTTCAGTCTTGGTCAGAGTCGGCTCTCAAGACCAGCCCTATTGCATCACCTCCATTCTTGCCCTAGCCGGGCCCTGTGGAGCAGACCCTCTGTGAATCAAGAAGTTCTGTCAGTCACTACATTGTGCAGAACCAAAACCTCATCTGGACAGCTGGCATTCCAGGCCAGCAGACAGATGGACCTGTTCAGCACAAAGACTCTGTTGCCTGTAGAGCAGCCTGAGGATGGCAAGGGCTGCTGCTGGCCAAGGTGTATCAGCCAAGGGTGGGTGAGTACCAGGCACCACAAGTTAAGATGGTTGTTTGCCAGCAGAGCAGGGTGGGGGAACCCAGGACAGAAGCAGCTGCCAGGGTTACAGGCTTCAGGGGAAGTGAGTGCAGTAAGGAGGGAAGCCACAGATCAAGCCTGAGGTGTTTAAACAAGAGAAGGCAGCACCTGGTTTTTACTAGCATCTTAGCACCTGATATTCATGTTCTCTGAGATTCATCCAACTCACCAACCAATGAATATTACTAACCTTTCCTGTTGCAGAAAATACTATTGATGAACAAAAGAGAATGTCGAGAAAGTACTTTTTAATGGTTATTTATTTATATTGAATGGTACTAGAGCATTATTAAATATGATGTGAACAGTATGATATTGCATTGTCTTGTCTGCAGCCTAAGTCCTTACTCCTTTTCCAGGAAAACACAGCAGAATCTATAATGGGAAAAGTAACTATTTTAAGTATTCTCATTTCAAGGCCACTCATTTCACTCTTCCTCTGACCTAAATGTTACAAGTGGAAGTCAAGCAAAACATTTCAGGTACCTGAGACCGCTGCCTGCATTATGGAGATAAAGGAAATAGGAGACAGGAGAAAATAGGCTAAACTCCAGAGTCTCATGGCATCTCTAGCAGTCATTTTGGGCATGGTGTCCATCCCAAATGAGATTGCTCTGTAAAGGTGCTGACCATGACTCAGAAGTGAGTCGTGGTCAAAAAACAGGGCAGGCAGTCAGTTCTCCATCCCAAGGGGAAGGGTGCCTATTAGTGAAATGTCTGTTTGACAGGAGCCCACTGTTGGCTCTTCCACAAGCCTAGGAGAAGCTTGGATATCCAGGTTCTGTTTCTAAAGCTCTCACTACTTTACTCTATCACTGGTTCAAGGCACATGACATCACCTCTCTGGGTTTTTTAACAGCAGGGCATCCACCTCTCAGAAACATGGAAGCAGTTTTTAAACTCCTCTGAGGAAGCCTTGCTGAAAATTTAGCATACTAGAGAACAAGCCAAATTCATGCCTATGTAATAAAAAAAAAATCACATTCACAAAAATGTTGCTAGAAGAACAATGTGAAGTTTACAAGCCAAGGTCCTGCAAAAGGCTGAGAAAGAACTGCTATGGCCATAGTACTTGAAACATGCACCTCACTAGGAGACACAGTGTGATGGTTTAAAACCACCTCACTCCCCAAAAATGAGGGACAGCTCTGCTTGGCTGAATGCATCCAGCTGTAGAAGGACTAATGCTACCTTCCTCTTGCCTTAATGGAACGCCTGGGGACTGAGAGGGCACTGGATAATGCACATTGACCAGCACTGTATGAGCACCCAGCCTGGTGTCAACCACTCTGCTACACCAGCTGCTCCTCCCCTCCTCGGGCCCTGCATCTTCAAGGCAAAGCTTCCCAAAGCCACTTTGCTGCACTTTCAGTAGGGATCTAGTGCAGCCCCCAGAGGACAGGGCACAGAGGAGAAAGGGAGAGAAAAAGAGCAAGCAAGAATGAATCTCATTAAACAGAGAGAGGCACCCCCTCAGTCTCTCATCATGTTTGGGCCTGATTGGAAGTGAAACCACACTTGGAGGGAGGGAAAGCCCCCTCCCTTGGGAAAATCCAGAGGCTCTTGCACAAACCTAATTTCAAGCTCTGTTGAAGATAGTGTTTGGTTTGGTTTGGTTTAGGTTTGGGGTTTTTTTTTTGGTTTTGTTTTTTTTTTTTTTTTTTTTTTTTTTTTTGTTTTTTTTGTTTTTTTTTTTTTTTTAATGCATTCAACATTATTTCCCAGGGAGCTGTGTGAAAATGAGAAAGGCAGACCTTTGACTGTGAATCCAGCCCAGTGCCTGGTTCTTACAGATCCAGTCTCACATTGTTTTCCTCCATCACTGCCCTCAATAAATCTCTGCACAAAGGTTGCTAAAATTCCTCCCACCTCCCTTCCACACTTCAGTGGAGACAGTTACATTATTTTTTTTGCATTTAAGCAATCCAATTCATTTTTAATTCAAAACACACCCTAGTTTCCACAGCTCTGTTAAAAACAGGAGCACTGTGACCTTGAAAAGGCTCAGACCTGCTGGCACCATGAAGTTCTGACCTGTACTTTGCTCTTCCTGGCTTGCTTGCTTTCTGGTGAGGAAAAGGCTCGTGGTTGGGTTTATGATCCACTCATTCCAGTGCTGATAGTTGAAGGGGAAGGAGAGGAACTGTATTTGGTTTGGAAGGCTCCTGAGGGAGACATACCTGGAGATTCAGTTCCCTGAGCTCACAGAGAAACACATGCTGGCTGGTTCCTCTGCACACAGCTGATCTGCCTGCATTTAGTTTTCCAGTCTGGAGAGCAAATATACACACAGGTGAAAATACAGATTAGGGTAGGCTGTTTCCATCTGACCTCATTCTTCTGCCCAAGAACTGGCACAGGGTGGCAATTTTTACAACTACACCCTGACTGCAAGGAAGTTGCAGAGCCACTGAAGTGGGGCAGCTCTAATGGTCCACATGCTCCCTTCTCCAAGACAGAGGGAGGCAGACATGCTTTGTCCAAATTCTTCCTACATTGAGATTTCCTACTGTGACCCAAGGAGGGATTGCAAGAGAAACATAAAGCACTACTGGCCCTGAAACAATTGCCAGCTGCAGCCCCAGGTCATACCATGAAAATCTGATTCCTTTCTTTGTTTCTCAGCTGATGCAGAGATTAATTCTTTCCTGTCCTTGGCATTGTACTTGCTGGAGCTATCAGCAGAACAGTGAGCGTTGCTTTGTTTTATGGAGGGGAAGGCAAGCAGGGTGGGTTTGCTGTCATTGCAGAGGGAATGGCACAAGGAGAATGTAAACAGTAGATGTAGATGTACAAAAAAAGCAACCTTGTGGCAGCAGCATTGCATGGATTTCAGTAAAGCAAGACTTTGCCTGAGGAAAAGTTCTCTACATTTTTTATTTAAAAACCCAATTAAGTTAAAATTAAATGTGAAATGATGACAATTTGTATCCAGGCCTTAAGCAATCCGCTTTAACTGAATCATGGTTGTTCTGCACAGGAGAATGACTGAGATCAAGTTTCCCATAGATGTGTCTCATGCATCTCAGTCCAACTCTGAAGCAAGAGTACTCCCAGCTCCTCATAAAAGTGATATCACTCTCCCAACATCTTCCTGCCATGCCATCCCATTTGGAAGGCAAACAGCAGCACATGAATCACAGAATAGATAAGACTGGGAGCGACCACTGGCGACCATCTGGTCCAACCCTCTTGCTCAAGCAGGGTCCCTCAGAGCACATTCCTCAGGACTGTGTCCAGACGGCTTTAGAATATCTCCTGGTAAAGGGGCTGGCAGTCTGTCTGGGCAGTGCTCAGTGCTGTGCCTGGTCTGGGCCAGCACTCATGGGCTGGCTGCTGGGCCAGTGGCCATGCCTTGGAGCGGGATGCTGAGCTCAGGGAGCCTGGCGCTGAGCTCTGGGAGCCTGGTGCTGAGCTCAGGGAGCCTGGTGCTGAGCTCAGGGAGCCTGGCGCTGAGCTCAGGGAGCCTGGCGCTGAGCTCAGGGAGCCTGGCGCTGAGCTCTGGGAGCCTGATGGTGAGCTCAGGGAGGCTGATGGTGAGCTCAGGGAGCCTGCTCCCCCTCACAGATTTCCTTCTAACCCTCTTCCCAGTGCAAACGCGGCCAACACAAACTCTTCTTCGTAGCTGTGTAGGAATTTAATATCTGTAAAATGTCTTTTCCTCTAAGAAAAAGCAGGCACATAAGAGCAGACAAATGACTGACAGCACAATCTAAGCCCCACCTTTTTTCAAAATCAGCCAGAAAAGAGAGGGGCATAAAAGCTTAAATTTTTCAGGGCAGCATGGCCATGGCAGGAGGCCTCTCACAGCGGCCAGGCTGCTGTGGTCCCTTTAGGCACTGGCTGAGGTGGATCCATTCCACAGAATCACCCAATCAATCAGTTTGGAAAAGACTTCTGTGATAATATTGAGTCCGGCCTATGACCGAACACCGCCACGGCAACCAGCCCATGGCACTGAGGGCCACGCCCAGTCTTTCCTTACACACCTCCAGGGACGGAGACTCCGCCACCTCCCTGGGCAGTCCATTGCAATGTCTAAATTTCCATTCATCTCTCCCTGACCAGTTTAATAGCCAATTTAAAGTGGAGACAGCAGTCGGGGTCTCGTCTCACCGACGAGAGAGACACGGGGTGCAGTTCAGCAGCCACCACATCCTTCTCCCTCCTCGCCCACAGCGGCGGCCGCTGACGGAGGGGGGAAGATGACTACATCTCCCAGCATGCTGAGCGGCAGCACGGCCCGGCCAGGGGCCCGCCCTGCCCCGCCGTGCGTTCTGGGAGCTGTAGTCTCGCCGGAAGGCGGGCGGGGGAGGGCGGGCGCTGCGCCTGTGCCACAGCGAGCCCGTGCCGCTGCCCCGGAGCTCCGAGCGGGCTGGCTCTGGCTCGGCCGGCTCGTCCCTTCCTCCAGCCCGCCTGGCTCAGCTCGCACCGCGAAGGGGAGGTCTGGCTCTCGGCGTCCTGATGAAGCCCAGCTAGGGGAGCACGCTGCCGCCTCAGAAAGTTGGAGGAGAAGAAGGAGGGGGAGGAGGAGGTCTGCACAGCGATGTAGCCCCGAGCGTGGAACGGCAGCCCCTGGAAGGCACTTCAGCTCCTCGCCGCCCTGATCCTGGAGCATGGGCTAAAAACGATGTTCCTCTCCCGTATGGAAAATCATTGTTTCCTGCTGTTTGTGTTTGTCTTCCAAGCAATATTTATCCTGATCCTCTACCGAAGCGGACCTTCGCGTGTGTTCCGCGGGTTTGTAGAGGCGCCTCAGGTGGTGGTGGTGGATTACTCGAAGCCCCACGATGTGTACACAAACCTCAGCTTGTTCACCCAGGCTCCCAGTGAGGACACCATGCCCTACTGCTCAGCGCAGTCCCCAGTCCTGGGTAGGTATGAACCTCCAAAAACCCTGGAAAGGTGGTTTGAAAGAACCTCCTTCATAACCCTGAAGGTGTCATAAATGTAAGTTGTATCTTCTACAAACTTTGAAACAGGTGTGCTGGTGTACTTTCGCTGCCAAAATTCTCTCCTGTTAACAACCCGTGTTGTTTTACTGCTTGTGCGGGGAAAAGTGTTTTACTGGCCTATAAATTTCCAATATTGAGAGTTTGGTTACACAGATGTCAAGATTGTAGAGCAAAAGCAAAAACAGTGCATGGTGATAATATCAAGTTAGTAATGCTTTTTTGTTTTTTTTTTCTTGGCAGTCTTGTGTAAAGTGACCCAACAATTTAGAAACTGCATAATATTGACTTCTGACTTTAACGCCTTGGTTCTTTGTCTTAAGCCTTATATCAAATCTGTAGTTCAATATAAATTGATTAAGTTGACTTGAAATCAGCTTAAGGAGGATGAATGAGGATGGCACCTTGCTCTTCATGGTGATCTTCTAGTCTATGATTGTCACACATCCTTTAGGCTTAGAAATTTCTTTGTTAGACCTAAAAATCTGGTCACAGGTTAATTTGTATTCACAGTAGGACCAAACCAGAGCTGATCCAAGAAGCAGCATTCATCCAGCTGTTGCAGTACTAAAACAATTGAGAAATTTTAAGTCAGTGCAAAGTCAAACCAGGTGTATAAAGCAGGTGTGTTTCCAGTAAAGTGGTGGTGCTGCTCAGGCAATAGTGAATCCCTTTGACTCAGCCAGCCATGAATGGATTCAGTTCCATCAGCATGCACTTACAGCTGGTTTGGGCCATCACCTTCTTAGAGTACCGTGTGGTAAGTTACTCTTGTCAGCTTTTTCCATACTACACAGGTTTCTGCATGTCTAAATGTTGTCTACACCTAGCCCTTAGCCTTGGACTGCTGTTCTAGGAAAGCTGGTCACTGCACATGGAGTCCATTAGGAGCAAATGGTTGACCTTGGTTCATGTGGAAGCTCTGTGGGAAGCCAGTGCTCTTATGTCAGGTTGCTTACTTAGGTTGGAGAGCTCTGCTGGGACCCTTTGGATGAGCCTGCTCAGGCTGCAACTTTTGTAATGGTGCTTGTTCTTTTGAGATGTTTTCTTCCTTCCCCTGATGCTTGCAGTTAAATTAAGTACACACAGTGTGTATGATGAAAGTGTAAGATAGCTTTGGGTATGTGTTTCAGCATTTCCCATAGAAATGGCTCTACCAACTCCTGAAATCCTGGTAGCACAGAGCCTTTTTGCACAGGTGCTGGTGTCATGGTCTCAGTGCACTGCAGCCCATTCAGTTCTGGGGAGCTACAATTCCTTTTTTCAGGCTGAATTGTTTTATTTGAAAAAGCACAGCAGAAATGTGACTGCACCTAGTTTGTGTCCACTACTGATGAAAATCCTCTCTCCTAAAGAGTCAAATGAGACAGCTTTAGTGTCAAAAAGAAAGAACCAAACAATTCTGCAGCTTGCCTGCAAACCATCAGATAAGTAAAAGTAGTGATGTGTATGGAGGAGGCGGACACAGAGTAAAATTACACTAATCTGTGCTCTTAGAGCTGGGAAATCTTTTGAAGAACTCCTCCTCTGCCCATCACTGAGAGTGCTGAGAGCAGGGCATGGTCCTGCAGGCGGTACTTCAGAGCTAAAATGGAAACATGATGTTAGTCACAGACAGAAACAAACAGCAAGCTGTCTGGGAGGAAAAAAAGCCAACCATGAGCAAAGTAACTGTGTAAGCTTTGCTGTATGAAAATACTGAGCTGAGCATATGAACCATTGTTGAAGTGAAACACAAGTAATTTGGAGCACTGATACAAATTCAGCTTCAGAAAAATGAGGTCTCTGCTACTGCTTAACTTTTACTCAGTGGTATTTCCCTGGAAATATAGGATGTAAATTACTGCTTCTGTCACTGCATGCCAGCCTCTTCTGGGTGTTTTGCTTTTTTCTTAGCTGAGAAGCATGCTGTTTTGTGAGGGAGTTGTCCCTTGTTTTATATGTGATGGGCACATATGAATTGAGATAAATACTTTATAAATGTCTTGAATAGTTGTTGCCATCATCTCTCACGAGACTGATGTTTCTTGGAAGCATTATATTGCAGAGAGCAATGCCTTTTAATATTAATTTCATAAACTCTATTAAATGAGATTTCAAATCAATTCTTGAGGACTCAGCCTCCTGCTCAGAGATGGTAATAAGTCACAGTGCCCACTCTAAAGTGTGTTAAAGTACCTGGAAGGATGCCAAATGGCTTAAATGGTTTCTGCATCAGGGCTTTTATGAAGTGCAGCACTTTTTCCATTTATATATGTAGTAGATCATTTTGATAACTGTGTGAATGTTAATCAGCTTGCAGCTCATCTGTCTGTTTCCTGTCTCCTGAATCTGCAGCAACTTGGTTCTTCCAGGGCTGTGAAGTAAGAATTGAAGTGTAATTGCTAATCATCTCTGCCTTGGAGGAACTAGACTCCTGCTGACTAGTGGTGCTTTTAAACACCTAGTGGTGTCCACTGAACATTTTGTGACCAAGAACTTGAAAAGCATTGCAGGTATTCAGTGTCTTCACTAATAAAGTGAATAAATTACTTGAGTTCCCTCAGAAGTTAAAGTTTCTACACAAATAACCCATTGCCTGTTTCTTCCTCCTCTGTTTTTAGAAAAAGTGAAGTGCTTATATGCCAGGGTTATACTTCGTTAAACATAACTAAATAGCTTTTAAATTCAAAATCTGACTTTCTCACATTGCATGCAAGTTACCTTGCTTCAGTTCATCTTTTCTACTCACAAAGAAAAAGTTTGGTGCTAGAAGATTTGGCTGTATTGTATTATTTCTGGTTCGGTTTAAAGGGGTACCTTCCTTTGTGCATGGTACGTGCTGAATAAGTTGGTGTGGCCCTCGAGGACTTTAATAGTTGAAAGTTCTGTCTGTAAGTTTGCTGTTTATAATTTGCTCATGCTATGGAAGGATTTTTTCCAAGCCCTTCTTATAGTAGTTACTGCCTTTCACTCCCATCTGTCATAACCTTTTCATGAGCAGGGCCATCTGTTGTATTAAGTAGCTCCTGCTATGTTTTCTAATGCTGCCAGAGTTTCTTCTCTTGGATTGAAAGAGAAATAAAGAAGTGGCAGTGCTAATGCTGAGATTTATTTTCAGGTGCCATTGAGGCAGCCTTGTATTCTGTCATTAGAAACTGATGCTTAAATGAAAGCTGTTGGTCTGATTTTTTATTTTTTCCCCAAGCACTGGTAGAATTACAGAAATATGACTCTGTTAATGTAGTGTGTGGTGCTGCAGTATCTGAGTGCAGCATTCACCCATGCTACTGTTCCTGTCTGTTCATCTTGTGTAAGTTCTGGTTATTCTCATTGGGCTTGGTGGTTACAGCTGCAAACTCTGAGTTCAGAAGTCCTGGAGTTCCTTTCGTAAGGTGGGATAGATATGGCCAAGGCCCATAGGTCCCCTCACAGGGAAGTGTGTTGTCTAGGGAGTGAAGCAAGCAGGGAGTGTGCTGTCAGTGGCACTAGCTAACACAGACAGGGAATTGTGAGACCTAACTGTACACTGAAATTTCATATTCATTAAACACCCTCTGTGTGATGGTACAGGCACAGAAACATCTTTGGAACAATGACAAAATTGGCCATGGAAAAATTGCTTGGACACTTCAGGGTGTTGATTCTGTACTCTGCCTCAACAGGGATCCTGTGCTTCCTAGTATGTGTAAGATGTTTTTTTCCTCCTTTTCCAAGGCTGTGCTTTATCCCTCTTTGGTCCAGCCTGCAAGTGCTCTGCTCACATTTGGGAATTAATTGGATTAGATTGCATTAGCCTTTTGTTAGTTGGACGGCAGGGAGACATGAGAGCCGGAATGTAGCTTGTAGCCAAGGAGTGTAGGGCAGCCAGAGGTTTTGGGGATGTAAGTCACACTCTTTTTTTTTTTCTTCCTTCCCTTGGCATATTCCAGATTAAGCTTCTGAGCTGATTTTTTTGAGATCTGGAGCCAGGCAGCATAGGAGAACACAGTATCTTGAAAAACCTGGAAAATACAAATGTTACACTCCTGGAATGCTTGGGTATGGAAGGAGAGAACAGGAGTGAAGTTATTCGCATTGTCCTGCTCATGCCTTTACATTCAAATTAAGGTCTTATTTTTTCTGGAATTTGAAGATTGTTGCTGCAGAATCTTACTCTGCAATACAGAGTCCCAATTGTTTTACAGAAAACAAAACCTTGCCTTTGTGGGAGAATAAAAGGGATTAATTCCCTTTATTATTTTTTCTTTAGAGCAATGATCTATAGTTGAAATCCCTGAATATAATACTTCTTTAGCAAGCTCCAGTTGTCATCGAATCAGTGGTTAATGGTGCTTTAGGTTGAAAGATCTGATAATCAGGGAGTCCATTAATCTAAACAGCAACATAAACTACAGGTTGATAACATTGTTGGACTGAAACGTGGGAGTCTTAAGGGTGGAAAGGGAAGCTGCCTGCACAGAGGTAGGAAATAACCTCATGAAATGTTCACTGTAAATGTGACCTAGGTTCACAGCCCTCACAATGATTCTCTGAAGAACCTCTCTTCTGTTTTGGGTACAAATATATGGCAGTGTACTCTGCTTTCCTGCTGCGGGTAATGCAGTGAAAATCAAATTCTCCTGTATTTTAAGTAGTTGGAGAAGGACTGAAAAGTGATGTTTAGGAGTCAGCTATTGCAAAATATTGCTGACAAGCAGAAGTCAGGCTTTCTTTTTAAAAACAAACCAACCAACAGAAACCAATGAAAACCCACACAGTAAGATTCAGACCAGACATTTTTGACAGCGTGAGAAATGGGATGAGTGGCTCTTCAGACTGACCTTCAGGAAATGCCATTTGTGTGTTCCTTGAGGGAGAAAAGGAGACACTTATCAAATACAGGTTTGCCCATCAGAAATATGAGGTGTACCAGCTTCCTCATAGTAGCAAAATGTTCCCTGGTTCAGAATGGACACTTTGAATTTTAGGGCAAATTTACTCATTAAGCATGTTACTGCTCTAAAAATCCTGCAACCAACCCAAAACCAATGAACCAAGCAAACCCCCAAAACCAGTGGAGGGATGTTGCCTCTTTCTGTGTCAGTTAAACAGGATGTGGATGTGGGCAGGCTCAATTTTTTTGTTTGTTTTTGTTAGAATTGTAGCAGAGATTTGAATGTAGGATGGACTGAAGGAAGCATATTCTGGACTCACTTGCTTATTTAGTCGTAAAACACACCTGTACCTTCTCCTGCTCAAATGAAAGCTCCTAAACACTAGGCCTAAATGTTTGCTTTCTCTCTCCCATGCTTCATTATCAGAAGGTTTTTGAGAGAATTATTTATTTCAGTGGTTTAAGAGGGAGTCTCACTTAGAAGATACTAAAACCTTGATTTAGGACAGCCATAGTGTTAATTATCAGCTTGGAAAGAAAATCTTGTTTATAGCTATGAAAAAAAAAAAAACCACCACCAGCTACAAACTTGCCTTGCACACTTTTGGTGAAAAAAAGATTTTGCCTTTGGTAACATGGCCTGCAAAGAATTTTTTAATAGAACTGTCATTTGAAATCGCCAGCTTCTAATTATGATTTGGGTGAAAGTTTTTTCCTAGTTCATTTAAGCATTGGATGGTAATCTTGTTCTGCATCTGTGTATTATTTTCTTAAAAGTTCACAGTTGTAGAAAACCATTAAGACACACTGATTTCTGTATAAATACAAGTTTTCTGCTGCTTCTGGAAGCTTTTCTCACAACCCAGGAGTACAGGCATTTAGATAATTGTAGAATTTGTTTATTTATACTGTAACAATGAGGTTTGTGTTAAAATGGGCATTGACACTTTATATGGATTCTTTTTCACTTATGACTTGTCAGTATTTTTCCATCTGAAGAATGGAAGAATTCATGTAAAAATGCAGATTTTTTTATAATTAGGCAATAACTCTTGAAGATATCCAGTATATTTTGTATTTTAAAAAGAGGTGCTGAGTAGAACAACAACCATGTATAGTTTCTTTTGCTATCCTGTGCCTGTTCCTGAAAATATAATATCTTTCTTCTTTCTCAGGTCTGTCATCTGCTTCTCCCAGATTTTGAAGTACTGCCTGCTTATCAAAGTGTATAAAATGAAATAATATAGCAAATTCAGCTATTGTGGCATGTGATTGTAACATCAAATTGAACTTGAAATGCTTTTAAAGGTAGAACTGACATTTTCTAAGCATTTCTATTCATCCAGGCTTCAAACTGTTTCTCCCCTGACCTGCTGAATATCCACTTGCACATCTTTGTCCTTGAATCTCTTCTGAAAGAGGCCTAGAGAAATTTTCCAAATGGGTAGCAAAAGCAGATGTGTCTGTTCATCTTGAATAATTTTCAGCGCTGTTTCTTTCAGCGAATCCACTTACTCAAGGATCTCATCTAAGCAGCACCAGGCTGTAGCAGGCAGGCAGTCCCAGGGAGCAGCAGCTGTGCCGCAGCCCAGTGGGGCTTGCTGGCCGTGCCCGGGCTCGGCATGCCTGGCAGGTGGTGTGTGTGTCCCCTGGTGCTGAGCTGGCCAGCAGGCAGCAGTGAAATTCATCACTGAGCCACATCTGCGTGGGTGTTGTTAACTCTTCTCTGGTGGGGCTGCTGTCTGAAGGAGCAAACATGGGTAGCTGATCTCGTAGGTCTGAAAAAAGATAGATCATTGATGTTTCTCCTGATGATTCTTTTTTCTGTCTCTCCTTACAGTTGGTCCATTAACCATCACCTTCAAGGTGCTCCCTAGTGAAAGGATGATCATAAAAAGAAATCCTTTTGTTCAGTCTGGTGGCCACTACAGGCCACCTCACTGCTTTGCCCGCTACAAATCCGCCATCCTCGTGGCCTACAGGAACCAGGAGAAGAAACTCCGCCACCTTCTCTACTACATCCATCCCTTCCTGCAGCGCCAGCAGCTCAGCTACACCATCTACCTGATCCAGCAGGTAAATCCAAGTCTAATGTGCCTGCTGGGAGCTCAGCCACACCACTTAAGGGCTGGGTTCTGAAGAAGAAATGTGACTCTTGTGATGTGGAAATGGTGCTTTATGCATGGGCTGGGAGGAGGTCAGATAGCTGTCCTGCCTCCATGACTGCTAATGACTGAAATAATGTACCACTTGTCAAGATCATCCTTCTGCTATTATTTGGTTCTGTTGTGGTTTTGTTGTGTTTTTTTTTTTTTTTCCTGGGAGTATAAATTTGTCACTAAGTGGTTGTGCTGGTTTGAAAGTAAACCAGCAGGAGTAATGAACTGCCAGACAATCACCTTGAGAAAGATTTCAGATCGGAATTACAACTTAATAGAAAGATTACAATAAATGCATTAATACAAAAACACTGGGTTTAAGTGACAGCCTGTCCCCCTGTTGGTCAGGATGGTGGTCACAGCCTGATTAAGTGATGGCTGCAGTGTTGAAAACGGTGGTCCTGTGGAAGGTCTGGTCCTCCTCTGGGTCCCTTGAGCAGTGATGGTGTTCCAAGTCCCCAAATCGAGATGATATGTGGTCAGGTTCAGGTGGTACCTCCCAGGGCAGGGAGTTTCACAATGGAATGATGTAGTCCTATGAGGGACAGAATATTTTTGGAGTCCTTGGTGGTTGTTGCCAGGTGTTCTGCTGGTGCCATTGAGTTCATGATGGCCCCTTAGCGGAGACCCTTCAGGATGGGTGGGACTGCTGCTTTACCGGAGGGAGGTACCACAACTGAGTGTGAAGAGAAAGAAACACTACCCTGCCTCACAGGGCTGCCTCTTTTTTCCTTATGTAACACCCAGCTGTATCCTGAGGGGTGGCTGTGCACTGGGCAGCTGCTGCAAGCGACCCTTCTTTAAGAGTTTGTCTGAAAATGATGTAGAGGAAAGTAGAGTTTGGTTACACCCCGCAGCTTTCCTTTTGTAACCCAGGGCAGTTGTAACTTTTGTTTTCCTCTTTCTGAGATTTGCATGTGGTTTGTCTGTAGCTTCAGTGTGACTACTGAGCAGAATTGGAGACTGAATGCTGGAGTGAAGCTGGATATTTTTAGTCTATGTCACATACAAACATGTGGCTTGGCAGGGCAGTCTGTGCAGGTCAAGCAGCCTTTTGTACCTGACATGGACTGGTGTTGCAAAAGATCAGTGGCAAGGGAGCAAGTTTTGGATTCATCAGTTAAAACCAATAGTTTATTGGGAGGGCAAAGAAGCTTTTTGTTTGACCAAGATCTTTTTCTGATTTGTAAGTTTTAGTAAACAGTAGTCAGGGCAAAAGTGTTGCTGTACACCTGTTTACCTGAGGAATGGCTTATAGATGGATCTCTTGAGAGGTGCCAACAGTGCAAGGCCCCTGACACAGCAAAGCTGACAATTGTTGAGAATGTTGTGGAGAGGGTGGGTGACATTTTCAAAGCTGGGAGCATGGAATTTGCAGCCAGTATTGATTCATTCATTTGAATAAGGCTTTTTGACTAAAACAAATTTTAACTGAGCTATCTTACAACATCTGTGTTGTTTTGGTGAAGAAATGTAGGTTTTCTTTTCCAGGTAGGGACTGGTTCATTTAACCGAGCAAAGCTGCTCAATGTTGGTGTCCGGGAGGCCATGAAGGATGAAGAGTGGGACTGCCTTGTCCTGCATGACATTGACCTGGTGCCTGAGAATGATTATAACCTGTACGTTTGTGATGAATATTATCCCAAGCACATGGCCAGTGCCATAGATAAGTTTCAGTACACGTGAGTGCCTCCATTTGCTTTCTGTGGATATATTCCAGTTGCTTCACTTCCGGTTAGAAAGTATGGGAAAGGGTGGGAACAGTGAAAGACACAAACTTAATGAAGTTTTCTGTGTGTTAGTTTTGCAGCAGTTACTTCCTAGAAAAGGATATTTTTGACTCAAGCATGCAATCTTGAATGTTTCCTTGCCTGTAGTTCCCTGTTCCACAGTTAGCTCAGCTTGGCAAACGACTGGCAGGTTTCTGTTTGATTTTCCTTTAAGAAAAAAAGTATAAGGTGGGAATATTGGATCAGGTGGAATATGATGTGCTAGGATACCGATACTTTAAACTGATCCAAGATACAAACTTTGAAACCAGCTTTACTTTGGTCAGTTTTGGGGGAACGTGGTGAGAAACATTGAGGGGAATGGAACATGATGGGAATTACACTGGGTTTACTGGTTTGGGGTTTGGCATTGTCATGAGAGTGCCTGCAAGTATGCAATTCATGTATGTGTGACTTGGATCACACTGTTAGTTGTGAGGACAGGCATTACCTTCAGTAGTGAACTCTGGTTTTTGGTGGTTGGGTTTTTTTGGAGGGTGGTGTTTGTTTGCCTGTTTGTTTTCTCTTTTAGTCTGCCATACAAGTCCTTTTTTGGGGGCGTGTCTGCTCTGACTCCAGAACATTACATGAAGATGAATGGGTTTCCCAACACCTACTGGGGCGATGGTGGTGAAAATGATGACATTGCTACAAGGTACCAGTGCACAGGACAGGTTGAAGTGGATCTACGCTGGCAAGTGAAGCATAACAGCACCCTAGGAAAGGAACCAACCACATTGTTCCTTAGTGTGCTTGCAGTACCATTATAATCCCAAATGCTGTTGCTATTGGGAATGCTTTATGTCAGGAAATGGTCAGAACCTATGAATCCAATCACTATGTGCTGGGAAAATGAAGCTTTCTCATTTCTGGGGAGCAGAATGTTATTTCACATCCTTGTGCCTTCAGTGCAAGGGGTGATAACCACTTGTGGTTGACAAGTGCCTCCACTGATGTTGACAGCCCCAAGGGAGGGAAGGAATCTGCAACCTTGAGGAATAAGAAGGTGCTTAACTAATTCTCAGACAGTTGGGAATTTAAGTTAAGTGCATTTAGGCTGCTCCAAGTGTTACCTAATCACTGACACTTGGGATTAAGGAGCACAAGGAATTCTGTCTTTTGTCTGCAGTGCTGGGTGATGGAGGAGCCTGTGTACCAGCGTGAGTCAGTGACAGCAAGAGTTGATGGTTTTTCTTGTACTTTGGTTGCCTTGGCAGCAGCATTCTATAGATGAGTTTAGTTCCAGGTGCTCTGCCTAATGTGAATTCTTCAAGTACAGAATCATGGCTGCAGCTTCTTTATTCAGCTTTGGAATTGCACTGTGCACCTTCCTGTGCACCATCCAGCACTGAGGCAGGCTCATGGGGAGTTTATAAAACTAAACTGACCATGGAAGCCTTTGTTATTTTTGTCTTGCGTAACGTGACAAGTTACAGGGTTTTTTTCAAAGCAGCATTCATCTGGGAATTGAAAGCCAGATTTTCTAATATAGAATTCCTCCTTTGCCTTTCAGAGAAAGCCAACTAAAAGGTTGTACGGTTGTTTAGAGAGTCAGCATTTATGAAAGGAATAGAATGCCAGGAAAATAGATCTTTATATCAAGTACTACAATGCTGGGTCTATTCAGCTGCTCTTAGTATAGCTTAGGCATCTAATTTGGGTTTTGGTACCTAGGGTAGAGTCATGCCAGTTATGCATAGGAGTGCACTTCTTTGAAGAGAATCCTGGAAGGCAAGTGAATTCTATAGCTCCCAGAATAGCCCTTTCTGGAAGGGAATTAGAGCCTATGTTTTCAGAGAAAACTTACACTAATGATTAGCAATGTTTTGGCCCAGAGATACATGGGGGCTGTGGACAATGCCTGTTAATGATTTATTCACATTCTGAAGTCTCAGCCTGCAGAAGTTAGGAATGAGCTGGCTGTTCTTCAGTGACCAGCTGGGATCTGGATATTGGGAGTAGCTCAAGCACTTCTTACCATGTATCAAAAAAATAATGCATCTTTTTTTTTTGACATTTCAGTGTCCAGTTTTCAAAAATTCTGTGCAAAGATGATTTTTTTTTTCTGGGATATTGCTTATTAAAAAGCAGAGTTAATGAAAAAAAACTGCCAGCTGCTCTTATAGTTGCCAGACTGCAGTACTCTCTAGTACAAGTTGTAGCAAATACCAGAAGAAAACACTATTCTAATTGGAGCCACTCATGTGTTAACATTTTCAACTACAGGAAGGTCTCTTGGACTCTTCTTACCAGTAAATGAATGTATTAACAATTCAGTTTTAGTCTTATTTGTAATGCAAAAAAACTGTGACAGCAAAGCTAGTTTAGTGTTCTTGTTTTTTTGTCTCTTTATGGTTGAATGTGCCATAAGCTTATGTTCAGAAAAAAAGAAACTGTCTAAAACTCCATGTGAAATAATGGAACTATAACACTGTCAGTGAAGTGTTATAATCATCTGGTGGCTCTAGCCTGACAAATATTTTCAATTCTGTGGCCTTTCAGCTTCCTAACATTCCTGCTGTATCAGATCCCAATGGAACGCAGTCAAATGCTGCAAACATGCCAGTTAGATAACCTCAACTGAGCAAACATTCATTCTTACATTCACAGGAATTTTCTCTGCCTGAGGGCTGTCCTGTGATAACAGAGGTGTGGTAGCACTAGTGGAGGTTTAGCTAGCACTGTTGAAGGCACTTTTTATTGGCAAAGTAACATAGGTGCTATCAGCAGTGGGCTGTGAGTTGCTTGAAAGTCACCCAGAATGCTGGGCTTAGAAGCTCTGTTCTGGAATTCTGAGCCTTCATTTCCTCTTCTCTTATCTAACTGTACTGCAGCTGAGTTTACATATGTTTGTCTGGTGCCTGTATTTATCCCTAATCTTTTATGAACCAGTCTAATCAGGCCATCTGAATGAATGGCACTTCTCAAAGAAGAGAGGCTTAATCTGGTTTTGAAACTCAGGACTGGCTTCCTTTCAGAAACTGCAAGTATGAGGTCTTTTTTTTTTTTTTTCTTTTCCCTTAAAGTTCAGGTGATGGACCTCTAGGCAGCAAAAGCTGCACTCTTAGGAGGAAGTGGAATAATGCTCATTTTTCAGAGTCAGGGGAACTGCTCTTGAATGCTCTGTATGCTGATGTTCATTCCCTGCTTGCTCTAATCCCCTTGTGCCCTGTCAAAGTGCACTGCAGCTGGGAGCTTTCTAGCCCAAGCCTGGCCTAGAGCCCGCTAGAGAAGGTCATGTGGCCCTGTGCTGCTTCTGCACTTTGTTTTTATTGCATTAGCACTGAAAATCATCTCTGACCATAAGCCTGGAAGTGGCATCTCTATGCCCAAGCAAACACTTTTATATGTTGTTTTACAGGATTCACTTGGCAGGAATGAAAATAGTCCGGACATCCCCTCACATTGGCCGCTACCGAGTGACGGACTACAAGGAAGAGACAGAGATCCCAGATCCTTGGAGGAGGTACCTGGTGGGGCTGGGGGCTGCTCTGGGCCTTGGGACAGCTTGGCTCTTGCTGTCACCTTCCCCAGCACGGGCTGCATGTGCCTCATGTCACTGCTGCTTTTTCTGCTTTAGGAAGGCTGTTTAAAAACAGCCCCCAGTCACTTTCAACTGAATCATTCAGCTCCTGTCTTCACACTTGAAGGGTTTCTCCTAGTTTCCTGCCTTTTCTTCCTATTGTGAAGGACAGATGCCAGCTAGGAAGCTAACACTAGATTTAAACATGAAATTATATAGGGAGTAAAACTTAAAGGAAAAAATATTGCCGGTCTTATAAATAGGGAGATTTCAGTTTGAAGGGGCACTGTGTTACAAGTTCCCAATATTAAAAGCTTGCTGTTCAGTCTGTGTGGAGTTACAACGTGCCATTAAAATAGTGGAAAGCAATATTCTAGTTTGAAGACATGAGAAAGGTGCTATGAGAGACTTTATCAAAGACTGTTTTATATAGAAGAGCTGGAGGAGGGTGTTGGGTCAAGTGTGGTGGAGGCTTCTCATACCAGCAGTGCAGATCTCTCTGTATCATCTCAAAACTCAGGTTTCCATAACAACCCTGTCAAAAACCTACCTACAGCAGCCTGTGTACACTGTGGCTGCAAACTTCTGCCTTGCACTCCCAGGTCTCTCTAGGCTGCTGACAGCTCCTTGGTTTTTGGAGACTCTAGCTGCCACCTCACTGGTCTCCCTCTATGATCAGGGTCCAGTCTGAATTGTCCTCCTTTGGAATACTCACTGTGAACTCACTCTAATCTGTTCAGTCTGTATCATGGGAAGAATTGTCTCAGGGCTTTTCTGCCCTCTGGAAGACTCTTTCTTCTGCAGCTTCAGCTGCCAATGTTACCTTCGTTCTTCTAACTGCAGGTCTTCTTTCTCCCTCAGGCCTCCTTCCCAACACAACACCAGAAAAACATGGAAAGCTGATGGAATGAATACATTACAGTTCAGGCTCCTTTCCAGGACTAAGCATCCTCTTTATACCAAGATCACTGTGGACATTGGATATGTTCCCCCATTTTCTTAAGAGACTGAAAACAAAAGCAGAGGTTGGGTGCCACATGGGCATTCAGCCAATCTCTCCCATTTTCCTGTGGCGTCTGCCCCACCTGAGATTAACCCTTTTGCCTTTCCTTTTTCTTCAAACTGTTTCAGATTTAGAAGAGGCTCCAGGAACAGGATATGACAGCTACTAAACAGTCTGTGGCTTACTGTAAAAATAGTCCAAGTCACTGTAAAACTGACCCCTGAGCCATATCTGTGATCGTAAGCAAATCCAAGCTTTCTGGAACCTTTGTTCAGTAGCTGGACAGCTCTGTCCTGCTTTGTACTTAAGTGTTAATTGGGATGCAAGCCATTCTGTCAGATTGGCCTCTGACAGGTTGTATTTTGAGAAGGTGTTGAAGCCATTTACTGTTCTATAAATATCTTTTGTAAATTTGAGTATAAATGGAGTTATGTGTTTGGCTGAACAGTTTTATAGAATACTGAATGAGTGTAATAAAAGAGAAAGTTGCCCTGAAACCAGGCAAACCAGAGTTTAAATCCCTGATTTTTTTTTTCTGACCTGAACCACAACTGTTGAAATTGTTTTATTGTAGCTGCAAGTAATGCAGACTGAGTGGGACCTGAGGCTGTCACCTAAGTCTAACCTCCTGCTCAGAGCAGGGAAATTAATCTACTGCTACAGCTGTTGCTCAGACATTAGGTATCACTGAATGCTGAGCTGTCTTCAATATAAAATACTGGTGAGAAATTAAATATTAGTTTTTCCTTGAGGTCAAACATGTCAACAGTGGAGCTGTGACCCTGCAGGAAAGCATTGTACTTACCTGATTGTGAGATTGACACAGTCAGCCCAAACCGTTGCCCTTGCTGTAAACTTACTTTCTCTGCCAACTGAGTCTGTAGCACTGCCTGCCAGGTCCAGTTATTTTGAGAGTGTGACACAGGGTATTTTGGCTTGTTCCTTGAAGATACAAAAACTCCTTCATCACTGAAAAGCTGCATCCATGCCACTGTACTTACAAACATCTAGTTTCACTCTTCTCCACAATTGGAATAATGTCCTAAAAGAAACTCTCCCAAGCCTGCCTTCACATCAACATGTAAAGACAGTTAAATACAATGCAGTAGGTCCAGTGCTCTAATCAAGACTTCTGCTCAAATCCAGCAGCACAGTGGAACAGCTGGTTACTTAAGCAAGACTCACAGATGACAATGGCCTGGGTCACACTCTGCTAACAGTGTGGCCCAAAGCATTAAAATTAGTGGAGTGGAATTTCTCCCCCTCCAACAGAGCTGGCTACTGCCTTTCCTTCCCCATCCCTGCAGAGTAACAGGGATCCTGCTGCAGAATGAGACTGATCACTGCCACAGGACATGTCCCCCTCAGCAGGGGACATTGTGGTGTGAAGGACGAGAAACTCAGGAGCTCAGTGGACTGCATTTATTGAGAAATTTGTAACATCTCTTTACCCATTACCATTACTGCTCTTCTCTCACACATAAGCAGTTTTTCCTTAGGCCAAAAAAATTTTACTTTTCTCATCAAGTTTGTAGTTCTTTGAAGAATTATTGTGACCAAAAATAACTTTAGAAAGAGTTGCAAAACCAAGTATTTTTTCAGAGACTTGGTTCAAGTCCTTGGACCAGCCCAAACAAGGACACGTTTTCTAATGTCCCAGCAAAAAGTGCATAGTAGAACACGAGGAACTGTCCCTTGGGTCAGTCTGTAACTCCAGTCCTCACAAAAGGAAACTCTCAACCACCCAATGAGATGCTGTGAAGGAGCACTTTACTTGCTCCTGTGCTACTGAAGGACTCTCCCAAGCAGGTGCTGGAAGTCATCTGCTCTAACAGCAGCCACAAAGGAGATCTGTTGCCATTTCCTATAACCTGGGAAGTGCTGGCCCCTATGAGACCTTGGGCTGCACACTGAAGTCCACTGTGATGTTGATGTAAAGTGGGTTGTGTTCCACAGAGAGCAGTTGATAGGAACAGGAATTCAGCCCGTCTGTCTTCCATGTTCTAGAGACCTGACGGAGGAGCTTCATCCTGAGGACAAAGAGGAGAAAAACCTTCACTGACATGCACAGGAGAGGAGTTTTGGTCTCTTTCCCAATGGTAGTAAATTTGGAAGCAAAGCTACGGCTTTTTATCTACTAGAAATACAAAGTTGTTCTGTTTTCAGCACAGTCACATATGGGGAGAAAAATCCTTTGGCTCAATCTCTGAAATCTTGCTATAATCATACCTATGGAAGTGTAATTTTGGAAGTTTCTATGGAACACCACCCAGTCAGTTCTAGGAAGATCTCATGTAGAGGAAGCAGCTGCCAGCTGTGAACAGTGTTGTCACAGGGGTGTCCCCCAGAGCCTCTGGGTACCACAAGAAGCCTGTTTGGCCTGGAGCAAAGACCTTGTCCCCCAGCTGCCTGGCTCAGCCACAGACCATGACAGTGCAAGGCAGAAACCTGCTCCTGACCCACCTCTCTCGATTCTCCTCGTTACCATGGTCACGGTTGTGGAAGATCATTGTGTACCTGGCCACATCAGCAGGCGGCCTCACCACTTTCATCTTCTGCATCTCAACCCTGCAAGAAGCAATAAAAAGTGTTGTGAGGAACACAACACCTCTAAACCAGCTGTTAATGAAGAAAACCCAACAGTTGGAGACCCCATCTCTTGTAGATGCTGTGGAAGCAAATACAGAGTTGTAAGAGCTAATCTGCATGTCTTCCACAACCCATTTTGCCAGAGAAATGAGGCTCAGAGTTGCATTCCTGGAGAAGAGGTCTGGGGGGGTGACAGATACACCTTTCTTTTGAACAGAAGCAGGTAACTACTTACAATAGAGATGTAGAGCTTTAAGCAGACATTATAAAACAGAGTACATTTATATCAATATTGACTGGACTACTCTGCACTGCCCTGTAGCAAGTTTCCACATGTTCTGCAACAAGTCCATCTTAAGCCCTGCAATAAAACCCTTATACTTGATAGTTCTCCAAAAATAAATTAAAAGCTTGTTTTCTTTTTTAGTAGCTGTCAGACAGCTGCAAAACTTTTATTTGTTCACATTAAGCAAATTTCTCTGAGAACAATGCCAGAAGCACTGAGCCCTATGCATGGATTTAAATGTCTGACATCAGTTGCTTAGTTGGAGTTTCTGACCTTACACATACCTTTGGAGCACAGCTTTGCCCTGACAGCAGAAAAAAACTTTATGACAAGGGAATTAAGGAATAGTCCACCTTTTGCTAGTCACTCATCAGCTGAAAGAAAAATAGGAAACCAAGATTTGAAAAAACTGAGCCCCTTACAGATTTCCATGACTTTGTAGAACTAAATTATCAAACAACTACAACAAATGATCTGAAGAATCTCTCTGAGATACACGCCTTAGGAGGGGGCCCAAAAGAGACCATCACCTTTGTTCCAGAGGCAGATCAGCAGAATGTGAGAGTCCCGAGCACCGAAGGGATGCTGCCATCTGCTGACTTCCCTCGGGAAGGCTCCAAGGATCTCTGCACAACAGCCCACCAGACAGCAAGCTTGCCATTACCTACCCCTGCAAACTCGGTCACCAGGCCAGCCCAAGGCACAAGCCAAGTCCGGCTGCAGAGCACACACTGGGTCGGGACTTGGTTTCCCCACCAAGACCTCAATAGTGCAAAGTTACAATGTGCCACACAAAAACATCACTTGTTTCCAACCCCTTGCAAAGATTGTAGAGACCCACAGTAAATCCTGCTGTCCTGCTGCTTCTCTGCTGCCCAAGGGAATATCTGAAAGAACTATTACCCATGGGAAGCCAGGGAATAAAATAGCACCAAGCCACTCCCTGAACTATAAAAGTCAGCTCCCAGGAGGTCACAGAGAAGTTGGTGCATCTAGCCAGGAGTAAGAAAGAAAAAACAGTTGTGGTTAAGGGACAGAAACCCATACCTGCAGCAGACCTTTCCAATTTCTTCAGGTAGAGCTGACCAATCTGCTGAACTGACACCGAGAAACACTTTTCATTTGCAAGTTCCTAACTTCTAACATACTTAATCCCCTCTATATTTACATAACATCACCAGAGATATAAATTTTATGTCCCCAAAGTGTTTGCAAATTTAAGCAACTGAAAAGGATAAGAACTTAAAAATGACAGAGTATAAACCGAGTTACAAACTGATAGGCTCTGCCAGCAGAGCTTGTAGAGTAGTGGGTTCTTATCTGCTGTTTGCTTGTGGTTTTTTCTCTATTTACTAATAGCAGTGCAGGATTAGAGGTTTATTCCTAGGCAAAGAGCAAAAGTTCAACATAAAAGTTTGGTAGACTTCTTTGTCCCACTAAACCTCTCCAGACAACAGGTTTCTCCTGTGTTGACAGGCACATCTGCAAATGAGTTTTCACAAGAGCAAAGGGCATATGCATGTATATGTAGCCTTTCTAAAATTCAAGTTATTTGCTGTCTTCACTATAATCAACACTACACAAATACAAACTAAGCCCTACTTGGATTAAATCCAGTAGTCAATGAATGCAAAACACCCAGTCCCACCAAAACACTCCCACATTCTAGCAAAGCACTGGAACTCCTTACATTTGTGCATCTCTGGCAAACCACACTCCAGACTTCAATTATAACCAATTTCCAAGCAAGAATACAAATACTGCGTGTCTGAAACAAAACCAAAGCAGACCAACCAAAGAACTTAACCCACACGCAGCCAAAAGTGCCATGAGGAAGAGGATTAGGCATTGGACACACCTAACCCTTGCAAAGAGGAAATGCTCACAGAACTGCATCTTGGACTTCACATCTCCACTGCAATACTGTTCAGTCCTGTTCTGAATGAACGCCCCTGGGGTGTTTTGCTCTTGGAGGCTTAGTGCAAAGTTCTAAAATTTCTAAAAGGGCCAACTTCTAAAATTTCTTTAAAACTAGTTCCTCATTGTTTACCTGATTCGAAGGTCATCATCTTCTCCACCCCAACCCCAGTAGTTGTTAGAGAATCCATTCACTTTGGAAAACTGATCTCTTGTAAGAGCAGTAACACCTCCAAAATATCCCCGGTACCGTAACCTAGATGTACAAGAAGAGAGAATGAAAAATTAAAAGTCAAATTCTATCAACAATGAAAACATCACCCTGATAACTCCAGGTCTAGACTTGTCTTTCACAGAGTTAAGGGTGCACAGATCCTTAAAAGCTGGTCCTGTTCTCTTTCTCTTTTCACAAAAAGATGATGAGTTGCTTTAGGCCAGAAAAAATTACCTCTCCAACTGAGAGAAGAGAGTCTTATTCAGAAGCTTCTCTCTCTTTACAATTCCCCTGCCAGCCAAGCAGGTGCTTCATTTCAAGGACTCTCAGGTATAGAACAGCAACACAGCTATGCACTAATATAGCGGAAGCTCTGCAATAACAACAGTGAGCCACTGATTGTCTTAGAGCTCAATCTGAAAAACTTTCTTTTGGAAAGAAATCAGTTCACAGGCAAGGGCATATGTGCTACTGTGCCATAAAAATTCCAAGATAAGGTACAGTGCAAGTTACTTAGTAACCCAATGCAATGGGGCTCAGCTCTAAAGGAGATTAATTTCTAACTTTTACATTCCTCATCCTGAAAAATGCATCTACTTTTCCAAGATGTTTACATATCATGTTTATTTGCCTTCTTAGGCCATTCTGCTAATTGCTTTCTATGATGCTCTCTGTCTTGGCCCTGAAGGGAACATTACAACACAGCCTCTATTATCCTGCCCCAGCCCATTCAGAGGTGATGGGCACGTGGCTACAGATTGCATTTGTACATGTATGTGAATCTAAACAGATTAACAAATTGCCAGGGCTGGAAAGTACACATTATGGCATTGGACATGCTAGACAATGGTTATTATTATTTCTGGCTTACCATCAATGTAATTTAAAAAACAGCAAAGGAGAAAATAAATCAACACAAGACCCTCACAACACAATCTCCCTCAAGACTTTTCCTGGCTGATTTTTGCTCACAGCATCACAGAAGAATTGTGTACATCACAGAGAAATTGTGATTTTGTGTACAAAGGGACCCCTGGAGATCCCATAATCCAACCCCTCTGCTCAGAGCAGGGTTTACTAGAGCAACTTGCTGAGGAACATGTTCAGTCAGATTCTGAGCATCTCCAAGGATGGAGACTCAGCAATTTGTATGGGAAACCTGTTCCAAGTATTGGCAATCCTCACAGTAAAAAAAAAACTTTTTCATATGTTTAAGTGGAATTTCCTGTTTGTGCCCATTACCACTTGCCTTTCACTGAGAAGGATCTGGCTCCAGTCTGTCTTTACTCCCTTCCATTAGGTATGTATACACATTTCCAAGATCCCCCTCTGCCTTCTCTCTCAGCCCCAGCACTCTCAGCCTCCCTCACATGTCAGATGCTGCATTCTCTTAATCTCGTTCTCAGGCTCTCCTCTGGACTTGCTCCAGTATGTCCCAGAACTGGGCACAGTACTGTCGAAAGCGAAGGAAGCCAACCCACCTTGTCGTTGATCAGCATTGACTTCGATTTATTGATCAATCAGCCACTTTATATAACAGTGTTAATTAACTTCATGCATATTGCAAAATCCAAACTCATAATAGGTTAACAGAGAAAACTCTAACCCCTCCTTTTGTTTTACAATACCTATGATTTGTTTATTGAAAACAGGACCAGCGTTCTCACTGTGATATGACAAGTTCCCAAAACTTCCATATCTGTTCTCAGAGTAGCTATCTTTTCCCAGAGAGCCCAAGGACAGAGTGTTTTGCCTGTTATGGGAAGACTGTCTGAGAACCTTATTGTTTATAAAGTGGTGCTTGAGAGAGCCTAATTGTTTATAGAATCAAGCCTGGGAATTGCTTTACAACTACCTTTTCTCTCAACTGTATGCCTTCATGGCCTCTTTCTTTAAGCCATGCTTGAACCAGACTCTCCACACAGTACTCCAGGTATCATCTCCATGATGCTGAGGTAGAAAGAAAGAAACAATCACCTCCCCAAAACCTGCTGATAACCCCCCGCCCAAGATGCCACTGACCTTTGTCACAAGGGCACCCTGCTGGCCCAAGGTCCTTTATGGTAAAGCTGCTTTCCAGACAGTTGGCCCCCAGCAGCTACTGGTGCACAGAGTTACTTCTCTCCAGGTGCAGCACACTGCATTTCCCTTTGTTGAACTTCTCTGTTCAGATTCCTGCTGGCCACATTCTCCAGCCTGACAAAGGCCCTGCCACACAAACCAGCCCTGTGAGATTTCTGTCCTCTGAAAACCTGCTGAGGGTGCAATCTGCTGCATCTTCCAGGTTATGATGAAGACTCTAACTAGTACCAGCCCCACTATAAAGGTCTGCTGTAAACCACTAGTGACTGGCCTCCACCTGGACTTTGCTCTATTGATAAGAACCCTTTGAGCCCAGCAGTTCTGGCAGTTTTAGCCCCTCTCACTGTCCACTTACCAGTCCATACTTCATCACTTGGTCACTGGGGCCATTATGGGAGACAGTGCTGAAAGCCTACCTAAGATAACCATTATCCACTACTGCACCCTCCTCCAAGCTAGGCAAATCAGAGAAGGCTATCAGGTTGGTCAGGCCTGACTTGTGAACAGATTTGTTCTCTCTCCTTTATCACCTCCTCAGAAGAGAGAAGCCACAGTAGAGAAGTTCCATCAAGTTTTAATTACACATTACTACCTTGAGACTTCTGCTATGGATACTCCAGAGGAATGCAGTAAACAAATGGAATGGACAGCAAGGTGGTCCCATAAACAGGAACAGCAGGCAGAGCCCTTCCCAGCCCTGCTTTCAGGACAGTCACCTACAAGGCCACATCCCATTCCAGCAGCCTGACCATTTGGGAACTGCTTCCCAGGCACACACCCATATACACACCCCAGTGCTTGCTTATTCACCCTGTAATTCCCCTGCACCACTGCAGAGGTGTCACAGACACATTCTATGAAAATCCTTTCCTTAGGATTTTTTCTCCTGAGAAATTGAGAGGCCTCAGGAACAAAATGTAAACAATAATTATCTGCTGCTGTGGAATGCAACAGGTGCATCTGTGATTGGTCTCATGTGGTTGTTTCTAATTAATGGCCAATCATAGTCCAGCTGTCTCAGACTGACAGTCACAAGATTTTATTATTATTCCAGTCTTATTCTAATCCTTGCTAGCCTTCTGATGAAATCCTTTCTTCTATTCTTTTAGCATAGTTTTAATATAATACATATCATAAAATAATAAATCAAGCCTTCTGAAACATGGAGTCAGATCCTCGTCTCTTCCCTCTTCCTGGGACCCCTGTGAACACCACCACACAGAGGAGACACCAAAAGAGCCAGAGCTGGGGTGCACTGGCAGAAGTGGGGTTAGTAGGACAAGGGGAGGATTCTCCTCCCCTGCTCAGCCCTAGAGAGGCCACATCTGGAGTGCTCTGTTCAGTTCTGGGCTCCACAGCTCAAGAAAGACAAGGAACTGCTGGAGAGGGTGTAGCAGAGGCTACAAGGATGATGAGGAGCATCTCTCTTATAAGAAGAGGCTACGGGAGCTGGGCCTGTTTAATCTGGAGAAGAGAAGACTGAGAGATGATTTCATCAATGCAAATAAATATCTGCAAAGTGAGTGCCAAGGGGGTGGTGCCAGACCCTTGAATGGTTTCCACTGACAGGATGGCAAGGCCATAAACTACAACACAGAAAGTTTCACCTCAACATGAGGAAGAACTTCTTTCCTTGGAGGGTGGCAGAGCACTAGAACAGGCTGCTTAGGAAGGCTGTGGACTCTCCCTCTCTGGAGACATTCCAAACCCACCTGGGCGAGTTCTTGTGTCACCTGCTCTAGCTGACCCTGCCTTGGCAGAGGGGTTGGACTGGATGATTCCCAGAGGTCTCTTCCAACCCCCTCCATTCTGTGATCTGTAACCAGGACAATGCTGCCCACTCAACCCTCCTCAGGCAGCACAGATCTGGCAGAGCCCAGGCATAACTTGCTCCCAGCTGACGTCACCTGCAAAAATGCATCTCTGTAACAGCCCCCGTAACTACCCTTCCCTGAGGACAAGAGAACATCAGCTCCTTTGGAATTCTTAAAATTGGACTGAAGAACACAAATAATAGGAATGGTCAGGAGGAAAAGATATTGTGCTGGTCTCAAGGAAAAACCTTAATTAAAATAGAAGAGTTTTCCCAACCTTATCTTCAAAACTTATATATATAAGTCTTCTGTCTAAAAGAATCCAAAACTGAGCTGTAGTTTATGTAGCTAAAGATAAAGCACTGGATCTCCAAAGGCACATGGCTGCTGAGATTACTGCACACTGCATCACAATAGAATATACCCCCCTGGAAGAAAAATAATTTCCCCCCACCCCAGATCAGGAAATTAATAAAACCCCAAAACCAAAAAACAGACAAACAAAAAAGAAAAAAAAAAAAAAAAAAAAGAACCCACTACCCTAAAAAACACCCCAAAACCAACATTAAAAAGTCCCACAAAACACAAACCAACCCACATTTCTGCCCAAGACAATTTGTGTTAATACAGAACATGGATGGGTTCAGTTTTCTCTACCTTATCTGGGCAATGTCTCAGTATGCTCACCTCAGCTGCAGCAAAACACTGAGGTCACCCAACTAGGATTGGTATCAACCTGCGGTATCAGCTCAGTTCAAGTATCATTCTTGAGCTCAGAATCTGAATTCCTTCAGACATGCCTTGGAAGCAGAGCATTATTAACCCCACTTCATGGATGCATAAACACAGGCAGTGACACAGAAGAAGTATTACTTATCAATTCAAGTTGAATTATCAAATTCAAGCCACCAGCATTCCAGTGGAATACTCTGCAAGGCTCTGCAAGTGCTCCAAAAGCCTGTCACAAGCCTAATACGTATGTACTTGTTCCAGCTTTCACTATATGACTGGAACATGAATATTATTCTGTGTCAGTATTGGCACATCCCACCTCATTCTCATATATTTAACAAAGGAAATGCAGAAGCAAAGCAGAGCTTTACTTCAAAGTACTTTGAGATCAGTTTTTGAAAAGCCCACTTCTAATCAATATTTAGAGTGATGTGACATGAATGAATCTTGAAAGAAACAAGTTCAATGAGAACATGTTTGGTCATTAAATTCACCAAGCTCAGGAGCCTTTTCTCTCTGAGGTAGACTGAACTTGACTTTTCACCTTGAACTATTTATATCACATGAGCACCTAGGGGACTCATTTAAAAATCAGAATGATCCTGTGTTATACACTGTTCAGTCAAATAATTAAAGGACAGCCCTATGCCTTGGCAAATTCCCCCACTTGAGCTCTCAGTATCAGACATTACCTCTTCAACAGCAGAAGTGAGCAGCAAGTTCTGTTACAGTAAGATCACACCTTCAAATCACAGGATCAGGAAACTTGCAAATGTGTATCTGGTTTTGCAAGAAGGTCTCTGCACAACCTCGGGCACATTGCTTTCCTCTCAAAATGCCCCTTAATTCAACTCCAGAAACCAAAACAGTGACAATCATCATTTGTGCAGGTGACCACAGGGCTGACTGCAGAGGTGTCTGTCCAGTTCTGTACCCCAGAGAGGTGAAGTGTTAACACCAGAAACCTCGTGTCATGAGGAAGGGTAGATACCAGCACACAGCTCCATCAGAAGAGGAACATTATCAGTAACATGGCATTTCCCTGTTGGTATTCTTTCCATATTCCTGGTTTCCTACCTGTATCCAGTACTGTTCCTGCCAACTACAAGGTGCTTTGGTTGTGTGTCACACATGTAAATGTTAAAGTCATTTTCTGGCACCAGATCCACATCATGGAAAATGAAACAGTCCCAGTTTGCTTCCTTTAGGGCCTCTAGGTATCCTACATTCAGCAGTTTGGCTCGATTAAATTTGGTGTTGCCAGCCTGTGGAAAAGAATGGGAAAAAACAACTCTGAAGAAGGTGCCACAGCTTTTGAACCAGAGCTGCTCCTGGGCACTTGTTCTGATTGCATGGTTGCAACCACACCCGTGTGGCTTTTCCAGCACCTCAGGAGCAGTAACTGCACAGGGTGCCCCTTCACACTGGGCACAGCACTGGAGTGGCCAACAGTGCAAAGTGTTTCTCCAGCCTCCATCCCTCACAACCACACCCAGCCAGGGCCAGGAAAGCCTGTGCTGAGCTGGGCACCACAAGTGTGATTGCTCCATGGCTCAACCACCCTTCTGTCCCAGTCCTGGAGCTACCCTCAGGCTCCAGAACAGAAGAGGTACCAGTACAGTCTAGAAACTGGTGTTCCATACAACTGTGTCAGTAAGGCTCATGGAAGTTCTTTTTAAGAAAAGCAAAACCAAACCAAACCCCCATGTTAATCCCATGCTAATTAGTCTCTAGATGTCAGAGCCCTTGCCATGAACTATTAATGCCTGTCCCCTCAGCTTGGAGGACAGCAATGCTGAAAGAGCTCCCTGTATTTCCTCAGCTCACACGTAAGTGGCAGAGTGGGAGTGAAAAGCAGGTCTCTTCATTTTTACCTCCCACCTATAGCCTGATGATGCTGTTGCAGGGGATGTGCTCCTAGCACAGAGCTTCACCTTTTAACTTCTCTCCATTGTTTGCTTTTGCTGTAAGTTACTTAGTATTCACTTTTCAAAACTCTTAATTCTTCACTGCTGAGGTGCAAGTATATCCACACACACCTGGCAGTTTTGTAAGCTTATCATGTCAACATTCAGTTTGGAGCAAGACATGTGCTTATCTTGCTATTTTCATTTTTTACCTGGCTGCACACTGTACCAGTCTGCAGAAGGCTTTCTGCTCCTGAGGACAAAGTGGGGATTTACCTCAAGTTCCCACTTGGGAGCCAGAGGGCCAACCCCAGCCCTCCCAGACACAGACAGGACAGTCATTTTCCTGAGCAAGGAACCTGTGTACTTGAAAGAATAATAAAAAAAAACGTTTTCAAGAGAAACTGCTTGGAATTCTAGCAAATTTTCTCAAAGATGCCTGGACAGAAAGAGGGCCAATGGAAAATGAGAAAGAAGCTGGCCTCACCAGGCTGAGAGAAGGTGAGCTGTAGAGAAAAGCTGTTGTATACAAAGCATGTTTTATTGTTCTAAAAAGTAACACTTTGCTCTAAAGTAGAATTTGTTCACTAAAACAACCATCTGCCCCAGAATGAAGAAGATTTATGACTCCATACCTGCAGTCTGAAAAATACAATACAGTGCCCATTCTGAGAAATTACAAGATGGATAATCAATTGCATCCATCATCTGGAAGGAAATTTTCCAGTAACAAGTTTAGATACAATTTACCCAAAATCAAGATGTCAAATTTCTGAATGGGGAGTTTTTTGGTGTGGTTTTTTTTCCTTAAAAAGTCCCATATATAAAAATACCCATGAGACAGCCTCCTCCTGAGAATGAAAACATAGGTTTTTGAGTGAACAGAACAAACCAGATGTCTGGTAAGGTACATTTGGAGAACATCACTTGTGTCGAGTATCAAACCCAGCTTAGTTCAGGACAGCCTCTTCCATCTGCTTAAGTGCTGTTCTTATTAGTGCAAGCCACCACAACAGCCAAATGCCAGCTGACATGGCTTTCCAGGAAGGGCAGTTTGCCATGTCAGACCATATACTGAACAAACAGCAAAATTTACTCATCTTTTGTCAAGGACAGAGTTGTCTCCCTTTGTTTCTATGGAAGAATAACACTGACCACAGGGCAAACTTATGTTGGGAAAGAAATCATTCACCCTTTAAGGATTACAAACTCACCTTGTTTGGAGTGCAGCACTCATGTATACACACATTTAGAGGAGCACAACTTTAGAGATGTTAAAAGCAGCCCATAAAGAAGAAATCTGGAGTAAGCCCTCCAGTGGTTCACAGAAAAAAAATACAAAAGGCCCATTTAATCTACCTCCAAAGTAGAGTGAGTATTGTCGTTCCTCAAAAGAGACTTAGAACAACTTCTGACATCACAAATCGAGAGAGAAAATGGATTTGCCCCAGCAGAGTTTTGTTAGACCCACTTTCCAGTCTTTGGGCATGCCTATCTACATGGAAGAGCTATGTGAAAGCTTCAACCTTCCAAGCACAATCTCTGATAGAACAAGTTCAGACTTGACACTGTTGTGCTCATCAGACAAAAATTCCATACTTTTGTATTACTTATTGCTAACAGGACAACAGCAGTTCTCCACTTCACATATTTCAATAAATTAAAAAGATATGCCCATTCTCCCAGTAATTTATTGCTAACCACTGCTTCCTGCTAGAATGAGCCAGCAAATGTATGATTATAGTACATATTAATGCAGAAAAAAAGCCCTCATTTTTCCACTCTAGAGGCCACATGATGACTCTAAACAATGAAAGAACAATTCATTCCAAGTAAAAATATCATGCCACAACTTTTATTGGTCTTCTGCTGAGATTTTCAGCTGAGCAGAAGCTAAGAGTGGAAGCTTTCACCTAGAAAGCACTGTCTCATACTGATTAATTGACTCTAGGCTCTTTAATCAGGAGGGAAGAGAAACTGTATTAATTTATGATCACCTTTTTCTTCAACTGTCTCAAATGACTTTTTGGAGCCAAAGCAGAACATGCAAGTAAACAACAGTAAAAGAAAGCAAACATAACAGATGATCAAGAAAAAGACAACATATTACAAAAGAGAAACATATAATGCTTTTAGCACATGCAATTAGAACATAAGCACCTTGATGAAAGACAATGCGGCACAGGTCTGCTTAATTTTAGCCACTGGAACAGCCTTGCTAGAAAAAATGTAAATCAAGAAATTAGTAAATCTTTCAGGAACCAAGTGCTCTTCCATGACAACTACTTCCCACTGCACTTGCTGGGCAAACAAAGCAGCTACAAGCAGCAGCTGTCATGTTTAGTTTGAGAAAGCAAAAATAAAACCACAGTACACAAAACTTACTAAGCACAAGAGCCTGATGGGAGGGAAGGGCTACAGACAAACTGGGGCCTTCTATCCAAATGACTCCAAATGTGAAGACAGACAGGCCAGCCTAGTTACATGTGTGGATACTGCAAGAGAAGTCACTTGCATTAGCAGTGCAAAAGATGCTTACCCTGCATGCTAACTCAGAAACACCAAGTTACTCAGACTGAGAAATTAACACCAGTTAGAGACACTGCCAATACTCCCCAGCCCTGAGATCCAGGAATGTCAGCAGCAGTGGCTGCAGGCAGTGTTGCATCCCTCAGCAAGCAGAATTGTTGGAAGCAGGCTTGGAGGACTGGTGTCAGACAGCAGAGGCAGCAGAAGCCCCTCCTCAGGCTGCAGGGCACAGCCATCACCCTCACCCAACCAGCTCTGCACAGCTGCCTCACCTGGTGGATGACATAGATGCCATAATCCAGCTGCTGCCTTTGCAGGAAGGGGTGCAGGTGCTGCAGGAGGTACAGCAGATGCTTCTCCCGGTGGCGGTGAGGGATAAGGATGGCCACGTGCTGCAGGGCTGAGCACTCCACAGGGTGGTACCTGCCCTTGGCTACCTGAGGGTTCTCCTTTTGCACCTCTTCCAGTGTAACAGATGGTTTGAAGAAGAGTTTGCTGGCACCTCCTGTCAGAGAAGCACAAGAACATTTCCTGAGTTGTTTCAGGCTGTGGCTGGCCCAGTCACGTTATGAGGCACTGTGTAACCAGTGAAAGAAATCCAGGTTCAAGCCCCAGCTGGCTTCCCTGCCCTTCCAAGAGAAAAGTAGCACTACAAGGATTCTATGCAGGCAGTGGAAGGAGAGGATGTCAAGCATGTTAGTTGCTTAAAGTGACTGTGAAGTAGTGGCAATAAAATAAAAATATTTTTTAAAAACCCAAGAGAAGATCTAAGCTACTGTAGAAGAATTGGGCAGGAATGACTGCCAGGGCAAAGCAAAGGAGAAGAAATGGAAAGAAACACAGGACTGTGGCTGTAAGAAGTCATCAGTATCTAAAGCACAAAAAAAAGCACAACAGGCTTAAGGCTATAAATTAATAAGATAAAGTACACCAAAGCTTTCTGTAGCCAAATGAAATTTTTATCCCTTCTCTTGCACTGAGCTATAATCCCAGCTCCTCTGAACTCAGCAAACCCATGAAAAAGTATGATACAGGCAACTGTGATGGCTGCAGTCATTGCTGCATTTGCTGAATCAAATGTGTCTTGGGGTCAGGGTGTGCAGGGAGACAAAGGTTTATGTACTACATCAGGGAAGAAGGAAGAATCTAGCTTCCCAAACAAATCCCTAATCAGGTTCACAATAAGAAAGAGAAAGAGGATAATGACATGATACTGATAATGAAGAAAATGACACAATAATGATGCAAAGCAGGAGCCTGGTGCTGCTGCAGTACCAAGCCAAGAAAAAAGTATAATAATAAAAATGCCCAAACCAGGAAAACAGTCACCCATTTGAACCTTCATCATAATTAGCACCAACTCCAATAGTGTTATGAAGTCCTTAAATTGTTAATACAGATGCAAAAAAGTATATTTAAATAATAAAATGGCGAAAAACTGAGGAAAGATGAAAACACTTGTGGTTAAGACAAAAATAATTTCATTTTTTAAAAAATTAATTTTTTTTAAATAAAAAGATGCATGTGTAAGCAAGGGAAAAAGAAAAATTTCTTCATTAATCCCCATTGGCAGGCAGCATTGGCCACATCCAGGGAAGGGCTTCACCACATACACCACAGCAGCTGTTGGGAGGACAAATGCTGCCACCATGAACATCCCTCCTTCCTCCTTTCCCCAAGCTTTTACTGCTGAGCATGATGAATGGCACAGTCACAGGCTATGGAATACCCCTGCAGTCAGCTGGGATCAGCAGTCTGAGCTGTGTTCACTCCCAGCCTCCTGCCCATCCCACTGGATTTTAGGGGGCCAGGACTGACAGAGACAAAGCCTCAGCAGAGTGCAAACACTGTTCACAGTCAGCAAGTTACTGGTGTATCACTGGTGTGCTCTGTTTTATCAACAAATGCAGAGCCCAGCACCAGCTGCTCTCCCAGCTAGACCCAGCAAGGGCACTGGGTGCCACAAGACAGTCCCTCACCCAGCAGTGCTTCCTGCAACTGGCTGTATTGGTTTCACAGGAAAGGAATCCAGCTGGAATATGGCTGGGAAGTCAGCAGCACTGCAGTGGATGAAGCTGTCAGAGAGGAGAGGAAAACAGCATCACTTACGCAGGTATGGAGACAGAGCTGGGCAGGAATCCTGAAATGACTCCACCATGGGAGCATCTGCAGTGGATTCAATCTTCTCTTCCTTTTGACTGTGCTCCAGGCGAGTTACCTTCCAGAAAAACTCCATCATGCTCTTAGCTTTAGGAATTTCCTGTCTGGTGTCCACTAAGTAACTGAATGTGGTCCATAGCACCATCACAAATAAAGTGACAAGCACCAATACTTTGAACTTATAGAAGAGGTTAAAAACATTCCAGCCCAAGGCCATGGCTTCCCCAATCCACAAACAGCTTCTTCTCCTCTGATGATGAAGCAGGTCACTGCATATCCTGCAGGGATGAAACCACAGCTCCCAGTAAGAACATCACAGTAGGGAAGTAAAGCTGGAGGTAGGGAGGGCTGCCACACTTCCTGCAGTTTTGAAATTCATGGAGCCATAGTATTGTTTCCTCTTCAAATGTCACAAAATATGACTTTAACCTGGACCACAAAAAAAGAAAAAAGGAAGGAGAAAATGAGTTTCTACCACCTCCACTGCTACACCCTCACAGATTCCATGAACATAGGTTATGACAATACACAAAAGGAACAGCGAGTACGATCAACTGGTCAGAAACCAAGACCATGATCTTTGGTCTTAGTTCAGTCATAAACCAGCTGCATGATTTTATGCAAATCACTTTCCTGTTTTGTTCTTCTCTCTCAATCTTTCTTTTTTTTTCAGATCAGAAAGTGCAACCACTATCCCATGTTATGTGTGTGTACAGTGTCTGGCAATACACAGGTTTTATTACTTCTGTTCCTACCAAAATTAACAACAGCTGCAAAGCAAGAGATTCTGCTGGCTGTGAGTAAAGCCCATCTGAAATGAAAAGCACATGAATCTTTGCAGAAATGAACTGTTTTCTTCTGAAAGACAGTATTATTGATGTTATGTTGCTCTGCACAATGCAGTGTGAAACAACACTGACTGGTATCAGAAATCATTGGTCTTTATCTGCTGCATGTCAGTACCACCTTTTGGATCTTTGTTCAGTATTCCTCCTCTCATACACTTGAAGGAGGAAAGTCTTCCTGCTTTTTAAGAGAAAGGTTCAGCTTTTCAAAGGTGTTATGTCTGTGAGGAGCCAATCCTTTATTCCCCCTCCTGCCCTCTTTCAAGGGCTCCATTTTCATACAGCCTTTCACTGCCATCATACTATAGCTACCACTCTACTTCTTTTGGCTGCTATTATCATTTCATAGCAAAGAAAGAATGAAATTTTAGTGAAAGAGAGCTCTGATATAGAAAACACACAAGAAAACTGCAGCCTCTGAGAAGAACAAGGATTGAGACTAAGTGAAGCAAAGGCAATGATTAAAGACTATGCACATGAAACAGGCTAGATCAAAGAGAAGAAACATAAAAACATGGAAAAGGTTATTTTATACCAGCCTCTAAAGTACATGAGACCCTGGAGAGATATCCACAGGCACAAGGAGTGCAGTAACTCCACATTTCCACTAGTTTAGGCCTGGTGTCTTCTAGGGAATTTTGCTGATCAGTGGGACCCTGACCCAGGACGACCAAGATGAACTCCCAAGCTTTTTGGGTTCACTGGGAATTACCAGCTGCTGTCCTTCCTGGCAAGCACTTCATGGAACAGCCAACCTGCTCTCCCCAGTCACATGAAACACATAGCAATGCTCCAAGTAAAGGGACTCCAATAAAAGACAAAATGTCCACTCTTCCTCACCAGTTTACACCCTGAAACTGTTGCTCACAGGAAATCAGTGATAAGCTCTATGAATCATCTGAGAGCAGTGTGGACCACATGGGTGATAATAGCCTGTAATTAATAAATCAAAGACCTTAGAATTTCCTTATCTAAACTCTACAAGTTTCTATAGAATAATCTAAATTGCTGCCTTTCAGCTACTATACAGTATTCATCAGGTGAAGCACTTCCTCCAAAGGGTGTAGTTTCCTCCTAAAAATCCAAAGGTCTCACAAGGAGAGAATTTCCTTCTCCATCACCCAATCCAAGTGCACCCCAGATTAATCATTAATTAATTAAAGGTCAGCATGAAAGTTAAAAAACTGAACTTTACATGCAGTGAACAACTATCAAAAGGTGATTATTATATTCACAGCTTCCCACTTTCCCAGAAATGGACTACAATCTTTAAAAAGAGTTAAAACAGTTGCTCACCACTGGTACTCAGATTAGTGCAAATGGGCTGTCCCCCATAAGAAATTATTTTGTTCATAAATAAAGTTAAAAATTAACTATCTGTGGGAAAACACATAAAGAATAAACAGGAGACAGTCAGTATTAATCAGAAGAAGTGGATTCTGAAATATTTTGTTGGTTTTGTTAAAATATCAGGAAGAACATGCAGGTGTAAAATTGCTAAGGTACTAGGCTGTTAAAATTATGGACATAAATTATGAACTTACTGCATCAACCTTATTTCTACTCTCCTCCACTCCAAATTCAAATCTCACACATATGAATTTCCTTTGTCAGCTCTGCAAGATTCTAGTAGTTGCTACTAGGAGTTCATGTTACTTGTCTCTGACAAATCTTCACACTATTCTACTGTCAGTGTGAATAATTTCCCATAATAACTAAACTCACATCTCCACTGGCTTCTATGGCAGCAACAGAATGCTGCTCCTGCTTAAAATACACTTGAGCAGGGCATCATAGATATGCACACATGATCACAACCGTTAGTCACCTTCAGCTCATCACAACTCTCATGCAGAGGGGCAATAATTCACATTTCAGAAACCTACAGTTTGGTTTTTTTGTGTTATCTACAGAGAATACAGCGCTTATTTCGAAATGCAGACACACAAAGGATTTTGGTATTTGAAATGGAAAAACACAGTTGAATCAATTGACACACCAATTTACCTTCCATCATTACTTCAGAGGTTAAAAGGTGGTTTGCCTGGCTTTTTTCCCCTGAAACATGAGAATGGCATGTGCGCAGAAAGGCAAACCTGATTCTATCAACAGAGAAGGAAGAACTGTGGAAGAACTGTACCCTTATGAATGAAGAAGTGAAGAGCTGTCACTTGTATGACTCCTGCCAGATACTGAGAACTTGGGAACTTAAGAAGACAATGAGAATAAAAGGACAAGCAAGAAGTTAAGCCTCAATAAGAACGTGCCTGTCCAAGAAATCCAAGAAACAAAACAAAAAAAAAAACCTTGGCCATTGCACCTCTGGAGGGTGTTGTGTTACCATTTCACACTAAGGACTTTTCAGTTAAAAAGGTCATTTTTCACCAGCAAGCCTAAAGTACCTTGGTTGCCAACTCAGGCAGCTAACCCAGAGTCAAAAAGACCAGAGCTTGGACCTTGTTAAAGAAAAAGTTAGGCTCAGGGCCTGCTGCTAAAAAGCCATACTTGGAGAAGTAGTAAAAAGGCAGAGTTATAATACATAACATGAAATCATTATTAATGGAATAGTCTTAATCAAATACTGATTAGAATAGTCATGCAAAACCTACTCCAGCCTTAATAGTCTTGACAGTAACAACTCAGTAACAACTAAGGCAGAAGGAATATCCAGTAGCTAAGTCCTTCCCACATCCTGAACAACCAAGTCCCCCATCCCACTGATCAACTTCCCATCTTTCTTTTGTTCCCTATATAGTTAATAAAGCACATCTTTTCATCTTTGATATCCCTGGATTATGGCTGATACATTGGTTAGGGGTGGTGGTGAGAAAAGGCCACCTAGTCATACATTATACCATGTGCAAGCAAAAATTCAATACTGAACAAATCTTGCTAGAAACAATAGTATCTCAGAAGCTGGAAACATGGTTCTTTTTTCTCCTGCACTTCATAATTCAGGGTGACCAACCCTTAAACATGGGTGGGAGAACACTTGTGGTGCAGCTAAACTCTTCTCATAGCTCTGAAACCTGACTCTAGTTGTGTGTGACCTTCATAAAACAGACCAAAG
The DNA here is from genome assembly GCF_027887145.1 of Ammospiza caudacuta. Classification (NCBI taxonomy): domain Eukaryota; kingdom Metazoa; phylum Chordata; class Aves; order Passeriformes; family Passerellidae; genus Ammospiza; species Ammospiza caudacuta. The sequence goes on from NC_080594.1 coordinate 29,397,894, forward strand.
AAACTTTCATAGGAAACAAAGTGCAACTTTCTTGTCAAAAAAAATCTCAGTGAAGCATAACCAAAACTAGTTTAGAAAGTTACAGCTGGCTAGAAGGGAATGGCCCTTCAGACCACAAGGTCAAAACCACTACAGTACCCATTTCAAAATGCATAAAAAGCCACAGTTATGCAAATGTGGCATAAGTCAGAATTCTAAAATTGATGGAAAAGGTGAAAGGTCTCCATCTACATGCAGCTATACTTGTATCTAGACAGATGCTGTAACACAATTCCAAATAGCTCCCTAATCATGTTGAGGCACAAAAATAGTGAGTGTTCTGCCTTCCCCAAACCACATCTGTACCAACAACTGTCCCTGTGCTCTGCAGCTTGTCTGACAAGCCAAGTTCTATAGGCTGCAATGTGTTTTGAATCACACTCCAAACCCTGCTTCCTTGTTGGAAGGTTCCTGGCACTGCTCATAAGATATTTATCTGCAGGAACCCATGCAGGACACGGAGCTGTATGACTCCTCCAGGAACAGGGGCGTTCAGTTCTCATCTTTGAGCGTGACGGCACAAACACAAAGCCCTAACTTGCCCTTTTCCATCCAGGTAGTACAAAACAGTAAGCAAGGTTCCAGCATGGACAAGACTTCTGAAGCAAACTAGGATGACCAGAACCCATCCATATTCACCCAGGGTTTTCCCAGCAGAAACACACATGCATTGGAGTATGACACACTGTGTAAGCACAGAATGAGCAAGCAACACATGTACAAGCTGGTTCCCCATGTAAGGGCTGCAGGGTCAGCCTGGGCATTTGCCTCCTGATTGGAGGCAGTAGCACTACCAAGCTCAGAAGTGGCCAGGAATACTGGACTAAAGGCTGTTCTTTTTCACCATTGCAGAATTCCTAGACAAAGTCAGTATCAGCCAGAAGGCTGAGAACTGATAGCCTTGATCTAGATATATGTGAAGGAAAATAACCTTATGAACAAAATTTGGTAAGTAACTGGAGTTGATAAAAACTCATTATGTTCCAAACCGTGATTTTTCCCTGATACATTTTTAGATTAAAACTGTCATTGTGATGATTATGCTAAAGCCTAGAGTACTTATCCAAAAAAAGTTATGCTTAACAGTATAAACAATCAGTGAGAACATGATGCCTAAATTTTACCTTTCATATGTTCACATTTAAAACTATTTACCCTATAGGAGTGAAATATATTTTCATCTGACAAAAGGAAAATTAATTTTTAATTTACACAAACCAACTTTGACTACCTGTTTCACATGGTCGAGTAAGGACAGATTTCCCACAGAGGATTTTCTAGAAGCCCCTGCAAGCTCCTCAAGCTCATGCACAAATTCCAAAGGCAGCAGAACAGGTTCAGCAGCAACGAGCATTCACTTCAACCTAACTCTAAAAACTGTAATAAGTTCAAGCAGGAAATGAAGCATGAAAGAGTTCCCTGGGACTGCATTTAATCAGCTCTGCACTAAACAGACAATTATTTGTTATTTTATCTAGGCCAGAATCAAAAGCAGCAAAGGGTTAGCTCCGGGTACCTCAGGAAGTGTAGCAGTCTTCTTCACGATATCCACCAAGAAGGAATTAAAATTCCTGACAACTGGCAAGGTAGAAAGATCACTGTACAGCATCAGCTTTTCTATGCAGGATAGTTCAAGTCTTCAAGTTTTACAAGAGTCTATACCTGCTCCTTTCACAGGCATTTCCTTCTTTTCAACAGATTAGTTTCTTATTAGGGCAGTTAAACCAATAGCTTTTAACACCTCTTTTACGCAACACTTTCATAATCCTATTACCTCTTCCTATTTAAAACCCACCAAGAAATTATGCTACTTCAAAAGAAAAACAAACAACAAAAAATATAAATCAAATCCTCAAACAAATTCTCTTTTCACGTCTCAGAATTTCAAGCCAAATAAAGAAAACACATTAAACCACTCACTGCTGCTGCCACATCGCTCCTTTCTGTCGAACACTCACTCCAAAAACTACGCAGAGCACTTCACAAGCATCAGATACTTTTTATCCAGGAAATCCCACACCATAAAGAGACCTCTGTTACCTCTCACAGGCTGCAGGAAAGAATCAGCTCAATATCACAGGATGGGAAAAAAAAATTAAAAGGAAAAAGAAAAAAAAAAAAAAAGGAGCCAACACATCCCACTTTTCCTCAGGCCAAAGAGGCTCCACGGTGCTGTCCCACATGCTCCTCCCTCAGCTCATGAACGAGCCCGGGACGGCAGCCAGCCTCCCTCCTTTCCTCCTGGCACAGCAGAACCAGCACACTGGCACTCAGGCATACCGGGACAGAAGCAATACTGCTCAGAAATAATTCCCACAACAAACCCTCCCAGTGGAAACAAAGGCTCAAGCCTTTGCTCCTAAAAGCAAACCACAATCTACCAGTGCCCTTTTAGCATCTTTTCCATTTGGAGATTTCAGACATTAAGAGATGTCATTCTTCTTACACACATCAAGCTGCCCATTCTCTTGTCCATATCTGAGGAGAAGTCCCAGTGCTCCCACTTCACTCCTCTCTGTTATCACCTAAACAGACCCATTGATGGCAGTCCCTACTCTACTTTATGCAAGCATCTACTTTATGCAAACAGCCTGGCTCACTGACCCTTTTCATGGAAAGCAACTTCCTATTACTAGGCTGTCCTTCCCTGGTGCTTTTTCCACCACTCTGACCCGTAAAACTCCTCCAGCAACCCCACAGAATCAGCTGGATCAAAACAGAGGTGTCACTTTGTCATCTCACCCATCTGGGGCTCCCTCAGACTACCAGGGATGCAGCACTGCAACGACCTGAGTAGACACAGGGTACATGGGTAAGGTGGATTGCAGAGAAGGATGGGAGAGAAAGTGTAGGTACAGCCTCATGACAAGTGTTAGATTTCTTGTAACTCAAACCCGTTTGAACTCTTTTGGGCAACACATGCATTCCAAGCAGGAAGGTATTTCAAGGCTTCCCCAGTCAGTGGCACCTCCTCTGTGCCACAAAGGTCTTCTCTATTTTCAGGACTGCACAAGAATTTCAGGGGAAAGCTTCCTCATTTCAGACACTCAGTAGTGCAGAAAGAACCTTTAGCACTAGCGCATGTTTAAACTGATCAATCACAAAGCCAAACCAGTCTGGGTCTCAAATGTCACCATCTCATCTTTCTCTCTGGTCCAGTCCCCAAACTAGAATTTCTCTGCACCAGCACAAGCTCTCATGAAAACACAGAGCTAGCTGGATTAGGAAGCAAGCAGAATTTCTAGCAACCTTCTGTAATCCTTTGTCTACACTTCCCACTGAAAAATGTCAGAAAAACTGATATGACAACCAGCAGAAAAACAGTAGTTCAGCTTTCAGTTGACTGGGAATGGTTATTTTAGGAGAATGATAACAGATATTTCCAGGCAACGACAGGTAACATTCTACAAACTGCCTGGAACCAGGCAATTTTAAAGAGGAAACGTATGAGTTAAAAAGAAACAGACCAAGTTGCTCTTGTGGGGCCTGATTACAGTAACAGCCACTGCCAGCTAAATACTCCAGTTATGTCAAGAATACAAAGAGATACACAGATGTGCTGACTCCACACCCTTTATTCCTTGATAACTGCTTGATACTCAATATAAAGAACAAAGGTACTGGCAGCTCCAGCTCCCTGAATTACAAACCAAAAAAAAAGATAAAAGAATACCTAACACACCAGGAAATAGCTGCTGTGGTTTAACCCCAGCTGGCAACTCAACACCACACAGCCACTCCCTCAACTCTGCACCAACAGTGGGAGGGGGGAGAGAATCAGAAAAGTAGAAGTGAGAAAACTCACAGGCTGAGATAAAAACTGTTTAATAGGACATAAAAGGAAGAAAATAATAATTAGAATAACTGTGGCAATAATGAGAATTAGAATATACAACAGACATGATGCAGTTGCTCACCAATGCCCAGCCAGACCCTGAGCAGCTGTCCCTGGCCAGCCCACCCCTCAGGTGATACACTGAGCATGATGTCCTTTGGTATGGAATATTCCTTTGGCCATTTTGGTTCAGCTGTGCCCTCACAAATTCTTGTGCCACTCCAGCATTTTCACTGGCAGAACATGGGAAACTAAGAAGTCCATGACTTGGGGAAAACACGTCTCAGCAACAACCAAAACATTCCTGTGTTATCAACTTAATTCTCATACTAAACAAAAAACACACCCCTGTACCAGCTTCTAGGAAGAAAATTAACTCTATCCCTGCTGAAACCAGGGGAATAGCCTGGATATTTTAGCTTACACAACTTACTGTCTCCAGGGGTGTGGACATCACCAAAGAAGCGATTGCAACGATGTAAATGAGGAAAGGTTTGGCAGATAAATACAATAAATCCAGTACATAAAAAGAGAACCTCATAGCAAAAGAGCACTGAGAAAGAACTTTCCATACATTTTTAACTCTGACATGCAGGACAGATAAGAAAATAGAAGTGTCTCATTATCTTCCATATCCCTAACAGGGACACCATTGTTCTTCCACTCACAACATTACCTAAACAAGGAGTGCTATTCCCATGTTCCAGCCTGCTCTGGTTTATGATCAATAAGCTGAGCAACTGTCTCCACTGGGAATGCATCAGACAAATGCAGCAGTCCCTAAGCACTGGTATATGTGAAGTCCATTGTCCTTTGAACGTGTGTTCCTGATTTTCTGCCTGCTAGACTCTCATTTTACCACTCTGGAACAGAAGAGGGGGAGGTAAAGACTCAGAGGTCACTTACAACTGACAAGGCAGACTCAACCTGGGGAAAATTATTTTGTTGTCAATTAAAAATTGAGTAGGATGGTGAGAGGCAAAAAGTACACTTCCCCTCCACTTCCTTCTTCCCAGGCTCAACTTCAATCATTCATTCCCACCTTATCCACTTCCCAACCCACAACAGTGCAGGGGGACAAGGAATGCAGGTCACAGAATTATAGAATCATCTAGGTTGGAAAAAACCTCCATGATCATTGAGTTCACCTGCTAACCCAGCATTGCCAAGCCCACCACTAAACCATGTCCCTAAGCACCACATCTACATGACTAGGGAATACTTCCAGAAACAGTGACTCAATCACTTCAAAAGGCAGCCTGCTCCAGGGCTTGACAATCCTTTCCATAAAGAAATGTTTCCCAACATCCAATCTGAGCCTCCCCTGGGGCAGCTTGAGGCTATTTCCTCTTGTCCTGTTGATTGCTACTTGGGAGAAGAGACCAACCCTTTCAGGTAATTCTAAAGAGAGGTCAGGTCTCTCCTGAGGTTTCTTTTCTCCTGGCTAAACAACCCCAGCTCCCTCAGCTGCTCCTCACAGGACTTTTGCTCCAGGCCCTTCACCACTTCTGCTGCCCTTGTCCAGACTTGTTTCAGCACCTCAATGTCCTTCCTGTAGTGAGGGGCCGAGAAAGGGACACAGGACTCAAGGTGTGGCCTCACCAGTGCTGAGTACAGGGGGACAAGCACTACCCTAATCCTGCTGGACACACTGCTGCTGATCCAGGCCAGGATGCCCCAGGCTACAGCTCCTTTCAAGGCATCTCCTGCTGCAACATGAGACTGACAACTGCACCCTCAGGTGAGAGAGTTCTCCCCAGCCACAGCAAATGAGCGGGTGCTACTCCTATCCTGCAGCACAGTTTTCACTTTCCTGAGGCACAGTGAACCCTGGTGCTAGGCTAGGAAATGCAATCTAGCATCTCCAAGCCAAGAATCACATTTATGAATGGCCCCTCTTGTTACACAAGTACAGCTGAGGCACTGAGCTCACTGTAAGACACGGCACAGTCAGCTCAAGCCCAGCCAAAGCAACAGAGTGAGGGATGCAGCAGAGAGTTCTGGCACAGCCCATCGCTCCCTAATGCTTACCACAGAAACATTTAAGGAATACTGCACTTTTTAAAAACACCTTCCTGCCCAAAATGAGTGGACTGTCCTGAAAAAACACATGATCACACAGAGATCACACAGATCTCTGTAAACACAGGAACCTCATGTGTAATGGAATGCTCAGGTCACCACTCAAGTCAGCAATACTCTACCTTTTTCTGGCAGCTGTGGCCTTGCTGAAGTGGCATCAGTCAGTATAAACGACAGATGTCAGAGGCCTTTACAAAAACACTTCAACACATTTCTGGTTAAATTTCTCACTCAATTCCCTCCTGCAGAGTAAAATAACATCTGAGAAAACCATTATATTACAATATCAAATATTCTTATTTCAGCTTCACAATACATTTTTTTAAATGAAAGTGTCAACCACAGATAGCTACAGCAATACAGAAGTAGTGTAGGCCTGTGGCTACTTAATACATTTATAATTTTCAGTCTATGTGTATCTATGAACAAAGTTGTAAAAAAAAAAACCCAGACAATTAATAGAGTTGAACATGTATTATGAAAGCATAACTAAAAATTAATTTTTTTTCTCATGAAGAACATTTTTTGTTTCTCATGAAAGTGCTTCAGCATGAGAACTGTATCAAAGACATTCCAGGTAAAGCTTCCTTAGGCATGAACAGATTTACTTTTTTGTTATTTTTGCAGTCTTATCTGAATAAGGATTATCAATTCTCAGGGCCTACTGCAAAAACATCCATCAGAAAGCTGTACAGACAGCATGACTTTGTTAAGCTATTAAGTGTACAGGACTTCTTCCATGTTAAAACACAATTTACACCTATGCCAGTTTTCAACCAATCTGCTGATGGATTTTTATACAGTAGAAAAGTTTCAAACATACAATTTAAGAGCTCTAACTCAAACCCCTTGGAAGTGATATGGCCTAGAACAACATTTTGGAGCTCAAAACTAGCACAACATTGCAACAAGAAATTTTAACCAAATGCTTGCAGAAGTAATTTGAAAAATATACTCCTGAGAGTCAGGATATTGTTAAACCTTTTGGACCTACTGTGCAGGTCTTACCCCTTCCCCTCTCACTGATGAACAAAATCAGATGCAAGAGTTCAGAAATCAACTACAGGACTGAAGACTGAGGGGAAGCACAAGATTAGTGCTGATGATGCCTCATCAACATCAGAGCCAAACACATTGCTATTACTTGTAAGTGCACACATTTATAATCACCACTGTATCTGTTTAAAGGGATTATCTGAATTATAATGCATGATAGCTTTATCCCACAATTCCCTGCCTGATAAATAAATATTTACTCAGCTGTTGCTCTCAGGACACCAAGATGACACAGTTGTAGCTGTAAGGCATGTTACTTGTAGGCGTGCCAAAGCACTTCAAACAGAAGACAAAATACTTATAAAACACCCTAAATACGTTGAACCCATAAAGACAAAGTGAAGGAAGCACTCTCCCATTATTTTACAATATTTGCAAAGTCCCATTTGTATGCAGGGCAAAGCCTCCAGTCTCTGATGCAAAAAAAAAAACAGCTATCCCAGCAGCAGACCTGCCAGGTGACTTTTGAACTACGTATTTGCAAAAAAGAAAAGAGTTTTTAACCAAATTCTTGTGTCATTCACCTAGGCTACAGAATCTCAAGGCACACCTCCTTCAAACTAACAAAAACCAAGTTCACCAAACTCATAAAGCTAACTTAGACTTAAGATCATATCACAGAAAGCCAGCAGTCAAGCAGCCTCCAATTTCTATTTTTCTCCTACATATTATTTAAAAGAGAAGGACATGCCAGCTCAAACCAAAGAGAAAAACAAAAACTCAAGCTTTCCAAAGTTGAAGTAGCAAATGTCTTATTTCTAACTGAAACATATTTGTGAAAATGAAACACAGCTTTTACAAAAATGACAAGGAAATATCTACATAAATCAAAGCAAGATCAATCATACCTAAAGGAAGTGTTTATCAAGAAAATTCAGTCACAGATACATTATCTTGGATGAAAGGTGATACTTCACACTGTTAAAGAAAGGTTCATGCAACATTATCCACATTGAGCAGTGAGAGAGAATAATACAAAACCCCACAGTTGCACTTCTACATAGTCTAAATTTAATCAGTGTTTGTAATTAACAACAGCAGACCTACAGAATCATCACTGAGTTGGCAAATAAAAAAAAATATTTAGAGAAAGCATCTCACATAGCTACCAACTTTACTGAAAAAACTGTAAATATTTGAGGACTGCAAACTGACCACAAAGTTTATTTGTCCGGGTTCTTTTAATAGTAGCTATCTGAAAGACATCAAACTTTCACCTTCCTTTTCTCTAAACCTCTCTATTGAAAACTGTCTTTTTGGCTGCCTCAGCTGTCTCTTGGGAACTTCCACAGCTGTTAAATGAAGGGGTAGAAAAAATGTTAAATCCACGAGAGATATTCATTGTTAATTCTTTGAGACAAGCAAGCGTTAGTAATAACTGAATACACACTTTCTCCTTTTTGACTGTTACTACCAAAATGCTGTGAAAGTCTAAAGCCTGCAAAGTTTCAGATCTTATCAGAGCTCTACTTTAAAAGCATTTATATTATGATTCAGAGCTAAAACCTGATTGAATACTCATGCTAGTAGCCCCACTTCTGCTCCCCCTCAACACCTGCAAACACATTTCACAGAATCACAGAATTAGCTATGTTAGAAATCATGATCGTTTGAGATCATCAAGTCCAATCTATGACCTAACACCACCTTATCAACTAAACCATGGCACTAAGTGCCACATCCAGATGTTTTTAAACATCTCCAGGGACAGTGACTCCACCACCTCCCTGGCAGCTCATTCCAATGCCCAATCACTCTTTCTATGAAGGATTTCTTCATAATGTCTAACCTAAACTTCCCCTGGCACAGCTTAAGACTGTGTCTTCTTGTCCTGTCACTGGTTTCCTGGGAGAAGAGACCAACCCCCACCTGGCTACAACCTCCTTTCAGGTAGTTGCTTCCATCATCACCTGGAGTATTTTTGTCAAATGACAGTTTCTGTGAACTTGTCCAAGTCTCCTTTCAAGCCCACTGATCACTATTCTGGCTCTTCCAAATTAACATCAGGAGAAGCAAGTGAAATCATTTATGTCTTGGCAGTGAGAAAATGTTTAGTGAAGAGCATCACTTGCCTGTTCTCCGGTCTCCACGTGTGAAATGGAGAAAATAACATTTATTTCAACACAAAACCATCCAAAGCTGTACTTAAATGCAAAAACCAGTGCACTGCAGACGTCCTCCTAACTTACAATTCCCGATCCCGAGTACAGTAACTACTTCCACCGAGTACGTAATTTTTAAATATATAACTACGGCCAATTATTTCAGTGAAGCTAGGCTATGATGAACATTATGTCCCGGTAGACTTACTGGTACGATCACCGCCTCAAGTCCCGCCTGTGATGCTCCATGAGGGGCTCCCCCCACAGACACGGACTCCCTGGAAGTCCCGAGCTGCACAAGACGACCCAGTTTCGGCCATGGACCAGATGCTCCAAGTCCGAGGAGGTGCAATGAAACCAACACCCTTCGCCTTTCGCTAACGATCCCAACCCGAAGCGCCGGCCGGGCACTCGTTATCCCCAGCGCTATTTCCACACCCGCCCCCGCGGTTCTGCCGCTCGCTGTCAGGACGGGCAGCCCCTCATCGCGCTCCCCTGCTCCCCAGGCGGAGCTCGTACTTACGGGGCCCGCGCCTCCCACTGCCCTCAGGGCCACAGGGGCAGGGACAGGCTCCCGGCGTGGTTCCCGGTGCCGCAGGGACAGGGACAGGGACAGGGACAGGGACAGGACACACTCCCGGTGCCACGGCCGCGCTCCCGCCGCGGCCCCCGGCCCGCCGCCCACCCGCCCGCTCGCGCAGGCGCCCTGGTGCCGCACCGCCCCTCCCGCGCTCCCCTCAGCGCCCCTCCCGCTGCCGCTGCCGCTGCCGGGCCATCCCGGGAATAGCGGGCCGCCGGGCCGCAGCCGCCTGTTTGCTTTGGGCTTCCCGAGCAAACGCGCCAGGCGCGGCTCTGTCAGCGCCGCTCGGACCGTGCCAGCGGCTTGGCACGCCGGGGGCGTTGGTGGCGGTGACAGAACTCTGCCAGCTCGTGCTATTTACGGGAATGCTGAACCGCCTGGAGTTTGGTTTTTTTGGAGCTGCGGGGGAGCTCCGAGAGTTTGGGCATCACAGCGTTTGCATGGCTGGTGCTTCTCAGCAGCCGAGTCTCACTTCCTCTCCAGACGTATCTATGGAAGATGTCCCTGCCCGTGGCGGGAGGTGGAGCCAGCGAATCCTTAAGGTCCTTTCGACCCGAACCCTTCTGTGCTTCTGCGGCTCTGTGGTATTCAGCACTTCTTTACAGTGAAAATTAACTGGGGCTCCGCAGGAGTTCGTAGTGATAAGAACTTAAAATGCCTGCTTCGAAAACCTAGTTGCTCAGGGGCGGGAATGTTGTTCCCCTTCCTTAAGTGAAATCACAACAGATCTTTTGGTGTCGAGCTCTAAGAGTGCAGAAAACCCCTTCAAGTTTGGTGCCCACATGCAGATGGCTGAAGGTGCTGTTGCTAGGAAGTTAATATTTGGAAAAAGCCTCAAAATCAAAGGTGTTTTTACCTGCACTACACATTAGATCACCGTATGGATTAACCAGAGTTCACATTGCTGTAACTTAGCATCGCTTGTTTAATCATGCAAACCTTTTCAACCTAACCACCCCTTCCTGCCAAAAAGGCCAATTATTTTAAACTATGTGACCAAATAACTAAGCAGCTTCACTGACCATAGCAAGGAAAGCAAAATGGGAGCAGTGTGGATGACCATGATGCTGCCCTGCTTTAGAGGCTTGCTTCTCTATGGCCCTGCATATATGCCTGCCAGGAGCTGGAATATGCCACCCACACTGCATACAGCTGCACCCATGGGGCATCTGCTCTGAAGCACCACAAAAGTCCTTCAAGAATAGGGGAAAATTCATTCTCTTTTGTGGAGAAAGATTACTTCTGTTGAAAGAACCAGAGAGTAGAAAGTTTCTGTTTAAAAGTGTAAGAAATCAAAAAAAGGCAAAACAATAAAATTATCAAAAATTAGATCTGAGGGAGAATGAAGGATAGTATTACATTCCTTCTGTTTGTAAATAGTAAAGAATGTTGATAATCCAAAATTAAAAGGGATGTGAGTAGTTGTGCAGTATTAGCTGTATGAGTGGCCCCTTTCCTAGTGGCATCAGTCACACCTGTTGATAGTTTTAGTCAAGTTTAATGGTGTTCTGTATTTATCAGATCCAGATGCTACTTCCTGATTGTAAAGAAATCTGCCAGAATACATCGGTCTCGAATGTAGTATGTTTCTGTTAGTGCTGTGTCAGTCAGAACTGTAGATACAGACGACACACTTCTGAGAGAGTGACCCACAGTGTTAGTCATTGTTTGACCCACTGAGAGTGCACTGGCATTATCACTTTGTCACTCCACCCTCATACCACAGATTTAACCTGCGTGTATCTTAAATCCCAGTGCACACAGCAGATCACACGTCCTACAGACCAACAAAGAGAAGGAAGCAAATAATGAGACCTGAAATTACCGTACTGGTGGTCTCATAGGATAGGGAAGGGAGAGATAAAATACAAAGGTATGTGTGAAGATGCTAGAAACAAACTCAGTTATGCAGAGGATCTGAAAGCATTGTGTGGACTTGCAGCCATCAGGAATACTGTGCTGCAGGGGTCTAAAGGGTGTATGTAAAGGGAAACTTGGCCTATGGCAGTGATCACAGGCAATGTGGGAAACAATCTGAGAACAGCAATTAACTCTGTTTATGGCCCATGGGACACTGCATTTCTATAAAAGTCTCTCTTTGTGTTTTCCTCCACAAACATTCTTATCTTGTAAATTTAACGTTTGTCTCACTTTGTTTAACCAGGTTTATTTTCTCTGGAATAAATGTTATGCTTGTTCCAAAAAATAACACCTTGTGGATCTCATGGGAGCAGTCTTGAGAAACAACCTGAATCTGGGGGCTCCTTCAGTGATCTATCTTTATTCTTTCATTAAGCAAACCTTACATTTTCCCCTACCTCAAATATTCAGGTTGTCTTAGGTGTGCTCCTTAGCTGCTGATTTTATTCTCACTTGTAGAATACGACAGGGACTGAACCCAGCCAGAATATCAACCATTGCTGAGCTCCACATCACATGCAAATGTAGTACAAGATGGGTTTTCCCCAAATTTCCCCATGCCTCAAGGTTTTCAAGGTGTAAAATGAAATTCTTTAAATGTTTGAAAAGGAGCAAAGATCATTAGTTGTGGAAATAATGCTATCCAATAAATAATTATCTGTAAACTTAGCAGTACGTATTTCAGTGGAATGCTACATCTCCAGCTGGGAGAAGGTCACACAGTACATGACATGCTGAGCAACATTATTACATTGAGGTGATGAAAAGAATTTTTTTTCCAGTCTGGAAGCAGCAATGATATTAACAGCAAACCTGATACCTCATCAACTTGCCTAGCACAACATAAAAGGTTTCCCTAAGAAATCAAATCCCTCTCAGCAGGTTGTTAATGCTACTAGTTTATCTCAATACTGTGCCATAGAAATGGCAGAGTTTCTGAGCAAACAGAATCAGATCATGTTGTTAATGCTGCTATTTGTTGAGCTGCAGTAGATTTTGAAGCCCTGCAGGTTGGTTTCCTACTCCCATAGACATCAGTGACTTGAAATAAATTTGTTTATAACGCATACTTTTAGAAGATGCGTAGAAGACCTGTTTTCTTGGACACAAAGTCCACATTGGGTGCTCCCAGGGTAAATTTAAAGGATTGTTCCTGTTCAGGATCACCTGTTTATGCCCCAGAGTTTGTGGAACAATAGCCCTGGAGTGAAAGGATAGAGGAGGTGTTTGATGAAATGAAAAATTGATGAGCCAGTCAGACAGGAAAAGGATTTGAAACAGGAAGGAGAGTGAGCAGTAAAAGGGATCTATGTTTTCTCAGGGACAGCAGAAAACAGACACGAAGCGTAGCAGAAGCGAGAAGTACATGAAAAGGGCATTAACCTAAATATCAGAAAGGAAATGAGAGTTGGAAGGAACAGATAGGAAAATCAAATATGCTTACAGCATAAAAGTTTTATACTGTTAGTGTTTGCTGGGGGCAAACTAGTGTTGCATGACTCAGTAGGAGTGTTTTATCTAAGATCCTGCAGCAATTACACATTTAATCAAAGAAGGGTCTTTTTGAGCCTGGGCCTGTGTACTTTGATGATCTTCTCACACATGTAACCCAATGATTTATGCTAAAGTCCCAAGAAAGATAAGTTAGAAGACTGATAACTAAGGGGGATTTCACAAAACTTAGCAAGGAGGGTCTCACCTTTCCCATTCTGCCTGACCTGATCCTTGTTCCTCAGTACTAGTTTCCTTGGCTCAATCTGGATTACAGTTTCCTCGCAAGTATGAGGAAAGCAAGGTCTCAAACATTCATGCAGCTCTTTGATAAATTCAGTGATAAAAATACAACATGCCATGGATTGCATACAAGGACCCTGGCAGAAAAATCCAAGTTATTTCTGAAATATTATATCAAGGGTAAATGGGTATAAATTGTCACACCATGATAGTTCTGGCCACATTAACATTGCCATGTGAAAATGAGAAATGAAAAGATGAGACACCTAAGTCTCCATACCATTTTATTGAATCCTGTAGGCATAACAATTAATACATAATATGCTAGGGAGGAGGGTGTGTAAACCTTTAAAGCATCCAACCAAAGCTGTACTCAAGTCATAAGCCTAACTTTTATAAATAGCACAAAATTACTTCTTCTAGTCAAAATGTGCAGCAGCTGTAAAGTCCATCTGCATGTGTCTGGACTTGAACTGCTGTTCAGATTTGTGACTGAGAAGGAATTTCACCCCTGTTGAATTAGCACAGATCTGTCTCCTACTGTACTGTGGTTTGTTGCACAGTTCCATCAGCTAAGATCTCCTGGGCATATTTCACACAAAGATCAGGTTTCTCTTGGAGCAGGCCTCTCAGGCCTCAGAGACAACTGGACTGAGGATAAGAACAATTTGTCTTCTTAAATATTTCATTGTTTTGTTTGGGTAATTTTTGCAGCTGATCTGGAGCAATGGAATGCTTTGGCAGATTTCCTAGTACAAGGTGTGCATTACAGAGGTTCAGACACAGAACTACAGACACAGTCTGTTGGTACAGCTGGGCTGTCACTGGTCATTTCTGTGGCTAAAGGGGAAGGATCAGCAAGGCTGAGGTGTGAGGGCAGTGAGGCAGACACAATCAGTCTGTTCACTGAGCAGCATCTGTGATCCAGTTTGTAGACATGGAAATTATGCGAGGATGCTGCTGAGGCAGAAGCAAGGAAAGTGAATGAATGCATGAGGCACAGACCCTGATCTGCTGGCAGGGAATAAAGAGGGAGAATTCTCTGTCAGAAACAAGCCCAATGACATTGATAAGCCAAAAAGACTTTACCAGAGCCTCTTCCAGACATTTGTTTTAAAAGTAAAACAGAACAGCTGTCCTGGTTTTGGCTGGGATAGAGTCAATTTTCTTCCTAGTAGCTGGTACGGTGCCGTGTTTTGAATTCAGTATGAGAATAATGTTGATTATACAATGATGTTGTTGTTGTTGCTAAGTACCGCTTACCCTAAGTGAAGAATTTTTCAGCTTCTAATTCTCTGCTAGGGAGCAGGTGCACAAGAAACTGGGAGGGAGCATCACCAGGACAGCTGTCCCAGGCAGGCCAACGGGGTATTCCATACCATAGAATGTCATGCTCAGTGTACAAACTGGAAGAAGATGGCCAGGAGTCACTGCTGGCTTCTAGGGGATAGGCTGGGCATCAGTCAGTGGGTGGTGAGCAACTGTATTGTGCATGACTGTTGGCTTGTTGACTTTTCTTATATTGACTTTTATTTCTCTCTCTCTCTTTCCGCTATCTCTGTTTTCATTACAATTATTACTAGTTGCATTAATGTTTTACTTTATGTCAATTATTAAGTTGCTCTTATCCCAGCCCACAGATTTGATCTTTTTCCAGTTCTCCTCCCCATCCCTCTGTGGGGTGGGTGGGGCAGTGAGTCTGGGTGTTACTTAGTTGCCAGCTGGTGTTACACTGTGTCAATATCCTTTTTGGCACCCAACATGAAACACTGAGGGTTGAGATAAGGACAGATCTGACCAGAGCACGTTAAAACAAATTTGTTATAAGAATTCACTGCATTGGTTTAACGATCACTGGTCACAACATTGATTTACTTGCTCTCAGAGTCATTGCACTTGTTCTCAGGGCTGTATTATGCAGCACTTTGCTTGCAGCGTGCGTTCCCTCTCTTGGCTTTATCACCTTTGAGGTCTGGGCTGAGGTTATCATTTTATTGTACTTTGTAATGCTGGCTTGTGATATGATAGAATTACTGGTTGCAAGACTAATCTGATGTGTGTACTCAGCATTGCTCACCTCTGTTCTTCGAGAGCCATCTGTTGGGAACTACCAATAATCACACCTTTTGTCTTTCCTTCTCCAGGAGACAACCTATGGAGGAGATATCTTTCCACACTTTCCCCTTTCCTGCCAGGCTAATTACAGTAGTGTTTGAGGGTTTTGAAAATTGTGAATGTCCTTGTGATGTTGAAACCAGCACGGTCCTATTTCCAGGAATGCTGAATGTGTTCCAGGTCTTGTTTACAGTTAAAGAACTATTTAAGAATAAGACCAAGAGAATTCCCTGAGTTTGGATAGTTGAAAGTAGCAGGATGTGTGGGATAGCATGTGGCAAGTACCTAGGACAGTGGGCACCTCCAGTGTCTGGGAGCCTCCTCCCTGAACAAGTGCAGAATAAATATTTGGGAAAAGAATGCTGTTACCCTGTCAGTTCCAGACAGGCACAGGTCACTGAGATGTGCTGGGGCCTGGCCCACACCTACTCATCCCTGTTCAACACTCTTCAGTACCTCAAGGGGACGAGATGGTCTGGATCTGATGGCAAAGCATTAGGCACTGCAACTACTCCAACCCCAGTGACAGAGACTGCAGCTGAACCAGAGACCCAACCCATGCCAGTGTCAGTCACCCCTATAGACAAGAAGAAATGAACACAAAAGTCTGCTAATTTAGCAAAGGGGGACAAAGCAGGGCTACCCCAAGAAAAGGAGGAAGAAGCAGAACAAAAAGTAACCACCACTCAATCCCTATCACTGAGTGAGTCATGCATTATGGGAAAAGATTTCATCTATTGTCCAGGTGAACACATTATCACTTGGCTGCTAAAATGCTGGGATAATGGGACTAGCAGCCTGGAATTAGCAAGTAGGGAAGCCAATCATTTGGGGTTACTCTCTAGGGAAAGGGGCACTGACAATCTTATTAGGAAAGGGACACAAGTCCTCAGCCTTTGAAGCAGACTTCTGTCAAAGCATCCCTTCAAGGAAGATGTTATATGTCACCCAGACAAGATGGACATCATTAGATCCCAGTAGGCGTGATCAGCAAAACAACAGCCACATGTCCAGCATCTAGCAAGAAAGAAAGACGAGATTTCTTAGGTGTTATGGGTTTTTGGAGAATGCACATTCCAAATTACTGTCCTCTCTATCAAGTGACCCAGCAGAACAGTGGTACCGAATGGGACCTGGAGCAGCAAGAAGTCTTAGAACAAATTAAATAGGAGATGGTTCATGCAATAGCCCTTGGGACAGTCTGGGCAGGGCAAGATGTTAGAAATGCTCTGCTGCAGCCAGGGCAGGGCAAGATGTTAGAAATGTGCTCTCTGCTGCAGCCAGGGAGATTGACCTGACATGGAACCTTTGGCAGAAAGCACCATGGGCGACTTGGTGTCAACCCCATGGCTTTTGGAGACAGGGATACAGAGGATCTAAGGCTTGCTATATTCCAGCTGAAAAAGAGATAATTGCACCTTATGAAGGGGTTTGAGTTGCTTTGGAAGTGACTGGTACTGAAGCAGAGCTGCTCCTGGCACCCTGGCTACCTCTGCTGGACTGGATGCTCAAAGGGAAGGTGTCCACTGCACTTCAGACAGCTGAGGCTACGTGGAATAAATGGGATAACACTGACCACACAACAAGCTCAAATAGGAAAACCCAGGCACCCAGGAATCTTGAAGGTGATCATGAACTGGCCAGAAGGTAAAGACTTCAGAATATGGTCATAGGAGAATGTGACATGTGACAAAGAGGCTGCACAGTATGACAAATTATCAGAAATTGAGAAGCAATATGCCCTGTTTATTGATGGGTCCCGCTGTGTTGTAGGAAAGCATTGGAGGTGGAAGGCAGCTGTATGGGGTGCCCCTATGACAAGTTGCAGAAACTGCTGAAGGAGAAGGTAAGTCCAGTCAGTTTGCAGAGGTGAAAGCCATGCAGCTGGCTTTAGACATTGTTGAATGGGGAAAATGGCCGATACTTTACCACTCTACTGACTCAGGGATGATGGCAAATGCCCTGTGGAGGGGGTTGCAGTGATGGAAGCAGAGGAACTGGCAGTGCAGAGGTAAACCCACTGGGCTGCTGCATTCTAGCAGGATATTGCTGCCTGGGTGGAGAACCTTGTTGGGAAGGAGCATCACATAAATGCTCATGTGCTCGAGTCAGGCCACTGCAGAACATCAAAACAACCAATAGGTGGCTCAGACGGATCTGGATTGGCAACATAAAGGTGAATTATTTATAGCTCAGTGGGCCCATGACACCTCAGGCCATCAAGAAAGCGATGCAACTATAGACAGATTAGAGAGTGATTGAGGGGTAGATTTGACCATGGACACTGTCACCCAGGCTATCCATGAATGTGCAGCATGCTGCAATTAAGCAAGTCAAGTGGTTAAAGACTCTCCAGTATGAAGGACAGGGGCTGAAATATAAATACAAGGAGACCTGGCAGAGTGAATGAATCACACTCCCACAGATCATCCATGGGCTTAGTGGAGGGCTGGAAACATATTCTGGGCCCCATACCACCACACAGAAAACTATCCTGGGCCTTGAAAAGCTAGTTTTGTGGGTACCTGGTAGGCCATAAACAACTGTCTTACACAATGAGACTCTTCCAAAACAACCTTGTAGACAACTGGGCCAAAAACATAGTAGTGAGTGGATATTACACACCCTATTGCACACCAGCGTCCAGGAAAAATTGAGCAGTGCAATGAACTATTAAAGACTGCACTGAGAGCAATGGGTGGTGGAATCTTCAAACATTTAGCAAAAGCCACCTGGTTAGTCAGCACTAGGGAATCTGTCGGTCAGGCTGGCACTGCTCAGTCAAAACTTTTACATACTGGACAACGGGGTAAATATCCATCAGTGCACATGAAAATTATGCAGAGGGAAAACGTCTGGGTTATTCCTGCCTCAGGCAAAGCCCAAGAAATCCATGGGATTGCTTTTGTTCAAGGACTTGGGTACTTGATGGGTAATTCAGGAGGATGGGGAAGTCCGGTGTGTGCCTCAGGAGTATTTGGTTATCGGTGGGAATTACAATTTATTAAACTGTTTGATGTAATTGCTATGTAAGACTGTGTGCTATCACATATACACTCATCAGTGCATTGGGCACTTTACAGCACCTGACTCCGCCAACTCTGGATTTGGGGATCTGAACCCAACTCCCCTTTGATTACCACATAATTAGAGAATGAACTTTGATAAATATGGATAAATGCAATGGTGATGGAATCAGAACTAGCTTCACCATGCAACAGTCCAACAACACACACCATCTTCTCTGCCCTGGAAGTCGGTAATGGCAAATGGAGCTCAAGGTCATGGACAAAATGAACTCAATTCACATTTTATAGAGACAGGGAATGGTATCTGTGTGCATACACCAAAGGATGGGAAGGGTGATGGGATATTTGAAAGCATGGGAGCTGGCATGATGTAAATGATGTAGAACAAGGGGTGGATACTGTGCTGGTTTCAAATGGGAACATGAGCCTTCTCCACCTTGGCTGAGGGTGGCAATGGCAGAAGGGCTTTTCAGCTGCTGATGTTCAGCCATGGGATAAATGATGTGCTGGCTGTAATGAAGCAGTTAATTATGATGTTATGATTTTGTTTTAAATGGCATCTCATGATGCAAAACATGGCAAGACCTTGAGTCCTGTGTCCAGTTCTGGGCTCCCCACTACAAGAAAGGCATTGAGATGCTGGAGCGAGTCCAGAGAAGAGCAACGGAGCTGGTGTAGGGTCTGGAGCACAAGTCCTCTGAGGAGCAGCTGAGGGAGCTGGGGTTTAGCCTGGAGAAGAGAAAGCTTGGGGGGACCTTGCATCACTCTCTTGGTCTCGTCCCAGGCAACAAGCGACAGGATAAAAGGACACAGTCTTAAACTGTGCCAGAGGAGGTTTGTATTGGACTTTAGGAGGAATTTCTTCGACTAAAAGGATGATTAGACATTGGAATGGGCTGTCGAAGGAGGTGGTGGAGTCACAGATCCCAGAGGTGTTTAAGGAAAAGATTGGACGTGGCTCTCAGTGCCATGATCTAGTTGTCAGGGTGGTGATTAGCCATAGGTTGGTCTCCACGATCTCAGAGGTCTTTTCCGACCTGATTGATTACGTGTTTCGGTGTGGATCTGAGGAGTCCCAGCAGCGAGGCCCGGCCGGCGGCAGCACCTGAACCCTGCCTGCCACCCCCAAGATGGCGGCGCGGCGCGGCCGCGGCCCCGCCCTCCCCGCGGCTCCTGCCCTCCCTGGGCCGGCCGCTGCCGCCGCGGGCCGCCGCCGCTGTCGCCGCGTGATGAGAGCATCAGCCCTCACTGCCACGTCTCCCGGGTAGCCGGCGCTGTGCAGGGCCGCGCCGGGGCGCCGAGGCCGGACCCGCCCGCCTGCCTCCTCTTCTCCTCCTATCCCTTCCCCTGCTCCTGCCCCGCCGCGGGGCAGCGGCGAGGTGGGTCTGCCCGGCGGGAGGAGGGACGCTCCGCGGGGCTCCCACCGCCGCCGCCGCAGCCTCGTTCCCCCCGGGCGGGCCGGGGGTTGCCGGGGCCGGGTCTCGCCGCCGGGCCGCTGCCGCCGGAGGGGACCCCGCTGCCGGCTGATGTCCGAGCCGCGCCGCCGCCCGCGCTTGGATGTGTGAGTACGGCCCCGCCGCTCCCGTGGGCAGCGCCGGGAGAGCCACGGCGACCCAGGCGGGCGGCGGGCTGCGACCGCCGGAGCCCCCTCGGAAACCTGGGTGTGTGTTTCTGGCTGTGTGGGAGTGAGTGGTGGGGAGGGTTCCGCCGGGTCTGCTCCGTCCTGCTGGTAAGTTACGGCATTTGGTCCCGGGCTTCTCCTTCGAGACGTTTCCTGCTGTGTTTGGGTTAAAGCAGGAGGTGCGCGCACGCTGCTGGGAGCCGGGTGCTCTGGGGAAGGAAGGTTGAGGATTAAACACGGGGAAGTCGGGCTGGGGTCACGGCAGAGTGCGCTTTGGGCTTCTAAAGCGCTGTCCCTACGTAACCAGTCCTGCAAGGGCACTGTCCTGTGGAAGATGAGGAGCTGAGGCAATCTTCTGTAAGTCCAGGTAAATCCAACCCGCCATAAGGTACCGTTTCCAGAATGGATGTGGGTGCACATTTCTCTCGCTGTTCTTTTTTGTATCGCAGTGAAAACAGTGTATCAATCATTCTCTCTTATATAGGCTAGCAGTTGGGCGCATGATTTTCCCTATTACATGAGGCAGCTCCTTCCCTACTCCAGCATCGTTTTAACATGTGAACGTACAGCAGAAACAGAGGCAGCTTTGTTTGCAATCTCTGATTGCTGTCATGCATGCTTTTCATTGTAAGGGGCCCCTCGTGTCCCTGTCATCTGTTACGACTGTAAGTGGAGAAGTGAGATGTCTGTGTTACAAAGGGGTGAGTTACAAAATTTTTGGAGACAAGGCATCCCTTCTGTATCCATCGCTTCTATCTGTTAACTCACTGTGACCAGAAGAGATTTCTGGGAGAGGGATACACTAGTACAGGGTGGGATTGGAATGGCTCAGCTCCAATTTTACAGGATGCTGAAGGCAGAGAACATCAACCCTTTTTAACCCACAGTCTGCTCCATGGCTCACCTCCTGGCACTCCTGCTATTGACTATTTCTGATGCTCATTCCTCCTTCCAGCTGCAGCTCTTGGAGTGCAGACTCCTTCAGCCAAGGTGCTTGGGTGATACTCTGCTGGTAAAGTCTGGGCTCACTGGTGTGCAGCCAGGCAATGCTGACCCCTCTGCGGTTTGGGCTGAAACTTCATGTGCTCCTTGTTGTCCCTTATCTGACTGGAAGTTCTTCAGGTGTAGATGCAGCTACTCCCTGTTCCTTTTCTTGAGCTTCTTTGCCTGAGGTTTTGCTGTACAAACCAGCACAGCAGGTGGTAATGTTTTCCAGGTTTGATTTATTTGGAACAACATGAAGCTCAAGTGATATCAGTGACACAGTGACCCGTGCTCAGTGTGTACTCCTGATCTCAGGACCATAGAACACCTGCGTGCCTCCTGTACAGCTCATTCCTGGCTGTCTCTTTGCAGCATTTGAGACCTGACTTTCAGAAGCTCTGGGTGTCCATGTTCCTACTAATAGAGGTGTCTATACTGCCTCAACCAGAGCATTCAAAATCATTAATAATTTTGAAAATGCAGGGCTTTTATTTCTTATTCTTATATTTAGTCTTTCTGATTGTAAAATGGGGATGAAGCATTTTGCTTCCTACTTTGCAGTGCATGTTTCTATTCTGCTTGTAAGATGATGAATTCTTATAAAAATTTTTGCATTATACAGATGAACACCTTGCTGAAATTACTTGTTTTTCAGAGACACTAATGGCATTTACCACAGTAGGTTCAGTGGAAGCTAAGGAAATAGAGCAATTCTCATCTTACTGGCCTGCCTGCTGATGTAACATTGCCAATGTAGATGTCCTGTTATTAGTACTCAAAAGCAGACAGGCATAATTACTTTTTTGTCTGTTCTTCAGACATTCCTCTTAGTTCTGATATTTTGGATTAAAAAAATTACTTCTGTATGCAGTGTTTTAAGGGGAAGTCCCAGACCTTTCTGCTGGTTTTGAAACTAAGTAGCACTGAAAGAATATGTAATGCAGATTGACTCCAACCTGGTTTTCATAAAACTCAACACTTTCTTTCTTTCTATAGGCACACAATCTGGATGTTTGAGAATACAGCCAAGAGCAAATGTGCTAGAAATGTTTGGCAAGGTGGCTTCCAGTTTCCATGAGCATTCAGGTCAGAAACCAGTTGGGCCACTCAGTACTCCTCAGTAGAGGTGCAGTTGCTGAAGATGGATGTGTTGGAAAGCAACAAGATAGTAGCAATTCAGAGACCATCCTGCTCCTTAGTCTCAGTGTTTTCCCTGTGCCACAGAGTCATGAAATCCTGCAAGAAGTTTTCTTCTGGCTGTTAAAATTGGAACTTTAGTCCATTTGTTTCTAACCCTATCACAGTTAGGTAAGTTGCAGTTAGGTAGGAATAGCTGTTAGCAGGTGGATTTTTAATATCAGAGGTAAATCTGTAGTAGCTGTGTGATTTGGGAAAATAGCTCATAAGCTTTCACAAACTGTCTTGGAAGATTCCATCCTGTTCTTTGGGGGCTGTTGTCATTGGTGAGTTATTCCCAACCTTTTCTTGATTTTTTTTCTTTTGGGTATTGCAAGCAAAAATGAGACTTCTGGTGAGAAGTGGGTATAATCCAACCTGGTCAGGAGAGCTGTCCTGAGAGACAGGGTGCAGTGGCATCCTTTGGAGGTTTGGAATTGTTGGTTTAAAGCAAAATTATCAGTAGACATCTGCAGCCCAGAAATACATATAAGGGAGCATGGATGCAGATTCAGACAGCTGGATTAGTGTCAGTATAATTAATTATACAAGGGATTAATGTATCCTATTGCATTTTCTCAATCTGCAGGATTAGTTGCTCTGTAAACAGTCATAAAAAGTTCTGAGTCCTGCCTACCAAAGTCGTGGAGGTTGAATTGAAGACTTACTGTTTTGTGGGGAATATTTATGTCACCTGAACCTGTTGCTTAAGAGGCAAATAGAGGAGAATCGGTGCATTCTCATATGTGGTTTATATTTTAATGCAAATTTATGATTTATACAAATTACAATGTGTTTAAAATTCCCTGCAATGTTGTTGCTTTTCTGCAGCATCAGGGATGTGCAAAGCATTGTCTCACTGATACTTTCTGCTGTGACTCCCAGTGTGATGACTTGGTGAAAGGCTCAAGGAAGTGGTTTTTAACTTGTGTGCTTCTTCATGCACTCAAGCTCATTGCTACAGATGGCAGATGCCTGCCTTATTTTTAGCTATTTGAGGGCAAAATAGAAAAATCCTAGTGACTCCCCATGATTTGTCATCATGGCTGATCTCCATTAAATTAAACATAGGGATTGGCAGAGGAACAAAACCAGCAGGAAAGCTGCTTCTGTTTGTTTTTAAAAAAGCTTGTCTAAAGCGCTAAAATAATACTTTAAAAAATATCCACTACTACATACAGAGACCCTTGGGAGGAGAAGTACTTTTGAACAGTTTATCATGTTTTGGATAAGGAAACTGAGGCCTGTATTGGTAAAACAAGTTCCCTGGAAGTCAGTTGAAGAGGAAAGATTAAAAAGCAGAAGATATCCTGGCCTGTGCTCAGGCCATTAGATTGGGTTTGTGTTCAAGGTTGGGAGGAGAATGCCTATTTTGGTGGCTTGCTTGATGGAAAATTTTAAAAGATGGGCTCTTAAAGCATGAGCATCTTCTATTTTTTTTCCTTCTTTTTTCCCTGTCAGCAGTGATCTGTTTTGTTGTGCATTTGCCTTGATATCTTGGAAAAAAAAATTTCAGTGGCCATACCTAGAATTCCCTGACTTTGCCAGTTACTGCACATGGCATGGTATAATGGAGGGTGATCTGTAGCTGTGTTTTAGCAGAGCTGTGGTTGTGCGTAATGTTTACTGAAGAGCTCTGGTGCAAGATGTACTTAGGAGTGAGTGCGTGTTGATAAATTGTATTAGCAGCCAGCTTTAATAGCTTTGCCTGTGTTGTGGCTGCTGAAACACTGCCCTTGTGTTTCACTTCCCAACCAGTGTCCCCTTCTAAATAGAACTTCAGTTTCTATCACTAATGTGGAGTTGGAGTTAAAACTTCTGTGTTGTTACACACTCAGAGAACTGTCTGGCTCAGTAATTCCCTGCAGCTCTTTAGTTTGGGTCTCTCACTCTGGATGAGGCTGGGCTGGATGTCCCTTTCCCCAGACAATTCAGAAGCATGGGAACTCGAGGACCAAAATAGACTGTGAGCCAACTGGTCAGGCCTGCATTTCCCTCTGCTGCTGGAAAAGCTCAGCTTTGCAGTTCTGTCTTAATGTCTTGCTGCTAGCTGTGTAATACTGGTTGGCTTGGTGCGGAGTGTTATTGGCCACTTGGAGCTGCTGAGCCTTGAGGGTCTTGCATTGTGGCTTTGTTTTTTTTTTTGGTTGGTTTTGTTTGTTTTTTTTTTTTTTTTTTTTTTTTTACTTCCTTTTAGAATAAAAATTCTCTTGTCTTCATTCATAAAATTACTACAGTCATTCATTGAAGTTTTCCTAAGCTGTTTGTTTTGACCTGCTGCAGCAGTTAGTTGCACAAGGTAATTGTATGGCAATATAAGGTAATACTGTTTTATTACACCAGGAATTGTGGCTTTGTTCTTGTACTCTCCAGGGGTTTGTTTAGAGTGCTTAGTCTGTGTCTCAACTTTCCTCTGATTCACAAAACCTGAACTCGCCTATCTTCTGAAGGGGACACTATTGCCTGCATACCTCTGGAGACTTCTTCTTGCACCCCCTAAAGTAAGGTCTTTGAGGGGATTTTTAGGGAATTTATAGGATTTCTCTGTTTTAAAATGGCTTTTTTAGTATCTTAGATAATTTTGTTTATCTGGAGTATTAAGAACTTAAATCTACGTCTTACACTTTAACATGTCTGCAGAATGAGCTGACTGAGCTTACTGCACTTCAACTTTGAGAGGCTTTTCCTGAAAAAACTTTTCTTTCCCATTCCCATTTTTGTATGTGGGTATTTGAAATACTGTGGCAGCTGCAAATGGCAGGCACTGCCTTCCCCTTGTCTTAAGCTAAAACTTCTATTTTTCCCACTTACCCTTCTGCTTAGCTCTGCACTTCCTTGCTGAAAACACTAGAAATAAGTCATACAGTACATATCCTGTTTGTTAATGCTTGCCATAATCTTGCTACTTTGACCCTTTGGTTTTGGCACCTGTGTAGAGGACTGGTAGATGGAACCTCTTCAGCCAGAGTTGTGCTGTATCAGAAAAGCCTACACTGACGTGGTCTTGATGGGTTGGTTTTGTTTTTACAGAGGAGGTTATTAGTCACTGAGCAAAAATTAGTCTTGCTGGTGCATCACCTGACAGTGGTGATTCCTCACCCAGCTCTCCTGCTTGGGCTGCACTTCAGGGGGTTTCTATCTGTCTCTGTGCCAAATCCCCATATTAATCCATCTCTCTGTATGGCATGAGGGCTTGGAAAATGTGCTGACTTGGAGACCTCCCTCCTAACCGGTTTTGCCTCCCAGCTCTGGGCCAGGTGGCGGGTGTGTGCCTTTGGATCCAGCCAGAGTTGAAAGGTTGTGTTGACTTAGCACCGGGGCAGCTCTGTGCAAGCCAAATATTTAGCTTTCCATCTGATAACCTGTCGGTTGTTTCCTTCCTTGCAACAACTAAATGCTAATTTTATTCCCAGACCAGTTGGGGCTTTCACAGAAATTTTGTGTCTTTGTGGCTTCTGTTGTGGCAGATGTGAGGGTGCTGACAAGATGGCCTTGTGACCAAGGCTTGGGTGCAGCCATCTCTGTTCCTTGGCTCTCTGGTGATTTTTTTTTTCTTTTTGGTGTTATATTGGGTGAGTCAATTATTAGCTTTGTGTCTGTTTTTCCAGCTGTCAGAATAGGGGTTTGGATTTGTTTTGGTTGTTTTTTATTTTAATTTAAATAAATAAATAAGAAGTTCACACTAAAAGGAAGTTAAAATATAGTATAGTAACTAGGACTCTCAAAAGTTCAAAGGAAAACTTGTGTGATAATTTGCAAAGATACTAGGATTGCTGGACAACTGCAAGTTTAGGATTAGGCTGACCAGCTGCAGTGAGTTGAGTTGAGGACATTAGCAACCAAGAGAGCATTTTCAGTTTCAGAAGCTAATTGTGCTTTGTGTCAGTGGTCTGCAGCCGTGTCTCGGGGGTGGCTGGCTGCGCCTCCCTGCCAGGGAGCTCTGCACACGTGGCAGGTGTGTTTCCATAGAGCACGGGCACCCTGAATGGAAAGTCTTGCCAGGAGTGTTTGTGTTGCTGTGGAGGCAGAGAGAGTCCCTCACCACAAAGGCCATGTGTTGCTTCACCCCCAGCTGTCACATGCTTCCTCAGCAGGAAGAAGGTTGCTTTAATTGAGATGGTGAGTTGCAGTGAAGAGACCTGTGGTCTTCTTGAGCCGCATTGCACCAAGTGAGGATGGCCATGTTTCACTTTCTGCTCTTGTGAGTAACTGGTGCTAGGACTTGTGGAGCCAAGGAAAGCCACCTGAATGTCTTCCACACTCTGGGAGTTCTTATGTCTCGGTGCAGCAAGCTTCCTAACAAGACTGGAGAGGCTTGGAGTTTTCTCCAATTAAAAAATGTTAACACTGTCAAAATAATTGACTGAGCTTTGTAGCGTTTCCAGCAAAGAGATGGGAAACAGGCACACTTGCCATTCTGATGAGTCACTGACTCTCTCCTGATTGCCTCTTGAAAGAGCTGTTTGGGCAGCTGCTGATGCAGAAACATGATTCTGAGTGATGGGCCTTGGTGAGCAGGACAGGGCTGCACACTGTTTCAGCTCTGAATTGGTGAGTAATTCATCTGCCTAGCTTTTTATCAGTAAAGTTGTGCAGAGAGCTGTGGTTCTTGCCTGCCTTGATCCTGCCACGATCCTGCCTTGTCTGGATAGCTGGGGAGCTGATGGGCAGGAAGGGTATTGTGGCACAGAAATAAAAAATTACCAAGTGCTTTCTGTGGTCCTAAAAGCAGGAACTGGAAATCAGAGCATCTGATACCTTCTGTTTCTGGATTTTCTTGTAACTGTGTCACAAATGAAAGTTTTGTCTCTGTCCTGAAGCATGGTCTGCCCTTGAACCCAAGAGCTGTCCCTACCCACATCCATTCCCTGTGCAGGGACCACTGTCTGCTCTTCTGTAGCTGCTCTCCAGATTCTGTCTGTGTGTTTTTATGATGCCCACATCTGCCTCAGAGAGGGTATCTTGGAGGCTAGGTAATACTGGTTCTGAGGATTTGAGGATGAAGGGACCACAAGCATGTTGCTTATTTTTTGAGGGAAATTGTAAGTGAACTGGAAAGAACAGCATGGAATCACATTAATGGACTGAAGAGTCTTGTCAGGAAAAGCTTTTATCTTTCATTACTCAGTTTTTCTGCATGACTCTATAAAATATGATCACTGATGGGGTGGAGAATGCAAACAGAGAAGGGAGCAGGGTGGACTCTTCATTAATACTTTATATGACTTGGAATATTATCTGTTGGAGTAAGGGTTTATGGATACCTTTTTTTCTCGTTTTCAAAGTAGAATCATGCCTTTGTTTATTAATTGAAAGCTATAAAAGCTTTTCCCCATGTCTTTCTCCTCAAAAAGGAGGGCTGTTGATTGCTTCAAGGCCAAAACAAAGCAGACTTAGAGACAATCTGATGTGTAATCTCACTGCTTTGTTTAGCTTTATCTCTGGAGCTTCAGTTTTGTGTGGCTAGTTTTACAAAATAAAAGCAAACAAAAAAAGGGATGGTTCTTAGGCAGATTTTGCTCCAACAAATACCTACCTAATTTGATCTGACTCCAGTATTTAAAGTTATTTAAAGCTTGGCTTGAGGAACTGCCCAGTCTATATGTTCATGAATCACTGTGAAAGGGCTCATTCAAGTGCATTTAAAATATGTGCACTGACGTTAAGGATGGCTTCTTTCCACAGGCAGTTGTTTTTACTGGTAGAAACCTGCATTTTACTGGTTTGTAAAGCCAGGGGCTGCAATTGCGATTGCTCTGTGTCCAAGTGTCTGTATTGGCGAGCATGTGAGGCATACTAATGGGGTGATACTAATGAGACCTGTTAAATTATTTACATGAATTATTGAATGTGCTATAAAATACCTTCCACTGTTAATAGCACTAATTAGACCACCAACATATTGCATCCATTATCATAAATATCCTGTAGGTCGAATCAGACCAATTGTTTCAGCTACCACAGGCCCTGTGGTAGCTAAATTTGGCTTAAAATGGCTTTCAAGTTTGTTCTTTTTGGGGGTTTTTCCTCATTTTTTTTCCTTCACTTTAGCTGTTTATCAAAAGTGTCTGAATGCCCTAAGTGAATTCTGCATTGTTTGTTGCTGCCCCTGCTCATCTTACACATTCAGGAGAATTTTCTTGTTTATATTTAATTCCTGAAATAGAAATATTTCCAAATAAAACTCCAGAACATCCTAGGGAAAATCTCTGAAAATTCTTGTTTGACAAGAAGGGTAAGGAAGGCTTCAATCTCTGTTGTGTTGCTATTGGAGATATAAGAGTATTAAAGTCTGCCAAAACACACTATTTACCTCAAAACCAAAATTCTCCAATGTTTGCTTGCCTTTCATGCATTTTCGTATCTCCTTTTTTTTTCTCTCTCCCTCCTGGATCTCTGGTTTTTTGTGTGGTTTTTTTGGGTTTGGTTTGGTTTGATTTTTCCAACTGACTTTTGTGTGAGTATGCAGAAAGCATTCCTCATTTGAAACATCTTGATTTTTGTTGAAAGTTTGAGAATTACTATCCTGGTTTCATTAATGAAAGTAGAGATGAAGGATGGGAAATTTTAATACAAAGGGCAATTCTTTGAGGGAATTTTTTAGAGAAGTACTCCTGCACACTGTGTTCATGGTGACAGTCCTGTGACTCACAAAACTTCTGGCATTTCTGCCAGCTGTGATTTCTCTGGATTTTAAAGGAGGTGATGACTGAATTATAAATAGTCCATAGGTTCCATCTGTACATTTCAGAGCTACATCTAGAGTTTCCCAGAAGGTGGATGTGCTTTTTTGATCCCTGGGTTGGTTCTGGCTATGATATTTTTCCAAAAGGGCAGCTGATTCAGACTCCAGGCACACAGACACACCAAAGTCCTTGTAGTGAGATGCTCACTTGGTGTCTTGTTCCTGTACAGCACAGGAGCACTCCAGTCCTTCACTCCCTTATGTCTGCTGTGTTTGCATTAGAAACTTTCCTGACTGCCAAAATCCTTGCAGTGTCTTGTTGGAGACCAGTGAAATAGAAGAAAAATTGTATGGGAAGTGATAAACTCTATGCTAGAAATGACACTATTGTTTCTGATATTCTGAGATGCCCAGCCTCTCTCATAGTAGTTTATTTTAAGGAATTGATAGATTTAAGTGTGTCTTTAAAAATAAATAGGTAAATAAATATGTACAAGTTTACTTCTGAATTATTTTTCTTTTCAGGGCTGGGTTATGGGATTGCCTATATGTGCCTTTGAAGTACATGCATACATGTGTGTTTTGCTGCACTTTTCTGCTAGCTAAACCCACTTTTAAATGGATGTATTACCTTGGTGTCATTTGGGCATTAGCACAGGAGGGAGCTGGACCATGCAGTTTCCTTCAAGGACACCAGTGTGTCTGTTCAGAGCTCTGCCAGAGGGTGTCTGAGTTAACCTACCAGCATCAGAGCCTGGCCAGTAACATGCTGAGTGCCTATAAAGAGCTGTGAAGCTCTAGTAGCTCAACCACAACACGGAGAAGGCTCTTACCAGGTTTGCTTTTGAAATAAAGCACCCATTTTTGTCATCTCCAGCTCTGGAGATGCTCAGTGGTGCTTTCCAGCCAGCAATAAGTGCTGTCAGTTGTTGATGGCTAATGCAAGCAGCCCCTTTTTAGAGACACAGTGGTGTTCCTTCTGGGTGTGCAAGCAGACGGTGATCTGCTGCCATTGAAGTGGCACAGTGCTGATGGCTGTCCCACAGGGCTCTGAGTGTGTGAGAGTGACTTCCTTCTGCATGAATTTGCCTGGCTGGAACTGGGTGAGTGTGACCAGAGTTAAAGCTTAAGTGATGTTTCTGCCTCCTTTGCAGATTTGGGAAGGCTTTTGGATCGTGGTGTGGGTGTGAGGGCACAGCCTGCTGGAGGCACTGGAAGTGGACTGGTTCCTGGTCATGCCCGGTGGAAGGAGGGGACCCAGCCGGCAGCAGCTAAGCCGTTCTGCTTTGCCTTCTCTCCAGACTCTGGTTGGCGGCAGCTGTGGGAACGGGACTGGTCTGAGAAACAGGTGAGGACAGAGGCAGGGCTGTTGGGACAGCACTGAAAGCAAGGAGCCTTGATCCTCCCTGAACCCTGTGTGGGAGCATGGCTTTGTGGTGAAAGTGATGGGTTGGGAGAGGGGAACCTTGAGCCCTCCACTGTGGTATTATGAGACAGCTCATCCAAGAGGGAACAAGTCCTGCGTGACAAACCTCTTCCAGCTTCTCTTCTCAGCTCTGCTGTGGTACATGCTTCCCTCTGCAGCCCCTCTTTTGACTTCATGCATTAAAACCAGCCCCGTGGAGGGGATTGTGGCAGTGGTCTCAGCCCCCCTTCACCACTCTGTTGTGGTCACAACAGCCACAGTAGAAATCACACAGGGGTGGAAATCACACACTGCTTCATTTGTCTTTCCTGCAGCAGTTTCCAGAGCAGTGAGTCCTAGCAAATGATGAGTCCTTGTCTTGCTCACCTACCTTCACTGTCCTGGGGAATTAATGTGGCACGACAGACAGCTGTGACTCCTCCTCCTACATAATAGAAACACAAGGCAGGAGGATGCCCGTATTCTGTTTTAGACCTGCAGGTTGATGAAACTAATTCTCATAGTTGGTAAAGATGACCTGCATTTTCTGGGGAAGTTGGGGGCTGAAACAGGAACGGACATGCAGTGACATTGAGATTACCACATTTGGTATAAAAACTGAAAGGGCCCAGCATTACTTCTTTCCATAAAAAGTTGGCAGACCAGAGAAACTATTTGCTGCATGCTGGGGCCCTGGTATAGGTTCATTCTTACAGAGTAGAGCAATCCCAGCCATTTAGCTTTGGCCTTTACAGACTTCTCTGTCAGGGACAGAGGGACAGATAGCACAGTTTGAGGTTCTTTGGAAGCAAGTGATGTCGAGACTGTGGAGTCAGGGCCCCAGGGTCCTGGGAGAGCGTTGCTTATCTGGTTTCAGTCAGACATAGCATAGTTCCTCTACCAGTTCAGTATGCCAGAGCTGTTAGTTGTCATGTCCTCCTCTGAAAGCTAGAAAAGAAGGAAGTGTGGGAACACTTGAGAGGTTAGCCTTTAGGAAGTGGCTGAACTACTCCATTACATTTTTAGTTACTCATCTTTTTAAAAGAGGAACTATGAACAGAAAGACAGTGGGCACTTTGCTGTGCTGGAGAAGGAGGCTGGGTGCTACTGTAGTGCCCTGGTGATGGGTTGAAAGCCAGTATTAACTGTTAGGTGTAGCACAGAATCCTTAATGATTTTAGCTCTGTATGTCTGCTCCTCCGAGCATGCTGGGCATGTCACAGCACTTCTGACAGATCAAGCTGTCGTCCAGGGAAAATTCTGGATAAGGGTTTTGTCTGAGCTAAGATGATGGAGGTCACCACCAGCCTCTTATCTCATGTCAGAAATAGGAATGCAAAAACTGCTGTCGCCTCTCCCCTGGTAATACCCAGTCTCATATTTACAACCTCAAGCACTCTATCCTGGAAAATGTCAGAGATGATGGAGAATGTTTACCAAGTAAGTGATGTCCATCTGCTTCAGGAATGGTAGTGCCATCAGCCTGTCGGCACCTCCGATCACAGCACTGATTACTCCAGAGCCTGTGCGTCACTGCCGGATCCCTGACCTGCCATTGGATGGGAGCCTCCTCTTTGAATTCCTGTTCTTCATCTACCTTCTGGTAGCCCTCTTCATTCAGTACATCAACATCTACAAGACTGTCTGGTGGTACCCATACAATCACCCTGCTTCCTGCACCTCACTGGTGAGTTCCCCAGCAAGTGCCATCACTCGGGCTTTTTCATTACACAGCTCCTTTCATGCTTCTTCAATCCAGGAATCACCAAGCATTTGACATTAAGGGAGTGAATGAGAGTTCACATGCACCCCCATCAGTCAGGGGCCATGTCATCCCCCATTTTACAGGGGAGAAAATCATGGCAGGAGAGAGAGAGAAGTCAGCAGGACTCCTTCAGGAGATACTTCTTGCACATGTTTGCATGGTCTAGCTAGTCCCTAGGGTTTGACACAGAGTTGAGACTCCAGGAGCTGTCTCCTGCTGTGAGTGCCCCTTGCCGGTTGAAACAACAGAGCCTGAGAGAAGGAAGATGTGCAGATTTTTGTTAGGATCTCAGAGCAGGTGAGCAGCACAGTTGGGGAGGGGGTCAGACCCTCAGCTTATGTAAAGCTCTCGACCTCCTCGGTTTCAGTGTTCTTGCTGTCCCAATAAGATGCCTGTGAGCCACCAGGCCTCAAGGGAGCAAAGTCGGCCTGTGCAGCTGGAACCCTGTCCTAAAGGCTGCTTGGAAGCACGAGGTGGTCCCTCAGTTACCTGTACCGACAGGTGGTGCTGGTGTTCCAGTCACCAGCCTCCTGCTCAGCTCTGCCGTGCTGGACACAGTGGGCTTAGAAGTAAAAGCATTCTCTCTGGGGCTCCCTACCCACCAGGATTTAACGGTCGTTTGTTTATTCCCATCACAACTCAAGCATTCTTTTTTACCCAAAATGTCCCTGAAGTACCAAAAGCAGCAGTATTCAGAGTCTACTGACTCTTCTGGCCAGAATATATTGGATGGCTTCACTGAAAAGCTGTAAGAGCTGTGTCTAACTTGATGCAGCTAGAGAACTTCTTCATGGCCAATGAAGATGAGGTTTCTCAGGTCAGCTTGGTTTCATCAGAAGCACTGGTTGCTACAGACCATTTTGAGACCAAGAGGGAAAGTGAGCTGGTGTGCTCACTCTGGACTCCAGTTTGGCTGCCCTTTGTCTGATTGTTCAGGGCCTTTTCTGTGGAGAACCTGCAACCTGTTCTCCATGGTAGGATTCTGGTTCTAGATGTCCCTTTGACCCCAAGAATACCTGCCTGAAGGGTGGGTTTGTTTTGTTTTCTGTGGAAACCTCTCCATGGGAAGGAATCTCCCTGTGGAGGAGATCTTGCTTCTGGAGATGTTCCTGTGTCACTAATGTTTATGGATTTCCCTTCATCCCTAATAGAGAGATTTGGGGAATGCCTATGTGAGGTGCTAATGTACTCTCTAGCAGCCAGCTTTCTAGTCCCACCCCATTTGGGTGGTTTCAGAGTCCCTTTTCCTGGTGAAGATCTTTTTTCTTTCCTCCTTCAGAATTTTCACCTCATTGACTACCATCTGGCGGCGTTCATCACAGTGATGCTGGCACGGAGGCTGGTGTGGGCCATTATCTCTGAGGTAACATTCCCACTGTTCCCTCTACTGCCTGTAGGACTTGCTGCAGAACATGGTCATCCATGGCCTAGGAAAATCCTGCAGGTTGGAAGGTTTCTTCCCTCAGAAAAGTCTGGGTGTGAAGGACTAAGATTTTGAGGGTGCTTTTCTGCCTTGGAGTTTTCTCCTTAAGACCAGTCATGCCCTGTAGTATTGGGTAGCTCTGTTGGCTCTGCATCTAGGAGGAGATTAAATGGTCCCACTTCCTTATTTATCTCTGCAGGTACAGTACTGTACCCCACTATCTCATGCTAGAGAAGTGCCTGAGAGAATTGCAAGTCAAGTAGCAATAAGGCAAATAAGGAGGCTGGCCAAGACAAGAAGAATGAACAGGAGCTCAGAGGGGGAAGAGTCAGGTGGAGAATGTGTGACTACACTGAAGTGACATTGGAATACTGGTAGAACTGCTTTTCCAGTCCTGGTTACTCAGTAACTCGGACTCTGGTCATGTCACCACACACTTCTCTGTGTTTGTGGGAGCAGAACCAGGCCAAATTGAGTCTCCGTAAAAGGTCATTTTCAGAAGTTTTGTCCACTGAAATAGCTAATACAGCTCTAGGCTAAGCAACTAAGCAGTGTTTAAAAATAAGTAAATTAAATAAAAGAATAGTTATGTCCTGTTGAATAGATAAGTGGAGAAGGTGGGAACTCTGAAGGGCTCTTTTCAACTGATTCCTTCCATTTTCATTTAAGTTCACATCCTCCGTAAGAATTGCCATAGACTGAAATTTCTGCATTGAAATCTTCCATGCAGGTTCTTGTGCATCCCATGTATTGGCTCTAACCCTTAAGAATCTTTTCATAGCTCAGTTTCCTTCTCTCCTCTGGAGATTGGATCAGGCTTTCTTGTTGTGATGCCTCCTCACTACACTGCAGCCTGCACATCCAATAGAGCTAAATTATGGAAATCTGGGTTTGGAATCGAGAAGGTGCACATCTTCTTTTCCCTTAGCTGCAAATTTTCACAATGCTGAGACCTGATCCTTCTAAAGAACAGAGAGAGAATGGGTTTCAGGCTATCCTGGGCTATCATCGGAGCAATAAGGGATTTGAGCAAAATATTTTTCTGCTTTGCAGCTCTGAATTTTTCTTCAAAGGCCCTACTTTAGTCATGCCCCACAACTCGTGATTATTTGAATCTTTTGGATCCTGTCAATCATTAATAAAATTAAAGGCATTTATGTTAGTAAGAGAATCAGTTTCCTGATTCTGAGAGGAAGAGGGCACCTATCCCTCTTCTAGTACCTGCTGGCACCCTCTCCCTGCTCCTCCTCCGCAGGCACCCCTTGTGCTCATCTTCTAGCCCTGGTTGTTATAGGACTGCTGAGTGTTTCCTCTCCATTTGCAGGCCTCTCAGGTGGGTGCAACATCACTGATGTGCTACATGGTGCGCCTGGTGCTGCTCACCCTCTGTGGATGGGTGCTCTGCTGGACTCTGGTCAACCTCTTCCGCAGCCATTCTGTTCTCAACCTTCTCTTCCTGGGCTACCCGTGAGTGACACCACTTTGAACCTTCTGGGCAGGGGGGCACAGCTGCCTGGGGGTGCCATGAGCCAGAGTGGGAAGCAGAGTGTTGGCTGTAATGTCTCCTCGATTTAGGATTAAAAAGGAAGCAGGAGTGGCTGGGGGAAGGTGTGAGGAGGTGGCACAGAGTTGATGAAGTGAATTGCCTCAGCTGCTGTTCGTGTGAGGGGCGTTTACTGCCACTTGAAAACTGAGCCTTTGGGACTGTTGGTTCTGCAAATGGGATTTAGAAAAACTTCTCTGCACAGGTGTTGAAGCTGCAGCCTCTGGCCTTTTAGTGGGGAGAAGAGTTGGCTGCTAGCTTCTGGAGTGGGGGGTCCCTATGTGCTGTCACTCTTGTCAGGGCCAGTACCTGTTGGGGAGGTGCCCCCTATTGGGATGGCTGTTACTTCAGCCATTTTTTTCTTTCCTTCACGGCAGGTTTGGTGTCTACGTCCCTCTGTGCTGCTTCCACCAGGACAGCAGAGCACAGCCTCTACCTGCAGACTGTGGTTACTTGGTACAGGACCAGGTGGCGGATGATGGGGCTTCAGCTGTCAGCAGCCTGGTCAAAGACTTCTTCTCGCTCCTGTGGGAATCCCTGAGAGAACAGTTCAATAATCCTACATCTATCCCCACCCACAGCTGCCCCCTTTCGCCAGATCTCATCCGCAATGAGGTGGAGTGTCTAAAAGCAGACTTCAACCGCAGGATCAAGGAAGTTCTCTTCAACTCTCTCTTCAGTGCCTACTACGTGGCATTCCTGCCACTGTGCTTTGTGAAGGTAGCTGTTGTCTGGCTCTCTCTGTGCCCCTGCCCACTGTCTCCTTCTGAATGTTGTGTGAACTACTGCCAGGCCAGATTCCTGGTTAATTCCCCTTTTCTCTGTCTCCCCTTTGGCAGCCCGGATAGCGGAGCATGGCTGCATCCGGAGTGCACTAGTACTGCTCCTGGTTGGCAGATAGGTATTGCCATAAATGTGATGCACCTCTAGTCCCATCACCCCACTTACTAACTCCCCTTCTCCCACCCCCTGTCCTAGGCAGATGGATAGCAGTGTTCTTCCTAGAAAAGAGAACCTGTTGTTACCCGTCTCAGATCCAACATTGTGGCTTTTGAGCGCTTGGATCAGAGGCTTTGGTGGCCAGCCTGTTAGAGCCAACTAGGATGCTTGGCAAACTAAATCCAAGAACCTCTGGTCAGTGTGGGGGTTATATTTTTTCATCTGTCATTTCTCTTACTTGAATAAGCTCCAGTTTGTGCAGAGAAATGGGCAGGGCTCCACAATCCATGTAGCAGTCTTGGTGGAATTGGTGCTCCTGGGGCAGTTCTGTGGCAAGCAAGCTGCCTTGTTACCTGCTGCTGGAGGAGGACATTCACCAGCTGCAGCATCATCCCCTGCCCTTTCTCCTGCAGCTCAAGGAGAAGGGAGCCTTGAGCGCCTCCTAAGCCGTAACCCTCCGAAATCACCGGTCCAAAAGCGCATGCCTGTAACGTGTGGTGTGGGTCTGCTGGATGCACATGCAGTATGTCCCTTGTCATCCTCCTTGTGCTTTGTGACAGTGGTGCCAAGTTCTTGTCTGGTCTCTTTGCAGAGCACCCAGTACTATGACATGCGCTGGTCCTGCGAGCACCTCATCATGGTGTGGATCAATGCCTTTGTCATGCTCACCACGCAGCTGCTGCCCCCCAAGTACTGTGACCTGCTCCACAGGTCTGCTGCCCACCTTGGCAAGTGGCAGAAACTAGAACACGGCTCCTACAGCAATGCTCCACAGCACATGTGAGTGTGGGGATGGCAGGGCTTGGCATGCCTAGCAAGGGGCTGAGATGTTCTGGTGGGTGAGCAAATACCAGCAGTGTTTATCTACTGAGGATGTGTCTGCACTCCCCATGCAACTCTACTGGCCTTGTTCGCTGAAAACAGATATGGCTGCTCTAGAGAGCTGTCTGAGCTCCTCTAGTCACCGCTGGTTCCCTCACAGAAAGGAATGCTGAGATTCTTCTTGGCCACTTGAGAGCATCTTGAGCAGAGGCAGGGGGTGGCTCCCTGCACTGCAGTGGACAAGGTTCTAGCACTGGGAGCCATTTGTTCATACTACATAAGAGTCCATTGAATGGGCTTGTGATCAACCCTCTGTGCTTTTCCAGTGGGAGCTAAGACGTGTCCTTGTGGCAGAGGCTTTGGTATTTTTCAAGATGCAGTCCATTCCTGTGAACCCTCGTTCAGGGGGTTGGGAGCACAGATGTTCACACTCTGGCATTGTTTCCCCACAGCTGGTCAGAAAACACAATATGGCCACAGGGAGTTCTGGTGCGACGGAGCCGGTGCCTGTATAAAGCAGTTGGGCCTTACAACGTAGCAGTGCCTTCAGATGTGTCCCATGCCCGCTTTTATGCAAGTATCTCTTCTCTTGCTTGGTGCCTTACCACTGTGGGAGGGAGGAGAGGCTCAAACCCAGCTGCAGCACAAGAGAGTTCAGTGTTCTGTGACAGCCTGGGGCTGTTGATCAAGATACATGTTGGCAGCAGTGGGGCTTACCCATTCTGTCTAACAGTGACCTCTGGGCAAGATGGGAGCCATGGCTGCCTTGTCAGTGCTTTCTCATTGAGGTGACACAGCTCTCCACAGTTCTCTTTCTCATTGAGGTGACACAGCTGTCAGGCAGTGGCATTCCCCTGAGAGGGTTCTAGTTAACACCCTTCAGGGAAATGGGAAAGTGTGTCAGCAGGCCAATAGGTTTATTTCACCCACTTCCCCTTCTCGAGCAAAATGCCATTCTACATGTGTTGTTCCTTACTGTTTTCCCTAAGTGGCAGCTAGTGGTGGCTGGAGCACAAGCACTGCTTCTGCTCTGCAGTGGTCCCTGACAGCATTATGTCCATAGTCCTCTTCACTTCAACCCAGCAGCAAATGACAGAAATCTCTCCTTCTTTACTCTTCCCCTGCAGTTCCTCTTTCACCGTCCCTTACGGCTGCTCAACCTGCTGATTCTCATCGAAGGCAGTGTGGTCTGCTACCAGCTCTACTCCCTGCTGCGCTCAGAGAAGTGGAACCACACGCTCTCCATGGCCCTCATCCTTTTCTGCAATTATTATGTCTTATTTAAGCTCCTCCGGGACCGGATAGTATTAGGCAGGGCATACTCGTACCCACTTAACAACTATGGACTCAAGGCACACTAGGCTGGCCAGACGTGTCCCCCTTCTCTTCCTCATCCCACAGGGCAGGAGGGAACCTCAGAAAAAAAATATTTTCGTACAGTTCTATTTTTTTCTTGCAACGTTTATAAATATTTAAAATATTTTATATTTTGTATACTATTGTTTTTGTGGGGCAGGAAGGGAACCAGTGGCAATTAAATGTCGCTTTATAAACAAGGTGTTATTTTATATATATATATATATATATATATTAAAAAAAAAAATCCATGTGTATATACAGTATATCTATACCCATACATATATCTATGTGAAGCAACAGGATTGTGTGTGTGGTCACTGTGTCTGCTTTGCTCACACAACTGCTGGTAACTAGGAACTGGTCTGCTGTAGAATTTGGATAAACAGGCAGGGGAAAAAAAGAAACAGGGGCCTTTCGCCAGGATGAGTAAAGTTTATTTTAGTGACCTCAGACCTAGGAAATTCTTGCACTGGAAATGTGCATTGATGAAACATGTTTAGGCAAAGGGAGGAAACAGTGTTACTGTCAGCCAGTAAAAACTCAGTTCTTTCTTCTTCCCACTGTTAGGAGGATGCAGGTATTTTTAAAAACGAAACTGTTTACTTTAGCCTCTCTCCTCCTAGCAACCTGAGCTCCCTCACCATGCCCACAGAATGAACTAAATATTGTAATTAGAATTTTATGGTAGTGTGGCATTTAGGAAGAGATTTGAAATAAATAGGTTTATCTAGCAGGATCATAACTGAATATTTTAGACACTCATCTCTTAATTCCTTGAGTAATACCATTGTATTAGGAAATATTCAGTTATTTCCTTCAAGCAGAAATGTTCCTAGCTGAAATTCTGAAATTTATTCTTGTGAAACTTACCAACTCCCTTATTGCTAAGCAGTACATTTCATCAGTTTCAATTTAATTTATGTTGGTAGTGTTAATAACTTATCATTAATAATATAGGAAATACCTTGCTTTGAGACTGTTCTTCCTAAAGCTGAGCTATACTAGACTCCAGTGAAAAAAACAGTTGTGGCAGTATCCCATTCAAGATAAAAAGCATTATTAGCCATACAATTAACTGTGCATGCTGGTGATAGCTGATGGAGGGAGTTGATGTTTTAACTCAGGTAATTAAGCAGGGGACAGCAATGCAATGTTCTTAGATTCAGATGCCATCTGACAACTTCAGCCATTAGTAAAGTGCTAGCTCTGGTTAAGAAGTATGTAGGTATGGGAAAAAGAAATCCCAAAACAGTACTGAGTTTGGGAGAAACTGCAACTATGTTTCTTCTTTCCTTCCAAGCTACATAACAATACAGTGATCTCTGCTGTTTGTAGGACAGCTGCTCCAGCAGCCTGATCACAATCCCAGGATGCCTGATAAGGTAGACAACAGGAGATGCCTCTGAGCATTCACCCCAAAATGAACACAAATGCTTAGGTTTAGTTACTCCTAAGCCTCTTCTTTCACATGGCCCTAATGTTGCTGGCAGGACAAAGGTACTAGGGAATTTACAGTTTGGAGCCTTTCTATAAAACAACATGGTGGCTTACAGCCATGTCATACTGTATGTAGTTATCCATGTCTACCTTGATTACTTTAGGAAGTAATTTAAAGATAAGAGAAGGTTGGCTTCTTATCTAGAGCAGGCTCTTTGCTGCATATGCTCTTTTGCTCTTTATGCAACACCGTTCTTGCATCCAGCTTCAATTCTGCAGTAGGTCAGTAGCATTTCCTAGAAATTCCACCTGTTCCTAATAGCTGGCTCAGCACCCCTTGAACAGTATTTCATAGCATTATCCAGGGGTTTCTTCCATTTGATAGTAGGCTTATATATAAGCAACCAGCAGGAGAAAAGAGGCTCTTCAAGGCTTAGCTTGGGAAATGGAGATGTGAAGAGAAAGCCAAAACACTGCACCAGGGCTTTGGGGTGGAGTCAGGGAGGATTCATGGTGTGGCTTTTCCTTCCCTTGCATGCCAGGCTTTAAGAGAGGCAGGACTCTGGGGCAGTGAGCACACCCAGACACTGTGCAGCCATTGGGCTGACCTTGCACTGTTGGCAGCACCTCCTTAGCTACAGGCTTTATGGTTTGCTGGGTTTTTGTACCCAGTGCCTGAGTACAGAGCCAAAACAAACACTGCCTAAGTGCAGGTGGGTTTAGATCCTCCTCATTCCAAGGTGCTAGGCAGTGTTTGCTGCCTTTCCCCTTCAGAAACAGTACCTTTGCTCTGTACTGGAAGAGGAGGAGTACCGTGAGAAGGTTAAGGTTCTGCCTTGCCATGTACAGTAGTATGAGCTGCCTGCATGCAGTCCTGCAGATACAACTGCCTTCTACTCATACACAGGACTGCTACATGGGAAGAAATTGTAGAAGATAGTTGCAGCTTCCCCGCTGGCAAAACCCCAACTAGCTAGCACAGTTAGTCTCCCTAGTATAATCTGGACCGTCCACCAAGCAGGGAGCAGAAATTAGGTCTGCTCAGCCTCAGTGTCTGATTAGATCAGTGGTTTGTCCCCATTCCTCAGATGGGCCTGCTACTATGCCTTATTCTGATGATCACTGAAAACAAGTTCACTCTAATACTTGGTCAGGTCAGACTAGGAAAAAAACAGACTTGCTCCCCCCCATCTTGGTTGCTCCATCACGCCAGGATGTCATAATAAATGGATGGTTTTTTGGTCTGGTCACGGAACTGCTCTAGTTTTAGGCCAATCCTCAGAAGAACAGCTTCATCCCACCATTTTGCCATGACCTAGGAGAAGAAGAGAGGCAGAAGGAGAAGGATGAATGAAAAAAAGTAGCATCATACAGATGCTCTTGAAAGCCAGGGAAACAATTTCCCCCCACCTCAACATCCTCAAAAGATGTTTTCTCCTTTTACCCCAGTAAGTATGGCGTCACTGTATTTGGGATAAAGGCAGCTGTGCGACTTTCAATTGCAAGACATAGATCTTTCCTTTACATGAGACTTGTTTCAAGGGGAAAGGATTTAAAAGAAGTTACAGAAATGAGACATAAGAGAGGAAAGGGTAGCGATGAATACTGGGTATTGATGCAAGTCGACAGGGAGACAGAGAAATCTTTCTCAAAGATACCCAGAGATGTCTGCCATTTAGGAGTGAGGCAAATCACCCTGAAATTAAAGCTTCCAGTAACTGCTAGCTCCTCAAGTGAGCTGTATGGAACAGCAGAGACCTGGCTGTGATGCTTCAGGACAAAGCCAGCTTTTGTGCCCCAGCATTCACAAAGAGCAAATACTCACCTGGAGGCTAATCGGGAGCCCAGCAGTAGAATATCCAATGGGGACCACAAGGCCTGGAATCCCAGTGAAGTTACCAAGCTGCATGAACCTAGAGGAAAAAAGCTGTCATCAATATTCCTGGGGACAGCAGCAAATTCATCCTTTTTTGGTAGAGGCAGCTATGATTAATCTCTCCCACCTTCCAGTCTGAGTTTCTTTGCCAGCTGTTCCCAAACGTTTGTTTCTGTAGTGCAAGTAGCATTTTCCTTACCTCATGCACCGGACTGTGCAGGTCATATCGCTGCTCCCAGTCAAGAGGTCAGATTCATAAATTCTTGGAGCAGTGCAAGGAACACCTGTGGAGGAATCACAAAATGACTGAACTTGAAAGGGACTTCAGGAAGTCATCTTGTCTAACCTTCTGGCTCAGGAATGGTCAGCAAGTGCAGGGTGCCCATGACCATGTCCAAATAGCTTTTGAATATTCCCAGGGATGAAGATCCTGCATGCTCTCTGGGCAACCTGATGCAGTGCCATGGATACAACCACTAAGTCTAGAAATACACAGTGGTCTCTCTAATCTGGCTGCATTATCCTCTAAGGATGCAAGTCACAGC
Source organism: Ammospiza caudacuta (assembly GCF_027887145.1). NCBI lineage: Eukaryota > Metazoa > Chordata > Aves > Passeriformes > Passerellidae > Ammospiza > Ammospiza caudacuta. The sequence goes on from NC_080594.1 coordinate 29,439,966, forward strand.
AAAGTGCACAAAAGTCATACTCTCAAAATTGAGGAGGGGAAGTTAATGAAGTGATTGCTCTTAAAAGGCACCACACAGCTGTTGAGGACTGTCTCTGTAGCCAAGAGTGCCAATACCTGGTGTAAGGATACAGTTCACAGTGCTGAAGATCTCTTGCAAAAATCTCATGCTCCGAGTTCTCTGTCGATTTGCCTGCAAGCAGAGAGAGTACTGTCTGATGGGCCCTCTTGGCTCACAAAATTCATGTTTGATGCTAGCAAACTTTGCCCATCAGCATCTCTGCCTTTGCAAAAGAAGACACCATTCCCACAATTTGGAATCAGGGCACAGGACAAGTGGCATGTCCTCTGTGGTGCCCTACCATCCATCATGCTCTCACAGCAGAGGACAGATAAAGCTGGGTGACATCTTCCCATGCGTGTGGGGAGGCTAAGAGAAGCCCCTACCCCACCTTTACAGTTTCACTAAGTGCCTCCCTTCAATCTTCACCTCAGTATGTTCCTTACCTTAATATAATCCAGAGCTGTGAACTGGCAAGCCAAGGCCAGGCTAGCCCGAGTTTCCAAATTCTGAAATAGAAAAAAATTGATCAAGGCTCTGCTTGCAGGAAACTGAACTGTGACAGCCCAGGAGTTCTCTTCCAGGTCTGCTCCTCTATACCAGTAGCTTTCCAACAGATAGTTTGTCATAGAAGAAGCAGGAGCACCTCAGGTTTCTTACTGACATGATATTTAATCTGTATCAGTCAGAACAGCTACTGACACTGCTCCAAGCTGCTGCTACTTACCATTTCATGGAAATGTTTATTGAAGTCAGGTTGCAGGAAGTCCCTCATCTCACTGAGAATGCAGATCACATGTGCCACTCGGGCTTCCTCCATCTCTGGAAGAGAGACTTCAACCACACTGGCTCCCAAACTCTGCAGGTGCTTCACCGCTGTGTACAGGACAGGTAAAGCACAGACAGCATCCCTGAGTTCTCCAGACTTCACAGAAAGGCTGCAAATCCCCAACCCCTGCAGAGTGAGAGACCCCATATGCCATTGCAGGGCAAGCATTTTCAGTGCACTGTGTGGCATGCACAGCTGCAGCTGCTTCCCCTAGGGAAATGCTTTCAACCTAACTACATCTCAGTACTCCAACAGGGCAGGGGCTGCAGACAGGTTCCTAACTTACCTGCTCTATTTCAGGCAAATTCTCCTCACCCCTCCAGCCTCCCAGTCAAGCCAAAGAGTAGAAGGACTGACAATGTTTCCCTGAGCACTTCACATGACCAGTGTTCTATCAGCATGAAGTGATTATTTAGCATCAAGAGATCCCATTCAAAGCCTCTTCTGAACCACAATGGTAAAGGAATCAGGGAATACTCAGGAGACCAGGTAAACAATACAGAGCCACTAAATCTCGATGCACTTTAACAAGGCTGAACACCAAGACTTTGGGAAAAGTGAATCTTTTGCAGTCTGAAAAGAATCCTCTCCTTTCTGTGACCCCAGCTTCTTCATAAATACCCAAGCTTGCTTATGGATCCATCTCTCCTAAGAAAACTCAAAATGTAGGACTGTGTTTGTGGAAATAAGGAGGGTGAAGAAAATCCAGGCAAAGCCTGAATACTCAGCTTCAATGCAACTACTATACCAGGCATTGCAGAGGCTTTCTCCTCCACCCCCAAGTACTCACCAGGGTCAATTTTGCTTAGTCTAAACTCTGACAAAGGCACCCTAGAGGCACCACTTGGCAGATTTCAAGGAAATACCAGAGGACTGGATATATCACAAAGACCCAGTACTCTATTACTACTGAGCATTATGTTTTGAAACAAGGCCTTCCCTTAAAAGTCTTTTACCATTAAAGCTTGCAGAGTAAGTATTACCAAGCACAGATCTGTCTTTATACACACAGAGGCTGAGCACACTGGACTGCATTCTTCTATTGTAATCTGACAGGCCTACAACTGCTGAGCTTTTTAACCCTCAGCAGTCAGGGGGGCTTCCCCAATACAAAGTTACTGCTGTTCATCCAGCAGACTCCTTTAAGCAACTGCCTTTAAGGACCTCAGGCAAGAGCTATTTAATGCATACACAAGAGGAGCACGAAGTGACACCATACTATCTGGCACAATAAGAGACTTACAGACTTTCCCTCTTTACCTTTCTCACAGGCAGACAGGATTTCAGCATCACATGCCTAAAGAATAAGAGGAAAGAACTTTAGTAACTACTCATCTTGGTGAGCACACTCACCAGGACTTCAGTCCTCATGGTGCCTTCCTTGTTCCTGTCCCTAACAGCAGTGAAACACAGTCCTACAGGACTTAGGTCACATGCTGCAAGAGAACAGCTTGCAGGTCACACCCCTAATAAAAAGGAAAGGTCACTTTTTCCAGAGCAGAGAATATTCCTCATCTGCACTGTGCCAGAGCCAGTAAGAGTCTTTTTTTACCTTCAGGAAGAAATCCTGAGTACATTTGTGGGGCTGTATTAAAATTTTCAAGCAGCACTAGCTTGCAAGCCCCATTTCTACATTGGAATAATGAAATAACATTCAGCAGCTACAGCACTGTCACCGAGTGGATACACTCCTTTTCCTCATTTGATTTTAAACTAACTGCCTTTTGTTATCAGTTCAGAAGCATTGCTTCCAATAGAATAAGCAGCAGTCATGACCTTTCCTCATGCCTCCAACAGACTCTTACTCAAAAACTCTGCCTTAGAAAAAAATATATCCATGTTGATGTTTTCACACAGGCTGTATTATCTTCCAGTTACAGGACTAAATATGAGAAGCTTTAATTATGACAGGAAAGAGAACAATGAATGCACTGGGCTCCTTTAAAATCTTATTTTGCAAAGCAGCAGAAAGATAAGAGATAAACCAGGCACCTTAAAAAATGTCCAGTCCACTCCCAGTTTTAAGCCTTTCAGGTCAGGAGCACACATATCAGATAGGGTTGCTTTGGGCTGTTTTAGTCCTGCAGGGAACAAAGAAGAGTTCCTCCTTTTATTCTAAGATGCCTCTAGGAAGGGAGAGCATCTGGGCTCAGGGAGGGAGAGGGCTCACCTACCATATGGATAGAGCAGATCTGGCTCAGCAAGGATACTGTAAACAATGGCTGCATCTGCCACTGATGTACAGATAGGGCCTGTAAAAGAGACCAGTTATAAATAAAAAAGTGACAAGAGGTAAATAGTACCTTCCTCCCCACGTCTTTTCTAGGCAGAGATTGCCTCCCCTGTGAGAGAGAGCAGCACACAGCAAGGTCCCTGAAGTGGAGCACAAGTCCTCTTACCTACGCTGACTGTGGAGTAGGAAAGTGGCAAGCTGCCATGACCACTGATGCGCCCAAATGTACCTGGAGAACAAGAAATGGGACTTAGCTGGGTATCAGCAGCCACTGGGAAGAGCCACCTACATGGCTCTGGTGCACCCAGGGTAAACAGCAAACCCCTGCCAGTCACTTTTATGTCTGCTGTTTCAGAGCCCAGTCTCTCATCCTTCCACTCTGTTCTGCTGACCCCAATCTGTCTCATCAGTGAAACATGTGAGTAGTGAAACTGGTTTTCCCCCCAAAAAATCATTTAGTTGAGGGGAAATATGTGCAGGGACATTTTGGAATAGTTGTATTTAAATATGCAGAAGCAGCATTTGTGGTGTGGAGGATGGGGAGGCTGGAGCAGGATTATCAACAGCAGGAGACAGCACCCCATGGGAGGTCTCACCCACTTCACTGGTGAGACTTCATGCCTAACACCAGCTGTATTCTGCAGAAACTCCTATCACCTTTCTGACCACTTGCATTTTGTTATCATCATCATCTTCCTCAGATGAATCAAGACTTGTCAAGTTGACCACATGTGAAGGATGGAAAGAGAGTAATGGCTGAGTATCTGGTCTTGGATGAAAGACAGAAAGAAAAGGGTAGAAAGGAAGAGCAGCATGCATATTTTGTTTAGTACTTGACGTAAGTAAGTTAGGTTTTTTGAACGTGTGTTCAACAGAGAGTAGAGAACACTTCCATGCTGCCATGCTAACCCTCATGACTCTCAGGGTGCTATATTTCAGAGTTTCTCTGGTCAAATTTTACTCCACAGGAATTAATAAGTGTCTGACTTGTTTGTGGCATTCTATCTGGAACAGAAAACAAGACAAACACACACCCCTCCATGATTAAAGGGCTCTACCTTTCAGCCCCACCACACCACAGAACGAAGCAGGAATCCTCACAGAGCCTCCTCCATCTGTGCCAATAGCCACTGGGCAGAGACCTACAAAAAACCCACACGTTGGCTTGTGATCAGAGACACAACATGTTGCCCTGTCCATTCTACCAGCAGCTGTATCCAAGACAGCACACAGAGCTCTCTGTTCAGCTACAAGTTCCCTCCAGCTGCTAAACCCAAACCCCCCATAAAAACTAAATGTCTGAAGTACTCTGGCTCAGGACCTTCCTCCCACCAACTCCACTTAGGACCACCTACCTGCTGCTACAGCTGCTGCTGACCCACTGGAGCTCCCACCTGTGAAGTGGTTAGGATTGTAGGGATTCCTAGGGATCTTGTGGTACCTGAAGCAGACAAAGATTGTTTAACCTTTTCTTAGGAGGACTGTGTGCACTACAGGACAGGAAAAGATCCAGAAACACAGCTCAGGGATTCTGATCTCTTGGTAAAGAGACGTCATTTAATCTCAGAAAGTGCCTGTCCCTAGAAAACAGGATGCATAAAAGACTTCTACCTCAGAGTCCAGTCTCCTGTGAGCATAAGCAGCCCACTCAAAAGAGGCCCAAAGCAAGAGAAAAGATGCTACTTCAGCTCTTCTCTTGGCAATGGCACCATGCCATGACTGCCTGCCACAGTGCATGATGCAATTCCAAAAGGTGGAGCAGTTGGTGGTCAGCAACCCTTACAGACAAGCAAGTCAGCTCTGCCCTTTATCCCTGAGCAGCAGCTCCCCACGTCTCCAGCCTGACCACAGCCCCAGCCAGCAGAGCCCTGCCAAGCCACTGGGTATCCAGCTGCCCTCCCACGGTGAGGAAATGCTGGAAATGCTGGCATGCTGCTGCAGCCAAGGGGGAGCCCTTGTTCCACCCAGCTGCACATGCACCAAGTGTGCCTCTACACAAGGCTCATCGAGGCTGTGAGCACTACTGCTCTGGAGCTGAGCTCTCAGCTTGGCTATAGCTGGAGAATTTACCACAGAAAAGCAAATTCAGTGAACCTGTTTAAGCTAGGAAGTAAAGCCTATGTTCTCCTGAGATGACTGTACCTTTCTCTCAATGTTCTAAGCCTTCAGCCACCACTGAGGCTCAGCATTACATGAGTATTTGTTTTCTGTCACAGCTTTTGTGTACCACTCATACTATAAACATTCACACCTCCAGGCCTGTAAGGCCTGACAAGTTCCTTACTCAGCAGACAACACTTAGAGCCTCTCCTTCCTTTGGTTTTAGGAGCCTTCAGGCTTCCACAGCTACTCTAAGCCTCAAATGTACAGTACTGGGTTTTCATACCCTCAGGGTTCGGTCATGCTTATTTTTGTAGCCTTCCCTGTGAGTTCTGGACAGTCATAGGTATTTCTACAATGGGAGAAGAGAGAAGACAGGGATTTTTACCTATTAGGGTTGCATCCAGTTGTTCCAGTCCCTAGTTCATGCATGTTTGAGACCCCAATAATGATAGCCCCAGCCTCTCGCAGCTTCCTGGCCACTGTAGCATCTTCTGTTTCTGGCTGTGTCCCAAGATACACTGTTCCCACTCGGTGATGGTAAGGTACCTTAGCAAGAAGACACTCAATTATTCATTCCAAAGCCCTGGCAAAGGAGCACATGCACGCTTCAACATCACAACAGATCCCAGACATTAGGACAAGGAGGTAAGCAAGAGATAGGGAGCACCACTCTTCAACTTGTCCTGTGTTGGTGTATGTCAGGACTTAACCCTTCAATATTTGGTCCTTCTCCCATGCAGAGATGTCCTTTTCACACCATGATACAGAAGAGCAGAAACATGTAGATGATCAAAAGCTGCCTCCTTGCAGCAATGCAGCTGCTATGCCCAGAGGCTGAAGATCCCCTTGGCCCCATGGCACACAGCTCTGTGTTCCATCTGTCAATGGACAGAGCTACAACATTTCAGATCTGCATGCTCTGAAGTCTGGCATCAAGATTAGCTGAATGCCAAAATAACAGATGGGCTATTTTCAGGATATGCTAAGTACTCTAGTTTGAGGCAGCAACAGAAGAATCTGTACATGAACAGGACTCCCACCACAGGGGTAGGTCTCTACAGAGCCTACAACAGCCTGATGGCATTGCCACAAGTATTTACTGTTAGCTCTTGTTAGGCCACAGGTAAAAATCTTTGTCAGTAGGAATTTTCAAAGGAACTTGTGTATTTCTGGCACACGTATTTTAAGGTGAGAGAGATGTTTTGCCAGTAGAGCAGAATGAGTGCCTGAGAAATACAGACAGTTACACCCACTGTACAGATGCTTTTATACATTCTCATTTCATCATAAGACTGTTTCCCACACCCACCCTCTACTCCCTGTGGATTAAAAAGATCAGTACAAGATATGGAGCATGTCTGCTGTATGCAAGATCTCTTTTCACCTTGCAAAACTTGTTATTCCTACTCACTACAAACCCACATACAACTCCTCATTACAAACATATTCTCAGGCTTCTGCTGAGAAGCTGGTCTCAGAACCTTGTCACAGTGAGCTGTCCAGGTTAACCACCTGCAGGATGAGCTGGCAGCTAGACAAGGAAACTCACCACTTTGAACTCTTCTTTCAGGCACACTGGGATGCCATCCAGACAAGACAGGGTACACTTATTCCTGTAACGAGTAGTGGAGGCCTCAGCCATCTGCACAGAGAAAAAGAAAAAACAGAAAGCATATGCTATATATATATTTAGCTGAGCTGAAGGTCATCATCAGTATTGGAATGGATATAAAAAATGGCTTTCTTGGCCAGTCTATCAAAGTTTCCTACTTCCACCATATGCTGGTGGGAAACTACAACTTGGAACCATCTACACTAATGGATGCCACATAAGCACAGAAGTCCTATTAGAAACAGTCATCAAGCAGGAAACAGATTGCTTTAATGCTACCTCTCTTGACAGGAAGGAAAGCAAACCTGTTTGTAGTCCTCTACACAGAGAGTAAGGAAAAATGTACCTATTTTTCTGTGCATATTGACCCTTCTAATGGATGTTTGGGGTGGCAGAGGCCCCTTTCCTACCAGAAGGAGACATTACCAGCATTATTTGCTCCTGGTCCCATTGCACTATGGCTCTGAGCGGTGGTGTGGATTTGTCACAGTCCTCCAACATGGCAATGATGTTCTTGGCCACCTGGGTTGGTGTCAGCTTCCCACTCCTACAGGGCAGGAGAAGTTGGAACTTTGTTACAAGACTTTCCCTCACAGGATTCGTCTCCCATGCAGCAAGATGGCAGCTGTCACAGCTTTAAGCAAGAATCAGGTAAGAATCTCTGTGTGGTGATGATCTGAACACTGTTGACACCATCAAGACAGGAAATTCTTTTCCATAAGGGGAGAATTTGCCTACACTGAATGCTCTTTAGAAGAGAGGCAAAAGCTAGGAGAGTTACCCAAATGCTCCTGAACCACCAGACAGATAAACAGAGAGAAACAGCTGACAGGTATACTTAAGAGTCCTCAAGCTCCTGAAAGCTTGGAAGCTATGAAACTCCCAGTATGTTGAGCTAAGACCAACAGGTCACACCCCTTTATGCAGGCCTCTCATTAAAGAGAAGGGGCTGCCAGCAGTACTGTCATAAACCACCTTTAACAGACCTTCCCTCCCTCCTGGCAAAGGCTATGTGACACCACAACCACACCATCTCTGGCTGACACAAAAGCCTTGTGGCCAAGATGCACCTGTAACACCAGACTGCAGTATCAGCCCTTTGCTCCAATGCCACAGCCTGCAGGCAGAGGTGGCCCTTGAGAAATAAGTTCTAGGGTGCAAGAATATTTTTTCAAGGGCTCCACTTCTGGCATATGACCCAGAGGCAACGAGGATTACCAGGCAGCCAACAGCTCATGGAGCCCCAGAGTCAGGAGGGTGTTTTCAGCTCTTTCCAAGCTGGACATGTCTACTGGGTGAAAGCAGGTGTCATGCTCAGAGAAGCACAAAGAGCTGGGGAACCAAGGGATTCATCAGAGACCCACAGTATGCACAACTTGCATAATCCAGATCAACCTTCATCTACTTCTCACTCATGTTTGAGAAAACAAGATATGTAGAAATCTCTCTCGGACAAGACTGACAATAAGCCAAAGCAAATGGCATTTAAATATCCTTGCGGGGCTTGTAAAGTTGTGCCAGCTCTCCCAGCTGACTTTCCTTTGTTATTCTACTACAGGGAAAGAACATCAGGAGGTGGTGATAGACAATGGCACTTCAAGGACAATGCTAACAAAGAGATGCCTGAGAGCCTGTGGAACAGTGGCAGCCCACAGCAGAGGAACATGTGGGACAGGTTGTTTCCAGACCATAACTTCACCTACCGGTAGCATTCCAGATAGTCTTTGATCCCTTTGAAGCTAAACCCGCTCCTAGCAGAATCAGACCTGCAAAAGAAAGGGTTAAAAGGTGCAACTGTGAGTTACCACAGCCAGGTTTGTTCAGACCTGTACATTTCAGCATCACTGTCCGATGCAGATTTGGGCATCACTCACAGCAAACCATGTGGATTGCCAGCCCCTGGATTGCAGCTCACACTCTGTCAGACTCCTTGCACACAAGCCAGACAACAGGCACACTACAGATGCCACAGGGACCAGCTCTGCCTGGTGCAGGTGTAGCTGCAGCTCTCTTATAGAGAGCAAGCAGGCACAACTTCCCAAGGATATTTCCTGGGAATTGCAGCGAGGAGCCTCAGAGGAAGAAAAAACAATTCTTATCTCTGCTTGCTGCTCCTGGTATTTTGCACATGTGGAATGTGTTGGGAAGGCTGTTTACCTGAAGGAATTTGGTAATTGGATTCTGGTGGAATTGTTTATGTTAATTAGCCTATCAGGTCCAAGCTGTGTGGACTGTCTGTCTGGAGACAGTTACAAGTTTTTCAGTAGCAGTTAGAAGTATGATATAGTATATCTTTAATATAGATGTCATGTAATGTAATAGTTTTAATAAAGCAAGTTTTCAGCATTCTGAAGCCTTGGAGTCAGATGCCAATCATTTCCCAGATGTTGGGGTCGCTTGCACATACTATTAAGTATGTTCTGGTTTCTTCATATTCCTACTGAATACAGCAGTTATTAAACTGTTCAAAATGTATTCCAGATTTACATTTGCTACTCACCACTGCAACATTATAGCCTAGATAGAATATACTTGTGAATCTACTCCCAGGACCTCTGTCAAAAGTTCAATCCAGAGACAGCCAGCAGCACATCTGGGTGTTTGTGTAGGAGTGGGAAAAGGCACCATGCAGCTCACACAAGGATACACACAAGCAAACTGCTTCAACACCAAATCAATGGCTCTAGCACATAAGCAGTAGACCATTTCTCATCACTAACAAAGCAAATTTCTTGTGCACCATTTTCTTTAGAACCTGTGTTCCTCCTCTCCTCCAAGCAAACCTGGTGTTCTCTTTGAGATTCCATGCAGGCTAGAAACAGCACTCCTGTAAAGTCATTAGAGGAATCTATTTACTGACTAGCCAAACACTAAGTGTACCTGCTCTAATAGTGCAACCAGAGCCTTGGTAAGGGCAGAATTTGGTCTCTCCCCAATAGGCAGACTTTTCCCTTTCACATTGCTTGTAATTACTGGTGATTTGTAAATTACAAAAGGCAAGATGACTGACAGCACTATTTGTTTTGTCAAGTGGCTGGGCATGGAAACAAGAATTCAATCTAAATTGCTGACAATGGACAGCTTCCCACTAACATAACAGTGCCAGCACGTGTATTCTTCCACTTCTCTCTTACACATCACATACTGACCTTGCATCTGTCAGCTGCTTGATAACATCTGAAGGGCTTTCAGCCTCAGACTTGTCTTCTGTAACCCCCGCAGCAACCTCCGGGATAAACGTGGGATCTTCGTGAATGTCAAGGGAACGCATAAGCGAGAAGTTGTTCATTCTGAACAAGAGAGAGTCACTGCTGGAGTTTTCAACCTCAACTATGACTAATTTTTCAGACTGTTAGAAGGAACCTTTACCCAAGAACATTTTGTCTTAGCAGTCTGCTTTCACAGCAGGGAGTTGCAACAGTTACAAGCTAATCTCTCTTACATATTCACATATTTCCTAAAGGCAGCATCAAATCTATTCTGCCTAACAAAGCCTCCTACCCCTTGAAATAAGGCCAGCCTCTGTAAACTCGAGCTGGGAAAGAAATGGTGGAAGTTCTTGATTCACTTTAATTAGACCTCTCATTCACAGACCAAACAAGACAGGAGTGGAGAGGAAAATAAAAGGAGAATGTAGTGTAAGCCATACAGTCAACCACTAATCCTGTTAAAACAAGCACCTCTTCAGACTTTTCCATGACCTGCTTGAACATAGTTTGTTTGCAATCAAATACAATGGGGATTGCAGCATAAATCCATAGCTTGGACCACACAAAGCAAGGAGATCAAAACCCTGTCACAGATATCCAGGAATGATCTGCAGTTTAACAGCAGTGACACTTGCCTGGGTTTGATTTGCTCAAAAAGCCCACATCCCAAGTCAAATTCAGGGGTGACACAGTTCTCAGTGTCCTGGGATCTGCACAGATGGCCCTTTAAATGATGGGCAAACTATATGAAAAAAGCACGAAGAGGTTCCTGAACCTCTTACCCAAGTGCCCTCTTACTCCTCGTGCAATGTATACCTGAAATCAGTTTCTGAACAAAAACACGTGTGAGAGAAAGAAGAAAGGCTGACCTAAAATAGAGAACGTCATTAAAAAGAACTTACCAAAACCTCTGAACTTTATGTCTGGCCTCACTTCCCCACTGCTACTATTCTTTAAACCCTATCAGTGATAAGAACAGCATATTTGCACAGCCACCAGCTTTGAAAAAAAGATTGTCCTTTAACAAAAGAGCAAAGACAAAGAGACATAAAGGCAAACAAAAAGCAGAAAGAAAAGCTGGCGAATACAGTTTCTATGCACCTGAATGAGTGTGAAAAAGGTTAATTTCTTCTTGTAGAGAGCCACTTAAATGACAGTAGTTAAAGAAAATAATCTAGCAAACATCTATGAAGTAATCTTATTCTCCAATCAAATTATGCAGCTTTCTTTTTATAAATACAAGCAGTGTGCAATGCAAGTACCTTAAACCTAAAACAAGAAATAAAAAGAAACCCAGAGCAGGAGAAAAGTCCCCATGCTTACCTCATTAAGAACGGCAGTAAGCAGATCTGCCCAAAAGCCTAGGAAAAAAGCAAGCAAAAATGTTGGTTTGCAGCAACTTTGACCTGAACACCTTCTTTCACTAGACAAGGAATGCTGAATATGCTCACGATTGCTGCAGGCTCAGAGCACCCTAGAGAGCATACAATGCTATGCAGTAAAGAAACAGCACAAACACTTGTACTTTACACCACAAAAATGGCCTGAAATGCTTTCCCCCCACATTTCATATTTATATAATTATAAAAAGAGTATTCTTCTGATTCTTCTGCCTTTGTCTTTCCCCGACTCACACAGAAAGCCTGCATCTATCTGCAGCTGCAACACTGTTAAGAAGCATCTATATAGCTCCCATCTGTTATTTCCTTCATGTTCCACAGATTATGCAAACACTGGATAAGGCACGAGCTTATTATTTTATACACTACTAGGACCTTGCCCATCTCTCAACCAGCTCCCACAGTAACATCAGTCAACTTGGAAAAGTGTGAGAAATTTAGAAACTGTGTGGTAGCAGACAGCAGAAAATAGTCTTTCAATACCCTGGCTCCCAGAGAAGCAGCATCAACAGTCCCAATGAGACCAGCCTTGTTCTGGCCTGTCTTAATACCTTAACAATGGACTTCAGAAATACGTTGTGAGATGTACAAATACAGTACAAGTCTGAGGCAAGGCTCACACCGCCAGCCCCACAAAGCAGCATGTTACCTCACACACTGCATAAGAATTACAGCACCGTTTTCAAAACACACGGCTTCTAATCTACATCAAATCTAACACAGCACAATCCCGTAGGAGATTGAGAATCTCACATCGCCCTTCCAAGGGAGGTATCGGAAAGGAAAGAAGCCCTTCGCCACGCACCAGAAGTAGCCACAAAGCAAAAGATAACAAAGTACTCTGGTTGTTACATCTTGACAGAAAGCCACTCCTAAGGAATTCTCACAAATAAACACAGCCCATCAAGCTGTTTCACTCCAGGCCCAGCCGGACACCAAGCTTTGTAACAGGCGACACGGCTGAAAAGAAACTTTTGTGCCTACTTCGCTCAAAAGGAAAGGCCAGGCAACAGCAGCAGCAGCAATCAGGCCCAGCTGCTCCAGCAGAAGCAGGTGCGAGGTGGCAGTGCAGGGGATGGAGGCTTTTGTCCCTCTGTACCCCGACACCGAGCGGTCCCAGTGCCACAACGGGATCGGCCCGCAGGCTCCAACACGCCAGAACCCAGCCGAGGGGAGCCCCGGCGGCACAGCTGCCTCAGCACCCTGCTGGAACCCCCCTCACAGGGCTGCTGAGGGACCCGAGCCCTTTAACGCCCAAGGAAAGCTGCTGGCAGTTCTATTTCGAGTTTGACGTCAGCTTTGGGCTCCCACACCCGAAGACAGACAGGACCCCCTCAGCCAGAGGCCGGCGCTCTCAGTGCCCGCGGCATCACACCTGTGGGGCCGGGAGAACCCCAGAGCTCGCAGAGAGCCACAACCTCCCCGCCGAGCCCCGCTCCCTCCGGACCCCCCGCCCGGTTTTCCCCGCGCAGCCCCGGGTTTCACTGCCCCGTCTGCCGGCCCGCACTCACCGTGTTAGCCACATGGACGAAGAGGCGCAGCCCGGCGCCGCACAGCCTCGGAGCCCACTGCGGAGAGAAGGCGAGAAGTGAGGTGAGCGCCGGCCCCGCCGCCCCGCGCCCGCCGCCCCCCGCCCGGCTCGGCGCTCACGATGTCCCGGGGCGGGCCTGCTGGCCCGGCCGGGCGCGGCCCCCGGCGGTGCATCACGGCGGCCACGCTGCCCGTGTGCCGCCGCCCGCAGCACAGGTAGGCGGCGGCGGCCGCGGACAGCAGCGGTAGGAGCAGCAGCAGCAGCGGCGCCATCGCGGTACTCCCTCCCGGCGAGCCCTCCCGCTGCCGGGGCGGTGCTGGGGCTGGCCCCGCCCGCAGCGGCCTCAGGCAGCGGGAACGGAGCGGCGGCGGGGGTGATTGGCCTCCCGCCATGTCCCGCTTCTTCCAAGCGCTCCGCCGCGCCGGCGGCGCCCGAGACGGGGGTCCGGGCGTGCAGGAGGCGGACGTGCAGCAGTGGGGGCTGACAGGTCAGCGGGGAACCCGGGGAAAGGGTCGGCAGGGAGCCTCAGGGCTGTGGGTGCTGTCCGAGATGGCGGGAGGCGGCGGAGGGGCCCCGCGCTGCCTGGCGCTGCCCACCTCATAGAATGGCTTGCGTTGGAAGGGGACTTTGAAGATTATCCAGTTCCAACCCCCCTGCCATGGGCAGGCACGCCTCCCTCTAGACCAGTTTGCCCAAAGCCCCATCCGACTTGGCCTTGAACACCTCGAGGGATGGGACATACACAACTTCCCTGGGCGACCTGTTCCAGTGGCTCACCATCCTCACAGTAAAGATTTTTTCCCTAATATCTAATCTAAATATACTCTCTTTTAACTTGAACACATTCCCTCTTGTCCTGTCGCTGCAGGCTCCTTTAAATAGTCTTGCCTCGTCTTTCCTGTAAGTTCCCTTCGGGTACTGAAAGGCCTCAGTTAGGTCACCCGGTCACACTTTTCCCGCCTGGACAACCCCAGTTCTCTCAGCTGTAGTTGTCTGAGCTCTGTACCAACAGCCCTCAGGCCGGAAATAAATAAAAGTGCAAATAAAGTGGTCAAAGTGAGCTGCAGCTGCTGCAGAGATGGCATTGCTGTCATGCTCTCCGTTCTGTGTGAGCCTTCCCCGGATGCCGCAGTCCCTGGCCTTGGCTCTGTGGGTCGGTGGGTGTTTGGGCCAGGGCTGAGCTCGGCTTTAACCCCCGCGGTGCCTCCGCACAGCCTCAGGCAGCTCTGTGCTTCGGGACAACACGAACAAGGGTTGGCCTGTTCAGTGGCCTCGAAATGGGCCCGAGTTAAAGTGCTTTCCACTGCCTGGAGGGTGATGTTAAAGGGGAGTGCCAGGGCAATCCATCCTGCCCGCACGTTTTCCTTAGCCTGCTGGAAATCCTCACCTCAGTCTGTGGGCTGGTTTGGGTTTGTATTCTGTGGGCTGGTGAGTTACTTCATGCACTCAGTGTGCACATTTTCCCTGAGAGGAGAGAGCAGCAATGCCACAATACAGAGCACTTGAGTCCAAGCACAAGGAAAGGTCTTGCCAACTCCTGTGTGACTTGTTTTGTATTCATTTTGACATATTGTGCCCCATAATAAGGAGTGCAATGGTGGTAGTAGTCACAGTGGCTTATAGTGGAGGTCTGCCTTAGCTTTAAGTACAGAAAATCTAGAAAACATCTTGTTGAGAAATTATTATTATACAATAATAGATTGTGACAAACATTTCTGGTAGCCTAAAGCATGTCCCTGGCTCTAGTACTTACATATTTTAAAAAGTGATTCAGGCTGAAAATCAAGCTATCTTTTAGGAATTCAAAGTACCAGCCTAATTATTAGATCAGGTTCCTTGTACAGTCTGTTGCAATGACTCGGGGCATTTTTGTGTAAGTTTCTGAATATGCTTTAATTTAATTGCTATAACACTGGGGTCTTTGCTGTCTGGGAGGGTAAACCAGCTTCTGCTAAAGGCTGCTGTGCTTTTCCTGTAAGGCAGATGTTTGGGAAGGCCTGTTCTGGGCAGGACCTGTTTCTAGTGTGTGTATGGAGTGCATTGGGTGACTGTAAGTGTAACAAATCATTTTTATTCCCAGGCATTAAACTTCGTCCCTATCAACTGGAAGGTGTAAACTGGCTCGTGCAATGCTATGAAGTCCAGCATGGCTGTATTCTGGGTGATGAGATGGGCCTTGGGAAGACTTGTCAGGTGTGTCTTCTTCTGGAAAATAATCTTTGCTTAAATTTTTGGGTTTTCAGCCTAGTGTTTCTGCAGAACGAAAAAGTACCCTAATTATTCTCCCCCACCCCTTCAGAATTCCTTAGTCAAGTGAGAGCTCATTGTCTTTTTTGTCACTCAAGTCCTGAGTTAAGTCCTCTGTAACTCTAAATAGGTTTCAGGGTTTTGTAAAAAGATGAGTGGCCATTTTATCCAAACACCTTAATGCATAATTCATAGTGTGCAGAGTTGAAGGCACAATATACAGCCAGTACAGGGAAAATAATGTCCTTTTGATGCCCTTGCACTCAGGGATTTTTGTGTTTATCCACGCATGAATTAAAATTTATACATCTAATTTTTTCAGAGGTTTGTTGGATGTTTTTTCAAGTATTTCAGTGGGTTTAAGTTTTGTTGGAAAATGACTGTTTGTGCTTTGGATCAGCTGATTTTATTCAATAGGTCTTAAATTACAAATAGTTTTTGAAAGTGATGCATGGTAGACCTAGTTTGTGACTGTGCCAGAAAGGGGCTTCATATATTGAGGTCATGTTTTAAGATCTAAGCCTTTTTGTCTATATCCCACTTGATCTTCTGATAACCTATGGAAGCTAGCTGCAAAGCTCAACAAGGAGACAGCTTATGTAGGATCAGGCTATTGGGTTGAACCCTTCCCTTGTTATAAACAAATATTTTTCTTGCCTTTTAGACCATTTCTCTACTTCTTTATTTGACAAAAAAGTTATCCAACAAAGAGAGATTTCTGATACTTTGTCCTCTGTCAGTTCTGAGCAACTGGAAGGAAGAGCTGGAGAGGTAAGTTTCAACAGTTGTCTGGCTTACTACATTATTGCTCAGACTTGAAATTGCAAAGTTTGCAAGTTGCAAGATTGCAAAGATTGTTTTCAAATGTGCTCACTCCAACACTTTCTTTTTATCCTTTCAAAGGGATAGAAAGTAAAAAGGGAAGCTGCTACTAAACCAACAAATCAATGCAGCCTATGCAGTTAATGCATAGTCTTTACATGCTGTGGTATACATTAATCCATCCATCCTATATTATTGACTGACTTTCAGTCGAAATGCCTCCACTAGCTCCTTGCTTTTTATTGATTTGTAACCCTCCCTGCTCAGCCTCTCTTAGGCAAAATCTGCTGAAGACAGCCAGGAATCTTCATAGTAAAAGGTAAGACCCAGGCTGGAGGGCATGCTCACATGTGCACATAAAATACATCCCACCTGTGCATGCAGCCCATCCTCACTGGGGTGACAGTGCTGATGTGTATCAGGGTGACAGGCTGCTGTGCCTGAAATATGTACATCTGTGGTCTCTAGCCCACAGACTCCTTTGAAGAGGAAAGGCTAGAAGTTAAAGGTTACAACAGAAGTCTGTCTGTGTGGCCGTTGGCTGATGCTGTCTCTCAGCATCTGAAGTCATCCAGGTTACATTCTGAAGTGAGCTGGCCTGATTTGGATAGATTTTGGGTTGGAATAGTTGGGGGAAAGTGCATTCCTTCATAGATCAGCAGTGCAGCTTTCCAGAAGGAATATAAGGTAAATAACAGTGGTGGAAAAACATGAGGAGGAATTTTATGGTCCCAACAATTGGAACTGGTTTTATCTGCTCTTTGACTGAGAGAATATATTTTTGAGACCCTGACTTTGACCTCTTTGCTGCAGACATTTTTGTCTTTATTTTAGTATGATTCAGGCCAATTTTTTGGCCTCATCTGGGCTAACTGTATTCATTCACCTGCTTCTTATGAACTTTTTTCAGTTCAGAAGAGCAGCTAGGTCATGAGACTGGTTTTCAGTCATCTGCCTTGGACTCTTCCATCTAAAGGAATGCTGGTTTATTTAGGACTTGTCCAAACCAGAGCCAACAGCTGAGGTGCCAGCCTGATGTGAAAATTATGAAGGAGTGAGATTCAAAAGCTGAGAGCCAGACACATCTCACAGGAGTGTAGGATGTTTGGATAGGAATTCTCATCATCTGTGCAGTGGCTGTATTTGGTAATGAGGTCCAGGGTCATAAGCACATGAAAAGACTTAGCTTGGCTCACTGTTTCTGCTCTTTCTCTTAACAACAGGTTTGCTCCAGGTCTTTCTTTCATAACATATGTAGGCAGCAAGGAAGAGCGACCCAAACTGCAGGAGAATGTGAAAGGAGGCTCTCACTTCCATGCACTCCTGACTACATACGAGGTACATGATGTCTTTGTCACTTCAAAGGGGGGGGCACAAGTTTTCCTTGCCTTTTTGATTCCTCTGTACCTCCCAGTTCATGCCTTGTCAGCCCACAAGTGCTCTCACTTTTACCCTTCTAGTTCTCTTCCCCCCTCTCCCTGGTGGACTGTGAGTGAGAGGGTGTGTGGTGTTAAACCATGACATGCTGAAGGTGTCATGTAGCTGTCATTTTTTTTCCTCAGGTAGTAAGTGCCTTCATTCCACTCTGCTCCATTTCACCATAGTTTGCAAGCAGACAGAAAAGTGCTCTCTTTCTTAACTGATGTATTTACTTAAATTGTAAATCACAGATCATTTTATTTCATTGCAGATTTGCCTGAAAGATGCAGCATTTCTCAAGTTGTGAGTCTGGTTTTAATTTCTTCAAATTTAAGTCTGGATATCTGTCAACGATTTCTTAAGTGGATATTTTTATGTGCAAGATTCTGTGTTGTTTCACAAGAGACAGGGATGTTCTTGGCTTGTGATTAGAACTTTGCCTTTTCCAACTTTCAGTCTTTAATGTCAGCTAAAATATATGTGAACTTTCCCCAAGGACAGTTTTCAAGCCAGTTAACTCAAAGCAATATGACACATAGTGACTTAGAGCAGTACATTAAATATCAGTCCAGCAGAGGACATCCTCAAGAGCTTCAGGTTATAAAGGTATTAGTTGCAAAATTCACTGAAACTGACCTGCATTAAATAACAGTGATAATGTGCTATCATATCCTGAAGTTTATTACCTCCAGTCACAACTGTGGAGGGCTTATGAAATGTTATGCCTTCTACAAAGACTGATTATTCTGCTGAAATTCAGCCTGTAGGAGGTACTGTCACAGTCATGCAGAATTCCACAGGCATCTACACTTGAAATGAGAAGGAATTTTCCTTTTTTCTTAGCAGTAGTGCCAGTGCCTTGCAGTGGTTTCATGACAAATGCTGGGGGCAGCTATACATAATGAATGGCTCAGTATCTTTATAGAAGCACAAATCCAGTGGCCCCTGCTGGCACAGTTTTGTGTCAGCCAGGCCCACAATGGGCACTCTCCTGTCTTTCAGCAAAGCACCTGTCCTTGGCCACTGCTGCAAGTAGCAGACTGCTGCACATTATGGTAGAAACCAGGTCTAATGAAAGGTAGCCATGACTGTATTGTCATTACAGTTTCATATCATGCTCTGCATTGCTGCATATTATTCTATTTGTTTTAAAGTGTAGCATGCAGGGAGAGCAAGTAGCCAGCCCTAGTATCACAGAAATGTCAGCTCCAGAGTAATTTCCTACTTCTAAAGCTAACAACCTCAAAGCCATGTCACTCAAATTTAAGGTTTTGCCCTTTAGTCTTCCTTCTGAAAAAAAAGTGGTTGCTAATCATTTGTACCTTGCTCTGTGTGGGAGCATTTGGAGCACTTTGTAAGGGAGGGTCAGAGTTATCAGATGTGTCCCCACCACTACTCCTTCCAAGCAGTGTAACAGCACAAATGAGTTGAGCAAGAGCCATGCAGTAATGGAATAAATGAGGGATCAGACTGCTCTGCACATGAGCTTCTGCAGTGCTGCACAGTGCAGAGTCCTTTGGCAATTCAGCTCCTGAGCTCATTGAATAAGAGTAATGACACTTGATTGTTCTGGCAATGGAGAACCTCTCTGATACAGCAGAGAGGGAAATCAAGACAAATAAAAAGGCTATTTAGGAAGAATGTAGGTCACTGTGATTTCAAATGTTGTATTCCACGGGGAAGAGAAGTGTGTGGGTGAGAAAAGATGGAGGTTCATGCTTTCCCTCCCCTGGAAATGACTCTGACGTGGAAGTTGTAACCCTAGTGATAGGGAGGCACAAACACTGAGGGTTGAGAAGATGTGGAGTTTCAAGTAAGCCTAGTGGATCTACTGGATCACCAGTGATTCTGCAGCCTGCTAGAGGACACTCTGCATGCAGCTATATGAACACAGAATAAGTTGAAGCTCCTCTCTTGGGTGATTTGCAAAAGCCTTGGGATCACTCTTACATCACTGCCTCATGATCGTTGCTGTGTTTTTGCACAGGTGCTAGGGCCTAGTTTCATGTCTCTTTTTCTGAATCAGAGACCTCTTTGAATGTTCAACAAACCTGTATTCATGTCATTTTCCTGATAGTAACAGGGGTGGAGAGAGAATCAAGAAATTCGAGTGAATTTTGTTAGTCTTGATTTCTGAAAAAAACTCACCCAGACTGTAGTTAAAAACCTCTGTTGGCTCTTCAAAAACAGTACCTGTGAATTGCACCCCACTTTTGGTGTTTGCTTGTTGTTCATGGGGTGAGACCCACCTCAAGTTGAGCCAAGCAGAGCCACCACTTACTTCAGTCTTTTTGTACTTACAAGAATGAATTGTCAGCCCCTAACTGAAGATGCTCTTTTTTGCTTGTTCAGCTTTAACTGGGCTGCCTTGGTTGTAGATGAAGCTCACAGACTGAAAAATCAAAATTCTCTGCTTTACAAGACACTTTCTGAGGTAAAGTAACTCATCTTTCTTCTAGTGTCTTAAGACTTTTCCCTTTTCAGATTCTCTGTGAATCAATGTGAATCATCCCTTGTTTCCATCAGAGCTGGTGAAAGGATTCCCATTTTTAGTGGCAGAGAGATGAAGGCCTTGTTGGCTTTGCATGGCAGTGGGCAGTATTTGGAGCTGCCCTCTCATTCTGCTTCATGTTTGGGCTTGCCATGTTGGAGCAGTTGGAAAGACTTGGAAAAGTAAAGCAGCCAGACATGGTGCTGAGCCACAGCTGTGCTGCTGCAGGAGTAGATGTCTGGCTGACCTAAGCAACAAGAGGCCATCTCCAGCTCTGGGAGGGTGAAGGAGCCCTTACCTAGCTCATGAAACCTCAAGTCTTGAACTACTGACTTCCACTGTCCCATTTAATGGAGCCACCCTTGTTTACAGGAATTAGGAGAATTGCTCCAGCTTCCAAAGCACTGGCCAGAGCAGCCCAAATGCCTGAGTGAAGGCTGCACTTCCTGTCATGGCAGTGAAACATCAGCGTTTGGTGTGTGCTGGCATCAGCAACAGTGTACTACAATACACCTTGGAAAATAGGGAGTTTTATTGAATTCCTGAAAGTCTTACATATTCTGAACACATTGTCCATGATGTCTCTATAATTCAGGAGCTTTGGTTATAATCACAAAAAAATAGACATGATTCACCTCATCTCTCCTCCTAACCTATTTTCTGTTACCAAACTTGAGAGAAATTTGTATCTTTCCAAAGGTAAACACATTTCTCAAGTCTCTTTGTGGGGATTACTGTGAGCAGCATGGACCTGATAATGTTCCTGTGTTTGTCAGAGTTACTAAGCAAACAGAAATGGAACTTAGTCTGACGCAGTTTCATTTCACTGTCCTATTCCAACTGCATTTTCCAGTTATCCCTCCTTATCTAACATCTAGTGTGTGGTATTAGACTGCAGACTGTATGGACCTGAGCATTTTAATGGAGTCGGTTTTGTACTTTATTCTTATTTTGCTTACACTGAATTCCTTGCACTGGTGCCAGCCCAGTCACTTTGGAGCTGTTTGACTGTCACACCATACCTCATGTTTGGATGGTTTTGGCAAATCTGCAGCATTCTGTGAGCAGTTCTGTGCTGCCACTCATCTTCTAAGTTAAGCCTAAGAGTGGTGTAGGTGGACTTGTATATTAACTAACTTTTCATTACAGATAGTTTTTCCTAGTAACTTTGTATTATTGCTGGTTTTTTTCAGTTCTCAGTAGGCTTCAGCCTGCTACTCACA
The DNA here is from genome assembly GCF_027887145.1 of Ammospiza caudacuta. NCBI lineage: Eukaryota > Metazoa > Chordata > Aves > Passeriformes > Passerellidae > Ammospiza > Ammospiza caudacuta. The sequence goes on from NC_080594.1 coordinate 29,461,145, forward strand.
GGCACTCCAGTCCAGAACAGCCTCCAGGAACTGTACTCCTTACTCAGCCTTATTGAACCTGACATCTTTCCCCAGGAAAAAGTGAAAGAGTTTGTTGAGTATTACCAAGTTATTGAAAAGGAGAATGAGCCAGGTCAGTAATAAGCAACATTGTGTTTCAGTCAGAACCAGCTTTTATCTTGACTAGGAAACAACCACGTTGTGTCCTCTTTATTTGCTTTCTTTTAATGGTGACAAGCTTTAAAACAAGGCCACAAAAACTAATGGCTACTTTTAAGGCAAGAGCTTTCTTAATGTAGCTCCCAAGTGTTGCAGGCATGCAGCTATGTTTGGTTTCTCTGTTTGTAAAATGTGGCTTGAATGGTTTCACCAATAGATGTGAGAGATGTGAGATTCCTTTTACATTTATTTTGAAAGTGTACTTCGAAAGGTATTGTATAAAGTCCTCACCTTTAACACAGTATTCTCCTCTGGTTTTGTTGGTTTTTTTTTTTTTTTTAATAGTTTTTTGTTTGTTTTATTTTTCCCTGCCTCTGCATAGCCAAAGAATTGCACAGTCTTCTGCAGCCATTTCTACTTCGGAGAGTCAAATCTGAGGTGGCTGCAGAGCTGCCAAAGAAGGTGGAAGTGGTTCTGTACCATGGAATGTCAGCTCTGCAGAAGAAGTACTACAAGGCCATTTTGACAAAAGATCTAGGTAACTGGGCATTTTGAAGTCTATTAATTATTTTTAAAAGCAAAACTAATTCCTATTGTACATGCATGCTCTGTTGTAAACAAGTAGAAGTTACTTTGGTCTGCAGAGTGTGTACAGAATAAATATGCCAAATTTGGGTTGCTTAATTTTTGATTTTAGCTTGTGGCAAAATAAGAGACATATGTGTTGATCTGTTGCTCAGGTATTGTGAGCTAGGAAGGGTCAGCTTGAGGATCTGCTTTGGGCAGTCTCAAAGTAATTAAAGTAATTAAAGATACTTATCACAAGGTAAGCCTGCTCCTATTTCATGTTTTTGTATTCAAACAAAAGGGTGGTACAAGAAATTTTGGATCTGTGGTTCTCTACAAATTTTCTAATAGTAGCACAGATGCCATAAAGCAAATTTCAACCTACTGGATGCAGATAGGAATTTTATAGGAAACTGCAGGGTTATGTAGACAATGCAACTACTACCATCATGTGGCTTGTGAGTGCTTATTTGTTCTAGGGAAATTAAAACTGGGGAGTTGCAGATGCTTTGTTCTTCTAAGGCATTCTAGCACTTTGCATGAACATCACCTGGAAATCTGAAACTTCCATCTTCTATTCTAGTCAGCATATGTGCATACATTTTTTTTGTTCCTCGCAAAAATGCAACAAGGAGATCTCATTGCCCAGGAGATCTTGACTGTGCTGTATATTTTTTTTTCCGAAAATGCAAATGAACTGCACCAAATTTCTTTGCTTATTTCGATGATTTCACTCAGAAAAATTACAGTGACCTTTTCCAGGGAGTCCAGAAAGTTCAGTGAGTCTGACAAGGCAAAGTAGTACTTACCAGGGTCTTATTTCTAAAAGCTTGTCCAAAAAGTCACGGAAATTTTTTTTGACCCATGAAAACAGATGTATTAGTCTTGAGATGGGAAATACAAATCCAGATGTGATTCACAGAGAGAAATACTTCAGTGCTGAAGCACTTCAGAGCAGTGCTTAGTAGCAAGACATTCCCAGCCACAGCCATTAATGGAGCATGGGCTTCCCTGCTCTTTTTTTTTTCTCTGCTCTGTGTTCCAGATGCGTTTGAAAATGAAACGGGAAGGAAGGTTACACTCCAGAATGTCTTAGTTCAGCTTCGGAAGTGTGTTGCCCACCCATACCTCTTCAATGGTAGGAAAGCACTGTTCTCTTTTGGAACAGAAAAAATCACTTTCTTGATTTATACAGTGGTTTTCTATTATTAGTGTAATGCTTAGAAGAAGCAAGTAATAAACACTCTTGTACTTGAATCAGTAGCAGCTGTGAGTTTGTGACCAGTTCCAACACATGACAGTTCATCAATAATGACAAATAAAGTAAGAGACTGTGTGAAGTCTGAGTTTCTGACTGCAGCTTTCTATTTCTATGTCTTCTGTCATCTAAACAAAGAAATCACAATGCTTAGTGAACTACTGAGGGTGTCATTTGGAGATAGAGAAAGACCATCACTTCTCAAGCAAGCATTGTGTGGCTCCGCTCAGCAAAAGCGACAGTGCAGACACACTGAGGCTTACCACAGACTTGTTATTTCTGTGGTATTAACTGTACTTTTGAAACTCCTTTCTGTTCCAGGTGTTGAGCCAGAACCCTTTGAGATTGGAGACCATATTGTTGAAGCCAGTGGCAAGATGTGTTTGTTGGATAAACTCCTTTCATTCTTGTATGCTGGGTATGTGTTGTGGGGATGGGGTTGACATAGGGAGAAAAAATTAACTGGGAAAGCAAGCTACATTATTTAGCCATAGACTGAGCAGTTGTTTTTCACCACACAAGCACTGACTTATTTATTCCACGTTACTCACTACCTGAAAGAAGTAAAACAAGCTGTATTGGAGATGGTAGAGGAACCTTGAGGATTACTGCACACTGCTATGTCTGGCTAAACCATCTTGTATTCAGCTGGGAGCAGGTGTACTAACAGCATTGCTATTGTTGTTATATTATGGACACAGATTTTCAGGTGCATTTTCACCAGCATTTCTCAAAGCACTTGACTAATTCTCTCACATGCTCTCATATTTGCCATATTTGAGAACCTGGGACAATAACCATGTGACTTGGTATTCAGCATATCTGCTTTGATTGTGAGTTTCCTATGCCTCAGTTGAGTTCCTTTGTGCTAGCGTATCTGTGTTAGCCTGGGAGGCACAATCCATGGCAAATGGGAAAAAGAAAAACCCAAGGATAAACTGAAACTTCCGAAGTTTTGGCATTGATGTTCACAATCCCTTGTGTTGTGCTCTGGTGAGTTCAGAACCTGGAATTCAAAGACCAAAGTACAGAGCTTCAACAGCCCTTGTGAAGTTCTGATGTGGCTTCGTTATCTTTTTCCTGCTGTGGAGCACGTTGTGAGTGGCAACCTCTCCACTGAATGTGTTTGCTGCAGGACCAGCCCTGTGCAAATTCTGCACTTGAAAATGTCTGTGTTCTGCTCTAGGGTGAAGTCTGATTTAAATACAGCACTGTCTGAGGCCTAGGGCTGGGAGGGAGGGGAGTTGATTTCTTAACACACCTTTGTAGGTAGAGCTTGATCTTTGAAGGTTATTTGCTGGAGAAGGAGATGTTCTGCTGTTACAGAGATGCTGATATTACATTTTCTCAGAATTTCAGATATGCATTGCAGTGTGTGATTTGAGAGCAGTCATGTGGTGAAGAAAACCTCATCATAGGCTGAAGCTGGGGTCCTTTTAGACAGGCTCCTCACCAGCCTGTATCCAGCCAGCAGCAGAGCTATGCCAGAGCCCTGTTACTTCTCTGACTCCACACTCTGGACAGGGCAAATGATGATGGCAGATGGAGCTTAACTGATTGCATTTAGATGTGCAGCTGAAAATGTGTGATAAGGGAACAGGCTATGATTCTGGGAGGCCTTGCTTTGTAACGGGGACTAATAATGACTGGTTAAGCCATTGTGACCCCCAGCAGGCTGTGAAATGCTGTCACAGTGTGCTTGAGGATCACAGGGTTTCATGTTCTTCTTGCAGAGGCCACCGTGTGTTGCTCTTTTCTCAGATGACTCAACTCCTTGATATCCTGCAGGACTACATGGACTATAGAGGTATGTTCTGCACACTCTGATAGGAGAGGGCTTATCCTAATGATCTCTGCCAGATATTGTTCCTGTGATTTTGGTTGATCCGCCTGGGATGGGGAAAGAAATGTGATGAAGCTTTATAAGATAGGTTCTTATAAGATAGGGACCATATTCCTGTAGCAGCTCTGTGAGTTGGAGGGTCTTGAGTTCAGCTCTTTGCTGTTACCAGCTTCCTGAAATGAGCTGGCAGTTATGTGTTCCTCGAAGTCGCTTTTGTGCCTTGATGAAGTGGAGCTGACAAATGGCAGGGTAGCTATGTTTCATTATATGCCTGTGTTCAGTTGTGTACCTGTGTCCTGAAGTAATTGCAGTAAAGGCAATAGGCTTGCTCTAGATTCACTTTGTCCAGCACAAAACACAAACTGAGCCACAGTTATACCAGGAAATTAATTTTTGATTAAAACAGTTGTTGACAGTGGGGCCCCAACATGTCTGAGGGCAGGTTAGATCAGACCATTTTTGGCAAGGTTAGCAATGTGTTCTTGGGACGTTTCCTTTTGTTTCAATCCACGTGGCTCCATGCCTACTTAGGATTTCCCATGAAAGAGGCTTTTGTTTGGTGTTTATGGTTTTGGACGACTAATAATGTAGGATAAAGCCAAATGTTGTGCCATATCCCATACTGCATGCTCACAGCAAAGCACACTGAAGGCCGTGGGAGTTTGGATAAGGAAGATCTGATGGTTCTTGGCCTGCTTTGTAGGGCCAACAGCCAGCACAGCATAGTCTGAAATGGGACTGTGTGCTAATGTTCTTTTACTTGGGCTCTGAATTTTCCTGTTGTGTTTCCAAGCAGTAAATTAAATGTTAGGAGTCTCTGCTTTGGAGTCAGCTAAATTACTCTTTACCAACAGTCAATCTGGAAATCAGGGTCATTACCTCAGTTTATACGAGGTTTAACTGGGAAAAAATGAAGGAATTGAAGGCAATTAAATGAGAACCAAGCCAGGAGGATATGACACAAAAATATTCAGGACAGCAATGAGACAATAAAGAATGAGATAAGAGGGTAAGAGCAAAGGCAAAGTTTCAGAAACATTCATGCTGTTTGTTTGGAAAGGCTACAGCTATGAGCGGCTGGATGGCTCTGTTAGGGGTGAGGAGAGACACCTTGCCATCAAGAACTTTGGTCAACAGCCCATCTTTATCTTCCTGCTGAGCACCAGAGCAGGTAAGTAAGGAGAGACAAACAAACCATCTTGCTTCTGCACTCTTACTTTATTCCCTCTGGTAAGGTTTCAGGAAATTCTGAATCCCCCAGAGCCTGCTTGTGTGGGGGATTTTTGAAGGAGACAGGACACATCCTGAACTTGGGTCTTTCATCTAGGACATCTGTTTTCTGTGCTTTCCTTTTGGCAGTTGATGCCAAGATCCTTTTCATATTGCAGCCTCTTGAGTTTATTTTATTCCAAGTTCCATAATGCCTGTCTCTGTGCCAGTTTGAGCTTAAGGAATCTCACTACCATTTTATTTCTGCAAGCATCATCTTTAGGCAGGAACAGACTTCCTTTAAGTAAGCTGGTGGAATTGCTTCTCAAGTTTGCTGAACATGGACGTGCTCTTTAGCTGGCAGACAGACTGAAACGAGAGTCTTTTAGTGTCCCAAGGCTGCAGAGAACTCCATGGGACTGCCATCTGTGCTGCTTCCCCTCTTTGCTCCCTGGGCAGGTCTGTGTCTTCTACAGTTTCAAACCTCCCTGTCTTTCTGTTCAAACAAGCACAGAGCCAGGCTTCTGCTTGTCTCCAGAGGAAGAATCCACACTGCTTGGTCTCAAACATCAAACTGGAACCAGCTCTGCCTTTGGGCTTCTGGTTAAACTTGCATTGATGAGCCTACACCACAGGGCACAGAGGAGAGCACGCAGTGAAGGGAAGACCCTAATGCTGGATGTGTGTCAGGAGTCTGTGTGTCTGTCAACACAGTGCCTGAGCTCTCCCTCCCATGCCAGCCACACTTAGGGTTGTTTTTTACTGCACACTGCTATGTCTGGCCAAAGCATCTTGAATTCATCTGGGAGCAGGTGTGCTAACAGTATTGCCATTGTTGTTACATTATGGACACGGATTTTCAGGTGCATGACTGTCTCCACTTGCAGGGATATTCTGATTACAGGGAACGTGTCTTGTCATGAGCTGGGGGAAATGTAAGGCAGCAGACTGTCCCCTGTTAACTACACAATGTGGTCACAGTAGAGTTATTGTAAAATGTAAAATTAACTGGGTTTTAAATTTTTTTTTTATTTCATGAGAGCCCAAGTTCTAACCTCAAAACCTTTAGGTCTCATAAACGCCTGGTCTCTGATTATTGTATAGTTTGGCTTGGTCTTTTCCACTGTTTCAGTGCTGTATTTACAGCTGGTTCTGTGCTGCAGCCAAGTCATGACTCGGACAGTTCCTTAGGGGTTTCAGGGAAGCCCATCCTTGCAGGGATAACCTGCCTGCCAGCAGAAGAATTATGTCCATGTTCATCAGTCTTGACAATCAGTCCCTTTTGCATTGGTTCACTCACACCCTATGTTTTTTGATTACGTTGCATTGTACAGCTTCTTTTTTGGACTGGTGCAGAAACCTGGAAGCTGGAAATGGAAGGCTTACCCATCTGTCTAGATCCTTATGAGACTTAGATTTGAGTTTGAGAGATGGATTGGATTAGATACAGTTGATCAGATCTGACAGAACTTTGCACAGCATAAATTCTCCAGCTCCTCCTTTATTTTCTGTTGGTGACCTTCTTCTTTTGTTTGTAGGTGGAGTTGGCATGAATCTGACAGCAGCAGATACAGTTATTTTTACTGATAGTGATTTTAACCCACAAAATGACTTGCAAGCAATAGCAAGAGCTCACCGGATTGGGCAGCACAGGTGAGAAATGTCACTACTTGTGGTTGGTTGCTAACTCTCTTGGCCTCTCAGTATTACTTTCCCTTTCCATAGGTTAAAGTATGAGGATAGATTGAAGATCAAAGGGGAGCAGAGAGGATTTTGTGTCTTCATTTTCCAACTGCAGCCTCATACAGTCTTGTCCTTGTCATGTATGCAGGGTGGGAACTTTGTAAATTTGGAGTAGGAGATGGAGGGTGGAGGTTTGTCTGCACTTTCGCACTGCGCCTTTCTCCTGTGTCAAGCAGAATTGAATCAGCATCACTTTTCTGCTGATTAGTTTTACTCATTTTGTTCTTGCCTTCTTTATCTACCAAAGGAGTGGGTGAGGGGGTAGTAAATACCTTAGTGCACCCTGAAACAAAGTAAGTAATAAGAATTTTCCTAAACTTTTCAAGGCCTGTAAAAATTATTCGTTTGATTGGGCGAGATACAGTTGAAGAAATCATCTACCGAAGAGCTGCCTCGAAGCTCCGGCTGACCAATGCCATTGTTGAAGGGGGACAGTTTGCTCTAGGAGCACCCAAGTCTCAGGCAACAGCAGAGTTGCAGGTAAACCAGAATTGTATCCTCAATTTGACTCCAGTAACCACCTTAGAAATGTGCCAGAATGTTTCTGTGTTTACGCTGGATTTGAATTTCTACAAAGAGTTGTGCATTGACATGACAGCTTTTGTATGTAGGAACCAAAATGACATCCCAGGTCCAGACAGCATCTGATGTTTGAAGACAGTTTTTGCAATTTTGAAGTGCATTCATTGTGGAAAAAGGGTGTGTTCTCTTGGGGAAGAGGGGAAGACAGAACCTTTCTTTGTCTTACTTGCTTTTTAATTATAATTAGTGGAAATTACAAAAGTGGAAGCTGGGCTCATTGTTTCTTGAACTGATCTGTCTCTACTGCCTTTCTCTCACAAACAGAGCTGATAAGAGGTCAGGTGACAACCTAGTCAGCTTTTGGTTGTTAGTCTGAAACTCAGTCAACCTTCTTTTGGCCTCTTGGCAAATACAGTGTCTCAGGAGTCAGGGCATGATTTATAATTCTGACCTGAAAGCTGAGGTTTGTGTTGAGAACTTGGCTTCAAAACATCAAGCGAAGTGACATTTAAGGGAGCATATCCCCTGCATGCAGCTAAACCTAGGAGAGGTTTGGATTTAGTGTATCCTTTCCCCCTCTGCCTGCCCTTCCTGCCCCATTTGTGTGTATCCAGCAATTAAAGTTTCTGTGGGAGAAGTGGAACTGAGCCCATAGGAAATTCCATGCTGTTATTTTTCTCCCCTTGGATTTTTATGGTATTTAGGCTTTTGTTTTAAACGAGTTGAGGGCAAAAGTAAGCCTGGCCTTTCTGGCTATGAAGAAAGCTGCTTGAATGCAGTCAGTACAGTGCTATTTTGTCATTTAGCCCTGAAGAAAAACGACTGCTCAAGTCTGGATGAGTTATGATTATTGGAGATATGTTGTTGGGGCTTGTCCTGGCAGGTGCTGGGAGAATGGGGCATATTAAAAAATAAGTATTTTGACAGGCAGCCTTAAAGCTTAGGTTCCACCACTCATACATCCTTTGCTTTTAAGCCTGAGAAGCTTGAGACATGGGATTGACATGGAATTAGAGGATAATAATGCTGAACTTCCCCTTCTCTTTGTTAAAGCTGAGTGAAATCTTGAAATTTGGCCTGGATAAATTGCTCTCCTCTGAGGGAAGTACTGTACAGGATGTGGAGCTAGAAAGCATCCTTGGAGAGACAAAAGGAGGGCAGTGGATAATGGACACTGTGCTGCCACAAAAGGAACAGAATGAAGAGGAAAATACAGAGAGTAAGTTAAGAATCTAATAGCTGTGTCACTTGAGTGCTAGTAAAGAAGGCTTCCCACGCAGGGATGCATTTTTCAGGCAATAAGTAGAAAAGCAGAGTTGTAACGAAGTTACTTGGATTTTGTTTGTGGCCTATCCACAAACTTTACTTCCGAGTCTTTATGGGTATTTTTGTTCTTTTTTTCTGTTCTTATTTGCCTGTTTGTAAGATAATGTTAACAATACTTGCCCAGTTTTGGTGGCTGAGAGTTGAATTCCTTCTGATATTTTAATACCTCAGATAGAAATTCCTGAGAAATGGGGAAATATTAATATTGTAGCTACTGCTTTTCCCACAGAGAACCATTAATATAGATCTATAGTTTTGGAGATGTTATAGTAAGTTAAGGAAAGGCTGTGTAGCAGATGTTTAGTTTTTTATCTCCAAATAAAGGATTATTGGCTATGAAAATCTAAAAGGTGAGATAAGAAACACAGAGTCATGGTGTCTATAGAACTGAAACAAACCTACTCTGTCTTCAAAACTCTACTTTCCAGCCCAAATGTCACCCAGTTGTGGTTAATTTTTCATTAAGCAGCCCTGTACTACCTGAAAATAAATTCTAAGGATATTTCCCTCTTCCAGTGCCTTCTTTTCCCAAGAAAGACTGAATTTTTGTCTGGGTACAGAGCAGCACTTAAATATAAATTTGTGACTGAAGCTGAAATGTGGCTCTGCAGGACAGTTATTGTCCACCCAGGAGCAATTCCTGGCAATGAGTAATTATTTGCTGAGAGTTAGCAAAGAGTGGTATTTTCTGGTGGTGACTTAAAAGAGGGGCAGTGGTACCACACTGTGTAATAAGTATAGGGAAAATAACTCAGGTGGTGAGCAGCAACCCTGGGCTGCCAGAGTTCTGTGCTTTCATTTCATTTGGGAAGTCAAAAGCAAAAAATTTGCTTTCCCTTTTCAAGAGCTGCCTGTAACTACATAGCAGAGCTGAATGAATTCTCTACTGGCAGAGATGGAATGACCAAAGAGAACAGCGATGGAACCACAATTTAAAATAATTAATTAAATGAAATAGGAAGAAAGCTTCCTTGCCAGTCTAAACATGTTAAATTATCTTAAATTAAAAGCTTTTGTCAGAGGAAGCAAATCTTGATTCTCCTGTTTATACATGATACTGACTCTGGTCATACCAAAAAGTTGTGAGAGTGAAGATCTTTCTCTGCTAAGGGTAGAAAAATGTCACAGAAGAGCCAGATTTGTTTTTGATCTCACAGTTCATTTTGGGTGTTAGTAGGTTTCAGTTCCTTTTCACACTTTTAAATTATTTTTTAAAGATCACATGTACGTGTATGAAGGCAAAGATTATTCAAAAGAGCTCAGCAAAGAAGACAAAAAAGCATTTGATCAGCTTTTGGATCTTCAGAAAGCATTGATTGAAGAGACCAGTAAGGAAGGGAGAGCTCTCCGGAACAAAGCAAACGTAAGGCAGATGTGACAAGGAACATGATGCTCTTTCATTTACTTGTGGAAAATGAAACTTGGCAGTTTTCTCTCTTTACCTACAGCTTGCAGAAGGCATGTTAAAAGATTTGGATGTCAGTGTACTAAAGTTGGCTCTGGAATCAGGGCTTGACAATTCAGCAGTTCTGCTAACAGATCTGAGATATGCTGTTGAGGGCACTTCTATAAACTCAGGTCACAAAACCACATATTATGTGATAATTGAATTCTGATGATTAAGACTTGTGGGCAAGTAAACAAATGGGAAAGGAATGTAGGTTAAGGAGGGCATCAGGCATGGCTTTCAGATGAGCAGTTTGTTTCTGTGATACCTCTTTCTTTCTCCAGGCCCTTCTCACAGGCCTTCGGGAGCAGTCAGCCAGGAGGAAGCACTTGCTGAGTGAAGAGGAGCTGGAGGCTCGGAGGAAGAAGCGCCAAGAAGCAGCAGCAAAGAGAGCAAGGCTCATGGAGGAAAAGAAGGCAGCAAAAGCAGAGGCAGAGCACAAGAAAAAGTATGGTTTGTATTGCATCTGCCACTTGTAAATCGATGTCTGTTGTACTGTACTCTTGGAATGTGTCTGATTGATGGAAATAATATGCTTAAACTGCATAACATGGGGATGTGAAGGTGGAAAAATGGCTTGAGTCCCTAGCAGGGTTCTTTCCTCTTGAATACCCTGCCTGACATTACTTTAATTCATAGAGGATGTCCTGAACAAGAGCCCCATGTCTGATTGTACAATCAAGGAGTGTTTGGGAGAAGCTTTCTGAATGTCACAGTTGGCCCCTACAGATTGCTCTGACATCTGTGACTCTCTGGCACATCTTAACTTTCTCCTTCTTGTTTCCCAGGTGTTCTTCCTTTTCACCACTCCAAACAGCTCCTTGCCCTTTGCTATGTGCTCACTTTTTCCATGCCTGCAATTGGCTTATCACATTGGCATGTGGCTCCTAATATTATAAAGAAGAACTTTGGTAACCATTGTTCTGGCCTAAAATGGGAAGGGAGCAGAGGGAATGCAGGTCTAGGTCTCCTGTGTTTCACTGCAATGATTTAAACCAAGCTGTGTGCCCCCATCTTTGATTTTCATTGAACATCTTCTTTCTTCTCTTGGTTTCAGGATGGCCTGGTGGGAGGCCAATCATTACACATCTACCTGCCTTCCTTCAGAGGAAAGTGGCTCAGAGGAGGAGTTTGTGGAGGATGAGTTGGGGCAGAATGTGGATTTAGATTACAAAGATGGAGACCAGAACCATATTAAATATGTCATGGGAGATGTAACCCACCCCCAAGCAGGAGAGGAAGATGCCATCATTGTCCATTGCCTAGGTGGGACTTATGAACAACAGGAGTATTGTTGGGTGGGGTGAACAAGGAGTTGAATTGTCCCTAATTGTTCCAAAGTTTCTAATTATGAAATAATTTGAATTTGAGTCTGACTTAATCTCAACTGGTGCAGAGGCAATACAGCTTTTATTCCAGCATGTATAACCCACATAAGTCCTAGCAAGATGTGCAAGGGTTTTCGCATGCTTGCTCTGGATTTATGGGTAAACCTCTTCAAAATTTCAACCCCTGTAAGGCTTGAAATTTTATATCTGTGGCTAAATAGTGACAGTTGAGAGCAGGGCCTTTTGTTTATCCTGTGGAAGCTGTAGGAATCAAACTGAGATGCTGAAATTCATCTTCTTTTTCCAGTCAGCAGAGAGAGACAGACACTTCCAGATGCTGAGGTCAGAGTTTCTTGGTGGTTGTCTCTCAACACTGACAGTACAGAGGCTCTAGGCTAGTCTCCTAAGTTAAGGCCCTCTTTTAAGGCATTAAAGACATTAAAAGGAGTTCCTCCTGAAGCAGTGTTGGAGCTGCTCTCTCTCCAGGGCCACAGCAAAACATCAACATCTGCTTTGGCTTATGTTACACTATGCATGAAAGGTCATTTTTGAAGTGCAAATGCCAAGTATTAGTGAAAAAACTGCTAATATCAAGTACCTGGTGTGGGAAGCCCTAAGCACCAATGTGGGGACATACCACATGCATGCTCTGTGTACCTATATGTATGTATGTGAGGATACTGTCAGGTTTATATGCTCAGTGCTATGGCTAGTGCTCATTTCAGCAAGAGTAAGGAATTTTTCAGGAAACTATGATAAGTTTGTTTTTCTCCAGGGCTGAGGTTTATCCTTTAGGATAGTCCCTTGAATAGTGGTTGACTTAAGTTTGTATGTAGTTCCCATATCTGGTTTTGATAATCATTCATTGCTTGTGTACAGAGCAGGTGCCTTTCTTGCAGGGGTGGTCTCAACCTCATTTCTGAAAGGAGTCTAACTTGTTATTCCATTCTAGATGACTCCGGCCGCTGGGGAAGGGGTGGTTTATTCACTGCTCTAGAGGCTCGTTCTGATCAGCCCAGGAAAATATATGAGATGGCAGGAAAGATGAAAGGTAAGAGATTAAAATATGACCTGAGGCCAAGACACTTGAAAGAGGTAAAACCCCAGTGACACTGCAGGAGTGAAGTGCCTGGATACTTCAATACTCATGTGTTTTACTCTTTCTCTGGACGTGTGCATCGCTAGCTCTCAAAGCAGTACTTCAGCAGGTGCTATGACGTGGCTTGTTTGGAGTGTGAGAACTCTGTGTAGGGGCTGATCATTCCAATCCATCCTGCAAGTCATAAAAAATGGGGAAAACTTGTACATTATTCACAGAGTGTTTTTCACTAAATAAGACAGAGCACTGCATCTTCTGTCAAAGTGCTTTCAAGAAGGATGAAAGCCACCTCAGGCACCATTCACCTGAGCCTTTGCTTCCCTCCAAGCACTAATCTTTTTCTGAGCATATATTAGCAGTTTTGAGATACCTGCAGCTGGTTAGGAATTAACATCTTGCTATAAGATGGAGCTGTTGATCTTTCTAATTTCCTGCAAGATGCTTTCTTCTCATTTCAGTGTCTCTCTTTCCATTTGTTGTCTTTAATTGGGATGTGTGTGTGATTGTGTGGCTTGGGGGAAAATGTTTGTCTGCAGAGAATAATACAGAATGTGACAGTGAAATCACTGCTTCATTGACTGCTTGTTTACTCTTCAGGACTGATTTTTTATTGTCCTGTTCTTTTCTCTGGACAGACCTGGAGTTAGGAGGAACCCTGCTATTCCCTATTGATGATAAAAAATCCAGGAAAAAAGGACAAGATTTGGTGAGAAGGAGAAGCTCTTTCCTGTTTTGCTCTATCCATATGTTTTTGAAGCTGTGTGAAATGAACCTTATGTCTTTTTCACAATAATGGCACTGATTACTGAATATGGCTAAGTTGCAGTTAAATATTAGACATAATGAGTTCTTCATTTATGAAAGGTAAAAGTTAGTAATGCAGTTTTCCAGCACTGTCACTGTGTCTCTTAGTACTGTATATAGATTGTATTTCAAGTTAATTGTGTTTTCTCCTTAGCTGGCCTTGATTGTAGCTCAGCACCGAGATCGGTCCAACAACTTGTCTGGCATTAAGCTGTCAGCTTTGGAAAAGGGCCTGAAGAAGATTTATTTAGCAGCCAAGAAAAGGAATGGTAAGTGTCTGTGCAATAGAACAGCAAATCTGTACATGTGTAGTTGCACCTAAAGATGATGACCAGTTTCCACCTCTCAAATCTGTACGTGTGGTTGCACCTAAAGATGATGACCAATTTCCTCCTCTCTGCTGTTTTTTTCTGAAGTGAAGTGAGATCTCCATTGCAGATAGGCTGCTCAGAAGTATTTCTTCTCTTTATTGTCTCTGTTCCCTCCTCAGCAACAGTGCATCTCCCACGGATTGGGTATGCAACCAAAGGCTTCAACTGGTACGGCACCGAGCGGCTCATCCGAAAGCACCTGGCAGCTCGGGGTGTGCCCACTCTTGTGTATCCTTTTGGAGCGTGTCTCGTTCTGTTCACCAGCTAGTACTGAAAGGATCCTGTAAATATCTTGGTAAATGCAAGGCAAGGAAGTGAGGCGAGGCACAGATGCCACAGTCCAGCTAAAAAAACTGGTTTCTCTCACTTTGCTGTCAGTATCCAGTATTTCTGACAGCATCCAGGTACTCAAAGCCTTAGCATTTTGGGTGATAATGACAGATGAGTGTGATTCAGCGTGCCTGTCAGGATTTGTTAGAACCAGGTGCTAGTCTTCTGTTGACAGCATGGACTTACCTGTATATGCCACATCTGTGGGGGGACATGACTGGAATTTCAGATTAATAGAAGTGACTCAGAAAGCAGCAAAAGTGAGAATATAAAAAAACATTACAATGTTTTTTATATCACCAAACAGGTGATAGCCTGCTTCCTTGGCTGAATGTGATGAAAATTGGTGTGTTAGGACAGGCTTAGGAAGGCTTTCACCTTCCAGGAAAGGAAGCAGGTTTACAAGGAGGCTCTGTTTTGTCACTTCTTTTGGAAGATGTGCATTTGCTATACAAACACTGTCAGCAATTCCATGAAACCAAAAACCTGAAACAAAGACAAAAGTATTCAGAGTATTCTGGCTCTTTTCCTTGGTAAATCTGTTAGTGGACACGTTGTCTGGTACTTGTTGACACTTGACAGCATTTCCTTGACATTCTATTAGATACTACTTCTCTAGGAATAAAGGTTCTTCTGCTTCACAGCCATATTCATCTTCAACAACAGTCTCAAAGCCATGAAGATGGACTAATTTCACCAAGAACATGCACAAAAAGTGACCATCACTCAGGCAGTCCATGTGCATTCATGTCAGAAACATGGGTTGCACAGCCATTATTCACACCTGTACCTCTCTGCTGTGACTGGCCCCAACATTTGCATGTTGTCAGTGGCTCTGGAGTGGAATGAGATTCTCCCTGGCTTCAGAGTCCAAAGAGGAAGGATCTTGGCTCAATCCCAGACCTCTTTCAGAGATGGAAAATTAAACTTTTAACTGATGGTCCATTGTTATCCCTTACATTAAGTTATTGTTAGGGCTTGGAATACAGTATTGTTTAGCTGTATTTCCCTGCCCCCTCACTCCCTCTCATATTTCATACCTTATCTCACTCTACCTCTTTTCAATCAGCTTTTTAGTGGTTACCTGGCATTCAGTCTCACATCCACACAGAGCTCAGCAGAAAGGAACCTATCAACTGTATGATAACCACACAGGATAAATTGTTTATACTTTTCTCATTTCTCAGAAATCCATTTCACTTGTATATGTTCAAATATAAAATTGAGCTACCTAATCATGTGGTTATAGTCTAACAAAATGCTGACCAGTATCCTTGGCAAAGGTGTGCAAGGCTGCCAAAATTTGAGACTGGCTATAAATGATACCTTTCCTTCTCCCACAACTCTTATTTCATTACACAGCTTTTTGTGGCAGCTGTAGGGCAAAACCGGTTCCTTACTGCTTTCTAAAAAACTGTGTGAAAGGTTCCATGACCCTTTGATTCACTTTTTAGGGTAAAGTTTTTGATGTTGGATTTGCACTTTTGGGGCAAAGTTTTTGATGTTGGCTTTGCTCTACTGCAGGAGAACTTTCCTGTTTTTCACACTGTTGACACTATTATTAGCCAACATATTTTTAGGGTGTTTTTGTACAACGAGGCAATTAGTAGCTCTCCTAATAAGTGCTGTGACCAGGGAGACTTTGAGGTGCCAAACTTAATTGAATTTGAAGCTCATCTTCCAATAGGAAATCACCCCACAAACAGTGGAAAGGTTGTCCCTAAATATCTCATGGCACAACATACATCTCACTGGCTGTGTTTACACTGCCCCTGTGGCACTATCTGCTTGTTTAATAATTCCAGGCGTGCCATGGTTCATCATGCTGCCTGGTGTGCTTCACACGAGGAGAAGCCCTCCTGAGCTGGATACTCTGTCCTTCACTCTTGGCTGTACCAAACAAGCCCATGGGATTCATTACCTCCTCTGACCCTGCTGGAGCTGAGGGCAGCCAATGCTGCACAGCACCTCTCTGGGTAAGACCTTTCTTGCAGCTGTTCCCAGGAACAGCCCCCTCTGCATTTGGCAGAGTGCCTGCAGGATCAGAGTCCGACTGTGAGGGTTTGGAGGGGTGAGAGGTGGTGGGTGGATGTACCTTGTTTTCCCCAGTCTCTCAAACTGGCCCTCTTCCAGCAGGCCGGCTGGTGGCACTGTTAATCAGCTGCAGCAGCTCACAGTGCTTCTCCAGCCTGGAAAAAACACTCCCTCTTTCCCAGAATTAAAACACCAATTACGCTTTTTTCTTTGGCAGCTTGACTGAACACATCACTTCAGTCTGCAGACTCAAGGCTCTGTTCCTCCACCTCTTCTTTTTCCTGCATGTTTACTGCCCTTTGTTAAAAGCTTTAGTTCCAAGTAGTCCAGTGTGTGCAGTCTTGTTCCTCAGCTTCACGCACACTTATGGGTTCTCTGGCCAGCAGTTGCACATGAAGAGAGGATTTGTCCTGTGGCTGTGTCCCCCAGAGCAGACTGAATGAGTGCATCTGCCCCCACTATGGCCAGCCATTCCTTTTTGAGGCCTCATGCTGCCCCTCACCCTGCTATGACTGACTGGAGTTACAGGGGAGAGGAGGGCTGGCTGTTAATGTCCCTTAGCCCTTAAGGCCCACAGGGAGCTGAGGGGTACCTGTAACACACAGGAAAAGGCATGGTATGTAACAGATTCTAGCCCTCTAACTCAGGGGCAAGTAAATAAATCAGGTTCTTGTCCTCTCTTGTCCTTTTCAACTGTACAGATGAAATTACCTCATTTTGTTCCCTTTAAATATACTTAGGAAATGCTTCTGGAGTGTGGGGACTTTGTTGTGGGTTTTTTGCTTTCTTTTTTTTTTTAAACAATGTTCTTAAGTATTCTTTAAATCTACTGAACCCAAAGAAAAGATCTACCTGTCTGCTTTGAAATGGAAGTGAGATTTCAATTGAATCCTGAATTGGGTTTTGCAGAATCTCAGTAAAGGGAAGTTTTTCTAGTGTTGCTACCCACCACCATTTCTCTTTATTTGGGCAGAAATAATGTATTTCAGATAATTCCATAAAGGGCTTAGCAGCTTTTATACAAATTGCTATACAAAATAAATGTGTCATGCTGCTTCTTCAGCTGTGCAGTACTATGCATTTTCCCTTTCTAAAGAGCAACCACTCCAAAAGGGAAGGAGGGAGTTCTTTTGTAGTCATGTCCCTCTGGCCTCTCTCTCTCTGTTCTTCCAAACAAGATTTTTTGCAGCAGAAGAGCTGAAAAGTGGGATCTTGTGCATTTCTGCCATTGCACGTTTAGTTAAACTTTGGATGTGAGCTGCTGGAGTGAGGTCAGCAGCTGAGAGCACGATCTTGCACAGCTCAGATTGGCTGTACAAGCAGTTTCATCAGACAGGACCTCTGAAGTGACATCCACTCTCAGGAAAAAACTTTGGACCCCGTGTTGGAGGCTCCAGCTGATGCTATATAAAAGCAGGCTGAATTCAGAATGACGTTTATACTTGTGCTGGCTCAGCTCACGCTTGTGTTTCTTGACAAAGCATTGCCTCTGATTCTCAGGGCATTATGCACACAAATTTTCTCTTTAGTGGCCTGTAACTTGAGAATGATCTTTCCCTTCTATTCAGGAAGTAGTAAAAGCAATACCAAGCACAGAAACCAATCAGGTTTTATGGACAAATGTAGACACGTGATTTTGTCACTGAATTTTGTCAGAGACAAAAATTATCTGGATATGTCACTGTGTGTTGGGGAAGGTGGAGCCTGGATTTTGAGGAAAGAAGACGACTGGTTTCCAAGGTGATGGAAGAAATCTACACTGAATCCAACCTCAGTATCTTAACAAAAATGGTGTTTGTGTGTATCACCAAACAGAGCAGAATCTGACCCACAAAAATAGAAAAATATAAGAATAAGGAGAGTGATTAATTTAAAATTAAGTGAAACCAAGGTCCTGGAGGAAAAAGAAAAGCAAACTTTTGAGCTGAGAGATGACTTAAAAATGTAACATACATGTCAAGTTGTGTGAAAACTCCCATTGCTTTACAGTATATGATCCTGGAAGACAGAATGTAGACCTTTATCCAGATGATTTCAGTGAATAGCAGGTTGCTGATGCACTGTGATCAGCAAATCAAAGTGTAAGACAGAATGATTCAAAACCCTAAAGGATTTGCCATAAGAATGGATAATATCCCCATTTTAGAAAGTGCCTCATCTCTCTGTGTTTTTTTGTCCAACTCATTCTTTTCACAGTGAAAAGTCCAAGCCTGAGGAATGCAGTAGATGGATTAATAGAATTACATATGAGTGTCTTCTCTAGAATGCAGATGTCTATATCATTTTGAATGTCCTGCAAGTATGTGTATTTCATGTTGTACCACACCATTAACCCATCTTGGCCCTGGTCAGATGGTACTGCATTGGTGGGAAGGCACGTAGAACCTTCAGAAAATGTGATGAAGACAGGAACTGTCTGGATCCTCACGTTTCAGACAGGAAGAGAATGTTCCTGCTTGCACTTGTAACATTTTTCTGTGTGTTTCTTCAAAGCTAAGGATAGAAACAACCCCCTCAAGGAGCTGTATGAAATGAGAATGCTAATCATGTTGCTGTTGAAAAAAGCAAATCAACAGAGAGTTTAGGAAAGAGAGAAGTTGCTTTTTGTAAAATCTGAAAAAGGCTTTGGTTTTGGTGGCTTAAGCAGAAAATAATTATTTAACTTGCTGAAATAAGTACAGGGCATCATTTCTTTGCTGCTTCCAGTGAATTTGAGGTTGCAGCGTTGACATTCACATTATAAGGATTGCTTTTTTTTTCTATAGAAGAGAGACAAATTTGGAGCAAATCAAAGGTATTTATGATCTCATAAAATGATCTCAAGTCTGCTGTGGAAACAGATGAAGAATCTGAAATCATCTCCCTTTCTTGTGTGCCACTTCATGAAACAATTTAGGCCTGGCTTCATATGTGTGCCCTAGCTCCTCACCTATCTGTGTGTGCATCTGAGGATCATGCCATAAAGCAGGGCCAAACCATATACTTGACCACTTACAAATCCTTCCTAAAATATCTCCTGGCCACTGTTCCAGCAGCAACAGGAAAAGATCCAATCAGAGGAGAACGGAACACTGTAAGTGTTTTGCATTACAAGCACGCTCTGGACCAGAGACCAACTTTGTTTGACATGGACATTCTGGAGTCCACTAACGTGATTCAGGGATTGGCACATCTGACACACCAGGAGCTGGGATTTCTTAGTTTTGAGAAGAGGCTTCAGAATGTAGTTGATGTGTGTAAATGTGTATCAATATGTATAAATATCAGTTGGAAGGGAATAAAAAAGTGGAGCCAGACTCTTCTCAGTGGGACCTAGTGAAAGGAAAGGAGGGAACAGGTGCCAACTGAGATGCATGAAATTACATTTAAATGTGAGAAAAACCCAATTTTTACTATTCATGTGTTAAACACTGGAACAGGTTGCCCAGGGAGCTTGTGGACTCTTTGTCTTTGGAGATGTTCAAAACCCTGCCTGGCACAGCCCTGAGCAACCTGCTCTAGCTGACCCTGTTCTGACTGGAAAGACTGGACCTCCAGAGGTCCACTGCAACTGAAACAATTCTCCTGTGAATCTATAAGACCCATTCAGGTACCTTAAAGAAAATCCTAATCAACTCTAAATTTACCTATTCAGTAGTGTACAGGAGCAGAGCACTTCACACATTTCTGAACTATGACCCTTCTACACAGGTAGCTTGACTCAGACGAAACATTTCCTCGTGTCTCAGAGGTTTAAACAGATGATGAGAGATAAACATGTAACAATATCTCAGAATCTGCCCCTGAGCCCATCTTCAGTGTATTCCTCCTTTGCCAGTCTTCTGTGTAACACCTTGACCTTGTTAGGAGTGAGGGGCTTCACTGCTGGGTCCAAGAGGTATCTGCACCAGGTCTGGGCAGGGCATGGGTGCTGGTTCTCACTGAGGTTTGTGTATACCCCTAGCTTATTTCTCTTAGCAGTCTCCTTTCTGTGGGGTACTCCAACAAGTCCTGCTGCTCTAAACCATGAAACAAGCATTGAGAAATCCTCTAAACCTTCTTGAGCAGCTGCTGGGGCAACATGGTAGGAAAAGAAATAGATTTAGCACAGTTTCTTTGTTGCTTTTAAAGATGTCTAGTTAAAGACCTTTGGTAAAGGTCTCTTTCCCTTGTTGATGTTTTCCCCTGAGTTTCCGTAGCCTTTCAGGCAGGGCAGTATCTCCCCCACATGGCACAGGTAAAAGCTTGCTCCTTGGATTGAGTTTCCCCCCTGCCCAGATGGGTGTCCTGCTTAAGCTCAAGCCTGTTGTCTTTTGTCATGTTTCACCCACCTCTGAGCAGAGTGAAATGTGACAAAATGAGCAAGCCCATGAGCCGTGGAGAGCCCTCAGCAGGCAGTGAGACTGTGGCAGGCTTTCAGCAGGGTGTCAGATGCTTTTCAGGGCAGAGACAGTCCCTGGAATGCAGCAGAGTACTCAGGCCTTGGGCAAGTTCAGACACATGTTGATGCATAATACAAGATGGAGCCTATCAGTGGATATCAGACTCTTCCAGTCAGTCACAGGGTTGGGTAGGCAGGTATGCCATGCAAAATAGGAGGTAATGTAACTACCAAATCAGAGTGGTATGGAAAGGTTTCTTGTCATTCCTGGTTGACTATTTCATTGTGAAGTCATTCTGTGGGCTATGGGTGTTTGAGTAGGGGGCAAGCATAACAAATAAAACTGTGGCATTATTTTGGGAAAAGGGAGGGAAGGCAAAGTGGAGGGAAAAAATAATAGATGCCATCTACAGAAGCCACAATAAGGCAAAACATACATTCTCTAGTAAGAATAACTTCAGTTTCTACTGCATTTGTTCCATTTGTTGCCTGGGTCATACCTGAGCAGTTCAAAATGCAGGACTGGAATCTAGGAGGTCTAGATTTTCTTCATACATTTCCAGTTGTTAGCTTGTTCTGTGTCCTGGAAACTTAAATATTTTTAAAGGGTAAAAAACCCAAAAGTAAAATGAAATAGGAGCAACATTTACATGTAGAAAAAAATTACTTGTGCTAACACAGGACTCTCCTGTTTCCTTCCCACCTGCCCGGAGCAAGTGGTGCCAGGAATTTGGTGCCCTAGGCAGGCTTCAGGCAAAGCAGGCCCTTCTCCCTGGGCGGCAGGAGGCCCTTCCTCATGGCAGTCCTCTGGTGACCAGGGGCAAAGGGCGCTGCGGCTGCAGGCTTTGGGTGGAGGAACAGACCGAGCCATCCCCAAAGAGAGGCATTAGAGTGCCTGGGAATACACTCAGCCTTAGAGGAAACCCAGGGACACGGTAGTCTGGGATGGGATAGCTCCAAGGGACCGATCTTTTTCTTGGAGGAGAAGGTGACAGCATAGGACAGGCGAGGAGCTTGGCTGGGTGGAGGAGAGCTGCAGAGCCTTGGAAGAGCTGCGGGGCTCATGGGCCGGGCACCGGGAGCAAGGAGGGCGGCGATGGGGAAAGCAGCGGCAGGAGATGTGAAGGAGCGTGTGTACGCCCGAGGTGCGGAGGAGGCTGAACTACGGGGAGAGCTTCAAGCGTCAAATGAGGCCTCGGGGCTGAGTAGCGGGTCCCACACAGCCCCACCAGGTGCGGCTGCAGCAGGCCCCGGCTCCGAGGGATTCGGCTGCCGGAGCCTCAGGTACCGTGAGGGCGGCCGCTGCCAGGGCAGGCGAGCCTCGCCCGGGGGCGGTGGCTCCGGCGGGGGAGGGACGGGCTGCGGGGCGGTGCCGGGCACAGGAAGCGGAAAGCGGCAGCAGCGACGGCGGCCGCCGCCGGGGAAGGTGGCCGGGAGCGGCGCGGTGGCGGAGGGTCGGGTCGGTGCCGGCAGCAGCATGGGACGCCCGCGGGAGGGAGGTGAGTCCGTCCATCCGCCCGTCGGTCTGTGCGGGGCCGGCCGCGGTGCGGGCGGCGATGCCGCTGCCCCCACCACGCCCTCCCGCCGCCGGGACCCCGGTGCTGGGGCGGCGGGAGCGGCGGTGTGGCAGCCTCCGGCTCCCGCGCCTGGCCGCAGGGTCCGTGCCCGGCCGGGCGGTGCTGCTGAGGCCCCCGGCGGTGCCCGCTGCGGGGCCAGCCCGCCGCGTCCCGCTGCCCTGCCCGGCGCTTTCCGCGCTGCGCGCTGGTTCCCGTGCCTGGGCGATGGTGGAAGGCGGGCGGGGGCCTCCCCCCTGCCGGCCGGGCTCAGCCTGCCCGCCGTGAGGCTGCGGGGGCGGCGGGTCCGCGGTCTCGGCATCCCGGGAGAAGGCGCTCGGTGCCGGCGAGGGCCGTGGGCGCAGCAGCGCTTTGCTGCCTAGCCTCGCCCTGCAAGGAGCCGTGCGCTGTGGGTGCGAGAGGCTCCGTGCTGCTGTGAATGCTCTGCCGGCGGTGCCTTGCCTGCCTACGGTGTGTGAAACAAACTGCTCTGTGTTTGGGCTCATCCCGCTGGGCAGCGCGGGAGGGGGAGCAGGAGTGACGGGAACGAGAGCTGCTGCGAAATAACATTGGGGGTTTGGTTTTTTATTCAGAAGGGTGTCAAGGTGGTGAACTGACTCTCTTATGCCGAGGGTTGAACTCTTTGAATTGCAGAGTCGGTGAAAGCAGAAGTGACTTGATGGCAGGGTTTTAAATCTGAGGAGGCAGCTGGGCGATTCTGTGGCTGTTTGGAGCAGTGGGATTTTTTTGACCCCGGGTTTGTCAGTAATGAACTGCCCACAAGATCTATAAAGAGTTAAGAAATGGAGTCACGCTGGCTGGAAGTGCAAATTAGGATGTTATGAAGTATGTTCTGTGATATCATTGCCTGTGAGCTCAGCCTGACTTCAAGGAGGAGAGTTGTGGAGAAGGGAGCTTCAGCAGTGCTTTGCCACCTTTGAAGAGCTTCGTTCTGACCATGCTTGGCTCTTTTCCCCCACTGGGGTTTGGCTATGTAGCTGGCCACAGCTACGAGGCCAGTGTTGGCTCAGTGATCACTACAGTCGTTAATTTTGAAAAATAAGTGTAAATGGAGTCTTGTAGAAAACCTCCTTTAAAAATGTTCCCTATAGCTGAAATTTTGGAATAATCCCAGGCTGTACTGGAACCAGCCAGGCAAATATCTAACTGCTCCCAGCCACCGACCAGCAGCTCCCAGTGGTTGCTTCTGGCCTTTCTGGTTTTGGTTAGCAGTGGCAGTTGTTCCTGGTGGCTGTTGTCTTATGGATATGTGCACCTGGAGAGGGCTTCCTGCCATTGTGAGACTGGGATACAGTACTAGGACAACACTGCAGTTGTACTAGCAGAACTGCGTGTTGTGTTGTTGTAGCCTGCCTTCCTTTCACCTCTTGCAACCAAAGCAAAGGATGGTGTCAGAAATGTGACTTTGCTGCTGCAGGGCTTGTGCTGCTGTGTGGGGAGCTGAGAGGCAGACCTGAGTGGAGATCTGTGATGTCCAGTTCTGCTGGTGGGAAATAGTGAGCTCCTGTTTCCCCATGTCTGGTACTGTTGCTTGGAAGAAGAAAATGAACCCATGTAAAAACAATCTTAGTACTTCTTTTAATTCATCATTATCCTGTATGTCAGGATTTTTTGACTTGGGTCAAATTAAAAATCAATGGTTATTTCCTCTGGGGTCAACACCTTTGCCCTCTCTCCTTGCAAGGGCAGAATGGCATTGGACTTGTACAGATTTGAGCATGAGGGAGATGTAGAGAGACTCCATTCTGTGGCATCCCACTGTGCTGTGTCCTGGGGATTTTCTCAGGGTCTGTAGACTTTTTTTGTTGTTCTAGATTTAAATAGAAAATGCTGGCAGATATGAAGTGTGTTAAAGGAGGGAGTGCTCTTTCAGTAGAGAAACCTTTTCCAGTTCATACCTTTTAATGCTAACTCAGTATCTAAGTGCTGTGGCTAAAAGCAAGTACTGAAAATGAGGTACAGGTACTGCCTGTTGGGGTAGGCAGAGTCAGCAGTGTCTTGTGAGACACTTTTCCCCGTTTGTTTTGTTTTAAATGTCAATATGGAAAACTGAATTCCTGTGCACAGTCCCAGGTGCCCTGGTGTCCTGAGTTGAGGCCACACTGCCTTGTGCCCTGCTGCATGGCTCTGGGGTTAAGGGGAGCACTGGAAGATCTGGCAGCATGGAACAGACCCATGAGTGAGGAAGCACAAGCTTTCACCAGTCTGACAGGATGGCACTGAGGTGTAGTTTGCATGATTGAGTCTCAAATGCTCATCGTGCTTCAGAAACCTGGACAGCCCAGATGTGCCTCTTGGAGTGGGCAGAGGACATCCTCCAGGGAAGTGCTTCACAGATGGGCGCCAGGTAGAGAGCTTCCAGCTGTGTAACAGGGGGACAAGAGGCTGGGGGTCACTGCTTGGAAACTCTATGCTCACTTGAGTGGTGATTTTGCCTGGGTATTTCTCTTGTCAGTTGCTGTGTTTTCAGACCTGTGTTGCTGCATGTTCTGATTAAACAGTGGATTGCTTCAATGAACCAAGTGGCTTTTCCTTCTGAAATACCCGTGTCATGGACTAATGGTTTTCAGCTTTGGGGCTGGAAATTCCAGGGGATGTGTGAAATCTTTCTGAGGAGCCTCTGAGAAGCAAAAGAAAAGAGAACCTATTGCTAAAGGGCTTGAATTTGTTGATTATTAAATGGGGTTTTTTAGAATGAGGGGCAAATCAAGAGCCTCCACCATACAGTAAAAGCCATGGTTTAGTTTTTTTAATATATATATCTAAAATATATATGGCCAAAATTGACCTTATTTAATGACATGCAAAAATAAATACAAATATTTTAGAAAAGCCTTGTTTCCCAAAGCTCACTGCCCGTTAAAACTGGAAGTCTTGGCTCTGCGAGTAGATGAGCATGGATGAACTTATGTGCTTCCAGATCAAGTTGCTGGATTGGGGCCTGCTCAGGAAATTCAAAAGCAAGAGGTTCCTGTGGCATTGCTCATAGGTCTTACTATGTCTGCAGTTGAAGTTACGCAACTTGTCATTTTCCTGAAGTGAATAATGGGAATGTGCTGCAGCAGTACTGTGCAGCCAGGCCAGTGCTGGAGTTGGAAAAGCTTCCTCACTGCTTAGCCATCTTAATTGTTTTTACTTTTGAACCCTCAGCGCTTGAGGTTCGGTGTGTTTGATTTGCAAAGCTCTTCGTTTCACTAAATGAAGGGAAAAAAAAAGATTTCTCAGTGCAATAGCTCGTGGGCATCCATTACCCCGCAGACAGCTGGTGCTGTTTAACAAGTGAGACTGACAGCGTTTGGAGCTGCATTCTGCGCACATCCTCACGGACACTTGTGGCTGCTTTGCGCTCCAGATGGCACTTCCAAATACACACAACTTCATGAACTGACTGGTAAACCAACTCTAATTGATTGCAAGTTTTAAACAGAGCAAGATTCAAACTGTGCAAAGATTTCAAAGATGAGCTGCTCTGGAGTTATTTGCCTCAACTTCACAGGGGAAAATCCATTGGGAAAGCATGGGATGTAAAGGGAGCTGTTGTTTGCGTTTGCCCTCTTTGATTTAAAGATGTAACTCGCTCTTTTAAATTTCTCTTGGGCTGGGAGCCAAACTGCTCTCCCTTGAAGACGATCACAAAGCAAACTTCATTGGAAATAGGATTGGGCTTCCAGTGTGGAAAATAGCAATTCAAAAGAACTCTTTTTGAGATTTATGAGCGTATGAAAAGAGGGAGTTACAATGAGTTGTGTAGCTGCATAGAAACTGTAATTACAGTGATCTCTGGGGTATTTAGGGGTAGCTACATTTCTTCACTGTCATGCAGGGTGTGGCAGTCCTCCTTGCCAGCACAGGGTCCCAAAATTTACTTCGGGGTGCCCTTACCATTGTTTTCCATCTAGTACTTGGCTTCTTTTCTGTCATCAGTGAATAGGGGAAAGGCAAAGTGAGAGTGCTGGCCCTACTGGGAGCAGAGTTCTGGGTGTACAGTTTATACAACTGTCGTGGTGGAGCAGAGGAGGCATTCCCACCTCCCCTCTAGCTGTTTGCTTGTGCTGCTATTCACCCTGATGTTGGTTTTGATGTTTTGAGCTGTGCTGTGAACTAGGTCACGGAAAGGATCCAAGACAAAAGCGTGGCAGGGGGGCAAAAAGGGATTTTTTGTTTTGTTTTCCAGCAGTGCTGTTTGCTTGCTGAGAATTGTGTTGACACAACCGAGAGTGGTGAACCGTGGTGCGGAGGTGGAAGCTACTTACACCAGCTTTCTTGTCAACGCTGAAATACAGTGCAACTGTACCCTCGGGCCAACAGGGCTTTGTTTCATGCAGGGCCAGAAGCTCTGCAAACAGACCATGCCTTCAGCAGAGTCCTGCAAGATGTAATGATCATTTGTGAAGCCATTTCAATTGGCTGTGTTGTACTCTGAATTCAGGCTCTTTTGTGAAGGGATGAGGCCCCAGATGATGGGGCTGCTGTTTAAGCAGAACACTTGTTCTTGCCCAGAGGGGTAGGGTAGGAATCATCATTAGCAGTGATTTAGTAGTGGAGGTGCGTGAAGACTGTGCTCAGTTTGGATATGGTTGTGTTATGAAGGACACAAGAACAGCTTGTCTTCTCTAGGTCTCCTCAAGCTCTAGTAGTGGCCACTCTTGGGTTGATGGCTAATCCAGTGTTGACTTCAGTCTATGCAATTGGAAGAACTCCAACCCAGAGGTGTAGTTTAGCTTGTTAACTGTATTTTGGTCCCTTCCTTACCTCCTCCACAGTAGTTTCAAAAGCTTTTGTGGTGTCAGGCTGCCCTGCCTTCCTGCTGTGAAGTAGATCAGGAGGTGGGTAAGTGGCTTGGCATGGTGGTGGGGAGTGCGTGTTTGGACTGTGCCCCTCCCTCCTTGGCTGGGAGTGGTGTCTATCTAGCAATCCAGGCTACCCTCTGTTGGACAAGTCTAGGAAGCCTTCTTGACAATCATTCTCAGCTGGACACCAGGCAAAGCCAGTGGTCTTCTGCTTTTTGCAGCTGAGGTCGGGCAGAGGTACTTTGTTCTTGGCTGGCCTGTGAGTGCCTTGACAGGAAGATTATTTAACCACTGGTGTGTCCTGCAGTTGGGGCAAGGGGGAGGTGCAGAGTCCCTGAGTTCATCCTAGAATCCTTTAGGTTGGGAAATATCTCTGAGATTACTGCTTTTGACGGTGATCCAGGAGACTTGATGGTTTTTGGGGGCCGCCTTGTTGACTTTTCACAGAGCTGTGTCAAAACCGTTGCTCTTGCTTACACAGAAAGGGAAAGTTGGCATGATCCAGCCTGCCCTGAGGTTCCTGTGTTGGTCTTTTCTGCCTGGTGCCCAAACACTGCCTTGCTTAACTCACCATCAAATGGGCACTGCTTGTTCATGGTACCTGCCCAGGCAGCCTGTGCATTTCCACAGCAGCCTCTGCCTGCAGAAATGTTCCCAGAGGCCTCCAGAGAAGTATGGTCCTGTGCTGATGGGGTGAGAGGGGCCAAAAGAGGAGCTCTATTCCCAGTCGCTGCCTCAGCTCTGGTTCTTTTACCTGGGATATGGGGAAAAATTCTTCTATGTGGTTAGAGGAAAGGGGGGAGAGTTTATACTTTCCTAGAGGGCTAGAAAAATACGTAACCTTTACTGATATATGCCAGCAGCCCTCCTTGCTTTTCCTTTTCCTAAAATGCAGTGATATGTATCTGCAAAGGTAATGGCTGTTCTCAAAGGAACTCCAGTAACATCACAGTGGTTTAGGACTACAATAACTTGTCACCTTTTGTTCAATTGAGGGTGTTTCATGTCCGTGGTGCCTAATGACTGTAAAGTCCTGTGTAGCCATCTCCTCATCGTGCTTTTTGAACGCAGGGGGGTTGTGGCCTCATCTCCATTTATCAGAGGAAGACGGACAGAGAGAAAGGATTTTTCTGTGTTGCCTAGCAGGACAGTAGAGGTAAAAATCAGCTTTAATGAGCCTATTGCTGGAGCAGTAAGGTACAGGCTGTGTGCAAATCCAGGGAGTTAATGAGTGTTAACATCACATCCTGGGCTGGGGGATTTTTTTTCTTGTTACAGTAATGATGCCATTTTCCAAACTGTGCTGTGCCTTGGCTTTGTTTAACTGTTTTTAAATCCATCCTCATTCCTTTCCTCCTGAAACCGGGCCTTATGGTCCCATCCTTAATTTGTCCTTTTCGTATTCTCTGAGTTACAATGTGCTCTTAGAGCTTGGGAATCCTGTACACAGGAGGTCCCCTGCCTTTCTGCTTTCCAAGAGCCCTGGAAAGCCCAAGTGTTTTGCAAATACCTGCAGCTCTGGATGCAGTGGGGTGCTGCTTTACTTTGTTGCAGATTGCACCTCCAGCCAAGGAACCCTGTGGGGAGGAGGCTTGGTTCTTTGGCAATGCTTGCTTGTGGCAGAGCTCTCTGCTCTGCTGCGAGCCTCTGTGGAGGTGTTAATGGAGGAATCTTATGGCTTGCAAGAATAGCTGGCCAAAGCAGGATTTCTGTTGTTGTCCCTCTGTCTTTGGGGAAGGAGAGGGATGAAAGCAGTGGTTGCCTTTTTTTATTGCTAACCGCTTCAAAAACTGCTGTGAGCAGAAAATTACAGAGGAATCTAATTTAAAGTGCTCTTTTGCCCGCTCTGAAAGCATGGCATGGCTTCAGTGCTGTGTTGGCTGGAGGCAGCAGTTGCCTGGGCAGAAGGCGTGTGAGAGTGCTCCTGTGTGCCACAGGAGTGCTGGGCTGTGCCAAGGTACCTCTGTCCATAGCTGCAACCCTTCCCTCTTCCCTATTTGCATGTGTTTCCTCAAACCAGCGATCAGCTCCTTAACGCCCCTCCTTTCCACGTCTCTTCTCACCTAAGGCAGGATGTGGGTTTGGAAAATGGGATGATGTCTACCCTTCCTTCCCACAGGGCTGGGGGTTTTGACATGTTACTGTTGGTAATTGTTCTAATGTTGCCCTGCTCCAAAAAGCATGACCCTCTTCTGTCCTTTAAAGATGTGACTTCAGCTACTGTTCCAAGTGGAAGTACATTGTAAAAGTGTGGCCCATATAAGCTAGATGTGATCTCTAATCGACTCTCCCCAGTGTTATTAGTATGTGTATATATAGAGATGATTTTTAATAAAATTGAATTCTTCGAGGCCCGAATTAGCTTTTGGAGACTAAGGTTACAAAGAGAGGGAGGTGTTCACAGTGCCATTGATTGTACAGTAACTAATGCCTGTATAATGGGCACACCTTGCAGTTAAGAAAACAAAGCAGGCTCAGACATGGTGGGCTGATTCTCTCCAGCATTTCTCCTAGGGAAGTTGCCCTCACCCCCACCCCTTCCCCCTGTAAATAGGCTGTAATGCTGCTGTTCTGAAGGGGGGGTTATTAGGGCTGTGTCACGCAGGACAAGAGATGTGGTGTCGAAGCCAAGCCTTGTCGTTTTTCTGTGGGTGAATTTTGGTATGTAAGGCTGCTGTGCCTTCTCCAAGTCACTGTCCCTACCAGGTGACCTAGACTGTCTCTTCCAGCTTTTTAGATGAATGGGCTGAACTCTGCAAAACAGATGCACTGAATTAATTTAAAGCTCTTCAAATGCATATATTTCACTAGATCAGAAAGAGAGGCTGAGCAGGACAGGCTTGATGAGTGTGATATGTGGCCAGAGTGAGGGAATTCCTGCAGCAGGGATGATGTCTTGCTTTGCTTAGAGTGCACTTCCATGCCTGTTTCTCGTTTCTTAGGTCAATCGTGAGAAGCCAAGCACCCTCCCTCCCCTCCCCTCTGATCAGATTCCTTTTAAGTGAAGCTCACTCAGTCTCTGAGGACCAGATCTCACCGATGACTGGGAAGCAAAGAGTACCCAGGAAAGCACTTTTACCACGGACTCCACCTCAGGAGCACCAGGAACTCATCTTCTGAATAAAATCTGTGCCCCTTCTGTGCACACCCGATGTCTGCTGCGATGGATACAGAATCAACATATTCGGGATACTCCCACTACTCAGGTCACTCCAAAAAAGCTCACAGACAAGGGTAAGGAAATGTTTGTTTTCAATTACTTACTGCTCTAAGTTAGGATATGTCCTATGGGGAAAAAAACCTGTAAGCCAGGATAAAATCGGTGGACCCAGATGTCTGGAGAAGATAGATGTGGAAAGTCCTTGTGGGGAACACAGTGAGGAGACTTGAAGCTGCTAATTCATTGATATTCAACCTGTTGGATGCATGCTGGGGTTGTGTGGCCAAAAAGATTGGGGTAGTGCCAGCAGAAAGAAAAGATTACCTAACTCCCTCTTAAAGGGTGAGGGATGAGTACAGTATCTGGGGAAAAGACGTGTTAGACTTCCTAAATTGGTAATTGCTAGTTGTCTTCTGATGCCATTTCTTTATTCTGTAATAATAAGGTTTCCTGCCTCTCCCCACCCTCCTCCAGCCTACTCTGTTAATGGTGTGTTGAGGTTTTTTAAATAGAATTTGAGTGGTACTTGAGTCGGCAGCAAGTCCTTTATCAGCGTTGATTGGATTAGAAGTCAGGCTTTTCTGAACTTGAATAGCAAGTCCTTTCTGTTGTGGTAGTTCAACAGCCTGAAAATCCATCTGCTCTGAAACTTTTGGAAGCGTTTTCTTTTTTTTTTCCTACACTATACTTAGTTTTAAGTGTAAAATATGTGCCACTTACTGTTTGCAACTTATTACTGAGCTGGTCCAAAATAATTTTGCAATTCGGAAGCAATTACCCTGTGTGGCTGGAAAAAGAATTCTTCCATGAAGTCTCTTTGCTCACAGTCCAGTTATCGAGTAAAACTTGTCTTGTTTGCCTTTTTTCCCTTCTTTAGCATCCAACCCCCAATACAGATTGCCCTTTTAAACTTAGAATGCTATGTGGAAAGATGCCTTCAGAGTTCCAAAAACAACATAAAAATCCCAGAGCCCTTAAACTGGAAAAAGTGTCATCCCCTGAAACCTTTGGGCTTTGGTAATTCCAAGAGAGAGGCAGAGCTGGAATACTCATGTGTTAAGACAGTCCCTGAGCACAGTGAGGGTTTCCAGTGCAAAGGCTGCTTTCCTGTCCATGTGGGAATGGGGAGGAAAGCATTGGTGGGCAGATTGGTGGGGCTTAATTCATCTTGAGATTTTCTCAGATGAGAAGCTGTGAGGTCTGCAAGGGTGCTCTGGAAATAAAGACTGGCCTTGTACCCTTGATGTTCTTGCTTTCTTTGTGAGAGGTTAACTTGAGGTTATTAACCAGTGGAAATAAACTTCACCAATTGTCCTACAGTGTTAAGGTCAGAGATGACAAGACTCTGCTTTGCAGGAACCAAAGCTCTATTGATTAATTCCTTGTGTTAACTGGGCATGTCCCTGCAAGACACTTTCTTGGAGGTGGAGAACTGTGTAGACCAGTAAATTCCAAATGGAAATGCCAGTTGTTTGGAGCATGCAGGCTTTGCCTTTGAGCAGAGCACTGATGAAAGGTGTTTTAGGGGGTGGGCATGGATCCCTGTCCTCCCCTCTGCTGTCACTGAGGGGGTGATCTGTCCCAGCCCCCAGGCTGTCAGCTTCTTTGGGCAAAGTCCCTTTCCACCTCCTCCAGAGCTTGCTTTGTCGCAGTCTATGTTGATCAAGAGAAAGGACAGACTTGTCCGATCTAATGCTTGGGGCACCTGTTGCAGGTAGAGGTGCAGCACCTTTCAGGCTCCATGGAGTAACTGGTAACATTGTTCTCCTCCTCCTCTGTTTGAAAAAGGAGCCGGGACAGACACAAATCTCCCCGAAGCAAAGACGGCAGTCGGTCGGAGAAGTCCGTCACTATCCAGACGCCTCCTGCAGAGCCGCTGCTCGGGAATGACGCCTCCCGGGCAGAGGAGGGCCAGGTAAGGAGGGCTGCAAACAAACCTGCAGGGTGTGTTGTGGGACAGGGCTGGGGGCTCGCTGCCTCATGAGAAGGAAGAGTTGGGAATTCTTTCTTTCTTATGAGAAGAAGGAATTGCTTGCAAGCTGTTTAGTAAAGAGTCATGGCTTGTGGGTGCCCTTTGCTCACGCATACAGCCAAGGTCTCAGTCACTCTGTCTTGTTCTGAGGGTGCTGTTTCTGACAGCACCAGTGCTGATGTGACAACTCCTTGGGCGCTACTTTGACTCTCTCTCCAGAGTGTCATCTGCCAGGCTCTATACAAACATCTGTTTCCATCGTCTCACTGTGCGTTATTCGGGTCAGCCCTTTCAGCTGTATATGTATTTCAGTTTTTATCCAGGATTTGCTACAGGTAATCTTGTAAAGTGCATTACAACCAGGATTCCAATAGGGAAAGGAATCAAGAGATGTGAAACTAGTGTGAAATAGCTGTGAAGGAGGGTGGACTCAGAAAAGCTAGTACATTAACAATGGGTTTGGTAAAAACTAGAGTAATGCTGCATTTGGATTGTAGCTAGGATGGATCCAGTGCTCTGCTCTAGCAGGTGATGTAAAGGTGCATATTCATTTTCAAACAATGCCTGGTGCTGCAAGGCCTAGAATGCAGGATGCTTCAGTACCTCCTGGGCTGGATTTGGGGTTTGTTAATCCTTGGCTGTGGGGTTCCATTTCTGTCTTTACCAAAAAAAAAAAAAAAAAAAAAAAAAAAAAAAAAAAAAAAAAAATCAGTGTGCAGCTTCCAGCCAAACTGTGTAACAGTATTCGTGTACCTAGGGGTGTGCTCATTTCATGTCCTGTAATTTGGTATTTTGTAATCAGTTGCTTCTTTTCACGAGTCCCAGCTGTTATTTCAAATAGTTCTAAAGGCACTGGTGAATTTCTAAGTCCTTGTTTTCATGCAGCCCTCCTCAATTAAAACCAAAGCTAAATAAGTTGATGTGTGAGCCCGACTTTCCTCCTAGGGACCA
This sequence comes from Ammospiza caudacuta, assembly GCF_027887145.1. Classification (NCBI taxonomy): domain Eukaryota; kingdom Metazoa; phylum Chordata; class Aves; order Passeriformes; family Passerellidae; genus Ammospiza; species Ammospiza caudacuta. The sequence continues at coordinate 29,493,992 of NC_080594.1, forward strand.
GAGTGACCTCAGTTAGATCCAAAAGCCATGTACCACTGAAGATTTAGCCTCATATTTCCTCTCCTGTGAGGAGAGGCTGCGACAGGTGGGGTTGTTCAGCCTGGAGAAAAGAAGGCTCAGAGGTGACCTTATTTTGTGGCCTTTCAGTATCTGAAAGGAGCCTGCAGGAGAGCCAGAGAGGGACTTTTTACAAGGGCATGCAGTGATAGGACAAGGGGCAATGGCTTTAAACTGAAAGGGGGTAGATGTAGAGTGGATATTAGGAAGAAATTATTTGCTGCGAGGATGGTGAGGCACTGGAATAGATTGCACAGAGAGGTTGTGGCTGCCCCATCTCTGGAAATGTTCCAAGGCTGGGTTAGATGGGACTTTGAGCAGCCTGGTCTAGTGGAAGATGACCCTGCCCATGGCAGGAGGGTTGGAACTGGATGATCTTTAAAGTCCCTTTCAACCCAGAGCATTCTCTGAGTCTCTGGTTCCATATAAATGTGCATTTTTTTGCATTAGGCTGTAGTCCACTCTTTCAAGTGGCAAGAGTTGTAAGGGCTAAACTGTGACTAGGGTTGCCTGTTGTCTTCTGGGATGTAGCCTTAAGCTGCCCTGGTGTTCCTGTCCCTTCTCTTTGCTGCACAATTTTGCAGCTCATCAAATGGAGGAAACTATGCAGAACTACTTAATGCATAAACATAAAATAGTTGAAATGCTTGAATTGCAGAGGTGCTGTTAAAGAGTACAATGTGGCAGGAATGTGCTGCTTTTCAGGACATGCTACAGTGCAGATCTCTTCCGGGGCCTCTGCTTTGGTGAGAAGTGACTCAAAACCCCCTCATATTAATTCAAGATGCTGACTATTTGTGGTTGGTCTGTCTCAAAACCCTACTGCTCTAGGCATGGGAGGTATTCACGTCTTGGAGTGCTTTGGAAGTTAAATCCATGGAGTTGGGAGTTGTTCCAAGTAGTTGTGCTGCTTCAGTCTAGTCCTTTCCCAAAGACTCTTTCCTTTAGCACTTAAAAAGAAGTGAATAAAGGTTTAATATTATGCATGTCTCTTGCAAATAAGTTGTTTTGGTCAGCGTGTGCAGTTGGAGAAGTCTGAGGGAAGTTGTAAATCCTATTAATGACACAGGCTGCAGGAAGATATTCTTAGGAAGAAAAGCAAAAATGTGATTCTGAATGAGCATTGTGGCTATAAAGGTGCCAGGTGCCAAGCAGCAGAGCCACATGCATTGCCACTCTTTGGCATGCATTTGTGGGAAGCATCAGGAGCCTCCATGTGCATGAGTCACCCCAGCAGCAGCTGTGAGTCAAATCCATACATGTCAGTGTAGCTCTTCGGCTGTGCCAGCAGCTGGAGGGAGCAATTGGAGGCATTGTAGCATGGGAAAACCAATGCAGACATTGTCTGATGTTAGCTAGGGAAGAAATGAGACTTTCAGAGCACATAATGTAATCTGAAACTTGCCAGCATGGTGACTGTATTTCAGGTAAGCCTCTTTGTAAGTAAGTGGCTTCTGACAATGGCCTGGATTGTAGTACCAGAGCTACTTGGCAGTCCAGGATCCTCTAAACTTAAAAGCCTCATACCTGAAAATATCCTCTGTGATCACCTGTCATGTGTTGGTTTAACTAAAGTTTTATTAGATTGCCAGCTACTGAGGGCAGTGCTACTCTAGAGGAGAATAAAAGACTCTGAAGTGGAGGAACTCACTGGAGGTGTGGTTGCTTCTGTTACAGATGGAAAAATAATGTGTGAACATGTTTTTGATTGTGTAACAACAACAACTGGCTTGAAACGCTGAAATGAAAATTTCCCTTCCAGGTGCTTTTGTGGTGCACTTGCACTGCAGAATTTGTGGGCTGGAAGAATACTAGTCCTTGCCCTGGACATGGGAACTGGTGATTACTACAGTTTCCAAGACTTATGTCATGTAACTCGTTAAATGTGCTGGAAGAAGAACCTCTAGGGATACAGTGAGTGGCACAGCAAGCAGAGCTACCTGCTCTGCAGTTATGGGCTTTTAGCACCTAATGTTTATAGTCACTGGTTTGGACAAGTTGCTGTTGTTTCCAAACCTTTACTAATTGTCAGGGTTGATTATTCACTATGTTTAAGGTGTTGATTTTGCTGCATATTTTTTCTGGAACTTAAGACTGTCATAGCAATCTTTCCAGGCAAGAAAAATAGAACATCTGGAAGGAGTAGCCTGATTGTTTCAGTGTTATTTCTATTTATCTCTCCCTCCTTCAGGATGACAACTGGGGTGAGACCACGACGGCAATCACAGGCACCTCTGAGCACAGTATTTCCCAGGAGGACATTGCCCGGATCAGTAAGGATCTTGAAGACAGCGTTGGGTTGGACTGCAAACGTTACCTGGGCTTAACAGTGGCAGCTGTTCTCGGACTCCTAGTCTTCCTTACCCCCATTGCCTTCATTCTGCTACCCCAGATCCTGTGGCGAGATGATCTGGAGCCGTGTGGCACTGTGTGTGAGGGACTGTTCATCTCTGTGGCGTTCAAACTCCTCATTCTCCTGATCGGGACCTGGGCTCTTTTCTTCCGCCAGCCCAAGGCAGACCTACCCAGGGTGTTTGTGTTCCGGGCCCTTCTGCTGGTCCTCATCTTCCTCTTTGTGTTCTCCTACTGGCTCTTCTACGGCGTTCGCATCTTGGACTCGAAGGACACCAACTACCAAGGGATAGTGCAGTACGCCGTGTCCCTGGTGGATGCCCTGCTGTTCATCCACTACCTGGCCATCGTGCTGCTGGAGCTGCGGCAGCTGCAGCCCATGTTCACCGTCAAGGTGGTGCGCTCCACGGACGGAGAGTCGCGATACTACAGCCTGGGACACCTCAGGTGGGTGCACGCCCTTGGGGTCTGCTGGTGCAGATAAGTGTGGCTCAGCTGCTGTGTTTGAGTCTGTGTTGTTGCTGGTTCGTGAATCTTCCCCCAGAATTCCAAAGTCCCTCCGAAGTTACCAAACTGAATCTTTCTGGCTCCTCTCTGAGTGTGGGAGAGGCTGTATCTGCCTCAGAGGAGTCCTGTGCATTTCAGTAAATCAAAAAAGCTGATGTCATTACTTTGGGATGGTCAATAGCCTGATGAGGTCTTTAAGATCCTTGTCTGGGCTTCTTTCCTTGTCTCCTTACTGGAGGAATGTGGAGAGCTCTCTTTGTGTAGTTGGGGCTGCCTTGTGCATTTTGATTGTAGGGGCCAGCCACTGCTTTGGGAGCTGCCCTTCAGGCTGTGCAGAGCGTTACTGCTCAGAGACTCCTGACAGCAGGCCAGGCCATGTGGCAGGAGCTGAAGGTTTTATGGCACGATGCTCTTTTTGCCATTAGGTATGGATCAGTTTGCTGAGTTGGATGTACCTGGGAGTGTTTGGGAGCCATAGGTATGACACAAACATGCTGCTTCCACCCTCCTGCTGGCATTAGTGTTTCTCTCAGCAATGGTACAAAAAAGGACAGGTGTCTGAATTGCCTTAGTTCCTGTGTCCTGCAAAGCTCTCCAGAAATCCCTTAGTTCCTGTGTCCTGTGAAGCTGGCAGCTGAGCTCTGGAGATGATTCCCCAGGCTGAATGTGCACTTAAACATCTGTTCAGCTTATCCTGTCCAGACCCCAATGGCATGTGTATCTGTGGCAGATGAAGAGATTAGCATCTGCTGGTTTAAGTGGATGTAGGAGCAGTCTCCTGCAGCCATTAGCTTAGCAGTGGAATTGCTTTGAAGCAGATTTAGTGGCTGAAGCTGAAGTCCAGGAGTTTTCTCCTGGGTAAAGAAGAACTTGAGGCCTGTTGGGTGAAGTAGGTCTGGACTCTGCTTTGTTTTCCTTCTCTGTAAAATATGAAGGGGAGAGCCCTTGGAAGTGCACCATTGACTTAATTAAATGTCTCTTTCAGGATTTCAAAAATCTCTTGGTTTTCTTGTGAAATCAATTTTTTGAGCTTAATTGCTCTGTAGTCTGTGATCCAGCATAACCTATATGATGAGAGAGATGGAAATATGAGTACCAGAGTTTCCCTGTGCTACAGTATTGTGCCTTGAGGTGTGATAAGGCAGTTCAATCATAAGTGAATTCAGCAGAGAAAGTTTGGTATGTGTCTGTATTTACCCATATGTACACACACAGCAGATTTGGTATGAGGGAGTTGCGTGGTGGTAGATTGTGGGTTTGTGTTCAGAGGAATGGAGATCCTACACCTACCAGTCTGCATGTCTAACTTGCCATTGGAGGAAAGAATTTGCTTGAGAATCAAGGCCTGAATATTTAAAAGTGCATGTGTTAGAAGTAGTGTTTTTTCCCAACTCTTTCTTTGCAGCAGGGTTTTGAAATGTCTTGGGTGATGCTAAGGCAGCAAAGAATTGTAAAACTTAGGATAAAATCTGAGATGTATGAAAACGTGACTTCTTGTTTGTTGGCAAGCTGATTTCAGTTTTGTTTGGTACATTGAATGCAGGCTGTGCAGCACATGGATGCTCCAGTGTCTTGTGTTACAGAAGAGACTCATCAAGCGTGTCTGATAGTGCTAAACTAGTTTGCTTTTTCCTTTGTTTGACAGATGAGCATAATGTGTTTTGAAACCTGTGTGTCTTTCCATATTTACTGCTACAAAGGTAAAGCTGTAGGTTTGATCACGGGCCAGGTGTCTCCCAGCTAAGGAAGAGTTTGTCCTCTCTGTGTGTTACTTTTGTGTAAGAGCTCCTGATCTTCATAAAGAGTCTGGCTCCAATGTGACAAACTGTGTAAAAAGTGAATGTAGTTAATATCTCCTTCAGCTTCTAAGGGCCTAGGATTGTGAGATGTTAGTGAAAAATGAAAAAAAAAACAAAACTTGATCATCTTCATGGCATAATTTTGCAGAGTTTTCATTAAGGTCTTGTCATGCTTGTTGATGAAATGTAGGTCAGGTTCACAAGGTGCTGCCTTCTGCCCCTGATTCTCTGACTCTCTTGAGGTGTGAGGCTAGAGTGGGAGGTCTGTTGATGGCAGAATGTGAAGACATGCAAGGACAGTCTGGATTTCAGGAAGGCTGGAGAAGCAGCCTTGTGGGTGTGCTGGAGAGGTGGTTCTAGCTGTGCTGGAGTAGGCATGTACCACTGGCTGCTGCCTTTGGACTCCTTCTGCCACCATGCATGCTTGCCTCATCCTGACACTTTTAAAGGGGTCTTGGAGAGGTTTTGAGCTGCCACCTGGAAGGAAGTAGCTTGCTTTTACAGATATAGCAATCTGTCTCCTGAAATCAAAACTTTTTGTCTCTTTATGCTCTCAGATATCTTAAAAGTTTTGATGACAAACAATCAATGGAGTCTATCTTCCTCTGCAGTCTAGTGTGCTCTGGAGAAACTGGTGGTGAGAAGGGACTTGAGACATCTTAGATTGTTCAGGGTTGCTTCTGGGAGTCATTCTGGATGTTTTTATTGACAGCAAAATTGTTGATATCACCCTTTTTAATCCAAGATAGAAGCTTTCCAATTCTAAGTCTTTTCTGGTGAGGCAGAGGGAGCTGCTATGTAAGTATGAGAGCAGCTTGTTTTCTGGGGGAGAAGGGAAGAAAACAATAGCTCAGCCACCCTTCTGGCAAGCCATGTTTTTGCAAGGCAGGGTACAGACAGGATTTTCCACCCTCCTTGGCTGCAGATGCAGTAAAGAAGCTGGACGTGCTGAGTTAGGTATTCCACTCCACCCCTGAGAGCCCTAGGTCCAGGAGGGTAAGCATATTTGGGACTAGTTCCCCAAATTTATATTATAATCAGCCTATTAATAGGCTGTCTTGGTCCCACCCCCAGCACTTTGGCTTTAACTTTTCTTCTGGGAGACTTGACTGCCAAAACGAACATTCCCTTTGGCGTTGATTCAGGAGCTTGGAGGAGGGAGGTAAAAATTAAATAGGAGTCTTGATGAGTGTGGTGCCAAGTCTCAGCTCACTGACTGCTCTGCTGCTCCTGGTAGGAAGGGTTGCCACACTGGGAAAATGCTTTCTGGTGGCATGTGTGGATAAAGAGCAGGGAGCAGCAGAGATGCAGGAAAGGTCAAGCCTGGGAAAATGCAAGAGGTTGGGTGGGAATGGTGGTGAGACTCTGAAAGCAACAACAAAGGGAAACAAAGGTGGGGGAGCACAACAGTAGATAACTTCTCAGTTGAAAGGCCAATACTTTTGCAAGTGAAGGTTAGGATTTGTAGCTTTGGTTTTTCCCTATAAATTGGGATGCTGATGACACTTGTCATCCAGCATTGGGTACTATCTTTATGGCTCAGAAACTATGCAGGAAAAGTCTCGCTGGAGAAACCCTTCCTTTCCTGTAGTTAGGGTGCTAACCATATTGCCTTCCTATCCAGTGAATGCTCTTTCCCACCCTAGAACTTTGCTAGTCTAGACAGCTCAAGAAAATGAATGTCTTGTAATACACGTGGTAATTACTGATCTTTTCATATAGACTGAATATTGGGCTGCACTGTAGTTAGTTTTGGTTTTCTGAGGCTAGAAATGTTTGAGAAGGGGTCCTTCTCCTCCCTTTTGCTCATCCTTGCAGCAGGTATGTGAGGAGCAGGGCTGTGATAGTTCATCTTGTGTTGGGCTGTTTAAAGGAGCTGGAGTTTCAGGCTTTTTTTCTGTCTGTGGTGGTTTACCCCAGCTGGCAGGTAAGTACCACACAGCCCCTCACTCACACCTCGCTCTGTAGGATGGGGGTGAGAATCAGCAAAAAGGTAAAATCTGTGGGCTGAGTTAAGAACAGTTGAATATTTTAATTAATGTGTAATATAATACTAATTATAATGACATTGATAATAGTTACTGTAATGAAGGGCGGGGGGGAAAGAAGGAACTAAAACCTAAGGAAGGCAAGTGATGCTCAATACAGTTGCTCTCCACCCACTGACTGATGCCCAGCCTGTCCTCAGGCAGTGATTGGTGGCTCCTGGCCAGCTGTCCTCAGTTGATACACCCAGCATGATGGTCTGTGGTATGGAATATCCCCTTGGCCAGTTTGGGCCAGCTGTCCTGGCTGTGCTCCCTCCCAGCTTCTTGTGCAACTCCTCACTGGATGGCAGAGCATGGGAAAATGAAAAGTCCTTGACTTAGAGTAAGCAGTGCTTAGCAACAACCCAAACATCAGTCTACTAGGAAGAAAAGTAATGCAATCCTGGAGAAAACCAGGACACTGTCCTCTCTGGTGTGGGCTTGCCTTTGTGAACCAAGTGGCTAGGAAGCTGATGGGGAAGCCTGTAACAAAAGGTTTTGGGTTTTGCAGATGGCTGTGAGCTGGTCAGTGTTCTGTTGTAAACTTGGTACTCAGAAGTAGCAGTTCTGCATGGTAAAAGTGTGCTTGAACATTCCCCGTACCCTTGTTACCAATCTCCATTTGCAGGGGTGTTTGCTGAACTGTGGTTTAAAAATTAAATTAAACTGTGGTTTAAAAATAAAGGGAACAACTGTTTCCTCAAAACAAGTACCTGTCTCTGAAAACCCAGGGCCTTCCCTGCAGGAATTATCCATACCTTACTGAGAGACCTGGTGGCTTGCACACACTCACAAAAGAAAGGAGGTGCAGACACGTTCTGTGGAAGGGGATCACATTCAGTCTGTCTTCCAGCTGCTCTGGGTGTTTGTTGGACCTGTTTTTATAAAGCTGGTGTGTAGGTTGTCAGTATTTACTGATTAATCTGCTGAGTCCTCTCTTGTCAGGCATTCCTTGGTGCCACTGGTACTTTGTTCACTACTGAGGGAGTGTGTGGAAGGCTAAGGAGTGGGAATAGGCTTCTCCATATTCCAGTCTGCATTTGTAAACCTTGACATCTGATCTTGTTGCTCAAATATACCTCCCCATATCAAGGGTGCTAATGAAGAGCAAGAGGTCAGCATTTGAACTGTACAGTGTCCTCTTGTCTGGAGTTGTGTCAACTCTTACGCTGTTTTAAAATCTTTTTACTCCTCAAAAGGAAACTTTCTATGGAATATAGACACCTTGGTTTCTGTTTCTAGCATGGTTGTAACCATGGGATTAGGCAGTTGGATCTCTTCCCTGAGCAAGAGCTGCTGGAATCCTGCTGGTTTCTGGCAAAGGACTGAGCCTACACATACAGTTCTGGGATATTCCTGTTTCCAGCAGGGCAGTCAGAAGGGACTGCAGGACAAGCATTGGTGCACCACAGTGCAGTGCTCTCTCTGCCGAGCTAAATCCTGCTGGAGACACTCCAGTCTTTTCCTTCTCCCCTGTGTGCATTTTGTTTGCTCTGTGTTCCCAGGGACCTGAGGAATTACACTGACCCTCCTTTCTCCTTGGGGTTCCTTCAACCTCACCATCTTCTGTAGTGATGCATGCTGATGAAACGGATTCAGCTGATGAGTTTTTACCTTGTTCTATAGCAAAACGTATTATTAACTGTCCTGCTGCTTTGATTGCAGGAACAGCTTGTTTCACAGACTTTGCAGACCAGCTCTGTTGCCAGAGCCTCCAACCTGTGTGAAATTAGCCTTGTTCTTGAATTTGTTTTCCCTGTCCTGAAATCTGTACAGGGTGTCCTGGTACCCATTTGTGTGGTTTTCTCCTGCCCATCACCAAACGGGATGAGCACAAGCATTGATGAGCCTCCCCTCCCAATAAGTTTTGGGATAGCCGGCTAAATGGGTGTTAATTGCATCTGCAAGTGTGAAGCTCCTGGGGAAACTGAGGGGTCTCCTCCAGAGCAGCTTCTTTAGCACCGAGAGGTGTCAGACTTGTGACACCCCCCCCCCCCCAACCCAGTGTCTCTGCAGCAGCACTTCACAAAGCTGCTTTTACCACCACCTTTTTGCAACTCATCATCTCCGCAACTTCTTGCAGCTCATCTGGGCTGCTTTTGCATGCTCCCAGTCCTGAAAGTGCTGAACTTTGTTCGCAGTGGGCAGCTGAGCATTAGCACCTTTCAAACACCCCATGCCATGAAGTAGTCATGGAGTAGGAAAGAAAGCTCTGACTTGTGGATGAACTGTTAATGACCTATGTAGGAAGAGATTTTCAGCCACATTCTTAACCATTTTTAGTCACAGGCCATACTTTCCCCCTCTGCCTGTATCTGCTGCCTCACCTCTGGAGGATGGTGCTGCGGAGATCTGATTGCTCTAGCCAGGACGGTACGCTTGGAATTGCAGAAGGAAATTTTCCAGTAGCCTCTGGGGAAAAAAAAAAAAGGTGCTGTTCCCTGCTGAGTAGGGAGCAGTCTCCTTTGATGTTCCAGATGAGTTATGGGAATGGTGCCTTGTTCTGTTTTACAAGGGTCTGTTTGGTGGTGCAAGGGGCTGTGCTGCCAGCAATGTTCAGCTGGGACTTATGACATGGGTCACAGCAACGCCTCATTAAGAGGCTGCTTGTTTGTGACAGAAGTAAACAGCAAGCTCCAGGTACTCCTCATTAGAGGTTAGGGGAAGTCTAGGATGGACTGTAAGTATTGACAACTGCACAACTTGTCTGTGAGTTTCTGATGTGGTAAAGTCTGTCTCTGAAGCTGTGGAGGGTGTGCTTTTCTGAAAGGAGCATGTTTTCCTAGCCTCTTACCTCTCTGCATACAGTGGTCAGATTTTGCGTACGTCTTTTCATGTGGAACTGCTTCTCATTTTGATAAACGGGAGAGAGCTGGGGGGACTGAAGTGCCCACATCTTTCTACCCTTCTCTCCTCCCTGCCTTGATCTTGATCCCTGATCACCCCCAGCACCCTCTGTGCACACACCATTGAGTGTGAGCTGACTGCCCCAGACACCAGGCCAGGTACCAGTCTTATCTGTGCTCCTGCAGATGCACCAGCAGCTAGGGCAAGTGGTGCAGGCTGATTGTTGTACCCTGGAGCAGTCTGGCATTTTTGGAATACTTAATACTTTAAAAGTTTACGAGCCCACTTGCAGGTGAAGTGCCCGCTGTCAGTTATTAACCCACATGGCCGGTACAGTGTTACTTGCTCCCTGGTGAGGAGCTGCTCGTCTTTCTCAAAGAGATGGTGTGGAGGAAATGCCATTGGGTTCATCTGCAGGGACTTCCTTTCTTGTTGGCTTGTCTTTCAAAACCAACACTGCCCAGAAGTCCAAGAACGGTATGCACTCCAGCCTACCCTGTACTTGGGGGTTTGTTGTGGAATTTGTGTCCCACCGCAGACCGTGCCCTCTGAAGTGTCTGTGTGTACCACCCACAGAGACAGATGGCCTCCCTAAGCTGCTGAACAAATTCTGTGGCCGTGAAGGTACTTTTATCTTCGAATGCTGCAAAAAAAAAAATCCACCCCCTCAACCTTTGACGGTCTGTTTCTTGTGGTGAATGATGAAATACAAATATTCTGCAAAGAAGTGAGCTGTGTGCCCTTTGGGGGAAAAGAGGAGGCTCACATTTTGCAAAGACAACAAGGAATTGTGAATTTACAGTTCTCATATAGCACAAGTAAAGTCCAATAAATATGGAAGCTAATTCCTGACTCTACCCTGAAGAAGTAAGGAAAAGTTTACAGGGAGCCCCGTGGTAGTAGTAGAATTTAAAAATTTTTTTATATATTCATGGCTATAAAATTGAGAGCACTATTTTCACTTATAACTTGATTGCCCCTCCAGTACATGCTTAAATGAACTTCAGTGCTTAAATTTCTTTTGTCCAGTGTAGGTCAAGTGGGGACATCAGCTGACAATGTGGGGAGAGCTATTCTCTGGCTGACAGGAAAACAGATTCCTGGCACAGCAGTAAGGACCTTGGCTGTGGTTTGGAGCTTCAGGCTGCTGACTCTGGCTTGTGTTCCTCTAGTCCTGGTAGGTTATCTGCATCCTTGCTGGGGCTGGTTTTTTTCTCTCAGCTTGGAGCTGCAGGTCATGTCCCTGTGGCCCCAGTGTTGTTTGTAGGGTTGCTGAGTGCTGGTTATAAAATCAGGCGGCCCTTGCTTGTGCAAAGCTTGCTGGGGTGGAGCTTTGATGGATGCTGTGTGGTGGAGGGATGCTGTGCGGGGCAGACTGGGCTGTGGTCTGAGAGCTGACAGCTCTCTGTGTGCAGAGGTCTGCTAGTGGCTCTAACATGGATGCTGCCTCTTCAGGCCTGTCTGTGTGGCTTGCAGGAGAACAACATTCCAGGTGTTTTTAGAGGAGCCCTAGGACAAGTTAAAGCTGCTCTTTTGACTCAAAAGACACACTCATTCAAGGTCCTGCCACGTTAATCCCATCCCTTCCTGGGAATCAAAGAAGAGATGGTCCTCTTTCCTGAGAGAGCATCTGACCAGGCAGCCGTAGGATCAAGAGCTGAACGCTGATGTTTCATGGCTGCAGCATCTAAATGTAAAGTCCTATTACAGCACTGGAGTTTCACTGCCAGTAGAAGCTTTGAACACTTTGTTATTTCCTTGGAATTAAAGCTGTAGTTCTTAGCTTTGACTTAAAAGAAACGCCCTAAATCAGCAACTAACCCCTTCTCCCACCCTCCAAAAAGCTACTAACAAAAAGCCCCACCCTTAGTTATTACTTCATCTCTATTCATGTAGCTTGCAGAGTTCCTTGGCTAAAGACTGGCCTTATTTGAAGGATGAACAGGCTTTGAATTATCTTGTTTAAATGCAGACTCTTACAAACTTCTTGCCATACCTGCCAGTTCCTGCCTATACTTTTTTTCATTTGAAGCTCAGACTAATCAGAGACATAGCATGTGTGTGCTGGGAAAAGGAAATGCATCACTGTCATGGATTATACTGGTACCAGGAACTGGAAATGGTAACCCACATCCCATATGTTCCCAACTTCTCCAGGGTTCCTGGGTGCTTGAGCAGGACACAGGCTGGAAGCTGATGGGTGCCCTGTTGCTCAGGGCTTGGGGGTGTCTGGTATTTCATCCCTTGTGTCTGCACTAAGTGCCTGTCTCAGCCCACCCTTGCATGCAGGGTGATCTCATGATCTTGCTCCTAACTCCTGTGTTCAGAAGGTAAAGCACTCCTTGGTATTGTTCTGTCCCCCTGACGTGTTTGAAACTCCCTAAATCCTAAATACAATCTCAAGTGTGTAGAAACTTTTGAAAGAGGTCACACCTCCCTCAGAAATACTCAGTATATCCCTCAATTACATAAATGTTTGATCATAGCTCTGCATCACTTCTTAAGCTAATGCTGCTGCACAAAAAAATCCTGTCAACAGCCTGATCCTTCCTCACCCCTCCCAAAGAAATATTGTCTAGTTGCACAGCGATGTACTGGTGGAATTGGGGAACTGGTAATTGATATCTCTGTTGTCCATGTAGCTTTGCAGTTTGTGTGTGTATTTTTCTGCTTGGGTTATTTTGCTCAGCCTAATTTCTGCAGTCTTCTTAATAACCCTCGTGGTGTTTAATGGTTGCAAAGGCTTGTGGTGGCAGAGGAAAAGTTTAGTGGAGCTGAGGGAAAGATGCAGGATAGAATTCTCTCATGGCTGCAGACTGACATTCAACTTATCATTGACCACAACCTCCAGGTCCCTTTCTGTGGCACTGCTGTCCAGCACCTCATTCCCCAGTCTGTCTGTACATCCAGAATTGCCCCATCCCACGTACAGAATCTGTCACTTCCCCTTATTGAACTTCACATTGGTTGGTAGTTGCCCAGCCTTGTAATTTGCCCAGTCTCTCTGCAGGGCCTAACTGCCTTCAAGGGCATCAGCTGTTCCTCCCAGTTCTGTATCATCTACAGAATTGATTAGTATCCCTTCCATAAATGTCCAAGGCACTTAGGAAGATGTTGAAGAGCATGGGGCCGAGGATGGAGCCCTGTGGAACCCCACTAGTAACAGGTCTCCAGTCTGGTGTCACCCCATTGACTGTAACCCTTTGTGCCTGACCCAGTTGCACACCCATCCCATGATGTGTTTATCCAGCTGAATGCTGGACATCTTGTCCAGTGGGATCCTGTGAGAGACAATCTCAAAAGCTTTACTGAAATCCATAAAGATGACACCAACTGGCTTCCCTTGATCAACTAGCAGGGCTACCTTGTCATGAAAGGAAATGAAGTTTGATAAGCAGGACTCTCCTCTCATGAAGCTGTGCTGGCTGTGAGTGGTGACTGTGTTGTCGTCACACTTTCAGTTTTTTTTCAATACCTCCTGGAATAATCTTCTCCAGTGCTTTACCGGGCACTGAAGTGACACTGAGTGGCCTGTAGTATCTGGGATCTTCCTTCCTGCCTTTCTTGAAAATCAGGAGAGTGACTGCTCAAAAATCCTCAAGAGAGGCTTTGCAATGACATCAGCCAGCTCTTTGAGGAGTATTGCATGAATCCCACCAGGCCCCATAGATTCCTGCAGTCTGTGGGAGCCATTCTTGGTGGGGCACAGCTCTGTCTGCAAGTTTGCTCCTCTGCTGAGCCTTGGGGAAAGGAGAGCCTCCAAGTCCTTCCTTCTCCTCCCCAGTCCGTCTGACCTACAGGACACCAGCCTCGGGCCAAGCATGAGGGATTGGTCTGGAGCACCTCAGGTCATGTCCTTGAAGATTCAGAGCTGGACATGGTGCACAAAGGGATGGCAGCTTACTTCTGTGGATTTGGTTTGTAGTCATATCTCCAGCTGTGAGACTGGACTTTGTAAATTATTATCTTGGGTCATGCAGGTCTCCTTCCACAGGGCTCATTGGCCTCAATAATCCGCTCAGCTGTGCAAATGTGAGACTGGCTTCAGCAGTGTCCCTGACTCTCTCAAATTGGTCATGGGTCTGTGTCGAATTGGGTGTGGACAAGTGGATCCCTTTGGACTCCTGGCAGCTGGATGCAACACCTACAGTGCCTGAGGAAGCCAACTTCTCCCTTCTTTGTCAACACCCGTGTATTTCTGGGGTGCCTGTGTCTACCATGCTGTGCAGGTTTGTGGGAAAGCTCAGCAGCAGTTTCTTCCCATCACCTTTTCCTTAAGTTGTCCCCTTTGTGTTCTTCTCTCACTGCTTTCCTTCCCAAGCTGCCCATTTGCTCAATAGATGGAGAAAGCCTTTCACAGTTTTGGCTCTACTTTAGTGTGAGCAAACAATAGCTGGTGGTTTGCTTGTGGTTTTTTTTTTTCTCATGAATAAGCAGGATAGTACTGGAGGATACCCCCACCACCTGGCAAAATCATATCATGGAGACAAATGTTTGGTGTGCTAGCAGCACCCTTGGAAAACCCCTTTCCAAGCTCTAGCTCCTGGATCCAGTAGCTGCTGCTCTCCAGGTCCAGTTAAACTACTAGTGGCTCCTGAGGGTGCTGGGTGGGGCTGGAGGTGTGCATGTCTGGCCAGGTGTTGTTTTGGTTCGCTGCAGGTGTCTGGGACATAGCAGATACACGGCAGGGCACGGGCAGCTCCTTTGCCTCTCATGTTTCTTGTCTGTGTTGCAGCAGACCCTGGAGCAATGAGATGCTGGTGGCAAGTGTTCTCTTTCTGTTTGATGAGAAGGTGGTGCCTTCTCCTGTTTGAAGGTGTTGCATGGCATCAAAGGGAAGTGGGTGTCTAGTTTGAGAACTGTTGGGGCATCTGCATGTGGTTATTGGTGTCTGAGGAGCTGGCTGAAATGCAGCCCAAGCTGTGAGTGCCTGAAAGCTGCTGTTGTGCCCTGGCTGATCCATGAGCTATATGTTTGGGTTTAGTGGTTCTGCTAGGTGACTGCACCTCCCCACACATGCTGCTCCCCTTGGAGAGGTGGTCTTGGCTTAAGAGGATGTGGGCAGATTGCTTTGGAGCCTGCTCTCCTGGCATCTGGGTTCCTCAGCTTTCTGAGGGAAAAGTTTGTTGCACCCCATCTTCAGGCTTTCACAAGCTGCTCTTTCAGATGCAGCTCCTGAGGCGGCTCTTGTACACTCACCCATCCCCGTGGACGGGCTGAGGCAACTGGGGCCACATGAATTTGCCACATGTTAAACTCCCTTTGCCATTCTGTGGGGGACTGGAAGGCAACCTTTCCACTTACCTAGGCTGCAATAAAGCTTCCTAGAATTATGTGCAGATTAAATCTTGGTGTTTTTTTTCCAAAGAGAGTCCTCTGCCTTGCATAGGAAGGTGCTTTTCTGGTGCTCCAGAACCTCCATTGTTTCTAAAACTCAGGTTAGACTTTTACAGCTTGTTTCATTTTCTGTCTGTTGAATATGGTGTTGGAGGTAGCAAGTGTCCTTATGATCTTTGTGCCCCTTGGAGCTGCCTACCATGAAACGAGATGTTCGCAGTGTTACTGAGGGAGAGAAGCGTGGTGCTGTCACAGCATCTCACCTCAACACAGGGATTGTTCTTTCCTGGCAAATCATATTATTGGACCTTTTGGACCACTCCTTGAGTGAGAGGACTGTGCCTTCTTCCTCTCCTCCTCCTCACTACATTTTACCAATAGTTTTCTGGGTTTTTCCTAGGCTATTATACTAGCTGCCACCTTCAGATGTTGGAAGTAGAAGGAAGGGCAGTGCAGCTGTTGGGAAAGCATTCATCAAGTTTTGAGGTTCTACCAGTAAAGGTGACTGGGGAAAACATTCAGGCAGTGTGCTGGTACCCTGAAGACCAGTTAACTTCCTGAGGTAAAAGGATTGGAAGTTTCTCAGAAGGAGAACTGCAGTGGGAGCATGCCATTGGGTTTGCTGGGGTTTTATAGCTGCTGGCTAAAACTTCATGCTCTGTACTTCTGTAGCAGCATCTTTTTAGTGCTGGCCTGGGAGTGACTTTATAGGATTCCTCAGGAAGGCTTAAGTAAGTAGCTTGTTTGGTTTGTATGAGGTAAAGGAGTTATTTCCCTCCAGCCCCCAAGTTCGATCATACCCTCCTGTAAAGTCCTGGGTTTTAAAAATACTCACAGTTTCCCTTCAAAATAAAAACATTCAAATGTAACAGCAGAGTTAGTAGTAGACTTGCAGAGATCCTTTTCTTTTTCACCTGTACTGGAGGGTTTTGACTAGGCTGCTTTTGGGGTTTGGGGAGAACAAACCAAAAACCCAACCTGAAAATGAATTCTACTCCTCTTTCTCTCTCATTCAGAAAATTTCACTGTTGAAATCCCTTCTACATCAGCAGTGAACTATTGTGCTGCTCAGCTGGTGTGTTGATTCTGATTTTTGTCTTGCAAAAGATGAAACTTATAATGTCTGTTGGAGAGCAATGTGTCTTGGACTGCACTGGGCAGAAAAGGGGAGATCTGTGGTTAGAAACTCAGCTGGTGCTTTCCTTAAATTTACAGCAGCCATGTGTTGTTCAGATGGATTGGATCAGCCATGTGTTGGATATAGATGGGGACACACTTTAAATTCCTGTCCTTTTCCTTCCATGTAGTTAAAAAAGGCTGTGAGGGGAGAGAAAAGATGGAGATGGGTCACTGCAAAACTGGGGCAAACCTTGTGTGTGTTTGGGTTCCCTATAAATGACACCATTAAGGGATGGATGTTGGCTTCCTTGGGGGCAGCAGGCTGACTACCTGCTACTATGATGAGGTTTTCTTCCCTTCCCTGATAAAGGTTTGACCTTGCAAATTCTTTTCCCTGTCTCACCAAATGCCAGAAGTTGGGTATCTAAAACAAACCTGCTGTGTCCTGGTTGCCCGGTGCCTGTTCCAGGGAGGGCAAGGATTGCGCTTGCCTGCCTTAGCCAAGTGGAGATCTCAGTTGTGGTTGTCTGACAAGAAAATGTGGTTTTCCTTTTCCTAGGAGCTGCAGTCCTGTTCTCTTGACTGTACCAAACTGAAATGCTCTTGTAGTTATGATGACCAAAAGGCATTTTTCTGCTCTGCTTGTTTGGCCACAGCTGCTGAAGAAGTTCCTTGTCTTGGCATCTCTGCTGAGATCTGACTCAGGCTCTGTTTACTGGAGGGGACAAAACCGTAGCCAAGGCATTTGTGCTTCTGCCAGCACTGCAAAGTGCTTCTGCATGACCTTGATTTTCTTGGGACCCCTGCTCCAAGGTGTTGCTTGGGAAGGACAGAGAGTACCAAATCCCTTGCATCTTGCCAGCCCCTGGCCCCTGGTGTGGCAGTGCTGCCCAGGGTCACCTGTCTGGGCAGCCTGTGCTGGCCTCACCTGTAGCTATGACAGGCAGAGCAGGGAGGCAAGTCTGCATTGAGGATGGTGGCAATCCCTTCTGTAATCATCTTCAGCTGGGATGTTGGTGTGGGAAGCATTTTGATTTCAATTGTCTATTTCCAGTTTTATTTCTCGCTCTGTTGACTTTGCTCTGGGAAAACAGTCCAAGAGGGTGAAGGGTCAGGAACTTGAGCTCTAGCTCTGTGCTCTGGCAAAAGTGTATGAGAAAGGATAAAAATGGAGTTTTCTGGGAGGGAGATGGGGTTGTACTGCAAGGGAAAGCAGAGCAGTGCTCTGAGCTTGTTGGGTGTGAGCTGACAACACTGCTAGAGAGTACCAAGTGCTGTGGATGGGCAGCTCAGTGCCCTGGGAGAGCTCAATATCTCTTGCAGTAGGCAAGCTCAATGCAGTTGTAGGCTGGAGACATCTGGTAAGGCAAAGCTGGCTCTTCTTTGTAAGGCTGTGTTGTGGAATCTTTCTCAGCTTTTCTTTGTGGTGCTCAACTTCCCAATTGGCTGTGGCAGATATTTAATGTGCCCAGAGACCTTGGCTTGTTTTGATACTGTGCCTGTTTTGAGGAATGTTTAAAAAATATTGTTTGGAGGAGAGGAGTCCATGCTGGGAACCATTTGATTGAATAACCCCAGGCTTCCTCAGCCCTCAATTAGCGCAGCAGTCATCAAACCTCTGACTATCCCTGTGTATTTTAGGTGTGTGTGGCTCACTCTAAACCCTGATGCTGCAAGATCTGCATCCATAACAAGAATGCTCTGGTAGAACAGCTCAGCTCTTTCTGGATGTGTACGCAGATCTATTGCAAAAGTGTGGGGCACTCCTCTGCCCTCAATGATTCTCGGTGTCTCCTGTTGTTTGGTATAGTAACATGAAAGGCTACATTTCTAGCTTAGCAGGAAAGCACAAAACAGCTAAAACCATGTGAGTGGCAGGTGCACAGAGGCGTGGCTTCAGTTTTTAATCTTTTTTTCCTCTCCTTATTTTTTATTTTCACCAACTCTTTCCCACCACTTCATAAAACTCAAACCCCTTTTCCTAGAAACCACCAGCATCCAAAGCCAGTATTTTGATGATATAAACAGGCTTCTTTCCTTGTGCTTTGCTTCAGTATAGTATTGGATTGTTTTCCTAGAAATCTACTAAGAAAAGCCAATTTCAATGTTGGTGTAGTTGTGTCACAGAAGGCAAACACTAAGTGGCCTCTGATGTGCAGCATATGGCAAAACTACAAATATTCAAATCTTTTGTAGCAGCAAGTACTCAGGCAAAACTGCTTTGAGAGAAAAAAATACCTTTGCGTCACATAGTCCCCTCCTCCACTTCCTTGGATGCCCTGTAAAAGTTAATTCATTACTGTTAGTAAGGGGCTCTGCATTTCTCTGCTGCCAAACGCCGCTGGGGTGCCGTGTGCTTGTGCTGGGCCTGCCTGTTTGCTTTCCCTCCTGGCAGCATGCTGTGACACGGCCTTCTCCAGGGCAGTGAAACTAATCACGAGAAACAAGCAACCCTCCAACTGCACAAAACGCAGAGCCCCAGAGCCCCACTGACACTGCCTGCCAGGAAAACTCTGTTTCCAGTCAGCTGCTGGGTCGTGCAAGAGGTTTTCCTCCTGTGCCATAAGCTTTGAATCTGAAGTGTTCCATGGAAACGCTTTTTGTGTCCTGATTTTCGTACTCTGCCCATGGTGGGGGTGGGGTTAGAACTAGATGATCTTGAAGGTCCCTTCCAACCCAAGCCTTTCTGTGATGATTTCTGTGTTTCTGTGATATGCTTTCCCTGCGTTCTGGTAGTTTGCTACAATGCCTGAAATATGCTGTGCTGCCAGACCCTCTCGATGGGACGTGAGAACAATCCTCACTCTGACCTCTTTCATATGGGCGATTAAATATCGAAACTTTCTGTTTGTTCTCTTCCTGCCCCTCCCCATTCTTTCCAAGCGAGGAACAAAAGGGAAGCCCCGGCGCGGCTGGCTGAAGCGCGGGTGAATGAATGCAGTGACCGACATGGTGCTGAACTCCTCCCGAGGCGGCGGGCGAGGAAGCCGCCTCTCCAGACGAGGCCTCCAGGATGGCTGCCAGCTCCCATTCCCGCCGGAGCGGCCGTGTGGGTGGAGAGGCGGCTTCCTGCGGCCGCTCCACCTTGCTCACAGGGCAGCGGAGGGTCTGCCCTGAGTGGGGAGCCCCAAGAGCCTGGATTGCTCTTGGAGGCAGCAGATTTCCTTGCAAGGCGTTTGCTTTGCTGCTCTGGGTGCTCTGGGCACTGCCATGCCCATGGTTGCCCTCCTGCTGGCGTGGTGCTGCACCAGAGCCCTGCTGTGCTAGGGTGGGCACAGGTGTTGGAATTCAGGACATCCCTCTGGCTGGACTGGACTACCAAGACCCCTGCTAGGGGGCTCAGAGACCCTGGCACAGGGCCCAAGACACTTGTGGTTTTGATTATGACCCATGGAGCAAGTTACCAACCTTATATGAAGATCTGCAAGCCACAGCAGTTTAAGTAGAATGATAGCGAATTTATCACGGGGTGAAAAATAGAGTTTTTTGGGGGTTTTTAGAATGGGAGTTCAGGGGGCAAGATGGAGGAATCTGGGTGTGTCCAGCCTTTCTCCTTCTTCTTGGCCTCCATCCTCTGCTGTGATGTTGGCACTTTTAGATTGGTTTAGAGTAGAAGCTCACTGTCTAACATAGGTAGTAGGTATTGGAAAGTAATTGTAAATATTGTATGCATAGTATTTAGTATAAAGAAATAACACCACCCTGGGAGCAGGCGGAGTGCCTCTGACTGTCTTGCTGAGCGGACCTCGGCTGGATAGGAGAAAAAATTTTATGGATAAGAAACAATAAACAACCTTGAGACTGAGAACTGAAGAGCTCCAACTCCTTCTTCGACCACCGGGCTGGGAAAAGAGACTTTCTAACGTATCTCGGGGTCACTCTGACCAGCTAGAGTCCCGAGACACTGGTTATTGTTGCTTTGCAGCACTGTGTGGGGCAGGGCTGGCTGTCCTGCGCTGGCCAGGGTGAGGCTTCCCCTTGATGTGGGGGAAGAGGTTGAGCAACACAGCCCAGGAGGCTCTGATTCAACGTTTTCCTTGCTCTTGCAAATCATTGTGGCCCTTTTAATTTACTTGTCGGCAGCTTCTAATTATTTTTTTTTCCTGTAACAGAATTGGAAGAGTTGTAGTTGTAGCTGTCTTCCTAACCTGCCACGCTTAGGATGGACTACACGGGAGACAGAAATGGGCTGGTAAAAATTCAGGAAACTGATGTTTATTACATTTCTCTTCCAGAAAACAGACTCCTCCGTGTGACTGGGCTATCTCATGTGTGGGATTGAGCCTCTACTGGATTTGCATCAGCAACAAATACCTGGGCTTTCATTTTCAGAACAATAATCGTTGCTTGCTGCAATGTAAAAGCTTTGTTATGTTTGGATTTTGACTGTACATGCCAATGAATTGGTGGGGAGGGTTATTTAATGAGGGGATGGAAGGGATGTTGGGTGGGGAAAACCGGCATCCTGATGATAATGCTGTCGGTGGGGTCCAGGGAAAATGTGTATGTATAAAAATAAATGATTCTCTGCTGTGATGCATTGTGTTTTGTCCTAATAGAGCAAGTTGGTCAGTGGACCTCCCAAACATTTCCCACTGGTGGGATGGAAGTTCCAGTGCTGTTTGAAATTAATACAGTGTATTAACAGAGAACAACTCTCTTAATTTTTCTCTTCCTGTTTTGAGTTGGTGTTTTGTGATGAAACTCTGTGGAGTTTTATCTTCCTGGGAAGCGGAGATGGAAAAGCCTGATCATGTTTGAATGCAGTCAGAAGGTGGAATATGTGCTTCTGCCACATTATTACTTTTATGAAATTTTGTTTATAGGCTGCAGCAAATTCAGCTGTAGAAATCAGAACTTTGCAGAATTAAAACTGCTTTCACCTGTTCCGTGTCAGCATCTATGTGTGTCTGGCAGTGGGTCAGTCTGTACTTCTTTATCAAAGGAAAATTGTTAACTAGTGGCCCTTTATCACAAATCAGTAGCTGAGTGCATTAGTGGAGTTGCTTTTACCAAATGTAAGCTGAGGAAATATGAAGGAGTGGCACCTGAAAGGTAAAGCTTCTTTAATACATTCTAGCTGGATCCTTCCAAACAATCCTAAGGATGGAATTTGCTTTAAAAGCTAAATTCATCATCTCTAAGGTACACAGCAAGTGAATGATGATGTACCATAATACTGACTGATGAAGCTACTCAGTGAACAGGTCTGGGTTTGTTCTTCTTTCTCAGAATCTCTTGAATGGGCCAGCATCTGTGCTTCATTCACTGATCAGTGGGAGTATGGCAGCTGTAGAGTGAGGATGGTGGGATGAGTGTGTGTGTTTAAATTACTTGGGTGTGATGCAGAAGTTTAATATTAGCACAAGGAGCAGGAAAATGTAAATTGCTCCTCCGGGAACACACACGGAATCTGTGGCAGTGCAGAGCACTGAATTTAGGGCTTAATTTGTTAATGTCTTATTTTCCCACGTTACCATTCTTGTAATGATTTCTTCCTGTGTTGTAACATGTGTGAGAATACCTTTTTTGCTTTCCTTCGGAGAGGCTTTGTTGGTGAGTGTGACCTTTCCAATTAACTGGCAACAAATGTGTTGGCAGTTACACTTCAGTTTTGAACGCACAAAAATTACTTCTAGTGCGGTCCTTGGCAAACTCCCTTTGGCTGAATGGGTGATCCTGGTGACTTGCTGAGAGTGCCGGTGCCACGCTGAGGCGCAGAGCCAGAGCAGTATGGAGAGAGCTGTGTCCTGTTCCTGCATCCTTAAACACCAGAGCCCGGGCTTGTTTTGAAGTGCTGCCCTGTTTGTTGGTAACAGTGCCTACAGCCATCTCTCTCCGATGTCAAAATGATCGCAAAGCAAGATACCTCTGGGATGAGCCTTTCCTGCTGCTGGCGCGTGTGTTTGTTTTGCTCCCCTGTGTCGTCATTTTATGTGGAGGCATCCCTTCAAAGGGATGGAGGGAGTGTCACTGCTCCTCACGTTGTCCCTAGCAAGGGATTTAACAAGCAGTACTGAGTAATCCCGTCTCTGGCAGCCGTGCTCCTCCGGCAGCGATCTTATCTTGCTGTGAAAGCTCGAGAGATCGCACTCTTGTGCTGGGATGGAGGAGGTCCGGGGAGCTGCGAGGTGCGGCTGGAGGTGACTCACAGGGAAAAGCATCCATCCGGAGCTGGTCCCTCCATCCAGGCTGGCCGGCTGCAGCAAAACCCGTGTGGTGTTGTGGTGTTCCGCCTGAGCGAGGTCTCTGCAGCTCAGGGATTGTACTGAGCTCTTGGTCTGTCATTTCCCGTGCTGCAGGCAGCCTAGTGCTTCACTTTATGTGCTGCCCTTGTTTAGGGATTTCCTGACATCCTCCTATTGAGCTGAGGGCAGAGATACTCATCTTGCATCTCAAATGAAATTTCAGGTCCTAGAGAGAGTAATTAATATTCTGTGTATTGCACGGTCCTGTAGGTATGACAGCTCTGTTCCATGCAATATCACTATTCTCCCTTTTTTTTTTTTTTTTTTTTTTTTTAATATTTTATGGAAACAAGAGAGCTTATTTCTATCTGAGGGATTTTATCTTATTTTCTTTTTTCTTCTTTCCCAGCATCCAACGAGCTGCACTGGTGGTTCTGGAAAATTACTACCGAGATTTCACAGTCTACAACCCAGCCTTGTTAACAGCCTCCAAATCCCGAGCAGCCAAGCACATGGCTGGCCTGAAAGTCTACAATGTTGATGGTAGGTGAGGTAAAATGTGATCTCTGAGACTGAGTGGGACGGGGAAAGGCTGGATTTGCTTTATGCTTTGTTATGCACGCATTCTCACCTTTTTGCTTTGCCAAGTCCTTGTCTCTTGCTGGAAATCTTCCTAGCAGTGCTGAGTTTGCCAGTTCCAGATGACTTTACTGATGTGTTTAGCCCACAATAAGGCTTTTGTCTTTGCCAGGTGAAATGGTCAGGTTTTGGGTCGGGTTTAATTGTCATGTGGCTTGACACTTTTCAGCACCACTGCTTGTTTCAAGTAGCCTCTGCTTTTTGTCACCCTTGGGTCGTCTCTTTAGTTGTGATAGGACAATAAACACAACTTTTAACTTAATGAGTTCCCCAGTCGTTTATTGTGCTGCTTTCACATGCAGCCTTCAGGAAGGTGAAGGAGCTGCAGTATAAGCAGCAGTTGCTGATGAAAGCGATGCTCATCAGCCGCAGCCTCAGCACTAAATGAACCTGGCTCACCCGTGGCCATGGAAATTCACAGATAACGATCCCCATTGAGCTTTGCCTGTTCTACAAACCGTTTTCAAGCTTTGGGGCTTTAGAAAAGGGGATGGATGGGTGGATATGTGGATGCTCTAAGCAGTGAAAACTGGACTTAATAATTTGACACTCTTAAACCCTATCGGTGAAAGCCATGCTTTTTAATCAGGGTGTGCCCAGCAGCCTTTATACAGGTGCACATTCCTTTGGAGGAGTCAGGTTGAGTAGCAAAGCTTTTATGGTGAAGGATGGCTGAAGTCGTGTGACAAAATGGGGTAAAGGCACGTCTTGCCCTTGAATTTGTTAGCATTGAAAGGCTTTGAGAACTGGGAAGAGGAGACTGAAGGGACTTACCTGGGCAAGGTGGCTCCGTGTGCATGGTATGGAGACTGAAATGTGAAGAATATCTGTCATATTGAAAAACATGAGACGTGATTCTTTTGCTTTTAGCAAAGTTTCAGTACCTTATGGGTATGGAATATTTTGTTTTCATTTTCCTTTTTGATTTGTTTGGATTTTTTTCATTTTTGTTGAGTTTCAAAGACCTTATCCTAAAGGCTTCTCCAACTTCACGCAGCACTCCTGGGTCCATAACATTAAATGGAGGTTTAGATCCTTGCGGTGAGATATTCCCATCCTGCCAGAGGAAGGGGAAGGACAGGTTGTCCATTATGTGTCCTTTGCTGCCTGGAGTGCTGCCCTTGGTTGAGTTGTGTTGGAGAGGGGAAGGAATCAAACGTGCAAACAGAAATGCTGTGTTTTTCTAGAGATGCAATCATTCATTCCAGCTGCTTGCTCTCAGTGAGGCCTGCTGTAGGGAGGGTGAGGGCCTCCTGATGCCCGGGGTGTCTGCACACTATTGAGACCCCACAGCCTGCTAGGCTGGCTGCAGGGTGTGCTATTCTGGGCTGGCTGGTCTTCTCCTGCACTGCAGCATCTCTTCAGGAGCTGGTGTGCTCTCTTTTCCCGCAGCACCTGCTGGGACAGGCTCAGAGGAACACTGTCAGTCTGGTAGAGTGAGTGGCTCAGAAGCTGCTAGCTCATGAGGCTTTGTTAGAAGAGAAGGAACCAGAAGCAAGCTGCAGATGTGGCTGGCAGCCTTTCCAAGTGTCAAGTTTGTGAGCCTGCCAGGGCCTGGAAACTCCTGCCTTCCCTTCTGGGGCAGTACTGGTTGCCTGGGCTGTTCTGTTTGCAATGCTGCTGCCTTTGTGGACATGGAAATCGCAGGCTTAGAAGCATGTCCTTAAGAAGATTCCATCCATCTTACAAAGCAGAGTGTAGTCCTGGCTGCAGCTTATACCCTGGCAGCCTGACAGTCTCTTATACCCTTCTTGTAAAGAGACAGTAATGCTATTAAGGCAGCCTAATTTGTTGACAGCTTTTGTATTTGATACTGCAGCAGCCAGGAAAGAAAAACATATTGCTGTAATCTCTCTTATACAGAGTGGGGAGGTTCACCTTCAAAACCAGGATTTTCATTGCCAGGTATAGTCAATGAGGCAAATTAAAGGTGTAACCCAAATTTGGGAGCTAGTGTCTCCCTTGAGTCATATCCTCCATTTCAGGGCTGTCAAACAAAGTCTGAAATGTTTAGAGTCTTAAGAAGCTATTTGTGCTTGTTCTTCCCACTGCTGAGTTTCAGGCTTCTGTCTTGGAATCTGGTTTGAGCTTTTTAGAAAAAAATTAAAAAGAGTTGCCCTTGCTTGAGCAGAATAATTTTGAGCGTGTCTGTGCAATTGATTTGCCTTAACCACTGCCAGCTGGGGATGTGGGCCACAGCAGTTGGGCACAAATCAGCTCTTGGTGGCGTGGAGTTAGTCCTAGACTACCACTTAGCTTTGGGTAGACCTACCTCTGCCCTCTGTCTGGACAGAAAAGCTTATAAACTCTTTTGGGACAACCTTTTTTTTTCTCCCTACCTGAAAAGCCAGAGCTGAGGGCTTTATGGGAGAGTTGAAGAACCTACTACTATATTTTAATGTCACTAGTTTAGGTCTTGTGGTAGACAGCTCTGTGGACTGGGTGTTACAGAGCAGATTCCAGCTTCCCTGTTGCTGTGGCTCTGTTGGATCTGTTAACAGCAGCAGAAGCTCTGAGGGCAGGTGCTGCTCAGAGTGCCATGAGAAGCTGCTACACATACAGACCCCATCTTACCCTGTTGTGGGACTGCTGCTCTGCCAGCATCTGCCCTTCTGGGAAACCCCATGCTTTGTCTGAAGGTTACCCTGCTGTCCCCTTGCATCCTGTTTCCCCTTCCTGTGAATAACTGTCTGGAGTTTGGCTTTCATTTATTCATCTCCATGTCTCATTATGTTCTTGTGTTTGTCTCTCTCCTCTTTCCAACTTCTCACTTTTTGTGCTCTCACACTGTCTTGATGCTGAAATGTGATATGCTCCAGCTGCCCTTGCCTTCAAACTGAAAGCATATATAATGGGGGGTAAGTTGCATCCTTGGCATGCTCACCTCACTCTGCCTTTGTGTATATTGTGTGAGACCCTCCATCCCAACTAACTTCCCTTGTCCACGTGCCAGAACGCCCTCTCCAAGCCTGTGCTGTCTTGCAGGGATTCTGCCGGAGCTCCTGAGGACCGGGGAAGGGTTTGTAGCTTTGGCTGGGCAGGCTGGAGCCCCAGAGCACAGTGACAGCTGCCCTGGGGTGCTGGTGTGTCCCAGCCCCAGCCCTATGGCACTGACACCTCCTTTGTCTCCCGTGTGCCCGTCCTTGTCCCCGCAGGCCCGGGTAACAACGCGTCGGGGCAGTCGCGGGCCATGATCGCGGCGGCCGCGCGGCGCAGGGACTCCAGCCACAACGAGCTCTACTACGAGGAGGCCGACCACGAGCGCCGCGTCAGGAAACGCCGCGCCAGGTAAGGCACCTGCCCCTGCTGCTGCTGTGGGGCTGGGCCACGTGGGTGCCCCCAGCCCAGCATGGGGGGCTGGCTGTGAATCTGTCACAGGGAGGGAGCTTGTGGCACACACATGCATGAGGGACGGTGGCAGCTTGCAGCTGGAATTATCGGAAGAACGGGCATGCAGCTGAGCTCAGGTATACAAGGTGGATAAGCTAATGCAGTGTCTTGGGTTCGGGTGCAGCCCAGTGCTTGACAAGTTTGTAGTTACTTGCTGGAGGAAATCCCATTATTTTTGCTCATGCCTAAGTTTTCAGCTGAAGTAATGCAGGGACATGATCAGTGGAGTGCTTGGTGTTGCCTTTTCATAGGTGAGGAGAATATTTGTGTTTTGAGGCAGAAAGACTTGACCACAAGCAGTTACATTTTATTTTGAAACATAGATATGTCTTCTGCCAGTCATTCTTAGGCTGCAGAGTTGATACTTTGTTGAGGTGACCTGAGACAGTGCCCCTAATTGCAGTCTGTAGTTAACATGCCTAACAGCTTGAGGCAAGTTGCTTATGGGCATGCTTGCAACTGAGCTGTGTTTGGAAGGAATGTGTCAGAATTGGAAGGAGCTGACTTGTTTTGAGTTTTCTTTTGGCAGTTTGTTTTACTGGGAAAGTGCTGGCACTGCGTCCTCTCCTTGCCTGCTTCAGTCTGACCTGTGCTCTATAGCCTCTGTCTTTTAAGCCCTCTTCCAGCCTCAGAGCAATAGGAAGTTTTAAACTTGCCCTTCTGTGAAGTGTAGCATCCTAACTTGGGCACATCTCCTGTGCTTGCTGAGCTTGGTTAGAGCAACTGCTTAGTCAGAGGGGAAACCATCAGTCACTAGATAAGGCCAGATGTTTCAGGCCAGGAGTTTAAAACTGATTTCCGCCTCCCCCATGTCAAATTAAACAAAATGGGCAAAGATCAGGACTTCTCGTGCTGTTCCTCATGTACAGCCTGAATGCAGTATGCTGTACCTCTGCTTGTGGTGAGGCAGCTGCCCCTGGCTTTAAGATGCTTTGGATATTGAGATCATTGTGGACAGTCATTGGTGACTTGAGAGGAAATTAAGTATAACACAAGTCCTGTCTGAAGGGGCGGAAGAGTTCTGTTGGGTGGCTCTTCCATTATTGTTTTTTCCTCACTAGCTGCAGTGTAGCCCCTCACTTGCAAGTTAGCCCAAAGGAATGAGTGTCATAAGACACCTGTTCCCCTTTTATGGTGTGGGCTTCGTGTTTGCTCACCTGTGCCAACACAGGAGTGGTTTGCAGAGGATGCTTTAAGCTACAGTGTTAGGAGTGAAGATGGAGGAGTGTTTTCACCCCTGCTGTTCAGTGGAGGGGTGCAGGGCAGTCCAGCTGTGCCCAGAGGGTGGAAATGGGAGAGCAGACTGCGCTTGTGAGCACAGAGTGTCTTGGAGCTGGCTGTGTCCTGGGTGACACTGGGGTGTGGGCAGCCTCCCCCTGGGTGCCTGCCTGTCCTGTGTGCTGGGACTGCTGTACTCAGACCCATGTTAAAGGCCAGGGCAGCTGTGTCTTGTTTGAGTCATGTTGCTCATGTTCATGCTGTGCTGGCAGAGCCAAGTGCAGTGCTCAGGGCTTTACAACTTTAATCCTGGTTTATGGCCCTCAGTTGCTGGATGGCTTGAGCAAGGAAGGAAGAGCTGTTCTCTACCCCTCAGACTGTCAGTAGAGAAAATTTTGTGTAAATTGGTGGCAGGCAGTGACTTGATGGCAAGTGGAAACAGGAGCCTTGTAAATCCTGACTCCCAGGCTCTGCCTTAAACACAGGCCCATCCTACTTCTTGTTATGACTCTTGCTGCCCTGATTTTTTTGCTGCAGGCTCGTGGTTGCAGTAGAAGAGGCTTTTACTCACATCAAACGCCTCCAGGCAGAGGAGCAGCAGAAGGCTCCAGGAGAAATGATGGACCCCCGAGAAGCAGCGCAGGCCATCTTCCCCTCCATGGCGAGGGCCCTGCAGAAGTACCTTCGCACCACCCGCCAGCAGCAGTACCACAGCATGGAGAGCATCCTGCAACACCTGTCCTTCTGCATCACCAACAACATGACACCAAAGGTAGTGAATGCTTTCTCTAATGCTGCAGGAGGGAGGGAGAAGGGGGTGGCACATCTGTGTGCGCAGGCAGAACAGAAAGTTGTCAAGGCAGGTGAGTGAAGGCTTTCGTAGTTGCTCCCTGTGAATTGACCAGTGTGGTGTAGGTTGCACCAGGTCTTGAGGGGAAGTAATGTTTCCTCTGCAACATCTTCTGTCTCCTTTTTTTGAAAGTGCCTATGAGGTATTTGTTCTTGAATCCAGTTCAGCAAAGGGAATGCTTAATAAATGTTTGAAAGGGTGGCTTTGAGTCACAGGAGTTTTCCCAGCTGGCTTCTGGTAGCAGGATGATGAAGGTGGCAACCTGCAAAGGATCTTGTTGGTTTTCTGCCCCCTCTGCCTTGCTGCATTTTGGACTGCTAATGATTGCCTAAATCTCCGTCTCTCTGACAGTGTTTCTAATTCATGAGCTGCTTGATCAATCATAGTTTGCTGCTTCATGCCTAGGCTGTGACTGTTGACTTGCAGGCATGGGGAAGGACTGAATGATAAGAGGAAAGGGTTACACAGTTCCCTTCCCACGCTCTACCTTCCTTTCTAAGAGCA
Organism: Ammospiza caudacuta; assembly: GCF_027887145.1. Classification (NCBI taxonomy): domain Eukaryota; kingdom Metazoa; phylum Chordata; class Aves; order Passeriformes; family Passerellidae; genus Ammospiza; species Ammospiza caudacuta. The sequence continues at coordinate 29,522,826 of NC_080594.1, forward strand.
CCCCCAGTCCTAGAGAAGGGTTTATTCCTGGACATTCACCCAGGACTTACTGCAGTAAGAGCAGAAATGCTGTCAAGAGATGGGGCTTAGCACCCTCTCACTGTGAGCCGCCTGGGACCTTGCCCAGGTATGCAAGGGGATTTCTGCTGCCATTAGGATTGCAGAGGGACTTCAAAATACAAGCAAAGTCAAATGGCATTTTGCATTCTGTTTTCAGTTTTGCACCCTAAGGCTGAAAACACGGAGACATCTGTTTACCACCTTAGCTTGGCCTGAAGGAGAGAGCCACTATCCTGTCTGGGACTGTAGTTTTGGGATCGGTTATAGGGCTGGTAGGGGAGAAATTACCTCTGCTCTACTCAACTGCTGCCAGATGGCTGTGCTGATGGCAGAAGTCAGGGCTATAACTTTGCAAACTTGCTGAGATGAATTGAAAGAGGATCCCCTGATGTTTGTGTCTCCTCCTGGGCCTGAAAAGCTGAGAGGGACTGGGGAGAAGGTGTCTTCTGAAGTGTTAAAGCTGAAACAATTTGCAGCATGGCAAACCTGTGCTCACGGCGCCGTATTTGGGGCTTGGGGCTGGGAGGAGAGCAGGGCGAGTTGTGGGGCTGGTGCTAACACGTGTCCTGCTCTTGGCAGGCATTCCTGGAGCGTTACCTCAACCCAGGCCCAACCCTCCAGTACGACAGGGATCGCTGGTTCTCCAAGCAGTGGACGCTGGTCAGCGAGGAAGCGGTCACAAGCGGCTTGCAAGACGGCATCGTGTTTGTCCTCAAGTGCTTGGACTTCAGCCTTGTTGTTAATGTGAAAAAAATCCCCTTCATCAAACTCTCAGAAGAGTTCATAGACCCTAAATCTCATAAATTTGTCCTCCGCTTACAGTCTGAGACTTCAGTCTAAGGGATTTTGAGGGTGGGTTGTTGGGAGATTTTTATTTTTGTTTTTTTTTTTCAATATTGTGCTTTTGGGTTTAATTTCCCCAATGCTGACTGAAACTGGCAGATGATGGACCAGTAATATTTGGCCATCTGCACTTTATTTGGAAAGGGGAGGGGGGAGTTGGGATATCTTATCTAGGAAGAAGTATCTTAAGAGGCAACAGGGCGACTTGGCTCAGTTAGCTCAGCCTTGGAGACAGAACAGATTTTTTTCTTTGCCCCTCTTTCCAGGCATCCTGTAAATGTCACGCTCTCTTTCTCTGCACGGCTGCAGTGTCAGAGTTGTTGCTGGAGCGCTGCCTTACACCGTGCACGCCTGCACCCTTGTGTCTCTGCTTTTGCCACCTGTGGCTGCTCCTGGGGGCTCATTGCTCACCTGTCCCTCACAGAAATCTCCTGGCACAGGGTGCCACAGTCCCTGCTCACCTGGGGAGGAGGGGATATCAAAGGGTGGGGGTGTGAGGGGACTTTTATTCTTTATTCTTCTTATCCTCCTTGCCACGTGCCTCTTCTGTCAGTGCCAGATCTGTATGGGCATAATGGGATGGTTTCACCCTCTGTGAAATTGCTTGTCTTGAACTGGATCAGCCCATTTGCAGCTCTTCAATTTATCTTTTTTTCCTTATTCAGTGCTTGTTAGTTAAGTTGTTCTTCATGTCACGGCTCCCTGCTACCTCCCCCCTGCTTCTCTCTGTCCTGCTTGTCAGCATCTCTCTCAGGCAGGCCCAAGGCTTCCTCTCTGTCTCCTCTGTCTGGCTTTCTGAATGTTTCTCCAGGCACTGCTGCTTCCTTTTGCACCTGCAAAGACTGTGTATTTGCACTGGGACAGGGTCAGTAAGTAGCTGGCTGCTCCTTAGATAAATCACAGACCCTCCCTACGTCTGACAGCCTCTTTGAGGGGAAGGGGGTGCAGGCAGGAATGTGCCCCTCCCTCTTTAGCCAGCTTCAAGTGTGTCTGGAGAAAAGAGGGGCAAAAACACTTTCTTCAGGAGAACAGCCAGGGAAAGGCTGACCTCTGCCCCATTCACTTGCTTTGGAGAACTGTTGTGCTCTGAAAACACTGCAGTGAGTCCTTCCACACCGTACGCCTTCAGCTGTAGCTAAGAAATACCAAACAATGCCTAAATGTTGAAAATCTGCCTGCCTTTCTTGGCCTTGCTGTGCTGTGGGAGTTTCTGCTCAGCGTTGGGATCTGCTTCTGAGGATGCAGTTTTGTCTGTGAGGCTGCCTTTGCCCACCAGTGCAGCTTTCATGTGTGAATTTAGTCACACCTGAGTTTGGAAGGTTTGTTTTTAATGGTGAGCCCAAATCAGTGTCTGAAGTGTGATTGCCAGCACAGAGCATGGAGTGACTGGAGCCAGCTGCAAGGCTGGCAGTGACCTGAAGGTCCCTTGAGATCCATGTGAATGTAAATGATCAATTTATTCTGCTCAGTCTTTTGCCATGCAAATATTCCTTATCGGGCAGGATCTAGCCTGCCCTCCATATGGATGTCTTAACCAAGAAGGCCCTAATTCCAGCAGTGTGTCAGTCAGTGCCTTTCATTGTAAGCCTGCACAGTCTTCTGAGGAGCCCCTCCTGTCCCTTTTGGCCTTTCCCAGCCCTTCCCATGGCAGGCATGGGCTGGCTGATGTCCATGGGGAGCAGCCACCTTAAACAGGGATGCTGGGAACAGGGCAGGAGGGTCCATCCTCTTCCAGCTTCAGCAGCAGTGGAGAGGCATGTGCAACAGTTCTCTTGGGATCAAGGGAGAACCTGGGTGAGTGAGGGTCCAAAGTGCTGATTGCCCATCCAAGTGACACCTGTAGTTTCCTGCACCTTTCTTACAAGCACGTGGTTGTTTCCTGGGCCCTTTTTTAGTCTGTGTATTGTGCCAGATGTGGTTGTAAAGAAACTGGATGGCACGGCCCATGATGGGATTAGGCCCTTTGCCCTTAAAGGATGGGAAGTAGGTAGTGTTTTCCCCTCTTTAAGCTCAGTGTTTGGATTTTTTGGCAAATCAGGCTTTCTGGTAGTCTGTATGAGGACTCCTTTATTGACTGTGGCCTTCGCAGTGTTTTACTTTGAAAAAATATGTTGGTTTATTACTTTGAAAGAAACAAAAAAAGGAAGGTGACCATAAAGTATCTTACACTTGGCTCTACTGAAGATCCCTACACCTGGCTTTTATGATGTGCATAACCAGCAGGGTGGGAGAGACTGGGAGTAGCTTGGGAGACTGTGGAACGCTTAATACCTGTGTGGAGGCTACTGCCTGTGGCTGAGTTGGCTCATTTCTGTGAAGCCAGAACAAGAACCACCTTGCCAAGGGCTTGGGTGTGCCCTGTGTGTGAGAGCACCTTGTCACAGGCACATTTGCAAAACTTTTTTACTTTCCCAGGATTTCCTTCCCCTTTCCTTTTCCCTGCCCTCTGAGGAGGGGTTGTCTGACAGTATCTGCTCAGGAAACTCATGTCTTAATTTTGTTAAATCCTTTAACACATGGAGAACCAGACGGAAGCAGCGTGTGCTCAGTCTGGGCCTGCTTCTTCATCTTTGTGCTGTGGTTCAACCCTGCCTTTTCTGCCTGCTGCCAAAAAGGACACTGTCAGCAGGGGCCAACTCCTACATTGAATGCTCTTCCTTATATCAGCAGCATGAATGCTTTGCCTGATGAAATCTGAAGGAGAGGACTCTCTCAGAGGTCTCTTTAGGTCTCTTTAGAGGTGCAGCTGCTTAGAGGTGAGGACAGACTGAAAGGGGAATCATGATTCCTGCATAGTCCCTGTTCTGATACTTCTAGTGACATTTTTCGGGGTCTCTCTTGCTTCCCTTCTCCATGCAAAATCAGGGGACCACTGTCATACCTACCTCACTGGGGTGTTGTGAGGCTAAACTCAACTTGCTTTCAAGTGCTTTGAGATGCACGGTTGGATCTGTGGCATCTGTAGGAATTCAAACTCTGTGAAAAATACTGAGCGGTGAGTGCGCACTGGTTTGTTTAACTCTGTTTATAGCCAGCTAATGAGTAAGAATGGAGTCATAGGGAATGAAGCTCTGATCCAATTCCTGCAGCCCTTACTTCTGCCAAGCTTGCCAAGAGCTGAGCATAAATACAACTTGGAGGGTTTGCCAGCCAAGTGCAGGCTGTTCCTCCGAATGCCTCTCCTATCCTGCACTGTCTCCTTGCACATATTTTCCTTCCTCTCTCCCAGTCTGGATGTTTGTACCTGGTTGGGAATTGTGTGGGGGTTTATTAGATTTCAGATGTTTTTTAACTTCTTTAACATCGTCCTGTTGGTGATGGAGTGGTCAGTGTCCCCTTTGGAGATGATCCTTGCACTGGACATCCTTCACTGGGAGCTGAACCATTTGATAGGGTGCTGTGCTGCCCAGCCAGGAGTGGTGGTGCCCCACTCCTCTCTTCCGTGTTGGCACATTTCCTGTAACTCAAGTATGCTGTAACTTAAGTGCTACTTTAAAGGCTTTGGGTTTTTTCCCTCTTGGATTTGTTACAGCCTAAATCCAAAGCCATGCTGAGATCTTGCAAAACCAGATGCAGCTGAGACTTTCAAGTGTTCTAGAGCAGATGGAAATGGCTGTGGGTTTCCATGAAAGCTGGCTTTCTCTTTCCTGGCTATAAATTGAAATATTTGAATTTCTTGCAGCTTCCAGGAGTTTAGGGGCAGATACTACTCTTAATACTTTGCCAGTCCTGTAACTGGGCATGGGCAGGTGTTGTCACATCTGTTGGCCTCTCACTGCCGTGTGACTTCAGCTGTGGGTGGATGCAGACTCTGTGAGGCTGCCCTGGGTCTCAGTGTCCTTTCCCGCACCTGGAAGCTGAGCAGGCAGCACTCTTGGAAGTGTAAGCATTGTAGCACTCCCCTCCAAAGCGAATCTGCAGGGCTGGGAGGTGTTGAGGCTGCACTTGGGGGCTTGGAGGCAGTGCACAGGAAGGCTCAAATTTGGAGATCTGAACAAATCCCAACCCTTATTAAGCCTCCAGACCTTTTCCTTTGGGATGGGGCTCTCTGTGCAATGCCTTGGGAATCTGCAGTTGCTGAGTTCAGCCAAAAGCTGTATGGAAGAAATACCTGGAGCTGGTCCTGCCCCACATAAGTAACTTTGAAAGGTCTTGTTTGAGATGTGCTCACTTCCAACACTTGCTGCTGAAGAAACTGAAAAGATCCATAACTTGCTAAACATGGAAACCTATTCAAGCCAATTTCATCTTGCTCACCCAAACTTCTAATTCTGCCCTTTTCAAAGGGTAAACAAAAGTCTTGCAGTCATTGCAACAGTGCTGTAGTCTGGTCCCAGGCTGGCTCCTCACATGGGCTCAGTGCTGCCCAGCTGCTCATGAGGTGTGTGTGCAGGTGTTTTCTCATTCAGCTTGTGTGTGTCTGTGTGCTTTTCCCCTCTGGTGTGCACATTATATGTGTTTCAAGCCTCAAGCCAGACTTGGTGGCTCAGTGTTTTAGCCGTCCTTAAGAAGGAAGTGCTCTTGGAATTGAGCTGGTTTTAGAAAACAAAAAAAAAGAAAAAGGAAACCCCAAATTTCTGTTCTGAAAGAGATGGCTTTGGGCCATGATGTCTCCTGCAGGAGTGTGCATCCTCCTGCCTTCAGGCTGCTGCCTCCCATCAATGATCACCAAAAGTCCAAAAGTTGCCGTTTCCGACAGCTGTGAGTGGTGCGGATCGCTCTGGGCCCATGCAGAGCTGGCAGCTGGCATTGCCCGTCCCTCTGCTGGCATTGCCTGCCCCTCTGCTGGCATTACCTGTCCCTCTGCTGGCACTGCCCACCCCTCTGCTGGCACTGCCTGCCTCTCTGCCTCCCTCCAGCACTGTTTTATGCCTGGTGCACACGGAGCCCTGTGGGCAGCAGGCAGCCGGCCCTGCCCTGGGTGTGCTCTGCCCAGGGAGGGAGGGAGGGGATCCATCCTTCCTTCCTTCCTTCCTTCCTTCCTTCCTTCCTTCCTTCCTTCCTTCCTTCCTTCCTTCCTTCCTTCCTTCCTTCCTTCCTTCCGACACTTCCTTCCGACACTTCCTTCCGACACTTCCTTCCGACACTTCCTTCCGACACTTCCTTCCGACACTTCCTTCCGACACTTCCTTCCGACACTTCCTTCCGACACTTCCTTCCGACACTTCCTTCCGACACTTCCTTCCGACACTTCCTTCCGACACTTCCTTCCGACACTTCCTTCCGACACTTCCTTCCTTCCTTCCGACACTTCCTTCCGACACTTCCTTCCGACACTTCCTTCCGACACTTCCTTCCGACACTTCCTTCCGACACTTCCTTCCTTCCGACACTTCCTTCCTTCCGACACTTCCTTCCTTCCGACACTTCCTTCCGACACTTCCTTCCGACACTTCCTTCCGACACTTCCTTCCTTCCTTCCGACACTTCCTTCCGACACTTCCTTCCTTCCTTCCGACACTTCCTTCCGACACTTCCTTCCTTCCTTCCGACACTTCCTTCCGACACTTCCTTCCTTCCTTCCTTCCGACACTTCCTTCCGACACTTCCTTCCGACACTTCCTTCCGACACTTCCGACACTTCCTTCCTTCCTTCCGACACTTCCTTCCGACACTTCCTTCCGACACTTCCTTCCGACACTTCCTTCCGACACTTCCTTCCGACACTTCCTTCCTTCCTTCCGACACTTCCTTCCGCCACTTCCTTCCGACACTTCCTTCCTTCTTCCTTCCTTCCTTCCTTCCTTCCTTCCTTCCTTCCTTCCTTCCTTCCTTCCTTCCTTCCTTCCTTCCTTCCTTCCTTCCTTCGACACTTCCTTCCTTCCTTCCGACACTTCCTTCCTTCCTTCCGACACTTCCTTCCGACACTTCCTTCCGACACTTCCTTCCGACACTTCCTTCCTTCCTTCCTTCCTTCCGACACTTCCTTCCGCCACTTCCTTCCTTCCGCCACTTCCTTCCTTCCGCCACTTCCTTCCGCCACTTCCTTCCGACACTTCCTTCCTTCCTTCCGACACTTCCTTCCGACGCTTCCTTCCCTTCCTTCCTTCCGACACTTCCTTCCTTCCGACACTTCCTTCCTTCCGACACTTCCTTCCGACACTTCCCTCCCTCCCTCTGGCTGCTTCCTGGGCACCTCTCACCAGCACTGACAATGCTTGGGGGTATCTCCTGTGTGCACAGTGCGGAGATGCTGTGGCCACTATACCTGAACAGGCATTACTGTGAAGGAATCTTACACTCTCCTGTGCCTGTTTCTTTGATTCAGCATTATTGTGTCTTGGGGAAGGGGGTGGGAGCAATATGCCCTTCCCTCACCCTCCTTTATCACTGTGTAATACTTTTTCTACACAAACTGTGTATAGTAAGAAGAGTTTTACCAAGGTTTTCTAATTAATAGACACTAACCAGCATTTCTTTCTCTTTTCTCTTCTTTGCACATGTGACTTTAACTGCAGTGGTACATGGTCTTTCTGTTCTTTTCTAATTGTGAACTTAAGTAAGCAAATTCCTGGTGTCTGTGACATTAATGCACTGTGGGTTTAGCCTTGTAAATTGTTCTGTTCCAAGCTGGGTTCTCTTAAGTTATAGCTGGATGGGGTTTTGTTGTTTTTTAAACTGAAACATAAAACCGTTTTACACTTTGCATATTTTGTACAGTAAAATTCTGGAAATAAACTGAAACCAGATTTGATTGTTCCACTCCTTTCTCTTACCCTTTCAGATGAAAAAGCTCTCCTGGTCTTCAAGCATTCCTTAGCTGTGGGCAGGAGGGGCCCTCCAAACATGTGGTTTAGCTTTTTTGAGGCTGCCTTTTTGTCACCCTCATTTCTAGGCATTTCTGGTCTGCCCTGCCACAGTAAAATGCAAACTCATTTATCACTCCTGAAGGAAGACTGCTAAGTGACTGCTTTGAACACCTGAAATCTCAAATGATGGGGAGCAAATGCAGCTGGGGAAGTGGGGTGGTGGGGGTTCATGACTGGAGTGGGAACAGGTTTTTCTGCCTCCTGTGTTCTCATTATTTGCACACAAATTATGAAGTGCAGGATTCACTGCTGAGTTCCTTATTTGGCTCTGGTGGGGAGGAGGAGTGGTGAGAGGCAGAAAAGCCAGTGCTCCTTGTTTGTGTGGATGCAAGCCTGTGCTCTGCTAAAAAAAGGTGCAGGGAATCTCACCTCAACAGCATCTCTGGGTGTGGCTTTCCCCACCATCAGTTTCCATCTCCGGCACACCAAGAGCTCAGAAAGATCAAGCAGCTGAGCCCAATGAAATGTGGGAGCAATTTTTTTGTCTAGATGTTCTTTGGTGCCCCCTCTTCAGGCCAGCCCAGCAGATCTCCTTGGTGGCTTCAGCTGCTGGGAAAATCCACAGGATGCTGCTCTTCGGTGAAAAAGAGTGCAGCAGTTGTGTAGATAAGCAGCACAGACATAAATGCCTGTGGAGAGAAACAGCCACGTGGGTAAATCTTTGCTGGTGTTTGGGCTAGAGAGAGCTGAACTAAGGCCTGGGAGGAAGCAGGAAGGGTGGGATGGGGCTGTGCTCTGTTCTGCCTCCTGCCCTCCCTTGATCTTTGCTTTTGATCTGTCCCTCTCATCCCACTGGTGCTTTGGCAGTGCCCAGCACTGCAGTGTTTGCAGGTCAGCTCCCAGAGATGGCCAGGAAAGGGAAGGGCACTGCTGCTGCCCTGCAGAGGCTGAGATGGGGCTGCAGCCCTTGCTGGTGCCCTCCTGCCCACCAGAGGAAGAGCTGACTTGTTGGACCCGAGCCCTGGAGGAAAGGCTCTGTGGGAGTTGGCCCCAGGTGTGTCATGGGAAGGTGAAAGCAGCAGGAATTTGGCATAAACAAGACACTGGGCTTGTCAGCCTCGTTCCAGGCTCTAAGCCTTGAGAGCTGTGTCTTTACATGTGAGTTCAGCATGCTCTGTTTCATTTCTGGGGTAGTGCTGCTACCAAATCTACACCTGACTGCTGCCAGCTGTGGCGCTTTCCGTCCTGCTGTGGAAGCTGAAGGAAGGAACAGGCTTTGCCAGAGGGACCAGTTCCCTTGGCCTTCTCCCAGAGCTCACATACCTGAATCATAAAGGGCTGTGGTATGTAGCTCAGCAGAAATTAGACCTGAGGGAGCTGATCTGGTTTGGTCAAGTCTTTTCACTGAAGTTGCTCAGACCTTTGAGGTGTGGTAGAGCCTCAGGTGCAACGTTGGGTTATGTATTACAGACCCAAACCTCTGACAGAAAGGGAATGGAGGTTTTTACTGGGAAAAACCAACCACTTGGAGGGATCTGGCATCCTGAACCAGAGGTAAGCACCTTTTGCCTGAGGGACACACTGGACTTAAGGAGGACATGGCTCTCCTGCAGTGCCCTTCTTGACCATATGGGCATAGGACTCTGGGTGCCCTGGCACAGCACCAAGCACTGCTGTGGGTGTTTGGTGGCTGAGCTGTGGCTTAATTCACATGATTTCACATGATTGGTTCTGGTAGGTGATGGGACCAGGCCTCACAGCTGTGGACACAGAGAAAACATCATCTGTGGAGAGTGAAGTAGGAATCTGTGGGGCAAAGAGGCCACATCCAGTCAGGTCATAGCAAATGGGGTAAGAAAGGGATTTGTCACCCGCAGCAACTGGCTCCAGAGCCTTACTTAAAGCACTAGCAGCACCTTACCATGTGATATTGTTAGCTCAATTAATAGTTCAGTGAGACACCTGGCTGTGGAGGTCAGCAGGGCTTCAGACCCCTAAACACCTCCTGGTGCAATGAACTGGCTCTGCTGTCTCAGCCCCAGGTCTCAGCTCCTGGGAGGTACAGGAGGCGTTGAACTCAAGGGTTTCCAAGAGGTCCTGGAGCTCAGAACAGGAGGGGTAGGTGCAAGGGAAGGGGATCTCTCAGCAGGACATGGTGTCTCACAACAGCGTCCAGGAAGGGAAAGTATACTGGGAGTTGGCTAAGCAGAGTGCTTTGATTTGGCTTTCAACAGCTCTCCCGAGTTTATGTTGGGCTGGGAAGGGGATGGGTTTAGGTTACAGTCCTTTCCGGCACTGACAGATAATCCACTGGGGCAAGGACATCCATTCCCTTTCCACGTGTGCATCCATGGACTGCTGGGTCAGGAGGTGCTGAGAGAAAGGCGAGCACTGAGCACAAGGTGTCTGCAGAAGCAGGGATGGTGGAGTGGGGTGATGGCATATGCATAAATCATTAGCTGTGAACAAGGTTCCCCGGGTTGCTTTGAAAGCTGTAACAAGTTTTGTGGCCCTGCTGTGAGCTGGTGTGCTAGTTTATGGTGCTAGCAAAGTGGGGAGTACCTTAAATGGGAAGAAAGCTGTTTTCCTGTTTGTCCCCATCTCCCTGTCCCTCTCCATAATGAACTTGTAAAAGGTTGTGGGTTGTTTGGGTTTTCTCCCCCACCTACTGCTCACATCGTAGTCTGTGTTCAGGTTGGAGCGTGCCGCAAAACTGCTCCAAGCCCTGAGCTGATCCTCCCTTCCTCCAGAACCTGGGGACCGGAATGAGGACACTGGACAGGACCTGGGGCTTGCTCTGGTCCCAGCTCAGTTAATGTGAACAGCCTGGGGCCCCCAGGAGCCCTCCATGGTGGCACTGCTGCTTGGTGGCCTCCCAAAGTCCGAGGGTGCTGCCTACAGGAGAAGGGGAACCAGTGCTTGCTGCAGAGAGCTCAGCCAGGACAGAGGGAGCAGTCACTCTTTGGGCTCTGGGTGGGCAGCACTAAGTACAGCTTAAAGAGGAAGGAGGAAGAAAATTTTTACCTTGTGGATGTGCATCTGAGGTAGCTCAATGCATCCACCTTGATTATATATCAAAATATGGAGCCAAAAAGCAAAGCCTCAAGAGAGACAGTGACACAAGGCAGTGTCAAGTCAGTAGGAGAGACTTTAGAGATTAGGGTGTGGGTTTTCCCTCCAGCATCCTTAGGAACATGAAGGCATAAAGATTAAAAAAAAAAAACCTGAGACACCACAAATTGCTCTAGGCATGAAGCTACTCTGTAAATTGAAACATTTTAAGTCTCTTTCAAAGGCAAGAATTAGGTTTACAAATGTTTAAGCATCTAGTCTTGCTTGTCTCTTTTTCCTTTTTTTTTTTCCTTATTTAAAAAGATAGCACAAATGAAAAGTGGATGCATGGGGAGAAGGGAGATGTGTTTGACAAAACACACTTGATTCAGCCTCCTTGAAAGTTTTAGGAGACATTTAGAATGGTATGGCCCTTTGGACCTCTCTTCAGCACAAGTCAGATGCTGTGGGCATGCTTTAGAACAGGGAACAAGAAGGAACTGATTATATCTGGGCCACAGATGTGAAACAGATCTGCAAACCTTTTAGCTTCTATTTTGTAAAAGCTCATTCTTGAGTACTCATAATACCAGATCCTACAGTTGATTATAATTTTGCTTTGTAAGTGGTTGTGAGAAACTGGTTTAGTAATTCAGTAACTAGACTGTGGGAAGCTGGGCAAATTCCTTTAGCAACTTCATCTTGTGGGGACTAAAATGTTCCTCAAACATTTAGCTGCTTTTGTTGTTCAATAACCTCTCTCTTTGTCACTGGCAAGAGCAGTGAATTTGAACATTCTTCAAATGTTGAATTGAATTTTAAAGCAAAAATCAAAATCCAACACCAGGCAGATTTCAGGGCTGCTCTCTGGTCAAATATCACTTTATTTTCCAGCCATGCTACTGAGGGAGGGAGCTGGTTCAAGCTGGGCTTTCTCCAAATCCAGAAGCACATGAGGTTGCCCATGGCTGTGTAAGTGATTTCCCACCCACGGCCAAGGGAGGGCTCAGTCAGGACAGCCTCTGGGAATCTCTGGCAGGGAGGTGCTCTCTGGCTGCTGTGGGATACCCCCTCCAGCAAACTCAGCTCGTTTAACCCTCCAGGCTTATTTCTTGTATGTGAAGCCATGACACTTTGTCTTCTGCCCAGGTGGTGTGGTGGTGTGATTGCTGGTGGCACTGGGTGTTACTGGTCTCTTCCCACAGTGATAGCAGTCAAGGCTCTGTTGCAAGGGTTGTGGTTCCTATTCTAGATTTGGGACAGTGGGAAAAGAGGTCCACCAAAGATTCTGCTACTTCTGCCCAGGCTGGTGAAATGGCTTTTCCCTGAGCAGGTCCCACCTGTCCCCCTCAGAATAAAAGCCTTGTCCGGACGTCTTTCTCCTCAGAAAGGAAATGTTGTCCCTCCTCATGTTCACAGCTGGGGATCCAGCACGGGCTCGTGGCAGTGGTGTGAGGGAGGCTGCTTCTCCCTGAGCTGGGCAAGGGGCAGCAGGGGCAGGGAAGGGCTCTGTCCCTCAGTGACCCCCAGCACCATATGCTGTGGGGGTGGGTGAGAAGAAGGAAGGAAGGAAGGTGGGCTACACAGAAATGGAGAGAGAAAATAAATTCGGGGAGCCAGTGAAGATCAGAAGAGTAGTATGTCAAGAAGCATGAAAAGAAGGTGAAAAAGCTGTTTTCTTGTTTTCCATAGCATTGGGGACAATGCCCTTTGAGTGCTCTGCTGATCCCCTTTATCACAGGGGCTCAGCAAGAGAAAGCAGGGAGCGAGGCACCGGAAGGATCTTTCCTTCCATCCCAAAGGCAGTTTGTAATCTGATTCCTGAAATGGGTCTTCAAGCTGCAAGGAAGCTCTGTAGCTTTCTTTTTCCCTTTAAATAGCTTAGCACCTTTTAAACCTGGCAGAGTGTTCTGGGAGCTCGGCCAAGACTCTGCCCCATGGTCCCCTTTGTCATTAGATGCCATTTTCTGCCAAAGAGGTGTGGGAGTCATCCCAGGCTGTGCCCCAGGAGTACTGACCAGCCAAGGGCTGCTTTGCTGAGGTCAGGGTACAAGGGAGTGGGGAGTAAGCAAGGGATGCTGCAGTGCAGTGGCTGACCCAGAGCCTTGGGTCCAGGTAGGGCACAGTCCTGCTGGCACGGCCTCGTTACTGAGGTCAGATGTCCGTCCTGCTGTGCTCTGCTCTTTCCAGTTCCTAGCAGCTGCTCCTGCACTGCATGGCATGGATGTACCTGGGCTGTGAAAGCAGCCAGGGGGCAGTGAGCTTTGCCTCAGAGCCCTGGGGTGCTTCTTGCCTGTTTCCATCCTTCTCTTCAGCCCCTCAAGTCCAGGCATTGGTGTGCAGCTGGCTGCATGTGGGGCATCCTCAAAGCCAAAGCTGGGCTGCAGTGGAGAGGAATCCAGATGCAATCTTGGCCTCTTTTCACAAGATGTCAGTGGCAGCTGGGAAGTGAAAGGTTCCTGTCTAATTAATTCTTTTCCAGGGAATAAAAAGGAATGTTTTCTGTTTGGTGTCTGTGATGGATCCATCATTCCTTTAGGCAGATGTGCAGACAGACAGCGAGAAGCAGCCGGTGTCCTGGGCTCTGTGTTGGTGTCTGGCTGAGCAGCTTCACTCTGGGACGGGCAGCAGCTGAGATCTCTGGTTTCACTATGGGGCTGTTCCTTTCCCAGGGGAGACAGGAGACTCATCACTCCTCAGGAACATCACAAAAACTGCTGACCCTGAAAACATGGAGTAATCTGTGATTTCCAGAGTGCCTCCCTTGTCCTTTCCTCCTGCAGCTGTTTCCCAAATGGCTGACATAAACTCAGAGCACTTTTGGGTTCACACAGCCTCTACATCAGCGACTGCTGCCAAGGCAGAAACTTTCTCCTCCATGCTGTGCATGAGAGCTGCAGTGTGCAGCTCCTGATGGGTTTCCTTCTCCCTTGATTGTTGCCCTTGAGCAGCACAGGGTGTGCTGTGGCACAGCATTCCAAACAATCCCCTCAGCTGTGCCCTCCAGCCCCGTGTCTGGGGGCTGGGAGGAGGTGCTGCATCACTTGGTGTTCTTGCCACATGTACCGTGTTAGGAGGGTCCTCACTGTCACTGGGGACAGATAAAACCACCTGTTGGAATACTTTAGGTAATACCTTGACAGTGGTGGGTAAGGGTCACCTTAGGGGTCTTTTCCAACCAAAATGGTTGAATGATTCTGTGAAGAAACTGATCAGCTTGAAGCACTCGTGGTTGGGTGAGGGCAAAATACAATTCCTGTCTTTATCTGTATAAAGACCTGTTTAATATGTCTAGTTAACATGCTGGAGCAAAAGAACTATTTGTGAAGAAAGACGTGCTTGTTAAGCACTCAGTGCTGCCCACATACACAAATTTGTGTTTTTTAAATAAAGGGTTTTTTTGCAGGTTCCTCATCCAAATGTGCTGACTCTTTCCTCCCAGTGTATAGTGGGCAGGGTTAGGCTGGCTTTGCTCCTCGGGGCCACCAGTGCCTTTCAAATGCCAGGTGTTCCTACTTGTGACAGAGGAGCCCAGGAGCACCTGGGCTTGTGATCCTGTGTGTCATCCCCACACCCCTGTCTTACCTGTCCCTGCAAGCAAAACACTCAAATTCAAGCTGCCCTCTCCTTCACAAGGGGCATTGTGCCCTTCAGCTGTTTGGTCATTAGGATCTTGGGGCAGACAAGGTGTTAATGGGAAAAGCTTTGCTGCCCACCTATCCTCATTGCTGCCCTCCTTCCTCTGTGGCAACGCTTTCCCAACTTTTTATGTGATTGTCCCAAAAGCTGGCAATAAACAGTTCCTGTTTGTGGGTAAAGACAATGCTGAGAACTGTAATGGCAGACTGAGGGAAGAGAAATAGGACAGCCCCATCCCTGGCACCATGAAGGAGTGCCAGCAGTAGGGTTAGCTCTTTCCTGCATAACTCAAGGGAAACTTTCCACAAACAACTGGCACCACTCCCCAGTATGAGTTCAGCCTCTACACTTGTACATTATTTCTTTTCCCCCTAGAGGTCTCTTGCTCTGACATGTTCAAGTGCCTGTGGAACACCTGTGCGCTTGAACATGTCCCTAGTGCTGTCTGCAGGGTCTGCCTGGGCAATCTGTGCCTCTCAGAGCATCTAGAGTGGGGCACTTCAGAGCAGAGGGGCATCCACAGGGGAAGAGGAGCACCCAGAAAGCACTCAGGCACTCGGCACATCTGGAGATTGTGCCAGTAAGGAAAGCCAGTAGAGGAACTTTTCATTATTCTTTGTGTTTGGAGTGACTGATGAGGAGGCATATGGTCATTGCAGGCTGTTACCTTATGCAGGGTGAAACTGTTCATGATTTGCTCCTGGGAATAGCCCAAAGGTAATCTAGTTCTTTCCTCAGGTCAGTAGTTGTCCCTGAATCACAGACCAGGAGGCTACCAAAGGGCTGCTTCTGCCTCCTCTTGCTCCTTACCAGTGTGGGTGAATGAGACCTTGAGTCCTGCTCGCTCCCTCTCTGAGCTGGGCTCCCCCAGCAAACCTTGAGGAAAAAGGAGAGTGCTGGGCACCCTGTCAGCCAGCAGAGAGTAGGAATGAAAGAGAGGAGGAAACCTCCACGCTGAGAGCACACTGAATTTCAAGACTTTTGAAAGTTATTCATCACCTCAGAGCAAGCAGTTGATTGTTCTCCCTGAACAAACTTGGTTCATCTTCTGAGCAATCATAAGAAAGCATAGAAGAGCAAATGGTTGACCTGGGGGCTTTGCTGCCCTGTCTATTCTTCCAACAAGCTGTGTCTGAAAAGCACATGTTGAGGGTTTGATGCTCAGCAAGGAGCTAAATTGGGCATAAGCCATCTACCATGTTAGCATAGTATTCATTCTAGTGCATAGAGACAGAGAGAAATCCAGCTATGTCTTGTTCATATTGGTATTTTCCAGCAAGGGGACATGGCACAAATGGGAACATAGCAATACTTCAGCTTTTTCATACCAGTAGTTTCAAATTTCTATTTCAGCTAATGTAGAGAGAGGGAGTCAAAGAAACTGATCAACAGGTAGGGGAAAAAAAATCTATAAAATCTTGCTTTGCAGTTCATCTGATAAAGGAAATATATAGTGTGTAAACCTTGTTTCTCACCAAGATTCACATTTATGTAACTGATTCTTCTGTCCCTCACATCACATTTCTCTGTCCTAAGCCAGTATAAGGATGGTCAGGACAATGTTTTTTGTTTGTAGCAAGAGAGGAGATGTGTACACTACCTATGCTAGCAACTCTGAACAACTGCAGAACATCTCTATAAATGTATTTATACATCTCTGAACTCTCCATACATTGCACTATTGCCAAACATAAGAAGCTGAGACAGTTGAAATTTGCCAGCATGGGGAAGCAGGGAGACCTAATGCAGCCACAGTGCCTGGCACATGGATGGTGCTGCACTGACCAGGACCATGGAATGGACCCTGGGCTTTGTGAGTGACTCCCTTGACTGCAAACTGGCACCCTCAACTCCTTCTCAGCCTGCAGCCAAGAGACGCTTCTCACATGGGACATCTGAGTCTCTAGGCAGGGAGTAGCTGTGCAACTAAATACTCAAAAGCCAAACAGCTTGAATCCTCTTCACTGCTCACACCCCAACACACCTCATCCACTGTCTAATGTGTTTGGATGGATGTGTTCCCTCCTGACATCTTGATCATGGGAAAAGATGCTACATGGGCTTTGGGTGAAAAAGCTGGAAGGTCATGGGGAATAGGAGTGCTTCAGGATGGGCCCCTGTGGATGTTTCCATTGGCTTGGCTCAGTGCCATGATCTTCAGGCTCAGTGGTTTGGACTCACACTGGGCTCAGAACTGGACCAGCCTGTCCAGCAGTTCAGGAGTTCGTGAGCTTTGTGTCTCATATCAGGATCCCTGCACTGACCCCAGCTGTGGCCTGAGCTTTCAAGAAGAAAGAGGCTCAGACAGGGGACCCGGTGTTTGGTTTTGCATTGCGCTGCCAGACAAGAATATCCTGTCGTTATGTGGAATCACTGAAAACTTTAATAGCATCCCTAAAACCTCCCTCCCCTCCCAAAGCATTTTTCTGGCTCTTAGCATGTTAGGGAGTAGCTACAGACTCCCACAGCAGAACTTGCAGGATTGAGTGATCTTGGCAGAGTAGCTGCAAAGGGCATCGTGTTTAATAAAAGGGCTAGACTTTACAGTTAGGGTTTTCCCTATGTCTTGAAGTGAGATTTGGTCTTTGGATGTTAAGTGCTGGGCTGATGAACACAGAAAATACAAACTGGCTCCCTGCGTCCCTCTGGCAGCAAGCAGGCAGGCACTTTTCTCCTGCCCTGGGACACTGGGGCAGATTCCCTGCAGGTTCCTGCAATCCTCGCTAAGGAGGCATGATTCCCAGCGGTGCTGGGCGCCCGCAGGCGCTGCCCTCCGCAGGGGCAGCCCCGGGGGCTCAGCACCGCTGGGAATCATGCCAGGGGCTCCCGGCAAGGGCGAGGGCAGGGGAGCGGGGCCGGGGGAAGAGAGGAGCAGCGGTGCTTGCTGATGCTCAAACAAAGGTCTTCCAATGCAGGGACCTGCCGCAGGGCCGGGGCTCTCGGGCCCCACAAGTCAAACTGCACAGAGTCACAGTTAGTCGTCGTCATCATCATCATCGTCATCGTCATCGTCATCGTCGTCATCGTCGTCATCATCGTCATCATCGTCGTCGTCGTCGTCTTCATCGTCGTCATCATCCTCGGTGTTTATCTTCCCAGAAAGCACGTCTTCTATCCAGTCCTCCAGCTCCTCGGCTGTGGGCAGGTCGTCATCATCTCTGATGTCCATCCAGACGCTGTCAGCCTGTGGGGACAGGTGATGAGGGTTAGCTGCCCTCAGGAACACAGGGTGGGACACAGCTGTTGGGGGGAGAGGGCAGGAGCACGGTGGGATGCAGGCATTGGCTCCCTCTTTGTACAGCCTGTGGGCAGGCTCAGCAGAGCATCTCTGCCCTTGCACTGGGATCCCCACCTCCCCCTGGGGTGCTGCTGTCTCTGACCAGGGCAGGGGGGCTGCTCAGCAGGTTTATGGGAGTGTCTGGTGCTGTGTGCCCTGATGAGGTGTGTGCCTGCTGCCAATGGCTGTGAGCAGGAGCACTGCCCACCTGATGCATTCCTCACTCCATCTGGACAGTTCTGTAGACTCCAAGTCTACGTAAAGAGATACCAAAGAGGCCTCTGCCAGCACCTGCTGCATCATCCCAGTTTGCAGGACATCACAGTTGTTCCTTCCTTCCATCCAGAACCCTTCTGGGACCTCTTCCTTGGAGCCTTCACAACCTCCTGTCAGCACCCTTTCTCCACAGCCTCCTTTACAATCACCCTTGCCTCAGGACCTTGCTCTGGACTCTCCATGTATGATAATGGCTGCTACTCTTGGAAGAGCCTTTCCTTAGATCATCTCAGCCATGCTCCCATGCACACCAGGGATCTCAGCTGAAGAGTGGTGAGAAACACCAATGCCCTGGACTGCAGGTGCCCCTGTTCTTTCCCCCTGGCTGTCTGCATTGCTTCCATAAACAAAAAAAGATGGGAGAATTCAGTAAGAAGACAATGACAAATTTGTGACTGCTACCCAGGGACAGCAAGATTATTTGGTCTCTGAGGTCTGGAAATGAAAGTTTTCCTCTCTGCTGTGCTATAGGTTCCTTGGGTAAATGCCTGGATAAGCCCCTTTCTGTTCACTGTCTCCCCTCCATAAAACAGGATCAGCCTCCTGTTTTGCAGAGGCACTGTGAGCTTATCTCATGCAGCATTTGATGTTGCAGAAGCAACTTCACATATCAGAAGACAACTACCAGCTTTTGCAAATGCATCCAACTTTTTTCCCTGTCTGTGGTATTTAATTCTCTTTGATTTACGGCTCGCTAAAAAGCCAGACCAATTTCTGCTCAAGGAAAGCGGTGTCTCCCATACAATATTTTCCTCCTAAATCACCAAAACTGCACTAAAAAAGAACCCTGGAGAGGCATGCAGTCCTTGCTCCACTCAAATGTTAATGTTCCCAACCTCAGGACTGTTCGTGCAGAAAAAAGTGACACTTTTAAATAATGGGAAGAGGAGTGGCTCCATTTCACCTCCAGAAGGTGCTGTGCAAATAAAGCAGTGATATTTTGCAGGGCATCATGGCCCTAGTCCTGAGCCACAGTCACCACAATGTGATGAGCCAGCTGGGGCTGCTGGGAGCTCTGGTGTTTGCATTGGCAGGTTTTTACAGAAGTGATGGGGTCACAGGGGTTATGTCCACTGAAGCCAGCAGCAGTGTTTATTTTCACTCTGTTGTGTAAGTCCCACTTTGTACCTGTGTAGCTTGGCTGAATGCAGTGATGTAACACTGAAATAATAAAATGAGCTCAATGTTTGTTTTAGACATCACCTGCCAACCTAGAACTTTCTTAAATCTCTCTCGAGAAATAAAGAAAGGACTTAAGAGGAATGAAATAAAACCTGCAAATACTGTAATCATCAGCCTGAAACATTTACTATATCAAAGTCAGATAATGCAGGAGTTTTTACAGGTCTCTAAGTGACTGCTGAATAATAAGGCATATGTTCTTACCTAATTCTGCTTTCTATATGATTCTCATGCCACTGATAATCCCACTTCCATGAACTTCCATTGAGTGCTGTTTAATGTAGCTTTGGCGTGACTTAAACATGACCGGTCACAGTAAATATAAAGAAAGGAGATACTGTGTTAAGGGCATAAGACTGGAAGACTTGGGCTCTCTTTCTGGCTTGTCCATTCATTTCTCTCATGGTCTTAGGTGACAGGTGCTGTTTTGGCCCTTTTTCCTTTTGTCTCTCCCTTAACAATTCTGCTAAGGAGCATTAACTCACTGGGTCTCCACTCTCTAGGGGTCTGCCCCATGGTCTGGTGGAGTACTCCTCTATTGCAGGCAAAAAGCTCACGTGCAGCCAGGGCTGAAACTACTCCCTGACTCCCAACTCAGCCTCTCAGCCACCTCAGTGGGATGAGCAAGATCCAAGGACTCTGCTTTCTTCATGACACCATTGCTTTGCCTTCCCCACCAGGTCTCCTGTGTTACAGCCTTGCAGCATCTGTTGTAACAGGAGGCACAAGCATCCAGTACACCCTTGCTGTCCCTCTTTTTCTGGGGCAGTACAGGAGAGAGGATGTGGAGGCTGGAAGCAAGGTCAGTGTTGAGCCAAACCAGCACCCAGCCCCACACATTTGTCCCAATTTTAACTCCCTCTTTGCTCTCTTCTGATGAAACATCAAGTTCACTTATGACTCAAATTTTTTGAAACACGAAGTCAAGCACCAATTTACAAACACTTCTGCAGTGAAGAGATTTCTGTTTCCAGAGGCACTTACATACCCACACAGGTTCATTTTAAAGAGATTAAAACAAACACCCGGCACTTAAATGTTAAAAATAAACTAAGGTAACAGTTTAGGCAGGAGCATGCTGCATTACAGGCTCTCTGATCATCTGGACTGTTATTGTCAGAAAGAGGAAAGAATGGTTTCTCTCTGTGTCAGGGCTGTTCCATTGCACTCAGCAGCTCTGCTGAGATCTCTGCTGGTGAGGGTCAGACGGGTCCCTCTCCCACCTGCCTTAAAAGCTCACAGGGTATGGGCAACCTGAGATCAGTCCCATGATTTCTGGTTTGAAGGCCACCACAGTGAAAATAGTAGCTGCTAGAAACTCATCCCAATAGCACAAATGTGGCTGCTGTGGGTATTGTTCTCCCTCAGCTGTGCCAAAGTAGCACCTCTGCCTCTGCAGGTCTCCCTCTGCAGCTGCTCCTGTGGGATGGTGTGGGAACCTTCACCAGGCGTGGGGCAGGCAAGCAGGTCTCCTCTTCCCACCCAGATCCCACCAGCACTCCCTGCACAGCAGGGGCTGAAGGGCAGGAGGGCCTGGATGAACCCCAGTGCACCCTCCTTACGGCAGCAGGATTCCTTGATTACCAGTTTATGCTGTACTTCTGTTAAAGCTGTGTGTTTATTTAGCTTTTTTCAAGCTGTGCAGTTTCTCCCTGTCATCTGCTGGGGATAATATTTCCCTCCTACACTCAAGCTGTGCCCTTTTGCTTCTGTAGAAAACAACAACCTCCTGTTACTCCTCTTCTCCTCCCCTAAGCATGGCTTTATTTTCCCCCTACACACACTTTTTCTACACAAAGCCACCCAAGCTGTTGGAGCAGGGAATGGATGATGGTGCATGCTGTGAGTTGGGGTGAAATATAAGATCTTGAAACCAAACTGGGCAAAGCCCTGACTCCCAGGCCACAGAGGCTGTGCTGTCCCCAGCAGATGTGGTTTGTGGTTTGTGATTTGGCAGCAGAAACACACTCAGACTAAAGCCCTAAGCCTGACATCAGAGGTGTTACAAACCCTGCGCCATGTGGAAAGGGTGAGGCTTTCATATTTTTTCTCTGTTCTACCTGCACTTAACAGTGGAAATCCCACTGATTCCAGTGTCCCTCCTGAGGGACATCCCCAACCCTTCCAGCACCCTAATTTTGGGATCACTGGATTTTCTGGGCACGTGCTACTCACATCTGTGACGTTCACCACCCCAATCTGTGGTCTGAACAGGTCGATCTTGAAGGTCTTCTCCCAGTAAGTGATGAGCTGCAGGAGTGAGACACACAAAGCTCAGTCAGGGGTGTCTGGGGAGTGAGGAATGTGCATCCATGTGTGCATGCAGAAAGGAGAGGCTGAACACAAGCTTGGCCTGCCACACATGGCAAAGGAAAGCGCCGACTCCAGGGGTGTTCCCAAGACAATGCCCACTTAGGAGGCAGACCCAAACAAGCAGCTTTTAAGGGCCTGTGGTCCAGTTTCCCATCCTTCCCTGTCCCACATTCCCTGGGGCAATTCCTGCACTTGTGTGTGCACCCCCTCACACCCCCTCATGCCCATCCCATCCATGAATTAAAGCAAGAAAGGCAAACAGCCTCTGCCACTCACCAAAGGAAAGTCGTCAGGGTCAATCCAGACAATGCTCAGGTCGGGATTATCAGTGTTGTCCCTGGCAACCTGCTTCAGGATTTCCAGGAACTCAAAACCATCTGAAATGACACATGAACCACTGCAACTCTCCTGCAAATGCACAGGCACTTCTTGCTTGTGGGGGTTTCCAGCTTCCCTGGCTCCCCTATGCACACAGGAGTTGTTTATAGCTCTCATTAAAATGCTGTCTCCCAGCGCTTTCTTTTGATAATAAGGCTTTTAATTTCAAGCATCCTCCTCGGGTGTTGAAATTAGTTACACATGAATTAAGCCCCATAATCCTTCCGTGGAGTGAAACAATGTCACTATTTTCTTGTGGTGAGGAGGAACTGAGCCCCCAAGAGGCCAAAGCTTTCCGATTTGCTGATGGCTCTGAGAAGCACCGATGGTACGGCTTTTCAGGAGTCAGTGGCTTTGTGTTTCCCACATGCCTATCCCACAGCCAGCCCTCAGCACTCTCCCAGAGCTGCACAGCAAGATGGATGCAGAGTTAGGGAGCAAATACTGGTACTGGGGTGGAAGGAATGATTTTTTTTTCCCAGGCAATCATCCATTTCTATCCAAAATTTGATCCTGGCTAGCACACCTGCTAGCATAAACACCCAGTAGGTGTCTACAATGCAAACAAAGCAGATGAAAATACATTTTCTTGAAGGATGGAGAGTCACACCAGGAAGAAAATGGGCTCCTACCTGGGTCATCTTCTTCAGCAAAGGCTACGATGTGAATACCCTCCATGTCATCCTCCTGCAAACAACACTACTATTACTGATGGGCCAGGGAGGGAGGACAGAGTCCGGGTGGTTGCTGGAGACAGGAGCACTGGGATGGCTTCAAAAAGGGCAATTGCAGAGAGAGGCTTGACTGGAGGCCCAGAGAGAAACCAGAAATGGGAGCTGAGGTGAGGCTGCCTCATGAAGGTATTTAGTACTGAAGGGGGTAGTTTGGGTAGTGTTGCTGAAACTCTTTGGATAAAAGTTAGGTGGGCACCATGATGGCAATGGCAAGGGAGCTTCTGATGATGTGAGGCAAAAGCTTCTCTGCAGAAAAGGTCAAGGGCTTTTCTAGGATGAGAATAGAGGCTCCCCCTTCATGCCTGAGACCACCTATCCTCATTAATTTTCAGCTCCCAGGGGATGGTTTGCAAGGAAACAAATATCTGCCACCATGCTCAGCTCCTTTGGGGCCAGCAAAGAAGTTTTCTCACAATATGAGAGGCAAGGTGGCTCATTTGGGCCCCTATTTGGAGGTGAAGGGTCTCTGCTTTAGGTGAGGGTCTCCGAGAGCAGTGAGGGAAATTGAGTGGGGGGCTCATTTCAGGGCTCCAGTGAGTGGAGGACAGAAATTACAGCCTGGTGGATTACTTTTCTCCATGAAACACATGAGTAATGATATTGGCAAAGGCCAATGGATCTGCTGGCCTTCATAATCTGCCTGCTATGAATGTCATCTCTGAATTATCCCATGGATCGGTTTCGCCTTCCTCACCCGCTGTCGGTCCCAGTTTCCATTTCAATTGGTTTTAATGCAAGCAAAAATTCCCATCTAAATGCTAATTTCTTTTCCCTTCTGAGCCCAGAGGTGAAAAAGCCACCATCAAATACTGAAAGGGAAAAAAACCCCTGAAAGATTAAGTGGAAAACATTATCTTTAAAAACAATAGTGGATGCTCAGCCTTTGTGGATGTCTTCAGGGAATACGTTTTCACCGGGACATTCCAGGCAGATTTACTTGGGATTCAGACCACTTACAGCTGGCACAATTTACACTGTTGCTTTTTCTTCATATTCACCAGCAGCATTGTCAGACAGCAAAATAAAATTTATATGTCTATATGCTACATATAATTACATGTATGTACTGATATAATGCAGCTCTATTCTGTCCTGCAAAGCAGCAAACAAAACTGGACTAACTCCAGGGAAGGCAGTGAGGATGTTGTGACCTGGCAGTGAGATCAGAATCCAGCCCCCTGCCTTCTGTAGCTATGAGCCCACTGCTTGTGGCAGAGGCAAGCTCTGTATTCCCAGGCTGCTGGTTGAGCAAGCATCCCACCATTGGGAATTCACACTTTTCATGAGGCTGTTTTAGACTATGGCCAGTATGAAAGTGAAACCACTGCTTGTGTAATTTGGGTCTCGCTGAAGTGCCATTAGAAACCTTGGAGGGGCTTTGGTGGATCTTGGAAGCTGTGTTCTATACAGAATCTGTATTTCAAAACAAAATGAAAAGCTATTGTGCCTAAGTGACTCATAACTCCTGGTTCAGTTTTATTACCTCTTGCCTTGCTATATTAAAGACTCCCAAGGTTTTTGCCACTTTGGAGTCCCGTGGTGTTTCATGTTACACAGCCAAGAAGGGGACATCTAAATGCTGTTATAAATGTGTCAAGTCTTTTGGAAGAATGACTGCATCTTCCTTAGTGTTTGTAAAGCACCTGTACAGCCTTGCTTTTCTGCATTCATCTGGCACTTGAGAGCCCCTGACTAGCTTTTAACACCATATTCACTCACAGTGAAGGGATAATTTTGTTATACACAATTTTTCCTTCATTTTCACCCTTCTTTTCCCCGCCCCTGCAGACCCCATGACTCCTCTGTGTGAGATAGAGGCCAAAATGCAGGTTAGTTCTTCACAATTGCTGATTTGCATCTTGCTTGCACTGTGAGAAGTGCAGTCAATACAGGATCTGCTTTGAAATCTATATAATTAACTGTACTGGCTGCCTTCACTTCCATTTTGAATTGTTCAAGTGCTCTTGTACTTTTACAAGGACACATAGTGACAGGATGGGGGAGAATGGATTTAAACTGAAAGAGGGTAGATTTAGACTGAATGTAGGGAAGCATTTCCTCACTGTGAGGGTAGTGAGGCACTAGAACAGGTAATCCAGAGAAGTGCTGGATGCCCCAGTCTCTCAAAGTGCGCAGGGTTAGGTTGGATGGGGCTTTGAGCAACCTGCTCTAGTGGAAGGTGTCCCAGCCACAGCAGGGGATAGGAAACAGATGATTTTTAAGGTCCCTTTGAACCCAAACCAGTCTATGATTCTGTGAGTTTCCATGAGACATCTGCACAGTGAGCAGGCCACAGAAATCATCCCACCAGCAGCTCTGGTGCCCTCAGCACTCAGCTGAGATGGAGCATCCTTGGGCAGGATCTCTCACAGGCCCCACACCTGTCTGGCACGCTGCTTATCTTTCCCTCCTCCTTCTCTCTGTGAAGCAGGCAGGAGCCAGCCCAGCTCGCCATTGCTGCTGTGCAAAGCCCTTGAGCACCCTGTTTGAAGTGAGGCACTCGGCAGTGCACGCAAGGCTTTCCCATTTTCCCAGAAGAGACAGAGTAGCTTTGCAAGGAAGGAAAGGTGATGTTCTGCCCAGGCAGAGGCTGCAGCTCTTGAACAGCAGTTTCTTGTCAGAAGCTGGCAGGGACACGATGGTTCCCACCACAGGTGCTTACCCACGTCTCAAACATGTCCTCGGGGCGCAGCTTCCTCAAGGTGGCCCTGCAAGGGAGACAGAAATGCTCTTTGAGGACATATCCAGCACTGCCACACGTGACACTGTCAGCAACACAGGAAAGTCACCATGGCAGGTTTGGCTGGTGGCTGGAGTCAACCACCACATTTTGAATGCAAGAATGGGGGCACTGTAGGTAAATTTATGCCTTTATTTTTGGTGATAAAACCCTGCCCATGGCCCCACTGGAGTCACTGCAGCCACTGTTTCTGCTCGGGAAGATGAGACACCTCTCTGTGCTGGGATGTGCTGATGAATTTGTCCCACACGTGGCAGACTCGTCTGTCTGTCCTGAGAGCATGAGACAACAATCACTTTTGTTTTGGAGTCCCTAGGACATTCCTAATGGGCTCTGGCCCCCTTTTCTCCTGGTTTCACCCCAGCAAAATTTCAGAACAGAAATCTTTCCCACCTCTGCGGAAGCAAAGAAGACAGCATTAACTCTGGGAAGAAAATTTGGACCCTAACAACTACTGACAAGAAAATTTACATGCTAAGACTGGTCAAAGAATTTTTTTTTTGAGAAGTAGTACATAAAGGTAAAAAAGATTAATTTTCAGACACACCTGTAGCAGGAAGCCTGGCAAGTTGAGAGTTGATTGGTGTTAGAGGGGCACTCAAAGAACACAAAGCCATAGAAGATGAACACAAAGCCATAGAAGACAAACACAAAGCCATAGAAGACAAACACAAATCATCCTTTGCACATCTGCTTGCTGTGGTATCAGCTGTTTGGGAGGATCCCACAGCAGAGCAGGTCTCCCTGGCTGACCTGCCCCAGGACCTGCTGCAAAGAGAGGTGTCAGTCTGTGAGGTTTTAGAACAGATTGGTAGGAGTGGCAGCATGTTGCCAGACCCAGGTGGAGTAAGTGAGATGTGTAACCTGTCACTTCAATTTGTCTAACAAACAGAGCAATGGAAACAAGAAAACATTTTGTAGAGGTTCCTAATGGACCTTAGGAGCCACAGAACTGAGCTCCAGTTAGATCAGAGAAGGAGAATCTCCTGTGGATTAATAACATTGAGGGGTGGAAATGAATGGTCAGTTTTCATGACAGAGGGAATTCACCAATTAAGATTCATAGCATATTCTTTGGCATGATCATAAGCACAACATATCCTCACATAATCTGAAAAAGATGGGAAATAGGAATATGGCAACATTTGCTTATCATATCCAATTCTTTGGCAACCAACAAAGGCCTGACTATCAGTTGATACAGAAGATCTCCCGAGACCTGAGTGTCTGCATGATAGACAGACATACAGCAAGTAACACACTTGCAGAAAACCAGCCCTGAGTGTACAGGTGCAGCAATTGGTTCTAAATTAGTTGTAATTAATTTTTGCCTCTCAGGAAAGGAGCCCAGGTGTCACAAATTGAGAAAGAATCAGCTCCAAAGGAAAAAGGCCAAAAGAAGGTTGCAAACAGTTGGGAAATGGCCAAGAGTAAAACAGACCATTATGGCAGTGGACAGCTACAGTGTGAGCCATGACAGTGGAGTTATGTGCAGTTCTGGTCATGCCATCTCAGAAATTATATGGATAACTGAAAAAGGCACTTGGAAGCGTGGGAGTGGTGAGTGAAGGTATGGAAGGACCTCTATTTGAAGATTAAATAGATAAGAATTCTTTATCTTGTGAAAGAGGTGACTGAAGAGGGTTTTGGCAGGTATTCTAAATACTGGGAACGGTAAAGAAAACGTGAATAGCTTAGAACATGGCCACGGCTCTAATGACATCAAGGTTGCAGATTTGATCCCTGCACAGGTCATTCACTTAAGAGTTGGACTTGATGATGCTTGTGGGTCCCCTCCAACCCAGAATATTCTGTGATTCTCTCTCTACCTTAAGTATTAATCATTGTTCCTCTTAAAAAAAAGAGTTAGTAGGTGCCCAGAGAAATTATTAGGTAGCAGGTATAAATGAAACAAATAAGAAAGGTCTTTTGATACAATGCATATTTTAGCTGCTGAACTCATTACAATTTGGTACATTCAGCATCAAAACAGAAATAAGGTAAAAGGAGCTATAGAAATTGAAGAAATAGCCACTAAGCACAAGATCAGGGATACAGTTTTTGAACCATCAAGTCCTTTCATTGTTGATGGTCCAAAACTAGAGATTAAATCAGGTGAATGTGTATTATGTATTTAGGCGCACTTGTACTTGGCTTTTAAGACACTTTCCCTAGCTGTTCTCTAGGGGCAGCTCTTGGAGAAAGGAAACTCAGTGGGAAGGATCTGGGCACACCCACGTGTGCTGATTGCTGTGTTGACTCTGGGTACTTCCCCGTGTTGGAGGATTGAGGCAACTGGGGTTTGGGTTAGTAAGAGAGAGCAGCATTCAGCCCCCTTGTGGCTACACCACAGCTGCAGACAAGTGGGGTTCCAACCGCAGCATTTGCATGTGAAAGAGGCACCAACCCAGAGACTGCACCTTGTAATTTGTATTTGTGCCACTGAGAGTGACATCTGGGCTGAGCCCTTGGAGTGGCAGTCACCCCCGTGCTCAGATGGACACCCACCTGTGCAGCCTTGGAGGGGTCACCCCACGGTGCTGAGCACCAGCTTCCTGACCTTCTGTGGACAGCATGGACCTTCCCACCACAGCCTGCAGCTGCCCAGCTGGGCTGTCTGTAGGGAGCCAGCACATGGCACCTGCTGAGGTTGCTTCATTTCAATCTACAGATCCTCTCCATGTCTGACCAATTCCAGCCTGTGGCTTTAGGTCCTTTACTGCTGGCAAGGCAGGATGAAGCACTTGTGCTCTGAGAAGCTCAGCATGAACTACTGGGAACATATTGCTGTCACTCACTTCTTCCCCTGCCATGGCAGCACCTTGGCAGGTTTGGGATTTCAGACATACTGTTTCATGGACTCCTTTTAATTATTTTCTGAGCTTTGGCACTTGCAAAATACATGCCCATCCCCTTGCTTCTACCAAGCACTGCAAATATCCTGAAATATCTAAGACTTGGAGAAATTCCACTGCAATTTTGTGCTGGTGATGAGTTTGCCTTATTAGGATAGAATTTAGATAGCTGTGTCTAATCAGCCTTCTGATGCTGCTGCTTGACAGAAAGAGCTTGGGGAAAGGAAAATGGGAAGGACTAAGGCCAAGAAGCCTAGAAGGTCAGCAAAGTGAATTGTCGGTACATGGAAGATAGAGGAGCCCTTCATATTTCAGAAAAAGCAGAGAACTGTTTCTGGTGAGTGTCAGATTCTGGAGATGATCTCAACCTCCAGCTGAGCCTGATTTGAGATCCCCTTTTGATATAGATGGCCCTGCTTTCCTCAATCTCGTCTGGCCCCTTGATTGTCTGCTGAGAAGTGCAGTTGTAGGAGCAGCAGGCAGCCTGTGTCCCTCTCCTGAGGCATGGTTCTAAGGGTATAAAAACACAGCACCTCTGGGTAGCTGGGCCCAATACCTAACCCTGTGCTTTTACACAAGATCAGCCTCTCCAGTGGCTTCCAGACTATTTTTGTAGCTGAGTCCCTAAGCAACTGTGCAATAAACCTGATTGCAAAAAGCATGAGCATCCACAGCTCCTGCTGAGTTGATCAAACACTGTAGGTGCTCAGCATGGTTCCCACACAAGGCTCAACACAGCCATAACAGCTGTGGCTTCTTCTCTGTGCCTATGGTCAGCAGGAGCCTCTTAGGCCATTGTGGTTCCTCTGAGCTTGGTGTGAGCTCAGAGCCTGCCTCCAGACAGATCTGACACCAGGAGAGGGATACACCCATTAGTAAATCAGTAAATCTGCTTTTGGGAAGGAGGGGATTGGACAGGATTTGGATTTGGATTTGGCTTGAAAGGCCTTGGAGAGTGTCATCTTCTGTACAGACCTAAATTAAAAGCATGGGCAGTTAGGGCAAGGATTTCACTCTCCACTGCTTTCCAGCCTCACTGCTTTTTGAGTGAGGACTAACCAGGGAGGAGGAAGAGCAGGAGGAGGGAAGCTGTGTTATCCCAGCTCCCTTGTGGTGAACTATGACCGCTGCACAGATACTTGCACCTCTGGGAGTAGGAAAAAACCAGCAATTTCACAATTTCAAACCTGGGTCAGAAAATCATCAAAAGTAGTCATCATAATAATGTTTTTTGAGAGCGATGCCCTAGAGAGGCAAGGTCACAATGACAAACATCTTAACCCACTTTTCTTGTCCAGGAGCATCCTGCATGCTACTTACCTTCTGTGCTCTCTCACAAAATCAACCAGCTCCTCTTCTGAGTAAGGCTTATCAGGGATGTGGACAGGCTCATCCATAAAGGGTTCATAGAAGTCCACCTCATTCATCTTTAGGCCAAGCTTCTTGGCAACCTGTTGCAGTGCAGAAGTCACAGGTGAGAGAGCCTGATGTGCCTCTTTGCCTACCCAGAGTCTTTGCTGCTGGCAGAGCTGAGATCAAGGTGCTTCTCCCAGAGCGTGCACTCCTAGGGGTGTCCCACAAAACAGGATGGATCTCTCCTTGTTTAAAAATCCATTGATACCCCCTACACTACTGGTGTCAAGCACTGGGGCAGAGCAAAGCCTCAGCCCAGGGCCTGTGACCAAAACCACATCAGGACCTGTCTCCATGCTGCAGAAATTGCCTTCTGTCTTGCAACAGGGCCAAAATATCAATGCAGACACCAACACCACTGATGCTGTTGAGTCAGGGACAGAAAGAAGACTCCAGTCTTCAGGTGGATCAGAAGGCAAAAGTGTTTAATGAAAGTAGTGGGTCTTTTTATAATGTGACTTGCTAAGGTGATACTTGATTGGTCTCAAAGTAGAAACATCTCACACCATTGGTGAACTATGAATAGCACACTTTGGAGAACCATATCTATAAACAATGGTTACAGAAAGAGAGATAATTGTTTGAATTTTTTCACATAAGTTTCTTACAGTTTCTACACAGCTTTCCAGGATTTTCCCGGGAAAATTATGTCTCTCTCTATTTAGAGGATATGTAATTGCTACATTCCACAAAATCCAGGAATGCTGAAGCTGAAACTAGACAATAGATCTGGGAACATCCTGAGCTCTCAGCAAACAGGTGGTGGCATATGTGAGCTACCATGAAGATGTGTGGATGCTTACCCCTTTGTCAAAGGTGGCAAAGAACTTGACGTAGGGCTGGAATTGTTCAGCAGCTTCTTCAAATGCCTTGAAATCTGAAAGAAGAAAAGGGAAATGAAGAAGATATTTCACAGACGGCTGGCCACACTCTGATCAGCCCAGAAGGTATTGGGGGAAGAATAAATACAAATTACTGCAAACTCCATCAGATGATTGTCCAATGTTTCTTCCACCCTTCCAGGGTTTACGAAGAAGGATGATTTCATGTGCAGAAACATGCTGTGCAGTCCCACAGTGTTCAGTAAAGCTGCAGAGCCCTGCATGTCACACTTAACTGGGGCTGAAATCAGCAGCTCTGTGAAGCAGGTCAGGGGTAGTTCAGCCTGGGAAATACATCCTTAAGGATTCCTGCCATTCCCTAACAGTCACCAAGGGTGATCAGGCAGGCTTCCCCCACTGCAGGAGAATGGGCAGGAACCAGGTAAGTTTTTACTGTAACTGCTACCAGGTCTCTCTGAGCCTCAGGGTTCAGGAAAGATGCTCTCAGCCTACCAGGGGATTTTACAACAGGCATTTCCCACCTTTCTTTCAGTCATTATTACTGAATAGTGTTAGGATCACAGCCCTGCCCAAGCTGCTTTGCAGCCCAGTTTGAGAAAGATGAAGGGAGAGGTGGGTGGGATGTTGCATTGCAGACCTGGTGATATGTGGTTTGTTCACTTAGGAATACCTGTCTTTCTGCTAAAGGCAGGACATGCCAGCATGAGGTGCACACTGCCAGCACTGCCCAGAAAGCAGGGAGAGCACTTGGGGCTGGCACATGAGACTGCAGGGCTTGACAGGGAGATTCTAACCTGAGGATTTTTCTAGGCTGGTGAAAGTTGGGTTTGCCCAGAATGGTCCCTGTGTAGATGGGACAGCCTGGCCAGAGAGTGAGAAAATGAGATTAGTTTTCCCACAGTGGACTTGTGAGACTTTTTAGGTAGTTGTAGAGAAATGATGATAGCTTGTCTTTATAAACAACTTGCAGGTGGTGTTTTCTTACGCTGTTTTTTTTTTTGCTCTTCTAAAGGACTCTTTGTGAGAAAGATGTTTTTGTTAATTAGCTAATCAAGTGGAATGTATCTAAACTGTTTATAAAAAGAGAAGAGTTTTTCACATTAAAGCTGCTATTGTGCAAACAAGTCTGCTTGGAGTCCGTGCCGCTTTCTTACTCAACAGCGACATCCCTGAGTTGCACATCCCTCAGGGCATGGGAGCAGCCTCTTCCCAGTCTTGGGGTCAGCAAGGAGGAACAGGCCAGTGCCTCTGCCAGGCTGCTCCAAAGGACCCTGCTCACTGCTGCTGTATGTTTGCCACGGTGGTATTTAATGTGTGTCCCCCCTTCCCTTCCCTCCTCCCTCCTTTGATCCTTTGGGCTCACTGCTCACAGGAAGGGGCACTTTGCTCCTTTTGGTTGCTCTCTCAGTGTAACTGTAACCTCAGCTGATTTTTGGGTGAGGTAAACTCACTTTTACTGCAGGAGCCCCTGGATTATGGCCCTTTTCTCTTGCCAGCAGACACCTTGCAGAAGGGTCACTGATGGCCTGGGCTCACGCATTACACCAGCAGAAACCTGCCTGCAAACACACTCATCCTCCAGCAATTTTCACTCTGTCACAGGCTGCCATATTCCACACCACCCTTCATGTTCATGCAGAACAACCAGTGCCCAGTCCCTGGAGCTCCCAGGCAGGCTCCAAGGCCCACGAGCAACACATTTATCTTACGTTCTGAGTCTTCTCCCTTGAAGTAGCCGATGAGTTTGATTTCGTCGTCGATCTGGTCAAAGGCCTGAAGCTCCAGCTTGCTGTTGATGATCTCCACGGGGTCCTCCAGCAACTGCCATGACAAATGCATGTGGTAACGCAGTGATTTGCAGCACCAACCTATGCCTGGCAGGCTGTGCCACAAGCAGCCTAAGCAGGGAGAAAGAGGTCACCCAATTTCTCTGCTGTTGGAAGCCCTGCTTAGTGCTCTCTGCCTTATTGTGAGGAGCTGAGAGAAGCAGGTCACCTTCAAAGGGACATGCTAGTAGGTTCACTGCAGAGGTGGGAGCATCGAGAGGGAGGCCGATAGAGGACTGGGTAACCCAAATTAATGCTGAGGGACCTACTTTGGAGAGGGATAAGGAGTAGCAATTTCAGCTGGCTTTAAGGAGGTCAAGTTGAAAGGAGCTGGTATGATTATTGTGACCATCTGTGAATGATACCTGTGTATCTAAATCTATATATACTTTTTTTCAAGTGTCATTTGCTGGAAGAGGTCATTGCAAAGATCTTGCTTTTGAAAAACATTAACACCAGCTTGCTAGAGGGTGACTAAACAGTGATTTGGAGCAGTAGAAAGTCTGGATGTGAAGTTTCCTGGCTGATCCTCATCCTGTACAAAATAGTTTTAACCTATTCTTTGGTCCTACACACATCACCATGTTAATGAGGAAGTTGGAAGACCTGTCTGGCACTTTAGACTGTCATTGATGCAAACTTTGTTTATCTTTTCTTAACTTTTTCTCTTTTTTTCTTAACTTTAGTCACTGCTGGTGAAAAGGCTCTGTCTGATTATTTTGCCCAGCAACAGTGGTGTAAATCAAGTGTATTCTCACTAGAAGAAGAAAAAAAGCAGGCAACCCACTGCCTACAGAGGTGTAGAGAACCTCTGGGTTTCTTTTACTTTTCAGGTGAGGCTGCCAGGGCACCACAGATATATCTGGTTTCATTTTCTTGCTTTGCCAGGTATTTTCTGTGTGGAAAACGCAAAACCGGCAATCCTTGCTCTCTTTCTTTTTTCACAGAACATGATTTTTCAGTGACACATCGCATGGCATAGCAAGGAAAACCTCATGAAGTGCCTTACAGCATCCTTGAGAGTGATGCTCCAGCGTGAGGCTGTGCCTTTGCATGTGCAATTTCCTGCTGCCAGCGTGGCCTGAGCCATGGGAACCTGGGGATCCCCCTGCTGCAGGGTCATGGCAAAGCTCTGCCCTGTCTGTGGCCCCTATGGGATTGCCCATTTCTGTCCCTGAAGCCACTTGCATGTGTTTTGGTCACAGCACCCAATGCACACAGCCACAGACATTGCCATGGGAGAGCTGAGGTCCAAGGGATCTGTTTCAATTCCCTGGCCATGCAGTCCTGGAGCACAGGTGACCATGTAGGCAACCTGGCACCCTGGGAAACAAACCCTGCAGGCTCTGCTGCTCACCTTACCTCCCTTATCTGCATTACTGCACGGCCACTCACAAAGAAAGCCTCACTTCAAAGCAAAGCCAAGCCACTGCAAAATGTTCTCATTTATAAAACAAAGACGATGGGTTTTGTTGCCTCTCCTAGGAATAAAATGTCAATAAAGAGAAGTGCAACATATAGTTGTGGGATTCAGCATCACTTTTGCATTTAGGCACAAAGGTGAGTACATCATTGTGCCCATGCACAAAATGACTCAAAACTATTTAGTTCTAGGACCCTGATCTCCTCTCACTTGCGGCAGTGCAATTTGGCAAGTACACTGAAGAGATGCTATGTTGCTTGTGTCTAGAAATGGGCAAATAGTTTGCAACATTGTAATAGCCTGTCTCTACATCACACTGCAATACAACATAAGCCTTTTTCAATGCACTGAGTTCTTTTTAGTTGCTTCACTAGAACCCTATTTCTTGGATATTCTTTTTATGAAAATAGCTATTTTTTAAAAAAAAAGAAAGAAAAAGCATGAAAGATTTTGCAAATGGTGAAGTGTTTGCATGTGGGCTTGCTAGCTGAGGTGGGTGAACAGCAGGCGTTTATAAGGATTGTAGCTGACTTCCATTCAAATACTCTATATAGGAAAGAGAGAAGGTTGTCTCTAAGATATAAAGTGTTTAGTGGCATGTAAGGATACCACCTTTCCTGGGATCTCATGGTCAGACAGGTATTGGGGAAGATGTCAAATGCCATCTCTACCAGTGAATAGCAAGAAGGGATGAAATTTCAAACAAAGGTACACTACTTGTTTTTTTTATCAAAGTAAGTATTTGCAGGGTCTTCTCTGAGAGGTTTTATCTAGCTCTGAGCTTATCTGTTCTTACATCCAAGAGGAATTCCACCAAGACATCTGCAGACAGTTCCCCATCAAATTCAACCAACCGCTCGTCCTTAAAGACATAGAGACTCCCCTCTTCAAGCAAGCCTGAAAGAAGAAGAGAGGAAACAACAAATGGTTAACATGCTGTTAAAAGTATGTTTAGTGCAGAATGTCTTTCTTGTTATCCCAGCAATTCCTCCTGGGAAAATGCAATTGCCAGTTTGCTGTGTTGGTCCAGTTAGAAACAACCTGAGTGATCTCCTGATGGATGTTTCATGACACAGGGGACAGACTTCAGCCATAACTGGTGCTGACTTCTTCCCAAATGTTGAACTTTTCATTCAGGTCACAGTTTAGTCTCAGCTGGAAAAATTCTACCCCAGAAACTTTATTTAGCTTGGCTGTCTATCTTGCAGTAAATACTGGGCTCTAACTGGCAGCTCAGATTTTAACAACCTGTCACTAGATGGAAATTGGATTTTGATTCGAGCTGTGCTCACTGTCCAGAGAAGGCTGAACTATGTGAGCGTCACCAGTGACCTGAAAGTGAGCTTCAAACTGTCTGAGGCTTAGCTGGTCTGGGCAAAAGGGTTAGAAACCAATGATAGAGATACCACAGACTGCAGGGTGACAGGTTTCAATGCTGTATCACTGGACTGAGGACTGAGTGCCACAGAACCTTGTTGGAGGCTCCAAAATCAACAGCACTGGTCTTCTGCAATGCAGGATGGCAGGGTACCACTGGCCAAG
Organism: Ammospiza caudacuta; assembly: GCF_027887145.1. Taxonomy (NCBI): domain Eukaryota; kingdom Metazoa; phylum Chordata; class Aves; order Passeriformes; family Passerellidae; genus Ammospiza; species Ammospiza caudacuta. Next base: position 29,557,969 of record NC_080594.1, read on the forward strand.
GAGGCTGGTAGTTTGTTGCTTCTTGGAGAGGCAGAAGCTCTTGTCTTTAGTTTACCTCCCATTAGCACTCACAGCCTCTAATTTAGGAAAGAAAATTACAGTCCAGTATGCTTAAACCTTAGGTTTAGTGGTATATTTGTGTACTGTTGTATTAATGTGACACAACATTTCCATATTGATTTGTGGGCTAAAATATGAAGGGCCTGCCAGACCCTGGAAGGCAGCTGTGTCCAAGGTGGGCAATGCAGCAGCCTCCCACCTGTAGAGCAGATTTCCTCTTTCACTCTGGGGAACAAGACAGAATGATTGGCACCTGACTGCCAAGCCATTGCAAGGCTGTGGCTGCCCCAGTGTTTAACAGGGTCACTGGGTCATGGGGCTGATGACATTTGGGGGACTAAGTGTTTTCCCTGAATGTTCTGGTTCTGCACTGCTGTGTTGGTCCTGTCTCTGGGTAGAAAGAGCAGGAAGTTACTCCATGGCACCTATTTACTATTTCTGCACAGAAAGCTGTGAACTAACACCCTGTCATCATTACAGCATGAATTGACTTTTTCACTTGGTTTGGTTTGGTTTGCTTTTTCTGGAAGGGTCTTGGCTTGTCTCTCTCATCCTCACCCCCGCCCTGATCCTGCCCCTGTTGGGGTGTGCAAGTGCCACCATCATCCTCCCCATGCTTTGGCTGTCCTCTAAGGGACTCCCATAGGCACATCACTCCCACAGTCTTTCCAAGCTATTCCAGAGATGTCAGACCTGGGACTCACCTAACTTTTTGGCAAGCTTGGCATCCTTCTTGGAGTCCACCATCCCAAAGCCAATGCTCCTGGGCTCCAGGACCTGAGCTGCCAGCTGTGGGAAGAAGCAGAGAGCCCAACATTAGTAGTGTTAATACCACAGGGTAGCTAAAGGGCATCATGCTCTGCTAGCACAATATGACAGACACAAGTGACCCATATTCTGCTGCTGAACAGCACTAATGGTGGCATGTGTCACATGCTGCCTCTCTGCTGAGATAACCCAGAGGTCACAAGGGTTGGGTTTGTTCCCATTGTGTTGCAGCAGGGAGTTTGCTGGCACTACCATGTTCTGTTTGACACTGCCCTCAGGAGAAGGCTCCTGAGTGAACTGGGGACACCAAAGCAGGGGGGTGGCTGGAAGGAAGTCCTGCGCCACCAACACAAAGCAAAACCTGTTTCCTCTGTGGTGCCTTGGTGGCCTCCTGCAGGGGAGTGTGGCAATGGCACCATGGACATTTTAACTCTGGAAGTGCATGGTGGCAGGCAGCAGTGTGTGCAGGACTCTGCAGCATCGTGTTTTCTTCGTGCATGTGGTGGGGTGGCCAAAGCAGGCTCCTTTCCCTATGACGTGCCTGAAGTCGTGCCTCCTGTCCAGGCTTCAGTAAGCCCCCAGATCCCGGTGCCCTGTTTTTGCTAAAGAAATGCATCTAAAGTCAGCCATGCTCATGTTCACCTTCTCACAGCTTTGCAAAACCACTGCACCCCGCTCCCACCATCTTTGACCAAGGCGCCTCTGGAAGATATCGAGTTCCTGCCTGTTTTGTGAAAATAGATATGTGAGGAAAGGAGAGACGCTCTGCAAGGGCTGGAGGTGAGAGCAACCCTGGGTGAGACCCTGTGAATTCCAAATTGGCTCCCAGAGCTGCACTGACCCTGGTAAATGGATCCACTTATGCACTGCATGACTGACAGCCCCACCACAAGCATATTAGAGACCCTACAAGGTAGTAATGATGCTCTGAGAACCACCAAGCAGCTGTAAGAGCCTTCTCCTCCTCCCTCTCCCTTCCTGCTGCACAAATGCCTGTGATGCTGATGGTTTTCTTGCTGCTCCTCCTCCCAGCCCTGCCGGATGGCGGGGGATGATGGAGATGAGGGTCAGGAGCCTCTGGGGCAGGAATGTCCCTATTAGGGCACAGCTGTCAGTGCTTGGCAGCACGAGGCTGGAGGGGGGCAGAAGAAAGCTGTGGCCAGAGAGATGGTGGGTTGATTTATGAGGAAGCTCCCCCCCTGCCCTGGCTCATTTTGGCTCCCCCCCCAGACTCAAAGCCAGTTTGAATGTCACCCAGCAGTGCTGCCACCGTGGCCACGTGGCCCCTTGGCTCCCCTGCTATAAATAGCTCCTGCCTGTGCCAGGCCTCTGTGAGAGTGTGCAGTGATTAGAGGCATTGGGGAGCAAAAGTGGTGGGGCAGCCACCTCTCCTGTGCAAGGGGGTGTCATGGGGCCAGCCAGCTCCCTGTGCTGTCAGCCTGTCCCTGAAATTCTAGGGGATGGTGGCAGGCACCCTGGGGATCAGGGCTCAGGGACCTTGCTTGAGCAAAAGGGAGAGATGGAGCATGTGGTTGTTTTCTCCCTTCCACCAAATGCACGTCCTCAGGGCTGTCCCAAAGCCCTCCAGGAGGAAAAAAGACTTCACCAACCACCACAGCATTGCTGCAGCTTTGATCCCCTGCAGCCACCTTCCCTGTTGTCTTTAGGGGCAAATGCCACCATGGGAGGCAAAAGTGGTGCCTGTGTCACACAGGAAACTGGGGTGTCAGTGCTCTTTTCCCTGCTTTTTGCCAGAGCTTTGAAATGAAAGTGAGGCTACAGATTCAGGGCTTGTGCTTACAGTGGACACAGCCTGAAAGGGCCAGAGCACTGGTTTGTGTTTGCACATCCACTGATTAGGCTGATAAGGCACTGGTCTGGTTTAGCATCCCATCTGGTGGCTCAGGTCACCTTAGAGCACCTGAGAGCAGCTGGAGCCCCATATTTGCAATGAGAGATGGACACCTCTCATGAGCTCTCTAGACATCTGCAAGTGAGTGGTGATATGAGAAGAGATTTTCTGTTTCCTGTTATGGGGATTTACCCTGACTGGACAAAAGGATGGAGCCTGTGGGACCATCAGGGTTATGGGACATTGTCAGCACGTCCCTGCTTGTTGGTGGTTGTGTATACCAGCAAGTGGCTCCTGAGAACCACCACATGAGGCTCTGGCTGCTCTGTGACCAGAGGAAAACACAGAATGGCCAAGGGAAGCAGACTTGTTCAGTCATGTCCAGTCCAGGCCATATTGATTTAGTTACTTACAGTTATGTCAGCGACAGGCCAGACACAGTCAGGGCAGTTTAAGCCCAATGATTCTTGACTCCTGCACACAGGAAATGGTTAGGGTTTCTTGTGAGTGTTTGAAGGTCAGAAATATGCAGAAAAGCTGCAACACCTGCTACAGACAAGTGGTTGGATGTGAGCAGGAATGTGTGCAAGGGAGGAGGCATTGATCAGAACTCATGTATGTCAGCATGCAGCACACACAAGGCTGCTCTTTGGAGGGGTGTGGGTGCAGTTCTGTAGCTGTGAGCATGGAAGTTTGCTGGAAAAGAGTAAAAGTGTCAAGAAAACGTGGGTGATGTGATGAAAACCTCTTTGTGTGAGACTGTGGGAGTGCTCAGTCATCAAAAAAGAGTCTCAGTAATGGTGGAGGTGTGCCTGTTTGTGTGGCAGGGTTTGTGTGACTGTGTCTAGCAAGACTGTCTGCTGGAGGTGTATGTATGGTGGGTGTGAGTGTTTGGAGGTGTTCCTCTGAACACGCTCATCCCAAAGATGTGCAGCAGTCTGGGCATGCAGGAGAGAGCTTGTGCATGGTGTGTGAGCGTGCCTGAGGGGGCAGAGCTGGGAGCTCAGGGACAGCCTGCCTCCTCTGCAGGGACCTGCATGCCAGCGAGACACTGAGGGGAACAGTACAGCCTGAGCTCCTCTCCAGAGCAGGGTCTCACAACAGGGAGGTCTTTGTGCAGCATGAGACTTTCAGGCGCCCTTCCTACTGTGGCAGAGCCTGGAGGCAGGAGGCTTTGCAGGGCGTTTGGGGTGGCATTTGCAAGTGCAAGCTATGCAGGGGGTGGGCATTGCTCCTGGCCTTGCTTTCTCTGCTTTCCACTGCAGCAGGAGAGTCTAACCCATGCATAGGTGACAATACATTCCCACACCTATATCTGAACCCCAAAAAGCAGCAAAATATGGGGCATGCCAGAGGCACAGCAGTTTGGCTAATTCCCCCTACTCATTACAGTATCAAGCATTTATATATCCCCTTACAGTATTTTCTGATTCCATAATGCTAGTGGGATTTGAATGCAGATAATGTTTCTAATCTTGACAATCCTCTTGGCTCAGGGCCTTGGGACAGAGGCATCTGTAATCTAAGAGCACAGTCCCTCCTCCTCCTGCCTTTAAATTCATATTGCTCGAAGTCTTGGCCAGCCAGAGCCCTTGCCTTTGTGTCAGCCTCTATCTCTATAGCACATAATTTAGCTTCAACAGCTGCACGGAGACATGGAGGGTAGAAAGTGCCCTGGAAGAACTGGACATAACAGATCATGCAGTCCCTGAAGTAGAGCAAGAGCTTTGGGCTGGCAGAGTTGGCTGAGAGCACGAGCAAAGAGCCCAGTAGGTTGTAAGTTCACGTCCCATGCACATTTTGCAGCCTTATTCTCATGTTCATGAAGTCTTTGCAGGGCATACTTTCTACCCATTGGATCCCAAGCTGTGTCCTCTGCAGCACTGGGAAAAGGAGATGGGAGTTTGGCAGCACTACTCCATTCTCCCATATCCCTCAGGTAGTAACCATACTTGAATTTGGGGGAGTGTGAGGGGGTGAATGGCCCTCTGGGATGTGTGGGAGCTCCAGCCCAAAGTGAAGTTTGACTGCTACCAGGTGTGCAAGAACCCTCTCATGCTGGATGGTGTCAGCAGTTCCAGGCACTCAGAATAATGGATGTGGAAAGGCACAGCTCCCTGCCCAACATCTCAGCTCCACACCCACTGTACCCACCTGAGCCTCGGTGTGATGCTGAGAAGTTTTGGGAGATTTAAGCAGTCCCATAGGGTCATTCTGAAATCCTTGGTTATACAGCAGCAGAAACGTCACTCTCTGCCTAACCATGCTCCTATTCCAGCTGCAGGCAGCAATGACTGTGCCAAACCTTGCACTTGTCAGTTTTGCTGCTAAATGGCAGACAAAAGTCCCTCAGAAAGGGTTAAAAATGGGAGTGGGAGGAGTGGCTGCGTCAGCATGGTCAGTTTTCATTGTGAAGTGACATTATGGCATTCTGGCCTGGATTTTCTTCCCACTTCTCTAGCACCTGCCCAGAGCTCCCACAGACAAAAAGGCTCATCTTCCCCAGCTGCTCAGGCTTGGGAGGAAGGGCTTGGGGGCATTTGGGTGTCTCTGAAAGCCATCATGAGTACACTTCTTTTAACCATGGGAGCTTTCTCTTTTGCTATTTAGCAGTGCAGGAAGAACAAAACTCCAGCAATACAGGGAGAAGAGCAACAGGAGATGATGAGGAAAAGTCCCCCAAGCAATCTACATTCCTCTGCTGCTTCTCTCCTACTCTCTTTAATGCTGCAGTTTATGCTGATGGTCAGAACCTGGTTGATGAAATTATGATGATTTTATATCCCAGAGTGTTAGGTTTTTATTTTCAGCAGCAAAAGGAGACAGCAAGTTTTTAGTGTATTTCCCCAGAAGTTTTGAATCCTTACGCAGGACTCCCACCTACACACTATAGTTGGCTACTCTGAGACATTGGGCAGTTTCTTGGAGAACAGAGGCCATTATTTCTCTTCCCTAATGCTGTGCTGTCCCCACTAGCATCCCCTTGCATACCACACCAGTAATATCTTAGTCTTTTCCACAGTTCAGGCTGTCCTGGAGCACTGTGGTGATCAAAGAGCAGGGCCAGAAGCCTGCTGAGCAGCTACCACTAGAAAAGTCACTTTGCTGGCAGTGGGGACTGAAGGAGAGTATGTTGGTCCCACCTTGCTACACTTTTCCACCACCTGAGCTGCTTGGAGAGGCTGAAGCCCCCTCCTAGAGATCACTACTCCTTGGACTAAAAGGCAAGTCCCCAAATATGGAACACTCACAGGTCACTCCCTCAGAGCTGGCTTTCACAGGTAATGCTTCAAAAACGCTGCCCTGGAGCTTTAATTGTTGCGCAGCTGCTCAGGGGGGGTCAGCCACACGGCAGCGTGCTCTCTGCCTGCCTCTCTAAAGGTTTCACATAGCTGGGGCTGTATTTTTATCTGCTCCTGGCATCCCTAATTTTAGCCAGCTGCAAGCCAAAGCACAGCCTCCCCGCCCATGAGCTACTCGAGGCTGGTGCCCGTGCCACCGAGCACCCACGGGCGCAGGGGCCACCTGCCACCGCTCCCAGCTGGTCCCTGCTGGCACGGCATCAAAGGTGTGTTGGCAACTCAGCTGTGCCACTTGCATGTCAAGGGCAGACAGGGACGTGTGTGTGTGTCTGTGTGTCTGTGTGTCTGTGTGTGTGTCTGTGTATGTGTCTGTGTGTCTCTGTGTGTCTCTGTATGTGTGTGCTGCCCCAGGCGTCTGGAACTGGGCAGAGGCCACCCCGCTAAGCTGCCCTTTCCAAAACAGAGACTGACAGCGTAGTTTGGGGCTGTCCTTGTCCTTGACAAAAGTGAGGCTGTTGCTCCCTGATTCTCCTTCTGGCCTCAGAAAAGCTGCTTTGAAACTGAAGGCTGGAAGTTGCTGTGAAGCCCATGTGAAGCAGGGCAGAAAGCTGGGTGCTTTTAGTGGGTGCTGCAGGAGGGAGGCATGCTTGGTATTAAGCCCATTCACCTACACATGCCCATGTCAATCCTATGCCTCTGGCTCTCAGGAACAAGCCAGATTCCTCCAGTTTCTGACCCAAGTGAGTGTAAGCCAGCACCTCTGGAATCCCAGAGAGTCCAGGATGCTGTGGGCAAGAGCTGGGAGCTCCCATCCTGCATACACAAAAAGGATTAGTGAAGCAGGGCCCTGGGGGAACAGAGTGGTCCTTGAGACAAGAAAGACCTTTTCCCCAAGAAGTGAGCAGAGAGAAATAAGAACTGAAGAAAGCTTTAAATATACCCAGCCCTCCTTGCACTGGGTTCGAGGTGTCAGAGGTCTGCTGGCTGATGGCAGTGTCTGCTGCCAGGGCCGGAGAGGGTTCCCAGAAAAAGAACATATCATGTACAGCAGCTGGCCTTCACCGGAGCTGTGTCAGAGAGCACGCAGGAATGAGCACCATCAGCACTGCTCAGGAGGGGGTGCCGGTGAGGGGAGGAGCCACTGCCTGGGAATTCAGCTCTTGGTTGCTGCTCCCTCCATTTCCTTGGGCAAGTTTTTTTCTTTTCTCATGTATGTAGGTAAATCTCAATGTGCAAAGGGTGAAAAAAAAAAAAAAAAGAAAGGAGAACTTGGACCTTGTTAAGTCACTTCTTTCCTAGTCCATGGATTTCGTGCCTGGTTGCCTGTTATTTAGGGACAGAGGCTGCAAAAGGACATCTTTGGTCATCAGACTCAGAATCGTGTCATTCAATCTCTGTCACAAAGCAGCCAGTGTCCATTTAAGACTCACTGGACTGTTCTCCCCTTCCTCCTCTGGTGATTAGGGACTTTGTAGTTCCAGACTTGTTTTATTCATAGCCCATTTGTCCTTAGGCTTTGCGCTTAAATAGCTCTTCTCCCTCCCGGGTGTTTAAAAGGAATTATCATATCCCCTTTCCATCCTTCCCACAAATGAAGCTCAGGCACGAAGGAAGGGCAGTCATGGGCTTTGATTCCTTTGGTCTTAGATGAAGGGCACTGGCAGAGCAGGCTCTGGAGTAAGGTCAGGGTGGGCGAGCATGGCGTGGCCACCCCTACCCAGTCTCAACAGCTGCCCCAGCCTGCCGTCAGCTCCTGCAAAATGTCAGGGTCCAGGGCAGGCAGCTCGAAATGGTAACCACAAACACCACACATGTCCTCTGAGTAGGTGAGTGTGAGCTCAAGCTAGCCCTTCTTGGGCCCCTCGCTCAGGATAAGGCCAAGAAAAAATGCTCCATTGTGAGCCTGGTGAGACAATGGAACAGGTTGCCCAGAGAAAACATGGATGCCCCATCCCTGGAAGTGTTCAAGGGGAGGGGCCGCTGAGCAACATGGTGCGATGACCCACCCTGAAGAGGAAGTCACACCTCATTTAGTAGAAGATGTCCCTGCCCATGGCAGGAGGACTGGAACCAGGTAATCTCTAAAATCCCTTCAAATCCAAACCATTTTGCATTTGTATGAAAGGCATCTCATTTTACAAAAGTGAGACCCTGCCTCCTGAGGACCAGCCCAGCAGAAAGACACCAGGAACACTTGCTGGCACTTTTAGGGGAACCTGACTAGCATGGCAGGATGGCAAGACCAAAGTGGATGGACTTTTCCACATTTTTTCTCAATTGTATTTCTGAAGGGAGGAGTGGCTCAGAAATTCCTGAGTCTCCATGCAGCTCAAGGTCTTACATAGAAATGGCCTCAAATTGCACCAGGGGAAGTTTAGATTGGAAATTAGGAGAAATCCCTTTGTTGAAAGGGTTGTCAAGCCCTGGGACAGCTGCTCTGGATAGTGGTGGAGTCACCATGCCTGGAAGTATTTAAAAGACGTGTAGATCTGGCACTCAGATATGATTTAGTGGTGAGCTGTGCTAGGTTAATGGTTGCACTCAATGATCTTAGAGGTGTTTTCCAATCTAAATTATTCAATGACTCTATTACAACCACCTACAGAGGTTGTCTGCAACAGCTGGACTGTGATAAGAGCTCCACACTTCAGGGCCAAGACTTGGCCTCGTACTCTGCCAGCAAAGCAAGCCCAAGCTCACAGGGGTCTGCCATGTCTCCAGGAGATATTTGCATTCTTTAGATCCCCTCTCCAGTCATAATTTAGCAGATGAGAAAGGTGCCTTTCAAAGCACATTTATGGCTGTGAAAGTGCAATTTTAGGAGAGATGCTGCTTGTGCAGCCTGTCCAAAGTCACTGCTTGGAACTGACAGAGGGACTTCAAAGAAAGAAACATGTCAATAATAGGTAATTCAGCCTTGGAAATTATTTTTGCCACACACAGGAAGATCAAGGCACACAGTTGTTCCTAGATGTCAATGTGCCCATCTGTGAAACAGGGAGTTTTCTGCAACCTGTTTTTGTGACTGGCATGTCAGTGAGTGAAACCCCCTGGGTGCTACTGCTAAAAATCAGTACTCTGCTGGCTGTTGCTGAGTTGAGACCTACTTACATGGCCTCAAATGGGAAGTAATCAATGCACAATTTTTCTTTTTCTTCCTCTCTTCCTCATTTTCTACATTAACTTATCTGTAGTGGAAGCACTCCTTTTGTAGACATAGAAGCCCAAACACCCTCTTTTATTACAGGCTTTTGCACACTTTCCTGTCCAGCCAAATGCCCCTCATCTCTCACCTTGAGACTAGTTCTGTAGGGACTCAGAGAACTGAGAATTTTTGTGGCATTCATTGAACATGTATTCTATATCCGTATTTATACTCATACCTCAACACTAAATTGTGTTGAGGCACTGTCCCATAAACATGGCCATTTTCAAAGAAAATGTCTGAAATCTGAGTTTGTGAAGCAAACATAAAAGGGTGCTTAAAGAAAGGGCTTGGGTTTATATTTCTATTTTTACTGATATTTTATATATTTTTAAGATTTTATATTTTTATACCTAGAGATGGGAAAAAAGTGGAATCTTATTTCCTGATTCCTATGGATTTTATGAATATACAGACCTAAACTCATAAAACTTTTTTCTATGTTGCATCAGAAGCAGAGAGAGGCTTTTTGCTATGTATTACATGGCTCTGAACTCTTGTGGGAATATCTGCTCTCAAGAGAGTTCAAGACCATATGAGGGAAACTACCCCTAAACCAGCTGATCTTGTACTACTTTTTCCATCCTAAGCTGGAAGCTGCAGTAGTTTCAGCACTTGGAAATAAATGAATTAGAAGGTAGAGCTTACACACAGTTTAATCCTTGCCTTTTACTGGACTCAAAATCCTTCTTTCCCTTTCACACCACAGGGAGATACTGGCTGTGTTTCCATGTGTTACAGAATTGGCCAAATATGTTCAGGAGTTTCACTTTGTTCTGCCATTTATTGCTAGAGGCTGGACTGATCCTAGGCCTCATCTGGAGAGGGGAGTACCACATCCCTCTTCTCTTTCCTCTTATCAGACTGGCTTGTGCTAGGCAAGTTCTCCATGAACTTTCAGTCCAGGGGCACTGTTGCATCGAAGGGACTGAAGTATCTGGGCTTGATGAGCCTCTCTTTTTTAAGGCTATTACACACGCACACAGATGGCAAGGGAAGAATGGCAGGGGAGCTGGGACTGAGGGAGTTTCAGCAGAAAGAGGATAGCAGAGTGCATCACAGGCAGCCTATGATAGTGAGAACCCCTCAGCTGCTGGAGAGAGCTTCTCAAGTGCAAAAGGAAAGCCCCTAACACTAATGCTTATTTATTCTTGCTACGTGATTCCTAGAGACAGAGGCTGGCCCACTGGAAGGCCAAACTCCCTATTTAGGACATTCAGAGATGAGAAGGGAGAAGGTCTTAGAAGTGATGGTCGGAGACAGGGTGAAACATGGTAGAGGAGATAGAGAGGAGAAAAAGAGCAGAACAGGTATTTCTCAGGTTCACTGCTTTGATCTCTTCCCCTCTAAACCCTTCTTCATGAAAGTTGAGACCATTTAGGACAAGTAACTTTTTCTTTTACTTGTCTGTTAAACAATTATTGTGATTTTTTGGCTTTTTTTTCTTCTTCACTGTGCTTACCTCATGGAGTGTGCAGAGCTCTTGCAAATATCACTACAGGGTAGGAATGGCTACTGTTATCTCTGGGACTTCTTGGATCAAACTCTGCATTTTCCTGTATGGAGGCTTTTCCCTACTCCAGGTGCAGGTGCTTTCCAGTAGCCAGTGGTGCAGAGTGGAGTCACAGGAGAAAGGTGCACAAAAGAAAGGAACCCTTTAACCTGAGCTGTGAAACAGCCCGTGTTCATGGTATCTCTGCCCAGGGTTGTCTTAGGACAATCCTTCCCCAACTCTTTTCCATCCTAGCCAGAAAACAGTAGGCATCTCAAATCAGTCCTTTGGCTATTTTTCCTGACAGACCAACCCAACAGCCTCCATCTTCCCAATCTGGACCTGAGGGGCTGGCACTGCCACCCCTGGAGCTGTTGTCATGAACTAACGATGGTCTAAAGAGCTGCTTTTGCTGCCAGAGGGGTTCAGTTGTCCCTGGAGCCTGTTGTGACCAGGTGGCACCCAGCAGTGTAGGTGGTAAGAGCTGTTAGGACCACTTCATAATGATCATCATCTTCATTCCCCTTCTAAACTGGAAAGTGACCCTGGGCTGCGTGGGAATTTGTTGATCCAGTATACCTGGATACAGGGAGCTGAACACCCCATGTGCTGTGCCAAATGCAATATCAGCTTGATGACATCATCCCTTTTCTGGTGACAGTGGGTGTGCATCCTCAGCTTTCAACAGTGTCAGTCAGTCCTACATGCTTCTCTTGGAAGGAAATTTTTCTTATTATATCACTTCTTGGTCTGCTGTACGTAGTTATGGTTTAGTAAAGTCCTTAAATAAGTGCTTTACTTATGTGCTATCATGTTGTCAGCTTGATTTCCTAAATAAATGAGAGCTTTGTGATTCTCTTCTCTCTCCCCTATCAACTGCCTTCCCTAATAAGCCTTCTACCCGTTGGCCCTTTTAAACCAAATTTTCCAGAGTGAGTGATCTCAAACATAATGAAGCTGTTGCAAGTTTTATGAAGAGCAAAGACTTGGAAGGGAAAAGGCTGAAGTGCCCTGAAAGAAGGAAATATTGCCATATGAGCTGAGCCCCTATGGAATTTCAAAGGACCCAGTTAAGAGAGAGCCTCGCGTGTTCTTCACTCCTGGAGGGGCCCCAGTCAGAGCTTGTTACTGACGAGCTACATATTTCAAGGAAGCCATGGTGGATCTCTCTTACTCTTTTCTTTGGTGTCTAATGTAATTCTTCATGCCTTTGATCTTTGGAATTGTACATTTCTTATAAGAAATATAACATGTTAGAGAAGCAGAAAGGATGGACTATTTGGGGGTTTTCTGGAATTAAATTCTTTGAGCCCATGTGCCCACCCATGCATGTCCATGAGACAATCTGATGTAACAGAGCTTAACCACCTGCTCAGACCTTTGCTTTGCTCCACACCTGCCTGTGTGTTGGATGGAGGCTCACTTTTATTCCTAAGGATGGGCACTGATGACACTGTATGGAAGGGGGCTAAAGACACACTGTATTGCCAGGCTGTGAAAGCAGCATGTCTCAATGTGAAACAGCAGGAAAATTGTCAGCAAAGTTAGATGGAAAAACTTGAGGTGCTGTAGAAAGGAGCATCTTATCACAGGCAGCACCCTGTGCTGGGAACCTCCCAAGAGAGCTGGCAAGGATTAGTGAGGGCTGGAGTATTTACCTCTTAGATACTTCATTTCAGGTGTAAAGGACCTTCAGCACTCCAAGTCCTGACCCCTCTACTGAAATTAGATATGTAAAATCTTCCTGAGTGAACTTTTCTCAGGTTTGGCTGGAAGGAGAGCCCTGTCACTGCTCCTGTGCCTACAGAGCAGCTCACTACTCTAAGGCTTGCTCAAATTACAAGAGACCTGGGTTCAGCTGCTGACTGCTTCCAGGAATAATGATCCCAGGCAGTTCATCTCACAAGCAAACAGCTCCACATCTCAGTCAAGGAGCCACTGCAGACATTTCTTTCCTTCTCCCTGTGCTGGTGAACATGCAGTGAAGTCCAGCAGCTGAATGAGCTCTGACAGGGAAAATTAAGAGTGACCCCCTATGGTACAACACATTATGGCTTGAACTGAGGGAGTTGAATGCTCTCACAAGAAGGAGCAGATTACAACCTGGCTTGCCCACTCAGAGTGCTCCCATGGCTTAAATTAGTCCAGAAATTGGGAACTGTAGCACCATTTTGGCCTGTGTCCTATGCAGAATAGAACACATCTTTGTTGCATTCTGAGACCCTCTCCCCTTCTGATTCCCTCTGGGTGACAGAAGCAAAGAAGTGCTCAGTCTGCAGATTCCTCTTGTGCCTGGGCTGTCAGATTGCTGCTGCTGCAGTTCCCAGTCCAGGGGAGGGACTGATCTGAAACTGTGATACATGCACTGAATCAGCACTGCAAGTGCTTTGGAAATTTTGAGGTCAAAGCCACAAGTGCCAGTTGATGTGTGGCACCATTAGCTGGAAGCTGAGCACCAGGGGACTGGAGCACTACAATTATGTAAAGGTCTAGCCCTCAGTCTCTTGCCCAAGGTCACATAAGAAGTCCATAGCAGAGAGCAATTGGAAACCAAATAAATCACCAGAATCCCAAGCTAATGTACTCATGGCTGAATCCAATCCTGAAAAATAAAAGCTTAAGGCCAGATTATATTGCAGCTGTTGCACCCTTGATAGTATGGGTAATGGTGTCATGAGGACTCAAACTGATGGTAGACATCAGACCATAGAGTCATGGAAACATGGCCTGGTTGGAAGGGATATTAAACATCATCAAGTTCAAAGCCACTGCCATGGACAGGGACACCTTCCACTGTTCCAGGTTGCCCAGTGCTCCATTCAATGTGGCCTTGAACATTTCCAGGGATGGGACATGCTTCTGTCAGGTTTCTATAAATATGTATCTAGTAACTGTTTGACACCTATCAAGCACAAAATAGCTATTCTGTTAAACAACAATGTCATTATACAACCAACAATACTCATTTCAGCTGGAGTTCAAGCATTACTTTTTTTCTTTTCTTTGCCAAATGTTATTTGATCACTCACCTGCAGAAAGTAACCCTTGCCTGACAGGTGAGTAAAATCTGGTTAGTTTTTGGACCTTTCTTTCTGGCAGTCATCAGGCTTGCTGAGGAGGTCAGCAGACCTTCAACTTGACACTGAACTTTTTTGGGTCCTATCCCTCAGCAAGCATATTTTCTTATTCACATTTCCTACACTCTCAGGGGTGCAATGCATTTTTTCTCTGGATCTGACAAATAAAGCTGAAGTGTTTCTTCTGCAATTCTGAATTCACCTTCTTTTCAAATATGTCTTTTAGTTAAGAGGGAATATTTGCAAGCTCCTGGTAAGAAATATGCACCTAACAATCAAGGATTGCAGCTATGTGATTCCCTGCATTACAGCTACAATACAAGAAAGAATGCTACAAATCTACATTGTCACTTTTGCCATGATTTATTTTACTGAGGATTAATGAATCATTCGTTCATGAAAGAATTAACAGCACTCTTTTTCCAGCACAGAAGAGAATGGTTGCATTAACAAGCAGCTATAGACTGATTCCAAGCAGGCAACCAAGTGTCAAAAAACAAAAAGGGATTTAATGCTGCTGCACCAGCAGGGAGCTTTTGAGATGGGGAGCTAGGACGCCCATTTGCTGCACAGCTTGATAAGGTTTCTTGGCTGACTGCTGCTAGTGGGATAAAAAATGGGACTCAATCCAGAATACAAGTGGGATACTGGCTTGTACAGAATGAGAAAGGATCAAAAAATTTCAAGCTACGGATTCAGGTGCTGAGATTTGGGAAAGCTGAGCTGAGCTGAGTTCATGTTTCTGAGGTTTGCAAGGTTACTTGCTATTGCCTGAATTTCTGACAGACAATCCAGAAAAACTATTTCCCAGCAAACTGAGAAGAGCACAAAAGAGGCTTTTTCCTGGGCTTTGCAGAATTCAGGCAGGGGCTAACTGAAATCCAACCAAACAAACTTTTGGATGCCCAACCTCCCCTGCACGAGACCGTTTGCCTCTCCTGTTCTGTGGCTCCTCTCCATGACTCTGAGCAGTGCTGTGGTCCTGACCCCGACTGGGACATGCAGCGGCACTTACCTCCAGCACCATCTCTGTCATCTGGAACTGCTTCTGGGAGACCTTGTCAGAGCTCACAGGCTCATGGAAGAGCAGGCAGAGCATGTCATACTTCTTCAGTGCCTGCTTGTAATTCTTCTCGTTCAGGTCGATCACTCGGTCTTTCCCATCGTAAGTAGGGAAGTTCAGTCCCTCTTCTGCCTTGCAGCAGAAAAGCAGGTAAAAACCTGCCAGGATCCAGCAAATTGCCTTCATAGGGGCACCCTTGGAGTGCAGCAAAGGGTGGGTGAATGTCCCCCTCTTTCTTGATTTGAGAAGAGAGGGAGACCAAGGACTCCAGGTGAAGTTTGAACTAAGTTTCTCCTAGTTTCTCTAAGTTTCTCTCTGCTGCTTTCCTAGAGTTGAGCCCAAACACTGCAAGGCTGGTGGGGAGCAGCAAACTTTGCTGTCCTGTACTCACAACAAAGAGAGAGACAGACGGGAGAAGCTGTCAGGCCAAGCCCTGGATACCTTACATAGCTGTGTCCAGCTCCCGTGTCATTAGGAACTCCATTTTTAGGAAGCAGTTGTTTCAGGCTAAAAATAAACCCTGCAATGAATAAAAAGGACAGATATGACACCATTGAGGGACTTGCTGGCACTCTGCATCATCGGAGAGAGACAGAGTGGGCAAGAGGGAGGGAGTGGAAGATGTCAGTCCTGGGAATATGCAGGCAGGGTTTGAGAAGGGACAGACTTCACTCACACAGGGAGTCAAGGCACAGGCTGTCCTACTAGGAATTGACAAAAATAGAAGGTATTTATAATAAGGGTATCTCTCTTTATATCCCTTTGGGCATCACAGTGATTAAGATTTTGATAACAGATCTCAGGTTAAACAGTTTCAGAGCCTCATCTGCACCACTAGAGGAAAAGTCCTGTTTCCTCAGCAGCAAAGGAGGTGAACACTCCTGGGACTTCTTTCTCCTGCCTGGAGTGCCATTTGGAGCTGCTAGCTGACATTCAAGGTGCTCTCTGAAACACATTTTCTGCTTGTGGGGCAGCAGGAGAATTGCTGGCCCTTGGACCTGCAATCCAAAAGCAGAGGGAAGCTTATGTTGCAGCCTCCTGTTTTCACAGCAGTTCCCAAGCCACATACATTGCTGCCAAGTGGTTCAACCTTATCGTGCTAAGGGGGCTGATGGCTGGGAGGCATGTGCCCAAGCCAGTGTCTTGGGGCAGGAGGCAGGGCTCTCCTCAAGAGGATGGTCAGATGGCACCATCATCACCAGCCACTCTTTCTGGGGCCTGCCTGTTGGACTGGAGCTGGTTTTTCACATAACCCTCTTGCATTTCCCAGCAAGCTGTCCTGAATATTCCTCCTTCTTCATGTCCCAGGGATGGTGGCCATTTCCTCCTTCTGTGGGAGCTGAGCACAGCTGCTGCTTTGCTGTATCACCTGCACAGCGCTGCTGGGGGAGAGCGGTTCAGAGGCACAGTCCCTCAGCTCTTCCCTGCTCTGACCACGGTGTCACCTCTGACCCATGACTGGCAGCAACAGGCAGGTGGAGGCAGGCCAGCTGGCCACAAGCCAGCCCTGGGGCTGGCATGGATCCACTGGAAAAGGCCTGCTGAAGGGCTGGCAGAGAAGAGCTTGACAGGGGGCACGGATCCCTTCCCCCTGCCAAAATGATGTGCAGACAAGTGGCCTTATCAGGTCTTTTCCTTGCATGCTGCTCCATCACAGCTTTGCTCCATCCACACCAGGGAAGAGACAATATCCCTTCTTAATGCACTTGTTTCCATTTAATTGTATGTCTGGGATTGTTTCAACATTTGGGGTAAAAGGTGAGCATCACTTAGCAATTACAGAATCATAGAATCATTTCGGTTGTAAAAGACTCTGAACATCATTGAGTCCAGCCATTAATCAAATACTGCCAGGTCCACTACTAAACCATTTCCCTAAGCATCACATCTACGTGTCATTTAAATACCCCCAGGCACAGGTACTAGAACACTTTCCTGGGCAGATTAAACACATATCCTGGGTGACTTAGGAGCACACATCCTTTCACTTCTATGTCAGCTTTCACTTCCCACCTGAACAGCCCACAACATATTGACTGAAACCCTCTGGGTAATGGCTTCCAAATCTGTTTCTCATCTGTTATTTCCAAAGCCTTTTCAGAAGTTCAACCTTTGCTGTCAAATTAAAGTCCTAATGACAAAGCCTGAGGAATATAGGTAAAAGCTGAAGCAAGACAAGCCTCCAAAATACACTTCTTAGAGGCAGGCTTCAGGGGCAGTCATTTTTAGAGGGAGAGGTAAGTCTGAATTGCTTTTAGTGGGAGACACAAGTCTTATGTCACAGTGGGTGGCAATGGCTGGTTAGGTTTATGCTGAGTGTTTAGGATGTAAAACACAAACCCAAGTTTGTGGGATGATTAGGCATACATTAGGCTGGTTGCCTTTGAAGGACTCCCATGGATCTGGGGTGCAGGAGCAGGCTCCACTGGTGTCACAATGTGTTTTAAAGCAGAAGCACATTAGACAGGGTGTGAAAATGAAACGCTCACAGCTACTTCAAAAATTGGCTTCTGAGTCTCCTGACCTCCTTTATTCTTGTAGGTCTTCAACAATTGCTCCACTTTGATATTGCTCAAGCTATTTTTGATGCGCTTTTTCTCTAG
This sequence comes from Ammospiza caudacuta, assembly GCF_027887145.1. Taxonomy (NCBI): domain Eukaryota; kingdom Metazoa; phylum Chordata; class Aves; order Passeriformes; family Passerellidae; genus Ammospiza; species Ammospiza caudacuta. The sequence goes on from NC_080594.1 coordinate 29,575,391, forward strand.
TCTGAATAACTTTTTAATCTGCCTAAAAATAGATACAATCCAATTTTCATTTTCTCCTCTTTTCTTTTTTTCCTACCAAAAAAGGGAAAAAATGCTTCTTGTTCACAAAAATTGTTGCTTTGTTAGCCCCACATGAATCTTGTTTATCTGCTTGTGGCATTAGTTGCAAATATTTGTGAATTTTAGGCTTCACCTCTGCATCAAAGGGAATTCTTCCATCAGATCAGCCTTGGGTGTCATGGTCACCAGAGAGTCCAACTCTTTGTGTCTCCACCCAGAACCTCAGTGGGGCTGCTAGAACTAAATCTAGTGGACATTTTCTGTGGTCTTCTAGCTCTAGCTGCATCTATATGAAATTCAGGACACCTTGTTCACCAAGGCAGAAGTAATGGTGAATTCCTCAAAGTCAGAACAACTGCCTCAATCACCTGAAATTCTTAATTCCAATAAACTTTAGTCAAAGCAGATGTTCTCTTTGCAGTCCTGCCAATACAGGTCTAAAATCCTGTATTCTTGTGTTTTGGGATGTTCAGAGCAGCAGTTAAACACTTGAATCTGAGCAGAACTGCTTTAGTTTTTTCCCCTGGGGAATAGCAGAGCTGGGACTGAAGCAGATGCTCCCACGACCTCACAAAGGCCATAAACGTTGTGCCTTTCTCTTCATCGTCTCTCTTTGTGCTAACAGCAGCACACTGAGATGTGCTCATCTCAACCCCAGAAGCAAAACTTGGAATTTCAAAGTGTGTCCATCCACTCTCAGATAATGTTTTAAATTTGGAATTTTGGGCCAGGCTCACTGTCAAGAAAAGTATAGTGTGCAGTCCCCATGCCTTTGGGCAACCTGAGTTTTATTGAAGGCCCATTTCTACAGGACACTGGCATAAGTTTTCTGTGCATGTCAGATCTTCTTTCATAGGGTAGGAGAAAGAGCAGTTCTTCTCAGGAGGGAAGGGTAAGAGGAGCAAAGACATTTCACCGGCTTCTCTGTGAAACTCCAGATTTTGCACTCCTCTGTTCATCGGAGATATTTTGTGGTCTCTTCCTGCATAGCCTAGTGTCTTCCTGATCCCGCTTAACTGCCTGTGGTTTCAACACAGGCAGTGTTTCTGTGGGCAGTGTCACACAAGGGAAAGATGGTCTGAACTAAATCCTGGGACACTTGCCTTTCAGCTCAGATATCTCATTTCCTGGCGAAGCTGGCATCTGTTAGTCTCTGATATAAGCTGACTGCAAGGTTCAACCTCCCAGCCCTGATTACTTAGCCATTGACTCCTTCATCCATTCTGTTGGTGCTTCTCAGCCCTGCCTAAGAAACCAGTACAATGCTTTCCCCCAGCTAACTATCCCAGAGATGCTTCCCTGAAAGCTTTCTGAGGAATGAACTGGTAGCGCTCACTGCCTATCCACCCTGACAGGTGCTTATATTGTTTAAACAACCTTCAGAACTGGCCCAAAACTTGAGGCAAAGAAAGAGATAATTAAGTGGAAACACTTGCTGTTGGTTTATTCACTACTGTTGGCTTTCTGGGTCCATCCATCCAGCAAAATCCTAGCTCCAGGGATTTAGCTTGCAAACCCAACCCTGAAATTCATTGAAGTAGGATTTTACTCTATTTCTTCCAATTTTGTGAGGATAGTAGTCAGTAATAGTGCTCAAAACAGTACAACTTCAGCCCTTCAATCCAGGCTTGCAGAAATGCAGGGTGGAGATGTAGGACAAATAAAAACCTCCTTCTTCATTATTTTTTTTCCTGCTTGTATTATAAATTAGGGATATACACTTGCTGTTCCTCCCTCCTGGCCACTGCAGCTGCACTCTATGCTGCTGTTCTCACCTTCACTGTCCTTTCTATCTGACACAGTAAAAGACGTCCCCAGCCACTGCTGATCCAAATGCTTCAGTGAGCCTTTTTTCCAGGGCTTCAGGATTTAGGGTTCTGCTTTAGCTAATCTCTTTTCAAGCTTCTAAGACCTTGTGTGTTTTGCAAGATAGGAGTATTCAGAAAATATGCCTTTTGCCACCAGCTAGCCAAGCAAGGTCAGAGCGGGTAATAGCTTGCAGGGTATTGCCATGACCAGGGTGGGAGCCTCAGAGACACACTGAACTTTCCTAAAGAGACCAAGGGGAACACTGAGAAAAGCTCTGCAGTGTAAAAACATAGTTCTCTCTCCCTTCCCTTCAGCCCTGAAAGGTGATAAGTCCTTCATGGTGCTTTACATTGCTTGTACTCCAATGCAGTCATGCCAGTGACAGCAGGCGAGTGCAAGGCAGAGGAGCTGTATCATTGGCACTGCCTCCCTTTCTCACCTGTTACAAAAAGCCAGAGATCTTTGTAGTACCTGACACTACTTTTACTGAGGTGTCTTGAGACCTTCTGTGTGATAAGAAGATGCTATAAACCCTTTCTGACTCATGGACACTGGTTTTCATGAGGAAAAACAAATACAGGACAGTCAAAAGCACTTCTATGAAATTATATAGAAGTTGTAAAAGGAAGGTAAAGAAGATAATCCAAGAGTCCTAACTCATTCTCAGACACACAGGCATTTCAGAAAATCTTGTGTTTTTTTAGGCATTGTGTCCCCCAGAGCAAAGTTGGTCTGTGCCATGTTAGGGGGATCATTGCACCTCTCTGCCTTTGGGACCTCGTCTGACATCTGTGACTTGTACATGTCAAAAAGTAATTTAGAAGGTCAAAACTGGGACTGTCCCAGAAGGATGGGGATAGTCACCTCTTAATGAGCTAATAATCTCTACACAGCAAGAAAGGATTTAACTAAGGCATCACTGTGGCCAAATGGAAATGTGCCCATTGGCATATATGGAAATGGGAGGGAAAGAGAAAGAAACTAATTGAAAATGAAAAGCGTTACGAGAAATTCTGGAAGGAGACAAGGCTGCTGCTTCATGCAGAGGTCTGACAAGGGACTGTTGTTGTGGTTGTGGAACCCATCAGGTGGACTGGAAAAGGTGGCAGATAGTTTGCAATGCGACACAGAGGCAGTGACCTGCCTACCCCTCCTAGCTGGGCTGGGAGCTCTGCCAGCCTGTGGCAGCAGGGTTGTATTTGTCCACATCCAACTCACCCTGGAAAGGGTAGAGAGGCTCCCTGGAGGGCTTCCTGCATGTAGCACCAGGATGGGAGAATTTTGTGCATGTGACAGGAGTAGGCTGGTTAGTAAAATCTTTCCTTTGCTGGTAATCACAATGAGTTGGGGCCCTCCAGCTGTGACTCAGAACTATTCCAGTCATGCTGCACAAAACAGCCCACACAGAGCCCTGGCCACAGTGCTGCCTGCAGTGGGCTCCTGCCCATCTTCTCTTCTGCAGGACCTGGGAGCAAGAAGGGGTCAGCCTGCATCTGGTGCTGGCACCTTCAACCTTTGTTTGATGTATAAACTCCTAAAATATGCTGGTGTCAGTGAAGATCCCTGCACAGCAATTTTAAGCTGACTGATGAGAGGTCCTTTTTTTTCACCAGATGCCTCTAATACACCCTACTTCAGAAAAACCACCACACCATTTCAGTCCACCCTGCCTTGTTTAATGCCCCTTTCTTCTGCTGAGATATCACAACTGAGGAGTTAAAGCAGTTGCTCCTGAGACAGTGGCATCATCTACCCTCAGGGGGAAAGGTGTGGGTGGGTGCTTCATGAGGGACAGGAAGGGGCTGTGGATAGGAGAAGGATGTTCAAGTTTTCCACAGGGCTTTGGAAAAACATTTCCATGTGAATTATACCAGCAAGGTCCAGGGATGATATGATGCTGCAAGGCTCTTAGACATCAGACTCACAGGGATTAGTGCTTTAGGTGGGCAGGGAGCCTGGGTCAGGGCTGGGCTCCTGAAGGTTTTGGCATTCTGAAGAGCTGGAGAAGGAGATGCATCTGCTGCTGACCATGTTTTCAGAAGAGCTGGCTCAGAAACCAGGCCAGGCGTGTTCCTGTGAAAGGTGCTGAGATCTCAGTGAAAGCCCAGTGATCCACAGCCAAGCCATGAGCTAGTGTGAAAGTTTGGCCCAAAGAGGGTGCCCCAAGAACTGGAGTGTGAATGGTGCCGACTGAGCTCTGACCCAGGGACCTGAGCAATTACAAATGATATCATAATAATTTAATTATTATTAATAAATAAAATAAATAAACCACATGATCTGACGCAGTATGTTCCCCTCTGAAAAATCTTCAGGGCATGTACAGCCCAGCCATTTCCATCAGTCCCCTGCCTTTTTCTTGGAGGAGGTGGGATCACTGGACTCTTGCCCAGCCTTGGCCATGATCGGTATGTCCGAGCCTGTGTCCATGTGTCTGTCTGCACGCACCCATGCACACACGCATTAACCACTGGCACTGCTTTCACCCAGCTCTGCCAGGCCAGACTCTAAAAGATGGAGCCCACATGGAGCACACTCATTTGGAGTGGACAGGTCTGGGGTGACACCTGCACCTCAGGTTTCTCCTAGCCATGAGGGCACCAGCATATTTAATAACATCTTGATGATTGGAGGGGTGTTTAATTTAGTGGTGTGGCGCCTGCTGCTGCTGACGGAGCTGTTCCCAGCAGATTTACACCTGTTTCTGTGGAGTAGCTGCTCAGCTCTCCTCTGCTCTCAGCCTCTTGTGCTGCCCCTCAGAACCTTCCTCCTCCCCTGCCTGGACAGTGACGCCTGTTGGGGCACAGCTGACAGGCTGGGAAGCGCTGGGGTGAGCTCACTGTGCCACCAGGAGCCTCATTCCTTTTGAATGATGAGCCAGACAAGCTTAGCGTGCTCCTTAATTTTGTAAGGAGACAGAGAGGGTTTGCTGCTCTTGAATTTCTGCTCCATTTTTACCTTCTTCTCCTCTAACTGGGTTTTATACTGTCTGGGATGGCCCTGAGTCACTCTAAAAAGTTACTTTATCAGGTACTTGTATTTCTGGGGTGAATGAGTTTCCAGGCAGTCTAGATGTCTTCCAGGCAGTCCATTATGCATCGTCTGGGTATGCTTTTTCTTTTTTTGGTGCCAGGCAAATTGTGCAAAATTTTCAAAGTCTTCATGTGAATAAGTCCTACTGGCAGCAAATCCACCATGGATATTGGTATGTAGCTGGGTACAGTTACACAGTGCTCCCAAGAATTCAGACAAAATGACTCAAGTATCCCCTTCTTTGGATCCTTAAGTCAGCCTAGAAATATGGAAATCTGAAAAGAGTCTTGCTTGAAACATCTTTCTCTGGCAACTTCAGGGTGCCTTTGCTCAAGTTTTTACCTGCAGTCACAGAAGAGAGAAAAGCTTCTCTATTAAAGTATCTCTGTTCAAAAATGAAAGTGGAAATATTTGGGTAATAGCATGAAACCTGTCATGAAAAGTCACAGAAGGATCTGAAAATCACAAACTGTAGGATGATATGGTGGAAGGTTAGCAGAAAGTTGGAGACCTTGCCTCCCTCCTTGGGATGGCTGCAAACTGTTGCTGAATCTGATGGTGGGAAAAGGCCTGTAACAGAATCACAGAGTCATAGAGCAGTTTGGGTTGGAAAGGACCTTAAAAACCATCTGGTTCCACCCCCCTGCCATGAGCAGGGGCACCTTCCACTAGACCAGGCTGCTCAGAGCCCCATCCAGGCTGGCTTTGAGCTCTTCCAGAGATGGGGGATCTAGAGCTTCTCTGGGCAACCTGTTCCAGTGTCTCACCACACTCAGAGTAAAGGATTTCTTACTAATAGGTAATTTAAACCTACTCTCCTTCAGTTTAAAGCCACTATCTCTTTTCCTATCACTACATACCCTTGTAAAAAATCTCTGCCTTATTGAAAAAATGCCTCTGCCATACTGAAAATCAGCCACAACCCACATTTCATGCGGGTAACGGAAACATTTGGGCAGTGGAAAAAATTTTGCAGCTCCTTCTGAATCTTTTTTTCCCCCTTCGTAGAAATGCCCCCTCACTCTTGAAGAAACATTGGCTTGCCTTGATGAAGAGTCTCTTCATCCTGGGACAGAGCACTGGCCCATTGGCTGTGTCTGCTGTGGGAGGCTGGGAAGCAGAGGCTCCACCTGGGTAGGCTGGATGCTCAGAGGAGCCCTGCTGGAAGGAAGATCCCCCAGCAGCAGCCTCCTGCACCAGCACTGTCCTGAGAAAGAAAGAAAAAAAGCCCAACACCCCCAGAAACATGCAGCCAGTGCTTTCCTGGAGGAAAAAGCAGAAGCTGTGTCTCTTCAAGACTGGGGCTAGCAGGTTTTATACCACAGCATGGTTTGGCTTTTCTTTCTAACCTGAGGTTTCTAGTTAAGTACCACCTGGCAGCGCCCCTGAGCTGCAGCCTGGCTCATGGTTTCCATAAAGGGCTGCTGGGTTCACTCATATTTATAACGCTTGCCCCGGCATGGCGTGTCAGCTTGCAGAAGTCAGCTCTCCCCCGGAGCAGGGAGTCATTCCACAGGCTGTGCTCCTGTTTCCATCCCTGCCTGCCAAGGGGCCTCCCACCCCTTGGCAGATGGGACCTGGGGGTGGCTGGCAGAGGGGCATGGCAGAACGGTCTGAGGGGTGAAGGGCACAAGGAAACAGGGTGCACAGGAGATACAGTGCCTGGTTTCCAGTGTAAACTCTATGAGGGAGGGAGGTGTGTGCCTTTCTTTAGTGCTCCAGGGAAAGTGGGAACCACTACATCCCTGTGGGAGACAGGCTGTCTGCAGGCAGGTGAAAAGTTTTCTTCTTCAGGTGCATTTTAGTAGGTACTTTGGGTAAGGAGGATCACAAAAAACTAAGGCATGGCTCCAGCTTGGTCCCTTCTGCTCTGAGTTCATAAAAGATGGCTTCAGACTGACTCTTAGAGCTGCCAGCTGTACCACGCGGTACACTCCAAATGGAGTTGTACCAAAGAGAAGATCAGACCTCCAAATGCCAGCCTGTGGCCAACATTCAGACATTCCTCATGGCTTGGCAGCAAACCATGACATTGCTCTCAACAGGTCCCTTGCTGGGTGCCGTGGTCCTAGTGAATGCTGAAGGTCCCCGACTGAGGGGTATTTTGATGGGCTGGAGACAAAAGCCAGTTTGGAGGATGTGACAAAAGCCAGCTTAGAGGTTTTAGAAGTCAGGCAGTACGCTGATGATGTTCCTCATCCTCTTGTGTCTCAGAGCACGTGCGTGGGGTGAGGAACCAGCCCTGCCAGCTCGGCCCTTCCGCCTCTCAGGAGCCACGCGTCACAGCTGTGTGTAGCACCCGCATGCTCATGGCTGCAACTAAGCTCCTACAAAGCTCCCTGGATTAGCAGGTGCGGATATACAGGGCAGGGATGCAGTAATTTGAGCTGGAGTAGTTAGTGCAGTCAGGCAAATGTCACATGGAAAAAGAGGACCTAAAATGATCTAGCACAGCAGTTTGTGCTCAGTCCTTACTGGACTGTAGATAACTTTATTTTAGTAAATATAACTGATACCTGTTCATCCCTGGTCAGTGTATTTTTCTTGTTGCCTTCCTTCCTTCCTTCCTTCCTTCCTTCCTTCCTTCCTTCCTTCCTTCCTTCCGACACTTCCGACACTTCCGACACTTCCGACACTTCCTTCCGACACTTCCTTCCTTCCTTCCTTCCTTCCTTCCTTCCTTCCTTCCTTCCTTCCTTCCTTCCTTCCTTCCTTCCTTCCTTCCTTCCTTCCTTCCTTCGACACTCCCTTCCGACACTCCCTTCCTTCCTTCCGACACTTCCTTCCTTCCTTCCTTCCTTCCTTCCTTCCTTCCTTCCTTCCTTCCTTCCTTCCTTCCGACACTTCCTTCCTTCCTTCCTTCCTTCCGACACTTCCTTCCTTCCGACACTTCCTTCCTTCCGACACTTCCTTCCGACACTTCCTTCCTTCGACACTTCCTTCCTTCTGACACTTCCTTCCTTCCTTCCTTCCTTCCTTCCTTCCTTCCTTCCTTCCTTCCTTCCTTCCTTCCTTCCTTCCTTCCTTCCTTCCTTCCTTCCTTCCGACACTTCCTTCCGACACTTCCTTCCGACACTTCCTTCCGACACTTCCTTCCTTCCGATACTTCCTTCCGATACTTCCTTCCGACACTTCCTTCCTTCCTTCCTTCCTTCCTTCCTTCCTTCCTTCCTTCCTTCCTTCCTTCCGACACTTCCTTCCGACACTTCCTTCCGACACTTCCTTCCTTCGACACTTCCTTCCTTCCTTCCTTCCTTCCTTCCTTCCTTCCTTCCTTCCTTCCTTCCTTCCTTCCGACACTTCCTTCCGACACTTCCTTCCGACACTTCCTTCCTTCCGACACTTCCTTCCTTCTGACACTTCCTTCCTTCCTTCCTTCCTTCCTTCCTTCCTTCCTTCCTTCCTTCCGACACTTCCTTCCGACACTTCCTTCCGACACTTCCTTCCGACACTTCCTTCCTTCCTTCCGACACTTCCTTCCGACACTTCCTTCCTTCCTTCCTTCCTTCCTTCCTTCCTTCCTTCCTTCCTTCCTTCCGACACTTCCGACACTTCCGACACTTCCTTCCAACACTTCCTTCTGACACTTCCTTCCGACACTTCCTTCCTTCCTTCCGACACTTCCTTCCGACACTTCCTTCCGACACTTCCTTCCGACACTTCCTTCCTTCCGACACTTCCTTCCTTCCTTCCGACACTTCCTTCCGACACTTCCTTCCTTCGACACTTCCTTCCTTCCTTCCTTCCTTCCTTCCTTCCTTCCTTCCTTCCTTCCGACACTTCCTTCCTTCCTTCCTTCCTTCCTTCCTTCCTTCCTTCCTTCCTTCCGACACTTCCTTCCGACACTTCCTTCCGACACTTCCTTCCGACACTTCCTTCCGACACTTCCTTCCTTCCTTCCTTCCGACACTTCCTTCCGACACTTCCTTCCGACACTTCCTTCCGACACTTCCTTCCGACACTTCCTTCCTTCCTTCCTTCCGACACTTCCTTCCGACACTTCCTTCCGACACTTCCTTCCTTCCTTCCTTCCTTCCTTCCTTCCTTCCTTCCTTCCTTCCTTCCTTCCTTCCTTCCTTCCTTCCTTCCTTCCTTCCTTCCTTCCTTCCTTCCTTCCGACACTTCCTTCCTTCCTTCCTTCCGACACTTCCTTCCTTCCGACACTTCCTTCCTTCCTTCCTTCCGTCCTTCCTCCTTCCTGTACAGAGGGAAAGATTTTCCCAGAAGGATTACAGATCTTTCATTATGCTGTCTGGGATGTTTTGACAAAGACACAAATACCCACCTCACCATGAAGTTGTGTTTTCTGGACTACTTATATTACTGTTTTGCCAGAGTTAAAGCCTGCAGATTCATGACCTGAATTTTTTAGCTGCTTTTAAAGACCAATTTCAAGCTGCAGTCATTTCAGGATCATTATTTCATTTGCAAGTAGCAGATTTTTGGGGTTTAAACAGCCAAGAAGATACTTAAGGCCAGTTTTGTGAAGATATGAAACCCTGATGTTTTTCCTGCTCCTAGAGTTTGTTCTGATTGCTATTCGTCCAGATCAGACCCACAGAGGAGAGATTTAGGCAGCTAAATGAATCAGAACAGGGCCTGAGTCACTGATGAATTTAAAATTTTTCAAATCTGATTAAGAGCTTGAGTGTTTAAGACTAACATTAGTCCTTTTGACTTCCACGTGTTGTGATCATATACAGAACTATGTGGCTGAACAAGATCATTTATCCTGACAATGTCAACCCAAATAACTGCACATGCTGAAAAGGAGACTACTCAGCAATCATCTCAGGCAGGCTTTCCACGACATTAATTGAAGTGCTAATTGAAAAAAACACAGCTAAAACTCTCCAGTGGCAGAAACCACAGATCCTGCAAGATAAAGTACTTTAAAAGTGGGTTTTAATTCGATAGAATGGTTTGCACTGAAAATATGTCTTTTGACATTTTGAACTGCAATATTTTCATTATTATCCAAAATTCCCCTCCTGTACCTAAACTGTGTCTCAGATGAGAGCTGGGACACCAGTGCTTGAGGATCAGGAATGTGCACACACACACACACACACACACATTTACTGGAAACATTTGGAAGGAAACCTGGGGAGCCTGATACTCAGGAAGAGGTTGTAGGAGCAACCAAACCTGCCCAGAGTTATCCAGCCCTGAGAGATTTCACTTATTAAACTCTAGTGAACCAAACACTGTGACCAGCTGCTGTCTTATAGCTATCCAGTGTCAGTAGCTTGGCTTTTTTTTTTGGCCCGTAAATTACTGTACACAGGTGGGGAATTTATTAGCATAAGTAAAATTAGGAAGCAACACTCCATCTATCTCCCCACTGACACTGACAGGCTGTGAGATGTTGACCTTCTCTGAAGTGTTAGTCTGTATGGCCCTGAACCCAGCAAAAACACTTAGGCCTGCGCTTAATTTTGCATCCCATTAGGTCTGCCCTTGTGCTAGAAGTTAAGTATGTGGGTCACTGTTTTCCTGGATCAGAGCCCAACTCCTGAAGGTCCTTCAAGATTTAGCTAGATAGAGCTTCTTAAATTATATGATGCAATTAATGGAATGGGCTTCTGCTCTCTTTTCTGCTAGTGGCTGATTTGTGATGGGGAGGCTGGGCTGCACAGAAGTATACAGCCAGCCATCAACAGTTTCTCACAAACTATCAACTATAAACATGTTAATAAGTTTAATTATCAAAGTCTCTGGGAGATCAGCCTTTTTGTAGCTGATAAAAGCTGTCCCTCCTTGCAGACCCAGAATCCACATGCTGAGGTCTAAATTAAGAGCCTGAAGCTCAAAAGTGACTTTGGTTTAGCAAGAGATGTCAGAACACTCAGAGCAGCTGCTGCAGGATGATCAGGTCTTCAGATTAAGCTGGTGGCTTTTGAGTATCCTTGGTGGTGGGATATGGCCCCCTGTATCACATGTATGGTGGTGAGCCTGGCATGGCAGGAGACAGGGACTGATCTTTCCATCTCCTCCCACACAGGCAAAGGAGGTGTCTGTGACCTGGAACCACAGAATCACAAAATGTTTTGGGTCGGAAGGGACCTCAAAGATCATCTAGTTCTGGGGATCTGAGAAGCATCTTGCTCATGATATTTCTCTGGCATGGCATTTCAGGGTGCCTATGCTCAAGCTTTTACCTGCGGTCACAGAAGATAGAAAAACTTCTCTAAAAGCATCTCAGTTTGAAATTTGAAATGGAAATGTTTGGGTAATAGCATGAAACCTGTCATGAAAAGCCACAGAAGGATCTGAAAATCACAAACTGTAGGATGATAACAGTGGAAATTCAGCAAAAACTTGGAGATCTTGCCTCCCTCCTTGGGATGGCTGCAAACTGCTGCTGAATCTGACGATGGGAAAAGTCGTCTAATAGAATCACGGAGTCTTAGAGCAGTTTGGGTTGGAAAGGACCTTAAAGACCACCTGGTTCCAAACCCCCTGCCATGAGCAGGGGCACCTTCCACTAGACCAGGCTGCTCAGAGCCCACCCAGCCTGGCTTTGAGCTCTTCCAGAGATGGGGCATCTACAGCTTCTCCGGGCAACCCGTTCCAGTGTCGCGTTTTTGAGACCCTCAGCTTTTCCTCAGCTTTAGATGCTTGTGTCCAGCCGGTCCCTGTTTTCCCTCTGCTCCTTTGCGGCCTCTGCCGTGCCCGCCTCACGTCCCCGGCCCGCGGCCGCCGCCTCACGGGGAACCGCCAGGTGGCGCTGCCGCCCCGCGCCTGGCGCCGCGCGCCCCGCCCGCCTGTCCCGGCCTGAGGGGCGGCCCGGGGGGCACACGGGGACAGCCCGGCGGGGACAGCCCGAGTGACCAGGGACAGTCCGAGAGACCAGGGACAGACCGGCGGGGCAGCCCGAGTGACCAGGGACAGTCCGAGTGACCAGGGACAGACCGGCGGGGACAGCCCGAGTGACCAGGGACAGTCCGAGTGACCAGGGACAGACCGGCGGGGCAGCCCGAGTGACCAGGGACAGTCCGAGTGACCAGGGACAGACCGGCGGGGACAGCCCGAGTGACCAGGGACAGTCCGAGTGACCAGGGACAGACCGGCGGGGACGGCCCGAGTGACCAGGGACAGTCCGAGTGACCAGGGACAGACCGGCGGGGACAGCCCGGGTGACCAGGGACAGCCCGAATGACCAGGGACAGCCCGCCATGGACAGCAGGGCAGCCCGCGCCTGATGCCGCATGGGCCGTGCCGTTTCGTGCCGTGCCGTGGCCCGTCCCGCCCGCTCGGTGCTCCCCGGCCCCTCGGCAGCCGCGTTCAGAGAACGGGTCCGGTTCTAGGGGCGCCTTCGCCGTGTTTCGCTGATGGTGCCCGCAGTGTGCGCCCATGGCCAGGAAGTCCAGGAGTATCCTGGGGTGCTTTAGGAAGGGCAATGCCAGCAGGTCGAGGGGGTGATCCTGTCCCTCTGCTCAGCCTGGTGAGTGAGGCACATCTGCAGCGCTGTGTCCAGTTCTGGGCTCCTCAGGACAAGAGAGACATGGATATCGTGGAGCAGGTCCAGTGGAAAGTTGATTAGATTATTAAGGGACTGGGAACACCTGCCGTGTAAAGAATGGCTGAGGGAGCTGCACCTGTTCAGCCTCGAGAAGAGAAGACAGAGAGAACCTTACCAATGTGTTTAAATATCAGAAGGGAGGATGCCAGGAGGATGGAGCCAAACTCCTGTCAGTAGTGCCCAGCAACAGGACAAAGGGCAACAGGCAGAAACTGGAACACAGGAAGCTCCACCTGAACATGAGGAAGATCTTCTTTACTGTCCAGGTTACTGAGCACTGGACAGATTGCCCAGAGAGGATGTGGAATCTCCTTCCATGGAAATATTCAAGAACCATCTGGACACGATTCTGTCCAGTATGCTCCCCACCCTGCCTGAGTGGGGAGGTTGCACCAGATGATCTACAGAGATCTCTTCCAGCCTTACATATGATGAAATTCTGTGTTTTAACTAGGACCTATACAGAGGTCTGGGCTCCAGAGTGGTCCCCATGGACATTGTTTGTGCAGCTGGCAGAGTGTCTGCAATGTACGAAGGAGTGGCAGGGAGTCACAGGACTTGGAGGTAACTGCTGGAGTGAAATCAGGTCTTGGCTTTCCACTTTCAAATTCTGAGGCTCCCCCTGGCCCCCAAAGTTGCAGAGGACTCAGCTCATGCTTGAAGCCATGACCTATGGCAGGGTTTTAAAGAGTCAGAAAACAAACTGTAAAAAAGCTCACCCCTTCCCAACCGAATACACACATAAAAGTCTAATTATGTAAATTAAATCTTATGATTTATAAATGGTCATGTAACTTAGGCAGCTGCAATATTTGAACAGGTAAAGATGGGTCTGCTACATTTTAGGGGTGTGATAAACCCTTCCCCCAAGGCTGAATCCAGCGCCAAGGCACACCCCCACCTTCCCCACGGTGGGACGCTTTTTATACGTTCTTCCAGCACTGATGGAAACAAAGCTACACGGCCAGTTGGGCTCAGGTTTAGCCTTGTCTGCTGGGGCCCCTTTTCATACCAATTCAGACAGCCTGGCATCAGTCCCCCTCTTTGTGCGCGGGGGAGAGGGGCAGGTCGGGGCAGGAGGAGCGGCGGGGGCTGCAGGCAGCGCTGGCGGGCACAGATGGTGTTATTTCCCCCCAGGGCCGCGGGGTGCCCGCAGCGATGCTGGTGCTGGCTGAGCAGCGCGCGGGGATTTGCATGTGCCCTTTGCACGCCAGGCGCCGGCTATTTAAATGACAATGGGGCGAGGGGCAGGTTAGGTGTATATATATAGACAGAGAGATATTTCTCTGTCTGTGCGGGCTGCTGCTGGCAGCTGCAGTCCAGCAGCCATCCTCGCCTCCCCTATCAATATCCTTTCCCCTGAGCTGGAAGGACTAAGGGATAATTTAGTCTTTATGCTAGTTTGGACTTTGTCTGATTACCAGCTGAGCCTGATTACACAGGCCTTGCTGTCCCTTCTGGGAAATAGTCCAGACAGCACAGAGGGGCCACTGCTCCTCCTGCCTGTTTTACCACTGCCAATCCCTCAGATTTTATTTTGGATTGCAGGAGGGGTGACTTGTTCTCTCTGCTGTCCTCCCTGTGCACCCACTGTCAGGGACCAAAGGACCCAAGTTTTTCTTGAGGTTTTCATAAATCACATTCACACACAGTGCTTGAACACCACCATGCAGCTGGTGGGGAGCTGGGCTCTTGTGACTACTGATGACATGGAGCTGGGTCCTGCAGCAAGGAGCAAAGTGGGGCCCATCTTCAAGTGAGCTTCCTTATTCACCCCAGTTTCCCTTTCCTTTCACTCTTTGGCGCCTCAGTATGTGTCAGTGGGTGCTTTGGATATGTGAGTAACTGGGAGAAAGGGTGAGCTGTCAGGTAGAAACCAGTCCAAGCAGCAAAGCTGAAGATCTGTTCCAGCTGGGCATCCCAGCTCCAGCTATTTCACTGGGAACAGAGCGAGTGGCAGGCCAGGCAGCATTGAAGTACTGGGAACTGACAGCAGCCAGCAGTTGCAGTCCAGCAGCCAGCCCATTCTCCCCCACCACTTGCCACTTAGGAGCACTTGGATCAGCCAGACACAAGATTCAGATCTCCATCCATATCTGCAGTTCTACAGAGTTCAGAGAAAGTGAAGTTTTGGCTTTGGGCTTGTGCAATTTTCAAAGCTAATGAACAGATGGTGTTTTACTTGCTGTCTCCAGCCCCTTTGTATTAGCTGTGATCCAAGTCTAAACACCATAGATGAATTAGGATGGTCATGTTCCCACATTCACTTGGAGAGGAATTATGTGGGGAGATGGAGGGACATAATGCAAAAAGTCCTGGAGCCAGGACCAGTTTAAAAACACCTCTGCACAGTTGGAGCAGTGTGTGTTACACAGAGGAGTTGCCACAACTTCTGAAGCTCAATGAAATCACTTGACCCTTGACTTGAACTAAGACCTCTGGTTATTGATCCCAGGAAAACTTTAGAGAGAGGGCTGTTGCATTCTGCCTGCAGCAGCTCTGGCTCCTGAGTGGCTCCTCCTGTTTTTAGGAACTGTCACACTGAGCTCTCCTTTCAGCCTCTCTGCACTGTCTCACACCTTGTGGGTGACTAGGACTGTACAAGAGTTTGGCTCCATCATCTCTGGGGCTCCGTTTGAAATAAGTGTAAACTGCTCTTATATTGCCTGGTAGCTTCTCTTCACTAGAGTACAAGCCCAGCTCCTAAAACCTTTTCTCATAGGTTATGGGCTTCAGGACCCTCACCATCTCAATTGATTCTTCCAGGTTTTTCAACATCCCTCTGGAACTTGGGAGGTCCAAACAGAACAGAATATCTAAGCACAGTCTCACCAGCACTTAGGAGCAGATTGGGATAATTTCTCTCAATCTGCTGGCCACTTTCCTCCTGATGGAGCCTAGAATGTGGATGGCATTATTTACAATGACAACACTCTCCTTGGCCTCCGCTTGTAATCCCCTGGGCCTTTTCAGCAGAGTATGAACAGGTATATCTTCACTGACAGATCATACAGGCCCAAGGAGTGCTCCTGGTAGCACTGGTCATGGGTCTAGGTGGCATTTGGGATTTGACCCCCTGAGTCACATTGGTGGTGGCACCCTGGCCATTTTCCTGTGTCCTGTTCCATGAATCTGAGACACTATGAGAGCTTGGGGAGCAGCGGGGTGCACCAGCTGCTGAGAACTGATGCAAGCAAGTGTCAGAGAATGGAGCTCAAGCACTGGTTTGTCTGGTGGCACCAGGGGTGCTGACCTCTCCTGTGACTCTGCAGGCTCAGGTAGCACAGTGCTGTCCTGTGCTCTGAGGCACAGATGGTCTGAAAGAGACTCTCTAGTACATGGTGGAGCAAAACATCACACACAATGTTGTGACAACTCTATTGGACCAGAGAGCTGTCTGTCAGTATCCTGTTTCCAAGCATGACTAGCAGCAGCTGTGTAGGAAAAAGGTCTCGCTACCAGGAGGAGGATCATTGTCAGGCCTATCTTTGTAGCTTTGGGACATTTTGGAAATATCCACAGAGAGGAATTTGATCAATCTTTCCATAAGACAGACTGAATGAAGCTGGATAACTCACAGCCCAAAACATTTGCTGATTTTGCAGTGGCACTCTGAGCCCCTTTTCATTGTACACAGATACTTGTGCCCTCATAGGTAATTTAAAGGTGGAACACCTCCAAGTTATTGAAATGTTCTGTATTAATAGTTCATTTTCAAGCAGCTTTTTGCTTAGGCTTTATTTAAGGTGAAGCAAAATGTTTTCATTGATCTGAAACTCACTTCTTTGAGTTTTTTCTAAATGTGCAATTTCAAATTCCAGGCTGCTTTTCTGGTATGGGTTGAACACAAGAGTTGAAGTTTTAAAATTGCCGCTGCTAAAGACACAGAGGAAAACTATGGAACCTCAATACTCCTAGACTTCAGTTGATCTTTCTGTTAAGTTTGGGGGAGTGGGTTTGTTATTGTAATGGTCTGGGTGAAAGCATTGCTATTTTTTGCCAAGAAGAGTGCAAGTTGCTGAGCTGTGTCATGTTTGCCAAGCCCAAACTTCAAGTGTTTTGCTTTGAAGAGCTTGGGGGCCTGTGTTCCTTGGTTGGCTAACTGGGATTTTAGGAATAGAATCTATTTTTGATAAATGATGCCATGTAGACATGCTAATGGGCAAAGTGTCAGCCTGCAGATAACAATATTGTTCTTACAGCCTGCTGAAAATGGTGGTTGGTGATTTGGTCTCTCCTGCTAACCATTGCTTGCCTAAAGTGCAATTAAAGCTGATGTGAAGTCCAGTTCTGGGCTGGGAGCACTGGGAGGTGTGCTACAGAGATCTAGGGCTTTCTCCTGAATATTGCCTTGTTCCAAGTGATGTGTCCTGGCCCTGGCTCCCTTTGCCATGCTATTTGTGCTGCCATCACTGAGGAGAGCTGTGCTACACCTGTTTTCTGCTGCTGTGGGCCCCTCCAGGTTCATTAGCTATGCTCTGCACCGTGCTGAAGTGGTGCTGCTGCAGGACACAAGCTGTGCTTCTCTGCTGAGAGCAGCTGTGCCTGAGGTGCTGGGCCATGGGGCTCGGTGCAGGGCCTCCACCTTCATGGTGCAGCTCACGTGCAACCTGGACCCGCTGCCTGCATGGCCTGCTCTGTGCCAGTCCATGGTTGGGTAGCAGGGGGCTGCAGTTGTGCTCTGCCCCCGGCTGCTGTTATTTATGGAAACTGGGCAACTGTTCATGGAAAAAGCTGGTTGGTGCCTCGCCAAGCGCTCCTCTGCGGGCAGTAACCTGCAGAGCACGTGTGCATGCAGTGGTGTTCAAAGGGGGCGTGCGGCTATGGAAACCTGCCTCTGCATGCCCAGAGAGCGTGTGAGAGCCTGCAAACAGAGGTACTAATGCTCCTCTGCCTTGGCTCCCCTGTGATCTTCTGCAAACAGCCCTGCAGGGAGAACCACTTCATTTTCTGCTCTGCATTCCCCATGCTCACAATACCTGAGGAAAAAATGACAGCTCTCTTTTCTTGAGACTACATGTCAAATGCCCGGGGCTGTAATGAAATATAGATCTACCTGATGCTGGACATAATACACGGGTGTTTCATTCTACACTTGAGGAAAGAGCCTGCCATGTCTCCAGCTCACTGCAGCCTACTGCAGCTGGAGGAGAGCCATTCCCTAGCTTCACTCACTTTTCTACCAGACACCTAAAGTGTCTGGTATATGGTGCTCTTTAGGGTGTAGTGAGGCTGCTTGGGAAATATGATCGACTACAAAGATCAGTCAGGGGCTTTAACCAAAGACCCTATTTGGGGAATTGGCTCCTGACTACTCATTTCACCGGTGCTTGCTCCAGAGCCACCTTGGTGTCTGTTATGCTTCTGGTCTGAGAGGTCCTTGTTAAGCAGTGCAGATGTCTGGCACATCTTCCTCTCAGGCCTGGCCCATTTAATGCTGGGGAGGACAGATGAACAGAGCTGAGCCAGAGCTGACCTGGAGAGGAAGGAGGAGGCAGGGAGACCTGAGTTGCCCAGAAATGCTCTCTGCACTGCAGTGACAGTCACCACCCAGAAAGGGGAGCAGAGGAAACTCTGTATCTGGAGGAACCTGCCATGCTCAGACAGAAGAGACCCATTCTGCTGCAGCTCCAAGCGTGGCTTGAGCCCAGTGTGTGGCTGCAGTACAGCAGCTTAATGAGTCGCCACATGTCAGCCACACTGCGGTAGCCATCTGTGTCTGATGGATATGTGGTGTGCAGTGGGGTGCTGAGGAAGCTACCTCACCTCCCCATCTTTGCTATTTCAAGTGGCTTTGAGTTTGTCACAGGCTGCAGGCATTGATCTCTGCTCAGCTGCCATGGGGTGGTGAGCCACCAGGTTGCAGAGCTTGGAGCTGCTTGCCCTTTTCCAAAGTGAGGAGTCAAGCTTTGCTGGAAGGAAACATTTCCTCACATACTGCCCATGAAGGCATTCACTGTGACAGGAGATCACTGAGGCCAATGACTATGCCCAATGCAAAAAAAAGCATCAAATATTTATTTAAGTGGGCCTTCCAAGTGATCTATCAGTAAATATGCAAAAATATGCTAGAGCCATGAGGGAAATGGAAGAACCCAGCTTTGAAGTGTTACAGCCTACCCTGGCCACAGTGTTTATGAGATATTCTTGATGATCAGGTAGTGCATCATGGAGGACAGCAGGTTTTTGAGCACCTTTTCCAGACAAGGCAACCTTGGCCCATGCCAGGAGACTGAGCTACGAACCTTGTCCTTAGTCTGGCAAGTTCAGCCTGAAACTGTAAATTTCCATTTTTCTCCCGGCGTTCTTCTTTTCTCTTTGCTGGGCTGATTTATTACCGGAGATAGTTAGCTCAGGCAATGCCATTTTTGCTCTGTTTCTCGGCTGTTTAGGCTGTTTAGGTTTTCTGCTGTTTTAGGTGTGCTGGAATTCTCAAGGATGTCCTTGGAGAGCCGACGCTTCAAAGGACGAGGAGAGACTTCTGATCTTGTCTCGGTCTTGGTGTTTATTAATTGTTTATCTAAAAGATTTTCTTTCAGCCCGACAGAGGTCTGCACAGCAAGTCAGCCATGGGCACACTCCCGAAGCCCCCGGGCGGTCACTTATCTTTATACCCTAAGTTACGTGTACAATATTTATCATTTTTCTCCAATACTTTCTACTCTTATTAACCTGTGCACTTCTAGTAATGACCAATCCCAAAGTGCCACCACCACCACAGAAGATGGAGGCCAAGAAGAAGAAGAAGAAGGACAGGACACACCCCAATTCCTCCATCTTACTTCTCTAGACCCCCCTGTACCAAAATCCTAAACCCTGTGTTTTACACTCTAATTAACTTATCCCTTCACCATACACCCAGTGAATTCCTCCTATCCTCATACAGGTCTCATCTCCTGTGTAGGATCAAAATCCTGCCACCAGACACTTCTGGCAACATTCCAGGATTTCCGAGCCCCCCAAGGGTGGTCTCGGCCTCTCTGCACCTCCATCCTGAGGTGCTGAGATCCCACATGAAACCTCTTTACACAGCTCATATCAGACCAAAAGAAAACCATTGCTCCCAGATCAGGTGTTAGGCTGATTTAATGACAACCTTTTTTTAAAAAAAAATCTCAACACACATCGGTGAAGGTTATTTTTTAAATTGGGCAGCTGAAAAAGAAGAAACAAAATGAATGACCTATAAGGATTTCTATTAAAAGAAATAATTTTTAAATAGTTGCTGAGGAGTCATCTTTGGTAAATGCCTAGTAGCTGGCTCGACGTGGGTCTTCTGTCTGCCTTTGTGTGCGGGTACATATGGTCTCAGTGGATATGTGTGGAGTGGAAGCAGTCCTGTTCTGTAGGTCCCCTGTGCTCAGGTTTGTGTTTGTGTACTGGGAGCGTTAATGAGAACAGACTGCCTTTCTTTCCCTTCGTTCCCCAATCCCATCTGTTCAAACAAAAGGCTGAAAGGGAGAGAGAGCTGAGACCCTGCTGGTCAAGAGGGGATGGATAATAACACATATCCTTGGGCTACATTTCAGCACATGCAACCCTTTCAAGCTGTGCTAAAGCTTTTATTCAGGCAAGAGAAAGAACAACCAATATAAAATAAGGATTTTTTTCTTCTTTTTAGAAAAGCTGCATCAGGCCCGAAGGATGCAACATTCCGTTCTTTCCCTCTAACATTTTATAATGCTGGATTATCCAAAAAAGGGGTCCGAACCTGTACTGATTATATATTTGTGTGTGTACAGACAGAGCAGGATATTGGGCTAGAGCGAGTGACATATGCAGAGGGGCCAGGGATGGCTTAGAAAGTCAATTTTCACTCTGTTTGCACATGGTAACAGTTCCAGATTCGTGTAATTAACTATACATCAAAAGGGTGTGAAGGAAGATATATTCCTCTCCACCTTGGGGATTTGATAGGTACTTTGCAATTCATGGTTAACCCCCCATTCACATATTTGTCATTATGGTCGTGCCAAACAACTCATCTGAAGATCAAAACAGCTTTCTTGGGGGCTGTAACAGCGAAAGAAGCACAAGAGATGGCACCTTGAATCCCAGAGCGGGTACGGAGTGGCAGAGAGGGATGCAGCCCTGGATGGCGGTGCTGGTGTTCAGCCCTCTGCCAGCCATTCCAGGGACGTCATAATGGTTTACGGGAGAAAAATGGTCTCAAATGCCATTAGTTTAATGCTTCATAATGTCGTTGTGTCTGTTTTAAATGCAATCACCGAGCTCAGGGGACACCCAGGACTAAAATAAAAGAAGAGGAAAAGCGCTTCCAGAAACGTAATGATGGAAAAGGAGGCAGGGAAATCTTTGGCGAGTGAAGAAATGAGATTCACTGGTTCTTTTCCACTGAGCAGGTAGCACATGAGTAATTGGTATTGGATGGCTAAAGGGATATTCATCATGAGAACTGATTGCACCCAGGTTGTAATAAATACACCGAAGTAACATAATCAGTCTGGAGACAGAGGAGAGTTTTGCAAAATATAAGACCTGATCCTGGCTGAGATTTTCAGAAAGAGTCATTTCAAGTAAGATTTCTAGTGCTGTGTTACTGTCTTTGCCTTGTTTTCAGAAGTGGTGCACAACAAATCCCACTGAATGCATCCGTCATCCCCTACCCTACCCATACACATTCATTGATGTGTATGTGGGTGCCTAACTCCAGGGTGCACTGTCTCAAAGAGAGGCAGCCAGAAAAAAATGAAACATAACAAAACCAGTGAACAAGCTGAATCTGATCTGTTTACACTAATAGAAATGCAAATAGATAAATTGGAAAAGCAATGAGTGCAAGCAGTAGTTGTGCTCATGCAAGCTTTAGAAATCTTTCTAAGTGTCTCATATCTTATTTCAATCACAGGTGGAGCTGTTTCCTTAGGGATGAAATCCTCCCTTGGTTGACATCTCCCACTCCAAACGAGGCAGGGATATGTTCCTTTCAGACAGGAGCTGCTTGGTTTCAGCAGTCATCAGTTATTCTTCTCCGAGGAAGGATTAAACAAGGTGAAGGGATCATAGGACCATCTAGCACTGCTCCTTTGTGTCCTTTTTCTTTGGAATCCTAACAATTGGGAGCAACCTGCTTCTAGCGTTGATGCTGGCAGCTAATCTAATATAGAAAATTTACATGAGCAGCACATCCCCTCTCATCTCTACACCTCTTCTCACAGGGCATCCATCTCACACATGGGTTGCACACTGTGGCTGCCCTCATGTCTATCATTAGAAAGCAGACCCTTGAGCCTGGCCTAACTGTGCACCATTGATGTATTGCAGGACAGGCCTCTGCTGAATTCATCCATCAAGCAACCACAAGAAGTGATTTCTGCGGATTAATGTGCTGGTGGGTGCATGCAGATGTTGAAAGAGGAAAGGTTCATGGTAGTAGCTGGCTTACTGAAAAGACAGAGAAATGAGTGTGGCAGAAATAGGGTCCTTAGCATTGCAGATAGGTACAGATCAATAGGTTGTTGCTTTCAGCTCTTGTATTTGCTTTCTGCTACAGCTGTTGGTAAAAAAAAAAAAAACAAGAAAAAGGAGTTTTTGACAATGCTTTCTACAAGGCTGGCTTTAAGAGTCTGTTCCCAGAGTATTGCAACCCAGATGAATGTAACTGTGGAGGCTGAGATTCACCATGGTGGATGTCTCTGGTGGTTTGCGTTGAGGGAGCTGAGTTTAATCTTGGAAAGAGGTTAGAAAAAAAGAAACAGATGTATCTGTAGTTTAAAATTGACTAGCAGTGCCTTTCTTTGAGAAGATCTATAGTTTCTGTGGAGCAGAGATTAGAAATTTGGCTTGAAAGGAGCTCCACTGCAGGGGATATGACTTCTGTCATAGCCTGAAAAACTGTCCCAGTTTGGCCAGATTGTGAATCTCCAAAGAAAACCAGATTAAATCTCATTGGCACTTGGCAATGGAGTTTTGTCAGAGTTTAACATCTGAACTGCCTGTCCATCCTTGACATGTATGACCAAAGTGCCTGACCCATCCCCTCAGAGCACAGCCCTGAGCTGTGTTTTCCTTGGAATGCACTTAGCTATGTGGGATTGCCTTGGTGATGGGTACCACAAGTGCAGACTGTGGGAATACAGCTGAGAGGGGCACACAGAAAAGTTTCTTTTGCATTTCACCAATGGATAAAATTGTAACCAGATGGACATATAGCATCAGGAATCACTGAGAAAAGTCAATGAAGCTATTTGGTGTCATAAATGAAATAGATAAAATTCTTCCATTAGCTCCTGATGTGAAACAAATAAACTAAGGGAAATGTTTTTCACTGCAGGCCATCATTTTTTGTTATCCTCAAATATATTCCCTGAGTGTGATGTATCAGCAGGCTTCCGGCGCAAGGCTTTAGGAAAACTGAGTGTTTGTTGGCAAGGTGTTCAACACCCTTTCTAGGAAACATCTTTTCCTTCTTCTGACATCCAGGTTGTGTTTCATATCTTACCCTGCTTCCTAGGAAAATAACATCAAGATTGGTGATACTAGGATATTAGGATATTACTTTGGTCTGCAGAGGTGGTATTTGGATATGGGAAAGATCATATGAATAGCATGACTGGTGACTTGGAGTAACTTTGGAAAAAGCTGGAGGTTCCAGATGAATTAGCAAAACGGTCTGTATCTTATGATGGAAATGGTGTGCCTGGAAGAGAAGTTAATACAGCCAGGTAGACAAGAATAAATATGTTCAAAGAATTACATCAAAGGTGTTCAGGAACTGAAAAAAATCAAAGAAAGAGCCAAAGAAGTTTCATGCTGGCATCAGAAGGTCAGTACCATCAAGGAAGTCAAGGAAGCCTGTCAAATACCTAGGGATAAATAACAGAAATAGAAGGGTTACCATGGGTGAAATAGTAAGATTACTGTAAATGAAACATGAACAAAAATACTAGTTTGTGTGATACCACAAGAAGCAAAAAACAGAGCAAAGGTTGTTAAGCTGGTCTGTATTGAACATCAAGGGTATGACTTCAGCAATCAAACTGTAGACTCTGAGGAAGATGCTGTTTATGTCAGGCCTGGACAGGACCCCAGCACAGACAATTCCTCAGCAGGTACCAGCTCTGATAAACAGGAGGATGGCAGCAAGGTTGCAGCACATTGAAAGTGTTGTTCTTCCCATTATCCCTAAATGAAGTCAGGCTAGGAACCATGAGATGCTCAAAATGAGAATTCAGAGATGTTGTGTGCCAGCTGTGCCCAGGGTTTATGGAGACTGAAGTGAACAAGACTGTGAAGCAAAATCTGCTCCCATAGATTCTGCTGACTCCAAAAGGATATAAAGGACTCATTTCAAAACCGGGTAATTGGCAGCCAGCAAGGGGGCCTCAAAAGCATGAAAGCAATTTTTCCTGGATACAATATACCTGGTACCAAAATATCTGTACTCAAGAATCTATCAGATTGGATACGTAAGTACTTGTTGAGTATGGACACAGACCCAAATTCAGACAGATGATTAGCACTGCTACAGTTTAGAGTAGTACCTCAACAGTGTGGGTTGTCACATGGTCAGTAGGAAACTGAAGAACAAGAAAAATCCTGACAAGGACTCTGAGAATCAGAGTCCCTGGTGATTCTAACATAGAACAAGCCAAGATAAAAAAAAAGTAATATGTGATTCATGGACCCAGGAGTTGTTATTATGCATCCTTATGATCAGAGATAAAGTTGCAAATGGTGAGTTTAGTCCTGCTACTATGGAAGACAGGTGAATACATCCAGTGAAGAAATAAGGAGCAGCTCCTCACAAGATGAGTGAAAATGAAGCTGGATTGATGCACTCTCTGTTCTGGAAGGGCCTCAGACAAAGACAGCAGGATCACGAGGAGACAGTTGATGTTACGTGACCACAACAAGCAGGTTTACTGCTGCTTGCCAGCCGTGCCATTGCTCTCTCAAAGGAGACATTAAGGCACAATAGACTCAGCATTGTTGAATCAGCTAATCCAGAGGCTCACTGGATAGTTCTGCTTTTTGTAGAAATTTTTTCAAAGTTCTGTACTGCAGGGATGTCAAGCAGGGATCCCATTATATGGTGAAGCACATCAGTAACTGGCTTTTGTGACAATCAGCTGTGGTGCAGCACATATGGAGACTGAGGTCATCCTGTAGCAGTCCCTCCAGGAGAGAATGATGGTAACCTCCTTGCCTCTGAGTGCTTGCTGAAGGGTGCAACCTTTTACTCACACTCCATAATTAGAGACAGTTTCTGCTCTCATAAAGCAGTGGCCCACAATAAAGCAAGTATAACCCACAGCTCTGGATCAAAACAGCCTGGGATGTTGATCTGTTTGAAAGCTGGCTCCTAGTTTGGTGGATGAATTTAATGCCTTAACAAACTGGCTGACTGCAGATGGGCATACACAGGCTGCTCAGCTCCCTTTTTTATCTCTTTCAGATGTCACTGCTAGGAACAGTGATTAAATCCCCATGTGACTAAATCCCCATGTGACTACTTTCAATCAGTAAGAGCAGGACTTGTTTCTCCAGAGGCACATACCAGAGTGGCTCTATCACCTCATGGCACTGAGAGAGCACCTGTGTTAGCCAAGAATTTAGGCACTTCTCATGGTGGGATGAAGCTAGATGAGACTGGTCACCTTCACAGACAGGGTGGGACTGGGCAGGTTGCAAATTCTCCTGCTGTGTGGGTCAGGTCCTTGTACTGCTGACAGAGCATTTACAGTCTAAACACGTAAAGGGTGGAAAAGGGGAGCATATGTTGCCTCCCAGGAGGATGTGAGACACAGAGAAAT
This sequence comes from Ammospiza caudacuta, assembly GCF_027887145.1. Taxonomy (NCBI): domain Eukaryota; kingdom Metazoa; phylum Chordata; class Aves; order Passeriformes; family Passerellidae; genus Ammospiza; species Ammospiza caudacuta. The sequence continues at coordinate 29,600,594 of NC_080594.1, forward strand.
ACCAGACTGGCTGTGAGATTCAGAGATTTAGAGAAATGGCTTTGCTGGTGTCAGTCAAGCCAGAAGCTGCAACTCTTAGAGAAACTCAAGGAGCCACCATGCAAGGGAAGAAGGAGCCAATCTGGTGTGGACACTTCTCTTGAGTGTGACAGTAGTATAACTTCCACATGGCAGAAATTCCCCTGCTGAAGATGCTATTGTTTTGAACGCAATTATCTTTTACAAGGTTCTTCCAATCCACCTAATCATCTTTATCCTAATGTGCTTTTCCTTTCTACATTGTAACATAAAATCCATTTCCTTTCAATTTACTTCAGATCTATCTGCATCCAGATTACTGTAACTTGGACGCACGGTAATTAAATGCGGTTTGTCTGACTAGACAGGCAGTGAATGCTATTACAGCCTGTTTATGCTAGCAAGCAATGCAGCTTTCTCTGTGCCATCCCAGCAGTGTGGTTTAACCCTACCCTAGAGAGTCTGTGTGCTAGGCCGTGTGCAAGCTTCACCATGCATTTGGTCCTTGGTTCATGGAATGACATTGGTGATTAATGCTCCTTGGGTTTCAGATTCTGAGATTTCAAAATATTCATCCCACTAGGATCTATCTCAATAGTTCAACCTGTGTCAGCTCCCACCTGAACCTAATTTTCTGGTGGGGGCATTTAAGAGGCTGCTGACAATACCTGCATGTTTAAAAAAGGATACAAGGGTTCTACCCTTTGGCTCTACAATGTAGCCTTGTGCTAGAATCCCTGTGAGACTGACAGGGTTTGACCCTGGCCTTGGCTCCATACAACACTCTGTGTTCTGGGAGCTTGTTAAATATGTACTCTGAATCCCATTTCATGTTGTACTTTCCCCTTTTGGATGCTACTGAGAAGCAATTGTGTGGTAGCAAGAGTCCTGGATGTCTTGAAATGATACAGGGGAGGTATTATGAATGTCTGTAGTTCAAGCACGCACTGTAAATGCACCATTGAGAGGTGCTTTAACAATGATTCAAGAAAAGGTCAAGTGAGGTAAATTCACCTTTACAGAGTAAGGTTCAAATGGGTTCAAATCTTGGATACTGTTACAAGGCAAATGGAGTAGGAAAGTTTTTTGCTAATTTACTTTGGACACTGTTGGGAGATACTTCATGGGTCAAGAAAGTTGGGAGGTGTCCCTTAGAAATCCTTTGGCAGTGATGAGCCTTATGTGGGGAACACTGAACTGCCAGAGACAAGGGGCCTGCTCTACAGTTTTTAAAGACACTTTTCTTTGAAAGCAATGCTTTCTCTGATAGAGCCTCAACTAGAGAGTGTAGCCTTTGAGACAGTCATATGATTATGTACAGCAAAGTGACTTTAGCATTTAAAGATATTTTCTGGATCTCTGGATCCTTTTTGTGTTCTGTGTCAAGAGAACGGAGTCAGTGCCCCCAAACCACTTTTGAAGACTCCCTTCCTAGCTGGTCAGCAAGACATGGCTCATACAGGAGGTGGTCTCTGGCCACAAGATTTAAGCTGCTCTGTACTGGGATTTTCTGAATGACTGCATATGGGGTCTGAGACTGGTTGTTTGTCTGAGGCACCTTTGATCACCCAAAAAGCCCCAGTGGGATGAGCTTAGAAGATGATTGTCCATTACTCCCATAGTTCATGAAAACCACTGTTTTCACTCCTCCTCTCTTTGTTATCATTTTAACTTTCCCTTCATTTTCCTTGTTTCTTCCTCATTTTTGAGGTTTGAATCTAAAGTATGTTAAAATTTGCTAGGTTTTGATGAACGCAGTGGCTGAATCTAAACTCTTCAAGTCTCTGAGCAGTCCTTTCTTCTTTCAAATATTGCTAGATCAATATTATTTAAGGTCTCCCGAGCTTTGATCTTCTTGGGGCAATTTAAGCAATATAAGAAGCTGTGACCCTGACTAATAGGACCTACATTTTCAGAAGGCAGCCCTGTTAAAGTCTGAAAAATATGTCAGGACAAGAGATTGGGGCTGAATTCAAGGCAAGCCCCGTCCTACATTTGACCATCCTACCACACCATGATTATCTTTAGGATCCTTCTAGGACTGTTACTCTGGTGACAATCATAGGTAACTCCTTTGAGATTATGGAACTGCTGTAGGCTTACCTTTATTTGTTTGACATCCAACTCCAACCTTTTCGCTTTCAGAAAAACCACATTTGTTATGCTTATTGCCCCAGGGAACAAGTCCTCCTCCCTCCCTATCTAAAAGATTATATTTATCTTGTCACATTGGCCTACTGAGGACTTACCTTACAGACAGCTTTTGTAGACAGCTTTTGTGTTCAGGTCCAAAGAGACCAAGGCTTGAAAGATGTTGGCATCTGTCAAAGATCTATTTCCTACAGATCATGAAGATGGAGACTGAGCCAGTCTGAAAATCCATCTATCCCAGCATCCCAGTGCAAATGGGAGCCAAAGCAGATGCCTGGGGAATATCACAATAGCAGAGGTCTATATGATACTTCCTGCTAAAGGTCTGCTGCCCTTCAACTATTTGTAGTTTGAGGAGAGACTAGTTGGGAGGAATTTCTACACATTTAAAAATCCTCAGCAGATTTCTATTTTGTGAACTTCTGTCCCTGAACTTGTATAATATTTTTGCTTTCACAACATCCCGAGGAAGGAGTTCCACGGTTTTACTGCACATGGTGTGACAAGACACCTCCTTTTGTTTGTTTTGAGCCTGGCATCCAACAGTTTCATTTGACGCCTCCTGTTATCAAATTATATTGGATGAGACAGGGAACAACTGATCCCTCTCCACCATTCCCTTGTTAACTGGGATATGATGGCTTTCTGTAAAATCACTGTTGGCTCAGTCCTTTTCACGTAGCCATTTGCTGCATGGAAGCTATTCCATGCTTTGTATTACCCTTGCTGCCATTTTCAGATGCTTTTGGACTTCTACTTTGCTCTTACTGAGACTGAACCAGAGCTGCACATAGAATTCAGGATACAGACTTACTTTGGTTTTATGCACGGCATAATGATGCTCTCTGCCTTGCTCTCTACCTGTTCTGTTCTATTCTCTCAATGGTGATAATAATATCTTACATTTCATTTTCTTTTTTCATGACACGAAGACCCAAGCTGATGTTATCATGAAGCAATATATCATAGCTACAAGATCTTGCTTCTGTGCTTGGCTCAGGACTGATCAGTTATATGTGAAGTTAGAAATGTTCTTCCCTGCATGCATCACCTTATCACTTTATTTAGATTGAATTTCTTGTGCTATTTTATCAGTCTCACACAGTCCTTCTGCAATTTTTCATGGTCAGTCCTTGTCTTTATTACCTTGAATAACAAAAGTCCAATACAGATTTGTGGCTCTATCCTGCAGGGATCATTTCTGGGATAGTCTTGAAGCCTGTCTTAAATCTTGAAACTGCTTAAATGGTCAGAAGACCTTAGGTATTGGGAATATTGGGTCTTTCTCCTGCTCTGTTCTGCATTTCTTTCTTTCTTTCTTTCTTTCTTTCTTTCTTTCTTTCTTTCTTTCTTTCTTTCTTTCTTTCTTTCTTTCTTTCTTTCTTTCTTTCTTTCTTTCTTTCTTTCTTTCTTTCTTTCTTTCTTCTTTTCTTTCTCTCTCTCTTTCTCTCTCTCTCTCTTTCTCTCTTTCTTTCTGTCTCTCTCTATCTCTCTCTCTTTCTTCTCTTTCTTCTCTTTCTTCTCTTTCTTCTCTTTCTTCTCTTTCTTTCTTCATTGCTGAGCTCTAGCCCTAGGGTTTGCAAATCTTTCTGCCACTTCTATGCACAGAATTGTTTTGAGCAAGGAGACAGAGAATTTCTCTGGAGGATAGGTGTTATATGACAAACCCCTTGTCTTTTGGTCCTTGAAAAAATGTTACTGTGCCAGTCCATCCCTCTGGCCATGACTATAGTTGTGATGATCTCTCCTGAGTAGTTTTGAATGTCTAGTTAACAACTCCTTCCAGTTCCCTTCCTGCCTGGTTTCTGTCTGTTCCTGGACTGAACTTGCTTTTAACCCCTGGGCAAACTGCTCCTTCTGACTTTGCTGGAGCATCTTCCCCCATCCCCCCATACCAGCAGCTCTGCCCAGCCATTCACATCCTTCTCCTTTCTCACACTTCCTGCTGCCGTCCCTTCCTGTTTGCTGCCTACCTTTTCACATGCCTTTTGTTCCTCATTATGCCCTGGTGTAGACCTCAGGTTCAGTGTACATCCCACCACCCTCATGGAAAATCCTTTATGTTATGCCCAGTTGCCGATTGATGAGGCCCCTCCACCTATGTGACCTGGCTTCCTCTGCCAGTCATTCACTCCATGCTGCTTTTGCTTTGATTTAAGCACTCCTAATGGCACCTTTTTTCATGCCTTCTTTCGAAGCTCCTCTAAATTCTCCACAAATTTCTTCTCTGATTTTCTTCTTGTTTTAGTGAGGAACAGCAGAACAGCTGTCACCTGTTGCTTTTCAAGTGACTCTGTGCCCCACCACTCTGAAAGCAATCGCTGCATATATCAGTGTGTGTGTGTGCACTCATGTCTAGGAAAGTTTGGGACAAAAAAACAGCAAAAACAAGGTGGGGGGTGGAGTGGGGTAGATGGGGGTCCTTTATTAATTTGCTAGGAATGCCTTACGCAAATGGGTGGGTTTGAGAAGTGTAAGTCTGTAACACCACCTCTTTCAGATCAGTTGAGTAGAAATCTGCATGGATGAGAAGTGAGATGCCAGCCCTGAGCTAGAGCACCAAGCAGCTCCCTGTGAGAGCAAGGACTGGCTGCACTGTGCAGCATGGGCTGGTGGGGTGGCAGAGGAGCAGAGCCACCTCTGCACAGAAGGCCTCTCTCAGGGACCTTGAAGGGCAGGGGGGCTGTGGGAAGGCCAGAAGGAGCAGCTGGAGGGAGGGGCGCAGGAGCTGCTGTGAGACCTGGGCTGTGAGGACTTGGTGGAGAGCAGTGGTGGGCCGAGGAGCCTGCTCCGCAAGGACAGAGGAGGCGACATCAAAGAGCACAGCCGTAAGCTGAGAAAAACAGCAACTTTGTGCCTGCACTTGTGTCTGAAAGTGGACGGGGTCTGAATTCTCTTTCATTTTGAGCCTGAGTTATTCCAGCCCAGTGACTCAATTTATTTCTGTCTCTGCTCCTGACATTTCTCTTTCAGGTGGCTGCTGCATGGTTTTGGGTGGGGCTGTGGGCTGGGGTGACTCGTGTTTCCAAGCTCTTATCGGCATCAGTATGATGTTCTGCTTTTCTTTTCTGTCGTACGGCATCCCGCTCCCCTCCCCTTCCTCCCCTCCCTCTGCCGGCTCCCAGAGGAGGCGACAGACGGTCCTGTAATTTGGTTCCATTCGCTCGACTGGAGCAACACCTGCCCCCCTCTCTGGGGACAGGAGGGTCTCATCCCAAACCGTGCAAGGAGCCAAAGATGAATCTGAAGCTCACATGCAAATAGAGCTCAGGATAAAACAACACGGCCATTCTGGGCAGGAAAGGCAAAATCCGTCACCAGGGGAAGAGGCAGGAAAAACGAAATCGGCTCTGAAGAAATAAATAAGAAGCGCCAGGAGATTGCCTTTTCCTTTTGGGTCGGTTGCTATTGTGGTTATTGATCTGTCCCACCCTGGAGAATAAACTGAGAGTACTGAAAAATAATGGCTGATATTAGAACACATTTATTCACCCTAAAAGAACTGGGTTAATTGGGTTACAGGATGGCTAGATGGATAGATATGTGAAGAGACAGATAGAATGTCTCTGCTATTTCTTCACAGCTATATAATGGAAAAGATCCATTTCTTTGTTGGGTTTCATATACAACATCCTCTTCAGCTCCCCACCCCCCATCTCTTCCCAATCACACACAAATTCCCTTTGCTAGAAATGCAGCAAAGATATCAAATCACATCCAAGACCCTCAGAATTTATCTGCTGTAAGTATTAGTGGTCATATCCTACCTGGCTCAAACACTTTTTAACACAAACAATAAGGCATGACTTTGTGGCTGGGGCGTAATGTGATCCTGAATGCACAGTACCATGCACTTTGCTGGACAGTCTATGCCTAGAAATTCTTCCTTTTCTATGTGCATATGTAATAGCAGCATAAATTCAAGCCTATAATTTGGAATATTTTGTGCTGGAGATCTTTTAATCTCTTAGGAAACTGTATGATACTGAGATACAGTTCCCCCTTAGCTGTACAGTCCTGTCAAAACCATTATGTTTATTCGGAGGAGTTACTTTTGGCTTGCTGTCTGTCCTTGTTTGCTGAATCAGGGTCAGGATCTGTTCCCAGGGTTCAGATGAATGCATTAGCTGTCGTGCTTCCTAATGATACCATGTGAGTGTGTATTGCACCGTGTCCCTGTGAGTCCATATAGGCCTGAAAATGTGTCTTAATAGGTGTTATAACCCAATGTTAGCATGCATTGGATATCTCTTGTACTGGGATATTTTAGGTTTATCTATTAGAGCTACTTGCTCTCTGTGAATGCTGGAGGTTTCCATTCAATGTTTTATATGTTTTATATAATATTTCAAATGTTTTATATACTGTATTCAGTTCAGGCCTAAAGTCCCTCTTTTAGAGTCAGCTAAAGGTCCGGAGGTAGTGCTGTGCCTTCTCTGTCTTTTAAGTGCACTTTCTTTCGTGGTTTGTAGGATGAGCTCCTCTTCAGTTGTGCAAGAAAGGTATCTGAATGTAGCTAAAATACCAGGGAATATTAACTGTGTCTCTTCCCTTCCAATTACTGTAATGACTGAGTGTGATATAAACTTCCATTCAGCAGTTCCAACCCCATTCCTCCTATAGTATTGTCATTCAAGGTCATTCATTCCTTTATTGCTGAGGGAACATAGACATAGGCAAACTTTGATTATATAATTAGACTTTATTGCTATCTAACCCAGACTTGCAATGAGATGGAGTTAAATTTGTTTACCCATTCTTCATAAATCCAGACTTCTGAGCACTTAGCCATGCAGCCTTGTTTTTTCGCATGGGCCTTGTAGCTTGTGCATACTCAGCTCCTTAAGAATAAAAAAAAAAAAGGTGTGGAATGTGGGAGCAAACCCTACATTCTGTTTTCAACACTCATCAACTGCTAAATGGGAATGAGCTTCCTTCTTGGTGCCAGCAGGAAAAATAGAAGTAGCTGGGGTGATGTTATGGTGGGGACAGGATTTAAACAAGATGTTGAGTGTATGGAAGCGAGACAGGACTTGTAGGAAAAAGCAATTTCTTACATCAGATAACACTTGGGAAGAAAAGCACATCTCTTCAGGTCAAGTGCCCTGACACTTTTGCAGGTTAAACTTGAGATCGGACCCTTTGGATACCACCAAAAACAAAGCCCTTGTTGCTCTGAGTGCAGTCAGGCTCTCTGTTGTTTCAGGGATGGTAAGAGTGGAATAGCTCACAAGATTTTCTGACTTCCTGCGCCCGTTCCCACACATCTCCATGCTGTGCTCTTCTTTGCTCACAGCACAGCAGCCTTTCTGGCTTATCACTTGGGCACAGGGTCACGTGGCTGGGAACCTGGGACTCAGGCATTATCTCAGCCTGTGCCTCTGACACGTGTGCGAGACCCCCAGAAGGGGAAGTGAGGCCAGGGGGAATGTGGGGTTGACACCTACAACTGCCAGTGACTGCAGCCATCATACTTTACAGGCAGGTGTTGCAGAGCCCTCTCTCCCCCTGAAACATGCATTCCCAATGGTCAAGAAGGAGATAATATGTTTACCTTTTCATTAACTAAGTCCTCCCAAATGCTGGTAGCATGAAGGCTTTTTGGATGGCGGGATTTATAATATCACTCAGGCAATTACATCAAACTCAACACAGCACCCTGATATTGAACCTAAGAAACAAACCTCTCCCAAAGGAAGCCAGCTCCAAAGTTGGTGGAGTTATTTCAGCCCTGAAATGCAGGATTTGAAACCTGTGCATTGAACTACCAAACCAGGGTGTGCTCCCTTGGGACATGGCAAGCATGTATTTGTAGGGAATGGAATTAACAGTCTCTCTGACAGGTTTTCTGCATGGAGCTTTTCAGCTGGTCAAGACCACACTTAATTAAATTGCTGTGCAAAGTGTCAGCCATAAAAATGGGGTAGAGGGGAGGGTTTTATCTCTCCAGCAAGTAAGAATGGATGATGCAGCCACCAGAGTCAATGGCAGCATTCAAATTATAGGTAAAATTAACCCCTTGTGGGAAACAAGGAAAGGGTTTAATGAATGAGACAGTCTCACATTACTCAGGTAATAACCTGTCTGCCATTGAGTCTGTATCTGTTCCATGTTTCAAATGACAAGATTTGGCAATTGAAGCCTTGTATGAAAGATTATGGTTGAGGTTTTCTAAAGCAGGGAAAGGGCAAAAGATTTTTCCTTGGTTTCAGTAGAATAAGACCTGGTCTGAGAGGGATCAAAGCTGAGTTTAAACAAGAGAAAGAAAACCCAGTGCGCTCAGGCAAGACACAACACATACATTTGGGTGGCAAAGCCAGGCATTTCAAAGAGTGAGATGGCAAAAGAGGTGCTTGCAAGCATCAGATTGGATTGTACAGCTTGAACTTTGGAACATGTGACCAGATGCCAGTCATGATGAGACCGGGAGAAAGTGACAGCAAGGGTTCTGTGTCTCCTTTGCATTTGGGCAGGGCAGCCAGCTGAGAGCGGCTGGAGCAGGGGAGCTCTGCTGGAGGGACTGCAGTCCGAGTCTCCCTAGGAAGAGGAAGGTAACCTGTTGAAGCTTCCCAGGCACGAGTTGAGAAGCCTCTGCAATCCTTATTCATAAGGACATCTCATGTCTGTCTTACAGAAGGACCAACAGGGAAAAATAATTAGGAAAAAACAGCTTTTATTTGATACTTTTATTTATATGCAAAACAGCTCACCATTCATGAGAGATATGAAAAACGCATCAGATAGAAACCAGATTTATCTATTTTCACTACAAAATATTGCATTATATAAAGCAACATAGACACACAAAAAAACCCTGAAAAAGACTAAAATCTTTGGATAGCAGATGTGGTTTTTTTTCTTTTTCTTTTTTGTCCCTAAAATGCGCTTCTTGTTTTAAGAGATTCACAGCAAAGAACATGAAACATTTTCAGGTTATAGAATTTTTTTGGTTGTCACAAAGGAAAGCAGTCCTGGATTTACTTTTCTTTCTTTTTTTTTCTTTTTTTTTAGGAAAAAATGTCCTTTCCTAAAAATATACCACACACATACACACCCACGCTCACTCCCACACACATGCATGTGTACACACACGCACATATACACCCACAAAGAAACTACTTCCCTTATAAACGATTTGCAAAGTACTTTTCAGACGCAACTATAGATCAGAATAACAACAAGTTTAAAAAAAAACCTCTCCTAGTTAAGTGCTAGTGGTTGTTGATCCCACACAAGGAAAGAAAAAAATAAGGTCAAGAACAAATGCCTTGATATATATAAAATATACTTATAAACAGGGAGGGAGGGGAGGTTTGTGGTACACAAGTGCAATATAATTGGAGGGAGAAAATAAATTAAAAATAAAATAAAATGAACACTGTATTGATCCCAACAAACACTCATAAAGTCAAACATAATATTCCACAGGAGAAAGTGTAAACACCCGACTATAGAAACCAATTGGCACGAAGTATCCAAAGTAAAATTGCCACCACTCTGAAAAATAAATAAATCTTGAAAAAAATAAATTGTCAACTCCTTCTACCATAAATAAAAAATAGTTATTTTTAACTGCACCCATGGGTCACACGTTTAAGGTCACAAGTAGATGTTTTTGGATATATATAAAGGGGCACTTGACAGCCTGAAGAGAAAATCCGGTTTTACACTTCTCTTCGAAAAGCGGGCTCTCGACCGGGCGGGAGCCCTCCGGGGCGGGGAGCACAGCAGCGGGGACCCCCCGCCCGCCGCCCGCCCGGGGAAGGCGCTGCCCGCCGCGGCCGGACCGGGGCGGCGGGACTGGGGGTCCCGGGGCTCCGCGCGTCCGCCGGGCGCTACACGTCCAGCACGTGGTTGAGATAGGAGATGTAGCAGATGGCGAGGCGCAGGATCTCGATCTTGGAGAGCTTCTTGTCGGGGGGCAGGGTGGGCAGCAGCTTGCGCAGCTCGGCGAAGGCCAGGTTGAAGGCCTCTACGCGGATCCGCTCACGCGTGGCGTGCGCCGAGCGGTACTTGGCCGTGGCGCGGCGCCGCCGGCGCTTCTCCTCGCGGCTCAGCGGCGGCGGGTGCAGCCCGGGCCGGCCCCCGCCGCGGCCCTCCCCGCCGCCGCCGCCGCCCCGGCCCTCGCCGCCGCCGCCCTCGGCGGGCTCCGGGTCGGAGACGCAGCAGCTGAGCGCCTGGGCGTCCGCGCCGCCCAGGGACTCCGGGTCGGAGGGCGCCGAGGAGGGGTGGTCGGAGTCGGCAGCTTGGTCCGGGCTAAGCATCATCTTGGAGGGGGCGGAGGAGCCTTCCCGAGACAGAGAAGCAAAGAGAGCGGGTCAGGGCCCCGGCCCCGGGATACAGGGGCAAGGCGGGGAGCAGGAACACGGGCAGGGACACGGGGGACATGCCGGTCCCCGCGCCCTGCCCCCGGCGCCGGTACCGCCCGACCGGGCCGGGGGGAGAGCCGGCTGGACGAGTTGCGGCTCCTTCAGAGAGTACTAATGAGAGCAATACCGGGGATAAACGATACCCTCATTTATCCATCCCTTGTCTAGCGTTTGACGGCAGCTTCAGCCGAATATACTTCCTGCCGTTATTCTCTGCGCTTCCTTGGGTCTTGAAACAGGCCCAGAGAGCAATAGAGGATTTTTTTTTTCCAAGCAAGCTAATATCCAGTGTTCCAATAATATGGTGATTCCCCGCCCCCCTCTCCGTCCAGGCCCCCAATTTTAATATTGTTTTTTCTAGCCTGCCAGTTTCTGCTTAACTGTTTCTCTTTCGAAAACGCTCTATGGGATCCAGACTACAGACATGATACTTTTAAATACACAGCTCAAGGCTCCACAAATATAACAAGGCCAGCGGGGAGATTTATTTCCCCAATCCCTACGGGATCCGATGTATCTGCTAGGCTCTTCCCTCTGCTCTTTTCTCTGTGCTCCTTCTTTTTTTCTTTTTCTTTCTTTCCTTTCCTGATGCTAATCGTGCAGATAGCGATTTGCTAACGATCAGACGGGAATGTTTGGAGAGTTTCCGTTTCCTAAGCGTCGGATTCAAAAAGAAACAAAACCTCAAAGCAGAGGCCGAACTTTTCCATCCCTTTAAATTTTCCCTCCTCTCCCCTCCCTGCGCGAAAAGGGGGGGGAGGCTAAATAAATAAATAAATAAATGCGGACGTGCCTTTCAAAAGAAAATTGAATCGTATCTTCTTGCGGCCTCACAGAGCACCATCTGTCATGTAGACAGCAATACAAATCCGAGCGCGTCCGTGGACATGCCGGCATGTAATAAAACAATACATCAGGCAACTAGTGAATAACCTTGGACACAAATGTGTGTGTGTGTGCGTGCGTGTGTGCAGCTGGGGTGTCGAGCGAAGTCGGGAGCAAGCCTGATGGAGGAGGGAACATCGCATCCCCCTTTCCCCCGAATTAAGATTGCAAACTATTTCCACATAAAGTTTCCAGGGAAAGTCCCAGTCGGGCCTCAGACCCGGTTCGGGAAAATAAACTATTATTATTATTATTGTGGTAATAATGACAACAGCAACCACACGGGCAGGAGGAGTTCCCCCCAGGCAGGGGTAGAGCCAAGCTGCCCCAGCGGGGCGAGGCGCGGGGCACGCGTGGCGGGGCACAGGGGCTCCGCCGCGGGCCGAGGCTCAGCGCTCCCCGAGGTGCAGCCAGGGCTGGGGAGTGGGAGACGAGAGCTCTTCCTTCTCCGGGAAAGGGCCGGGTCTTGCCAGGGCCGTCGGAAACGCTTCCTCTTCGATTTTTAATAAGGAGCGTTAATCAGGCCCACAAGGCAGGGGTAGGGAAAAAACCCCATTAGCGCGCAAGTCAGGTATCAGTGATCTCGTGGGGCAAAAAGATACAGAGGAAAGGTTTAAAATCACCTTTCAACTGGCACCCAAGCGAGGGGGCTTATGCAAAAAGCAGGTTAGAGAGGCAGGATTTGCAGGCTGATTGTATGAATACGGGCAATTAAAGCGGTGATTCCTGAAGAAAGTTGCTTAGAGGTTTCTCTAACGGTGTGTGTTGAATTTTTCGCTTTGATTTGGATTTATCTGTACGGTGAGGTTTGGCGAGCTGATCTGGAAGGCTCTTTCCCCCCTCCCCCGTCTCTATTTTTAAAAAAATTATTATTATTTTTATTATTATTATTATTATTACTGTAAACCCATGCTCCCTGCTACCTGCAAAAGGGAAAGATATTGTTAAGGCTGCTTACCTCGGCGGAGCCGTTTGGATAGCCTCTCTGTCCAGGTCCCCTCGCCCCCTCGGCGATTTCTTTACAGTTCAAATGACCCTTCGGGAGCGGAGCATGGAAAAATTAAAAAATCAAAATCAAATAAAATTAATTACGAGCGAAAAAGTGTCCTGCTCGAATGGGCAAAGGCAGATCTCATCCCTCGCCGCGGCCTCCAGCGCTCCAGAGATGGGAGATGTTATACTGTCGTGTTTGTTTGCGGAGTATAAATATCAACTTAAGTTACTTACGATGCATCAGGGGAGAAAAAGCGTTTCCCCATCAAAGTCCTCCTCCGCCCGCTTGTCCGGGGCAGCGGCTTCAGCGCACCGGCGGCTTCGGCCGGTCGGTTTTAGAGGAGGAAAGTGCCCTCTCCCCCGCTTTTCTTCCTCCTCTACCCCGACCGCGATAAATAACAAAAGCGATGCGGCGACAGCACCGGCACCGTCCGGGATTATTCCCTCTCTCCCGCCCCCTGAGCCTCTCCTTCCCTGCGGCAGCCCCGCCGCTCCCGGGCCGGGCCGGTGGCGGGGCCCGGGGCGCGGAGCCCGGAGCGCGGGGCGCGGAGCCCGGCGCGGCGCTGCCGGCTTTGTTCCGCCGCGGCCCGGCGCACAGGCACGCCGCGGGTCGGGGTAACAATGCGTCGCTCCCTCCTTTCTTCTCTATTTTTTTTTTTGGGGGGGGGGGGGTGGGGGTTGTAACGTGAGGTTTTGTTAATTCACCGGTCCGGCGGAGAGGGGCAGGAGCTGGGGAGACGCCGTCGGAAAATGAATGTTTGGTTTAGTTCTTCTTCTGGTCCTTCAAGAACTGGCGAGGGGAGAAAAAAAAAGGATAAACGAAACCCCCATCCGTCCCTGAGCTTCCTAACTCCTCCTGCATCTTTCGAGTGAAAAATAAAGGAAAATATGCGAACGCTGAAAAAGAAAAACAAAACGAAATAAACGAAAATCTCGGCGCGGGTTCGGAGCGGCTGTGAGAGATAACGGCGGTGCAGGACAAGGTACGCTCACATGCATAAAAAGAAAGTGCAGTTCCTCCTCCCACCCCTCCCGGAGCGGCAAAGAAGCCAAGGAGGGGTGCGGAAGGTGGCAGGGGCGAGACAGACAGACGGAGCAGAGATGCGTGTGGCTCCACTTCTGGTACCAAAGGGTTTCGCCTAGAGATGGTCGGAAGAGATAAAGGCTCGGAGAAAAGGGGGCGGCATTTTTTCCCTCTTAAATTGGTATTTAATGGGAAAGCCTATTGGACAGAAACCTGGACACGAGTCACTTAATTGGACTTGACATCTGTCACAGTGTGGGAGTTTTCACAGCCCAAATATTTTCAGCAGATCAGATTCTCGCTGAATCTGTGCCACAAATTATAACAGTCGAGAGCAGCCCATGATATAAACCCTAGCCTCTGGATATACAGTCTCTAGCCATGCTCGCTACCACTGCCGTCGTCTCCCCCCGCCCAAATATTGGATACCCACTGATCTAGAAAAACACCGCTGGCATTTCGCATGTAAGCTAATAAATAAGCTTTAAACATCAATTTGCATCATGTACACCAAGCTTGTGGAGAATCATCAGACTGGTTTCTTAGCTCGTTTATTTTGGCAGTCCCCCTGCCCTGTCTCCCACCCACTCCCAATCCCAGTGCGTGGCAGGCACGGACCTGTCAAAGCCAGGGGGACAAAAGGGCTCCCTCACTCCCTCTGCCTCCTGCCCTCCCTGCTCCAGTGCACAGACAATGAGGCGAGGGAGTCAGCCATGAGTCTGTGGCTTTTCTGCTCTCAGGAGACTGGATGGAGCCAGGCCCCTTCGTGCCTGAGTCAGGGGATGCCTGTGACCAAAGTGACTCCTCTTGCTGTCACCCTGCTCCAGCCCCTGCCAGATGGCAGTGCCTTCTCTGCTCTGATCCCCATTACCCTCCCTGCAGATCCCTTCAAATGGGTGCCATGGCCACTTTTCTGGGTGTAATCATCTTCCTCCATGGGGACTTTTCTGTGCCAGAAGCCCCCAGAAAGGGACAGCAGGAGGGGTGGGTAAGACAGAGCAGAACTGATTCTGCTGCTCACCAGCAGCTCAGTGGGTGGTTCTGGGTCCCATCAGCAAGAAGAACAGGGGAGAGGTGGTAGGAGGACACTTGCAGGGATCCCTGAGGGCCATCCATATGCAACAGGCTGGAAGATCTCTGAAAGGGGAGAGGTTCTGCACTTGATATGATTTACAGGACCTTAACAAGAATGAGTTGAGTAATATCTGAGTAATTTTGGGGGTTTGTCTATTTTTTTTAAATGGTGGATACTGTTGCACAGAATATAACCCCCCTGCATGACACCTGGCCCACCTGGGAAAGAAATGCCTGAAAATGGATCCTAATGAGCACTTCTTCCAGGGAAATTTGGGGATTTATCTCTCTTCCCCTACCCATAACAAGTCTCCAAGGCAGCAGGAGGCTATCACTTGCTCTGACCCCACATACTGGCACTGGTTCCATGGATATCCAACATGATCTCAGCAGGGCTTCTGGAGATTCTTGACTAATCTATTCTTGCCTGCATTGGGACATGCCAGGAAGATTCGGATGCAAGTCACCGAGGCTGTGGCACATCCCCAGTCAGCCCACCTTACTGGTAACCTTCACAGGGGCTCTTTGGAGATCAGGATCTGAGCCATTCAAGGCCACTGTGCTCCACATTCCAAGACCCAAGATCCTATTCCATCAAATACCACAATCCCAGACTTCAGTGAGAAAGCTGTGGAGGAGACCTTCTCCAGCTCTTTTTTGACTGTGGCTCAGTGCTGGGGGCTTTGGCTTGCAGTGCTCCCCAAGGTGTAAGTCTGAGGCCTCAGCCCACAGAAGCTGCAGGTGATGGAATAAGTAGCTGGCTAAGGCTGCCACAGATAACAGCCAGGAAGCTGCTAATTCATGCAAGCCACCCTGCTCTCTGCTACAGATGCTGTCATCATATGGCTTGCTTTTTAGTTTTAATTTTCAGGAAAAGACCACACAGTTGCTTCACAAGGCTGTTCAGTTATGATGGACATTTTTGACACCTCATAAAGCACTGGTTACTGGGATTCTATTACCCCACTCTCCACTACCAGATGTGTTAAATCTAGAGGATCCCAGTTTGCCCTGGGCATGACAGGCCTGGGGTGTCTTCCCAAACCTCTCTGCTGGGATACTGCAAATCTTCTCACATCAACTGCAAGACCCAGGGTGTAGTCTGTATCTTTAGCCTTAAAAGGCCAGTCAGAAATGCTGGAGCTGACAGCCTGGCTCTTCTTTGACCTAATAAAGCCCCAAAGCCCAGAAGCAGGGACAAATTCTCCCAGCAGAGAACTCTCCTGACTCTCACCACTTACACCTGGAGCAAGAGGCTGGGTTTGAGAGCTCAACATACATGGGGCCAACTGGCCCAGGCGTGAAAGTCACCTGAAACAACCAGAAATTGAGAAACAAAAGTGCATTTGATGGAAACGAAAAGTTCCACTTTGACAAAGGAAGGATGACTGTAGCTCTCCCTCAACCATTTTTTGTCTTTTCCCTTGGAAATAGCTCATAGCAAGTGGAGACCTACATGCTGGCAATCAGCATGGTCCCAAAGGAAGCTGCATAGATGCAAAGCCGCCTTATGGTTTATCCCCAAATACACACAGAGCTAGCCACAAGTCTGTGGTTGGCCTCTTCACTAAGCAAGCATCTCACTGGCATAAAGGCAAGCTAATATTCCTACATGGTTTCAAAGATGCCCTCAATGGCATGAACAGCATTGATTTGGCTTCTCCAGAAAAGGTGGAACTGCAACCTACAAGCTGCACCTGCTGAAGAGAAAGTGAATAGGAAAAACAGTCTCATAACAAGGGTCTCCAGCCTGTACAATGGGCATCCAGGGGTATTGTATGGCTGTGGCCTTACTGCAGACTAAATCCAGGATAGTGAGCCTTGCAGCACAGGTAGACATTAATCTCCTGAAGGAGAATTTGGGATTTCATTTTGCCATGCTGGAGGGCTGTAAGGGAGTCAGGAACGTCTCTTCTTCTTTACATGGCTTGAGATGTTGCCTGGATGGAGGTACAGGAGAAGGGGAAGTGGATTCCCGTGGACAACACTGCAGCTCACACTGCTCCTTCCAGCAACCTCTTAAGTTTAATGAGAATGAAAGGTGTCCAGAGAAAGACTCAGTATGAACAAAGCCACACCCAACCTTTGCTGGGGCCATCTTACTGAAAAGCAAGTCGAGAATCATTCTATTTTGACTTCCAGTGCTTGCTGACAAGCCAATAAAACCTTATGAACTAGACTGCTCCCTAGGTAAGTCCTAACACAGAACTAATATGAGTTAATTCATTAATGATAGCCAATAAAAGTTGCCCACTCCTGTGAGACTTACAGTAAAGTGTCACAGGCCACCAAACAATATCAAGTTCTAGGTGGTACTGAATTTGTGAGAGAGACTCACAACTCACAGTTTTTCAGGCTTCAGTGGAAAGGCAAGATTGAGAAGAGGATTGTCTTCAGGATGTAGTACAAAGAGACAAGACTGAAAACAGTGCTGCCACATGATGGTATTTTATGAATAGAAGGCACTTTCTTGTGTGAACATCTCATGTTCACATCAGACAATGCTTTGAAGGTGATGTCATTTGTGAGAATAGCCTGGGTTAGTGGGTAGCCTCTGAAAGGCTAAAAAGGTGAAGCGCTCACACCCTGAAGTGGCCATATGTCCCAAGGAGATGTCCTTCTGGCCTAGAAAAGTAGAACAATGAAAGAATCCAATTGCTCTCTCCAGAGCTGGGCCAGGTATTAGGTAATAATTTTTCACTTTCAGCTTGAGCAAATCTCTCAGGTCTGCTGTGGGGAGACATCAAACATGAGAAGCCAGGATGCTGCTTTTATGGTGTTGCTTGTCAGAGCAGAGCTGCACTTCTATTACCTCCATGTCCTCTGTCTGCTGAAAGGACAGCTTTCCAGGATGCTTGAGAACATCCATTCTCTTTTACAGCGTACGCCATTCACGTTGCTGGCATATGCTGCCCATTGAAATAAATGGAGCTTGTCACTCTTGGATGTGTTCCTTGGAAATAAACGGTCAAACAAATTAGAACGCTGAGCCATGAAAATCCTTGTCCTTTTGAAAAATCTGTGCTGGATGTAGCTCATGGTTTCCTTAGACATTTGGGTGATATTTTTTGTTTTTCCATTGGTCATGTTTACTTTCTCTGAGGCTGTTTTAATAACAGGTCGGGAGCTTTGAGGCTGCTGGCAGGAACAGCCTGCAGCTGGGTAAGGGGAAAAATATAATAGTGTCCCATGAACTGAGGTACTAGGGCCACCAAGTCTAGATGTGAGGACCTGGCTAACCTTCACCCTGGCTGAGGTCTGCCAGTGTTTGTGGGACAGGCAGGACCCTCAGCTGCTCCATCACAAATACGAGTGTGACTTCCCTGGGAGCGGCTGCTATGTTTAAACCAGTTGAGATGAATGGCTCTTGGACAAAATCTTTTTCGTCTGATTGCAGCCTTTGGCTTATGTCTCTTGGTCTCCACTTCCAGTCTTTTCCTTTGCTTGTTGGACTAGAGGAGACATGGCATTAAGATCCAGCTGCCACTGTAAGGAACCAGGTGTGCTCATGAGGGTGGTCATGCCCCTTCACCCCCATGTTGTCTTGACCTCTCCAGAGATTGTCCTTGTGATGTGAGTAGTCACAGCTCTCCTGAGAGAAGGGTATTTTGAGAAATGGAGGATGATGAGGAGTTTTTAAAGGCAGAAGGGACCACTGTGAGCATCTCTCCACAGGTGGAAGGCTACAGGACTTCCCTCTTAATTTCCTTTAGGAGCATTTTTCAGGAATAATACCCATTTGTGGTTTAAACATTGATGGTGGTGGAGGATTCCCAATGATGCCTGGAAAATTACTCCACCAGCTGTTTCTCCCCACTTTTGAAAACACTGATGTGAAAAATGAGTATGCACACCTTCAGCATCCAGCTGTGGGATTTTCCTGTATGTTGGCCTCTGGATTAAGAGTTCTCTTTTATTATGTTATCAGGTTTAGGTGGGATTTTTAAAACAGGCATATGCCTGTGTGCTGTACTGCTGATATGTCTGCATACACCAGTTATTAGCTTGGACTTTCTGGTCATGCAGAGCATAGCTACAGTTATTGCTGCTGCTCAGGTCAAATGTCTGGGAATTTTGGACAAATGGGAAAATTCCACCTGGGCAAACATTTCAGACAGAAAGAGAAGACATGCCTGAGTGAACCCAGACATCTGTTGGTCCTTCCTAGGTCAGTATTCATGAGTGGTCATATCAATTCTGCAGCCTTCTTTTTGTTAAACTGAACAAGATTCAATGCCTTGTCATTATGCAGAAGAGACCAAGTCTGTTCTATTTGTAAGGCTGTTCTGATAATGGGTCTTTTCCATTCTTCCTGTCCATCTTCCTGGACCAGAAATGTGATGCTTAGCATGTCAAGCTCCAAATGTAGAACAAGAAATACTTACTGTGCTCTACAGTGTGTCTGCAAGACCCTAATGCAGCCTGGATGCTCCTAGAACAGATTTATTAGGAAATCATATCACACTAAAATTATGGAAAACATAATTAGTCAACATGTAAAAACCTAAGAATGTCCACAGTGGGTTAGACAAAGGTATCTTGTTTACAGCATTACCAAAAGAGGGAAACCTGTAAGAATAACATAAATCTACAGTGATACTGCCCTCAAATAGTGCCCTGACATCCAGTTAATTAAAGTTTAATGCACTGGATGAATTTTCCTTTTCTGAATTTGTCAAGTTGTGGTTTGAATGCAAGTGACTTTTCAGCATCCATAATTTTCCCTGGAAAGGACTTCTCTGCAAATCATGTGATTTAGGTAAATGCATAAAGGGATGCTTGTAAACATGTTTGAAAATAAAATAGCCAAATTTGCTGAATTACTGTGGCTTCTACTGCTGATGAGCACATGAAGAGTAGCATTGCGTATGTGGGCAGTAGTGCCTTATGTTTTCATTGAATGAATTTGGTTGGAAGCATAAACAGTGGGTGGATTAAAGCCAGTGAAGAAAAAGAGAAGGAATCTCCTGCAGTCTGGGTAAGAGGAGGGAAGCAAGACCAAGACCTGTTCCTTGAAACTGATCACTTCTAATTGGCCTGGGCCAGGTTCTGAAAGTGAGACCAGTCATGCACAAGCACACACAATCACTATATAGGTTGGAGCCATGGAAAGTGTCCATGTGGATCAAGCACTAAAGGAGTTAACAAAACAAGCCAGAAACAGAGATGTGTTAACCTTTACAATGAACTCGATAGCAATCCCCACACATAAATGACTAGTGAGGAATTTGTGAATTAAGTAGGACAAATAGGAGGAACTTGGTGATTTTTATACATGCCTGATGCACTAAATGGGGAGTGTGGGTTTATGTGGCTCCCAGACACACACGGCTGGCAGGCAGCAGTCAGTGAATTGCGGGGGAGGCAGACACCGTGTGCTCTGCCACTGAGGACCTTACCTGTGCACATGTGTGCAACTGCTGGCTGCCAGGGTGAGGAAAGAAAAAGTAGATGTCAAGTGTAGCTGGCAGCCAATGCATCTGTCTTCTGTCTTTCACTCACCCACAGTCGAGGTGGAACTTGGCTATTTTTAAATCTGATGTCTGTGTGTGTAGCCATGGGGAATGCTCTTTCCTATGAAAAAGAAAAAAAATAAGATTCTGCAGCCACCTGCATTCCATAAGCAGATGTTTCTCCCTCTATTGATGCCAAGCACCCCAGCCCACAGGCTTCCTTCCTTCACTTGGAAGCAGAACTTGTAGAACAAATCCCAGTGGTCATTACTGGACTGCTTAGGACAGTAGACCAGGGAAGTAAAGCTGCCATGCTTTTCTTACCTTACATGCAGGCTAAGAAGGGCCTCACAGGAGGTACCTCACAGGTACTCTGCCCAGTTCAATGTCTTTTCCCCAGCCATGGCCAGTATCAACCTCTCCTGGAATGAGCAGGAAGGTTTTCACCAGCATGTGGAGTGTTCAAGACCATTTTATTTCTACTTGTATAGCATAGGCCAGCTGTAACTGGCTTTATGCTGGCTTCTGTGAGCTGTATGGATTTATGTTATTCTTTCAGGTTTCCCTCTTTTGGTAATGCTGTAAACAAGATGTATGGTCATTCCTGGTAAAGGACGAAAATCGATTTATTCCAAGAAGTCATTCAGGCCTAACAAATTGTTTTTCCTATCAAAATGTTTCCAGGGAATACAATCAGGTGTCTGAAAAGCCACTTGTTTCCCACAGAGGCACACACCATATCCTAGGCTCCATCACTGTGCAGGCTTAATGTTCTCCAACAGCTGCTTCTCCCTCAGCTTCCAGAGCTCTGGTTCTCTGGTCCTGAGCATGTGGAAGGTGGTGCTGGGTTTTCTGTGTCTTCAATCTTTTCCACTGACCACCTTCTCCATTTCACTGAGGCTATGTAGCACTGGTGTCCTGATTTTTGAGATTCTCTCTGAACTTAAACCAACTAGGTCATTAACTGCTGGATGTTCCTCTCCTTCTATTCCCATAATTTTGAACTCTGTCTTTTGGTGTGGGCTCTAGAGCTGGTTTTGCATCCTCTTCTTTGACATGTTTCCTCCTATCTTTCTCAATATGAAATTTGTCCATTGGACACTGTTATCCTTCCTGCCTGGACCCCCTATTTTTCTTTTTGTTTCCCCATGCTGCTATTTGTTATTGTTCATCATAAACTCTTCTCAAACCACCTGGTTGGGTGGTCCCTTGTTTGAAGGGGAGAAGTCTTAACAAGAAGAGTGGCTGGTGAGGGCTCAGTCCAAGCGAAGAACACAGCCTCCCTGAAGGAATAAAACAACCTCTCTTATCTTTTCAGGATTTCCTCATGAACTCAGACCATTTCTATTTGTATGTATGACAATGCTTGATGCTTATAGGAGCTCAACTGAAACATCCTAGGGCAGTAACTCGTTATATATATGTATACATACGAATTCAGATAGGCACATTTGTAAGGCAGCTTCTTTAGATTATTCTCAGGTTCCAGATTTTCTGCTTGTCTTCTCAAGAAAAGTCCACTTTAGGGCTTCAATTAAAGATAAAATAAATAAAGCAAAGCTATTGTGTGTCTAGGAAATTTCATGTTTTAACTCACATTCTAATTTACTCCTTCTGTGGCCTCTGTGTTCATGTCTGCAGGGTTAGTATGAGATATATCTGGTTAGGGAGTCTGGATTTTTTCTGGAGTCATGATTATGTAAAATTACAGCATCCCCTTAGAAAAGTGCTTCTAGCCCTCATGGTGTTGAGATGAATTTGAAACTGTGCCTGGAGAGCGTTAGACGCAGAGAAGTACGAATGTGTATGAAGAGTACTGAGGTCAAAATTCTATGAGATATGAACTATCTTGCATCATTGTGATGGGGCACAATTTCATCATTCACAGTTACTGACAAGATTTTTAATAAGACTAGAGTTGTAGTAGGATGCTGTAAAGCACTTGAAAGCCCATATGGCTTAGCAAGTGTATGAATTTCTAGGAGGTGAAGAGTGTCTGATGTTGAAGGCTGTGGGATGGAAGATGCTTCCATTTCTGCATATTGTAGTTAAATGTTCAGCTCTGTGAGCTCCACTTCAACAGTCTTTCTTATCCCTGCCAGGGCTGTGCCCGTTGCCCCAAGAAACTCTCACTAAATGACTGGAAAGGGACTTTTTACAGGTGTAGTGACAGGACAAGGGGGAATAGCTTCAAATGAAAAAGGGTAGGTTTAGATATTAGGAAGCAATTCTTTACTCTGAGAGTGGTGAGGCACTGGCTGGCACAGGTTGCCCAGAGAAGTTGTGGATGCCCCATCCCTGTAAATGTTCAGGGTCAGGGTGGATGGGGCTTTGAGCAGCCCGGTCCAGTGGAAGGTGTTCCTGTCCATGGTGGGGGCATTGGAACTAGGAGGTCTCTAAGGTCTCTTCCAACCCAAACCATTCTATGATTCTATGAGCCAATTCAAACCTTTCTTCACCAAGACTCAGATGTCAGGAGCTTTTACGCAGAAGAACAGTCCCCTGCTTACCTCCATGAAGCGGCTTAGGATAGAGCAGTAACTAATGGTGCTCTGCTAAACCATACAAGCTCACGCTCTCAGGTCTGCTGATGCTGTCATTCTCTGATCCCAGTGTTTGGAGAAATTCCAAGGGAAATATTCCACAGACTGGTGGTACTTAAAGTCTCCATAGGGTCATTTACAAAGCATGACATCTCTGAGTCCTTGGTTCCAGAAAAAAATGAAACCTCTGAGGTGGTTTTAGTCTGTAAACAACCTTGCTTGCTATTGACCATAGTTTGCTTGTATTCAGGGTCCAGGTTTAAAGAAATAAAGTTAAACTTTTGACTGTCTTGAAGTCTTTTTCTGGTTTTCTCAGGTAAGGTCTCTCCACTGCTCACTTTCTCCAGAGTCTTAGAATGAGGACTTAGTTGTGAGTTGTCCCCTTCTGTGTAGTGAGCATGAGCTTCCTGACAACTGCTGCTCTTCAGTATTGAGCAGAAGATAATGCAGTTTGATTCACCACTCACTCAGGGCTGACAGATGAACTGGCCAGTCTTTTTGTGGCAGTTTAGGCTACTTTCATGTCCAGCTGCCTGCTCCCTCCACCAGCCACAAGTTATTGCCCCTGTGACAGAAAATCTCAGCAGCTCCAGTTCATCATCTGGTATCTCAGTGCTTTTAAGCTAATGCACCAAACTTCACCATGGCAGAGCCACAGGAGGATGCACATTCTCATCTGCCAATTCTGCAAAGGGAGTAATGGGAGGAGGGTCACCAGGAAGTTCTTAAACTGCTACTGTGGGGCTCATCAAAGCTCATCTGTCGGAGCACTACAGTGAATCAAGTTACTGGTAATTGAGATCAGTATCACTGCTCTGTGCCTGAGCAGACTGCAGCTTGCAGGGTATGGAGGCTCCAGCCCAGCCCTGGGTCCTTAGAGCCTTAGGTCCTAAAAGGAAAGGTCTTTGCTTTTTTTGATGGATTCAAGATTTCATGACCATATCCATATTTTATATGCTATAGCTGGAAAATGAGTATGCTGTTCATTCAGAGCTTGTCATCTCAAGGAAAATTACAAGATGGGTCACAGAAGGAAGCAAATTATGGACTGCAGCTAATAAATGGCCATTTACTAGGGCTGCAAAGACTCGGGAGATGGAGGGTCTTCCAAGGCTGCAGTTTCACGAGCAAAATTAACATTGCTGCATGGAGCTTGACAGGTTTATTCAGGCTCTTTATGTAAATCCCTCAAGAGAAAAGAGATCTCATTTTTTTGTGAAATGGGGAGCATGGGCAGGTAGCTGGGGACGAGAGAAAGATTAGAGGCTACAGATTGAGTCAGGCAAGGCTTGGCTTTGTCCCTGCTCAGAAAGTTTGGAGGGAGACTACATTAAGGAATGCAGCCTGGCTCTGGAATCATGCCTTCCCAAAAAGCTCAGCCTGGCTCACAGTCCATTTGCAGGAAAGCAGGAGGTGGGCCTGCACCCGCTGCAAGCATCAAGCAGGAGCACCAGTGCGGCAGGTGGCTCCAGTCCTCTTATGGCTGCTCGGGCATTTCCCTGTAACATATCCCTATAAAAGCCAGAGGCATCCCGGAGCCTCAGCAGAGACTGAGACTTTGCTATGGTGCAGACATTGGTGCTGGGCTCCCCCTCACCAGCTGGACTGCTCTTCCAGCAGCCAGGAAAAGCAATCATTGGCAAAGGTAATGAGATGGAGTCAGGCACACTATGTAAATACTGTTTGGGCTACATTCATAATCCCACACCATGAGCCACATTTCCATGAGAGAGGCAGTCTGGCCCCCTTGGATAAGTTTAATCATTTCTGACATGAAGACTTCTTCTCCTATTTCATGACTTATTTTCCCAGTATCATTTAAATGTATTAAAACACTGTTAGTGTAGAAAGTAGGCATCATGTTAGCATAATATCTAATCAGAACTAGTCTGCCTGTCCCTGCAGGGTTTATTTATTTATTTATTTAGTGTCTGTTTGTGCTGTTTTCTTGTTAGATTGGAAAGCCCTTCCTTGACATACTCATTTGTTCTGCTGTGTAATAGAATAGGATCCTTCAGAGCTGCTGACATCTGCTTTATTTTTGAGATCTGCAACTCTCAGCCCACAAAGCAACAATGATAATAATAATAGCGATAATAATAATCATAGTGCTGGGAAGCCTGAAAAGTGAAGTTAAGCATGAAGAAGAGAAGACAAAAAAAATGGAAGAGGAAAAGAATGGTGTGGCAAAGAATGTTTTGATCACAGGGAGTATATTTTTATTGGCCCTGATTCTCCCCTGATTGTTTCATGCTTTATGATTGCACCGCCCTGTGGACTGCAATTAATTTCTTTGTGACTTGCAATATTGCAAGGGAGAGGGGATCAGGCACCGTGGTGTGTGTGATCAGGACACTTGTTCATGGGTATATTCAGCCCTGCTCTCACTCAAGTGCATTGCTTTGATTTCTCAATGGCATTGCAGTATTGATTTTGAAGGGAATTAGTTTCTTCAGAGCTCCTGAAGATCTGGCCACTGTGATTTCTCAGGGACTTATTCAGCCTCCTCCCCCACAACTTTATCCTCACATGTCACAGCTGAAATAATTGGCATTGCACTATATCAAACTGGCAGGATACAGTCCTGAAGGCTGGGGGAATCAAATCCAGAGCAAGCTTTGACAAAAAGCTTCATGAGGAAGAGAGTTGTTGGGCTAAGCACTGTCCAAAATAGTGCCTGACTGCCCACTCCAGGTGATCTTATCTGAATCCTGCTCTGTACAAAGCTTTCTACTAAGGAGAGGAGACTGTACTGCAAGGAGTAAATGGCAAGGAAAGATATGAAAAGGAAGGAAAGAAGAAAGGAGTAGGAAAAGAGGAAGGAGAAACTACTAAAAAAAAAGAGGAAAAAAATGAAAAAAAAAT
Organism: Ammospiza caudacuta; assembly: GCF_027887145.1. Taxonomy (NCBI): domain Eukaryota; kingdom Metazoa; phylum Chordata; class Aves; order Passeriformes; family Passerellidae; genus Ammospiza; species Ammospiza caudacuta. The sequence goes on from NC_080594.1 coordinate 29,625,969, forward strand.
ATTCTTAGCAGTAAGATCAGGTCATGTTGAGCTTTGAGCATTCTTGAGCGTGGTGAACTTATGTGAGTGTGTTAATCTAACACCATCCCCTAATGTAAATTATTCGCACTTAGGAATTCTGCATAATTTTTGACTTGAGAAGGAAACAAAACTTAGGACTTGTGGTATTGAAAAGTTAGGTTCTAAAGACAAGTTTCAAGGCTGATCTCAATAGTTGTGGCCAGTGGATAGGCAGACAAACCTATTGCTTGAAATTGGTGAATTTACCTCATCCTGAGCAGCTGAGAGTAAGTGGCTCTCTTGCTCCTTAGCCTAAGCCTTCTGTAGTAAAAACAGGGTGGCTGAGCAAGTACAGAGACCTAAAGAAGCCTAAATAGCTTCATTAGCAAAGGCACAAAACCACCCAGGCCCAGAAGCAAAACTCAGGCTCGAACATTTGTTGCCCTCCACCTTTCAGAGCAACAGTCTGGGCTGAAGACTCACATTAATAATGGTTTTACCATGTCCCACTTCTTCTGGCCCAGAGCTTGGGTGTCCCCAGAGCCCCCAGTGCACACTATTACTAGCACTGATGGCATTATTTTTTACACCAGACATAGGTGTGACATCTAGCAAATATTGGTAGGGTCACCCTTCTGCTGAGTTCCTTATGAATATGACATGCAGACATAGGGTAAAACAAAATAGGAAATGGGCTTATGAAACTAGAGATGGTAAAGATTTATGAGGTCCTGTCTGCTCCCTTCTTCTCCTGTCATATGCTTATGAAGGATCACACCTCTCTTACTGTTTTGCCTGGTTTTAAATACTCTAGCCACAGGATTTCTGTGTCCCATGGAAGGCTCTTCCATCTGCCAGTAGCTCTCATATGCTCAAAAGGTGCTTCAGAAGACCTTCTCCAGCACCTCAACCTGTGTCAGACCCACAGAGGATATGCATGTTTTACAGCTTGTCTGATTTGCCACTATTTCAGCTACATCAACCTGTGGCATCCCTCAGACAGAAGCATTCCATTCCATTCCATTCCATTCCATTCCATTCCATTCCATTCCATTCCATTCCATTCCATTCCGTTCCATTCCGTTCCGTTCCATTCCGTCCCATTCCATTCCATTCCATCCCATCCCATCCCATCCCATCCCATCCCATCCCATCCCATCCCATCCCATTCCATTCCATTCCATTCCATTCCATTCCATTCCATTCCATGTGACCATTTTCTTTCAGGAAGCACTAGCAGGAGTGGTTTCCCAGGAAGCTGATGGATTCTTACACTTGTCATGAGTGACTCTGTGCCACCAAGCTGTATGGGCCAGCCAAGTCCTTCACTGGCATTGGACTGTGCTCACCACTCTTTCACACATGGTGATTCAGGCCTGTGGGAGAGCCACAGGCTTGCTGGCAGCCTCTGTCTTTACAGGTCCAGATCACATTTTCCTTCTTCTATGTCCTGTATGCCTTCTTGTTTTGCTCCTTAATGCAGTCCCACAATACTTTCCTTGCTCTTGTGAATAATCACTGTCTGTGCTCTCCACTGGTTGCTGCCAAGAGCTGCTCTTCCCATGCTCTTTCCTCAAAATAAAACTGTTCTTCCCAAATTTGGGGTTATTTCTATTGTTACTCAGTTTCTCCTTGTAGTTTGCTCTTGTGTCTGTGCAAATCAGGCATTTACATTTAGTTCACTAGGCAAAAAGGACATTTTGGAGATATTTAAATTATATCACTGCTTGTACTCTTTAGTGAGGCAATGCTTTTGAGTTTGAGAGCCAGAGGATGCAGTAATAATATTTTTCTTGCCCTGTTGGTTAAATAAGACTTAGAAAAACTCTGAGAAATTTGAATATGCCAGTGGTTCTTGGCATAGGAGAGGCTGGAGTGGGCCACAGTCTCTTGAGTCAGGTGGGCTAAGTGTGCAGACAGAAAATGAGCTGCAAGATCAGCATGCAAATTTATGGCAAAACACTGAGTTTGGCTGAAATGGAAAAAAAAAAAAAAGAAAAAAGAAATAAAAGTAGAAGGTATATTACCTCCACTGAAGGGAGGAGAGGCCTTATGGCTTACAGGCTGGCTGATAGGACTCTTGGAAATGAGGGCAGGTGATAACAGGCTGTAGGAAAGTACTTTCTTGTAAGAGAAATCTGCTACCTTTCCCAGTTTAACTAAATGGGAAAATATTATCTAAAGAGCAAGAACAGAGAGCTATGTTTGATGAGAGCCATAATGGGTGTCATTTCAAGAAGAATCCTCACAAGCACTGTTAATTACCTATCCAAGCACAGTGGCTCATATTTTTATACCTGAGTGAATAAAATTAATCTCAGATCTTAACATCTAAATAATAATGTCATTTATCTCCCACAGCAGCAAAGGCTAGAGAATTTATGGCTGTACAGGAGCTCTGAAGATAAGGCCCTATTTGTTTCAGTGTATCTTCATTTTTGGGAACTTAACTATGGTCACCCAAACCAAGATGTTCTGTGCTCTGCTCCTATGGATGTGATCATGTAATTCACAGCAATTTAGCCAAAACAGAGAAATCAACTACTCAGAATTTCTCTCAGACACCAAACACGCCAGTTTTCTTGTACTCCTGTGTCACATCATTATGGGATATTGATTTCCATTACCGTGTATTTCAGAAAATTCCCTGGGTAATGCTCTGGTGATTTGCTCCAAACAGGGCACCTCAGTAATATTTTGGCTGGCAGGAGAAACTGTCAAGCAAAACCCTGTCAACCCAACACACCAAACTGAGCCCACTGCCCAGTTCCTGTTCCTCTTGCAAAATCTCTGAGATGGAATTGAACTGGTTTTCATATTGGTTCACAAATCAAGTGAGATTTGGGATCATTTGCTTAAAAATGCCGTATCACATGTTGCCACCTCTCGGTGTGATAGCTCAGTGAGAAAACACTGCAGTAATAATGGTGCCCTCCAGCCCTGAGGATAACAAATACCCAGTTCTGCTGGGAGATAGATACATGGGTAATTAGCAAATGTTTGAGCATGCTGTGCCCTGCCAGCTTATACCCAACCTGATGCTAGGCTTCCCATTTACATTTTACATCTATCCTTGCTGCTGGTGAGGAGCCCTTAAGCATCTCTTACTGTACAATCAATGTCAGTAAATCCCTGGTACTTCTCTTAAGCTACATCAGTTGACAAAATATGGGAAAGGTAGTGGAGAGCTAGGAAGTTTGATATGAACTCCAGGTGGACTCTTAACAGAACCAGAACCATCAATTCTGTCATAGGTTTTGGACTTGTTATCCCGGAAAAAAATGTCATGGGAGCTGGCCATGAGTACCAAACTTGTTTAAACACTAAACACTATTGAAACTCTTGCAGGAGAGCAGGAAGACTGAAAAGTAGACAGAGACATGAATGTTTAGGGGGGTTGTCATTCTGGTCATATAAGGTCAGAGACCATCTGCTTCTAATCAAGTAAACAGAACAAATTTTATCTGAAACAATACTTGCCTTTAGACATGACACTGCTCTGACAGTCCTGGAACTCAGCTCTTCCTGCATGTGTGATCTAGTTTCTGTTCATTTCAACAATCCCACACATGATAGCTGGACTCTTAGCCTTCTTAGGGCAATTTTGTCCCTCAGCTAGTGACACTAATCCAGTGTCACTGCCTTACACTCAGAGAGATGCAGGACACTCCTGGTGAATGACAAGGCTTCAGACAAATAACCAGTGTGGTCAGGGGGATTACATTAGACCTGATCAGACTGCCATGAGATGACTTGTTATGTTGCCTTTTCAGTTTCTTCATTGCAAATCAGAGCAACTTTATTGTTGCAGAAATATTCCATGTGACTTTTTACAGGGGTGGCTGAGAATAGAAGATGACTTTGTGCCTTCATCTTCCTTGAAGGCATCTAGAAAAAATACTTGCAGAGCTGTAGTTCACCATCTCCAGCATCTTCTTGGCTTTCTGATTTGCTTCCCTTCTATGCTTCCTTGAGGAGAGATAAATAAATCTTTCTTTTAAAAGGACTTATTGACAGAAGAAACCAGGAAATCTGACATTTCTGAAAATAAGGATTTGGGCTACAGGCCATCTTCAGGATTTGCAGAACTATTCTCTGAGTTTGATAATGCTCACAGCTATTTTTCTTTGCTGAAGTTTGGATTGTTGTGTCAACTAGAGTAAAGGTCAATCTATGAAGTAATGTTAGATATCAGTGGGGTCAATATCCTGTTTCAAATGTTCCACAAAATTCCAGGAAAGAGAGATCATGCACATGACTAATCTTTATGGAGCAGGAATACAGATCTGGTCCTCTCTACTCACTCCTTAAAGTAGAGGCAGATTAACATCTTCTTGAGAGCTGGTCTCAAAGAAGCCCCACTTCACAGAACCATCAGTCCCCTGCCCTCTCCTGCCTCACCTGACATCAGACAGGTACCATAGTTAGGAAAGGATGATTGTCATTTTGGTATTTAAACTAGATATGGTTAACTTCAGGCACTGGCAGTTACCAAATTTTCAACTTGTCCACTGTTCCTGAGAACAATTTTCAAGGTCACCTGAATCCCCATGTTCTGAACATGAGCCATTTTCCTCACCTGACAATCTCCTCACAATGAAGGTACCATCCTCACTATTCTTGACAAGCATCCTGGGAAGGGATCCCCAGGGACCAACTCCCATTTGCTGAGATGTGAATTCATTTGTGTCTGTAGAAGAACGATGGAAGGGATGAAGATGAGCTATTTAGCAGGAGTCTTGGTGCCATTGACATGCCTGGAGTGGGGTTTATCCCCGTTAACTTCTTATGTCCCCACTTAATCTGAGATAGTTCCTCCTGGCTCCCTTTACGCGCACTGGAGAAAAGAAGACATGATGATGATGTGACACATCTTGCTTATTTTAGATGTTTGTGGTAGAGGGATGTGAAATACTCACCAGAAGGACCTGTTTCTCCCCAGTAAGAGTAGTTCAGACTGATGACTGGAGATGCTCAGCACTGATCACATAAATCCCACCCCCAGCTTCCAAAAGAGGCCCATGCAAGTCACATACATAGGTCTGGCCTTCTCCCCATCTGAGATTCTGCACCTTGCACCTCCACACTAGGCCCATCCATTTTCCAATCAGTTCATACTGGAACTGGAAGTCCATTTCTTCTACAGCTGACAGCAGCAGAAAAAATGGACACCCTTGCTGCAAGATTTCAGAGAGGTTCTAACCTGTCTCATTTTGGTATCTCCCTACCAAAGTGATGGTACAAACACCAGTATTTTTTGAGATGCTGTTGGGATCTTACTCCAATCCTTTGTCCTACAATTCCAAGAGCCCTTTGCCATTTCTTTGGTTATTTGGCATTTCCACAAGGGCCTTGGAGAGACCCGGTTTTTGTAAGTGTTGTACAGACATAGGAGTTCCTGCTGGTAAGGATTTCAGCAGTTTTGCTTCTGCCAGTCACCTCCAGGCTAGTGAGAATGTCCAGACAATGCACAGAGGTAAGCTGCAGGTGAGGCAGCTCCTCTGGCTCCATCTCTCACATCCCCATAAGATGTCCAGAGGGTAGCTGCAATCCTCTTGGCAGCATGGAGCTGGTGCTGCAGTTCTCATATTGTACCCACTCTGTCCTGGGGAGGGGTGAGAAGCTCTGATTTCTGTTCAGAGCCCTTCTCACATCCTTACAGAGAGACCTTGTTTGGCCTGACCAATTGCAAGGAGGGGTCAGCTGTCGCTGGGGCAGAAGTGCGCAAGGGCGCATTTACTGCACTTCTGTGGGCTTTTCCTTGGATTTGACCTGGTATTTTCATACTTCTATTCCTTGATCTCTCTCAGCCTCAATCTCCACCCTCAGAAGGAGACAGACTTACAGGCAGTGTAAATGATTGCTGCTCCACCCAAGGCAGTCCCCCAGAAATCACAGCAGCTGCGGACCCTCTTCTCACCTCTCCCTCTTTCCTTTCTTTCTCCTGATCTCTTCACTTCTTTGTCTCCCTCCTCCCCACTTTTTCTGCCTTTGTTTTTTTTACCCTGTTCCCTCATGATCTCCCTGTGCCTGTGTGTCTCAGGCCCTCTCCCCGGCTCGCTCTCTCTGGAGACAGGTCTAGTGGCCTGGTTGCCATCTGCTGCCTGGGTTGCTTTTTGTGTGAGTGCGTGCGCGTATGCGCGCGCGCGGGTGCACGTGGGGCTTTTTTTATGAGGTTGAGATCAGATGGCATCTAATCGATCGTCATGGTCTCCATGGTTACCTGGGTGACAGAGTAGTTGGGAGAGACACATACTCCAGCCTGGGGCTGTCAGACCATTCCTGAGAGAAATAATAATAAAAAAAAAAAAAAAAAAAAAAAAAAAAAAAAAAAAAAAAAGAAAGGGGAAAAAAAAGGAAAAAAAAAAAAGAAAAAAAGAAAGAATAAAAATCAAAGCTCTTCCATCACATTTTATGCATTTACATCTTCCTCAGATCCAGGAAAATGTAGCCTGCACTTCTGTTTTACATCATCACCCTTTGACTTGGCTCGAGGAGGAACAAAGCAGACTTGTTTTTCTTTCTGCATGGCACAGGCACAAAAGTGAGCCACATCTTTGGGAGAAGCTTCTCTTTCCCCTTCTGCTTCTCTGAAAGGTTTGATTTTTTACCTTTTTTTAATCCCCCCCAGTCACTGTTGTAACCATAATGATTATTTTTATTCTTCTAAATTGGTTAGTCTCTTGAATTGACTAAAGGCAATTTCCCAGGTATTCTGGGAAAAGAATTACAGTTTATTAGTATATGAGCAGTATCTATTTCTCCCTGGCCTCATCCCCTAACACTAGACCATCTTCAGCGCTTGTAAAAGATCAATCAATCTGTATATTATTTTTTGTTTGGAAGCAAGTGGAGTGTGATCTTAAGGATGAATTATCGAATTAGGTGAGTTTCTTGTCTTTAAAAGCAGATTGAGTTGGGCATGGCAACATCCTGGACCATGGCAATTAGTGCGTCAGGAGCATGAGAACAAAAACTACACAGTGCAGAATATGAACATGCATGAATCAGGGGAGGAGAAGGATACTGCTGCCTTTCAAACAATGCCATTGTGGCAGACACCCCTCAATAATCCAAGAATTTCACAAAGTTTGCCTATAGTGCACCACCCAGGTACACCCTGTCTGGTTCTCTGATAGCCATATTCTGCCTGGTCCAACACAAGTTGTGCTTGATTTGACCTCAGCATGTCCCCCAAAAGGCAATCAGGTTACATTTTCTGTTGTCTGGCTGCAGCCAAGGCATTAGTGCTCATCAAAGCTCACCCATTGCAGTGCTGGGGCAGCTGCTGCCTGGCCATGTTCCTGCTCATGGTAGCACACAGGGCTTTGGAAATGGCAAATGTAAACACAGCCAAAGAGAGATAACAGCAGCAATGAGCACGGCTGTGATGGGCTGAGAGGCTGGTGACCCATCAGAGTTTTCCAGAGATCCAGAAGTGCTGACTTAATGCTGCTAACTATGGAATGCATCTGATCAGAGCACCTCTGGACAAACAAAGATTTGAGAGCTGGATATGCCTTTAATTTTCTCTTTCCCAGTTCTGAATTGGACTGACTTTTAGCTGGAGCCTGTGGTCTTGCTTTGCTTTTTGGCCTTCCTGGTAGAAGCACAAGGTGCCCAAGTTGGGTCGCTCAGTTCAGGCTACAGATAGTCACTGAGGATGGTATTACGTTGTCTAAGGGGTGTCATTGTCATTGCAGGTGACATCCTATCCAGTGTGCATGCACCACCCCCAAAAGGCACAGGTCTTAAACTGTGCTTATGTGTGATCTGCCAAACTCCTTTGTTTAAAAAAAATAAATCTATGATCACATCTATTTGAATTCTGATTCTGCTCCCTCCCAGCAGCATAACATCCCTGCTTATAACCAGCAGGGTGGGAAATCCTATGCTCTTCAATATTCCCTAATGTTAAATAACATGGGCCTCCTAGATTTTCATACTGTACAAACACAAACTAATTAAAGTCGTACAAATACATCCTAGGCAGAGAATGAGAATCTGCTCACTTGAGGGAAGACCGCTGGCTTCCACGTCCCAGGGAAAGCTCCCTCACAGTTTACATTGTTCTTTTTGCAAGGGATAATTTATGGTAAAGCCAGTTTCCACTGAAACAGCAGACGTGCACAGAGAGGGGAAAAAAAATGTAAACACAACAGCATCTTTGTGAATGCAGCAAGGTGCTGGTGCCTGCCTCTGCATGCTCCATAATATATTAATACACACTGGCTGGCCAATCCCACTGGAGCATTCAATCATGCCACATTATAATAGAATTTAATGGAGTTGACAGCTAAGACCTAGTTGCTGGAGACATGTGAAAGACCTTTACAATGAGGATAACAATTAATAAAGGAAAGTGCCATGGATTTTTGGAGAATCTCATAAAAAAGTAAAATATCGACATTGATCACGGCATGCAAGGATATTAGACACGTAAATCGAGCTATTGGCTTTATTTATTTATTTGCACATCTTTAATATTATAGGCACAGGTTTCCCCAAGGCCAAAATGCAATTTCTCTCTCCATTTCTCAGCAGGAGCTTTTCATCTCCCTATTCACCAGGTTTTGAATTGCACATTTAATAAGCGATAAAGAATTCCTGTCTCTTTTCCTTGGGCTTTCAGCCTACAGTTTTTCCCTCCCTTCTGTCTTGTGATGGAAACAACAATCCCCTTTACCTGGCAGTAGGTTGCTTGGGGATGTGGGGGCAGTGTAAAAATGGGACCTGGAGCCCACAGGGAGTGTCTGGACTTCAGTGCCTGCTGCTGTGTTTTGTATGCCAGGTTGCACTGGGTATGGTGAAGAGCGCATGGGATCAACATAAAAAGAGGGAAAAAGACTCTACAACATGGTCTTTCCCATCTGCCTCACCAGAAATTTCTGGTAGGAGGAACAGCTTATGTCTTCACTGCCCTCATCCCTGTTTGGGAAGAGACATTCTTCACCCTTCATGGGATATTGTGGTAATTTTAAAGAATCAATCCTGTGGGTAAACTGCACCTAGCTCAATCCTCTCACTGATGGAGGTGGCAAAAATTTCATCAGCCTGCAGCTGGGAGCTTTGCTGGTCTCCCACAGGCTCAAATCTCTCTGGATTTCCTTGGCTGTGCTCAGTTAACACACTCCTGAATCAGGGCTGGCTCCTCGCCTCAGAGAAGTCCTGAACAGCATTTCCAAGAGTATTTAGGTGTGAATTGGTACCTGGTGGGATATTTAGAAACACATAGGCTCCCCCCTGCCCAGAGAGGCTGCCCAAGCCCCTGATGCTCACAGTCCCTGCATCTGTAAATGCCCATGTAGCACGGGAGAGCTGCCCTCACAGAATGACAGGCTTCAGCTCCTCCTGGCTTCAACTTTACACCACTACAAGCCCACTCATCTCATTGGGCCTCCCCTGATGAACACCAAGGACAGGATCAGCCCCAAATGAACCCAAGATTCTGCTAATGTAAAGGTAAAGCTTTCTTAAGTCAGACTCAGTGGGATCCTTGTGGGATCCTTCCAACTCACGATTGCTTCATATGATTGTACGAGTCCAGCTGAGCAACTTCAGCTGCCCTGCAGCTTGGGGCATTGACCTCACATCAAAGCCCTTTGGAGCAGTCAGGAAAAAAACTGAGGGGTCAAATCCATCCCTGGTTTAGGACTGAAGAGGCTGATGGTGTTACAAAAGGGATGACTTTAGCATCATTGTAAGAAATTTAAAACAACTGAACAGGTACTTGAATAGGCATGGTGCAATTGTGAAAAAGGGACTAAATAATTAGATGCTTCCATTTTACAACCAGCTGCAGTAGGCTAATTTCTTGTCAGGTAAATCAGCCTTGTTTTTCTTTCACTTACCTATGCAGAGATGCACTTCCTCAGGACAGGTGACATCTTGCATGGAACAAAAGAGGCCATTTGTCCATATCACAGCAGCAGCGACTGCATCGTGTCATCTCATGCTCTCCTCCAGCAAATTGAGTTTGTCAGTGCTCAGCCACACAGCTGAGTGGAGTGCTGCATGATGCCTCACCTCTCCTGGGAGAGAGAAGTTGGCATAAGCCATATCGTAATGGGATCCAGAAACAAAGAAGCGTGAATGAAGTGCTAATTGCATTCATGAAGACATTAACAAAGGAATTAAAATGGCAGAAGCTTCCTTTCCCCCTCAAGGTTCATATAAACAACCAAAATTATATTAATAATCACTGAGGTTTACACTACTTTGAAGGGATTATACCCATATAGGGCATCAGGGCTTGGAAAACCATTTCAGGGGTCTTTTTTGTGGGATTCAGTATCAGAGATGAGACACTCCACTGCTTCTGTTTATCCAAATTTGTTCTTTTCTTTCTGTCTTTTCTCTTGTCCTTATGCTCCCTTTAAAGAATAGGAAGACTGCTCATTTTCCTCTGAAACTTTTAATATGTTGTAAAAATAATGACATCATACTAAAACCTGTAAATTTTCCTAAAAACTCCCCAAAACAAAATGACCCCAGAAGTTTGTCCAATGGCACAATGGAACTTTCTTGTATGAACAGCTTGAAACATCCTACCTGTGTTTTTAATCTCATTCAGTTTGCTTACTTTTCTATGGAAAAAATGTCATGCTTTCTCCTTTTTTCTCAGTGACTTTCTACATTATTTAATCCTTCCATTACCAAACTCTAGCACTCTATTCTTATTTGCATTGCTACTACTGAGAAAAAAACATTTCCTGTTAGAATTCTCTCCAATTAATGGGGTCTTTCCCCCCCCATGAGAATAGTGCTATTAGCCTTAAACATGGAAAGAGCTCATTTCACAGATCCTAAAATTTGAGGCTACTTTAAATCACTTGTATCAGCAAAATGATAGTTCTTGCTTTTTCAACTACTTAGTTGTATTTATCACACCTCTCCAACTCCTGCACTCACCTCCTTTCCACCTGCTGGTGTGGGTGTTGTGCTAGTGACAGCTACAGCTAAAGTCAGCGAAACAGTTTGTTCTGTTCACTAATCTTCAGTCACTCATAACTTTCTAAAATGTTTGTTCGGGAGGCTGCAGTCTTCCCATTTCTCATGACCACTCAAAGGTGTTTTTCTCTAGGAAAGATGACTCCAAGCCATTCAGCAGTTCTGTAGAAGGAAACACTTCTATCACCCCAGTACTGTGGCTCAAGTGCCTGAAGAGGCACCATGCACGGAGAAGAGGACCTTGAACCAACACAGGGAGGTTGCCAGCCCTGTGTCTCTATGTTTGTTCCATCCCCAGCTGAGACTCAGGACTTGTGAGTGCCAGGATTGGTGTTTCCAGCTCTGGAGGGCAGAAGGCAGGGAGAATTAGGGAACACATCAAGGGAGATGAGATGGGATATGCCACAAACACCTGAAGGAATGAAGCTCAGACCTTCATGCCTGTGGGAGGTGTGTGGGAGCATGGGGATGGGGTCCAGGATGGGGTTATGCACCTGGCTAATACCCCAGCCCCTTTAAAGGATCTGAACCATTCAGGGAAGTGTCCTTGTTTCATGAGCATTCCTCTTTCCATGGTGTGCACAGTTCTTTCCATGAAAGCCAGATTTGGGGTTGTTAGGACAATGAGTACTATTGGAGCTCAAGCAGAAACAATGGTGGGGTAGTTGGTATTAAATCCTAATTCTGAGGTGGATTTAAAGCCTGTAAACCCTCCCGCACTAACATCTCCCACTCCTCACTTCCCCCTCTTTGCTTCCCTTCTTTACTCCCGAACACAAAAAAATCCCTCAAAAACAGACTCATAGCCCATCCTTTCCCCTTTGCCCCATCCTGTCCCCCACAAGGTCCTGACTTTTGGAACCTCCATTTGTGGGGCTCTCCTGGCACCTACTACACTGCATCAAGAGCTCCTGAGGTCATGTGCTAAATGCATCATGGAAGGAGTGGTAAAAAGAGTTGGTGCTAGGATGAAGAATGAGCAATGCTCCCACATTAAATGCAAAAACTGAAATTAAAGCAATTTTCCCTGTTTCAGACAGCTACAGAAAAACTGGTTACCAGTTAGCAGCAGCAGGAATTTTCAGGAGGTGCCGGGAGTCAGGATGGGGCTCAGCTATTCTCATCTCAATATCCCCAGCTCAGGAAGGAAACATACCCCTGGCTTTGACTTCAGTGCAGGTAAATGGAGTGCAAGGGCAGCCTCAGCCCCTGTCTTGTTTCTGAATAAATGAAATGTGTATCTTCCACATTTTCAGCTGGGAGGGAGAAGGCTATCTCAGGGGTGATGGCAGGTGCTGCTGAGCTATTTCCATTTTCCAGCTCTGCAACCTCAGGAACCTCTTTAATCCAAACCACCCGCCAAGCTCCATTCACTCACCCTGAAGATCAGCTAGTGGATTTGGATTCATTTTTAGGGCTGTCTTTAATTTTTTTTGAAGTATCTTGCTGGCGGATTTTTGGTCTCACCTGTAACTCAAGAAGAGATTTGCAAATCTCATTCTCACATTTTCAGCCACTTAAACGTGCACATCACACCAAGAATTTAGGCTCTGCTTTCAATAGAGGAAACACAGGGGTAAAGGTATATGAAAAGAAAACCAGGAGGTACAGAAATGCTTTGACAGATTTGTTAGAGATGAAAACATTCTTTATTTGATTTCTGCATTCCCCGGGGCAGTGAGGGGAACCCATATGCAATTGCATTGAACTAAAGTATGAAAATCAGAGAGCAAATTTGACAAGAAGCTCCACCAAACCCACCCAGAAGCTCAGTGAAGTGCAAAATGTAAAGCTAACAGAGGAAAGAGTGGTGTAGCTCAGGGGCAGGATTTCAGTTACCGTGTTCTAAGGCATTGGTAACAGGAGTGGAGATAGGAAAATACACAGAAGGTACAACTCAGTGTGATCTTACCTGGGGGTTATGCTCCACAGTGTTGACAGCTATTGAGAGATGTCAAAGGTAGACAGCAATTTTTTAGTCACTCATGCAATTTTTTAGTCATTCATGCAATTTTTTACTCAATTCTCAGAAGGAAATATGCGCACATGGACATGTGTGTGCTGCTACTGTCCAAGTGCCTTTTGGTGTCTCGCTTACTGAAATGCTTTCAATTAGTGTTTGGAAGCAGTTGACTCAGTCAGCCTATGTGACACTTGCCAAAGACAAAATTAGTTTCAGTCATTGAAGTTTTCCTTCCAAAAAACCAAAGCATCACTCTCCCCTTCTCTCTTTCCCTTTTATTGTGGGAGACTATTTCTCAGTTAGGTGTTTAGCTGATTTTTAATGTCATGGAAACTTCATCTGCAAATTCGTTAGAAACTCTTTAGTAACGCAGCCTAGTAAAACAGATGATTAATATTGGTAAGCTCCTCATTTGCATATTAATTAGTCTCTGTACTCAACTAATTAAAACAGGCCTGCCTGTTTGTAGACTTTCTGAATTCCAGATTGTTGCTATTGCTCCCATGTAAGTGCATTTAGTGCAGCTAAGGCAGGCCATTGATACTACAAACAAGGCACCCCAAGCAGCAGTAGCAATATTTAAGGTAGTTAAATCTATAAGGGAAGTGCTTTCAGTGTTTTCTTAAAAAAAAAAAAAAAAAAAAAAACCAAAAAAAAAAAAACCAAGACTGGTGCTTGAAATGGCAGGATGTAATGACTAAGCAGTGCTTCTACTGCCTTGTTATGCTCTTGCAGAGCAGGACAATTCCAGAAACCAGACAAATCCAAGGCCAGAGGGAGAACAGCACTGCAGGGCACAAAGAAGCCCAGGCTGAGCTGCCCTTAAGCCTTGCAGTACTCACTTTTCTCCAGAGATGCAGCCTAAAATTAGGCTCAGGCTGATGACTCAAGACACGAAAATTCGAGGTTAATTCTGACCTGCGTTGCTTAGGCAGAATTCTGTTCAGTGCTCCAAGGCCAGGGATGGAACTGGGGCTTGGAGTCCTTGCATGTCAGCTGGATTTGCCCTCGCAAGCCTAGTTCATGGCCCCACATGCTCTGCAGAGATGCTGTGGGGGCCAGGCACTGGCTGAACTTTTATAGGTCAAGAGCTGCATTATGCCTATCCCAAATTTCCCTGCTGGCTGTGTGGATGGAACAACAAAGAAATTCCCCTGTCGATTCCTTGTCTTCAAGCTTTAGCACACAAAATGCAGCCCTCCCATCAGCCACAAAGTCCTCCTCCAACCTAGAGCCAGACAGTGCTGCCCTCTCCAACAGCATCCTGCCTCCTCCTCCCTTTGCCTGCCTTGAGTACACACCATTTCCTCCTCTGCCATCCGGGCCAACAGGCAGCCCCCTCGTGTTTCTCAGCCAACACACCTGCTGGTGCCATGACACTCCTCTGTCTTCCAACTACCCCTTCTAACTCCTCCTGCTGTTCTTGCTTCTGGACTTTGGCTCTTCATCTTCTTCACCTTCTCATGCACCTTCTTTTTGTTCCTCCCAGCTGTTAGCATTCCCCACTTTGCTATCCCCATAGTTGTGCTGGACTCCTGTAGAACTCCAGGGACTGAGGATAAAACACGCAGGGCTGAGAAGCACTTTATGATGTGTATTTACTGCCATAAAATATTTTGCATGGCAGTGACAAGTAGGTTTTCTCAAACTGTCTGTGCACTGAGACTTTTCCTCACCCTAGCTGCCAATAGCAGTTTGACAGGTTTTATTATACTCCATTATTCACAACAAGCCAGGTCGCTGTGCCATATGCTGTCCAGTCCTGCTAAAGCTAACCATGTGCCCATGTTGGCTGCAGACCAAGGCTGGTTAAAACCTGCTCCTTTTTTGCATGCTATTTGTTTTGAAAGAATTGGAGACGGGCTTCATGTCAGATGTTCCAGTGTGTCTTATCACACACTTTGCTCACCCTCAGCAGCCTAAACACCAAAACAATTGGAAAATCAGGGATCCTGGTATGGTTTGGATCTGGGTTTCTTCTAGACACATGAGATCTTCTGGAGCTGTTGGAGTATAAGGCAGGAAAAGAGCCTTAAATGTCTCTGGGGGCACTGGCAGTGTCTTCAGCTTGGACTGTAGCTTTAGATATTGCTTCATGCACTGCTTAGTAGGACCCACAGCACAGAAAAGTGCAATGTTTCTAAGAGTAAACCTGTGCTTCACCAACACCAGCTGTTTTGGAGGCATTGCAGCAACAGCAGTCATTGTGTCTGCATGTGGCTGGACAGACTTCCTAGTGCATTCTCCAAAGCCCAAGCTGCTCCACGCCTGCACTCACAGCTCCATGGCCCACACAACTTGCTGTTTCTTGCTTTATAGCTGCTTTTGATGGTCTGTTTTGTTTGAATGTTTGCTGCCTTGCCAAACCCTGCAGTACCAACACACAGACCCATCTAGAAGAACATTTATTGCTGCCTTTCAAATCTGCCAGACTTTGGATCCCTCTCCTACTCATTGTTTGCACTATTCCTGTTCTCAGATGGATGTTTTCCTTCCTCTTGCTGCATCCATTTAGCTGTGATGGTACATGTGAATCATGGTGGCAGCCTCAGGCTGGAAACTGTGTCTCCCATTGCCCCCAGTGAAGGCAGACTTAGGTGTGTACTGATGACATGAAGTAGGTTTGATTTAATTATATACTCAGATTTGCACTTGAAACCAAGTGTGAGGCCTGATTCTTGCATCTTCTCATAAGGTCCTTGATTTCTGTCACATCCTTAATGTATTTCAGTTTCTAAGAGTCCAGCCATTTGCAGAAATTATAATTTTAATGCTGTGTATGAACATGAATTGTAAGACTGCATACTTAATTTTTGTCATAGAGCCAGGAATCTTCTTGCCACTGTATTTTTCTCTTCATGTTGTCAGAAAACATCTGTAGATGTTCTTCATTGTTTTCTGGCTTTATAGTCAAGGCCAGCAAAACTCTCAGCTTCATCAGTCTCACAGATGGCACAAAGGGGTTACTATCTAACTTTATCTTAGTGTTGAAGGGTTTTCACCTCCTTGAAGTATTTTGGTACAGAGCTGGATAAGACCTACAATAACCTCTTCATCCTCACATATGACAAGGATGTTCTGGCATTCCCCCATGATCCCATACAATAACCTGAGTACCAGCATCTCACACAGCCTTTGTTAGGCTGTCTGCCACAGACACAAGGTAAGCTCAGGGCACAGATGCCCAGATCTAGACTGAGCCTTACCCTGCCTCACTGGCTGTTTTTCCAGACCTGTGTTGTAACCAGCTTTGCCCTAGCTCTGACCACATCTCCTGCAGCTTCTGATTGAGCTCTCTGACCTCTTCATCTTGTCCAGGCCAGGCAGTGGACTGCTGTTGCTCTGCCCTGCTCCAGAACTAAGAGACCGTGTGGGTGAAGGTGCTGTTGTGACTATGCTGAGGTCACGCCCAGCTTCCTGCCTGCCCTCCTTAGCAGAGCAGCCCTTCTCATGCTGCTCCTGGACAGGTATTGGTGCTGTCAGGCACATACTGTTTGGTCAACTCCATAGCAATAAAAAGCAGCCAGCTTTCCAGGAGAATGGAAGGAGCCAACTTACCAGGAGAAATGGCCCAACATTGTTGTGTCAGATCTAGAGAGACAAATAAGTCATCATGTCTATAACCTTCAGGGAGATGTTGGCACCCAGGTAACCCTGCTTTAGTACACTACACACATCAATACTGAAATTCTGCATGCTGTTCTGGGTCTGCTTGACTCTTCTAAAACATATTGCTTTCTTTGAATCTTTCCTGAGATCAGGATATTTAGCTGTTTCCGGCGCATAATAGGTTGCCATTTCTTGTACAGAATAATGCATTTTCTACTATGAATTGCATTTACCTTCCACTGGCCAATGCATAATCAGCACACAGATATAATTCTCCCAGCTCATTTTCCTGCTTATCATTTTTCTTAGTATTGCATGGCAGCTGGGTCAGCAGTCCGGCAGAAATCACATTGGTCATTGATCTCAGAGCAGAGTTACTACAATGGTAGCTGAATGACAGCCTTCAGAGATGTGCCTCGCATATGTGAATCTCCCTGTCTCTGCTGTCACACTACAGAAATCCTTTGCACTGGAAGTCTGTGTCATGTACCTTAACATCCATTATACAGCTGTGCTTTCCTTCTGCAGAAGAGATCTCAATGGGAAGTGAAATGGTGCTGTCTCTCCATCATCCTCCACACCTGCTCATGACCTGTATGTTATCCACCTTATCTCTTGAATTGTTTCTGTGGGATGTGTCCTGGATTATGGTTTATTATTTGGCTTTCCTGCTTAATGAAAACTGTTAGCTCTGAAAAATACACGTTCTTCTGTATCAGCCATGGTTTTGATGCTGGTTTTTGTTCAGTTCAGGACCCCATGCTACGCTTTCTCTGAATTGTCTCTGGGTTTGTGTCTTTGGGCAAGCTGGAGTTCTCCCAGTTCACAGGTAGGATCACTTGCAGGATCGTTAGTGAGGCTCACTGAGTTTTGTTGTTGATGTTTCTTCCTCTGCCTATGTTTATTCTGCGTGGTATGTTTGTACAAGCATAATACATTGTAACTTCCCTAAAAGCAGCCCTCTCAGTTCTTATTGCACTGGGGCTACTGTACTCACCAAATATATTGCAGGCTTCCCTATATCATGGGGGTATGGGTGTGTTACTCTTGTAAACTTGTACTCTTGTTGTATCTCACTCATTACTTAACCTTTTACTAGAGTGAGATGTGAAAGGGGTAGCTTTGACTTCTGTGTTCATGTGCCCCATAACCAATGATGATAAAAAAATTAAAGCAGGAACACTTCCTTGCAGGCTAGGGCACATAATTTTGAAACTTGAAGCAGACTACCCCTGCACCATTTCTGCAGGATGCTTTCCTTCCATGTAGTCTCACTCTTGCTGTAGATCTCACAGGATTGCAGGCAGTCATCCTCTTCTATATTGCCACATGCTCACTGCGTAAGAACCAGAAAGGTTCCAGCTACAAAAGAGAAGAAGTCTCCTTAGGGATGAGACATCTTTTTACAAATAACATTAAAATACATGTGCAAACTGACTTAGCAGTTCCTCCAATATTTCCTTCCCACTTCAACACAGACTGCTACATCAGAAAAGATGTCTTTTGCTGGATCCTCAAAATCACTCCAAATGCTGCCCAAGGAACTGTAAGCCCTCAGCCCCAAACAACAGATGGATAGGTTTCAAAGGCTGGAGTCTCCACTTTGTCTAGCAGCTATTTTATTAGTGCCAAACAGATGTGTGTGCAAATGCCTCCTGCTGGAAGCAATGCCTTTGATCCCTGATATCTAAACTACTCACTGGTGGAAGGAGTCAACAACCCAGGTTTAATAATGAGTTATTGTTACCCATTTCTTTCTTATTCCCTGGATCCTCTCCAAGATGAACTGATGGCTTTGGTAGATCACTTGATAGAGAGAAATACGACATTGGCAGCTTCTACAAAATATCCCAGGCTACAGAAACTGAAATCTTCAACCTCTGCCCTTCCACCCTCAATGAAGAATGATGCAACACACTATTGTAAAAGGATCTGAAGATGATCTTGCTTATTAACAGACATAGAAATGTACCCTAAACCCTGTTGATTTCTGACTTTTATCTGACCATAAATGCTGCCCCTCTTGCCCAGCCCTGGGAAACACCTTGAGGAGCAGTATGATTGACCTTCCCTGCTTATCCACCTGACACAGTGCACTTGCATGAACTTACAGAGGATTCTCTGCATGTGACACCACTTCTAGGCCAGAAAGAAATGTCTGTTTTGTATTGTGTGACTCCAGAGTGGCAATTCAGACTTGGGAACTCCTACCTCTGTCTTGCTTTGACAAGCAATATTACAGGGTGAGCGATCCAAAGAGCTTGCTGAGTCTCACACACAGGTCAGTGCCTTTGTTTAAACATTCAACACACTTCTTCCAACTGCCTGGCAAAAGGAATGTGTTTGGAGGTGTAAATGATTTTGACAATTCAAGTGTTGTGTGTTAATACACTGATCAAAACGCTGAGAATTTTCGGGTCAGGGCACATCTGTTCATCTCGGCGATCTTGTTAAGAGGTAAACCCTTCTAGCCTGGGAGACACCGAGGAAGCATTGCAGGGTTTCTCTGTCTGGCGGGATTCCTTTCCAGTATTAACTAGTGCTGGATCTTCACCACAGAAAGATTCCTGTCAGGGCCTTAAGCACTAAACAGAGACCTCAGCAGATGAGTGTTAAACCAAATGGGACTGAAAAGGCCAGAAGCGCCTCCACGCCGTTTCCCAGCCTCAGCACTGATGAATGGTGAAAGTCGACAGCCATTCATCAACATGGCTAAATGAATGCAAGGAGTTTAGACAATGCTAAAAGAAGGAGCAGAGTCATGGGGCCAATCTGCAGAGATATTCTTGCTCATGTGAGCTCTGGGTCAGTTCCCTGCCTGTGCTGCTGATTCATTAGATAAATCTGGGCACTTCTGAGGCTAACGGGAGGTTTCCTGTTGTCTGACAGGAGTTTGGCTTTAAATTGTCATTGCCTTCCCTGCTTAGGAAATATGGATACTTCTGCTCACTAGGGAAGCTCCCTTTCGGCTTGCACCGTCTAGGATGTAACAAAAAGCTAAATCTCCCCGCCTGGGTGCAATACAGCTTGTCTATCAAGAAATATCCCTGAGAATAAACACTTCTGTTGAGTTGCTGCACTTCATTCCTAACAAAGCAGAACAATTTGCATTACAACTCAGTTGTTTTAGAAGACAATGGGTGAAATCTGGAGCTTGACACTTGGCTTTCACTCAGTCTGTCTTCTGTGGGACTATCGCCAGCTAAAGAAGGGACGGGAGACAGTGTAAGATGCAGCAGTACCAACAGTGCATTTGTACAGTGCTGTTTGTCCAAAGGCTTCAGAGTGAATATATTTATAAACCAAGATAAAGCTCAAAGATCAGTTGAAATCTTTGCATTGACATTAAGTGGCTTTTGGATCAGTGACAAAATAAGGAAATATGCGGGTTCTGGAAAATCCTAGCATGTAGGCAAGAAGAATACTCTGGTTCCTCTTGAAGGGTAAGAGGAGGAATGGAGGCACAGAGGTGAAATGGCTTGTCTGCTGCTGCTTGGATAATCTGAGACTGACACTAGATAAATGCATAGATCTTTTAAGTACTGAGCATGGCGTGAGGATGTTTAGTTGATGAGAAAAGGGATAAACTTCAAAATGAAAATTCAAATTGCTTCAAGAAACTTTCCAATCTAAAAAAATCCCAAAGTCTCATGTGGATTTGATATAGCATGAATTAAGGAAAAACTTCTTTTAATTTAAAAAGCTCCTCTTGACTATTCTCTCTTCCATTTCTGTCTTTGCCCTCCTTTGCTGTCTTTGTAGCTGTTACATTTTATTTAGAGATAACTGGAAATGGAACATAAATAATCCTAACTGGAACTCTACAGAAATCAGCAATTTATGAGTGTATTTAAAAAAGTCTTGCTTAGAGGCATTAATGATGGATGGATGGATGGATGGATGGATGGATGGATGGATGGATGGATGGACAGAATGGGTGGCAAAAGCTACGTTCTGACTTGTGGGGTGAAAATATCTTAGATTATCTAGGTCTGACCCCAGATTTTACTGGAATAGAGAAAAACTAAATCCCCAGACCTAAAATCTAGGAACTGACTTGCTCAAGTGTTTTATAGAAGATAGACCTGCCTCTGATCACAGCACTCAATTGATTCAATTGACAAGTCTTTATTGACTTTCAAATAACTGAAAATATAGATCTTTGTTTCAGTTATGGAGTGTGATTCCTTCTTTTGGTGTTAGAAATATAACTTAACTGATCATATATAATGTAACTGGTAATGTAATTTAAGTGGGCATGATGGGCCAGAAAATGACAGAGGAGAACACAGAACTCTGGTCAGATAACTAAAGTTACAACACATTTTGAGGAAGGGGGTGTTGTATTTACTTCAAGTGTTGCCTTACCTTTCCTGGGAGGTGATTCATCCATGCTGGCTGATTGTTAGTTTTCCTGTCCTCCCCATGGGCAGATCTGTGGTTCTCACCTCTTGACTATTTGCTTGTAGGTTTAGCAGTGCATCTCTGCCAATAAAAAACCCTTCTGAATTTCCATTTTCGGTTTTTCTCTTTCAGTCTACATAGACATAGATGTAACTTTTCTCACTTAGCTTCTTTCTGTTGATTTCTTTATTAGCAAGTATTAAACTATAGAGAAGTTTGTATTGAAGTCCATATGGCACATATGATAAAGTTGTTTCAAGTGGCACTGTGGACTAATCACTTTCCAACTGTTCTCCACTCACGAAGAGCAAAATCAGCTCTGCCTGTATTCTTAGCAAATCTCTCCTTGCTTTTATTGGCAATGCTTCTGTTTTGGCAGCAACCTGTCAAGTTTAGAGCTGGCAACCACAGTTTTTTCGCATTCTCAGATGGAACGTAGGCAACATGTTTTCTATGAAAACACCCTTCCTTCTCTTCATTAGTGCTTCCAACATTATTGTTCTCAGTACAGAAAGCAAACATTGGTAGCTTTCCCTCTCTCAACACTGTAACTTGAATGGAACAGGGCTGAACTGACATGAAGTTTTTGACTGAGAAAAAAATGTTCAGTGAAGAAACAACAATCAAAGTCCCGCTTAGCAAGGCCAGAATGGCTGAGTCTGGTATGCAAGTGCATATCAAGTCTAAGAGCTGTAAGCTGGCTTTGAATGAACTGCCAGGTCCACACTGTGCCATGCAGAGAAACTCAATTCAGAGTACTGGAAATGTTATGGTGTGTTAGCTTCACTGCACCATGTTCCATTCATGTCCCATGCATCTCTTTCAACTCCACAAACTGATCCTTAGAAACATATTTCACAGGAAGCAAAGCAAGTCAAGTCCAAGAAGTCGGGTTTCTTTTTCCATTTGGTATAAAAAATGGCACACATCTGAAGCATCAACAGGATCAGGGTACTCTTTGACTGAGAAATGAGCTGGTCCCTACAATCTTTGTTTAAAACCCATCTGCCTCCCTGTGCATCTCACAAATTATTTAAAATCAAATCCCTACAGGGACTTTATTTTATCCTCCCAGATATCTGTTGTCCTAATGTGTCTATCCTGTGAGTTTGGTCTCCTCCTTGCAGGAAGGTTGCCAGCCCAGTCTTTGCAAAAAGACCTGGGATAGTGGCAGTCCACTTCACAACTGGCAAAAGATCTGAAAAAAGATCTCATAACATCTTCCAGCACTGTTGCTGACTCTCTGTGCATCTCACAGAGCTGACAAAAATCAGCTTTGCTTATGGCGTCCATTTCCCTAAGACTCCTAAAACTGACTTTTGAATTCTTGCTCCACTCTAGCCCCTAGGAGATTTGGTAATTTAGGGTGGAATTCAGTTCCCCATACTCACACGTGAGGATTTGAAAAATAAACTGGGAGGCAGTGAGGAAGTTTATCTCTGCTGTGAAGCTCGGAGCCCTTTCTCTTGCCCGCCCTGGGGTTAGGAGGCATATCCCAGGCTCACTGAAGAGTAACGCAGCTGTTCACACTTGTGCTTCCTTTATCCCTCCAAATGGAGCCTTTGCCCCCTCGACACAATGCACTTCAGTGACTGCAATCATTAAAGGCGTTGGAAATAGGGTTTGAGACTTATGCAAACTCCTGCCTCAGGTGTCATGACCAACGAACCGATCAAAAATGCCAGCTCCTCTTAGAATGCCATCCCTGAATTCATACCCCACGGCAGATCTGTCACACAGTAGCCAAACATGTTAATACAGCTGAAGCCTTTAGGTACACTTGTACCCTCAAAACTCAGTGGAGTTGCTGTCATTCTCCAACTGTTCAGTGGCCTAGATGAAATTAGTTAGAAGTCTAAATGCAGCAGCTAATAAAGACACTGTATTTCCACCTCAGAAAGAGCACCACCTCCCTTTGCTACCAGATGTCCTCCTTGGCAGTTTGAGTCAATGAGGAGCTAAGTGGTGGAGAATGAACCCAGCCTCCAAGAGGAGGCCTCAGGCCCTGAATGCCAGCAGTGGAAATTGAAGAAGGGAAGTTCTCCAGCTCCCTGCTGTGGCTTGGAGTTGATGTCAGTTCCTACTGATGCTGTTTGTCACCAAAATCCAATACAGTTGCTTGTGTTAACTGTCCCCTGCTCAGGAAACTTCTTTCCTTGGCTCCACACCTGTCTCCTGGAGATCAGTCTGAGGGTGAGCAATCCTCAGAGCAAATCTGCAGAGCAATCCCATCAAGAATTGCAGGGTCTGAGGCCAACTGACAAGTACAGCTTGTGGATAACCAGATTTTGGGGAGAAGAAATGCATGCTTGATACTACCAGAAAGAATTAGACTGGGAGACCAAACTCAGCTGGAGGGATTGTTCTCACAGTCCAGAGCTCCCACAGAAGGAGGAAATTGAGCAGGAACATTGTTTGCAACCTCTTCTAGAAGTGTGTAGATACGAAGGCTCTGCATAGCTTGAATTCAGCACCACCTTTGACAGCAAAAGTGCTCTCCTTCACTTTTACTTATATAAAGTGCTTTTACTTCATTTATATCAAGGTTGGGTTGGGTGAAGCTCTGAGCACCCTGGTCTTGTGGAAGACCATGGTGAGGGGGTTTGGAACTAGGTAGTCTCTAAGGTCCTTTTCAACCCAAACCATTCTGTGATTCTGTGAAAGTTTACAGAACTATAAGTGGCATGGAAGATGCAAAATCTCCTCCAATTTCACCAAATGAAGAACAAGGCATTGGCAGGTGGCGGGTGTCAGGATAACAACAGGAGGTCCTCTTTCAAAGAACATGCAGTGACATGGTGGAAATCCTTGCTACAAGACACAGTGAACAAAAGAGTGGGCAGGACTTTCAAAAGGGACTGGACAATGGAAGAGAACCTATCCAGACCTGCTAGGCATGAAGGCATCAGCTGTGGCTGAACCAGCCACACATTGCAAGAAGACTGGGAAAGGGGCCTGGGAAATGTGGTAAACTTTCCACCTTGCCCATAGTCTTCCCTTGGTATCTGCAACTTTTCAGTGGGAGAGACAGGACTGATCTTTGTTGAGACACTCTACACTTACTTCTATATGAGGTGCATACTAATGACACTGGCAAGGGTCAATGGGATTAGTTGGATCTTAGAAGGAGCTCATTTCCAAGTCAGACAGCCCACTCTGGCCAACATAGGCTTTTCCTGTGGCCATAAGACACTTACAGGAACTGAAGTGGCCTTTGACCCTGGATTGAGGAAGACATCCAAACCCATCCCTATAGAGCTGTGTAACAACTTTTACTGAAATCCACCCAGAACAGCAACATGATGTTTTGGAGAGGCATTCACATTTCCAGCAGACCTACAGAGTACAGAAACTGTCCTGGAATGAATGCAGCAGAGTCACCATGTTTGTTCAGGAAATCACCCATAATTTTACATGATAGAAATACTAGTGGAAATAAGATCTCCCTTTCCTTTATCATACAAATCCAGAAAGACCAGAAATGTGGTTGCCTCTTGCTGAATGTATTTTGAATTCCTCTAGAACATGTTGATTCAGAAGATAATGTATTTTTAATGTGAAGAAATCCTTCTCTATTTGGAGGACAAGAGTGACTCAGATTTTAGCATCATTCAGATTTTCTAAAAAGTCTTTGAGTTTGCTGTATAAGACTTGGATTCTACCATTTCAGTTTTCTAAAAGGATTTCTCCCATTCAGCCTACACTAACTCAAGATAAAATTGTTTCTGTGCAGTAGCCCAGAAACTTAAAAACGTATAAAACTGCCACACGCATTTACCTTCAGGAATTCAGCTATGTGATTTAGAGTCGGGAAGGGTCTCATTCTGCCCTTCTCTTAGGTTTTGCCAACATAAACAAATTTTGCAGCCACTCTGTACCTGTTATGGCAATTTAAAACACTCCAGCATGAGTGTTTTAAACACTCCATGACCATCATGGCCAAGAGACGATATACTGGTAAGACTGGTACTTATCATTGCCATGTTGTGGAAGTCAACCCTTTGCAGAGCAGCTGCTGCTCTCACCTCTGGTAGAAAAATGTTCTTTGGCTTTTGTTGTATATCACAGCTCTGTGCTGGAATAGCGTGATGTAGTGATGGGCACAGTGACCAATAGTCATAGCAATTAAGAACTAGATCTTTACAAGTCTGAATGGCAAATTTGCATATCTTTTGCCAGAAACATCCGACGAGACCGCTTTCATATTCTGTCAACGATTAATCCAGGCTACAGCATCCAAGCCCAGATTTCAGCCGTGCCTTATTTAAATAGCACATTTAAGCAGCAAGATGTGCAAGTTGCTGTCATGCCCTATGCTTCAGGAGACACGCCAAGAGGGCTGATGCTCGAGTGCCGCCCAGCCCGAGCGGCTTGCAGGGCACTAACTGGCAGCGCGCAGAGCCCCGCGCAGCGCCCCGCGCCCCTCCGCGCCCCCGCCCGGCGCGCAGCGCTCGCCCGCCCCCTGCCGGCCCCCGCCGGCGCCGCAGCCGCTCTTTGTTCGCGGCGCGCAGGAACCGCCGCCAGCTGGTCACTTATTGATGGGTTTTGTCCCGAACTGAAAAGAGATTTAGGCATCTTCCTCGGCTCCTGCCTTCTGTTGGGTGGAAGGGTTCCGCCCTCCCGTTTGTTCCACCCGCGTCGGGCCAGAGTTGGGGGCTGGGAGGGAGCCTCTGACCACAGAGGGGCTCGCTTTTGCCTCCTTCCCACCCTGCTCTTTTACCCTAAGTGCCAATTGCTGAGGGTGCCGAGCAGAAACATGAGAAACGTGGCACCAGGGTAGGTTTAGATTGGATATTAGGAAAAATTTATTTGCTGGAAGAGTGGTCAGGCATTGCAACTGGCTGTGCAGGGACCTGGAAATGCTCAAAACCATCCAGAAGTGGCACTTTGGGGACATGGCCTTGTGGTAAAGATGGCGGTGCTGGGGTAATGGTTGGAATCAACGATCTCAGAGGTCTTTTCCAACCTTAACAATTATATGATACTATGAAACTGTGCCCTGTGTGTCTTTTTTTAACCCACAAATGAACTGCGATGTCAGAACATAAGGATGACTTGAAACCTCCTTTTTCCTTGGGTAGCAAGGGAAGCACCTGGGATTATCTTCTTCACTGCCTAGATGCATAAATTTCAAAAGACTTCTTTGCTGCAAAACCCAGACTGTGTTACTGTCCCTTCCTGGTATTATTGAGTGAGGGTCTTCTCTTGCCAACATCTTTTGTAGATACTCTACAAGATCACTTTGAGAACTACAGTTCTTTGGAGAAACAAAGTCCACAAGACCTTTGTGATTTTGGAACTCTCCCAAGGTGCAAATCTGTTTGCTGGGGAAATGTCCTATAACTACCTATAAAAAAACTCTTTGTGGAATTCTGTTTATTCACATAATGAGTATCCCGCACCTCCCATGTCTAGAGCTAGATATACAGAATCCCATCATCCATGCATGCTTCCCCTGTTGTGTGCAGAAGCCTAAGGTACATCTACATGTTTCCTTAGATCATACTTTGGATAGCCCTGAGCTAGTGCCAGGCAGAGCCTGCAGTCCATATAACACAGTCTGTGCCTGCCCATCAGGTCCAACAAGCAAGTCCTCATCAGACTTTCCATGGTGCTGCCACACTGCTCCTAGGTCTCCAAACTTCTGATAATTTTGACTATGAGCTTCTACCTTATACTCAGCAACACTTGCCTGGTGTCCGGCTGACTTTACGCCTTCCTTTTTGAGGGGTGCTCCTAAATGATCACACTTCTCTTGTAAGAGCAGGACAGGAACAAAAGCCTTATTTTTTCATTTTGGAGTTGCTGTTGAAAGTGAATTACTCCTTTGATAACCTGCAGCAGAGATGATTAAGAAATTTAACGGGGGGTCAAACATACTGAGCAGAATACCAGTATTGCACTACATGGCACACCTGGGATAGAAATAGCTGCTGAAATCCATGAGGTTATCCTTAATTTTTGCATTTTGAGGGAATTGTGAAAAAGCTATCACTTGCCGAATGCCCTCTCTGCCTCCAAATCCAGAGTGCTGTTGCCTCTGCCAGACAAACCACCTGTAAGTGCTTCTGCTTACTTCTCTGGGATCTTCATCAGTCTCCAGAGCGAGCCATGGTCCAAACAAGTCTTTTGCATGCTGGTGATATGGCAGAGAATGAATGGTGTAAATGTCAAGATTATGAGCAGTACTGCAGCCAAATGATGACTGCTTGGAAAGAAAAGAACCTACAGAGAACACATGGGTTCTCTCAAAGGCAGTGTGGCTCAACTGTTCAACAGAGACATTTAGAGGTACAAGCATTCACCTTTATGTTCAACATTGTCCTCTCTGTCCCAGTCAGTGCTGGGAGGCCACAGAGGCCAATCCTGCTTCTTAAGACTACCCTGTTTTTTTTTTTTTAATGTCTAAGATTTTACTATGTTTAAGCACAGAGGTGGGCTTCATAAACTCCTCTGCTCAACCTGAAACCCCTCTCAAACCTGAAACCCCCTTTTGTGATGAAAGCAGAGCTCCCAGCCCAGGATGGACACTGGGCAATGTCTAAGTGATGGGAAACTGAGCAGGATTGAGAGTTACAGCAGCTTCTGGCCAAGAAGGTGTTGGTCACAGATGTGCACTTTGAGGCATGACCAGGGGAGACATCCTGAGAGCAACTATCCCCTGCCAGAGATACATGATATGTGAACAAGCTCCGATTTCTCAGGAATCTGAACTGGATCTGTTTTGCAACAGACAACTGTCCGTCTAGGAAGGGACAGGGAATCAGCTTTTAACATCATTCGCAGTTCAGACAGAAATTCAGTATCCCCAAGCCTCATCTAAAATTGAAAAGTGCCTCCAAAGGAATTGTTTGTTGCTTTGTTTGCAAAAAGTGCAAACAACACATCAGAGAAGCAAAAATGCCTTGGTGGATTGTTTGGCTGCACACTTAGTCAGGGTATATTGTAATGAGCCATATGCTAGCTTTGCATAGTATTATGGGGTAAGCCAGCTGCAACGAGCAGCTGATTAGTCTGGTTGGAAAAAATCTTCATTTTCTGTAACAGGGGGCCAGCAAAGGCAAGCATTCTGGCAGATACTGTCAACCCTCTGACTGCTCCTGTCATTGTGCTGTGGACCAGATGAAGTTAAGAGATCAAGAGAACCTCTGCTTTATTTTCATCCTAAAGGAGGGACCCCTTCTTAGCCCTGGACTTGTTTAATAGTAACAGGTTTTGTGAACCACAACCCTTTTATATTCCTGTGGAAGAGATTTCCACCACTCTTCCCATTCTCACTGCCATTCTCACAGCTGCAGTCAGACCTCAGTTCTTTTGCCATTCAGTGCTCAGCATTCAGCACAGCTGATGTGGTGGAAACCTCCTGTGAGGTGGGGGTGGAGGCCATGAGGAGATGGGAACCTGATGAAGTGCAAGATTGCACAATTGGCAGCAGGACTGCAAATGTCCTTTCTGGCCCAAATGCTGTCTCTTGCTGTGGCCCAAAGATAATGCCTACATAGGAGTATCACAAGAGAAGGCAAATATTTCCTTCAGATATCTGCTTTGAACAATTTGGCTCCTGGGGACTTTTCAGAGTCAGAGGTGTTTCCTTTTTTAGATAAACCTCAGAGGAATTTTGTACTGTTTAGTACTTGTTGATCCTTCACTTGAACCCACTTATCTTCTGTCATCTACAGCAGTCTGGCTACAGAGTCTCATATCTAACTCACACTATCCACTCATGGATGACCTGAAACTTCCTCCATCAGGAACAGAACTTCTTCAGATCTCACCTGTGCCAACTGCTGAATCAACAATTTGTGTGAACACCTTTGAATGGGGGTAAGCAATCCCCAGCCAGAAGGTGGGAACATCAGAAGTTCTTTTAAGGTCTTTTTTAAAACTACTATTGATTGTGTTTCCAAAGAAAAATGACTGGCCATTATCAGAATCTACTACAAATGAATATAGCAAATCTGGAAACAACATCAGTGAACCAGAATGAGTTTTTAACTCTAAAACACGGATTTTACTTTTTTATTATTATTATTTTAAATTTTTGTTTGTTTGTTTGTTTCCCAGAGAGAAGCATAGCTTAGGGTTATCCCTTTGCATTTACATATATCTAGTACTTTGAATGCTCTGGGTCATCATTACATACAGACAGAAAAGGGCAGAATATATCAGGAACTATTATTTCAGAAAGGCTGAAAAAGAAGCCATGCAGCTGTCTCAGTTTTGGGTTGCCCAGATGAATTTAATGTGTAAGTCTCTAATGGAACAAACCCATGAAGCAGTAGTAACAGAGAAAGGGTTGGGAGCGATGTGGAAAAACCTAGAGGGCACCACATTTATGGCTAAGAAGCCTGATTTGCTCTCATTAAAAGAAAAATTCCCCACAGACAGGAGTATTAAGAGTAGTCTTATTTGACATAGTTATTAATGAGGAGGAGGAGGTAGCAAATTGTACATTAATGAACTTCACAGACAGTAATTCTCTGGGAAGATCTGAGGGCTCCAGCAAGGGCAGATCATTTGCTAAGTGGAGTGCAGTACTGTTGTTGACTGAAACCTCTAAATATTGCATCCAATCATCTCCAAGACCATTGGCCTCATGGGACACTGGCCTTTCATTGCCAGTGAGTTTTTCTTAACTTGTCCCCATTGGCTCTTGTCCTGTTGGAAGGCAGCACTGAGAAGAACCTGGGCTCCTCCTCTCCATTCCTTTCCATCAGGTTGTCTACACACATTGTGAAGTTCTTCCCTGAGCCTTTTTAGCTTTAGGCTAGACAGTACCATCTCTTGGCCTTACCTTTCATGACAGATGCTCCAGTCCCTTAATCCCCTTCATGGCTCTCTGCTGGACTCAGTTTGGGAAGCAGCAGCACCAGAGGAGACAGCTCCCTGACAGCTGTTTTCCCCAGGCACAGGGCATTGCTGCACAGTGTTGATACCTGTAAGGCCAGTGCTGTAACTTCACTATGGTCGGGCCTGGAAGCTGAATCAGAGGTGTTATCTCAGCAGAGGCGTGGCAGGAGCAGAGCAGAGGCATCATCTGGAAGGCAGCACCCCATGGAGGGGAATGCAGAAAGCTGACTCTTCTTAACTGCTGCCCCTATAGCAGGCAGAGCCTGGAGCTTGGGTGCCTGTAAGCAAGCAGGGAGCATAGGGAGGAAAACCTCCAGGCAGGATTGCTGGAGGTCCCAAGTGAGACAAAGATGAGAAGTGCCTGGGGAATGCTGTAAGCAAGCAGGGAGCATAGGGAGGAAAACCCCCAGGCAGGATTGCTGGAGGTCCCAAGTGCGACAGAGATGAGAAGTGCCGGGGAATGCAGGGTGCACTCGGGGGGCAGTACAGTCCTGACATGTACCACATCCTTCCCCAGGGTCTGTTCACCTTGGCTCAAGAGCCAGGGAGGAGCTGGGTGTTGATGGTAAAGCTCCCTGTTACTGGACAAGCTGGAATAAAGCTGTGGCTGCCACAAAGTGTGGCTGAACTGGCAAGAATGGGAAGGATGCAGCGGAGATGAGTGCAGAACTCCCAAACACAAGGACATGTCCTCCACATCTTAGCTGAGCAATAAAATGAGACAAGTGCAGTTGGGTGAACAGCAAAAAGGTCCTGACATTTCAGAAATCCTTTGCTGTTTTGCCTTTAATCAATCTGTAGTAAGCCTCAAATATGAAAAGAAGTGCTTAGGGCAAAGGTGAATTTCATTTTAAGAGTAAATTGCTTTGATGATTGTCGATTTGCCAAGATTTTTTCAGCACAGAAATGGTATTATTTCCCAGGCTTCTGGCATGGTCCTAAAGGTCATAGCTCATGACAACTCTCTTCCTTTCTATTGTTCATACAATAAAAGCTACAAGCATAAAGATGTTGCTGCTGCTTCTCGGTACCGCTACGTTAAAAAAGTCTCAACAATATAACTTGTTTCGTGTTCCTGGAGCTATATTGTAAAGGTGTAATGAAAATGGACCATGAAAAGATCATTGTCATTTTGCAAGATGCCTATTTCACTTGTATTTATCTCCCTTCCCTTCTCTATGCAGTAGAGTTCATGCTCCTTCCAAAACTAGTCCCATGTCTCTTTCTAAGTGAGAACTTCTACCCCATGTAGGCTCTCATTTTTTTTTTCCCATAAAATACACTACAACTACAGTTTTGTGGAAATTGGTGTAACGGAGAGAGGCACGTCCTTACCAGGCATTAAATCAAGAACAGCAAGATTTGTGTGGGTGCTGAACTGACCTCTAGTGGCACCTACACAATAGCCTTATGGCAGAATGTCAGATTCGGTTTTTTTTTTTTCCCCCCCAACTATCGGCAGGTAGGCTATGAAGCATCATTACAGAGTATTCCACAGCCGAGGTGTGTCAGCATTTTGGGGTCCGCTGTGAACTGACAGAAGTTAACTGTGGGTACAGCTTCCCACGGTAAGTGCACACTGGGACTCCACTGTGCCTTCCTGGACGACGGGAGCGCAGCTGCTACGCGGACAATGCCATAAAACCGGGAACACCTCGCCAGCACGGACCCAGTGCAGCCTTCTCGCCCAGCGTGCTGCCCTGGTCTATGCAAGGGTGCAGAGGCAACACCTCTGTGCCCCTTCCCCTTGCCAAGAGCTGTGCCCAGGTGTGACGGCAGGAGGCACATCCCCCAGTGCCGAGCTCACTGTGAGGGCCCGGCCCGAGGCGCTGCCGCCGCCCGCCGCCCCTCACGCCCCATCCCAAATCGCTGAATCCCGGCCCGCGCGCCTGCGCTGAGGCCGCGCGCGTTTCCGCTTCCCCGCCGGGCGCCCGGGAAGGAGGGAGGTGGCCGCATCCCGGCTGCTCTCCCCGGAGCCTGCGCATGAGCGCCGCATCGCGCCTCCCGCCCTTCCCTCCTTTCCCTCCTCCTCCTCCCTCTCCTTCTGTTCCAGCTCCGCGAGGGCCCGGCCGCCGCTCCGCGCCCCGCCCCGCCCCGGGAATGCGCTGCTCGGCGGCCGCTCGAAGGATCTGCGCGGCGGGCGGGGAGCGGGATGGAGGTGGAGGAGGCGTTCCCGCTGGTGGGGCAGATGGGCCCTTACCAGGTGTACCTGTGCGTCCTGCTGGCCGTGCTCCTCCAGGTGAGAGGCCGCCCTTGCCGCCCGCTCCTGTCTCCTGTCCCGAGGGGGAAGCAGTGCCGGGAGGGGGAGGCTCTGGCTGCGGTGGACAGCTGTTCCCAAAGTGTTGGCTGGATGTCCCTGCGAGGAGTGCTGCCCGCTGCGAAGGCTGGTGTGGGAGGGCTTCTGCTGGGGGCTGCTGTGGCACTAACACGTCCTCCCCTCTGGGTCTGTCCTGCAGCAGCTGCTGCGCTCCTGGGACACAGGTGAGCTCTGCCCAAAGGCAGCGCTCAGTTGGGCAGAGTGTATCTGGGGCAGGCAGCTGATGCTCTCTGCGCCGCATTTCCTGGGCGGATACACCTTGTGCCACTCGGGGAGCACTTCAGGAGCTGGTCAGGTGAAGGGCTGGCTGAGGTTAAACGGAGGTTTCCGTGACCTGGACTGGAAGACGTGGAGTTCTGTAAGAGGCTCTGCTGGGAATCCTGTGCAACCCGGAGTTTATGGGCTAGGCTGGGAATTTCTAGGTTGCATGTGGCTTGGTTGTCACTGATAAAAGTGACAGGTGGCCACTGATACCTCTGTATGCAGAAGCTCTCGTGTAACCAGCTGACAGGTGATGATTGCTTATGGTGCTTTGATTTGCCCTGACTTAACTCTTAGAGTACAGGGGCAGTGTCTCTCCATTAGGTATTGGATGAGGCCCTGCATTTTGGGTAGTCAGGTTTGCGATATACAAAGCTGGAACTCTCCTGAGTTTCGTGATAGAAGTGGAGTCCAAAATAACAGTAGAGTGCTAGAGGAGAGAACACTCTTCTAGTGCTCTAGAAGAGACAGGCTCTCTGGAGAGAGAGTTTCAGAGCCTGCATGTACAACTGATGTGCTCTGCAGCCATGTTTGTCACCTTCCAATTTCGTTTCATCTTTGTGCATTTTCCTGTGAGGACAGGAAAGGAAGACAAAAATAATATATGAACTGTCACAGTCAGGCGTAGGACTGAAGTATGGTTTGAATCTGAGAGAAGTCTGGTTTACCCCATGTTAGCTTCACAAACTTCGTTGTCATGAATTCAGCTAGGCTGATATGTGCTGGGTTACTTCCACTGTAGCAATCTTAATAGTTGCAGGAAGAAAGAGGGGAATGTAAGTGTCCTCCCTCCTCTGCTGACCCATTTTGTACTAATCAAGAACTGCAGTCATGAGCTGTGAGACTGAAGAGGTCTTTTCGTGGCAACCCCTACTTCCCCTAGACTGACCAAAATATTAAGATGCTTTATGAGATGACCAAAGAAGATTAAGATGCCCAGTCCTGTTGGATGGGAGCTCTATACTGGGTTGCAAAGTTTTGATGATAAACAGCAAAAGCTTTGTAGGTTTCTATTTCCTTGTTCTTTCTTTTCTTTTCTTTCTTTCTTTCTTTCTTTCTTTCTTTCTTTCTTTCTTTCTTTCTTTCTTTCTTTCTTTCTTTCTTTCTTTCTTTCTTTCTTTCTTTCTTTCTTTCTTTCTTTCTTTCTTTCTTTCTTTCTTTCTTTCTTTCTTTCTTTCTTTTTCTTTTCTTTCTTTTCTTTTCTTTCCTTTCTTTCCTTTCTTTCCTTTCTTTCCTTTCTTTCTGATTTATATGATTTAGCTGATAAATTCTTGAAATTAGACATTGCTTATTCTGCTGGCCAGCTGGCTAGTAAATGTATATGTTCACTGAAGATTAAGAATTAAGGAGGCAGTAGTTACTTCTTTTTCCAGTGCTGGTCACATTCTGGAATGAACTGCAAACCATGACAAGTGCTCTGTCAATTTCCAGAATTTTTAGTGTGGGTCATCTGTTCCATAATGTTTGTGTTCGTTTGTTTTGTTTTTAATGGATTAACTTGCATTTCTCATGAGACAAGTAAACAGAAAAGTCTTTGAAAACCTGGAACTAATTCAGAATAAATAAAGAAGGATAGCAGGTTTGCAGGTCTGCTTTTTTTCTTCTCATGTTATCTTTAATTCTTGAACTGTACCAATTGAGTATCATCCTCCAACTCGTAGGCTTTCTTTACTTCAGATCATGCAGGCATAGGAGTCTGTAAGGAGTTTAGATGTGAAGCTTGTTGTCTTTCAGTTCATTGGTAGATTTGGATTTATTCATCTGGTTCCTGCTTGGGTGGTTGATTGCTCTTTGTGTTCCTTTATTGGTGCCAAGTTACATAATGTGTCACTGGGAGGTGCGGGAGCGAGGCTGAAGGCAGGTTCCACGAGTGGTGTTAATCTTTTGTCTGGTTTATCATCAGCCTTTGGAGGATGGACCCAAAGGTAAGTGATGTATCTTGTGTG
This sequence comes from Ammospiza caudacuta, assembly GCF_027887145.1. Lineage (NCBI taxonomy): Eukaryota > Metazoa > Chordata > Aves > Passeriformes > Passerellidae > Ammospiza > Ammospiza caudacuta. The sequence goes on from NC_080594.1 coordinate 29,660,269, forward strand.
TGTGATGTAGAATGTAGATCTAGGAAATCATGGGCTCCTGTAGTGGATTAGATGCAGCATATGGCAGCAGAATGAGAATTCTTGGTGGTCTGTATCACTGGCTGTGCCATGATTATTCCATTTTGTTGCTAGTTTCCCTGTCCCCTTCCATGTGCTCCCACAGCTGGCCTATATCTTTATGTTGGCCTGTTGGTATAAAAAATATTTCTACATTCTTAAAGGTAAGAACACCCAATGTGTGAAAATATTTGTCTGCTGTGTCAAGTCCCTTCATCTTTGTAGCCAATATCCAGACCTTAGACTTTGTGCTTTCCCTTCCCAGTAAGATTCCCGGTGGGTGCACTTGCTTTTGTTGTAGGCTTTTATGCTTTTTCATCTTTGCATGTTATTAATCTCTTTGAGTTTCATACTTTATAAGTACTTTCCTTCATTTTAGTTGGTTTTTTAAATATAAATTTCTACAGTAAGCTACTTCCACCAGCTAGCCTTAGTGATACACCAGTGTATCTGGTCTCTGAATTCTAATTACGGACATAGTTTAGTTCACATTTAGACACTTCTTTGTGTCAAGCTCTACCAAACACTTCTGTCTGTAGGGGTGAGACTTTCCACATGAGTCAATTTTAGGTGAGCTTGAGTGAACTGATACTTGATATGTGGAATGAGCTTACTGACATTCTGGCAAAAACCTCCAGGTTGCTTCTAATTAGAAAAATGTTTTCCTGTGTTATCAGTGTAAAGTGTGAGTCTTGTGGGCTCCTTCTTTCATCCTCCCTGATTTCTATTATCCTCTGCTACCTGCTGCTGTTACTCATTAACCTGCTGAGCTGTTATTATATCAAGGTATGTCTGGCTTATTCACTACCAAGTTAATAGGAATTTGGAAGATTTTTAGGTGTATTCTATAGCAATAGTTGCTGACTTTATAATGGACTGACAACAGAGAAATGTTTTTCCAAATAACATGGAGTTACAGAAACACCAGACTTACCTGAAGAATGACTAATGATGTGAAATTGAGGCTGGATTAGTCTTGCATTGCTAGTATATCTTTAAGAAAGTGAGGAAGAAACAAAAGGAGCTGATAACTCTTAAAATACTTAGGACTTTATTTTGAGCTTAAAGTAAGTACTCAATGCCTGTTGATTACCAGAAAGGTTGTCACAACGTTTTGAGGAAATTATACTGAAGTATTATTAAAGAATAGTCTTTTGGTGTTTAGTGTGTGTAGCAATGTGAGCAAAATCCCACACCATGATCAGATACTTGAGAGCACACAAACATACTTAAAAATAAAAAATTTTTTTGTCTCTTGTGGTTCAACATACCTGGTTGAACAAGTCTGGCCTGTGCCAGTGAGTTGGAGCTACAGGATTGCCCAAGCCCAAACAGAATGGAGATGTGCTCTTACTGTGTCTCCACTAAAAGGCTTTAAAAAACATGTTAAAATTCAGAAGGGAGTTCTTGTTTGCACAGCTGAAAAAGCCTTTGCCTTGACTAATGTGCTTTGCACAGTAATATGGATAATTACCAAGGGTGGTTGTTCCCATCCATCTTGGGAACTCCTTACTAACTGAGAGGAGGATGTAAAAACAGTTAAGATAGTTACATCAAGTTGCTTGAATAACACCTTTGCCTTAAACTGTGATGCAGTGCAGCTGTAATGAGTGTTGTTGCTCACATCACTTTACTAATGACAACAATATCATGTATGACTTATGTCATTACAACATCCCAGTGCACAAAGATGGTCTTTAATCCTCTGCACAAATGTTTTGAGGGAAAGCATTCTGGGGCATGTCGCTTAAGTACATTCCAGATCTCTAGAAATAATTCAGAAGGAATAATGTCTGTTTTCAGACAGGATGCAGATGTGATCCCCTATGTAGCCTTGCCTGTTTCTTGACATTTCTTATTTATGCCCTGTACATACTCTACCTCTTTTAATGGCATGAGACATCACTCTATAGTTGGAATGACAGTAATGAAATACTTGGTCAGTGAATCTTCTTTTAATACTTACATTTGCTCGAATCTTTTAAACTTTTCTTTGAACCAGCCAGAACTGAACAACTGTACATTGAACAACTTATTCCCAGTCCTTGATGATATATACTATTTGAACTTATCTAAATAGGAAGAGCAAAACAAACTGGAAATGTAATGAACAATTTAAAATTAAGAAAGGAGAGGGATATTTCACAAATTGCATTACAACTCTGGTATAGTGTGCTGCAGTTGTTCCAGGGGCATCATGACAGGGACGGTGTTTACCCCAAGTTACTTGCACTGTAACTTAAACACAGTTCAAGTACAGGTGTCTGAAAGGTAAGTGAGCAAGGTGGCAGATATAAAAAGGATTTTCAGAATTTCTGTGTAATCTTTTTTGAGTTTGATTTCCTCAATGTTTGTTTTGTTTTCTGTATGTGGGAGAAGTATGAATTTTAAGTCTGTCTGATTCTCAATAAAGCAGTTGCAGAATGTGTGTCAGACATGTGCAGCCACTTCCGTGGAGGAGAGGCTTTAGATGTGGCATGAATACAAACATAAAATGTAGGGACCCAAATGTTTTTCTTAAGGAAAGCTTTGTATTGTCACATATTTTTGTGCGTTGTATCCTAGTCAGAGCATGCTTATTCTGAAGGATGTTGTTGCTTTCCATGTAAATATGATGAAGGCTTTTAGAGTACTTGCATTGCTGAATGTAAATCCTTGTTCTGGTATAGCATCCTCCTCTTTGGGAGGACAAGTAAATGAGGTGGGTGTGAGTATGTAAGCTATTGATGCATAAAGATGTGCTGCTACTGATTTAGCTAAGAATATTTCCATCTGAAAACTGATGAAACTGCTAAGTGAAGACAGATCCTACCATTTACTTCAATTGGGTGGGGGGAATCTTTCAAGAAAAAAAGGTAGTTCTTGGTTCACACATGACATTTGATTTCAGTGGTGCTAGCCAATAATCCTTGGTCTCTGTCCTTCTTTCAGATCCATAACTAACTTACTTAAGAGAGACAATCACCTGCCTTTAATGTTATTATATTTATAACATAAATATATGTTATAAATATATATAACATATGACATATAACATTAAAAATATGAATGCAGCTGATGCAGACATTGTAGTATTTTCTGAAGATAACCTAAAACAACCATGCTGGGCTGTGACATGCCTTATTAGCAGTGGGGTCCTTAACTGTCAGATAGATTGCAGAAGTCTGGATGCTAGCAGTTGTCTCCTTACTGATGAAATTTAAAAAGCTAACTTGCTTCTGTTTGTTTTTTTTTAAAAAAGAATCCCTATTGGAGGGAAGTTAGGAACATGTAATCAGCTGCCTATGCCTTCATCTTCTCTTACAGTAATGTTGTGTCTTAATCAAACCAGTGCATCATTCACATACATTTATCTGCTTTACATTTATCTGCAAGAGTATGATCAGAGCAAGCTCGAGGAGAGAAGAAATGTGAGCTGTGACTTCAAGACCTTTCCTTCTTTAGCTGTATCTGAACTGCAAAGCACATGCAGTTGAGCTCATATTTAGGTGTTTTTAAGTGCCAGTTGCTGGATGTTCTTGCTCTTCTAATGATCACAACATTCACTCTGACACTAAAACACACATTCTGTGTGGTTTCTACCTGTATAAACACCTCTGCTCAGGTTCTGTAATTTAACTTACAAGGCTGACTTCATCCCAAGAAGATGCCTGTTCAGTGCGCTGTTGTGAAGACCTTAGCAGGACTACTGCTGATGGGTGTAGCAAGAAGTGTGAGTTTTGGGAGAGGCACAGAGCAGCCATGCTGAAGGCTTACCAACAGAGGGAATGTAGTAGAGTATTCTGCCTGTTAAAAACAAAAAGCAACCCTAAAAGCAAACCAAAATCCAGCTTTCTTCTTTTTTTTTTGAGAGAGGAAAGGTGGCTACATGGTGTGTAGAGTGAAATTGTCAGAAGGAGTTTGCTCTGGGGCTCTTTGCTGGAGCTGTGGCTGAATGCCTTGATTTTTGCAAAGTCTTTTTACCAACAGGGAATGGAAGGTGCCTGCAGGCACAGTGTCAATAGTGATTGTCATCTTTATATGGGCTGTGGGTACATATGGGGAGATATTTTCAGTTTCTTAATAATAAAGTTGTTATTATACAGACTACTTGGTGCTATGGGATCATATTTGGACTTGCTGAAGCAATTCCATCTTCTGCTGTTTGCCTTTCAGTCTGGCAAACTGCAATCCATCCAGCCAGTCTGTCCTCTAAGCACCCTTGGAAGAGCAGCCTGGGAGTTAACAGGTATAATTCTACTGGGTAGCAAACACTATGGGTTAAAAATATTTGTATTATGACACATTATCTCCCCTTCCTTCTCTTCTGCCCCTGTGTACACACAGTCTCTGACTTGCCATGTTTTGTAGGCAATAAATTACCTGTGTTTTTCCACTAGCAATATCAAGGCCCTCCTCACTGACACGTCTCCATTTTAGAGGCTCTAAATTCCTTTCCTCTTGGGTGAGAGAATTAGTAGGTGTGTAATTGAACTCAGAGTAGTTGTTTGCCACTTGCATGAGATAGTTGCTCTTCATTTCTGATAAAGTTTTGTGTTCTCAAATGTCTGTTATTTTAACTGGAATAGTTAATATAACTACTTCTTTAAGACAGTGCTTCTTGTGTATTGTTTACATTAAGCAAAACCTGTTTACTTTTTCCAAGTGTTAGCCCAGTGGGACTGGAGTCCCTCTGGAGCAATAACATCTGTTTTCTAGGTCTTGTCTGTTTACAATATGATCTCTGACTAAGTTTGCAGTGTAACCTGGTTAAACGTAGTGTTTACCTGGTCTTTTTTCCAGTTGTGGTGGGCTCAGGGTGAAAGGGTGTTAAGAATTTGCCTTGGAAGGCTTGATGAAGGTTTTGAGATCCTCATATAAGGAAAGATGGAGCGAGTTGTGTTTGTAGCTTACAAAACTTTGTGGTGTGATGTTTAGTTAGTGATGTCTTAAAAATATATAAATATCAGAGTCCTTTAATATCTTTCAATTTGTAGACCCTTGACAGACTTCCTCCTGAAGAGGTTATGCCTTTTTACAGTAAATTTAAGAGTGCTGAAACAGTTTTGTAATTCTTAATTATTTTTCTGAGCACTTTTAAGAAATAATTCAGTGAATTCTGAGGCCTCTAAGCTGAAAATTAATGGTTTAGCAAGTTCCACAATGTAACTGGAAAAATGTATTTTTTCAGTTCTGGAGCATCACACTACTATTTCATGCTCTGAAATAGTAGTAAACAGAAGACATTTTCAGTTTAAAAAAAACCATAAACAAAACACAAGTAGATCTAATTGCTTGCCCTCATGCAGGTCCTTAAAATGAATAAATAAATGAAAGTAGCTTATACAAATGTCAGCATTGTCTTTTAGTCTGGATACTTAAACAAGAACTTTGGAAGTAATCACTAAATTACCAAGTTAAATGCTTGAGCCAAGAATGTGCTTTTCTTATAGTCTTAGCAGAACTGCCTCTCTGAGAGCAGGATGCTCACCCAGTATTCCTTGGCAGTGTCCCAAAATGTCATGCACAGGTGAGGACTTTGATCTCTTAAAATACTGCCTGTGACTCAGGTAAGTTTATAGCCAACACAGACTGCAAAGTATGGAGAGAAAGAGAGGCAAACGTGAAATGCAGACAAAAGAATAACCATGCTTGTGGAAGCAGGACTAAACGCTGCCTGGTACTTGTCAGCCCACAGTTCCTGCTTTTTTTTGCCAGCAGTTGCTGACTATTTTTCATGTTACCCTATAATACCATTGGGATGGTCCACTCCGGGGCTTTGCATTATATCTTAAACTGGAATAGGAACTTACACCACTTCTTTGCTTTATTCTTGTCTAAGTCCTTTTCCTCATAAGAAGAATGGAGTGGCACCTTTGATGTGATATTGGTGGAACTGTGGAGCTGGTGCTTGACTGAGGAGTTGTGGCACTTGATTGCACATTAATGTAATTTGCCTTCCTTGACTTTTCCTATTGAAGCTGAGGTAGTATTGATAGATAGTGCTTTTTGTAATTTTGGTTCATGTGTATTGCCTCGGTTCTTTAACTTACCAGTCCGTGAGCTTTCTTTTTGCCTTGTGTTTCTAAAGGCAGAAAAATAACTTCATCATTCATGTTCAGAGATGTGTCAGCCTGTGATGTGAGTGAGGGTGCTGTGTTCCCGTGGCCCTGTCAGACAAAGGTGTGTACGCGGAGATGTTGCAGAGAGCTTGTACAATGAAGGTGTTTGTTCTTCAGACTCCAGTGTTTGCCCATGAAAAGTAAAGCAGCCCTTGTCTGTGTATGGCAGCAGTCACCTGGCTCGTGGGCACCCAGGCTGAGCAGGAGCAGCAAACCCCTGCTGCTGCCACTGCCCACCAAAATAACCCTGAGAATGAAACACAGCTGAGAGGGGTGTGTTGGGATATTTGGAACCGGAGGGGGAAGCTTGAGGGGCATTTTCCACAAACCTTTCGGAGGTGAGGCTCTAAGAGTTGTGGTCTGCTGTGCAGCGTTTGTCTCCATTGTGGATGTTAAAGAATTTCTAGGTTGAAGTTATGTAAGGTTTTGGACAGATTTTGGACTTTTTGCTGTGGATTTTGGAGGCTAGCAGTTTCAGGCTTAAAAACTCTAAACTGTGTAGGTTTTCTGTTTTCTCTGTTTGTCTGCAGAAACCCTAAGGTCTTTCAAAATATGTGTCCACTCTGTCCTTGGTGTCACAGGTTATAACAACCAACAATGGTTGCATTCTGCATGGGAAGTATTTTCTGTCAGAATGGGTCTGGCCTTGGTAAGGAACTGAGATGTCATGTTCTTCTGCACGTGGTGATTCTTTGCTTTAACTACAGCTTTTCCTCTGTCTTACTGTGTTCTCCCTCTTACCATGCCACCAGGAAGGGAAGGATACTTTCATGGAGGAATGTGTTGTCAGCAGCAAAGAATAATTCTGAGGCATGAAGACATTGTAGGGCTTTTCTACATAGGAGTTGTTGAGGAGAAAAAATAATGTGAATTTAAAGCCAAATCACCCTTTGGAGATGACTTGGAGCAGATGACATCATCAGATTTTCAAAAATGAGGTTGCCCTCCAGCTTTTCAGCTGCTTATCATGGGTTCAGAAGAAATTACTCTAATCCTGAACTGTAACCATCTCTCTATCAAAAGCTTCTGCCAGAGCAAGGTCATTCATTGTTCTTCCTTAATTTCTGTCTTTCCTCAGGGTGCAGTTTTAATGTTTCTGTATTGGAAATGTCAGAAGTTACTGTCTTACTCATTATTTTGTTCAGCAATGAATGCTTCCACTGATACTTGTCTAGAACGACCAGGCTAGCTGAGAATTGCTGATGAGGTGACTAAAACATGTTGAAAGCTCCTCTTCCTAGAATCGAAGTCTTGCTTTTGTTTTTTCATTTGTGCTTCATAATGGGTAAATTATGAGGTCTAAAAGAGTTTCTCACATTATTTTTGTGCTCATTTCACTATACACAAATGAAACTTTAAATTCATTCTCCCCCTTCCTTGCTAGTCTTATTGGAGGTTCTGCATCTTTCTTGGATGTAATTTATTATGAAAACAAACACCTGGAAAACTGGTCACTTCTGTTAATTTTAAGTTAATTTCGAAGTGTATTAGTGAAATAGCTTGAACTGGCTAACTAAAATCCCTTCTACTTAGCAGGGAACATGAAAGTTTACAGGTTATTATGGCATTGCCTTTTAATAAATTCCCTTACACCACAGTCTTCTAATTTAGGCAGACTATAAAATTTTAACCTAAATAGAATATTGACAAATAGGAGAAACTTCAACTAACAGAACTCTAAGCATCTCATCATCAGTGACTGGGAGCTGGTGCCTTTCCCCCTGTACTTGGTATTCATCCTGATTAATACAGATCAGTGGAGGGAATTTGGTAGGGAACTGTTCATATCCATATAGAGCCAATTAAAACATTTTATGAATGGGAACTATACACTAAATGACATATATTTGACTTGATTTGGGTTATAGAACAAATGCAAAATCAAGGGCTTTGTTTGCCACAATGCATATTATGTAGTCATTTTATATTTTACGCAGTTGTTATATAACATTTCTATTTGATTTGTTACTGCTTTGTGTTGTTCACCAGTCTGCACAAGTATGTTACTAATACTAAATGCAAGCATTTAGAGTTCTTAAGGGAGAAATCTTCAGATTCATTAACACAACTCTTACTTAAATGGAAGCTTTATTTTGTAATTAAGTCTAGAGTTTCCTTCATCATGTTTTTAAAATCACTTCTAGAAAATGTTTCTGACCTTGAGAATTGTCAGTGAATTTTGGGGGTGTTTTGTGGGCTTTGTTTTGTTTCCACGATGAGATTAATAGGGTTTACTGTACCTCTTATCCAGAATACAAGGCAGGTGCCCATTAGGAAAGAGAGTTTTGTGTCAGCAGTGATTCAGTGAACTTGAGTATAGAACAATACTATTTGATAATATCAAAACACATCTCCATCTTCATGTGGTTTGCTGAGTGCACAAATCAATTGAAAGTGTTTATATCTTTGTGATATCCTTAGTTGCTGCACCCACTAGGATGTCAAAGGCTGATTATTGCTGTAGTGTTTCTGCATGTGCCTGCAATCACTTATTTTTCTATTCAGTTTTCTATAGCTGGTTTCACCTCGTGTAAAAATGGAAAATGTTATGTTTTCCTTCTTGAAACCAAATGTCTTGAGGATTTATCTTCTTGACCTACTTCAAAAATATTCTTATTATTTCACAGGACAAAAGCAAGGATGTTATCACTTAACCATGGCACATAATTGTCTGAGTGAGTCAGTGTAGGGGGATGCACCACACATCATGACCTGTAATTCTCATTTCTCAGTAATTTCAAGTTGTTCTTGAGAGTACTGTATCCACACATCCCTAGCAACATGATCACTCAGCTTTTTAAAACCTCTTTTCCCATGTGATCTTAGTCATTGCCTTCTTTCCCAGATGAGCTCTTTTACTTTTCATTGTTGTCGATCTAGAAGTTGTTCTTAAACTTAAATAATAACACTCAACTGTTTGTTTTTCCAAATTTCTTCTGAAAATGGAAACTTGAAAGAGAATTATTTTAAAAAAATAATTCTCCTGCCACTAAAGTAGCAGTTTATCAAGTAGAATACAAAGAGGAGCTAATGGGAAAAATTGCTTTCAGATAATAACTCGGGGCTCTGTTTTAGCTTAGTAATATTTCTCATTTAGATTTGGGTGTAACTCCAGCTGCTCAGCTGTTGTGCAGAACAGAGCAGTATTATCTGGTGTTGCTTGCATCAGAATTCAGAGGTCCTCAGGCTGCTTTTTTTGTACCCATGGTTCTCCCAGTTTTGTGAATTATTTGTAAAGCAGCCTTCTGAGAGAACACACGTCCTGTGGGTATGTTCTTCCCAAGAACATGGGGAGGAGATGCTGGGAGCAGAGCAAGGACTGTTCAGGAGGTACCCAAGTAGGGTTTGAAGGTTGGAGAGTCATGAATGAGTTTGGGAGGAAGGGGTTTGTTTGTTTTATCAGGAACCATTGTGCTGAGTACAGTTCATCAATGAGGGCTTGAGATGAAGCAGTTTTATTTGGAGAGTGTGGGGCTGTTACTAACAATGCCTTTTGTCTCTCTCAAGACTTCATGATCCATCTTCTCTGGCAGAATTTGTGCCACTTCTATATTCAAACAGGTCTCAAACCATGGGGTTTTAAGCTGTAGTTGTAATGTGACCTATGAATATTCTTCTCAGCAAATAGCAGCAAACCAGCTCTGGACCAGACTTGAAATGTCTGCGTTTCCGGCAGTTTTATTTATTCTTTCCTAAACAAAAGTGACTTGATGACTGTTTAGACCTTGTGTGTATCTGTTATTATTTAGGTATATTAAAAAAGCATGTGTGGTGTTCCTGTCTCTTCTAAAAGTAAAACAGGTCCGCAGAAGTTAGAAAGCCAGCAAAGAATTCATTTTTTCAAAACTGGGAAGGATTAGATATGAAAACATGGCGAGGAGATCTAGCCCAAATACCGAATTAGAGGAGTGAACTGCACAGGTGGAAGGAGAAGATAGAAGAGTGATATATTGCATTAAAGAATAGGGGTTTTCTCCTCCTTAGCACATCCAATAGCTGTAGGAATGTGCCCCCTGTTGACGGAGTGACAAAACTGTCCTTTGTCTCCTGAAAAAGGAAAAACGCCCATGAGTTTCTCTCCTCAATTAGGTAGAAAGACACCTCATAGTACCTTGGAGACTTCACCTCAAACTTAAGGATAGCAAATTGGACAGAAGCCCTAAAGTCCCGCCTAACTAATTTACTAGAAAAAGAAGAGAACAAAGGAACTAATTGATTTTGTGAGGTGATTTACCAAGAGCAAGAACCTCTTGTCCTGGCTCGATTTTTCTCTGTAAAAAGCTTTGTTATTTTGCCTTTTAATAAAACTTTTCTGTTTCCAACACTGCCACAGAAGCCATCCTGCTGATTTTATGCCATCTGTGATATAAATCTCCAAGAGCCTATAAGACCTGGCTTGAGGAGACCCTACATCAAATAGCTTTTCCTCCATCCATGATCTGTACCTGCTGTGGGTGGGAGCTTGGGGCTCTCTGACTGAGGGAAAGGTGTCAGGAGGGAAACTTCTCTCAAATATTGCACACATAAAAAGTGCAAGAACCACTTTGTTGAAGCTGTGGTTCTTCAGTGTGTGCTGTTTGGTAAATAAGGGCTATACTTGACATCTCATAGTGGCAGAAGACAAATAGAAAAGTAGGAATGCTTTTAATACTGATTCAATCCGGCTGTGAAAAATGCGTATTATGTGATTGGCTTTTCGCAGATATTAAAATGAATATTATATGTGTTGTGTTAGAAAGTAATGCTGTATTAATTCTCTTAAGTAGTGTATTAAATACAGTTTTAGGTTATAACAAAATGCTAAAATAGAAACTATGCTATGTAGGATACTTTTTTTTAAAGAATGGACTCGCACCGAGATAGCAGTCACAGGACACCTAAATCTTTCAGAGAAAGAGAATTTATTGCTCCATTGTCAGGAGAAATGAACTTCTTCTCACCTCGCTCGGGCAGGATCACGCCGTTAGGATTATGAGGAAAAAGTTCATGATGAACAGACAGAATCCTGTGTTTGGATGGAATTTATGCATCATGTGTGAGATGTATGAATATGCTTAAAAGCAACAGGCTGTTGCTTTTAAGAGTTAATCCTCTGTTAACGTGTGTCCTTTTTGGGCTTATGCTGCCCAGAAAAAGGTACCCGGACATCTGTAACTCTTTGTTTCTATTGTCTCATATTGTCCTAAATCAAATTGCCCAAATTATTATTACTCTAATTGTATTACTATTTTTATAATCATTTTATTACTGTTAAACTTTTAAAATTTTAAACCAAGTGATTGGCATTTTTCACACAGCTATGGAGGAGACATTACTTAGATTCAAGCTGAGCATCTCTGATGTTTTTTGTCTTTCACACCAGCTCTATGTGGCCACTGAAGCCATCCTCATCGCATTGGTGGGTGCAACTCCTCCCTACCAGTGGGATCTCCAGGAGCTCTCAGCTAATGAGAGCCATGGCAACCACTCAGTGAGCGAGCAGGGAGCTTTTGGGGAATGGCTTCTGACTGCCAACAGCAGCGAGGTGCGCAAGCACGTACACTTCAGCAGCAACTTCACATCCATTGTCTCTGAGGTGAGTCTGAGTTGTGCTTTGCAGTCTCATGTGTGAGTAGTAAATCTTACTGGGATGGTTTTGGGGGTCTCTTTGTACTGCTGTTTTCTTGCATACTAATGGATGTTTTGATTAGCAAATGAAATGTGCTACCTCCAGCTAGAGCCCAGGTAATGTGCTCATGTCTTTACTGGCAACAAAAGCTAGCTTTATGTTGCTATGCAGATCTTGATCAGTGTTCTGCTCCAAAACTTCCACCATTTCTGTGTAGAGGTTACATATTGCATCCTGCAGCCTGGTTCCACATTTGAGCTGGAATCATGACATTCATTTTACTGATTCGCTCACAATCCTTTATGGACTCTGAGCTCTTTCTGGCCACCCCCTTGCTGAGCTCCAGTGCATGTAGTGCATCCATCATGCAGTTAGCAAGCACTGGAGGAACTGGAGAGGAACTGGCTCCTGCAGTTTTTGCAGCTCCGCATGCAAGAACATGGGCAGTGGGGAGTCAGGTGGACAAAGCAGATCCCTCACATTCTATTCCAAAACAAGCTTTGGCTTTGTTGGCACAACCTCTGTGTTTTTTAAGTGATTTCTTTCATGGTCTAGCCATAGTCCCTACCGGAATGATTCCAGACTCTGCATTGATGTGTGCAACACCTGCCCTTCCTGGGTCTGTCAGTAACTGTTAATGTCAAATTTCTCCTTACGAGAGCCCTGAGTGCATTGGTTACAAGGCCTGAATGTAGAGCTGAACTGTGGAGTCAAGTGTAGTTCCACTTGATAGTTTGTGGCTATTATCCTGAGATATTAATGCTATCCAAATTACTCCTGTAAAGCAGTTTATTGGTTAGGAGCATATTAATCAAAATGGCCAGCTTTGGAGCAGTACCAAGTCTTTGTGTACAAAAGGCATTGCTTCTTATTCTCTCAGTAAAGAGGATATGAGTACTTATGATACCATTTAAATTAAAATTTTAATGGATGGTGAATTTCTTAAGCATTATTTAAAACTCAGTAAGGTTTTTAAACTTTCTCTGGGGTTTTTCTTCTTTCTTTTTTTTTTTTTTTTTAACTTGCCCAAGAATCTTTTACTCTCTTAAACTTGACAAGTCAGACATGCTTGTAGAGCCTGGCATATGACATAGATTTTATACTGATCTTTATACATTTTGGTTGCATAATTAAGAAATGCAGGTAAAGAACAAAGCCTGCTTGAGCAAGAAAAAAAACTAAAAATCTCCCCAACCAAAAAAACCCCAAAAAACCCCAACCTCAAGGCAACTTGTGTAGAGTCTGCTTTCTAATTCTGTAGCATATGTTTCAGTAGAGGCCCATTTGAATAAAATCTTCATACCTCTTCTGTTTCCCTCTATTAAAGTACAGTTTTTATGAATTTTTAGCTAAATATTTGGTGTATTTGGAGGTTATGTGCTAAGCACAAGCATTTTGAGAGAGAACATACATAGCTGGAGAATATTTCACCACTAATTCATTATTAATCTAATTTCATGATTGATTGTAAAGAAGTTTTTTCCTACATTGAAAGAGGACGTGTCAATGCTTAACCTTGTGGCATCATTGATAGCATGACCATTACAAATTTACACTGAGAAAGATTGTAAAAAGCTTGATTTCTGAATAACCATATATGTAGCATGTTTTTATGTAGAAAAGCCTTGAGCTCTCTAAAGGGCTTAGACATTGAGATAAATCTTGAGAAGAAATTTTGCTTTACAACCAAATTATCCCTTAATCCCTGAATGATTCAGAAAGTGTCTCACATCAACAGTTTTCATGTTGGCAGCTTTTTAAATTTTTATACCAAAATTTGGGGCATGATTCTTGTAGCTCTTATAAAACAAACTGACCATGTTTTTCCAGGATAAAATTAATCTCATATGCAATTGTTTTACAAATGCATTTTTCTGGCAATTGTTTTTGAAGTCTGCAGAAGTTTCAAAAGCTGATTTATGGTCATATGGTTGGTTTCAGTTGAATTTTGTCAGTCTTGGCACTTTATGGATGCATTTCCTACTATTATCAGTAACTACCTTCCTGTTAAAGTAACAATTCAAAATGAAGCAGATAGAGAAAGTAAGCAACTTATTTTCTTGGAGCTTATGAATGATGTTTTGTTAGCATCCTAATCTTTGTGAGGTTTAATTGCATGGCTCTGTTCTCATGATGAGGTAGTTTATAACTGAGCTTTGAAATAATATAAGCTTTGCTAGAGAGGATATTTAATGAGATTTTGGTAGAGGAAGAGGAGATTATGAGGAGAAGATTAGAGAGTTATTGCAGGGATAATGACATAATCACCAGCTTACCAGCACAGGAAGAAGAGTTGGTTGTCACTAAAAGGAAACATTATCTCAAGTTGCAAGAGGAATAGTGAAAGAAAAGAACAGAAGATGTGGAGTGTTTAGAATACAAAAGAAAATAACTTTTGTACATTGAGAGCATGGTGTATTTTCATTCTGCACTTCTGTGGGGCAAAGAATTTTGTCAGGTTCAACTTGAGACATTAAGTCTCTAAGAATCAAACATTTCAAGATGTATTTGTATTGGAATTGAAGAGAACTGGAGGTGATGAAGTACACTGTAAAAAAGATGAGTGTGTGCAGAAAACCTGACTAGCCTGCTACCAAAGTATTGCTCAGGGACAAGACAGTTCATAAAGAGGAGCATGTGCAGGAGTATCTTCAGACATAAACCACAACTATTTTTTCACAATGTGTGTTCTACACACTGCAGTGACACATGTCAGTAGATGGATCTGAATCGGTTTAGGTAAACAGCTTTATGTAAAAGAAGGCAGAAGAAGGAAAGTGGGAGAAAGCTGCAAAAATTAGAGTATTGTGAGGAATCTGTTCTTGATTTCAGAACCAAAGACTGCATTTGATTTGGGAGAACTGTGATTATTAGTATCCTGCAAGGAGTTTGGGAGACAGCAGTGGGGAATGATGGTTTACTGAATATGATGCTTAGGAGATTTATGAAGAGTTTGATCTTTAAAATTTGTAACATCCCCTTCAGCTATTAGCTGTTGGTGAACTGTTCGGATTCTGATTAATTTGCCTTTTTGCTGGTTTGTTGTTTCTGGTTTTTCTTCCCCCTCCGTGCAGTGGTTTTTAATTGGCAATGCATCGTACAAAGTCAGTGCTGCCAGTTCTTTCTACTTCAGTGGTGTGTTTGTTGGAGCCATCTCCTTTGGGCAGCTGTCCGATCGCTTCGGGAGGAAGAAAGTCTATCTCACAGGTAACCCCTTGACAGCATTAATGGCATGAAGGTGTCGTGTCCCTGAAGATCAGTGGCAGCAGCTCAGTTCCTGCTGAGAGCTTGATATGCAGCTGAAAATCATGTGCTGTGGTTTTGTTTGTTTTGGCATTCCAATATACTTGTGCCATAGAAGTTGAGACAACAAATCAGTATTTCACTATTCAGTCACCATTTGGATTTCTGCGAGGTGTTCTGGGTTTGTGAGTCATGCCGTAAAAGGCTTTCACTCGTGCAATGTTGTGCTCATGGGATCTCTGCGAGTTGCAATTACTATGTTTAGTAGTTTTATAACTGCATTCTTACCTGTATAACCTGTTAGGCATTTGTTGCATGTTTTGTCCCCTGTTTGCATGATTTAATTTTTATGTATTTATGATGCTCATACTGTTTTGAAGCTCATAAGCTTTCTAACTGTCCCCAGATGAAACAGCATTTAAAACTGCATGTTTTGTGTATGTATAAAGTTGTGTGTCAATGCATGAGCATATAGAGTTTAAATAAATATTTTATGCTTTTTGTTTTTCTTCGAAGGAACAGCACTCATTCAAAGCACAAAAAGGTGGGCCTGGTCTCTGTGCAAACCCATCATGTATTGTCCCCTGGCAATGTTTCTCTTCTCTGGTTTCTTTACACGGCTCTCTGAAAATGAGGAGGGATATTTGGTGGCTTCTGTATCAGGGATAAATATAAAGCCATCTTTAACAGGAGTCAGGCAGTGGTTCTGGCTGTATAAAAAAACTGTGTGCTATGAACTGAATTTAAAGGTTCAAACTGCAAACTATGTATCAGAAAAGCACTCCTTCTGTGTCCCCTCCTTTTGGATATTGACTCTAGGTACTTAAATTTCTTTCCAAACTTGTGGTGGTGGTGTTTACTATGATGGCTCAGGACAGATGCCACTGGGCATCAAGTAAAGATACCAGTAACTGCTTCTGTTTCTTTAGGTACCCTTCTAAAATGAATCTTTTTGCTTTGTTTTCCAGGTTTTGCACTTGACATCTTGTTTGCCATTGCAAACGGATTCTCACCCTCGTATGAATTCTTTGCCGTTTCCCGATTCTTGGTAGGGATGATGAATGGTGGGATGTCCCTGGTAGCCTTTGTTCTGCTGAATGAGTGTGTGGGTACAGCCTACTGGGCATTAGCAGGTAAACTGCCTTTATTGTCAGAATTCATAGATTTCAATCTCACACACCACTTGAGGCATACAAAGCAGTTGGAAATTTAGCTCTGCTTGAGCATATCTGTGATCACAGCCTTTGAACTCTGCTTGTTTAATATGAACCTTGGACAAGCAGGGCAGATGACTTGGGGCCATTCAGATCTCTGCATCACTCAAGTTGACAAAGATCCAGCTGAAACCTCTCCCATGAATGTTACTAGCTAAATACTCATCCAAGGTTTGTCACAACTGAGCTCTACTAATCAGAATGTTGGACTCTGCTAAACACAGCCAAGTGTTCGTTCACTACATATAATTGTTTCCTTCCTGGCAGTTCTTTAAAAGAAATCATAAGTGTTTTTGTGTCATAGGAGGATGAGAAAACTGTTGTTATATGTTATTTTAAAAAGTTGTACCATGTAGTAATTGCCCTTAGAATTTAGAAGATACAGACCCTCTTGATTGTCTTGATTTGCTAGTGTTGGACCTGTCCTTCAGAAATGAGTGTAACCTGTACTGCTACTGATGCCTTGTGAAGGCTGATCTGGAACAGAGGCTAGATGGAGTTAAAGAGTAAAGTAGGTGTTTATTAAAAGGCCTCAATGGATTCACCTTGGGCAGTACAAGAGCCCAGCCAGCGCTACACCCAAGATGAACCAAAATGGTCACAAAATGGACAACCGGTCACGGGGTCTCTCACTTTTATAAGTTCTGATCCATTTGCATATTGGAGTTAATTGTCCAACTATAGCTTTAGGTTTTAAGTCCCATCTTGTTTTTCTCTCTTCAGTCCACTGCTGTTTATGCTCTTGGGCCTGAAATTAGGATCAGTGGTCCTTGGTCCCAAGCTGGAAAAATAATTGTATTGTCTAGCTATTCTGTGAAGAGAGCTTACCATCCTTTATTATGGAGTTCAGAACTACGTACTAAAGCAGTACAGAATCAGAAAAATATGAAAGCTAAAACCTAAGGCATCACTAGAGCTCCAGGGCCTGACTTACAAAACCCAAGAAGTGCTATGCTGAGCCTGTTTTAAGATAGGGTGTCTAATAAATAATGGAAGCTGTAAATGAATGCTACATATTCCTAAAACTACCAGGTTTTCAATGTTTCATAGTATTTATTTTTGCACACAGAAAGGTGCATACTTATGCTGCATACATACACATATTTGGAATTAGATGACTTCATTTTTCACAAGGCTTTGTTGAGTGTGGAGGATGTAGAAGGGGCTTTTATTGATCTTTGCAATTAGATGTAATACTTCTGCTCTGCATGAGTGAAGGCCAGGGTGTTCTTTGGTCAAAGAACTGTGGTTTTGCCTGAATTGCTGAATGAATTTTTACTAGTAAAGAGTTAGTTCTTGTCTGATCCCATTTGTTGAGATTTACTAGTGTTTCTTACAGAAGTGATGATGTTTTGTTTTGTTTTTACTTGTGTGTTAGGTTCTATTGGTGGCTTGTTCTTTGCTGTTGGAATTGCCCAG
This sequence comes from Ammospiza caudacuta, assembly GCF_027887145.1. NCBI lineage: Eukaryota > Metazoa > Chordata > Aves > Passeriformes > Passerellidae > Ammospiza > Ammospiza caudacuta. The sequence goes on from NC_080594.1 coordinate 29,677,911, forward strand.
TATGCTTTATTAGGGTATTTCGTTCGTTCCTGGAGGACTCTGGCTGTTGTGGTTAATCTGGAAGGAGCAGTCGTCTTTGTCTTCTCTCTGTAAGTTGTTGAAACTGAGTTTCATAAAGAAAGATATCAAAAAAAAAAAAATCAGAGTACCCAAACTATTAAGTCAAGTTGCCTTTCTAGGATGGCATGAAATGATGTAAATAAGGTATTTCTGTCAACTTGTACACATCTCCTCCTCCCCACATGGTATGTGGTTTCTTCAAATAGTAGTGCTGCAATATCTGAGCCTGTAAGTGTACACTGTACTGTGTGTGCAGTATTCCTGTAGATGGGAACAGTCTCTAGGCGGGAAGAGAAGCACATCCTGTTCTTTAGCTGGTGTGCTGTAGATAACCTAAACTGGTGTGCTACGAGGCACTATGAATACAGGAATGATTTTGTATTTATGTGAGAACATGATGCTTCTCCTGTGTTTACACAGAGGGAACAGCATCAAAATTGCTTGCCTGTCCAGTCTTAAAAGTGGCATGCAAAAGAAAAAATGGGCAGCTGCTTTTAATTTTTCAAATGTGATCTTTTTGGAGATAGTAGGGGATTTCAGCCCTGAAAAGCTCTGTGATGCAGTGTGGTCTGCTTTTCTTACTTGCTTTCTGACATCTAAGTCTCAGTAACTAAAAGAGCAAAATAACTTTAGCTGCTGTTTAAACTAGAGGTCTTTTCCTTTCCAACATCTATTTTACTTCAGTAACTCTTTGAATAAAACTTTTGCTCATCAAAAAATCCACACAACCCTTTCAATGGAAGCATCAGAACTCAGGGAAGGGTTGAGGCTGTTTATGAGGCGAAAGGCAGAGATGACACTTTGGATATTTAAAACCTTGTGAAGATAGGCACCCTTGGAAAAAAAATTAACTTTCAGATTGATATGTACAACTTTTTGAAGTGAGTTATGGTTGTGACTTCAGAGCTGTGCTCAGAAACCTGTCTTTCCTGTAAGAAACGTTTTTTTTTAAATTCCAAATTTCACACTGCCTCCCTGCCACGTTGCTTAAAAATTACTCAATGTAGAAAATACTATCAGATTTTTATCCTGGGGAAGAAAATACGTTCCTTTCTAAGCTCTTTTTTTGGTGAAAACACAAAATCATATTCTTTTAAACTTATAGGAAAAAAAATTTTTGGTCTGAGGCAAAAATCTTAAAAAGCTTCTGGCCAAAGGCTGAAGTTTAAATTAGTTCTGGAAGCCTCAAAATAATAGAAGATGTGTGTAGTAGATATTGTTGGAGTTACAGACCTGTCAGGTGAAGAGTGCACACAAGGAGCATGACCTTTGCACAGTTTCTGCCTTCTTGTCTACAGGAGAGAATTTGGTAAAAAGCTGAAAACTGGGAAGTGGAAGTTGGTCTTGTGGAAAATGAGAAACGGAACTAGTGGGTCTTACAAAAGCATCCTGTGTTACTTGTAGTAATGTGTGCCTCCTTTGTTATGAATTCTCCAAAGACAGGATCCTAATCGTACTTGTGTGTACATGTGTATATATATAATGTATAAAATCATACTTGTAGTGTAATTCTATGTGCGTATATATGTATGCACTCAGTGTAAATTTTTGGTATCTAAATTATGTACGGCTTACATTTCCTTTCAACATGCTTTGTTTCTTTTTCAGTACATGAATTTTATACCTGAAGGGTTGTTTGAAAACTCTTTATTATACTGAAGTGCATTTCAGCCTTATTCCTTTAGACAAGTCCAGCCTCATGGAGAAGAAAACCCCTAAAGGTGTCTGTGTGTGTGTGTGTGTGTTTCAGATTCATTCCTGAGTCCCCCCGCTGGCTCTATTCCCAGGGCCGTCTGAACGAGGCAGAAGATGCCCTCTACCTCATTGCCAAGAGGAACCGCAAGCAGAAATGCACTTTTTCATTAAAACTGCCAGCAGAGAGGAGCTCCAGAGAGGCTGGCAGCTTTCTGGACCTGTTCCGATACAGGATTCTCCTGGGACGCACCTTGATCATGATGTTCACCTGGTACTGGGAATGCTTTGTAGGCCCAGCTGTGCTGCTGCGACCGCTTTAAGTCTTTGAGAGAATGTGGTGCTGAGGATTGCCTCATCCTACAGATTGTTAGGGACAGTGTACCTAAAAAGGATCCTTTATAGTATTTAAGTATCTATTGGAGTATTTCCTTAGTACATTGCTAGCACAAAGCCATTTTTACAGTCCAGTTCTGAGGTGTTTTATCTCTGCATTTCTATCTTGTGTTTTGAGTCTCAAAATAGTTGAGAACTGCCCCTTCTGTTCTGCCCCACAAGGCTGCTGAGATTGGTCACAGCGTCCTCCTCTTAGGCCCAGAGCTGTCAGTATCTCTTCACATGGATTATTTCTTGTTTTGTGTCTAAGGACCCCATTAACAGGTGGGTGGCCTACCTTGTCTAATGAGTAGACATTGCAGGCAACAGTTCTTAAGAGAAAGTGTTGCTGCAGTGAGGAGCAGGAGCCTGTGATGCTCCCTCCAGTTACTAGCAGAAATTTAACTCCAAAAGTGCCTGTTGGTTTTTGGTTTTTTTTTTTCAGATATCTTGATAGCTCTGAGGTCTTTTGCTGCTTCTTTAAAAAACCTTATGTGTGACATAGTATGCAGGTCCTTGGGCATGACTGCTCATATAGTTGCTTGTATAATGCATATATTTGGGTAAGATGTGTCAGTTAAGAATAAAACAAATGGTTTTGTCAGCATACAGCACTGAACTGTTTTCATGTTGCTTTTCAAAGTGCTAACTGCAGAATAAATAGTTGATTGTTCTGTTCCTTAAATGAGAATTGCTGATTTGCTGCAGAACAAATTCATGACCAGTTTCTTTCCTCTCTGTAAAGACAACTCCCTTTTACAGGGGTTAACATGACAATAGGATTAGAAAAGAAAAGTTAACAGATTTGGAGAATGAATGAATAAAATGGGACCAGGGTGTAGAAATTAAAAAAAGGTTCAAGTGTTGTTTGAACTGCTTGAGAAATTTGGTTTAGACACAATTGGAAAAAGTGTGGATGAAAGTGTAACCTGATAAAAACAAAAGGGATAAGAAGTTAAATAATAAATATAGTCATGATTGTATTTTTACTTTATACTGGTTTATGCATGTTGTTCATAAGTGTAGTTTTAAGTTTTACTCAGGAGAAAGTCAGGAATTGGGTCTTTGCTGGGACAAAATGGTTTATTTGCCTAGAAGGCATCATACACTTAAAGGGAAACATTTTACACCTATCTGCTGAAACACTAGATATAGTTTATATTGTATTGTGCCAGACCAGTACTTCAATTTGGCAGGCAAAGTGTCAGCTCTGATTTCACTTTTTTTTTTTTCTCCTGTCTTTTGCAGGTTTGTGTGCAGCTTGGTTTACTACGGTCTTACCCTTAATGTGGGTGACTTAGGCGGAAATATTTATGCCAATTTAGCCTTGTCAGGCTTGATAGAAATCCCAGCATACCCAGTCTGTATTTACTTGATTAACCAAAAATGGTAAGTATGGAATTTATTGACCCATTCAGGATTTCCTTATAACTTTTCTCAAATATAGGTTTTCTGTGTATCACACCTCCTAACTTGTATCTGTTGTGTGGGCTTTACACTTCGATGTGAAAGTGCCATTGATTCATGTCTGTTTCAAATAGCAGTTTAACTTGTTTTCAGTCACACACCTCACGATGAGCCGTCCCTCTGGCTTGGGTGGGGTTGATGTAGCTGGGAGGAAGCTGCGCTGCCTGCAGGCTGACACTAGATAGCGTCCTTCCCACCGCTGCCCCGTGATCCCATCCTCGCTGCTGGGACAGAGCTATCCCGACTCCACTCCGCCTGGGCTGTCCTGGGGTCTCCTGCAATAGCAGTACCTCTCTGAGCTACTGTGAGAGCAGAGCAGATATTCTGCCTTTTCCTGAACCACGATACATTGAGAGCCATTGTCCAATGCCTCTCAGTTTTTGTAGAATTTCCTCCCAGTCTCTGCTCTGTGTCTCCTGAGGAGTTTTACAAATGTCACACACAGCGGGAAGCAGCCCCAAATCCTAGAAATTGCCAGTCACTGTATAAAGTTGGCACTCATTTTGTTAAGTGTGCAGCAGAAGCTTGTTTAAAAACGGTGTGAGAGGAGGTGTTGGTGGAAGATGGAATTCAGAATTCCCAACTGCAAAGAAGGAGTCAGTGTGAATTCAGAGGTTTCATTACTCTGCAACCCACAAACCTAATGCAGAATATAAATATAAACCTTTGTTATCTTTGTCTATCAGGTTTGGTCGGAAGCGAACATTGAGTGCATTTCTCTTCCTGGGAGGATTGGCCTGTCTTATTGTCATGTTTCTGCCTAAGAAGAGAGGTAAGTAGTTTTTTGTTTCTGGAGTATGTGATAAGAACTGGTAAAAGCAGCATCCTACAGCATAACAATTTGATGACTGCTGGAAGATTAGGCTCATACCATACCATATTCTTATACCATACTCTCATACCATATGTGAATCTCAATTTTTGAAGCTGGAGAAGCTCATTTTTCTAATGGGCCAACTCATTAGAAAAAGAACAATAAGCATTAACCTCCCTAAGACCTTAGAGAAAACTTGTTAGTAAGGTTTGGATTTGAATTTTTGCCTTTGGATTCTGCCCTGTACTTCTGTTCGCATCAGTTGCTCCTTTCCAGTGTTTTTGACATAATCCCAATGAATTATGTTCTTGTGGTATCTCTAATAGCTAGATGACAGGTTAGTGTAAGTGGTACCTGTGCAACTTGGATATAACTCTCCAAGGGGAAGATCAGTATTAGAAGATGTGAAGAACTGAGTGCTGGAGCAAGTTCCCATCTTTCCCACACTGCTTTGTAATATTCAAAAGTAGTGTGGTTGTGGCAGTAGTAATGTGGCTACACAACTTACAGCTCAGGAGAGCATTCTGATAAACTTCTGAATTGGGGAGTCTTTAAAAAATTTAACATCTTTTGTGTGAAGATGCACTAATGTTAATTTTCGGATTATGTAGCAATTTTTCTTTTTAAAACCACATAGATAAATTCACCTTGCTTGTAAGATATATGGATGTATATTAACCTTTCATAAAGTAAGAGAATGTTTCAAATGCTTGAAGAGTGATTCAAGAAATTAACCATGTATGACAGAGTACAGAATTTGCCCTAGATGGCAGTGGGTCTCATAGGTAAAGCTTTTTTAAAGGGATGCAACTTAAATTTTCAGAAGTTTTCCAGCATGGACACTTTGAAATATTCTGGTTTGCCTGGTACCAGTCACCAAGTATTTTTTTCATGTCATTCCAAACATAAGATGTGAAAAGAGAGGACAGAACCATGAGACCCCAGGAAATCAGCTGTGTACTGAACTGCCCAAATCAGGCAAGGGTGAAGTGCTTGGGGAAGTGAAAGGGCTCACTGGCCAGAAGCAAGCACCTGTCTTCACTGGGCATGAGCTCTGATTTGGCTGTTAAAAGCAGATAAGCACTGGCTGTTCTAATAAACTAAGCTGGATGGGAATTTTAGCGGGATTCTTCACAGCATCTTCCTTTCAAAGCAATAATATTAGAAGAATATTGTCATACTATAGAAATGACAATGAATACGTCTCTTGTTAAAAAAAATCTACTCACTTTTGGAAAGGTATCTGTTATACTTTTCTTGAACTTTCTGATAGAACTCATTTAGTATTTAATTAGTGGTAGACTGAAAATACTGTTGTAGATTCAGCTTTTAGATTCTTCACTAGATTCCTTTTCACACCATACTGTTGTGTGATTGAAATGCTTCGAGGTGTATTGGAGTGCTCAAAAGCCTTACAAGGGTCACATTTTCTCTCTCAGATACTGGAGTGTTTGCTGTGGTGAACAGTCGCTCTCTGTCTTTGCTGGGAAAACTGACAATCAGTGCTGCTTTTAATATTGTCTACATCTACACATCAGAACTTTATCCCACAGTCATAAGGTAACACAAGTTAATTTTAAGTCTTCGTTTTTCTGGTTCTCTTACATGATCATCTTTTATTTCTCTATTTTTTTTTTCTATTAACTGTAGTTTTTAATTTTATTTTTTCAGTCGCATATAAAGGTGAGATGTAGTTTTACGTCTGAAATTTTTTCCCTTATCTTCTCACTCCCTCTTCCATCAAGTTTGCAGTGTTCTCTTCAGACTGAGTGTATTTTTATGTAACAGTAAAATAGACCCTTATCTGCTTGGCCTGCTTACAACTCCCTCCTACTAATGAGGGTAACTGTAGCACTGCAGATATTTCTTTTAATGAGTGCTTTATAAAACCAGACAACTCTATCATCATACGTGCTTAACCAGGAACATTGAAGATGGCTGGTTAATAAACTTTGTTGAAGTAACTTGATGCTTCTCAGGCTGTGTGAGCAACAGTAGGGGCAGAAGCACCCCCTGCTTCTGCTGACAGGGAAGACAGGAGCTTCTGCCATAGAGGTGCATAGGGTGGTCAGCCACCAGTGAAACCATACTGTGGTGTTTTTCATCAGTGGGTAAATCTGATGATAAGTAGGATTTGAATAAATGAATTCAGCCAGTGTTAGACACAGGCCAAATGCATGAACTGAAATCGCACTTGTTTTGCCTATGTATGTATGTAAAAACTCTGAATCTAAAGGGGGTTTTTGCTTCATTTTAATCACAAAAAACACATTTCATTCCTGTCTTGGGATGCTTTCAGTTACATTTGACTTTCCTTTGCCAGTTAATGTGCTCAGGATAATGACTGATGAATCTTTTTCCTTGCTCAGTGACACTTTTCAAAAGATTAACTCTTTTTGGGTTTTTTTTATAGGAATGTTGGAATGGGTGCCTGCTCCATGTTTTCCCGTGTTGGTGGAATCATTGCGCCTTTTGTCCCTTCATTGGTTTGTCTGAACTTCTGTTACATATATTCTTGTTTTGTGGTTCTGGTGTATCAGAGGCTTGCAGAGATGGGAATGTTTGGGATAAATGTCATTTATAAATTAAGATACATAAATTGCCTGTCTTAACAGTATTATGGTAGGCCAAAAGAATTGCAGTATCTTCTGTGTGATTAGACAGAATCTCAGCATTATTTAGAAGGTATTTTAGCTTTGTAGGAATTTTGGGACCTATCTAATGGACATTAAAATAAAATACTTCAAATCACCAAGATGGTGATACCAAATTTTAAACCCTGCACAAGCAATAACAAAACACCCATATGGTTAAAAGAACTCCTGCATCAAAATTATGCATATGGGCTCAATAACTCATAGTTTTGAGAAAACGTTCATTTTAATGTCAGTACACTTCATTAAATATCCATGGGTTATAAATATCAGCAAAGCAATTTGCCTTTCAGTAAACGAAGGTGATGTGGAGATCAGATACACTGGCAAGGCAAAGAAAGATTCTAAAGAACAAAACATGGGGATGATACCATTATTTTCCTGTGCTTAGTGTGTTATGTGTATGCAGGAAAAAGTGTGCCAGTTTTTCCCAGCTGTTTGCTGAGGCCCCATGGCAATTCCTTTAATGTGACAGATCTCATTTCAGTTAATATTCCTCTCTGCCATTTGCCATTTTACATGTGAGGCAGAAGGTTAGCAAAAGGGCAGGTGAGCACAGAGAGCCTTTTAATCTGCAGAACGAAGCACTGGGCAGGTGAGAGTGTGAACACCTCTGGGGAGCAACAGGCAAAGCCAAGAGTGCTGCCAGTCTACCAGGTGGATTTAATAGGCAGCTTTTATGTAGCAGTTGGGGCATTCATTATATTGTGTCTGCCAGAGATTTGATACTGCATGAGACACAAATCTTGGATCATAATGTTTGAAGGGGTTCCATGAAAATGAAAGTAGCTCTGGTTGCATAACAAATGAACCCTGATTTGAGAAAATAATCAGTAATTTTTGTGTTTCACCATTTCTTCTGGTATTTTAAAGAATTTTCAGTGTCTTTTGCCTGAAGATCTCATAATAGTAAAAATAGGAGAAGTTAACTGCTGAGATAAGAGATGAAATGTTGGTCTTTTATTTGATCACAGCCTGTTATTTTCATGAATTTAGAATTGCTCTCTACGATGTGAGTTTTTGAAACAAACAGCCGAACTCTTTCCCTGTTTTAAAATGAGCCTTCTTTACTGTGAAAACAGGGACAGGCATCAAAAGAGAAGTATAAACATTGCTTGGGCTGTTACAGGTGATGCCAGGAATGTCAAAGCTCAGTTGAAGCTAAAACTAGGCAGGAGCATAAATAGGGATTCTGTCAGCTAAAGAAAAATATGTCTGTGGATGAATGGGAGGGGCATCCCATTGGTGGGTGACATGGAATAAGCTGAAATACTTGTGCTTCAGTCTTGAGAGACAAAGCTTCTCTCCAATACTCTGCCTGTCAGCACAGTTGAGGAAAGAGAAGGCAGAGGAAGCAAAAAGGAAGTTGAGGAAAGAGTAGGAGGAGCAGTAGGTTCAAGAACACTTAGAGCTGAAAGCTTTCCATTCCATGGGGTAGGATTCCATAAGAATGGTTATGATAGTGCAGCAAGTGTTTTCATCATCTGTGGTAAACCACTATTGTAGTGAAGGATCACTGGTAGCTGTGGGAGGAAAAAGGCTCATCCTGTGTGTGTCTTCAGTATCAAAAAGTGTGACCCAGGTGTGACAGGCTGAGCACCTCTAACTCAGTCTGTGGGAGGATTGAGACATGACCTCCCAGAATCTGTTTATAAGGCAAGGAAGGTAATTGGGATCAGTGAACATGGATTTATTAAGGACAATCCCTTCTCAGCCAGCTTGATTTGATAGTCAGCCATTTCATCATGGAGGGCAGTATGGATGGGGAAAGGGAGGAGAGCAGGGAAGGCTTTTGACACTATCCCTCATTGTTAGCATATGTTTATCACCGGTTTTGGCTTGCGGGTTGGAGAAGAAATTTGGAGAATAGTGTTTTTGAGAGGCTTAATGCAGCCTGCAGCCTCTGCTTGAGGGGGGGAGTCTCCATCCTTGGAGATTTTTTGCTGTTTGATTATGTGAAGCAGTGATTGAGCTTATCTGATTGAGGCTGTAATTGTGCTTAGAGTAGGTGGTTGGCCTAGATGACCTCAAGAGATCTCCAAGCAGCATGTTTGTGTTTCTGGGGTATCTATTCCCTTCTACAGAGGAATGTTACGTTTGTTTAAAAGTACATAGATTAGAGGCAAGAATTGAGTTCAAATTCAGCAGGTGTTTCTTTTAAAGTTCATTATAAAATCTGTCGGGTTCTAATAGTATTGACAAGATACAGTTGGCAATGCTGGTAAAAAAACTAAAAAAACCAAAAAAACCCATGGCAGAAGGATTGGTGACTTTTGTGCTGAATAGGAACACAAACACTGCCAGCGGGAATGGTTGTAAAGGCTAAATCCTTTAATATGCAATATGAACTACAAGGAACCAATCTCAACCTAATTTTGTTATTTTTTCCAGAAATCTGTACAGTGGTCTCTGCCTTATATTGTGTTTGGAGCAACTGGTCTGTTGTCTGGGCTCTTAAGCTTGTTGTTGCCAGAGACCTTAAACAGCCCTTTGCTAGAAACTATTTCAGACCTGCAGGTGTGCTCCTACTGGAGGCTGGGTGATGAAGCCATGTCACTGCAAGCCCTAGATGGCTCACAGGTATACTCATTCTTTTCCTGGTACTTTTCTGTTGTGTTTATATCAGCTGTCAGCTTGAATCTGCCACTCTAAATAGATTAGGGTAGTGATTCTTGGCCTGTGGAGGATAGGCCCCAAGGAGAAGATAGTGTAGCAGCCCTACCATCATGTCTGAAATGTTTTCTGGAAATGCAGGCTGAAATATAGCTGGATTAATTCATCCCTTCAAGGCCACAAGCTTACAACATTTCCCTTCGGGATAAAGTGATGTCTGTGCATCTCTAATCTCAAGGACTGATTGCTGCAGTGTGCTTCAGCCAAAGCTGGACACTGAAGCTTGAGAAGCCTTAGATGTTATCAAAACCAGAAGCCTGTTTGTGAAGGGCTGCTCTCAAAGGCAGCACACTACTTCCGACCTGCCCCAGCTGTTCTGCAGTGCCAGTTACCAGGTCTGTCCTAGACAGGCTCTGAATGGGTTAAAGCCAGACTAACCTCTGAGATCTCTCCCACTATTGACTCTGGGAAATGAGATTCATTGAAAACACTGGAACTACAAAACTCCCAGGTATAAGCATAAATAAATGTGGCAGCGGGATGTTTTTCAATGAGGTTTCCTTGAGCTGTGATTTTCAGATCACTTTATTTTATTAAACTCCTGGACACCTCTCTGGATGCCTGTATCTTCCACTCACGTGGAGGTTTTTTGACATGGTTAATTCTCTGTGAATGAAGTGGGAGTAGAAACAAGTGGCTAGAGAGCTGGGAGTGGATGTTTGAATCAGGGTAAAGTTTTAAAGTTTAAATCCTGGTCCTAAAACTTCAAGTATGGAGGGACTTAAAGAAATAGAATAGGTGGTCAGAAGACTTGAAGGGAAACTTGTAACAAACAATGTTAGTTGCCCCATTAGGCTGAGATGAGACAGGATCATTTTAACACCTTTACTTTCATTTGAATAGTTGTTGGTCAAGCACTCTGACATTCACAGGTAGTCATATTTATTTTCACAGAAATCACATACTTCTAGAATAGGAACATTTGCTTCCTATCAGAAGCTTCAATGCATTGCCTTGTTTACCAAGTTTAGCTGTAATAGTTCCTGATAGAACAGCACAGTTTAGTGACAAAAGCACCCTTGAAGAAAGGCTGAAAAAGGCAGCCCTGTAACCATTAATTTTATACTTTAGCTACTTTACATGGTTATTTTATAAACATTTTCAACCATACTGGGTAATGTGTTATGGCACCACGTTCTTGCTGACTACACAAATCCATCATATATGTTGACATCAGCTGTTATTTTGGTAATTACACAATTATTACGTCTTAATTGTGCAGATGGTTTACCAACGAAAGCAATTTTTGTAAGCAGTGCAGGTGTTCCAGCTTACAGGTGGGAAGTCACATTTTTCATTTATTCTTTAACCAACTGCAGTCATTTGGTGGTTACCCTTTGAGGTGACAAGTATTTTCTGTTAGTATGCCCACAAATTGGTTAGCTTATGTCAGTCAGTCCCCTCAAGTTTAAGTCTTCTTTGCTTGTCCTTCTGTAGGCTTTTTAAAAATCCCAACCTGAACAGGACCCACAAAAGGGGACGTTGTTCTGAATGGCTTTCAGAAAAATTTTGCCCAGGATGGATTAAAATTACTGAATCCAAATTAAAAAGTCATTGGTTCAGGCCTTAACTAATCCTGTAACTTCAGTGAAGTTATATCTGCAGTGCATTAGGGATTTGTTTTAAAGCTCACAAAGAAAGTACTGCTAAAATGGGAAGCTGTTAAACATTAACCCTATTTGACAAGGCCATGAGAGGTCTTATGAAGATGTTGTGAGAAAGATTTAGAATTTATTTGGCATACCCTGAATTCCCCCTGTGAAATCCATTGTCCTTTTGTACCATTTTCAAGATAACATGTGTTCTGATTGCCCAGAACGGAGGTTTTGTTCCTGTTAACATACATGAATGTGATATTCAAGTTGAGCAGCATCCAGTAATAGCTTGACTTTCCTCAAATAGTTTCAGAAGTCTAGGAAAAAAAAAGCCTAACACAGTTCCCTTTACATCTTCTGACAGGTCGTAGTGCTCAAACTGTTTGAAATTCCTTTGCAGTTAACGCACATTGCCGTAGCAAAGCTCCTCTGAAGAGAGATCTAAAGCTACAGATTTTGCTTGCATGGTACTGTCAGTCAGGAGCACTATTTCCATTTCTCTATTTTTCACCCTCTCTCTCACCCTTCTTAGCATATGACTAGGCAGACAGAGGTCTTAGGATGGATGCAAGCATATTGGGGAAAAAATCCTAAATAATCAAATGAGATGGAGCTTATACTAGCAAGAGAACCTTTTTAACTGGAATCGTTTGTGTCAGTTCCATGGAAAAATGCTGCACTGGCCAAATAAAAATCAATTAGCTGTAATAGCTGACTTTATTTTGGGTATGTGGTATAAATTATGTTGTGGAAAGGACTCTGACTGGAGTAGGTATGCCTATAATAGGGATTTTACCTTCTGAACATAGAGCATGGTAATGATTTTCCCTTTTCCATAACACTTTCATTAGTATTGCAGGGGAATCTTTTTAATTCAACTTGCGCAGTAAAATGTCCGTGCTAGCCAAGGAAAAGTATGAATTGGGGATGGAGAAGCTTTACCTAAATAAGTAATATGTGTTCTGAGCAGTGGTGAGACTACTGTGTTTCCAGTAGGTCTCCACAGAGTAGGTACCTTAGACTAAATTTAAGAAAACTTAGTAGATTACCACTTCAGAACCACTCTAGCCAGTCTCTCCTGGATATATTCTGTAGTTTACTGGTGGAGCAGAGAAAGTCCATCCACTACAACCCCATGTCTTTTAAAGATATTTTGAGGAACCAAGGATTTGAATCTGAATTCACATAATGTCTTTTATAAAGTTTTAATACAGTGGTTAGACCTGTGTTTTCTTACTTTTTCTATACCAGCATTCCACATAAGTGTAATGGTTCATGCTCATGTATGTTGAGATTGATTTAGTGGCTTCAGTCTAACAAACAACTTCCTTTTTGCTTCTAGTCTGGAGACAAAGACAGCTCTACAGGGAGTGGAAGTGAAGATGAGGAGTTTTATGACGCTGATGAAGAGACTCACATGATAAAGTAATGAAAAGAAGAAACACTGGCCTATTTTATGCCTCTTCTTGCCCAGTCAGTCCAGCTGTATGACAAGTACTTGTACTGTATGACAAGTATTGCTTGCCAGGCAATGTAATTGGGCAAGTGCCTGTGTTTTTCCTTACTTGGAGAGGGATTTGGGTACTGTTCAGACTGATGACATCACTGATGTTCTCCATATGAGGCAGCCATTCCAATTCTTGTGGTTCAGAATACAGTGCATGGACTGCATTTGAAGCCAGGTGAGACAGCAGGAGTGAGATGATGTATTTCAGAAGCCCAGGAATAACCTAGGCTTAGACAAATTTGGACAGATCATCAGTGTGTGTGTTAGTATTTTATTTTCAAGGTGGTGGATTTTATTTCAGTACAAATTGGTAAACTTGGAAACAGCCACTGTATTTTCCATAAGGGTGAAAGTGGTCAGAGAATGTGCTGTGTGCTACTCCAGTGGGAACAAATTGCTGAAATTGTATGTTTAAATGGCTTTTGCATATTCAGTGGAGGAGAGGCAGCTGTGAACAAAAGGTTTCTGTGTGCGCACCTACAGGTGGTTAGTCATGAGCTGGGCTTTAACTTAGTGATAACGGAAGGTTGGGAGGAAGGACTGCACAAAAGAGCGGCCACAAAGCCTGCCAACATACAGGAAGTTACTGACGTTTTTCCTTCTTTTCATACACAAAGCTTTTTCTTGGTCTTGTGTATGTTTGCCGCATGTTCCCCACATCTCAGCATGGCTGTTTATAGCTTTGCCTACTTTTACCTTGTCCTCACTTTGCCATAACTGTTGAAGCTCAGCAACTTCTCTGTGGAGTGAAATAATTCTGTGATGGATATCGTTTCCTGGGTGCAACAAAGGTGAGGCATTTATCACATACCGTGTGTGTGGTGTGACAGAATGTATAGCTCACTTTTGTGGACCTGTCTGGGTCTTTATTTCTGGAGAAGGCTTAACTCTGAAATGGTAAGAGGAACTGTGAAGTGCTTTTATATTTTGGGTGCTGTTATCAGGAAGCTGCTGGTGTTTATTTTAAAATCTTTTGTGTAGCTAAGGTTTTAATTTAAAAAGGCAGAAAATCTCTTTGGACCTTTTTGGTTACTCGATGTTTTCTGACCAATGCTTGCTCAAGCACTTGGTTACTTGACCTTGTTAAGGAAAACAACTTCACTTTCCTGTTTCACTGAACTTTCTGTAGGTGCTTCATTAGAGGGATATGGAATCCCGAAGTGTGAAACATGTGGAATGTTCCAACTACAAAAATGAGGCCTTACAGAGATTCAGTTTTCTTGATGATATTACCATCTTCATCCTCTAACCTGTGGCTTTCTCTTTGTCAAGATTGGTTTCCATAAAATGTTAGTCTTCCTACTTTGAGTTCCTAGCAAAGTGCTCACAATGGCAGTAAATATATTTTCAGGCTCATGAGTCATTTTTGCAGATCTTAGAATTAAAAAAGGTGGGTCTAAAAATACCAAAAAGCTGTCTGCTGAATATGTCCTGGTTAGAGTGGGAAGTTCCTTTACTTGCAAGGAAGTGAAAGTAACCAGCATCTGACGTTTGCAGCAGCTGCTTGAACTTTGTTCACTGGGAACTGTAATGCTGAGCAAAGTGCCTCTTCCCTGATTGGTGCAGAGAGCAGCCCAGAGTCTGCAGTTTGACACATGCAGCATTCCAATGGGGTGTGAACTTGATCCAGGTGTTGACTGTGGGCAAAGTTGGGAACTTCAGTCCCTATGAACAGTCTGTCAATATTGTTGTGCTTTTTGCCTGTATTATTCTTCACTGGAAGAATTCTCACTCATAGTCTTCCCTTTTTTTTCCCCCACAGACTGTTGAGTAGTTGTTATAGATGTGGCACTTTTTAACCCAGGTGGGTAGTCTTTCTGCCTTATTTGGCCCTTTTGTGTATAAGGAAATTTCACCGAATAAAGTACTCAGAAATAGTTGGAAAAGTTGGAGCTATTCAAATAGTTTTAAATTTTTACTTACACTTTAATTTATGGACAGCTGGGAAAATGACTTTTTATTGCTGATGGCAAACAGCAGTAAGCCTGGCAGTAATAACATGTTGCCAAGGTGTTTTTACATGTTTGTTTTTAGGTGTTCGTTGCCTCTGTCTCTCTTTGGGTGTTGGGTGGAACTAGTCAGGAGCTGCCATTATCTGCCCTGGCAACACTGTGTAATGCCTCAAGACCCTCAACAGAATTTTCATTAACAGTAGGATTCTGTAATGGTTCAGGAGGAGAAGATTACTCTCTGCAGTACCTGAGCTAGATTTTGTGAGTCTTTAAATAAAAATTAAATTTGCCTCTCTGCTCATGCACTTTATGGTATTGGTATACATATGTAAAATTGCAGAAACAAGAGTGAAGACAAAATTAGCAACTTTTTTGCATAGGAATTGCTGCTCTTTTATTAACGTTAAATCTGTCCTATGCTTTTACCTTTGAAATTCTAAAGGGAATATTTAAAAAGGAATTCTAAATCTTCCATTTGTACTTTCCCATATCAGTTAATTCAGAAAGTTTAGATGAGAGAATCCCTGCAGGAGGAGCTCAGCAATGTAGCATCAAACTTTGCATTCCAGCTTTGTGTTCTGAAGTTCAGATCCATTAGGTGCATTAAGTTTCTTTTCTGAGGCTGTTCATTTTTAGTATGAGCTGGCCTTCTGGTACAGAAACCTATAGGATCACTTTTCTTCTTACCCATGATATGTAATGCTTTACAATATTGAGATAGTTGTATGTCAGTGTGTGAGCAGTAAGTTTGCCATGAGGAGCTACTGGAAAGTAGAACACTGGGTACATCAGTCTACTACATTTTGTAGTGCTAGGAGTCTGAGACCAAGGTTCTTGCTATAGTTTACTGCAGTGTGATAATCTTCTGCCATGTTTTTTGCTAGAGTAGCCAGTACTGTAAATCCATTTTCATGTTGTGCAGGCACTAAGGTACCACTTTTCCCCAGGTGGAATTTCTTCTCTGGATTCCTTTGGCTGTGATTTTTTTTTCTTTTTCTTTATTTTTTTTTTCCAGGTAGCTCATTTAGTGGGATTATGCTAGAGAGAAGAGAGCTTTTCCCATGGTGCTGGTTAGTCAGGTCTGAGCAGAATCCCAAACACACCTCACCTACCTGGGGAGCTCACAAGTGATAAGTGAATACACCTAAGAGTGAAGGAGAGTGACAGGTCATGTGAGGCAGCATGGGGGAGAATGAGCTGGAAGAAGTGAAAAAAAAAAAAAAAAAATGGAGGATTCAACTGAAACACTTTAGGGCAAGGGTAAGTGAAAACACAAAATAGCTGTTGGGTAGAAATACCCTTTAATACAATACAATTTTAATTTTTTCCTGAAAACAAAGATAGTGTTCTCTAATTAGGAATTGGCAAAGTTCAGAGACCCCTGACATACCAGAAACATAGAAGCTCTGTGTTAAAGGAGAGCCAGAGGTGACTCTGTTCAGGTCAGGATGCTGAGTGAGGAGCCTCGCCAGAGACACCCAGCTAACATGGAGCAGGTTGCAGCTTGTTTCCACCATAGTTACAGTCAAGGCTCTAAGGATGGGAGCCATCATTAGTGTTCATTAGCTCAAAGTGTGCAATCCATGCCAGCTTTTCCAAACTGTGTGGATGTTCTTAGTAGGACATGATTTACAGAGCCATGGGAAATGCAGTTGAGCCATACATTTTACAGCGTATTTCACCTAAGCATGTAAAAGCAGTTTGCAAGAGAATGTTTTTCTTGCACTCAGGAAAAAGGGAAAGTGAGGAAATTTTCCTGGAGTGTGTTAAAGGGAATATTAGCACTAAAACTCTTGTTCTTAAGTCTTCTGAATGCAGATAATAATCACTGAATGCAGACTGGGTGAGGAGTATTTTGTTTTAGCTGAAGGTTGTGTGTTTATCCCTTTTCCCACCCCAGGAGCACTTCTCTGGTCCAGCTCTTTGACACAGCAGAATCTGTGACTGCAGACTGTGAGCCTTGCAGTAAAGATGTCAGAAAAGCCCAAGAGCAGTGCTGTCATTTGATGGTGGAAGTTAGTCTGATCTGACACAGTGTTTCTATCAGAAATGTCTATATTCAGCTGTTTACCAAACAGGAGACTTAGGGTATAGCTGTATTTTGAGTCTCATTTGTTGTATCTTGCTCCAAGATATGTGGTAGAAAGACATCTACATAAGAGAACCTCTCTGGCAGATCTAAATGTGGAATTGGAGGGTGAACAAATTGATAAATAATTTTTTCATGCTGTGTATTTTAATGTATTTTAATTTTGTCTAGTCTGTTGTAGCCTTCAGATTTTCCAGGTGATACTGTTATTTAAGGCTAGTAGAGCTGGGTAAAACTTTTACCCTGGTAGTCTGAATTTACTGAACTTTCTCATCCCAGTTTTGGTACTATTCTCTGTTTCTGTCATTCTGAAAAATGCTCCTGTATTGCCTAATAGGGAACAGATTTTTTTTGTTCTAATTTGAAGTGCCTGTTTTGTGAAAGTAGTCTTTAATTTCCTCCGTCAGTTTTATATGGGACTATGTGTAAAGTAGCATCACAGAATTGGATTATATGTGTGCCAAAGACAGTTTTTGCTGGAGAGCAATAGTCCAAAACTAGTTTGAGCTGCCTTTATTTAGACTTTATCCATGCAGAACTGGTCCGCAGAACTGGTATTTACAGGCATCCCTGTAACTATAGGGACAGAGAGTTACCTTTGTTTGCTTGGCTTTCATTGCTTGGTTCACTTAAGTAGCTTTTGTTTCTGAGAAACCAAAGAAATTAAATGAAGGATTAAAGTGTTCTTTTTGTAGAACATTCAGAGTTTATACCATGTAGCCATTGCAGAGAAATGTGCAGAACCTGTTTTGATTCTGAGTAGCAAGTGTCAAAGTTTACTCTCTAAGACTGATAAAACCTGGTTAAAAACTGTACACTGGAATTTGTTAGTTCATTCATCAATCTTACAAATTAACATTGCTAGTAAACAGTTTGCCTGGAGCTTCTTGAGATCTAGCAGGTTTTTATAAAATGCACAGTCTGTTTGAGGCATTGCTAAATAATAATGTATGGATTTTAAATCCCTACTACAACTAATATTCACTGCAAGTCAGCCTTGACATGGCTGCATATTTGTCAGCAAAAAAGCAGGTGGATAAAACTTTATACAGCGAGGGCTGACTAGGCCCAGAAGAAAGATTATTTCTTTCAAGCCATTCTCTGCTATGTGTACACAATAAAGGGGGACCATGGGGTGTATACAGTAAGATTGTAGGATGGAATATGTTTAAATACTTGCCTGCCCTCATTCACTAAAGGTTTCTAGAGGAAATCTGTCTTTATCATGTATGTTTCTGCATCCCACCAATGCATCTGAGGTGCTCATTTTGTACCTGTTTTGTCAGGAGTCAGGCAAAAGTATGATGGTAAGAAGACCTTTGCCCGTATTGAAAGTTGTATTTACTAAAAAATCTCCTCAGAGAGGTATCTGGTACATCTGTTTCCAAACAAAATTTTTAAATTTTGGAAGCCTGATTAGGAGACTTGCATTTCTGATGTTAGTCTGTAGGAAAAATCAGTTTTGCGGATACTGATGAAAACTGTTACGGAGCAAAAACTGCTAGGGGATTTGTGATAAGAGTTGTGTATGCTTTGATTTCAAATAGGCCTCTAAAATACTGGTTTCTAGTATTTGATCCCTTTTCCTCCTCAAAATCCAACCCAGATTTTATTTTATTCCTGTTAAAATTTGAGTAATGTGGAAATGAGAAGTATGTTTTTCATATGGATACTTTTATTGCACTACCTTTGCTTCCTGAATCAAATAAGTATTTTGATTTTTTTAGGCTACCTCTTTTATGTTGAGCTTTTTGTTGTCACTTTTGTATTTAATTGATTTTGGGGAAACGACAAAATATTTCCTTTTTTTATTTGTGTGGGAATCCATTACTTAGTCCTCAAGTCATCCTTCCCTTTAAAGGTTTTGTCAAAAGCTTTTTTAAATTTAGTTAAAAGACTTAAAACTTCTGAGGATCTTCATAATTACACAGTTAGGAAATGGTTTTCCTGTATATATTGTTTGCCTTTTAAAGGGACAGAAAGCCCTTAATTCTATACTAATGTCAGCTGAAGGCATGACTTTTCAGGAATAGTAAGTTTTGAGTCAGGGGGCTTTAATCAATTTAATTTATTGCCAATTAGAGTTTTTTTTGTTACTGCTTTGGTATTGGAATTAAAAATAATGAAAACACTTAAGGAAAATACTGCTGCTTTTCTTCAGACACTGGTCTTCCTTCTTTCTACCCCATGCCATCCTCCAATTCCTTGGCTGCTTGTCATGCTCTGTCCCCTCAGCAAGGTAACAGGCAGCGCAGGAGACTGGCATCAGTCTGTTGTGCTTCTGTTCATTCACCACTCTTTGTTTCTTGTTCTGCTGCTCTCTTGTGGGTTCCAGCACCAGCCACAGTCCATTTAGAGTTGTAGCTCCTTTTGAGTCTGCTCTCAGCCTCTGCTCAGGCTGATTTTCCTTTGGTATTTCTCCTGCTCATCTATCTCTCTGTTTGTCTTGTGCTGATGTGGGCTTATCCTTTTTCCTCATCCTGTTGTAGCACTGTAATCTCTTTTTCTTGGCATTTACAGCCATATCTTAAACATGTTTTTGTCCAAGTGCCATCAGCTCCTCTGGCAGTGTTGGAGTGCAGTGGGTCAGTGCTCACTGGGCCTGAGAGGCAGTGGCCACTATCTGAAACACTGGAGGATCCATCTGAACACAGGGAAGCCCCTTTTTAATGCCAGGGAGATGAAGCACTGGCACAGGTTGCCTGGAGAGGTTGTGGAGTCTCCATGTGTGCAGATACTCAGGAGTCACTGGGACATGGTCGTGGGCAGTCTGCTTTAGTACTTGGCTCTGCTTGAGCTGGGAGGTTGGGCCAGGTGACCTCCAGAGGAGGTGCCTGCCTTCCTCTGAGGATGGAGGGCACCACCAGAAGTGCCACCTCCAGAGGTGCCTTCCATCCTCAGCCGTTCTGGGATTCCTGTGCCGGCTGCTGCTGAGCTGTCTGGGACCAGCACAGGCAGTCCCTGGCATCTTCCCTCACAGGACACCCTGCCCAAGCCCTGACAGCCGTGCTCATACACCACTCCACAGGGTTTTCTTGCACGTCAAGTCCTTGGCCTGGGCTGACAGGTGGCTGGTACTGTCTTGCCTTTCTGTGTTGCTGTTGTCTTAGGTCAAGTAACTGAAACTCCTAAGGACATGAACAGACATTTATAGCCAAGCTCTGTCTGTGTGCATTTACATCTTTGCTGATTTCAGAAGACAGAACTTAGACCTCCTCTTGACCAGAGGGGTAAATTACTTTTTTTGCTGCTCCACCTTTCATCATCATGAAAACGAATCTTTATGTATTCTCTATATGCTGTAGACTTGCATTGGTTTCTCATTCCTGTTTAATGTGAACTAACAATCAAAAGTCCTTGCCAGTTGAGAGCTGAGTAACAGGAAATTGGTAACGGGGGCAGGGGGAGCAGATTCAGTTTCAAAAATGAAGTTGTATATAGTTGATGTGTGTACTGTTAAGTATTTAATTTGGATTAATGGAATACTGAGTGTTACAAGCATTCCCATGTTAAAATGAGGACTGATGTATTTCAGAAGTACTTTCTGTTCTCTAACTGTATTAATGTGCTGTTGTTAACTCAGAGCTGTACTGCTGGAAAGTCTGTTTGTAGAATACTTCATCTGAGAAGTCACAACTGAAGACAGCGTAAGCTTTTCCACCGTAGACCTTTTATGGTGATGTATTCATATGTTCTGTGAACAGCTGTTGGATCCATCTTTTTAACATGTTCTTTGCCATAGTGAGGGGCCATAACAAATGTTGAAATATTCAGAATAATTGCACTTATCTATTCTGTTTTCTTAATGTATTTCCTATGCATACTGCCTTACCTGTATGTATTGTACTTCACTGGCGGTACGAAAAGTCAATATCAGGTTCTTAATTTAGAATGTGTTAATGAGTTTTTAAAATAATTCTGTAATACTAAATATTTTCCAGTGATCTGTCTGCTAAGAGAGGGTGATGATGGCTAAGCCCAGGTGAATTTAGTCAAAAAGTTAATATTGGTTATCTTTACTTTCTCTTTTAATTTCTGAATTATTTCAATAATTTTAAATACATATTTTTTTAGGAATTTTGTAGAGGCTAACTTATGTTAGGAAACCAATTTTTAGGTGATTTGTAACAGCTCTGATACTGCCTCTGACTCGTACAGTTCATCCAATGTCTTTGTAACTTATTTTGTGCCTTTTCTTCCCATGACACAAAATGTCTCAATAAAAACAAGTTCTTTTGCAACACCTCAAACCTATTTTATTGTACTGATTTTTTTACTTGCCTGACCCTTTTGTTTGATTTCTGGAGGGACATGAAGCTCTCAGAATAGAATAGATATTTCTAATGGACTCTGCAGAAGAAAATTGACAAGGTGGAAAGCAGGTCATTCTGGAAAGGCAGTGCTACAAAGCGCCTGGGAAACTGGGACTGTCAGTACTAATCAATATATTCCACCATATCTATCACAAATCATTTCTAACAAAAACTGGCACCAGTGGAATGTGAGAATCAATTTACTACTGGCTTCAGTTGTGCTGATTGATGTTGAAAGACTGGAAACACTTTGGGGGGTTTAGCATAGCCAAATGTCTGTGGTGGTGTTACTAACACGTACTGGGGGGGTTCCCATGAGCTCTAGTTGTCTCTTAAACACCCCTTCTTAAAGTGGATGCAGATGCACAAGGCCGTGGTCCCTGTCCTCAATGCTCCTGCCAAAACATCTCGTCAGGGAATGGCAAAATTTGAACATTTGTCTTCATTACCTGGCAATGAGGTGATAAATAGCTTGACTGCATTTCCTGTCCCCTGTCCAGTAGCAAAGAAAACATTGTCAGAACCTGGAAAAAGTGACTGTAGGGGAATAGGGATCAGTGCTCTGTTCTAAGCTGCCATTTGATTGTTTTCTCTGCCAGCCTTTGCTTTGTTAGAGAGCAGTTCATGGAGTCCCTGGTAGCAGAAACTGAATAGCTCTGTGCTCCTGTGAATGTGGTTCTTCCCTCCTGCCCCAAACTGTCCCTGTCCCACCAGATGACTGGTAGCATTATTCACCGCATTTCCCATTTGAAGCACATCTGCTTGTTTCCTTCCCTCCACGAAAACCCAAGGAGCAGAGATGGCTTGCTCCTTTCTGCACTAGCCTGGCCAAGCAACTTGCTCTGGTTTTATTCCACTATGGTTTCTCCTCCCCCACTCCTGTTTTCAGTGCCCTTAATCTGCATTTAACTAGTTCTAGCCCTGAATATCAGTCCCGTGGCCTGTCACTGCCTGGAGCAGATACAGCACAAACGATTGACCCTCTCCCTTTGGCAGTTTGGCTTTGACTGCACAAACAGCCAATAAAGGGGAAAGGGCTGGGCAGCTGATGGGAATTAGCTTGATGCTGTATAGTTTTATTGGTCTGAGATGAAGGAGGAATTGTTTGCTTGAGAATTAAATTGCTTGCTTGCTTGCTTTCTCCTGCTACCTGCTCTTCAGATGACAAATTTTCAGAAGTTATAGACTAAAAGAATAGCATATGTATTAGCCAGACTTAGCTTGGACTGGAGGCTGTGTTAGCTCATCTTCAGCAAAGCTGGAGTGTGTATCTATGGAGGTCATTATCTGATCTGTCTAGAAATTCTCTGAAAATACCTGACTGAAGCCTCTGTAGAGATTCTGACAAGGCTTGTTCTCACTAGTTTGCTGATTATCTTGGTCTGCTTTATGGTACATATATCATGCTTCCAATAAAAAGCAAATTATTTCTCACTTCTGCTGGTGCTCTTATTGTACAGTAATTGTTCCTGCATGGCAGTTGTTACTCTCTGGGCCCATGCATGGCAGAGTCCCAGTGACTCTCCTCCTCTGCTTTCTTCCCACACAAAGCATGTAGTTGTCTGGGCCTTCCCCTGTGCTTTTCTTGAGACACTTCTACAGGAATATTGGCAAACTCTTCCTTTAATCCTGACTGCTTCTTCAGCTTCTCCTTTGTGTCCTCTCCACAGTGCCACATTAGCCCCAGGACACAACACAGTGTCCAAGTTGACATATCCTAAGGATCACCTGGGAAGTTTGGTATCTTTGACCTTGTGTATGGGGTGGCAAGCTGAGGAGTTTGATCAGACAGCTTTTAGAGTAGATTGGCAATACTGTTAACCAAGATCATACAAAAACACATCTGCTTTTCATGTGGTTCAGACAGAATGTTGTCAGCTGTCTTCACTCTCCTGGGGGCTTTTTGTGGGTTTTTGTTTGTTTAGGGTGGGAGAGGATGGGGGTGGTTTGCTTCATTGTTGTTGGAGTTTTTTTTTGTTGTTTTATTTGTTTGGTTTAGCTTTTTATTTAATCTCACTGTCCTCCCACACAAGTATTTTTTCCAGCACTCTAAAATAGCTCCCAGGGACCAGGTGTTTTTTGGGCCTGGAGACCCTTCTCAGTTTCCTTGCTCAAGCTGACCTGTTTGTTTTGCAGTAATTGTATTTTGATCAAGAGAAGGCAATAGATCTTAATGGGTGTGTAGCTGTTGTTGGTCTGTGATATATGAGACCTAGTTTCTAGCTCTGGCTCCAGTGAACTCTTGTACATTTTTTATTAGTCAGTGACTGGGTGAAGCACAGAAACAGGGATGCCAGTCTGAGTCTTCTCTTTCCCAAGTGAGTTTGTGTTGGAGTGACTGTTCTCACTTAGCACTGGTAATTTACTCAATTTACTTCAAACTGCTGTGGACTCGAGCAATAAGTTCGGAATCGGGTCAATTTGGACACAACAGCAAAGTGTAAAAATAATACAAACTAACATTGTGCTCTGAGAGCAGTCATGAAAAAAAATACCAGCTCCTGGAAATGCAGTGATCCAGTCTCATTCAGCCCCTCTTGTTGAAAGAGCATCATTGCAAGCATGCTTCTTGGTTTGACTCTTTTAAATCTTGGATTTGGTCTCTCTGTCCCAAGTTACTGTGCCCCTAAATTTGAAATCCTTTTTTTGACACCTGAAAATAACCAGCAACGCTATGCTGACATCAAAAGTGAGGTAGCTTTTTCTCACCTGAAAAGACTTCCAGTGGTAAAAGTTTTCCCAGTTGCACTGTGCTCTGTCAAACATGTTTTTTCCAGATGATGTTTTTCTAACCATGTGTTAAAATCAGTGGTATCAAGTATTTCCTTTTTGGCATGCAGGCTGTTTATGTAGGCATATAAATAAAAGTGCTGGAAGTCTCTCATTTTTGTGGATGTTGGCTGCAGGTAGGTTTTCTAGATGGTGGGACATCCTGATTGAAACAGTAGAACAGTAGTTGTAGTTTAGTGATGGATAAAACACAGAGGAAAAATATCCTTAGAAATGGTCTAGTGGAATATTTTATGTTTATATTATGATGCACTGAAATTACACTATTTCAGTGAACTTTCAGAGGACAGAACATGGATTCAGAACACAAAATGCCAGTCTTCCTGTCCCACATCTCAGTGAACTCTCCTGGAAGCCTCAGAGCTGATGCAGCCAGGACTCCCAGCTTCCTGTCTCTTCTGCCATCTTCTGAGCTGACCATTTTAAACTTGGAAATTTCCAGACCCTGGGCACATCACCACACTTGGTCCCAGTGATGTTGCCAATACTAGAAGCACTGCTATGTGATTTATATTTGTTGCCCAGTGGCTTAATACTTAACAGCAGCTGCAAAATGGACTGGATTCTGATGAATTTCCTAGTTGAGGCTGGTCAGTGGTGGGTAGCAGCATTATAATATCAGCATTTTTCAGAATTTCCCACATCCTCAGCTGGTGATCCTGGAGTGATCACTTTCTTTGGAAATATTAGACTGCAGCCTGAAAACATTCAGGTTGTAAACAATTTGGGGTTTAAAATCTCTTCCCAGATTAAAAGAACTCATTTCTAGCAAAAGCTGTCTGCCTTTTCTGACATGTCTGGTATGACCACAAATGGAAAAAAAGTACCTGGTTTTATAAATGACTGGACCTGATCC